>NC_071508.1:122384173-123634173 GCF_027887155.1 Malaclemys terrapin pileata
GAGAAGATCCAGGAAGAGCGGCAGGGTAATCGGGGCTCCCACTGACATGTTCAAGAGAGACGTGTACCAATGCTGGCGAGGCCAGGCTGGTGCTATGAGAATGAGAAGAGAGGAGCATGCACCCCGCTGTTTGTTGATACAGAACATCGCAGTCATATTGTCCGTCATGACCGATACACATCGACCTGCTAGATACGGGCGGAATGACTGACACACTAGGCATACCGCCCTGAGCTCCCTGACATTGATATGAAGAGGGAGATCCGTCTGTGACCAGAGGCCCTGAGTCCTGTGGTCACCCAGATGAGCTCCTCACCCCAAATCTGACGTGTCCATCACTAGCATCAGGGATGGCTGTGGGACGGGGAAGGGGACTCCTGAGCATACCTGCTGAGCGTCCGTCCAACCAGCAGCGAGTCAAGGATGGGGCGAGGTAGGGTCACGATCCTGTCTAAGCTGTCCCTGCAGTGGTCGAAGCCCGAGTCTGGCGTGCCGAACCACGTACGTACAGGCCGCCATATGGTCGAGCAGTTTGAGACAATTTCTCGTGGTGATGGTGGGGAACTGCCTGAGTCCCTGGATCATGGCGTTGAGGGCCCGGAATCTCGCCTGCGGGAGGCATGCTCTGGCTTGGGTTGAATCCAGAACCGCCCCTATGAACTCTATCCTCTGGACCGGGGACAGAGTCGATTTCGCCTCATTCAGTAGGAAGCCCAGATTCTCGAAGGTTGCTGTGATGAATGCCACCTGAGCTTCCACCTGAGTCCTGGATCGGCCTTTGATCAGCCAGTCGTTGAGGTATAGGAACACCTGTATCTGATGTTTCTGCAGAAAGGCAGCAACGACTGCCATGCACTTTGTGAAGACTCGAGGTGCTGCTGACAGGCCGAAAGGGAGAACATTAAATTGGTAATGGGAACCGTTGACCACAAACCTGAGGTACTTTCTGTGGTTTTGCGCTATTGCTATGTGAAAATACGTGTCCTTCAAGTCAAGGGCGGCATACCAGTCTGCTGGATCCAGTGAAGGGATAATGGAGGTCAAGGAACCTGAGTTTCCTCACAAACCAAGCCAGCCATAAAAACAGAGTTCACTACTAAATATTAAATAAACAAATCTAAACAAAACATGCTAATCCATTTGCTCATCACAGAAAACTAGACTCTCCCAAGAGCAGTACTTTCCTCAAAGTCTCACACTTGCACACACTGCTTCGCCCCCACGATCAGTTGTCTCTCTGTGTTCTTGATCAATTTAGGTGGTAAGCTTTATGGGATAGAGACCCTATCCTTTATGTTGCTTGATTTAGGAGGTTAATAATATTAATTTGGATAGTATGGGGTTTAGGCTAGCCAATCTGTTTGATCAGAAGTTAAAAGTTCTTGTCCCGAAATCAGGCTCTACAGAATTTACCCTTGGGGGTATGAGAGGAAGCTTACATTGAGACAGATATAGCCTTAAAGACTTTTTATTAAGATAAATGAAGTAGTAATTAAATGGTAAAATAATTAGAGTTACAAAGTTACAATTGTATTACTGCTATTTAAAAGATACATATGGTATTATATGCTACAAAGCTTTGATAAATATACTTACATCCTCTCTTGATAACCTGGTGGTGAGAGAGACAGAACCAGCCTCGCCTTTGGCTGTTTAGGTTCCTTAATTCTTGAGTGAGAGGTGCAAAGCTTAGCAGAAGCTAGAGCTAAAGCTATTGAAGCTAACTTAGAGTTTACTAACTTAAACTTAAAACCTAATAAACAAAACTAAGAACAAAAGCTTAGGGAAACCAAGCTTAGAAAGTTTAAGAAAAACAAGTACAGGCTTCTCCTAGCAAGGTGGGTTACTTTTTTTATAGGGTACAGGTGCCTGAAATTTTCTCTTCTATGCCCATACTTTATTTTTTACCCACAAATATGTTAGGGTATACTTACTCCATAGGCTAGTATGTTTGTACATATTATTAATATGTATGTACATGTCATCGACATTAACTTATACACACACGTTATTTTTGTTTTCCCGGTTATTTTGGTTCTTCCCTTATAGACTCATAGACTTTAAGGTCAGAAGGGACCATTATGATCATCTGGTCTGACCCCCTGCATGCTGCAGGCCATAAAACCGTCCCTACCCCTTCCCTGGACTCTGCTGTTGAAGTCCCCAATCCTGTTTTTAGTGACTTCAATCGGCAGAGACCCTCCTGCTAGAGATCCCTGCCCCATGCTGCGGAGGAAGGCGAAAAACCTCCAGAGGCTCAGCCAATCTGCCCTGGAGGAAAATTCCTTCCCGACCCCTTGCAGTGTACCTGTTAAGTTTGAGGGTACAGACTTGGATACCCACTATGCCAAAGTGGGAATAGGGAAAATAGCTTGATTCCCTATTAAAGTGGGTTGCTTTGGAGTAAAACAAAAATTTGGTTCTGTGAAGGACACTTTAGGAGACCATATTGGTGCCTTTTTTGATTGGTAACCACGCAAAATTGGCTATTTTCAGCATAGGTTACCCTTTTCATTGGAGTTTTTCACTTGGTCAGCCTTACTAAGCATGACAATGATGAATTTTGTAATTTTTTTTCCTGCAGTTCACACAAAACAGTGTTTGTTTTAAACATATTACACCTACAGATATACTGACGCCCTTTTTTAGAGCAACAGGCCATTTGTGATACTTTTCAGGTCTGAGTTGGAGTGTAATAGACCACCAAGGGAGGTACATTAATGTGTTCCCTATAGATGTTGCCTCTTAGGTGACCTATAGAATGGACAGCTCTCAATTCCCTGTACACATTCTTGTTTGGGTTTAACGAGACTATGAATGAGACATACAAGGATCGTGCCATTATGCAACTTTTAGAAAGAGAACCACCGTTTCGGTTGGGGTGAAGTGTCACAGATTTCATTCTTTTTTTTTTTATAACACCCACAGATAAATGCTGGCATGAATTCAAACATGTGGATTGGGTTTTTTTCGGCCTTTGAAAACATTTGTGACAGTACCAACTTAATAGTTGCTTATTTTTAATTAGGTTAGGAACCTTTTTCAATCTTAAGGATTGTAATGTATTAGTGATTACATTTACAACGTATTTCCCATATGCAGAGCATATTTTTTTTGTTTAAATTTGATTCCTGTGCTAATTATTGTTTAAAGCAATTAGCTGATTAATTTTACCTTGGGTCTTATTAAATAGTTGGGCTATGTCATGCATATTATAAACAGTAAATTGCTTTTTCTGTGACAATCCCCTTATTTCCTGTAACACTGAATTGACTACTTGGTTGGCTTCCTTTTGTAACACATAATTTATATGTTTGCGAATTTTTTACATATTCGCTTGGTTTCAAATTGACACTTCTGAACCAAATAGTTCTGTTAGGGATCCTAAACTTTCAAAAAGTTTTAAGCTACGCTTTTCTCTCTCAAGGTATGTGGTTTATGAATTTTATTATTCATCCCCAATAGAACAATATTTTGCACTTGTTGTTGATAGGCTGCAATCGTATGCACAAGTTCTACTGAGAAAAAGGAAGCCACTTTGGTATGCTGACAAATAGCTAAATTTTTCTAGATACTAATTAGACAAATTTAAAACTACAGGAATATGCATAAACCGAACCTGATTAATTACTTTCCCTATTATGGGCGTTGTGGTGAGACCACTAGCAGGTTCTGGGTTTATCATTGGACAAGTTACATTATTTGGTATTGGATTGTTATAATTATAGTTAATTGGATTCCGAACCTTATGTGGCTTTTGCAGTATTGGCTTTAAGAGGAAATGCCTCTACCAACTTTGAAAAAGGACTGACAACTACTAACAGGTACTGGTTATCTCTTTGAGTCCTTGATAAGGGACCTACAACGTCAACCTGCAAAGCCATCCAAGGAACTTCATACACCTGAAATTTTAATGGCGCATTTCTTTTGGATGGAGTTGGAGTGGCTTGGGTACATGCGAGAAAGTTATTACAATATTGTTGCACATTCATTTTAAGAAGTGGCCACCATTCCACAGATGCAAGACGCTGGACAGTTTTGTCCGCTACCTGGTGTTCTTCTGTAGGAGTGTCATGAACCACGTACATTATTTTCCTCCGTAAGTGAGCTGGAACTACCCATACAGGGAAAGGACCTCATGTATACATGAGAAATTCGTTTACTATGTGAAAATGCTGCTTATATTTTTTGTACAAAGGATTTACTGTTAGTGACCCTTTTTCTTTTGTTTTGGTTTACTTTTACTATGGTTTTTATTCAATTTTTGATTTTTTTTAAATCCAGTATGTTAGTTGTGGCAATAGGGCATTTGGCACTAGGAGTAGTAACAGAATATTTCTGGGTTTTTCGTTTTGTTTTGTTTTTTAGAATTTTCCTGATTGGGCTTTATGGGCGGCCAATTTACACTGGTCTATAATTTTTGAGAAGTCATCTGCTTCAGAGATAAAATGTGGTATTTATTATGTATTTTGATGTGCTGAATTCAAATATGACAATTAAAACAACTGTTTCTAAGATATTTAAGTTTTTACATTTTATGTCTATGTATATTGTGTAGATAGTACAGTTTTAATCATAAATTGTAAACCTAGGTCTTTTCATGTGTTTATGGTTGCTTTCATGATAATATTTCACCTGTCCTGTTTATGTAACACTTTAAAAATCAGCAGAAGGGTTATATAAATAAAATTTATTATGAAACAAAAGGCAAAAAACTATTCTGTACATAGTTTAGTCCTATTCAGTGTCTACTCAGCGCTTCTTGGCTTGTCTCTTGTATTCATTAAATGGAGCATCTCTTGTCACTGTCCAGCAATAGTCTGCAAGCACTGATGGGCTCCATTTGCCCTGATAGCGTATAGATCAAATAAATGTAGTCAAACATTACTAATTCTGGGTCACTGAGAATGAAAACGATGCTTAAAATTGTTGATTGGCTCTAGTTTTCAAGATATGCTATTGGGTCAGTATATACGACCCTTGACTTGGGAATGGCGGAGGATAAGCGAGTTATAAAGGGAAGGGATCTCAATTTAAACCAGAAATGACTAAAATACATCTTTGACTGGATCTATGAATAAATCTATGACTGGGTTTGGACAGTACTTGCTTTTTAGGAAAAACAATGAATGATGCAATCTGAAGCGGGTATTGCGTCATACCTGATATGAATTGCATCATGTTATTCCTAGAAGTCATGGACGATGCAATCATAACGAAGCTTACATCACTCTGCTGAACAAATTGCCCTATATCAGCTCTAGAAATCATACAGTGTCGTGCTCTCTTATTTGTCAGTGTTAGATTTTGCAAAAGGACACATTTCTGTTTAGCCAAAGTGAACAGAGATGCCTCGTACTTGTGTGAACAGTGCAGATAACTTCTGCTATGTTTGTGGTGAAGTGACTTTTGCATCACAAAAGCGCAGTATAACCACTATGGTTAAGAAAGCCTATCACCTTTATTTTGGCTACAAAATTGGAGATCAGGACAAGAGGTGGACCCCACACATATGCTGCAACACTTGTGCAACAAATCTTCGCCAGTGGTTGAACAGGAAAAGGAAATCTATGCCTTTTGCAGTAACAATGATTTGGAGAGAGCCAACAGATCATACCAGCAATTGTTACTTTTGCATGGTGCCTCCAGTTGGGAAAGGTGTGTCAAAGAAGAAAAAGTGGACTGTGCATTATCCAAACATTCCATCAGCTATACGCCCAGTACCCCACGGAGGAGGACTGCCGGTTCCTGATGCACCAGAATCATTCTCACTTGAGTCAGACGAGGAAGAGGAAGAGGATGAAACTTCTGGTCCTGAACCATCAAGGTCACAGGACCCACATTTTCTCCCATCCTCCTCCTCTGAACCACATCTCATAACACAAGGTGAACTGAATGACCTTGTCAGGAATTTGGAACGACCCAAGAGTAAGGCAGAGCTGTTGGGCTCCAGACTACAGCAGTGGAATCTCCTGGCAGGTGATGTTAGGGTTTCCATGTTCCGTGACCGTCAAAAGGATCTTGTCCCATTCTTCTTCATGGAAGGTGATCTTGTAGCCTGCAACAACATTGATGGTGTGATGGCAGCCCTCAACATCGTTCACGATCCAGACGAGTGGAGACTGTTCATTGATTCATCAAAGACGAGTCTTAAAGCTGTTTTACTGCATAATGGCAATGTTTTGCAATCAATTCCAGTTGGTCATGCAGTCCATACTAAGGAAACCTATGACAACATGAAACAACTTTTGAAGTGCATAAACTATGACCAACATCAGTGGTGCTTTGTGGCACTTTGAAGGCTGTTGGTCTCTTGCTTGGATACACAAAGTACTGCTGTTTTCTCTGCGAATGGGATAGTCGTGCAAGAGATTCCCACTACATCAAGAAAGATTGGCCACTCCGACAGTCATTGGAGCCTGGGAGGAAAAGTGTTCAGCATCCACCACTTGTTGAACCAAGGAAGATTTTGTTACCACCCTTACACATCAAGCTGGGTCTGATGAAGAACTCTGTCAAGGCCATTGACAAAACACAAGCAGCTTTCAAGTACCTCGGTGGAAAATTTCCAAGGTTAAGTGAAGCTAAGATAAAGGAAGGTGTCTTTGTTGGTCCTCGGATTCGTGAACTTCTTCGAGATGATGCATTTGACCATGCACTGCGTGGCAAGGAAAAGACGGCATGGAAAGCCTTCCAGTTAGTGGCAATAAATTTTCACGGAAACAACAAGGCAGACAACTACAGGTTGTTGGTGGAAAACCTCCTCAAGGCATACAAAAGTCTTGGTTGCAACATGTCACTAAAGATACATTTTTTGAACTCTCATCTAGATTTTTTTCCACCGAACTGCGGAGCAGTGAGCGACGAGCACGACAAGCGATTTCACCAGGACATTGCAACAATGGAGAAACGCTATCAGGGCAAATGGAGCCCATCAATGCTTGCAGACTATTGCTGGACAGTGACAAGAGATGCTCCATTTAATGAATACAAGAGACAAGCCAAGAAGTGCTGAGTAGACACTGAATAGGACTAAACTATGTACAGAATAGTTTTTTGCCTTTTGTTTCATAATAAATTTTATTTATAACACCCTTTTGCGGATTTTTGAAGTGTTACATAAACAGGACAGGTGAAATATTATCATGTAAAGCAACCATAAACACATGAAAAGACCTAGGTTTACAATTTATGATTAAAACTCTACTATCTACACAATATACATAGACATAAAATGTAAAAACTTAAATATCTTAGAAACAGTAGCCAATCAGTTGTTTTAATTGTCATATTTGAATTCAGCACATCAAAATACATAATAAATACCACATTTTATCTCTGAAATAGACGACTTCTCAAAAATTGTAGACCAGTGTTATTTACATATTGAAACAGAACAGTTGGTTTAGAAAATTGCAACTGTACCCGCCTTATTTGCGCATGGAATAAAGCTGGAGAATTTTTATACCCCTGGGGTAAACGTGTCCAGGAATATTGGACCCCCTGGAAACTAAATCCAAAACGGTACAGTGAAATGCAGGCCAATGGTAATGTCCAAAAGCTGTTACTGATGTTAAGGACAGTAAACCACACAGCCTCTGGATTAAAGGACTTGATTAGATCTGGCATCTTGGCCACTGTAGGGGCACAAGTGGGTGTGATCTGATTCAGGCGTCTGTAATTAATTGTGAGATGCCAAGAACCATTTGGTTTTTTTACAAGTCAAATAGAGGAATTGGCAGTGGAAGTACATTTACGTAGTACTCCCTGTGTCAGTAAAGACTTGATAGTCTTTCCTATGTACGGGTTTGGCTAGTTTGGGTAAGGATATTGGTTTTGGGCTGATATCTCCCCTTCTTCCACAACAATAGTGACTGCCATACATCCACAGTTATGTTTGTGTTTAGCAAAAGCATCCGCATACTTGCGAAGTAAAGCCTGTAACTCAGGTTGGTCTGCATGATTAGTTACTATTTTGTTCAAATTATACCACTCAGGACGGTTGAGAGTTCTCCACTGGCGACACCATGCCACACTCAGGTATGACCTGGTGAGTCATCCTTTGACTGTTCTACAGTAAGACACAACAATTGGTTAACCAAATTAAGAACACATTCCTGTTTGTATAGGAAATTAGTTCCTAATAGGCAATTTCCTGGGTTTGCTAAATTCATTAACGCAAAGGTATGAACCTTTCTTAGGAGACCTAACTGTACTTTAATGGGGTTTGAAAGTGTGATGCTATCTTGATTGCTTACAAAAGTTGAAAGTGTTTTTGTACGCCCTGATGACAGAGAAGAGGATCTAGGATCCTTGACATGGATAATCCTAATTGCTGCCCCAGTATTTATAAAATTCCTGTGGAGCCCTCCATCACTGCAGATACTGTGGGTTTCCCGCTTGCATCCCTGCCTAAAGGGGCTATGACTACACTCGGGGCCGGATGGCGTTATGCCGAGTAGTTGTTGAATATGCAGACAAATAATCTATGGGATTTCCTTCCATCTCTTCATAGGCAGCCAACTCTGGAGGAGGAGAGGCTGTCCACCGGAGAGAAGGAAATGGGTCAACGGAGGCCACTGGACGGTTTGAGGGTGCTGGGCCTTGGTCTTCCATTAATAGCTCATTCACGTGTGCTCGGAGTTCCCAGGTATTCCGTTGTTGAGCCTTAACCATTTGCTGCAGTGTCTTAAACATTATTACAACTGAGTCCTCATTTCTGTGGGCAGGTGGTGACTTGGATCTCTGCAGGCGTGAATTGTTTTGGGCGGCATCTGAAAGGAAAGGAACACGGTCCCAGGCCACTACATGGGGTCCAAACACATAACCCTGTCAAGCGGCACGCCCACTCAAAGGTCCAGTTTATTACGTGGGTTAGGGTCACGTTTTGCCAACGCTGGTACCTAGGGAATTTAGGAACACTGAGGCCTAACCCTGGGGGTCCCTTAATCCTCACAATGGGATTAGCTCATGGATCATGAAGTATTGCAACAGGGGCTTCACACCGACCTATTTTAGGGCCTCCCTGAGAATATGCCTTGGCCAGTAAGGCTAATGCCTCCTTTAAAGAAGTCCTATTATTTATATGCATGTTAACCTTTTTCTGCAAATGGGGAAGAGAGTTATTGATCAACAAACTAACCTATGGTGGCTCATTTGTTTTCTCTTTTATGTGACTGTGCCACGCTGCACTTAACCGCGGGTGAAATTGGTGTGGGTACTTAATAAGTTTCTGCTTTAGGTTAGACAGGATGGCCACTCCAGCTTGCCCCGGATGCTGTTTATGTTTTAATAGGGCTACTGTGTCTTTAAAAGATCTTTCCTACCCTAAACTCAGGTGGCAAAATACTTTATAATGCTCGATTCACTGTGAGTTGTAAGATTTTAACCCAATCTTTTCTTGGTAAACCAAATACTTTTTCTGTTTCTTGTACACATTGTGCATGCATTGCAACTGAAGAATCCACCATCATTCCTACTTGCTTAGCTACCGGATCTAGGGTCTTAATATTTGTAACAACTGGTACAGGGGAATTAGAATTAGAATCTGAGGATTTTCTTTCCAGATCAGGATCTGGGCTTTTATTTGAGCTTGAATTTATAATTGTTATGTTTTGACTTCTTCTACCCAAATTTACATTTTTCTTATTAGAGCTATTAGAACTTTTCTCTGGAAATAGTCCTGGGTGAGCAGGGTAACTTTCCATAAAACCTTTACGTCTTACACTTAAGGCATTTCCACACTGACGCGGGACATTTTTCAGTCCATTAAGATCTGGTGCAACAGGGTGCTTTACCGGTACACCAGGTGATACCAGCATATACCAAGGGGGTATAAAGGGTCCACGAAATTTTAGGGACCTAGGCAATGTTGATGATTGCCCAAATGTCAGTAAGTGTTCACCCAAAGGGGCTGAGTCTTCTGACTTATATGGTGCCAATGTAACATTGGGTGGAGGAGTAGGAATTGCATTCCTTGGTTGTTGTATCTCTCTCTGTTGTAACCTAGAGATTACTACATCCCAGGCACTAGCTATTTGTGTCACTTGTGCCACTACATTTTTTAGCCCCTGAACAATTACAGTTTTTAAAGGCACTTCCTCTTTACTATCAGGGGCGCACACAAACAGAGGAGAGGATATCCTCTTCCCCTTTGCTCATTTTATTCTTTACATCACTAGTTGCCTCCTCTAGGATGACACTTAATTTCACCTTCTGTGATGCCACCCTGGGTCTTCCTTTTCCTATCTGCAGACTGCTAGTACCTTCTGCACTAACTTCCTCTTTTCACTCCGGATATTTAATCTCCAACTTTGCTTCTAAAGGCACTGTATTAGCCTGAACTAACTATTTCGCCCTACTTCTAGTAATTGACCCTGCAGGTTTCTCTATCTCCGTCGGTTCCACCACACCAATAGAGATGGGAACCAATTCTTTGTTCTCCTCTAACACATCTCCTGTAATCATCTCCATAAACATCATACACACCTATGGTTTTATATAAATATAATCTAGATCAAAAAGTAGCAAACTACTATCTACATCAATTTTTCACACATAAAAGTTGTCTAAAACAACAAAAGAAATTCCAAAACAAGAGCTTAATTAAAATAGAGTTACAGCTGCAAATAGACTATACATTTACAACATTATTAAAGATTGGGCAATTAACAAAACAGGAGGGCTCCCTTAAGAGAAAGCTCCTATATTCTAGGTTTAGTAAACCCAGGTCCCAAAAGTGTTTGTATCTTCAATCAAAGCCCAGCAGCATGTACGAGTTACCTTCTCTCCTGTGAAGGCTCCTATTAAACTCCTCTCTGTATACCTAATAATGATTCCTTCTCTATGGAGTCCCATAAGGTTCTCTTGTAAGCCTTATTTTCCCTACCATCCCTTCTTTTTACTGTATCTTTAACATCTACTTTTATTGTAAAGCTACTCAACAGAACATCACTATTATCTAACACAGGGGTTTCTCAAACTGGGGGTCATGACCCCTCAGGGGGTCACGAGGTTATTATATGGGGGGGTTGTGAGCTGTCAGCCTGCACCCCAAGCCCCACTTTGCATCCAGTATTTATAATGGTGTTAAATATATTAAAAACTTTTTAATTTATAAGGGTGGGTCGCACTCAGAGGCTTGCTGTGTGATAGTCGTCACAAGTACAAAAGTTTGAGAACCACTTACCTAACACCTTTAATGACTCCTCCCCTTTCCACCTGTGTTTATCTTTTAACTAGTTAATTTATGGCTTAGTATCAGGTTCATTCACCTAAATGTCTTCAAAATGAATTGCTTCTCTTGAACAAGAGAAACAAGAATCAACATCCAATTCCATCTTTCTTCTCTCTCTCTCCTTTTGAATCAGACTTACTGCTTTCACCATGCATATTCCTGTCATCCTTGACCATGAAATTTCTCCCTCTTCCCATATTTCCTGTGGTGTGCAAAGCTGCCTATCATCACTTCTGCAACACTGCCTGTGACAACTGTTGTTTGCAGTGTTGTTGTAGCCACAATGGTCCCAGGATATGAAACACACAAGGTGGGTGAGATAATATCTTTGACTGGACCAACTTCTATTGGTGGAAGGGACAAGTTTATGAGCTTTACAGAGCTCTTTTTCAAGTCTGAAGAGGGAAATAAGAGCATTCAAACTAAAAACAAGGTGGTGTGGGACAGACTGTTAAACATAAGGGGTTCACACATGTTGTAGGACTTAAAATGCCGTGGACAATTAGCACTTCTGCAGTCATGACAATGGAGGGTCAGTAGGTAGCTGGGTGTGTTACAAGTTGTCCTAATGGACAATAAAGCCAGAGTGTCTGTGAAGTCTATCCTTTTTAGTGTCCAGCAGAGTTATGAATTTAAGTTCCCAGGGCTCATCTTTTTGAAGGTTTTGTGCAGCCGTCCTTAAAGGATGAGGACTAAGAGGTCAGATATGGAGTGATTGTTTTAGAGCATTCACCCACAGAGGATGGAAAAGAGGTTGTTGGTTTTTTTCCTCTATGTGAGCAACTGAAATCCTCATAACCATGCCTTTATCACTGCTCACCTTCGCTATTTTAATTACCTTCTCTATAGCCACCCCAAGTTCCACATCACTGTACTTGAAGTCCTCCACAAAACAGCTTGTCTACCATACAGACCATATTTGTCTATCCCCTCCAAATTCACTACACGCACACCTGTTTCAAAACACAGGCATCTTATCTTTGTTGGTGCAGGAACCTGCTCTCTACATCTCTTGAAAATTGAAACAGCTTTCCTTGGTCTTGATACCTCATGGGCTATTTTCAAACCAGATGATACATTATTTCTCCCTTCGTCATTTAAATTCTCATCTCTAATTTTTAAATTGTATTTTGTAACCATTTAACTCCAACATATTTATTACAGTGATAGTTTGTACAAGATACTATGCAAAAATGTCTTATGTGTAATTTTATATTTCTCAGTGCTGATTTTTTTAAAGTTAATTAAAAATACTGTATTTCTACCAATAACCCAAATTTGTCCAAGTATTGCATGAATTATAAACTGAAGTGTTTTAATAATTTCATGTACATTATCAACCTGCATATCCCACAAGATGTAACACCAGCTTAAAATACAACATTCATGATTCAAAATAATGGGTCTCACCAACAATTCAAAATGTAAGATAGCCTGTCAGATTTCAAACACAAACGAACACCACTTTGGGCAAAGGGTGTGTGCTCCCACTATAAAGTGTATTCGCCTAATTTATACACAGAGAAATATCTGCTCTCCCTGTAAAAGTCAGTTACATAAACATAAAATGAGTCCTCTACCCACCAGTCTAATCTCATTACAGCTACAGACTTCATTTCTTCCTCTGAGGCCACAACTCACCTGTTACCCAAGGGATAAGAGTGAGGGGGGATCGGATAGCAGCCTTCAACTACCTGAAGGGGGTTCCAAAGAGGATGGAGCTCGGCTGTTCTCAGTGGTGGCATATGACAAAACAAGAAGCAATGGTCTCAAGTTGCAGTAGGGGAGGTCTAGGTTGGATATTAGGAAAAACTATTTCACTAGGAGGATGGTGAAGCACTGGAATGGGTTACCTAGGGAGGTGGTGGAATCTCCATCCTTAGAGATTTTTAAGGTCAGGCTTGACAAAGCCCTGGCTGGGATGATTTAGTTGGTGTTGGTCCTGCTTTGAGCAGGGAGTTGGACTAGATGACCTCCTGAGGTCTCTTCCAACACCAGTCTTCCATGACTCTATAGTCACACTTGTTAGTCTCTAAGGTGCCACAAGTACTCCTGTTCTTTTTAAGAATGTAAAAAAGACATGCAACCTTGCAGGGCTGGGCGCTGCTCCTTGTACATCTACATCGCTCTAGCACTATAAACATACGCACAACAATCTCTCCTCAGGAACCAAGGCTCAAACACCCCGTGAAAACAACAGCGTCAACGCGTGCAGGACCCCCACCCTACCCAGGGCAGTGAGCGCGCGCGCGGGACCCCCGACCCCACGGCAGCGCGCGAGCGAAGCACCCCCGCCCCCTTCGCTCATTCATTCCCTCTGCCCGCTCCGCCCCGTGAGCGGTTCCCCTCCCCGCTGCACCTGCCGGCCCCCGGCGCCACACCCCCAGGAGAGGCCGCGCTAGTGCCCACCAGCTTCCCGTCCTCCCCTCCCGCCCGTCCGCCCGCGTTCAGTCCTTCCCATGCCGACCCCACTCGGCCCCAGCGCGGCTCCGCACCGTTAGCGATGAGCTTGGCCGACAGTTGCTTGACGAGCTCGGGGATCCGCTCCCATTGGCACTCGGAGCGGCACCGCTCGATCTCCGTCTCCAGCCGCGAGCCCGCCTTCTTCGTGGCCATGGCCGGAGTCCCCGGGGGGCGGCGGCACGGGGCGCTTCCTCGGCGGCGGCGGCGGCTGCAGTGAGGGAGGGGGGACGTGAGGGCTGCGCGGCCTGAGCGCAGGGCGCCGAACGCCGGGAGCAGCGCCCCCTGACGGGCCGCCGCGGGACTGCAGGGGACGTGGGGCGGAGTCAGGCGGCGGAGTGGGGCGGAGGCAGGCGGGCCGGCCCGGCCGCCGCAGCGATTAGCTCTCTCCGCGGGCTGCGGGGAGGTGAAAGCGGCGGGTGGGCACAGAGCGTTACAGCCCGCCCCGGTGGCGCTGTGCTGGGGGAGGCCCCCGCCGGCCCTAGGGCCAGGGAAATGGCAGCTGGCCGGCCATTGAGGGTCGGGCTCGAAACGTGTCCTTGCACCAGAGCCCCCTCCCCCGTCAGCCCGGCCCGCGCCGCGGCCACCGCCTCTTCCTGCCGCCCACCGCAGAGCCAACCTGACCCTTTGCTGGGCCCCGCCCCTGGCCTTAGTGCCGCCTTCTTCCCCGTGCAACACAGTAACTGGCCTCCCCCACTAGACGCGGTTGTTGCCCAGGCTGAAGTGTCTCCCCCCGCCCCAGGTCGTGGCACAAACCGGCTCTGCTCCTGCTTTGCCTCTCGTTATAGCGGCGGTGCAGGAGGACCTGGAAGGCGGAGCGCGCCCTTGGGTAGAGGGCAGCAGCCGTAGAGAGACGAGTTGGGGCGCGGGGCAACCATCGGGCCGGGGATTTGCAGAGCAGGCAGCCCCGAGCAGGGAGGAGGCGGCTGCTCAGCGGTAGGAGGGAAGGGGTCTAAGAATTGAGGGCTAGGGAAGCGAGGCCAAGCACCAAAGTGAACTGATTGAAGGAGGGAATGGGGAATGTTTCAGCTGATCAAATGGAAAAGGGGTTGGTCTTGCAATTATGAATTACTTGGGGAAGATGGGCTAATAATAGGAAAGGCGGCCAATAATTTATGATTAGAGGAATGAGTCTTGGAATTATGTAAATTGTTGGAGGAGTCTGAAATAGGAGTGGCAAGACTTCAAATCTTTCCTAGCCCCTGGGCTAAAGTCAGAACAAGATATTTACTTTTTTTGGTTCTTTAAATAAATTAAATTTTAAAACAAGATTACACTTTGAAACTAAATGTCAAGAGGTTTTTTTTTTACGTGTCAAAACATTAAAAATAAAATTCAGTCAAAATTATTTGACAATTTTGAGAATAGTTTGTCAACCTGAAACTACTTTTTTGGGGCGGGAGGGGGGAATAATTTGTCCAAAACATTTTGCCCAGCTCTAACACAGATTGACAGCTAAGTTTTAAAAAGTGGCCACTGACTGTCAGGTGACTCCCTTTGTAGGGTCCTCAATGTGGACATCCTGACCTCATTTTCAGAGGTGCAGAATACCTCTAGCCTTTAAATCAGTTGTAAGTGCTCAGCCTTCTGAAAATGAGAGCAAGGTCTGTGAACCTATAAATGAAGTTATCTAAACACAGTTGCTACTACTAAAAATTTGATCTAAAGTGATTTTCCAGAGGTGACACAGGAAGTCTCAGGAAGAGCTGGAAATCACACACCTATCTTTTGAGCCCCAGTACAATGCCTTAGGTCTCTCTGTGGCCAATGCAAAGTGAATCAGTGGTCTCAGTCCAATTCCACATAAATGCATCCATAACAAAAACTTCACCACCACTGTTAACAGTAACCTCCATTTAGTCTCAGCAGAAAAACCAAGCACTGAATGTGCCAGAAACCCCTTTCTGCTCCCACTCTGCCATCCTCCTCCCCCCACAATAGAGCTAAGGCCCATTAGCAATGCTGTTGGGAGTTTATAATGAGACAAAGCATGATCTAATTGTAATGCACTGAGCACAGGACCTGAAGCCAGGCACTCCAGAATTTTAATCCTTGCTCTGTCAATGAGGCATTGTGTGGCCTTGGGCAAGTTATTTAACTCTTCTGTGGCTCAGGCTACATCTACACTGCAGCCGGGATGGAAGCTCTGAGATCGATCCACCGGCAATCGATTTAGCGGGTCTAGTGAAGATCCGTCAAATCAATAGCAGATTGCTCTCCAGTTGACCCCTGTAGTCTACCCCCAACAAATCAATGGAAGAGTTTCTCCTGTCGACCCCCCATGGTGTAGACTCCGCAGTAACTCAACCTAAGGTACATTGACTCCAGCACAAACCTGCCCCTAACCAGTTCCTTTCCTTCCACTCTATGTCAAATTTCTGCTAATATCTGCCACTTAGTCAAAAATCAGGTACAATCATTTTAAAAGCTGTTTTGTGGCCAGCCAGAACATCTGAAGTGCTGAATAGCTCCTTTACTGTGCAGGCACCGATCCCACACTCATTATATACAGGCAAAAATTTCACTGAAGTCAGAGTAATTTTTCTAGTAAGCCATGGTACTGAATGTTGACATGTGATCCAGTGATGTTCTGGGCACCCTCAACTCATACTGAAGCAGTATCTTTCCTGTAAACTAAGTAAAGCTGATATAGACATTACTGAAAGACAAACATATGATGCCACAACACCATTTTTACAGTCAGGTTTTTTAGAGTCAAAATACAGTTTAAAGGAAATTTAGATCATAGTGAGAGTTAGCAGTACCATAAAATCAAGACTTCGGCAATGTGCATATTATATTAAAAGAGCCAGACCCTTGAAGATCGTAATGATGAGCACAGTTCAAATAAACCAGAAGTGAAATGAACTGTAATGACATACTTCTGAATTCAAGATTTTGCACTTAGACAAGTTTATTTTTAAAGGTAAAACAAACACATTTGTGAACATACACACAATTATGTAAATGTAAGCCCTTACTGCATTTTTAAAGTTAAAGTCACACACAAAACACTTCAAAGAAATCCAAAAAGCAAGACAGCACGTTCCTACACAATTGATGTTCAACTGTTGTTGCTGTCAAGTTGATACAACTCATTCAGTACTTGCCTAATACAGGGGAAAAAAATTTCAAGACTTGGAAAAGAATGCATGTCTTTACAACTTTTAGACAAGTATCTGTTGATTTCTTACAATTCTCAATAAATAATCCATAGTATAAACCCCCTTGATTTGTATATTTCATCTTTAATGAATGGCAGTGCCAACCATCACCATAATAAAGCATTTAAGAGAAATTAACATTTCTTAGCATATATACAGCAACAGAAGGAAAACAGATTAACCTTTTTCTGTCTTAATAATTCCAAAGGAACCAAAGTTCCACATTACACAATAAGTTAACACTTTTAAGTTCTAGCCCAGCTAGAATTAAACAAGCCCAACAAGGTATTGTTTACTATCATTAACTAAATGTTTGCATATAAACTGTATAATATTACACAAAGGGAAATTATTTGAGTAAAAGCTATTATAATATATTAAATTTTGTAATGCTACCTAAAAATATCTAAATCCCCTTTGATCATCACTAAAATAATATTTTTTAAAAATGGCATCCTGTGAAGTTAGAATATAAAAGAAAGTGAACTTTGATGGTCACATAACTTTTATTCATTCCCCAGAACGTCTTATGTTCTTAAAAAAAAATTTCACAGATCTAGAGAGAGAACATACAAATGAAATACAAGTCACACACTAGTAAGTAACCTCACCAGAGAGTGAGTAAATGGGCTAACCAACTAAAGTCCTTGCAAAGGGAGATAAAGATTTTCTTGAATTTGAACTACAATTAACATTTACACAAAAATCTTTCCTCCTCTTCAAAATGTAAAATATTTGCTCACAATAGAATCCTCAATCTTTAGGTTCTAGCTCATCAAATACGTCTGCTCTGTGGCATAGCCAAGTGGAGGGAACAGGGGGAGCGATCTCAAAAAAAGGCACCACCCGCTGCGGCGCTTTTACTCACCCGGCAGCGCTTTTACTGACGGGGCGGCACTCCGGGTCTTTGGCGGAACCTCGGTGGTGACGGGTCCTTCAGTGCCACCGAAGACACCCGGAGCTAGTGAAGGGCCTGCCGCCGAAGACCCGGAGCACCGCCGTGTGAGTAAAAATTAAAAAGGCGCCAAGAAATTTAAAAGGGGCCACTTGTGCTCAGTGGGAGAGCGGCCGCTGCCCCGCTCCCCCTCTACCTATGCTACTGCAGTTCTGCTGCATGACTTACCTTCCCCATACCAATTCTCTGACATGTTTCAAAAATGTGCACTTCTAACAGTCATGTAAGTAGGAAGCACAGCTCAGATGTTGACAAAGAAACTCATTAGAAATAGGTCCCAATAAATGAAAAATATTATTAGCTCTTTAACGACTGCCAGATAATCCAGTAAAATCTCAACTATAGCATATATTCTTTAATAGTCTATTTCAAGTGGGATCTTACCTGCTGTACTCATGTCATTTTTCTTAAACTGGAGTAGCAGACACAAAAGACAGTCATACTGAGATCCTTTTCATAGCCAACCATACCAAATGGGAACAAGCCTATACTAATGGTTAGGCTACAACGATGATCAGTTAATAAAAAGCATGCATTAAAAGTCAACATTCCATTGTTTAGGCCCAATATTTGTCCTACAGTTTCTTAAGCTTGTCATAATATGGTGGGAAGTGCCCTTGAGATTCTAAATATATATTATATATATAAAAATATAAAATACACCTTCTTCAAGACATTTAGAAAAACCCAAATAGCCATGATTACTAATGAGCCAATAAAAAATGTTTCAGATTCTGCTATCTCTGCAGACACTGCTAATTCTATAGCAGTTAAATACTATTCCAGAGCTATAGTCACATCATCAATAGTTTTGCTGCACTATCAAAGAACAAGATAAAAAAAGCTATCAATTTCAACACCAAAAAAACAAGCAAAAGCAGTTTTCTAAATGGAAAAGGTCAGAATTGCTAGAGAAAGATTTTATTTTCAGCTTCTAAAATGACAGTATAAAAGAGGTTTTAAACATGACTGTACCCTTTTAAGAAAAAAGATGAACTTACCAAAAATTGTATTCAGAAGCATCAAACCATTTTCTTACCACATAAGCTAATGTGTGGTAAATAACATGAGGTAACATGCGATGAACACAAGGCAGTTTATAGTTTTCACATGTTAGCACGTCAAGGTCAACACTAGCAAGGGATAAGGTTGATGTCCAACCTCTTTCAAGGAATCACAATCAATACTTTAACTATTTTCCAAGGCTCAGGCAGAGACAACTAAGCCTCTAACCATGGTCTCCCACAGCCTGGCAAGGAAGCAGGCAGTGGAGAAACTAGTCAGTCTTTTCTCTCCCCTGCAATACAACAGACTGCCACTGGGGATGCTGCTGAGCAGCTGCAGCAGGGAAAGAACAGCAAGTAGCTGCTCAGAAAAACTCCTGGTTCATGCCAGAAACTGCTCATGGGGCTGCAGAAGAAATAATGAGGCAGTTGGGGAAGGATGTTCCATATTGCCTCCCCATAGCAACATGGCTGATTCAAATAGTTCAGTTTAAAAATTGCAGAGCATGGCTCAGTAAATATATTTTCAATTCATAATCAAATACAATATTTCTTCTTTACACAATTACCCTTGAAAGCCACAATTTAGTGCCTTGAAGGCCTCAGGTTGGACACCACTGACACAGACCATTGTTTCTAACTTGGAAAGTCATCCTGTTAATTTTTTACCTCATTTAAGCTAACAGCCCCCAGAAATTCTTTCAGTGGCTTTGTTAATAAAAATATGCAGAAAGAGGAAATGTTTATTGTTTTAGAAAAATAATCTGTATTATACAGACTAATATTGTCACACACAGAAAATAAACCATATGCAACAAAGTGGCAGAGAACTTTTATATGACCTAGATATTTAAAATTAAGAGGACTACCTCCATAATGATTATTTTTATTACTTCTTGAGCATTGATAATGTGCTTGGCAATGTACAAGACAAAATACAGAGAGTCTTGGCCTTAAGAAATTTGCATAATCCAAGTTCCCAACTGCAAGGTGAACAGTAGTATCAAGTTCTATGTTTTTAAATATATTATGAAGAAAAGAAATCCTAGCAATGGTAATGGCCCTTTACTAGACAGAGATAGTAACATTGTTAATAATGATGCACACATGCAAAAATATTCCATAAGTATTTCTGATCTGTAATTGGAAAGAAGCAGGATGATGTACTTGTATCATACATACTGATCAAGTAAGTTCCCATTCCATTAGTAACTGAGGAGGATGTTAGATAACATCTACTATGAATAAACATTTTTAAATCAGCAGGCCTCAATAACTTGCAACCCAAGACTCCTACAAGGAGATCTCTGGCTCGCTGATGTTAACTTTTAATAAATATTGGAATACCAAGGAAATTCCAGAAGACACAAACAATGCTATAGTTGTGCCAATATTCAAAAAGAGCAAGCAGGATGACCTGAGTAACTATAGGCAGGTTAGCCTGACATCAATTCTGTGCAACATTAGGGAAAAACTGATTCAACTGATAAAGAACTAAAGGATAGGAGTAAAATTAATCCCAGTCAACATGCCTTTATAGAAAATAGATCTTCTCAAACTAGCCCAATTTATTTTTTGGTGAGATTACAAGGTTGGTTGACAAAGATAACTGCACAGATGTAGTATATTTAGACTTCTGTAAGGCATTTGACTTAATACTGCATTCTTATTAAAAAATAGAACTACACAATATCAATAAGCAACACGTTAAATGGACTAAGAACAGGCTAATTAACAGATCTCAAAAAGTAGTTGTCAATGGGGAATCCTCACTGAATGTGTCTGTTTTTAGTGCAGTTCCACAGGCATCAATACTAGGCCTGACACTATTCAACATTTTCATCAATGAGCTGGAAATATAAAATCTCTACTGACAAAATCTCCAGATGACACAAAGATGTGTGGAACGGTAAATAATGATGAGGACAGAGCAATCATACAGAGCGATCTGGATCACTGGGTAATTTAGACCCATTCAAACGAAATATATTTTAATATAATCAAATGTAAATTTATACATCTAGAACAGTGATACTCATCCTGAGGCTCACGAGCCGCAATGTGTCTTTAATGTGTCTTCTATGGCTCTTTGCAACACGATACTAAGGCTGTGTCGACACTGCCACTTTCAGCGCTAAAACTTTAGTCATTCAGGGGTGTGAAAAAACACCCCCCCACCCCCGAGCAACAAAAGTTTTAGCGCTGAAAAACGCCAGTATAGACAGCGCTTTATCGCTAAGAGCCACGCTCCCGGTGAGAAAGCGACCACCCCTTGTTCGGGGTGGGATTTTTTTAATCGCCGGGACAGCTCTCCCCCAACGATAAAGCATGACTACACTACCCATGTCACAGCGCTGCCATGGCCGTGCTGTAACATGGGCAGTATAGACATACCCTAAAAGAGTGTGTGATTTAATTATTAACAAAATCAGGATGCTTTTACTATGTTATTAACCAACTGTAATTGATAAAATAATAATACTTGGTCAGTCATTCTGCTGTGAGAACAACATATATAACATATGAATAACATGTAACTTAGATATACATGTTATTCTCACAACAAAATGACTGACAAGATGATGTACAAATCTACACTGGTTACTCTGGTGATTCAACAATAGACTTACACCATATAAATTTAAATGCATTTTATTTTTAAATACACCTCTACCTCGATATAACGCTGTCCTCGGGAGCCAAAAAATCTTACCGCATTATAGGTGAAACCGCCTTATATCAAACTTGATTTGATCCACCGGAGTGCACAGTCCCGCCACCCTGGAGCACTGCTTTACCACGTTTTATCCGAATTCGTGTTATATTGGGTGGCGTTATATAGGGTAGCAGTGTATAGTTAAACATTTTGCAATTGAATGTATCAAAATATTGAAAAGATTTGTAATATTCAAAGTATTTATGAAAATTACTATTTAATTGTTTTCTTAAATTTTAAGCTATTAATGAAGGAAAACTGAAAAGCAAAATGCTCTGAAATATGTTAATATTACTTGCTGTTATAAAAAAGTTTTTGTAATACTGTCTGGAAACTTTAAGGTCTAATTAATGCAAAGAATTACATCCTTCATTTTTCTACATGATTTAATTTTAATTACAAAACTGTAAATCTATTACATTTCTCAATATTGCTCTGAAAATATTCTAAAATGATAGAAAGTGAAAAATATTTAGGATTCTGAAACTAAGTCTGTTTAACATCACCTAACACAGTGACAATCTGTCAAAAACCCTCAACAAAAACTAACAGCTCAAAAGAGGCTCAGAGGGAATCAACTAATATCTCTTTCTTACTTTTATCAATCTACAGACATTTATAAGTGAGAAGAAGAAAAAACAGTATTACAGAAAAAAAGGACCAAAACTTTTGAATAATTGTTGAAACCGGTCTATCACATGTAAAATACCAAAACAAAAATCAAATGAAAAAAAGACTGAACAGCTTTACAGCTTGTTAAAATGGCAAACATGGAGTAAGGCAAAACATTTTTTTTTAAAAAAGTTTGAGAAAATAATATGCACTTTAAAAAGAAATTTTCACTGAGACTCCAGGAGTCCAAAATAGATAGGCATTTCTTTCAAATAGGATGTTTTATGAAATCATGTCTATATTATTCTAAACAAAAATCTGACTACTATGTTCCTCCTTGCATAATCAGACACACCCGATCTAAAAACTCTGTTTCTTAACAAATCTGTAGGTGCAACATTGTTCCTGGTATACAGTACTGTACTTACCCTTATCTGTCCCAGCCTGAAATAGGAATCTATTCTAGGCCCCATCGTGGTATTGGACCACTAAGTTTTTCTGAGGGATAAAATGTATATGTATGATTGTATAACCAATCCATCACACCCAGACCTAACATGTCTGTTTATAGAGTAAGAAACCGGTTGCCTTTATTTTCAAAATCTATAATACAACATTTACCACCCAAATTTCAAACTGTTTTTGTATTAAGTATAAAAGAAAATTATATATGGTAAATAACTGAATTTGGAGCTACAATCAATGTTCAGTTCAGACAATGAGGGTATGTCTACACTGCAGCTGGGATTGTGCCTTAC
Organism: Malaclemys terrapin pileata; assembly: GCF_027887155.1. NCBI lineage: Eukaryota > Metazoa > Chordata > Testudines > Emydidae > Malaclemys > Malaclemys terrapin. Next base: position 122,407,079 of record NC_071508.1, read on the forward strand.
AGCCCGGGTAGTCATGCGCTAGCTCTGCTTGAACTGGCATGCTAATAATATGTGGACGATGCAGCATGAGTTAGCCACCAAAGTACAGACCAAGCGGATTGGGCAGGGTTGTACTTAGGCAGCTAGCCTGTGCTGCAACTTCCATACTGTTATTTTAGCGCTCTAGCTTGAGCACGCTCCCTGCTGAAGTGTAGACCTACCCTGAGTTTCCTACAGAGCTAGAATCCACAGGCAGAGCTGCAGGAATGCTGAACACTTAGGAAGGAGCCCCTCTTTACTTTCACATCAGGTCTCCTTTCCATGAGAGCTTCCACAGTTTATATGAATAAGAACCCCCTCAGCCAATACGTCCCTTTAACAGCTTACTGACATCTCTGTAAAGTCACGTGTACAGGTAAGGTGGTTTAGAAATGGTTATAAAAACACTCTTATTTTAAGTATTGAGGGTTAGTCTGTATCCACAAAAACAACAAGGAGTCCGGTGGCACCTTAAAGACTAACAGATTTATTTGGGCATAAGCTTTTGTGGGTAAAAAACCTCATGCCCAAATAAATTTGTTAGTCTTTAAGGTGCCACCGACTCCTTGTTACTCTTATTTTACTTTAGGGAAAGGAGACTTCAGAAACAAAGAATACATTTATTGGCAACCCACTGTGAAAAAAGAAACAAGTTACATCTTTCAGGCAACATTCAATTCCTACATTAGTTTAGTCTCAATTTTTTATATATTAATATAATACTAAGTTGGTTTTTAATATATTAATATCATACTAATGGCTCTGAATTCTAGCACAAGAATTACCAGGTAACATTTTCCGGTCTGAAATCTGGATTGCTGGGCAGTGCGCACAGTAGGATCTGAAAATCAGTATCCTAGTAAGAGCGAGAAACGAAATATCAGAGCTAACAAAACTTTTCATACTTTTCAGAGTATGTTTCATAAAAGACTACAATCACATGCAGCATATAAGAAGAAAGAGGGTTTGCTTCTCCTTGAGTACAAAAGGCCTGTATTTTACAGGTGATATCACTTTCATCTTTGTAAGCTTCTCTAAAGGAATCCCTGTCTGTGATGCTGTATGGAATATGGGTGACCATTTATAATATTATGGATACCAGTATTACAAAATTGCAATGAATCTTACAAGATATGCCATGTAAGGTATCAATGGAAAAGTTATGATTTGCTAAGTATGATAATCTTATTTATATGTATGTATCATCTCTGTATCATGAGTTATAAATGTGTGTAATATATCTGTATCTCAAACTTGTGCTGTGTTTCTGAGTGACACGCCCAGAGAGATTGGCATCGGGACTATCTAGTTTGCTGATGGTCCATCAAGGGCAATCAGCTGTACAATGAACCCATTGAGAAAAGCAAGGGGCTACATGAGTCAGCAGGACATGTAGTGACATGCCTATTGACAGGGGGCACCAAATACTCTTCCATGCCCATGTGCTTGTGTTTGGGACAAAGGATGCACAAGCCACATGGCAAAGGATATAAAAAGGCAGCTGCATCATCTCCATTTTGTCTTCAATCCTGCTTCTCACCTCTGGAGTAACTTCTCTACAAACTGAAGCTTTGAATAAAGGACTGATAGACCCATCCAAGCTTTGGATGTGTTCCAGAGGAACTTTACAAGCCAACAAACTCACCAATTCTGCTCTCCTTTTTGCAGCCTGCCCTGCCCCTGGGCATTTTCAATGTGGGCTATCCTAGGGACCTTGGGTCACACTGTCCATTGGTTAAAACTGTTCTAATATCCACAACTCCTTTTTTAGGTCTCTCCAAGTTCTCAAATAGCCCAAAAGGATGGTTATTTGTTACACAGCTGAGAATGGTACAGACAGAATTCAAAAGCTTTTTTTAAATCAAAACAGAGCCAGGGTTTCTCTTAATCAGAATCAGAGGGAAGGTAGAAACTACAGAAGATATATAACTCAAAGGAGACACTGGCCACAGATCCGATGACCTTGCCTTATGGAAGGAATAATAGATGAATCACAAGAGAATGCTGTGGGTCCCTTATTCTACAGGTGAAGGTGATAGCTACTACAAGTATACGCTGACAGATTTAGAGCTCAATTTTCAAACACTGAATGTACACTTAAACACGTAAATATGTAGCCCTGCTGCAGTAAGCGTCTCTGTGATATGACTGGCAACAAGTCTGACAATTAGTGCCAGTTATGTTTTTTGTGACTTAGAACTAGGTTAGAGTTCAGTCACACTAACCAGTCAGTAAGCAGACATTTGTACTGATCAGCAGTACATTCTGTATCTGTTCTGTAACTTAACCTAGGTTGTCAATGTAGCTTTTTTCCCCTGCATTACATTCACGAAAAATGGGAAATGATTTGTCATTTTTGTTTAAACAGGACTGGCAAGCTGCTCTCAACAAAATAAAGAAAACTATTATCCTCTAGTCATCTTTCTATCCCTTAGGCATAACTTTAAACAACACAAACACCAACCCTGAGATTTCTTTACCCTCTGCTGCCTTTAGCATTAATTCTGTGCTCCACCCCTTCTCCCACCTCTCTCCTTATTCCTGTTCTCTAATTCTAAGGCCTGGCCTATACTTAAAAGTTTTGCTGGCACAGCTATGCTAGTTAGGAATGTGAAAAAAACAACCCCTAACTGACACAGCTATGCTGGCAAGAGTCCAAATGTAGTCTCACTTATACGAACAAAAAAGACCATTTGCTATTGTAGGGAGCTTATTTCATTCGGGGAACTGGTATAAGCTATGCTGACAAAAGAGCAATTTTGTGGTTATGAACTGCAGCTATATTGGCAAACCCTTTCTAATATAGACAAGGTCACAATCAAAATTCTTATATTTTCTCCTCTACCCTTCATTAAACATCCAAACATCTTGCTATTAAGAGAACTAATTACATGATTAAAAATTGGTCAAGAATCCAGCAAAAATGAGTATTTAAGAGAGTAAATATTTTAGGGAGAACTGAAGCTTAGAATATTCTAAACGCCCCAAATTTGTTGCCAAAAATTAAAGATGACTTTCTATTAAGAAGTATAATACATTGTACCTCTGCATCCAGTCTTCACTTTAATCTGTGATTTTTTTGAGTGGTTCCTTTGCCTTTGCGGGAGATAGGGGGAAGAAAAGCTGTTTTTCCATCTTTATCTCAGACATATTTCAAAAGAAGTCAATGGATTTCAATAAGAATTTTGTGGGTGCTATTAGCAGAATTGGCCCTTAACTTTATAAAAAAATCTACAGTATTTACTTTCTCTACCTTTGCTCATTTTTAAACTCCACTTTACTTCCAAATAAATATCAGATTCCAAAATCTTTCTAAACTAAGCCACTAATTTAAATTATTTTGAATTAGTTGAATTAAGGCAACTAACACACATTAGCTTTTGTAATACTTTTAGTCTGGTTAATTTTTAAGTCAATTGTTCTCTTTCATTCTTAATGTCAATACAGACGCTCCCTGACTTATGCAAGCGTTTCGTTCCAGAACGCCTTGCGTAACTCGAATTTTGCATAAGTCGGAAACATATACCCGACCATTACGCAAAAAACAAACAAACAAAAACGCTCCTATTTCTAGCTTACAGAACTTTTTCCGTAAATGCGGATTTGCATAAGTCAGGTTTGCGTAACCCGGGGTCGTCCGTATTTTAAACAAAGGTGACTTTTACTACTGAAGAGACTACTAACAGGGAGAGACTCAGGAGGCATAAATTCTGGTTCTATTTCTGTCTCTGCCACCGTGTTGCCTTTGGCAAGTCACAGCCTTCCTGTGCTTCAGTTTCCCTTTATAAAATGGGCCTAATTCTAGAGTTGCTTAAAATGTGTGTGGGAAATTCTCCTAGTGAAAAATATGGAAAATGTCAATTCTGATTAGGGTGACCAGATCAAATATCGGGACGTGGGGGACAAAAAAAAAAAAAAAAAAAACCACCCTTCCTCCACAAGCACGACTCAGTCGGGCGGTAGGGAGAGTAGGGGGGCGGCCCGCGGGGCCAGGCAGCGGCTGTTCTCCCCCACTGGGCAGCGGGACTCGGGAGCAGCCGCTCCCGGGGGGAGGAAGGGGCCAATGGCCAAGCTCGGCGACTGCAGCTCTGGTGCCCGGGCCCGAACCCCCCGAGCCTGGGGCTGCTGCGGGGACCAAGCAGCGCGCACGCTGCGCCCAGCCCCTGGCCAGTCGCGTCTGGGCTGCTGCCCAGCTGGTGCAATCCCGCAGCGGCCCCGAAGTGGGGGCAGCAGGCCCCAGCCCCCCCGTCCCACTCGGGTCCCACAGGGGAACAAACGGGGCTGGGCTGCCGATGCAAAAATGAAACAAAATGAAAATTTTCATTTCTAATCTGTTCAAAAATACATGTGCGAAAACTAAAAAATAATTTTACTGCAACATTGAACGAAGATTTTTTGCTTAAAATTTCTTGCAGGAAAAGTTTGTTTTCCAACCAGCCCCACTTAATATTATCTATTTTTGTAAAAAACTTTGGAATATATGGTTCAAACAAGTTTCGTGTGTGTATTATAGTTGAGGCTACAATTTTGTCACAGAGATTGCAGAAGTCACAGAATCCTGATTTCCAAAGACCTCTGTGACTTCAGCCCTGGTGGCTGAGATCTACAGGATCCTGCCAACTCCTGCATTGGCAGGGAGCTCTGAGGTACCCCCCACCGCCAGAGGCAGTGGGCCCCCAAGCTCCGAGCCACCATGGGCAGCGGGGGTACCCTGCAGCTCCTGGCCACCATGGGGGGAGGGCAGGTGGACCCCTGCAGCTCCCTGGCCACCACGGGGGAAGCAAGGGACCGCCACAGAGCCCCGTCATGGCAGTGGGGCAGGGGAATCCCTGCAGCACCCCATGGTGGGGCAAGGGACCCCCACAGACCCCAGCTGCTGCAGGAGGGCTGAGGGACCCACACAGCCCCCAGCTGCCATGGGAGGATAGGGGGATCCCTGAAGCGCTGGGCCCCCAAGGGCAGTGGGGACCCTGGACTTCCAGCCACCCCGCAGCTGCCCAGCCCCTTCCCATTTAATCATGGATATTTTTAGTAAAAGTCACGGACAGGTCATGGGCAATAAAGAAAAAAATCACGGAAGTCCATGACCTGTCCTTGATTTTTACTAAAAATATCCATGACAAAATCTTAGCCTTAATTATAGTATTAGTATTATTTAAAAGGTAACATGTTACTTTCTCGGAATAGCAAAGAGCATGTATTTTTTCCTCTTGATTTCTCAACTAGCCTCAAACTTGCAGATACACAAGTTACTCATAAACATGTTTCCAGGATAGGGGTGTAGAATTATATATTTTTATCCAATTTTTATCAGCTTTACTCTATATTACATGTAAAGTGTACATATCTACAGCATTTGCAATACCCCTTGAAAAAGAGGACACTGGAGTGAAGAATTATATTAGATCATGAATTTAGCAAACTACATGACCAAATGTTACACACACCACACACACACACTTTTTTTTTAAAGAAGAATTATACAAACAACTAAAATAAGCATATTTATAGGGGTGCTATAAAAAGGAATAAGGTCTAATATAGCAGGCCTCAATAAACCCCACAAAACAAAAATATGCATCTGACTTTACAGTAAATTTGGTTAAAATATAAAACTTATCTATAATGCAGCATTTTACTTTGAATCATATTTCCTAAAACTAATGGTATAGAAGTCAGGACAAGGTTGTGTATTTTATTTATTCTTAAACAGGTTTTAAGCATAGATTTTTAAAATGGACTTAATTGTCAACATAGATATTTCTTTTTTTAGTAGTTTGTAAAGAATTTTTAAAAAACAGCAAATAGTTAACTTTTGTTCTTTAACACACAAAAATTCCAATTTCTACTTTAAAAAAAAGTGCTAACATAAAAATAAGCTTTCCCATTCTTGTGTCATGCAATTTCACAATCTTCCTGACATGGAAATAAATATACTAGTCACTCATATGCTACACTGATGAATGCTATATAAACTTCTAGATAGAACAGAAGAAGGAAAAATGTTTATCTCAAAGCACAAGGAGAGGAGACCCATATCTTCCATCCATCAATTTTTGTAGTTAGCTCAGTGAACAGCTCTGGAAAACAACTGGTAGCTTATGTATATTCTCAAGCTATACCTTGTTAACTTTTTTTTTCAATAATCATCATTTCACTTTTCTTATTTTTTTCTTACTATTTTTGGATGCAAGTATATACAATCAGTAAATACATCAGACTGCCCACATCAGTCTATGCAATGTAGACCCTCAGTTTTGTCCACCCATCTGGAATGTAGGATGCATCAGCTCACTCCTAAGTTTTTGTTGCTACATAACAATTCAGAACTCTTAACTCAACAGACAAATAAGTGACTTATAAAAATGGAGGGTGGTAGGGGAAAGCTGGCTTGGAGCTATACAGTTGTCATTTTTACCAACTTACAAAAGACTGATGTCTGGGGAGTAAACTGAAGATATTTTTTTACTGGTTGACAAAGACTGAAAGATGAAGGCACTTTGGTTTCTGGAACAGAGGCAGCCACACTATTTCCAGTTTCCGCTACCTAGAAGATTCAAACATTAAGATTCCTCAGAAGGAAGGAAAGAAATACAGTGATGGTCACAGTAAAAGCCAGTGAGGGTGTGTGTGTATGTTATGTGTATTGGGGTGCGGGGGGGGGGCATGCAAAGAAAAGATATGGACCATGATCAGGAAGACTGAGCCAAAGCCTCTGGTATGATTAGGGCCTTATCAAATTCACAGCCATGAAAAACGTGTCACAGACCATGAAATCTGGTCTCCCGTGAAAGCTGGTCTTTTGTGTGCTTTTACCTAATAATATATAGATTTAATGGGGGAGACCAGCAGTTCTCAAATTGGGGGTCCTGACCCAAAAGGGAGTTGCAGGGGAGTTGCAAGTTTATTTTAGTTGGGTGGAGGTATTGCCACCCTTACTTCTGTGCTGCCTTCAGAGCTGGGCAGCAGGAGAGCAGCAGCTTTTGACCAGGCGCCCAACTCTGAAGGCAGTGCCCTGCCATCAGTAGTGCAGAAGTAAGGGTGGCAATACCATACCATGCCATCCTTACTTCTGCGCTGCTGCCTTCAGAGCTGGGGGGCCGGAGAGTGGTGGTTGCTGACTGAGAGTCCAGTTCTGCAGGCAGCAGCGCAGAAATAAGGGTGGCAATACTGTACCATGCCATCCTTACTTCTGTGCTGCTGCTGGCAGTGGTGCTGCCTTCAGAGCTAGGATACCGGCCAGCAGCCATCACTCTCCAGCTGCCCAGCTCTGAAGGCAGCACTGCTGCCAGCAGCAGCTTAGAAGTAAGGGTAGCAGTACTGCAATTCCCCCTACAATAACCTTGTGACCCCCTACAACTCCTTTTTTCACAACACTGTGAAATTTTAGACTTAAATAGCTGAAATAATGAAATTTATGACTTTTAAAATCCTATGACCATGAAATTGACCAAAATGGACCGTGAATTTGGTAGTGCCCTAGGTATGATGCTTAAGGCATAATACCACAACAAAAAATTATAACTGAAGACCAAATAACTATTAAAAAAATCAAATATATACACACTTCTTGTTAAAAATTGAGAATGATACTTATATAGTAACAATTCTTTAGAATACTGATAAAACACATACATGACAATTGTGTGAATCTATTCCTTTAAGTATATTCTGGAAGAAGCAGCAGGGGAATGTGGCTGTGCTGGTATAAATAATTTTGTTTAGAAGGGCAGTGAAAACAGGTGCATCAGTAATGTCAATCTGGAAGATGGGAAATGTCAGCCATCTTGATGGTATGCTGTATTTTTATGCTCTTCTGAAGAACAATAACAATTATCCATTGTAGTAAAATTCTTCTTTTATAATACTGTACATGTGAGATGAGTGTATTAAGTACTTTGTCTGACCTTCTATGAAGAAACAATCCTCTAAATTAAGGATAGATTGCTCTTTGTGTGAGAAGGAGGAATTTAATTTATTCTGAGCAGTAGAAAGTCAAGTAAAACTCTGGTTTTGTGCTTTTCCTGCTCCAAGCCTTCTGCTTTTTTCATATCTAGCCCTAAATTGTTACCGTTTGTCTTTTTAAAAACAGTAAGTTCTCAGAACAAATAAATAGTTTATTTGTACAACTAAATATTTTGATTTTTTTTAAATATGTTAATATAAATAAAAGTAAATAGTAATTTAGAGTTATACTGTTAAAGAACTGGGTTTTCAAGAAACTCATCTACTGCTCTTCCTAGTACTGTTGACTGCACCAAATAATCTGGAAGGAATGGAGAAATATAAATTCAAATTAAATTAGAATCTGTCAGTAACATCTGCCATACTTCCTCTTAATAAATATGGCTGAATTTAGTATTTTGTGCTAATCAGAGAGAAATCTAGAAGTATACATACAATTAGAAATATATGGGGCTTGATTCCACCTTGTGCAGTGGTTTAAAAGTACGTTAAACTATAAATAGGAGTACTTGTGGCACCTTAGAGACTAACAAATTTATTAGAGCATAAGCTTTCGTGGGCTACAGCCCACTTCTTCGGATGCATATAGAATGGAACATATATTGAGGAGATATATATACACACACACGTACAGAGAGCATGAACAGGTGGGAGTTGTCTTACCAACTCTGAGAGGCCAATTAAGTACGAGAAAAAAACTTCTGAAGTGATAATCAAGATAGCCCAGTACAGACAGTTTGATAAGAAGTGTGAGAATACTTAAAAGGGGAGATAGATTTAATGTTTGTAATGGCTCAGCCATTCCCAGTCCTTATTCAATCCTAAATTGATTGTATCTAGTTTGCATATCAATTCCAGCTCAGCAGGCTCTCATTGGAGTCTGTTTTTGAAGTTTTTCTGTTGTAAAATAGCCACCCGCAGGTCTGTGGGCTATCTTGATTATCACTTCAAAAGTTTTTTTTCTCTTACTTAACTGGCCTCTCAGAGTTGGTAAGACAACTCCCACCTGTTCATACTCTCTGTATGTGTGTATATATATCTCCTCAATATATGTTCCATTCTATATGCATCTGAAGAAGTGGGCTGTAGCCCACGAAAGCTTATGCTCTAATAAATTTGTTAGTCTCTAAGGTGCCACAAGTACTCCGGTTCTTTTTGCGGATACAGACTAACACGGCTGCTACTCTGAAACCTGTCATTAAACTATAAATGTAATTTACACCCACTTAGTGGCCTTTTACACTAATAGAGTGGTGTAAAGTAGTCTTAGCATAAATGAGAATCTAGTCACACATTATGGTGTGGCAAAATTTTACACCCACTTTGCATAGGCATAAATGACTGCACAAGGCAAAGGGCAATGAAGAATCAGGTCCATGATATTTATATGTGACTGAGTATTGTTCGTCCTCATATTAAAAATTAAATAGGTGATAGGCTAAACACTATACCAGTATAGCACAAAAAAAAAGCAGACTTTGCATCCAAATATCCTTGTATAAAAGAAAATGTCTTTTATGCAAGAGATGTGTATCCATTACTGTGAGCTGTAATAATTCCAGAGTCCCAATATAGTCTAAAAATGGCATAATGAAGTATTTCATAAATGCCTGTGCGATAAAACAATGAAAATACAACTGCACTTTCCTCAGAATGAAATGATCACTCTTTTAGTCAATTTTAGCAATTGCCCATAAAGTTATTCTAATATAAAAAGTCATTTCTTCAAGTTTCCCAAGCAAGGGAACACATTTTATTATCCCCTTATTTTAAGAAGTTAAATTCAGCAGGGTCATTTAATTCCAATTTTTTTTTCCATTTAGAAACCTTTTTGTTTTTGTTTAAAAAGTACTTGAAAAACTGAACAGCAAAAATATCTCAAAGTGCGGTTTACTGAACATTACAAACAGTCAGCATTGCAATTTGTTAGTGCTGTTTGCAAAATACATATTAATTGCTGTGATTTCTTTGTATTTACTGTAGGTTTACTGGGGAGAGAGAATGTATTTGTTTACAAATGAGTTGTATTTATTATTGAGATTACTCCCAAGACAGTATTCAGAAAGCAAATCTGAATATTATATTAATATTAGTTTAAAATATCTTAACACCAGCCACTTTAAATTGTTTGTTTTACCAGCATATATACTGATTTTTAAGATTAAATATACTAATTCTACATAAACAGTGCAAATGTCTCAATATTCACATCAACCTAAAATTAATGCTGCAATTACTACTGACACTCATGTCAAGAAAGTAGTAAATTATGTAATTCACATCAGTAATTCTCAAATCCTCAAAATGCTGTCATTAATAATATTAAAGCAACACAGAACAAATGTTGGGTCTCAAAACCTCTTGGTTTTATCAAACACAGTCCTTGTAAACATGGCTGCATAAGATTTCTCAACACTGTTATCTGATGTAATTAAATAAATAAAACCATTGACATAAACAATTCCTATATCCTTTTTGCATAGGGTTTGGATTAAGTTTACTTTAAAATGCAGCAAGTTGTTAATAAAATCTGTTAGTCAACTAGGTTCCAATCATGCTAACAATTACACATGTACTTTACACCAGTAGTCTCATTGACGTTAATGAGATGACTCACATGTGTAATTGTTTACAAAACTGGGGTCTTATTTAGCACTTAATTGTCCCTAGTCATTCAGAAGGTGAGCAGTAGAAATGCTCTGCATAAGTTTACAAAATATGCTATTCAATTTAAAAGTATATCTATGGAAATGTTTCAGTAAAAGTCACATATTTATGATTCCAAACAGGTTATGTACATAATATACTACCACAGCAGGAAATACCTCACTGTAGTACAACAGTGTACAGTTGTGAAACACAGTGTTTAGTATAATTTCCCTTTAGTTTTCCCAATGCATAAGTGCTTTACAACTACACTATACAACATGCCCAAGTCTAGTTATTTATTATGTACAAGATAGAAGCAAGATGTGAGGAAGGAAATGTAATGTAAGGAATGAAAAAAATGGCAAAGCTACAGGGTTTCATTCCTGCCAGGTGCTGAGCACTCCTCCAAAGGTGCTAAGAGCCCACAACTCCCGCTGAAATCAGTGAGACTTAAGGACACTCAGCATCTCAGAGCAGCATGCAACACCTTGTGGGATCCCAAAAACACTCCATGAGAAAACATCAAAATCATTAAGGTGTTTTATAAAGCACAAACAAGAAAAATATATTTGAATATTTTATGATCAGTATTAAGCTAACTGCCACATTTGTGCAATGCAAAATTAAAAACATAAGTTGACATGCATTCAATATGAACCCCATGATAACAAAAATGGAATTTGGCGTTTCTGCATCTTTTAAAAAAAGATTCATCTTGGTATCTTCAAGTTATCATAGAAATATAAAAGATAAACACAATACATTATAGCTGTTCCTTGAAATAGATATTTGAACACATGACCATTTTAAAAAAAATGTTCAGTACTAAATTTCAACTTCTTTTCTCTGGTATATCATTGGGTTTTGGAGCTTGAAAAGTTTTTTAAAAATTTATATTTTCTAGAAATACAAATAAACAATAGCATTACAGTGCAAAGTCACCTCATCTTGCTAGCCATAGATTCCTTTTGCATCTAGATAATAGAAGACTGTTATATTCTGAGTAACGTAAAACCAAATTTAAGGAATAAATTTGTAAAACAGCATAATGGTACTCCTTTTATGTTCAGCTCTGTTCTTAAATTCCTAAATAAGGTCCAGGTTCCGGCCTATCCTATGCACCAACACAAGGGAGTTAGAAGTGATATAAGATGGCCTCTTGCTTTAGTGCACTGTACCGCCATTACTTGTGTGCAGAGAGAACCAGAGCTGCTATGACCCTCCTTATGCAGATGGGCAGGAGGGCTCTTGACTCTGCTCCCCACAACATGCCTAGTGGCAAAGTTACACAGCATTTCAGGGAGTACACATTGACTTTTACAGTATATTCCCTCTCTGGAACAGTGGGGAAACTGAAAGGAGATTATGCTCTCAGTCACACTCTTCCTCCAGGGATAAAACAACAATGTGATTACCCCTTACTCAGGACTAGACTGCACACCAATCTAGCCCTAAGTGAGTTCAATGATGGTTGTATTCACAATATTATACCACATCCAGTGATTCTGAACTAGGACTAAAACCAAATGTCTTGAAACAAAAAGTTAAAAAGGCAGAACTGAAACAAGTTGTTCAAAGCAATGAACATATCCCCGTAATCCCTCTGTTCCAAGGAGGGACAGGTACTACCAGGCTTATCACCTCTTAATTGTTCAAGAGAGGATATTTCTCTGCTTTTCAGTCAGAGAACTGGAAGATGGTTTCTGGGTTATTGCTGTCTGCAGGATTTGTTGGCTGCAGGGTTTTTGTTGGTGTAATTTTACCATGAGAATGAGAGGAGGAAGAATGTGAACTTTCACTGGAACTGCTACGCGTCTCTGTGCTTGTACTTGTCTTTTTCATCTTCCTTCTTTTAGCAAGAGGTGCTTTGTCAACATTCTGGAGGCAAAATCCTTCCCTTTTGTACTTGTTAAAGGCCTGTTTCAAAATAAAAAGGCAATTTATGCATTTATAAAAGGTTTAAGAAATGTTAGAACATGTGTAATGAAGTATGAGTTCTATGTTTTATTATTTCTCAAGAGTCATGTCTATACATTCTTCATGTAGTTTATAACAATTTTACAAGCCTTTAAACTAGTGCTGTCAAGCGATTAAAAATGTTACTCCCACGATTAATCGCAATGTTAAACAATAATAGAATACCATTTATTTAAATATTTGTGGATGTTTTCTACATTTTCAAATACATTGATTTCAATTACAACAGAATACAAAGTATACGATTCTAACGTCATATTTATTTTTATTACAAATATTTGCACTGTAAAAAACAAAAGAAATAGTATTTTTCAATTCACCTAATACAAGTACTGTAGTGCAATCTCTTTATCAGGAAAGTTGAACTTACAAATGTAGAATTATATACAAAAAAACCACTGCGTTCAAAAATAAAACAATACAAAACTTTAGAGCCTACAAGTCCACTCAGTCCTATTTCTTGTTCAGCCAATCGCTCAGACAAACAAGTTTGTTTACATTTGCAGAAGATAATGCTGCCCGCATCTTGTTCAAAGTGTCACCTGAAAGTTCTCATGGCACTGCTGTAGCTGGCGTCACAAGATATTTCCATGCCAGATGCACTGAAGATTCACATGACCCTGCATGCTTCAACCACTATTCCAGAGGACATGATGATGACGGGTTGTGCTCAATAACAATCCAAAGCAGTGCAGACCAACGCATGTTCATTTTCATCATCTGAGTAAGATGCAACCAGCAGAAGCCTGATTTTCTTTTTTGGTGGTTTGGGTTCTGTAGTTTTCACATTGGAGTGTTGCTCTTTTAAGACTTCTGAAAGCATACTCCACACCTCGTCCCTCTCAGATTTTGGAAGGCACTTCAGAGTCTTAAATCTTGGGTTGAGTGCTGTAGCTATCTTTAGAAATCTCACATTGGTACCTTCTTTGCGTTTTGTCAAATCTTCAGTGAAAGTGTTTTTAAAATGAACAACATGTGCTGAGTCATCATCCGAGACTACTATAACATGAAATATATGGCAGAATGCAGGTAAAATAGAGCTGGGAACATACAATTCTCCCCCAGGGAGTTCAGTCACAAATTTAATTAACACATTATTTTTTTAACGAGCTTCATCAGAATGCAAGCATGTGCTCTGGAATGGTGGCCGAAGCATGAAAACGCATACGGATATTTAGCATATCTGGCACATATATACATTGCAATGCCGGCTACAAAAGTGCCATGTGAACGCCTGTTCTCACTTTCTGGTGACATTGTAAATAAGAAGTGGGCAGCATTATCTCCCATAAATGTAAACAAACTGGTTTATCTTGGCGATTGCCTGAACGAGAAGTAGGATTGTATGAACTTGTAGGCGCTGAAGTTTTGCATTGTTTTGTTTTTGAGTGCAGTTATGTAACAAAAACAATTCTACATTTGTAAGTTGCACTTTCACAATAAAGAGATTGCACTACAGTACTTGTATGAAGTGAATTGAAAAATACTATTTCTTATGTTTATCATTTTTATAGTGCAAATATCTGTAATCAAAAATAATAATATAAAGTGAGGAGTGTACACTTTGTATTCTGTGTTGTATTTGAAATCAATATATTTGAAAATGTAGAAAAACATCCAAAAATATTTAATAAATTTCAATTGGTATTCATTTAACAATGCGATTAAAATGGCGATTAATTTTCTCTCTTTCCTAATCACAAGAAGGGCAATTAAACTGAAAGTCAAGCAAGTGCTAAGTGTAACCAGAATGTTACACATATCTTACAAAGCTTTGTTTAAGGACCTTCTCTAAACTTGTATATTTATGGTAGTTGTTTCACCATCATCACTTTCCTCAGTGATATAAATATGCTGTCAAAATCTATATTCTTCTCTCAACTTCCCATTTTGACATGTGTTTCATTATATTCTCTCATGTAGGTTTTTGGCCATTGATACAAGTCAACATATTATATAAGCCTTATATTTCTGTAACTTCCTATACACCTATCATAGAACTCTAAATGTAAATACATTTTTAAATAAACAAATTCATGTACATCCAAATTCTAGGCTGATATAATATAGCAAATGTTTAATATTTATAATTAAAACACAAGAGTTTTTAAGCTTACATGAAAGGTTGCTTTGACGTATGTATGTACAGCAGCCCCTGAAGAGCCTAAGTTATCAGGAGTCATTAGAGGATTGGATGACAGCTGGCTCCCATCTTGAAGCCATTCACTGTATCGCAAGCTGGACATTTTAATTCTTTTATTTGGATCCACTGTAAGAAGTCCTAACAGAAATATATTATATATATATTAAATATATTCTTAATCCAGGAGCTATTATTTATCTTTTTAATACTGTGGATAAAGTAATCATTTGAAAACATAAACCTTGAATCATTTGATGAGTCATGATTATATATCACTTTAGATATAGCTCATACAATTTTGACACAGGGTTGTACAAAATACTTTTTAAACAGAGAAATGAACTAAGTACTTGTTATAAAACATTCATAAATCAACAATAATAAATCAAGTGTTCAATAACTGACATCCTAAAAAATTATAGACTGATTCTGGATGAGCTGATAATTACTGCTTGTAACAAAAAGACTACTTTGGTTTCCTTATAAACTTAAGTTAATAAAGCACCAAAAACTGAAGAACACAAAAGTATACAGTATGGTACTTTTCTCTGGTCACTGCAACTAAAAGAAAAATATGAAATATCTATGGATACCTACCTTGTATCAAATCTTTGGCTTCTTGAGATACATTCTTCCAGGCTTCTCTTTCAAAGGAGAATTCTCCCTTTTTAATTTTCTTCATAATTTCCAATGCACTGATGCATGTTAAACCTTTGTCTTGAGACTGGAAGGGTACCTGTCCTGACAGCATTGTATACTACCAGGAGAACAAAACTAGTACTAATTAGTACCATATATTTATTGCCAACTTTACTACAACATTACTGATTACACATTAACCCAACTAACTCAATATTCAGATATTGTTACTTGCAGAGTTAGCAACAGCGTATATATTCCAACTAATGGTACTTTAATAAGAGTTATATTTTCTCTTTAAGGTGTACATGGTCCAAAGCACAACAGGTCTTTATTTAGAGACCTTGTAAGCAACATGGCTTACATGTCTCAGGATGGTTGAAAACATACAGATTTTATGCAGTGGGAAAGCCTATACCATTTACTTATTTTTCAAAATAAATTTTTCTGTAAAACAGAATGTAGGTTGGATCTTTATCTGAACTGGAACAGTTTTAAGAGCATAATATAAATTTATAGAGGTCTCATAATCGACTTATTATTTTCTTCACACATCCAAGCTGTTTTAACAGGTGAACATTCCAAGGAAAATAATTTAATCAAATTGCTCAGAAAAAAACTGAAAGCTGGCTCTAGCTCTACCTTCTTAAATGCCTCCAATACACATCCCAGCTTGCTACTATATGTGCAGGAAAAATATATCCTCACGCCACTCCAAAGCAGTGTCTATCCAATTCTAGTTTATCTGGGGCAATGTCAAGCCCTCCCCAGACATTAGTTTTAACAAGGAATCAATTTTGCTTGTGTTCTAGAATAATTAAAATAAATAAGCCACACAACCAAACACTCACCAGAATGACCCCCAAACTCCAGAGATCACAGGATTCGTCATAACCATTGTGATTCAAGAGCTCTGGAGCAGCATAATGAAGAGTAAAACATGGAGTCTTAAGAGGCTGATTATCAGGTGGTTTTAACCGAGCAAATCCAAAATCAATTATTTTTATTTCTGAATTATCATTTTCATCTGTGAACAATAAATTCTGAAAAGCAAATGCAAAGATAACTAAATTAAAGTTAACAATTTAAAAGATGCAGTTTTAAAACATACACAAAACTGATTCGAACCAACAATTTAAAAAAGAGTTTAGTCTCTAAGAACAAATATGTAAGCCAATATGCTTTTCTCCTATTTGTGAATACATCCTATTTCTTCATACTGCTTAATTAGAAAGAGAAGTTAAATAATGTTTAATTTATAAATCAGCTCTGATTGGAGATAAGCATGTGTTTACCATTATGCAACTTGTGAAATCAGCTGATATGTATGCACATGCTTAGGAGATGATTTTCCAAGATACAGTGCCAAGCATATCAAATCAAATTCTATATCACAACTATATCACTAACAAGCAGGAAAAATTAGAAACTAGCATGTTTAGAAAGGGAAATGGAAAATGTTTAAACACTGAATTAGTAGAAATATTACACTTCTTAGCAACCTCATTTTTACAGGACGGAGTACTTATTGTAACTGAAGAATATTATTTAACACTACCTACTTTAAAAGAATTAAATTGGTTTATTCCAATTTAAGTGCACTAACCAAATGTGCATCAGTCTTTTAAATCATTTAAAGCTCTATTCTGTAATGTGTTAAGTAATCTAGACTGCCATATGAATGAGAGTGCGCAATAGCACTCCAAGAATGTGCTCTGCATCTTGCAGGATTGAGCTTTAAAGTTGTCTCTTGCTACTAATACAAAAACTTGGAAAACCAAACCTGAGAAAATTCAAAGAGAGAATGTGTATTTTCCTGTGCCAGTTTCCCTAATTTAAGGAATATTCATGTAATCACTGAATTCCAACATTAAAGATGGGTTATAATAGGGTTACCATACGTCCTCTTTTTCCCGGACATGTCCGGCTTTTCGGCAGTCAAACCCCCGTCCGGCTCTGCTCCTCTTCGGTTCTGTGTAACTGACACAGTGTAAGTTACGCAGAGCCGCCACGGCTGGAGGCTCTGTTCTTCTTCGGCTCTGTTTAAGAGCCGGGCTGCCCGAGCGCTACCGGCTTCGGGCAGCCCCCATGCCGCCGGACCCTGCACCGCCAGAGCCCGGGAGGGGAAGTGCCAGGCTGGGGGCGCAGGGTTCGGAGGCATAGGGGCTGCCCAAAGCCCGAGCGCTACTGGCTTCATGGCTTGCCGGGCAGCCTCCAGACCCTGCGCCCCCGGCTGGGCGCTTCCCCTCCCGGGCTCCAGCTGCGCTGGGGAAGCGCTGGCTGGGGGCGCAGGGTCTGGGGGCTGCCCGGCAAACCCTGAAGCCGGTAGCACTGGGGCAGCCCTTTCCCCTTGGCTGGGACTGGAAGGGAGGAGGGGGCGGAGTTAGGGTGGAGAAGGGGCGGAGTTGGGTGGGGCTAGGGGTGGGGAAATGGGCGGGGCCAGGGCCCGTGGAGGGTCCTCTTTTTTTATTTATGAGATATGGTAACCCTAGGTTATAAACCATTAAGATTCAATCAAAATGGGCAATACAGTTCTGACACGCTGCAGAAATAATTTGATTTAGTTATTAGAAAAGTTCCTGGTGAGAATTTGGGGAGAAAGCAAGCTGGTGTGCTGATAATGATAAGAAAATCTGACAAAGCTCAAATGATCTGTTTCTGACACATGACATTTATCTACTTTCTTTGTCTGCCCACAAAACTCTACTAATAATGCCTTCTTTTTGAGTCTTCCCCCACATACAATGGCTAGAATCAAATTTCCATTTGGCTACTTCATCTTCTTAAAACACTTCTTCGTTCTCTGACCCAGAGATATTTCTTTACTTTAAAAATATACTTTTTTTTTTAGTTTGTAATTAATAAAACTTTTATATCATGCTCAAAGAATCTGAACACATTAATCCTAAATCATATTTCTTCCTCCTTTACCGCATCTTTTCATTTCCCTCCCAATACAGTCTGCAAGAGTACTTATTTCCAAGTACATTTGAATTTTTTCTTGTTCAATTTTAATGCATAGTTTATTCTTTTTCCTCCTGAATGAAAATCATTGTATTTAAGTACTGTATTTTCTGGCGTATAAGACTACTTTTTAACCCAGGAAAATCTTCTCAAAAGTCGGGGGTCGTCTTATACGCCAGGTGTCGTCTTATAGGGTGGGTGCTGAAACTTCCGAGCCGGACTGGAGAATCTGCGGTCGCCGCATATGGTGGGGGGAGCTCAAAAACGGCCGCGGCCGCATCCCCGCCCGATGACGAGGTGAGGGGGCGCCTCACCGGGAAGGTGTAAGTGAAGGGCGGAGCAAGCTGCAGGCGTCCGGGACGCCCGGGGTATGGAAAAAAGAGATAGAGCGGCGCTGTGCCCAGAAAAACACGCCTCTTTCACCCGTCTGGCCCGCCCTTGTATCCTATTACCGTACCTCCTTCTCTGCCTCTCAGATCTCGCTCCTGAGGACTGCAGTGAAGCGGCGCAGGCGCGCATGTGCGAGATCTGAGAGGCAGAGAAGGAGGTAATAGGATACAAGGGCGGGCCAGACGGGTGAAAGAGGCGTGTTTGCGCTACCGCTCTGATAATCTTGGAGACAGGGAGGGCTGGGCAGGCAGGGAGAGCTGACCAATCCAAGCAGGCTTTGTATACAACAACCAGCCAATCGCCGGTAAGGTACATCGCTTGCCGTGACTGGCTGGTTGTTGTATACTGGGTACCACATACAGTACAGCACCAGTATCTGTACCTGTTCATACAGTATAGCACCAATACATACAGTACAGTATACAAATGTCCAACAGTCAAAACCCCATCATGGCTCCACCAGCAAGAAGAAAGAAATATGAAGCCAGTTTCAAACTTAAAGTTGTAAACTTTGCCATGGAACATAATAACTGCGCTGCTGCAAGACAATATGGAGTAACAGAAAAGATGGTTCGGGACTGGAAAGCAAATGAAAAAGCATTAAAGAGTATGCCAAGGGGTAAGTGTGCATTAAGAAGAGGCACTCCACATTGGCCAGAACTCAAAAAACATGTAGCAGACATGGTGAATGAGCATCGCCAAAACGGTTATGTAGTAACACGAAATAAAATACATTTGTTTGCACTTCAGTGGGCCAAATCTAAGCCAGATCACAGCAACAGATTTAAGGCCACTGTATCCTGGTGTACTAGATTCATGGGAAGGCATAATATGGTACTGAGGCAAAAGATGAAAATTGCCCCAAAATTACCTGCAGATCTTGATAGCAAAGTAAATAGTTTCCATCGATACGTAATACAACAGCGCACTAAACATGGCTATGCATTAAGTAGTATTGGAAATATGGATGAAACTCCAATGAATTTTGATATGGTTGGAAATAAAACTGTCCATCAAAAAGGTGAAAAAACAATTTTAATTAAAACAACAGGACATGAGAAGTCCAGTTTTACAGTGGTACTAGGATGCACAGCTGATGGCGCCAAACTGAGACCAATGATTATTTTTAAAAGAAAAACAATGCCGAAATTCAAGTTCCCTGTTGGTTGTTTTGTACATGTGAATGAAAAAGGCTGGATGGATGAAGAAGGGGTAAAGCTATGGCTTGATAATGTATGGAGCAGGCGACCAGGTGGACTTATTCAAAAATGTAGTCTACTGGTGTGGGATATGTTCAGGGCTCATTTAACTCCCAGCACCAAGCAAATGCTTGCAAGACTAAATACAGATGCGGCAGTTATTCCTGCAGGATTGACAACGTTGGTACAGCCACTGGATGTGTGCCTAAACAAGCCATTTAAAGATCGCATTCAAGAACAGTGGAATGAATGGATGGTTAGCGGCAAAAAGTCATTCACAAAAGGAGGAAACATGCGTGCTCCACAGTTGGATGTTTTGTGCAAGTTTGTCATAAAAGCCTGGAATGATATTGATGCAGAAACAGTAATCAAGTCTTTCAAGAAGTGTGGCATATCAAATTCATTAGATGGTATGGAGGACGACTACTTGTGGCAAGATGAAGAGGAAGCCGAAGCTGAGACCACACCATCTGATACGGAATTCGATCCATACGATGACTGCCTTACAAATGTATCACAAGATGTCATTGATGTACTTATGATATCAGATGACGAACAGGAGGATTTTGAAGGCTTTTAAAGGGAAACTGTCACGCCAGCAAAACCTGTAAAAATACCGCAGCTTGCAGTTATGATGGGCGTTGCTAACTCACCAGGGACTTGCCCAGCACTTGCTCTCTCTCTCTTGTTTGTTATCTTCCTCCTATCATCATCAGTTCCAGTTTGGTTGACAGCTTAGAAAACAAACAGCATGGCAGCTCTCATGGGTTTATTGTCTTATCCTTCCTTTCAGCTTTAGCGTGAATTAGGAAAAGTTTAATCCACTTGCACTGTTTTATGTTTACATGTTTGATGACAAACAGCCTTATGTTTATAAGTGACAGTTTTCCTGCTAAGTACCTGCATGTCATAAGCATTTGAATTAAAATTACCATGTTGAAATCAAATCTGATGTTTTTTTAATTTTTTTTTGGTGTGCGTTGGAAGAGGGGTAGTCTTATACGGCGAGTATATCCCAAACTCTATATTTTAACTGGAAAAGTTGGGGGTCATCTTATACGCCCAGTCGTCTTATACGCCGGAAAATACGGTACATAAAGAATTTTCACTCAGTACTACATCTGACTTAAAAGCGCACGAGTGCGCACACACAAACATATTCCCAGCCTCATCTTTGGTTCATATATATAAAAATATAATGCAAGGGAATAATGTTAAAGGTTCGAAAGCATTACAAACTCAGACTCCAGGTTCTAGGAACATATTGAACCTAAGTAGCAAAGAACGTAAAGAAAATTATTTTTTTAATTTCTTATACAACGGTGCTAGGAGTCTGGGTAATAAGCAGAAGGAACTGGAAATTCTCACTGGTGAGAAGAAATTTGACACAACTGGCATTACCGACCTCTGGGTGGATGCTTCTCTTTACTGGAATGTTAACATCACTGGTTACAATCTATTTAGGAGACATATAGTGAGTAAAAGAGGTGGGGACTGGCACTCTACATTAAGCAAACCATTACCTGTTTAGAATTATTGATAGTTCAGAACAGCAGAATCTTGAATGCATGTGGATCAATTTGCTAACTAATAAAGCTCAAGGGGGGCTGTTGCAAATGACTGAATCAATTTAGACAAAAGGACAAGTTGCTCCTTAAAGCGCCTGTCTGCAATTTGTGTTAGGAAAAATTGTGTTATGTGAAATATATGCTGCAGGTCTCATGCAGCCAGTAATGAAACACCATCAGAGTTTCTATCATAGGTGATAATATTCTGAAAGAAAAGATGAAACACCTAAGATAACTATTTTGGACCCTCATTATTATGAATTGATCACTGGACTGGAAGTTGTGGTTGTCAGTGGACCACTGACCAAGACCTCATTACATTAATTATGGACAAAACAGAGGATAATCCCAGCTAAGTAACAAATATACTTGGAACCTAATTTTCCAAAGATGAAGAAAATAAGAATTATGAGCAAAACTGATGGGAAGGAAGAATTTAGAGAGCAAAATATGAATGAACATTGGAATTGTTTAAGAAGAGTTTACTAGATAGCCCAAAAGCCACAATTCCTCAGTCACAGAAGAGGACAACTGGGTTAAAAGCCCATCCTAGTTAAGAGGGAAGTGAAGCCAGAAATTAGAAACAAACACACACTATATAACAAATGGAAAAAAACATGATGTAGATTGTGAACATTATAAATTACCAACTATGAAGTGTAGAAAATTGATAAGGGAAGCTAAAGATATCAGGGAAAAATCACTGTTCTACTGCTTAATTATTCTTATAGTTAGAGATAGCCAACTTAAAATTCCCATACTGCAAACTAAGCCAATTACTTCTTGTCCTATCCTCAGAGGACATGAAAAACAATTGAATAATGTCCTCTTCATAATAACCATTTACGTATTTGAAGACTTACCAGGTCTCCCTTCAGCCATCTCCTCTCTATACTAAATATGCATAGTTCTTTCAATCTTTCCTTATAGGACATGTTTTCTAAACCTTTTATCATTTTTACTGATCTCCTCTGGACTCCCTTCAATTCGTCCACATCTTTCTTAAAGTATGATGCCAAAAACTGGATACAGTACTCCAGCTGAGGCCTCAACAGTGCTGGGTATAGCAGAACAATTACCTCCCATGTCTTACATATGACACTCCTGTGTAATACAGCTCAGAATACTATTTGCTTTTTTCACAACACCATCATACTGTTGGCTCATATTAAATTTGTGATCCACTATAGCCCTCAGACTCTTCTGCAGTAATGATGCCTATTCAGTTATTCTCCATTTTGTATCTGTGCATTTGATTTTTCCTTCCTAAGTGCAGTACCTTGCACGTGTCTTTACTGAATATTGTCTTATTGATTTCTGACCGATTCTCTAAATTATCAAGATCATTTTGAATTCTAGTCCCATCCTCCATAGTGTTTGCAACCCCTCCCCGGCTTGGTATGCAAATTTTATAAGCACACTTTCCATTCCATCATTCAAGTCATTAATGAAAACATTGAATACTATCAGACCCAGAACAGACCCTTGCAAAATACTACTTGGTATCCTCCCAGTTTGACAGTGAACCACTGATAACTACTTGTTGAGTACAGTCTTACAACTGGTTATATAAGCGCCCTATTGGAAATTGCACGTAGACAATATTTCCCTAGTTTGCTTATGAGAATGTTACGTGGAATTGTGTCAAAAGCCTTACTAAAGTCAAGCTATATCATGTCTACTGTTTCTATTTATCAGGCTGGTTACCCTGTCAAAGAAGGATATAACATTGGTTTGGGATTATTTGTTCTTGACAAATCCATACTGGCTATTGCTTATCACCTTATTATCCTCTATTATTGTTATTAACTTATTGTTTAATAATTTGTTCCAGTATCTTTCCAGGTACTGAAGTTAGGCTAGCTTGCCTATTATTCTCCAGGTCCTTCCTTTTCTCCCTTTTTTAAAGCCGGATACTATGTTTGTCCTTTTCTATTCCTATGGGACCTCACTTGTCCTCTATGGGTTCTTGAAGATAGCTAATGGAACAACAACAACAACAACAACAACAAAAAAAAACACATGTAATACATCAGAAGCAGGAAGCCTGCCAAACAATTAGCAGGACCACTGGATTATCAAGGTACTAAAAGAGCATTCAAAGACAAGGCAGTTGCAGAGAAGCTAAATTAATTCTTTGCATTGCTCATCACTGCAGAGGATGTGAGGAAGATTCCAACACTTGAGCCACTTGTGATGGGGTGTACCAACCCCACACTGGGCCGCCGGGGGCGGACCAATCATTGTGAGCCCAGGCAACCACGCCCCCTTTCCCCTGCTGTGCATGCTCCAAGTGGAGAAGCTGGATAAAAGGAGGCAGCCCAGGTCAGTCGGAGTGGACGACAGAGAGGAAAGGACGTACACTGCTGATTCCTGCGATAGTCCTGGTGGTAGAGCCCAAACACCCAGACTACGCTCCAGGCGTTTCGCTGATGGCGGAGATTGCCGGGGAAGCCAAGCCACTGCCTGCTGAGGAGGCTGCTGCTTGCTCTATGTCCCAGCCCAGAGGGAAGTAAGGCCTATAGACTGTTTGTTTGTTTTCCCCACCCAGGGGCCATAGACTGAATGATGTTTTGCCCTGGCCAGGGGGCTAATTCCCCAAATCCTATTGCCTGCCCCAGCCAGGAGGCTGCAGGGCTTCAGACTGCTTGTTTGTTTTGCCTGCCCAAGGACCCACGGACTATTTGTCTAAGTGATCCTGGCAGGGGGCCAGGACCCACTTGACTGGAATCACCCGCTTAACAGAGAATCCCGATGACTGTGTGATGGGGTGTACAAACCTCGCACTGGGTCGACGTGGGCACCCCAACTTGACACGCTGGGCCCTGTCACACTATTCTTTTCAGGTTATATATCATATCACGTAAATCAGCCGCTATCAGGTGAGCGGAGGATAGCTAATGCAATGCAAATTTTTTTTAAAAGCCTCCAGAAGCAATCCTGGCAATTACAGGCCGGTAAGTCTAACTTCAGTACCAGACAAATTGGTTGAAACTATAATAAAGAACAGAATTATCAGACAAACAGATGAACACAATATGTTGGGGAAGAGTCAACACGGGTTTTGTAAAGGGAAATCATGCCTCACCAATCTATTAGTATTCTTTGAGGGGGTCAACAAGCATGTGAACAAGGGTGATTCAGTGGATATGGTAAACTTGGACTTTCAAAAAGCTTTTGACAAGGTCCCTCACCACAGGCTCTTAAGCAAAGTAAGCAGCCAGGGGATAAGAGGGAATGGATCAGTAACTGGTTAAAGACAGGAAACAAAGGGTAGGAAGAAATGGTCAGTTTTTAGAATGGAGAGAGGTCCCCTAAGAATCTGTACAGGGACCGATGCTATTCAACATATTCATAAGTGATCTGGAAAAAGGGGTAAACATTCAGGTGGCAAAATTTCAGATGGCACAAAATTACTCAAGGATACTTAAGTCCAAAGCAGACTCAAAGAGTTACAAAAGGATCTCATAAAACTGGATGACTGTACAACAAAATGGCAGATTAAATTCAATGTTCATAATACATGCAAAGAAGCGTACACTGGAAAACATCATCCCAACTATACATATAAATGATAGGGTCTAAATTAGCTGTTATCACACAAGAAAGAGAATTTTGAATCATTGTGGCTAGTTCTCCGAAAACATTTGCTTAACTTGCAGTGGCAGTCAAAGAAGCTAACAGAATGTTAGGAACCATTAGAAAAGGCATAGATCAGGGGTCGGCAAGCTTTCAGAGGTAGTGTTCCGAGTCTTCATTTATTCACTCTAATTTAAGGTTTTGCATGCCAGTAATACATTTTAACGTTTTTAGAAGGTCTCTTTCTCTAAGTCTATAATATATAACTAAACTATTGTTGTATGTAAAGTAAATAAGGTTTTTAAAATGTTTAAGAAGTTTCATTTAAAATTAAATTAAAATGCAGAGCCCCCCCAGACCAGTGGCCAGGACCCGGGCAGTGTGAGTGCCACTGAAAATCAGCTCGCTTGCCGCCTTCGGCACGCGTGCCATAGGTTGCCTACCCCTGGCATAGATGATACAGGGAGTCCTCGGACTTACGACGCCTGACTTACGTCTCACGCCACCCCATGATGTTTGTTTCGCCCTTATGATGCTCTATTTGCATAAAGTTCTCTTTAAATCACTTCCTAGTGGTATTATACTGGTATAGAGCTGGAAGAAGTCGCTTCTGATTGGCTTTGAGACAGCAGGGTAGCTTGTTGCCAGGTAAGGTTGCCACTTGTTTTTGATTGGCTGAGCCTGGGGCCGTGAGCCAACCAGAAAGCTTGAACAGTGATTAGCTGAGGCTCAGCATGTGTGCCGTTCTCCCTGGCTTTCTGAGCCTGTGTTGCCAGCATTCTGAGCAACATATGTGAGTTTATATGTTTATTTGAATGCTGTTTACAAAATACAATGTACTGTAAATACATTGATGTTGCAACATTAGTCATCTATAATTCATTTAGTACAAAAATCTGGGTTATTGTGGTGAAAATAGTGTATCAAGCCTTGGTTCAGGAACCAATCCCGCCTTCATATCATTGATTCCTATGGGAAAAGCGGTTTCAACTTACATTTCAACTTACAACGCAATTCTGAGGAACGAATTGTGTCATAAGTCTGAGGACTCCCTGTAAAACCGACAATATCATCATGCCACTATATAAATCCATAGTAATCCCACACCTCGAATATTGCATGCAGTTCTGGTTGCCCTTTCTAAAAAAAAAAAAGCGTGTTAGAATTGGAAAAAGTACAAAGAAGGGCAACAGAAAAGATTAGGGATTTTGAACAACTTCCATATGAGGAGAGATTAGAAGGAGACACTGTTCAGTTTACAAAAGAAACCAGGGGTAGCAAGGGATAGGTACTCTAGTTTTTCATAGGCTGAATTAAACACATCTAATTTATCTAAATATTATTTAGCCTATTCTTTCCTGTTTTGCCCTGAGATCCTTCCCCCTTGTTGTTAATATTAATTGTTAAGCATCTCATCACAATTAGCCTTTTTAGTGAAGACTGAAGCAAAAAAGGCATTAAATACTTCAGCCTTCTCTGCATTATCTGTTACTTACTCTCCCCTTCTCCATGAAGTAATGGATGTACACTTTCCTTCATCTTTGTCTTACAGAGTTGTGGGTGGGAAGGAGTCTAGGGCTAGGATGACAGGGGTGCAGGTCAGTATTGAGGGGCACTAGCACAGCTGTGGGGGGAGGAGCCCAGGGCAAGCATGACAAAGGGGTGCACATCAGGATTATAGGGCAAGGAGGGCAGATGTACATCCTCTTCTTATTCCATTACTACAGTGAATTCCCTAAAATTTGCTACTATCCAATAGGTTCCTGTCCCTTTCAGAACAAAACATCTCAAGCCTGTACCATAATAGCATGGATAGGGAGGGCTGCCGCATAATTAAGAACTCCCTTTTCTACTTTAATGATTTATGTAACTGCCATGTAAAAAAAATTAGTTTATTTATCAGTATTTCACATTGACATTTCATAGTCACACCAAGCAACCCTGACCGGTACTGTTAAAAGAGTAGTTAGAGCCTAAATGGGGTCTCATGCTTTTGCAGAAAGATGCACTGACCACATCTATATGTGGAAAACTGCATCCCACCCTCAGTTCCTGACTGCCTTAAAATAGTAACTTTAAAAACAACAAGCAGGAAAAAGAGAGGAAGGGCTAGTCTGACTGTTTAGAGGCAGTAAATTCTGAGAACTGTTTACTAAGAAGTAACCCTTCATTACTTCAACTACTCAGATTTCCATTCTTACAGATGAGCACTATTGAGATGAGTTGAAGCATGTGCCCAGTTTATTAAGAGAATGAAGTACTCCCTTACAAACCTAACATCTGAACCAGTCTTTAAATTAAGATGGTAACAAGAGTAAATGGGGGGGACTCAGTTCCATATGGTGCTGTATTTATAAAAACCTACCTCAAATGCTACTTTTTCTCTGATGGACAGAGAAACAGCAATCTTCTACATTAAGCATTTTGGCAATATATTTTCTTATCTTGTTAGAATTTCATGACACATCCCCAATGATTTATTATGTTCACTAATTCACAGATAGTACATAAAAGCAAAGGGTAGGATTTTCAAAAGCTAATCCCCTGGGGACTTGCACAAATCCTTTTGCTCTGAAGTCACTTAGGTTTTTGGGTGAGATTTTCAAAAGCACTTTAGTACCATTATTGCACAGACTTCTTTAGCCTTTAACTTTGAAACAGTTATAAACAACTGTATGCTAGACAACTGTAACAAAAAGTATTCTGCAAAAAGAATAACAGTTGCCAAAGTTGTAAGTAGGAGAGATTATTAAATTCCAGACAGAAAGTGGCTGGGAATCTTCTGAGATAACAGCTGTATCATCTGCACTCAGGTCATATATTATAACCATCCCTTGAGGGTCAGTCCTACTGGAGAAATTCTATTCAGGTTTTTATGCCATCATTATCGCTACAGTAGCTGAGCACCTTCCAATAGTGCATTAAGCAATGTGTCTATACTTCTGTCATGTTTTGTTTGTCCTCTCATCTTCTACTCACAAGGAGAAGACTGTACAGTGGACTCTCTTGTTTTGCAAAGTAAAGTTGTTGGGTGGGTTTTTGTTTGTTTAACCACTGCAGAAGAACTGTTTTGAAAGGAAGGTGTAGTTGCATGATAAGAAAGGCATCAAGGTTCAGAATGAGTAGTTATTGTATTAGTTTGCAGCTGATTCATTATTATTCATTTTTAAATCAAATACAGTTAATAAGTAGATGTGACAGTAACCACTAGGCACTTGATACTAATCCACATCACATTACTATTACCTTTTATTAGTAGTAAAGAAATCGTCACTTACTGTAACTGTGGTTCTTTGAAATGTGATGCAGGTATGTATTCCATTTAGGTGTGCGTACCCCCAGGTCACTGGAACTGGAGAATTTTGCCTAGAAGTACCTGTAGAGGGGCAGCGCTCGCACCTCGTGGCTATTCCCCCTCCCTCTTCTATATGAGGCATCGCTGCCCACACCCCGCTCAGTTCCTTTGCAGTGAATGCCCAGAGACTAGTTTCTGATGCAGATGGGTCAGAGGGTGTGTCATGGAATACACATCTGCATCACAGCTCCAAGGACCACAGTTAGAGTAAGTAACTGTTTCTTCTTCTTCTTCGAGTAGATGCAGCCATGTATTCCACTTGGATGACACACTAGCTATACCCAGAGGGTGTGGCTCGGATTCTATTTAAACAAGGACTGCAAAACCACCTTCCCAAAGTTTGCATCTGATCTGGATGCTGCAATAATGGCATAATGGTTCATAAAAATACATATTGATGACCACATGGCAGCCCTACAAATATACAATATTGAGATATCACGTACAAACACTATTGGCATAGTTTGTGCACTCATAGAATGAGCTCGCTACAATAGAGGGGGCGTAGCCAAAGCAGTTTTGTATGCAGTCTTGATGCAGGAAGTTGTCCACTTACAGATAGTCGGTGAGGAGACTGCCTGTCCCTTCATACAGTTTGCATACAACACAAACAGACAAGGCGAAGCCCAAAAGAATTTAGTCCGGTCCAGGTAAAAGGCCAGACAGTTTGAGGTCTAATGTGTGAAGATGCTGCTCCTCCAGAGATAAGCAGCTTAGGACAAAAACACAGGCAAATGAAACCGCCGGGTTTAAATGAAACCCAGACCACTTTAGATACAAATTTCAGGTGCAGCCACAATGTCACTTTGTCTTGGGATAACTGCATGTAAGGAGGCTCTGCTATCAAAGCCTGCAGCTCTCACACTCTCCTTGCAGATGTTATTGCCACAAGGAATACAGTTTTTTGACATGAGAGAGGAAAGGGACAGGATGCTAGATGTTTGTACATGCTAAGACTGTGTTAAGGTCCCACAAGGGAACCGGTTCCCAGACCATTGAATGGAGGCAAAGGATTTCGTTTAAGAATCTCGCCATCATTGAAAAACACCGATCTTCCATGAATGGGTGGATGAAAAACTATTGGCACTAGATACACCATCAATGAGCTAAGTATAACGCCGACAACTGAAGATGCAGTAAATACTCCAAGATGTCTTGGATACTACCCAGTGTTGGCTGAACTCCGCGGGCCAATTACCACATTGAAAAACACTTCCACTTTGCTGAACAGGCCATCCTGGTAGAGGGGGTTTTCTAGTACTGAGCAGGACCTGTCGAACAGCCACCAAACATTGCTCTTCCTCCTCATTCAACCATGGAACAGCCACACCATAAGACGCAGGGAACTGAGACCAGGATTCAAAGTGTGACCAGGTCAGGATGGAGAGGAAAGGATATGGGAGGCTAAAACGACAGTGGAAGCTTGGAAAACCAACACTGTCTCAGCCAGTGAAATGATCGAGCTCTGAGGGAAAGCATAAAAGGGAGCTGACTGCCAACTGAGGTGGAAGGCGTTGAAAACTGGACCGATGCCCACTTGAGAGCAGAAAAGAGGAAGTTATTCACCTTTCAGTAATTGAGGTTCTTCGAGATGTGTGTCTCTGTGGGTGCTCCACTCTAGGTGACGGTGGATCCTGGCGCCTCTGATCGGAGATCTTCGGTAGCAGTGCCTCGTCAGGACGCACGCGCTCAGTTGATATCTCCCATTTCATTGGAATCTTCCTGATTGTGGGTGTCTTGCACCCTCATCGGTTCCTTCTCTACTGTGGAGAAATCGTACTAGTACTCCAAAGTAGAGGGGAGGAGGGCGGGGAGTGGCACACCCACAGGGACACACGTCTCGAAGAACCTGTTACTGCAAGGTGAGTAACTTTCTCCTCTTCTTCAAGTGCTGTCCCTGTGGGTCCTCCACTCTAGGTGAATGTGAAGCAGTACCCACTATGGTTGGTGGGATTTTGGAGTTTTGTGAGGGACAATGGTAGACAGTACTGTATGGCCGACTGTGGTGTTTGCCGTGGTATCCCGTGTGATAGCATAATGTTTGGCAAATGTGTGGTCAGATGTCCACGTGGCCGCCTTGCATATGTCTGTAACAGGTACGTTGTGGAGGAAGGCAATGGATGTTGACATTGCTCTAGTAAAATGAGACCTAACACCCTCTGGTGGTTGAATATTCTGGGTCTGATAGCAGGATCTGATGCAGACCAAGATCCACTTGGAGAGTCTTTGCTTAGAGATAGCATTACCCTTTGATATTTTGGTAGTAGAAACAAATAGCCTAGGGGATTCACAAAATGATTTAGTTCTGTCAAGATAGAATGCAAGAGCCTGTTGGACGTCGAGGGTATGTAATGCAGCTTCCTGTGAAGTCGTGTGAGGCTTGGGATGGAATACAGGTAAGTGTATTGACTGGTTAAGGTGGAAGGTAGACACCACCTTGAGGAAGAATTTGAGACGGGTTCATATGTAAGCTTGTTTAGAGAAAATGATGTAGGAGGGTAGGCCATCAGGGCGCTTATTTCACCAACCCTTCTTGTTGATGTTATGGCAACCAAGAAAGCCTCTTTCATGGACATGTGGAGCAGGGATGAGGTGGCCGGGACTCAAAAGGAGGTTTCATAAAAGCGCGGAGAACCAGGTTGAGCCTCCAGGAGGCTACTGGTGAATGCATCTCAGGATAGAGATTTTGCAGGTCCGTGAGGAAACGTTTGATGGTGGGGTGTGCGAAAGTGAACAGCTGTCCAGAGTGTCATGGAAGGTGGTAAGGGCCGCGAGGTGTATTCTGATAGAAGTGAGCAAAAGCCTATCCTGTTTTAGTTTGAAAAGATAGTCTAAGATGTCAGAGAGGGTTGCAGTCTGGGGTATTAAGCATCTGTGGATGCATCAGATGGAGAAGCTTTGCCACTTTTGCAGGTAAGTCTTAGGAGTGGAGTCGCTTCTACTGTGCAGGAGAACATGTTGGACCTGTTCCGAGCAGGCTAATTCGTGGGATTGAAACCATGAAGGACCACACCGTCAGATGGAGGGTGAGCTGTGGATGAAGAAGCTGACCGCAGTTCTTCTTCAAATGCTTGCTCATATCGATTCCAATTAGGTGTGCGCGTGCCACGTGCACGATCGTCGGAAGATTTTTACCCTAGCAACTCTCGGTGGGTCGGCTGAGGTGCCCCCTGGAGTGGCGTCCTTATGGCGCCGGATATATGCCCCTGCCGACCCAGCGTCCCCTCAGTTCCTTCTTACCGCCCGTGACGGTCGTTGGAACTGTGGAGAGCAACGTAGCTGACCTCCACATCCCTAGCTTTCTAGTTGTCTTATAGTTAGTTCTTAGTATAGTTTATTAGTTTAGCAGTTTTTAGAGTAGTCTTAGTAAGTTTGCATATAGTATATTAGCGTATATAGTTGTATGCAAGTTGGGGTATCGGGGTTTATCCCCGTTCCTCCGCCCCGGTACCAGGGCTCATGCCCAAGTCTCCGGGTTTCAAGCCTTGCTCGGCCTGTCTCAAGCCGATGCGCATTGGAGACCCTCACGACTCCTGTCTGAAGTGCCTGGGGGAAGCTCATCAACCTGACAAGTGCAGCATTTACAAGGCTTTCAAGCCTCGGACAAAAAAGGAGTGGGACTTCCATCTAAAACAGCTCCTGATGGAAGTGGCACTTAGCCCGGTGCCCCCAGCACCGCGCGCAGACCAGGCACCGTCAGTCTGCAACGCATCTCCGGCACCGGAGCAACCCAGCACCAGCCAGGTACCTCGGCACCAGACGTCTCCAGCACCGGTACAGACACGGCACCGCTCGCTGTCTCCGCGGCCCAAGAAGCAGCACAAACCACCTACTGCTCCTCCACAGGTGCAACCACCGCCGGCGGCCTCAGTGGAGCAGCGCGCCATGCCAGACCACACCACGAAGGCACCAACTCCAGCACCGTCGATTCTGGCGCCACAAGCGCCGTTGAGTCCAGTGCATATAAGCTCCCTGGTGCACACCGTGGTTGAGCTGGGTCTGCCGTCCACTCCAGAGACCTTCTCCACTGCTCGCGCTGACTGAGCCTGGACCATCTCACCCTCCAGCACCACCGGTGCGGACTGTTGCATCCATAGGGAAGCCTGTCTTCTTGCGACCTCCTTCGCAGAGTGAAACAGCTCAGCACCGCTCTCAATCCCACAGATGGTCCTGGTCTTGGCACCAATATCCATCTCGGCGCCAGTCGTTCTCGCAGCACCGCTCTGCCTCCTGGAGGTCTCCCTCCCGGTATGATCGGTACCGATCCAGCTCCCGGCACCGGTCCCAGCACCACTCAATGCGCAGTCGGTCCCGGCACTGCCTGCACCATCGGTCGTCATCCAGATCGACCTCCCAGCACCATTATGATAGTCAGTCCCACTCCCGATCACGGTACCGCTCGGGACACCGGCACCGGTCCTCGGCCCTCACGTGCGGACCAGTAGACAGCACCAGGTCAACACAACAAAGGTGTTCGTCACCGCCTTGGCCTTCTCGCCCAAACTCGGCGGCATCCCAAGCGGAGAGTGGCTGTAATGTCCAGGGCCAAGACGCTGATGGTGCTAGCCAGGGGCCAGATGTAGGACAGGATCCCAACCAAGGCCCTCCATAATGATCCTTCTGGACCCCTTGGGCATACTACCAAGCCCAAGGTGGCCCCTCAGGCACTTCTCGCTCGGCTCATTCGGAGCCTAGGGTACCTGAGGCAACTGTTAGCTGTCCTCCCCCAATAGGTTCGGAGGCGACTACCCTACCGCCTGAGCAGGCTGATGCCCCTACGGTCGTAGACCTAGGGCAGCTGGACCCTCCTCAAACTGACTTTCCACAGGACCCACTAGTCCAGGGATTAGCCTCCTCATCCTCACCTGACGAAGCCGTGGCAGGCACGTCCTCCTCTGGCCCCCCACCTATAGATCTTCGTGCTCACCAGGACCTACTTCGTAGGGTGGCACAGAACATGAATCTGCAGGTGGAGGAGGTGGCGGAAGTTGAGGACCCGGTGGTGGACATCTTGTCGGCCGATGCCCCCACGCGGGTAGCTTTGCCCTTCATTAAGACCATTCAGGCGAATGCCAATACTATCTGGCCGTCCCCGGCGTCCATCCCTCCCACAGCAAGAGGGGTGGAAAGGAAATACATGGTGTCATCCAAAGATTATGAGTACTTTTATGTGCACCCCCAACCTTGCTCCCTCATTGTACAGTCTGCAAACGAGAGGGAGAGGCATGGCCAACAAGCACCCACCCCTAAGTCCAAGGACGCTAGGCGCCTGGATCTCTTTGGGCGTAAAATCTACTCAACTGGTGGCCTACAGCTCAGGGTAGCTAACCAGCAGGCCCTCCTGAGCCGTTATAATTACAACACCTGGAACTCGATGGGGAAATTCAAAGATCTGGTTCCCCAGGAGTCCAGGGAAGAGTTTGGGACCTTGCTAGAAGAGGGCAAGAAGGTGGCAAGGACATCTCTGCAGACATCTTTAGACGCAGCTGACTTGGCTGCTAGAACTCTAGCCTCCGGAGTGGCCATGCACCGCATTTCATGGCTGCAAGTGTCTGGCCTCCCACCGGAACTGCAGCAGACTATAAAGGACCTGCCCTTCGTAGGCCAAGGTCTCTTCTCAGAGAAGACTGATTCCAGACTACAAAGTCTGAAGGATAACCGGGCCACCATGCGCTCACTGGGCATGAATACCCCAGTGACAACGCAGACCAGCCGCAGTGCACTTACCCTAACCCCTCGACCATGGCAAGACTTCTCTAGAAGGCGTGGTCGTGGCAATAGGAGGCAACAACCTGGTCCACAAGCAGGCCAGAATCAAGGCCCCCCTAGATCATCAGTGGGGCCCAGACAAAACTTTTGAAGATGCGCTCGAGGACGGAGCACCAGCCTACTCCCAGGATCCTTCCCTGCCTTTCTCCAACCGCCTCTCCTGTTTCCTCCCTGCGTGGTCCCGCATAACTTCAGATCGCTGGGTCCTACGCACGGTGGAAACGGGATACTATCTTCAGTTTATTTCCCCCCCCCCCCCCCGTCCCTCTTGAGGGACCCTTCTCACGAGCAACTCCTCTTACAGGAGGTACAAGCAGTCCTGTCTATTGGAGTGGTGGAAGAGGTACCAAGGGACTTGAGGGGCAGGGGTTTTTACTCCCGCTACTTCCTAATCCCCAAGGCAAAGGGGGGCTTCGGCCCATCCTGGACCTACGCGGACTCAACAAATTCATGGTAAAGTTGAAGTTCCACATGGTTACCCTGGGAATTATTATCCAATCCCTGGATCCTGGAGACTGGTACGCCGCCCTCGACATGAAGGACGCATACTTCCACATAGTGATCTACCCTCCGCACAGGCGGTTCTTTCGCTTTATGGTCGGACAGCAGCATTTCCAATTTGCGGTCCTCCCCTTTGGCCTCTCCACAGCACCAAGGGTCTTCACAAAATGTATGGCTGTTGTAGCGGCCTGGCTCCGCAGACATCAGATCCAAGTGTACCTCGACGACTGGCTCATTCGGGGTTGGTCGGAGCTACAGGTGCGGTCTCACGTTCGCTTCGTCATGACCTGCTTCAGGCAACTGGGCCAGCTGCTCAACACCGAAAAGTCCACTTTGGAGCCAACCCAAAGAATAGACTTCATCGGAGCAGTCCTGGACTCGAATCTCACCAGGGCATGCCTACCGCAGACCCGCTTCCAGTCTATGATAACTATTATCCACGCCCTCCGAAGCTTCCCGACCTCGACAGCACGCACGTGCCTCGGTCTTCTGGGCCATATAGCCTCGTGCACTTTCGTGACCAAACATGCCAGACTACACCTCCACCCACTTCAGATCTGGCTCTCGTCAGTATACCGTCCAGGCCGGGACAGTTTGGACACAGTACTCACGGTGCCAACAAAGGTCTTGTCCTCTCTGGGTTGGTGACTAAACCCCAACCTCATTTGCGGGGGGATGCCATTCCATGCCCCACAGCTCTCTCTAGTCCTCACCATGGACGCGTCCTCTCTGGGTTGGGGCGCTCACCTCGCGAACCTTCGCACACAAGGCCTTTGGTCCACACAAGAAATATCCCTGCACATCAACGTCAGGGAACTGAAAGCAGTACGCCTTGCGTGTCAGGTATTCCGCGAACACCTCCAGGGCCGTTGTGTCGCGATCTTCACAGACAACACAACGGCCATGTTTTACATCAACAAGCAAGGCGGAGCGCGGTCCTCCCTCCTCTGTCACGAAGCCATATGTCTCTGGGAATTTTGCATAGCCCAATCAATCGACCTGGTGGCATATTTTCTCCCAGGAATCCAGAACACCTTGGCAGATCACCTCAGCAGGTCCTTCCTGGCTCATGAGTGGGCGATACGTCCAGACGTTATTCATTCTGTTTTCCAGAGGTGAGGATTTCCCCACATAGACCTTTTCGCCTCTCACGAGAATCGGAAGTGCCAAGTGTTCTGCTCTCTTCCAGGGACGTTCCCCGGGATCCCTGTCAGACACTTTCCTAATACCGTGGAAAAACCATATGCTCTATGCCTTCCCCCCGTTTCCGTTGGTCCATAAGGTCCCCCTCAAGTTACGCAGAGACAAGGCCCACTTAATCTTGATCGCTCCAGCGTGGCCCAGACAACACTGGTACACCACGCTCCTCGATCTGTCGGTGACAGAACCAATCGCTCTATTATTGTGGCCGGAGCTGATCACTCAGGAACACGGCAGGTTATGTCATCTGGACCTGCAGTCCCTCCATCTGACTGCGTGGCTGCTACATGGCTGGCCCAATCCAAGCTGTGTTGCTCTGCTTCGGAGCAGCAGGTGCTCTTGGGGAGCAGAAAGCCATCCACTAGGTCCACATACATGGTCAAATGGAAGTGCTTCTCCTGCTGGTGAGCCCTGAACAACAGTGTCCCTAGGGGGATACCAGTACCTACCATTCTGGACTATCTCTGGTCCTTAAAACAGCAAGGCTTAGCAGTCTCATCTATCAGAGACCACCTAGCAGCAATCTCAGCCTTCCACCCGGGCAAGAACGGGCGCTCAGTCTTCTCCAGTCCCATGGTCAGCAGGTTCCTCAAGGGCTTAGAACGTGTGTACCCACAAATTTGTCAGCCGGCCCCTACGTGGGACCTCAATCTAGTCCTAGCTAGACTCATGGGTGCCCCCTTCGAGCCCATGGCCACTTGCTCGCTTCTGTACCTGTCCTGGAAAACAGCTTTCCTCATCACTATCATATCGGCGAGACAAGTCTCAGAACTTAGGGCCCTCACATTGGACCCATCATATATGGTGTTCCATAAGGACAAAGTACAGCTACAACCACACCCCGCCTTCCTCCCTAAGGTGGTGTCTGCCTTCCATGTCAACCAAGACATCTTCCTCCCGGTCTTCTTTCCAAAGCCACACGCTTCGCGAAGGGAACAGCTGCATTCCCTAGACGTTCGCAGAGCTCTTGCTTTTTACATTGAGCGAATGAAGCCATTCAGAAAGACATCCCAACTGTTTGTAGCGGTAGCAGACCGGATGAAAAGCCTTCCGGTCTCTTTGCAGCGAATATTGTCTTGGATTACGTCATGCATCCGTGCATATTACGACTTAGCTGGTGTCCAGCTCCACGACTCTCTGCCCATTCCACTCGGGCCCAAGCTTCTTCCTCTGTCTTTCTGGCTCATGTGCCCATACAGGAGATATGTAGGGCAGCGACTTAGTCATCCGTGCACACTTTCGCTTCCCACTATGTCATAGTGCAGCAGTCCAGGGATGATGCAGCATTTGGCTCAGCGGTCCTTCACTCCACGACATCTAACTCCGACCCCACCGCCTAGGTAAGGTTGGGAGTCACCTAATTGGAATTGATATGAGCAAGCACTCAAAGAAGAAAAGACGGTTACTCACCTTTGTAACTGTTGTTCTTCGAGATGTGCTGCTCATATCCATTCCAAACCCACCCTCCTTCCCCGCTGTCGGAGTACCCGGCAAGAAGGAACCGAGGGGGTGCTGGGTTGGCAAGGGCATATATCCGGCACCATGAGGGCGCCACTCCAGGGGACGCCTCAGCCGACCCACCAAGAGTTGCTAGGGTAAAAATCTTCCAACAATCGTGCACGCAGCACGCGCACACCTAATTGGAATGGATATGAGCAACACATCTCGAAGAACAACAATTACAAAGGTGAGTAATTGTCTTTTCTGGGAGAGGAGATCTGGTCTGTCGGGGAGAGTCCGGGGAGGACGGATGGACATGCGTAGCAGGTAAGGATAGTATATCTGCTTGGGCCAAGCTGCAGCAATAAGTATGACGCGGGTCTTGTCCTCTGTGATGTTGCGTAGAACCCTGTGTATGAGTGGAATCGGTGGAAAAGTGTACATGAGGGAGCTGTTCCAAGGAATGAGGAACACATCGCCTAGAGATGCATTTCCGAGTCCCGCTCTGGAGCAAAATAGATGGGAAGAGGATCAGCACTGCCCTGAGTCCCGTCTTCAGCCAAGGATGGTTGAGAAGAAACTGAGGAGGGTACGGGACACACGTGCTCAGGAAGATTCCAACAAGATGGGAGATACCAACTCAGCGCGTGCGTCCCGACGAGGTACTACTACCGAAGATCTCCGATCAATAGCACTGGGATGCACCGTCCCCTAGAGTGGAGCACCCACAGGGACAGCACTCGAAGAAAAAGTCTATGTTTCCTATTGTCCGTTGTAGCGAACAGGAAGATCGTCGGGATGCCCCAAGCCACGAAGATGACTTGCAGAACACTGGGCTCCAGGGACCACTTACGCTCCATGGAAAAATTCCCACTGTGATGATTTGTGAGGTGATTCTGGACTCTGGGCAAGTGTCCAGCTATTGGAGTGACACCCTCCTCAATGCAGAACTGCCACAGCCTAATAGTCTCTTGGCAGAGCACTTTGGAGTGTGCTCCCCCTTGCCTGTTCACATAATACATCACTAAAGCTAAGATTTTGTCATGGTTATTTTTAGTAAAAATCATGGACAGCTCAAGGGCAATAAACAAAAATTCACGGAAGCCTGTGACCTGACCGTGACTTTTACAAAAAATAACTGACAAAATGGGGAGTCTATTAGGGACCCAATTAACTCTATTTTCTAAATAGGGACCAACGTTGACTTTCCTGTTTTTAGAGTGTTGAATAAGTGCAGTGTAACGTGTACGTGAGAAAGCAGTTCTGTGAACTGCCCTTAGTAGCCAGTCATCCAGATATGGGAAGACATGGATTTCCTTCTTACTGAGGTATAATGCCACCACATCCATACAAGTGGTAAAAACCAGGAGGTAGAAGGCAGACCAAAAAGGATGGACCAGTTACTGAAAATGAACAAACTGGAGAAATCTGTGGCTGGAAGGATTGCTATGTGGAAATAAGCATCCTTAACGTCCACAGCAGCAAAACAATCGTTCTAAGTCAATGCAGGGAGGATAGTTGAGAGGATGATCACTAGGAACCTTATGTATCTGATATATTTGTTAAGGTTGCAGATGTCTAGAGTAGGTCTGACCAGAAAATATTGGGAATAAAACTTTGACCCCAGTGTTCCAGAGGAATCTCTTTCATTGCTCCCAAAGACAGAAAAAAACAGACTTGCTCGAGGAGCAGTATCTCATGAGAGGGGCCCTGAAGAGGGACAGGTACAGACAGTGTGGAGAGCAACTGGATAACCTAAACGGACATTGCTTAGGCCTCAGCTATCTGTAGTAACTGAGTCTCAAACACTGAGAAAATGGACTATCCTGTCCCCGAAGTTCTGTAGAAGTCATGACTGGATCACTGCTTTGGACCAACGAGTCAAAATGAGCACTTAGGGTCACCAGAGGAGAGAGAGTGGACTGGCCAAATCCAAGACCAGAATGCCTCCACCCTTGGGACCTAAGCCCAGAGCTAGGGTAGTCTTGCTCTCTCGGGGAAGGGACAGACAGCCCAAAGGGGCGTTGTGGCCGGTATCGTTGCTGCTGCTGTTGTCCATCATAATGGTGCCTCTGCACTGCCAGTGTATACACCCCCAAGGAACAAAGGGTAGCCCTAGAATCCTTGAAGGAGTGCAGAGTTTCATCTGTTGTTCAGAAAAAAGCAGCTGACCATCAAAGGCCAAGTCCTCTCTTAGTTCTGCAAAAATTCTGTGCCACTGTACATGTGCATTCATGTCCCCCACAATTTTTTTTTCTCTGCAGAAAATACATTCTGCCAGAGAGGTGCAGCAATTATGCCTTTCGCCCACCAGGGGCTGCTGTGGCGCCAGAACAGAGGGCAGCCGGCTCAGCCAGACCCAAAGAGGGATGTGGATAGGTTATGTTCCTCCCAGCACCCTTCCTGCGGAGCCAAGTGAGGAGGCACATGATGTGGGGGACAAAGAGTAGGGCACATGGGGATGCTGGGTCGCAGACTGGGGTTCAGAAGGGCTAGTGCGGGGGACAGACTGGGGTGGGGACTGAATGGGAGTGGATGTGCAGGGACACATGGGAACATGGGCAGATATGCCTGAATGGGAGAGGCTAGGGGTCTAGTGTCTGCATGGGGGAGGCTCCCTTATAATCCCTCCCTCCCAAAAGAAAACCTGTTCCATATTACTTCTTCTACCCACACCCAACAATCGTCCAGGTTCACACCTAGACTCCTGCCCAGCAACTACTTCCCTTTCCCTCAGCTCCTCCATTACTCCGACTCCCCAAGCCTTTGCACTTTCTCTCAGGAGTGTGGAAAATACGTTTCTGTATTTTAAATGAATTATTATGCAAAGTTCTGTATTAATATGCCTAGTAAGGAATCTGTTTATCAAAAAAACATTTCCTGAATATTTTTTGTTGTCTGCATTGTTACAGACATCGTTGCTGACAGGTATTCAGAAAGAAATTACCAAAATAATAGAAACTGGCGTGATTATATTTTGTTATTTTTGACAAATAAAATATGCAAAATTTCACAGAATTTTTAAATATTGTACACAGCATTTTTAATTTTTTGGCACAGAATTCCCCCTGGAGTACTCTGTGGTCTGCTGCACATCAGGAGCAATGCCCAAACTCTGCAGCCAGGATGCCCTTCTTATGGTCACTGCTGAGGCCATTTCTCTGGCCAAAGTGTCTGCAACGTCTAGCATGGATTGTAGTAATGTCTTGGCAACCAAGCAGCCCTCCATGATAAATGCCCAAAATTCCTACCACAGTGCTGTGTCCTGTCCAGGATACAAAGCACTGCACTTCCAAGTCAGAGGCTGAGAAGTCAGAGGCTTCCAATAATTGAGGTGCTGATGCAGATGGTACCGGAGAGAGTTATCTTGAACCCTGGGAGGGTGGTACCAGAGAAATCATGAGACGTTTCCTTCTTGATAAGACTGGTTTGAGAGGAGGTGTAAGTAGTGGTACTTTGGGATTCTTGGTGCGGTGAGGGGTGAGTTGCAGGAGCAAGAACCAGTCAGACAGTTTCCAATGCTGGTGAAACCTGTAATGAGGCACTAACCAAGTCTCTTGCGGCTGCATATGCCTCTGGGGTAGATGGGAGTCCCATCAACTGTTGGCTCCTGAAACGTCTCAGGACAACCTCACTGAACCTGGCACGAGCTTTGGAGACAGCGAACACCTCTTAGGAGGTGAGGCTTCTGAGGTAGCTCTCTCTACTACATGTTTAGTAGAGTCCTTGCCTCTATCTTGCCTGGGTACCAAAGCTGATGAACAAGATGCTCAGACTGAGGAAGGTCTGGATGGAGAAGCCAAAAAAATATCTGGTGGAGCACTCCATACCCATGGTGAAGTACTTGGGGTGCTCTCCTCATGCAATGACTTGACGGTGGGTCAAAATGTTGCTTCCATAATCAAGCACATAAGTCTCGCTGTTTCAAGTGAGGATTGAAGCCCTTGCAAATGTGATATTTGTCACTAATGTCGGCCTCACCCAAATACTTCAGGCAGGATGGATGAGGATCACTGACCAGCATAGGCTTTGAACATGTCCTGCAGGACTTGAACACTGAGGAGCAGGGCATCATTGTGGTATCAAGCTTGGTACCAAAAGAAAAGAAACAGTACCAAAGGACACGAAAAACAGAAATGTAACACTAACTTGAGAAACTAACTAACAATAATTAACTGCAACTATTTAAAGTGAATGAGGGATGCACTTGAGTAAACAAGTCCGAGATCACTTTGAAAACCATCACTGGTGGCAAGAAGGAACTGGGGATGCTCAGCTCCACCCTCTTATACCAGTATGCTGTGTCACAGCAAAAGGGGGCATTCGAGCTGCCATGATGGGTAGCAACGAGGGGAAAAAAATATCTCTGACATCTGTGCACAAGGCACACACACACCTACAGTGGAATGGACATGTGCAATAGCTCAAAGAAGAATCCATTGTTCCTCTTCTTCTGTACAAAAGGTCTTGTTCACTTCATTAAGGATTTAGAGATTAACATGAAATCTATTCTAGCATGTAAATGATGAGGGTGTGAATAAAATGTGTAATCTCATTCCACTAAATGCATTTCTCTCCAGCAAACTGAGAGACTGAATTTTTGGCACTGAAGTAAATGCTGCACTTGCTTCCCTATACACTTCATCTTCTTTATCTGATCTGTCCAGTAAGGAATCAGTGTGCAACTGAAGTCTCCTCCAAGTATAATTTCCCTTCCCCAAAGTGTTGCACTATTTTAAAGCAGCTTTTTTTTAGCTTGTGATTGGGAACATATCCTGAGCCCACTAATAACTGTACCTATCAATAAGATAAACCATCCCCCCATATCCTTAAATTGATCTTCAATCTAAAAAATTACATGTTTAGCAAATATTATGGCCATTCCTCTTTTCTTTGGCTGAAGCAAAAAAATGTCTGCTGAAACCAACCATCTTTCATGCCCATAATATGCCACTCCTGAAAATGAGTTTCTTGAAGTAAAATAATCTGAAAATGAGGTTTTTAAAAAATTCAGCCAGGGCTTTTTCCCCTCTTAACGACATTATTTAGCCCCTTAAAATTCAAAGGTGTTATTTTAAAAGGAACAGCCATTGAGAATAACTATTTAGCTTATTGAAAAACTTGAAACTATGATTATTTAGCTGTTTGATAGCATGAACCTTTGAGTGGCCAATGTCTCTTGTTGCAAATTATGTTGTATTCAGAACCGTGTGCCTGAATATGGCGTGATTTC
The DNA here is from genome assembly GCF_027887155.1 of Malaclemys terrapin pileata. NCBI lineage: Eukaryota > Metazoa > Chordata > Testudines > Emydidae > Malaclemys > Malaclemys terrapin. The sequence goes on from NC_071508.1 coordinate 122,449,668, forward strand.
TGTTTGTAAATTTCCATAGGTATGTCTTGTATTAATTCTCCCTCCCATCCCTGATTCCCTCCCCTCTTCTCCATTATTCCCCTTATTTTAAAAATAACCAAAATAGCATATAATTCAGCCCCCAAACAACTGTGTTTTCTTGAACCCTCAACACATGTACTTTCCCCATGAACTGTTTCTCTTGCAACCCAAAGGAGTTACATTCTCCACATATGAGACCTTAGGGATAGATTGCCATCTGATTATTTGAGTCACATGGGGAGGATTTAAACAGAACCCCTAAGTGCTCCTCAACAACCCGTTTCTATTTTCTCCAATCTCCCCATCCCTGGGACACTCATCTTATTGTCCTATATATGCTCTACACTTTAAAATACAGAGTTATAATCATCCCAATTAAAACAAACTTCATCCTATTTTCTTTATAACATTAACATAGATACTGTTAAACTGTTCATTCTTGATGACTCTCAAGAAGTTCTTTCAGGGTAATCTTTTGGTAACTACTCATGTATCTGAGTCCTCTTGTACAGCTTCATTTTTTGCCATTGACAGTACATTTTCTAGAGTCTTTCTTTTCCTATCCTCATTTTCTTGGATTTGACCATCTGTCAAGGTATTTCCAGCATTTTATACTTAGTTTCCACCTCCAGAGTACCCTCTTGCTTTTCTGAGATTTTGATTTCTATCCCAAGTGAGTGGACTGTAGTTTTTCCTTGTATAAAGTATCTTACTGGGTAAAACTGATTTTGAAAGCTGAATGATAATTAAATGAAAATCCCCATCAGTAACATATATCTGCCCTCTTGAGTGCTGCTGAAACTTCCCCCAGCAATCTTCTCTTTTTTAAAGTTAGGGCGGAGTGGTCATGCAAAAATTACAGCTTGTCATCTTGGGGTATAAACTCTGAATGTTCTCTGGCTCTTTCCATAGTTAAATCTTTCTGCGGATATTGATAAAATTTCACAATCAAATCTCTGGATCTATTATAAGCTCCAAGTGTGGGGAATAGCACCATATGCATTCTCTCCACTTTCACGCGTTTTAGAGAACTGAGATTTAACAAATCTACGATTAAAATTTTTACATACCGGATTGTATTTCCTCCTTCAGCATTTTCAGGCAGTCTCTTAATTCTGATGTTGTTCCTTCACACTCTATTTTCTATATCATCCAATTTAAGCTGCTTCCCTCTGTGTTCCAGCAGTGTCATGCAGCTCTGCAGCAATGGCTGTCTCTCACTAGCTTCCTTTAGGCCAATCTCTGGTACAGTCAGTGACTCAACCTTTCAAATCAGTTACTTCCTTCTTTACTGCTAGAATCAGTCATCAGATCATTTCTCATGGCCTTGGAGATCAACTCCCGAATGTCTGCCTTGGAGTCTGATTTTCTTCAGTCTTCACATTTCTGTCAGGGGCCTCTCAACACTGTGAGCTGGAAACACCCTTCTGAATGAGGTGTGGTGGTTTTTTTTTTTTTTGAGACTCCATCCTCTGCAACGGAGTACTCTGTTTTTTGGTGGTGTTTAGTAGCTTTAGTGGGTTGATGGAGGCAGATTACTTTCTTATCCCCTCAGAGCTTTGGCTTCAGGCAGCCATTTTAGTTCAGACTACTGCTGATCCCCACAACCCTCTTTTTTTTTTTTTTTTTTTTTTAAACTAACAGACCCACTACCTCCTCACCTATCTTATTTCTCAGGTGGAAACTGTATTAAACTAGAGTGAGATTGAGGGTAAAAACAGTACAAGGACACTGTAATTCAATCAAAAACAACCACTTCAAACCCAGGAATTCACAGTGAAGTAAAAGGAGCATGAAAATGCACAGTAAAGGCACCGAAACAACCTTAATGCCACTTTGTAGCTATGCTATGCAATAATCATACATTTATGATCAGAACAGAATAGAATGTTAGTCCCTGAGTAGATAAAATTGAATTTTGATAACAGATTTTTTTTCATCATATTACTACATGGTGGAGTTAAGATTGAATTTTTTATTTTATAAACAAAGTTTATAAATTAGTTATTTATCTGAGTTGAGTATTTTATTGTTTTTACTATTGATCGCATAGCATAATGGAATAAATTAGTTATTTATCTGAGTTGAGTATTTTATTGTTTTTACTATTGATCGCATAGCATAATGGAATAAAATAAAATTAGACAGTAAATGTGTGAAACTTTCATTTCCTAATAAAAACAATAAAAGGCATGAAAAACACACAAATTACAGTATTTTTTCCATTAAAGTAACCATGCACTTTAATGAAGGGATACACTGCTTTGTTAAAGAATGTGGAAGTAAGGTATTAGAACAATAATATATACAATTATACCACACTATACCTCAGGTTTCAGATCTCTATGGACGACTCCTACATCATGCATGTGGCTCACAGCTGAAACAAGTTTGCGCATGATATAACTGGCTTCTGTCTCACTGAAGTGTTTCTTTTTCTGAATGCGTTCAAGCAATTCTCCTCCCTTCAGCAGTTCCATTACTAGAAATGTGTGAAGCTAGAAAACAAAAAAACAGTTTAATGTGAGACCTTAGAAAAATTAGATTATATGTCAACACTTTGTGGATTTTAAATATTAATAATTAAGTCTTAACTTTTTACTGTTTATTATTAAAAATACTACACAACTGCATTTAGAAAAAAACAAAACCGGTATCATTTAAGATAGAAAGAGGTGGGAAAATATAGCCTTTTAAACTGCAAGCATAACAGCACTTTTTTCTCATCAGTTCTTTTGTCTGGTTCTTTGTTCTGCATCACAACACATTTGCCTTCCACCAGCTACATACTATACTGCAATAGGATCTCTCTTTCCAGAGGTCAGGATGAGTCAAGCTTCTGTTTATAATAGTATTTCATGAGTATAAAAATATGAAGAACCAAATTCTACTCTTAGAGATGTCTGGTGCTCACGGCTACCATTGACATCTATGGGATTCACTTACACACATTAGTGGGTAGCTAGCTCAAAGAGTGGTGAACATTGCCTGCTTCCACATAAGGGTACATTTTTATCATTATGCAGAATTAATCACAGACATCAAGTTAATAGCAGAAAAAGTTGCTAATTCCTTGCACAGCCTCCTGAAAGTTTACTTCCAAGTCTTTAATTATCCTCAACTGCTTCAAATCCCATCTCCCACATAGAAGGATATATGCTGTTTCTGTACCATTACTAGGACCACAACATATATTTAATATTCCCAAACAGTAAACTTTGTTACTAAAAGTGAAGGTTGTGCCAGTGTATTTCCTTTAAGACAAAAACATTTTTAAATCAAGGAAGTCACCACTTAAGGCAAACATTAACATAAAGATCAATCATAATTCACATGCTTGTCAATAATGCACCCAAGACTCCACAACTTCACAACAAACAGCTTTTTTCTTACAACATACAACCATCCGTAATACATGGAATTACGCTCAAACGCACAAACTTAATTACAACTTCAACAAGATTAACTCCTTAAAACTAATTTTGAGAAGTCTTTTTTTGTACCGTTACAAAGTCTGAATTTGGAGTAAATGTCGTATGTTTGTTTGTGATTGGGAGAAACTACAGTATTTTTTGTGGGAATTTCCTTGTTTTTTAAAAACCTGTTAACTGTTAGCAGCGGGTTAGTGGGGTACTGGGGAAGAGGTAGCATTAAAGGGTTTTGAGGGCAGATGATCATAATAGGAGGAGGGAAGGTCAGCATGGTTGGTGAGTAGAGGAAGAGTACAAAGAGATTGAAGAGGGCTGATGGGGGAAGGCCAGGACAGGGAGGCTGTTATAAAGATACAGTTAAGGGTTAATTCCTCTTTTACCTGTAAAGGGTTAAGAAGCTCACATAACCTAGCTGACACCTGACCAGAAGGACCAATAAGAAGACAAGATACTTTAAAATCTGGAAGGGGGAAAAAGTCTTTTGTCTGTGCTGTGTGGGCTTTTGCCGGAGACAGAGAAAGGAGCCATCCCACTCCTATAGGGTAGTGAGTATTTAGAGAAGAAATGTGTTAGATTACTTTTATTTTCTTGTTTGTGAGTTCTTTTGCAAATAAGAGGAAGGATAAATTTGGGTTCTTTGTGTAACTTTAAAGTTTTGCCCAGAGGGAAACCCTCTGTGTTTTGAATCTGATTGTCTGTGAGATTATCTTTCATTCTAATTTTACAGAGGTACTCCTTTCACCTTTTTTCTTAATTAAAATTCTTCTTTTAAGAACCTGATTGATTTTTCATTGTTTTAAGATCCAAGGGTTTGGATCTGTGTTCACCAGGACGAAGTGGTGAGGGGATATTCTCAAGTCTACCCAGGAAAAGGGGTGTAGAGGCTTGGGGGGAAATTATTCACAAGCCTGCCCAGGAAAGGGGGGTTAGGGACTTGGGAGATATTTGGGGGAAGGCAGAGTTCCAAGTGGCTCTCCTTAAATATTTGGTTAACGCTTGGTGGTGGCAGCGTACTGTTAATGTAAGCTGGTAAAAATAAGCTTAGGGGGTCTTTCATGCAGGTCCCCACATCTGTACCCTAAAGTTCAGAGTGGGGAGGGAACCTTGACAGAGGCATAAGGAATACTGGATGGAGGGACATAAGATTTGTGGGAGACAGCTGGAAATATGAGACTAGTAGGGCTGTGGGATGAGTTATGGAAAATCAACAAGACAGCAGTCAGGTTTGGGGATCTAGGAAAAACAGAAAGGCTATGGAGATGTAAAGGTGGGAGCAGTGGGAAAAGTATAGCATTTTCAGGGAAGTAATATAGGGCATGAGGTTGTTGTGGGTAGCAGAAGGGCAGAAGACTCACAGACAGGAAGCCAGCAGGGTGTTTTGGATCAGGGTTTCCCTATGCTAAGGGAATCCTGCCCAGAGACTGTAGAAATAAAGGGTAGGTGGTGTTTCCTCAGTTGGGAAATCTCTGTCCTCTTTACATAGGAATTCCCCAGCACAGGGAAATCCCACTCATTGTGAAGACTGTTATATAGCCTTTGCTTCTAAAAAAGGGGGAGAACCATAGCCCACACTTTCTTCACTCTGTCAGATGGGCTGTGACCTCACCAGCCCTTCCTCACAAAGCTTTTGGTACCTTGGAATTGAGAACTCAGTAGTTCCCTTAAGTAAGATGGGGCCGGTTAGCCAGCCAGCCTTGAAAAACAATGGGTATGAGTATCTGAGATGGCCATTGTCACTGTGTCAACTGCTCTTGATTCAGTCTGTCTAGGGATCCTAGGTTTGTCTTAACTGGTCCTCTTCATCTATAATTAGACCAGTCCATGAATTCTTAACTTAAATTGAGTCTATCAGCCCTTAAACTCCAAGGCTTGCAGTCTCCTTTTGTCTGTCAGTTTCTCAGAAGCAGCATGGCCTGGGCTGTTGCCCCTCTGGTATCCCAGGCCTTTTTGCCTCCCTTTCCCTCTCTATTCTCCCTCTTTCATAGCTGGTCTTATTTACTTCATTGGTCACAGCTGTGGCTGCATGTGTCCATGACTGGCAGTTCTGGTAGCTATGCAGGGGTGTGATCAGCCTGATAGCCTTTAAGCAGGGAAGACTCTCCTCTCCCTTCTGCTGATGCTCAGTTTGGGATTTGTAAACCCCATTACACAGTCCTATCTCGCAACAACAATTTCTAAGGATATAATCTGGGGCAGGCGAGACAAGTATGAAAAGATGTGCAGAACTGTGCAGATGGGTGGGCATTTTTTGGCAGCGACTATATCTCATTAGTTAAGCTAAAACCACGGCTTGTCAGGTTACTTTTTCTGCAATTCTCTCCCCCTATCCTTGAACACAGCGGAAGGGGCAGGGAAAGAGGATAAAAAATATTCTCTCAATGGCTAAGGATTTGCCAAAAAAAGAGTCATAGCCTGACAAACATTGGCAGGTCCAGTCGGAGTAGGATTCCCAATGGAGAACCTGATTAGATTTGTAGCAGAGCTAGTAAAAAATAAGGAAATTTTTCAGAAAAATTTGATTATTTTTTTTAATTTCAAAATTTGGAATAAATTGACCAGCTCTAGTCTGCGGAAGCCTCAAGTTGGTGAGTATATACATGTTGCAGAAGGATGAAAAGCAGGATGAGTGGCTGGTTGGAGGTAGGCTAATCAGATTCACAGTAATCTAAGAGTACATCTATTGTTATATCTTGTTTATTAAGTATTGATTGTGCTCAAAGGAAGAAAATAAAGATAGCACCTTGCCACGAAGAGCTAATTTAAACAGATTTTTCTGCTTAAGAACTCAAAAAAGTACATTGATAATACATTCTGAACATATTTTAGTACATAAATTATAAATAGTGAAAATGTAAATCTCCTCCATCCTTAAAGATTGTGGGTCAGATTCTTCAGTTTGCTAAGTGCATTTTTGTGCTGCATATGCCTACCAGCTGTTCCCTCAGACCCTTTCATAAGGGCATAGGGAACATTTTGGGAGGGGGCTGGGGGCATGTCAGGGGTGGAGAGGAGCTCAGCTTCATTACACCTGATCTTCTGCTGGGGAGCTTACACCAGCAGAAGAAGATAGAGTAGGACCCCAGCTGCTCTGGTTTCCTTGAGGCCACCACTGACCACTACATTTGAGCTATGCTCAGATACAGTAGATAACTGAGATTTCTATAACTAAATAAAACTCAAGCACATTCTAATTTTTTTTTTAAAGGAACTGCTTTTAAATCTGGTAATTTATTAAATTATTTGGGTTGCCTCATTTGAAAACAAACAAAATTATGAAATAATCTTTGGTACTTGTGTAGCACCATTAATTCAAGGATTTCCAAGTGTGTTACAAATATCATTTAAACTTCACAATACCTCTGAAGGAACGTAAGTATACCTGAGTTCCCGAAAATACATTTTTATTTATATACAATAAAAATGTAATCTCCTTTGGTTTTAATGCTTTTGCTATAATTTTTCTAGGTAGACAAGACTCAATTAGTTGGAAAAAGCTGCCTATACAGAGTGGCAGTAAGCTTTATCACAAGAGTTTAATGCTATGCACAACAAAATGTGTTTGGAAAATGCTTATTATAGTTTCTTCAAAATACCTGATCATGATAAACTTCATGCAACTTCACTACATTGGGGTGTCCTTCACAGAGTTTCAAAGCTGTTATTTCCCTCTGGGTGTTGGCTTCCATTCTGGAAAATTACCAAGTTTAACAAAGCAAATTTCAAGTCAAAATTGTTACATCTATTTTTTTTAAATTCTTCCTAATCCAGATTTTGGAACATTAGGACAGTCGCCCTTTTGATATACACAATTAGAAGTCAGCACCTTCAAACAAGTAAACTGAACCAAACAAGTGAGTCCTGCAGAGTGGGGCTAAATAAATAAAACAAAACAAATTTATGATTCAGTCATGTCTTGGCATGTTAAGAATAAAAACTTTGTTATTTTACAAACACCATAAGGAATTCAGACTTGCCCATTAGGCTTGAAACATTGGCACTACCTGTTCCACCCTCATGCCAGAGAAGTACTTCCAAAGCTGTATGGAAACATTAAATCCATTTTGGATAAAATAATATCGCTTTAAATAATAGCACTATACTCAACTATAAATGATAGCAGGTCCGTCCGAAGTGGGACAGTTCATGCAGCGCATACTGCCATGTGCATCAGGTAAGGGTACCAGTTCTGTCTGGGCCACGTCAGGGCTATCAGTATGAACTTGGCTTTGTCAACATGTATCTTGTGCATTACCTGTGGGGGCAGCGGTATCAGTGGGAATGCATAAAAAGTGATTTCTCCCAGGTGATTAGGAAGGCATCTCCCAGTGATTGGGGTCCCATTCCTGCTCTCAAGAAAAAGAGAGGGCATTTGTAATTTTGTGAATACATTGATGGGAAGGAAGCCCCATCATTGAAATATGGCTAGTAGGACTTTGCTGTTCCTTTACCATTTCTGGTCCTGAGAAAATTGTCTGCTCAGTGTGTCCGCTGTCATGTTCTGGCACCCGGGGAGGTAGGAGAGTGTGACATTTATATTGTGATTTATGCACCAGTTCCACAGCCTCATGGTCTCAATGCATAGTGAGTGAGAGAGGGCTCCTCCTTGTCAATTTATACAGAACATGCAGGCTATGTTGTCGGTCATCACACATACTGTTTTGTAATTTATCAGTGGGAGGAAGTGAAGATAGGCATTGTACTCCGCGCGTAATTCGAATATGTTGATGTTTAGTTGGATCTTGGTAGATGACTACCTCCCTTGGATCACATGCTAGTTCAGGTGGGTGCCCTAGCCTATCGAGGCATCTGTTGTGATTATTATTGATGGTAGAACCTGGTGAAAGGGAATCTCTGTGCACACATTCTCCAGTCTTGTCCACCACTGTAGAGATTCCAGTACTTTTGATGGCAGTGTTAGGCTTCTGTTCAGGTTGTGTTTGCTTGATATGTACACTGAACTCAGCCAACCTTGTAGGCAGCACATGTGTAGTCTTGCATGTCTTACCACAAAGGTCATGGCCACCATGTGACCTAACAGTTGTAGGCAGGTTCATGCCGATATTTGTGGGCTAGTCGTGACTACCTAGATAAGATTGGTCAGAGTTATGAATCTGTTCAACGGTAATGATGCCCTGGCCTCTATAGTCGAGGCGAGCCCCGATTAAGTCCAATTGTTATATAGGAACTAGGGTTGCTTTTTGTTTATTTATAACCCTACCTTCCAGAAGAGAGTGATAGTCCTCTGAATGTTGTCTATTGCTTCTAACCAGGTAGGCCCTTTTAGTAAACAATTTAGATACGGGAAAACCATTATCCCTTGTTTGGGGAAGTGTGCCACTATTTCCGCAAGGGAAAGGCCGAAAGGTAGGACTCTGTATTGGTAGTGGACGTTGACTTTGTGGTTCATATTCTTGTTGTTGCTGACGTTGGAATGAGATGTTTGTTTTGTTGGTATTGCTGGTAACGTCTCCGTTTCGTGGAAGGTGTATATACCAAGAGTATGGAGAGTCATTCAGAAATCTTTCATCAAGTGGAGGACCTTGTTTGTTTTGGTAGAAAAAAAGCTTTTCTCTGTCAAATGGGAAATACTCCACTTTCACTTGGAGATCTTTTGGAATCCCCGAAGATTGCAGCCATGATGCTCTGTGCATTACTATGGCTGTGGATGTTATTCTCACTGTGGTGACTGCTATGTCCAAGGATACTTGTAGTGCCGTTCTGGCAACCAGCTATCCCTCAGTTAGTACGGCTTTCAATTTTGCAAGCCTCTCCTCTGGGAGGTCATTAATAAATTCGTTCAGCTTGCCATAATTATCGTGGTCATACTTGGCTAGGAGCACACTGTAATTTGCCACTCGGAATTGTAGTGTCACGAAAGAATAGACCTTCTGACTGAAGAGGTCGAATCTCTTGTATTCCTTGTCCTGTGAAGTGGACCTGTACTGTGGTTGTTTGCCGCACTGATTTGTGGCCTCTGCTACTAAGGAGTTGGGTGGTGGGCAGGAAAAAAGGAAGTCCATACCCTTGGCGGGCATGTAGTACTTCTTGTCCGCCCTCTTGCATGCTAGTGGAACAGTAGCTGGTGTTTGCCGGACTGTCTCCGCCAGTTACATGATGGCATCATTTACGACAACGCTATTTTAGAAGTCAACTATGTCTGTAGAATTTGGAGGAGTTTGTGATAAGTGTCCTGAACCCTGGGATCTCCTGACTCTGAGCTACCCTTCTGAACAGTTCTTGGAACTGTTTGAAATCATCTGCTGTGGTGGGAGGTAGGGGCATTAATACTTCCTCTGCTGATGAACAAGAGTTATGTGCAGATGATGTTATGTCCCGCTTGGTGCCCTCTTCCCTCTCATCCCCCGTTTCCCCCTGGGCTTCCGAGATCTCCATTACAGAGGATGGTGATCTGATTTCACCTCTGGGTGGAGTTGAGGGTCTGTTGTCACGAGTCCTGTACACTGCCCATGGATCCCAAGATGACCATTGCTTGGGGAAGGGCATAGGTGGGCACATCCATGATTATCTGTACCATGGTTGCATGCAAGAGGCCTTTGATTTCATGGGTCCCCCAAGGTGGTCTGTATTCTGTAGGTGAAGAATGGTGTGAAGAGAAGACACCCTCTTTCTGGTGGTCATCATCTTTGCTTGAGAATGGTGGGGTGGTAGACGATACTGCTTGGTCTGATGCTGTACGCTCAGGGGAGCCATCGGTGCCAAAGAGCAGGGACTGCAGCATTGAAAAGACCATGATGTCTTTTTGTTGCAGGAATTTCTGTGGTGGTGTTGGTTTCGGCACCATCGGTATCCATGTCGCTATTTTAGGAGGTACCATGGACTGTGCTGATGACTTGTAGCTCGACTTACTTGGTGTGAACAGTGCCATCTTTGCTCTGTCTGTTGGTACCGATGGGGTCGTCGGAGCTGGTGGTGGAGGCACAGCCACTAGTGAGGGTCTTGACACCATGCCTCTCACCTGTGTGGTCAGTGCCGTAGGGGAGGAGACAGTCTTAGATCTCTGCCTTGACTCCTTGTCCTTCTGATGGGGCTCAGCAGAGGTCCCGGTGCAGATGGTGCCGGAGGTTCCCCGTGCCTCAAGGTGCTCACCCAGGGGTTGATCGGCACCGAGGACAGCGACCTGGCAAAAGACTGTTTCTTTTTATGAAGCTCTCTTTGCAGAGAGGTCATGGCTCTTTTCCATGATCTTTTAGAGGACTGAGCGTTGTCCTTAGTTGAAGTGGATGTGCCCGGGGAGTTCCCTGTGGAAGGAGTCTGTTACCCTGGATCGGAGGCCAGTTGGAGAAATTTCTCATCAGAATAAGTTTTAGATGGAGGTCTCGATCATGCCTAGCCCTCACTTTCAAATTGCTGCAGTGAGTGCACTTCTGGGGAATGTGCAAATCACTGAGACAGTCAACACAGAGAGAATGGCTGTCTGAGATGGGCATAGCTTCGTGGCAAGACCCGCATCTCTTAAAGCCTGGGAACCAGGCATTTTGAATCAGGTTATGTGTTCCCCACTCTGAGGGGAAAAGAAAAAAAAAATTGAACTGATTAAAACAAACTAAACTAAACTAACTATACTAGGAAAAAGCTAAAACTATTTCTAATTATATTTCTCTAGGTTTGAGAGAGACGTTGGCACATCGCCATGGAGTTCTATCTCAGGCCAAGGACGACTGAGAAGGAACTGAGGGGGTTGGACCGTGTGCGTGCTAGATGAGGTACCAACGGCACCAAGAGACGACTACTGCGCACACGCATCCCAGACGGACATGGCTACTGAAAATCTCTGATCAACAGTGGTTGATCACAGTGACATGGTTGAACACACTGACATCTGAAATGGAGCACCCATTCTTGAAGAAGAATCATCAGGTAACAATTATTTTCATTCTATACTGACGTCTCCCTGAATCCAAGACATGTGGGACATAGCTAGCAGTATGAAAAAATATTTGTAGGGATGGAGAGAAGATAGAACAGTGTTCCTTCTTTCCCCAAAATTAATGTTAATCTATCTTGGGGCAACTGCTTGAAGAACATTCCCACCAAAGGTTGCTTCTGTAGAGGGAAGGTCAGGTCTGTATTGATTTATAAAGGAGCTGATGGATCACCAGTTGCATCCTTTTTGACCTTGAACATGTCCCCTATATATTGCAGTTCCCAAGTTGTGCTCAAAATGAAAGGGTGTCACTTATGGCTAGGATTCTGAGGTATGTATTGTGGAGGAAAGACCCTATTATCATGTGGGTTTCCTGTAACCAAAAAGTGACAAACTGAACCACTTTGGATGGTCTTTTCATTTTACTTTTCATTTGCTGTTGAAAGTGATTCCAGGCTCTTAAGAAGAATCCCTTATGTTGTCTTATATTGTCTTGTCATTAGAGGAATCTCTAGGCATGAGACCAGAAGACTTAGGAGTCACAGTAAAGATGGATCAATAACATACAGCTCCATGACACCTCAGAAATCAGTGTCTGGATTTCCAGCAATACGAAGATTCTGGCTCTCTTTGCACCTATCTTAGACTCTTAGGTAGACAATAGTGTGATAAGGAATTGGGAAGCTCGCAAGAAGTAACCCAGATAACCCCCTCTGTGCTTCATACCTGGATTTATAATACATTTAAAAAAACAACTGGATGGAGGTGAGCCAGTTGTTGACATACTGGTTATTTGGGCTAGAAGCAGGGATTGAACCACTTTCCTGATCTGGGCTTTCATCTAGTGTTTCAGGTCCAGATTTTAACCAGGAATTGGAGTCACTTTTCTGGTACATTTGCTATGGATAGGAGCGAAAAAAGCGTCTGCCTTTGTATCAGCACTTGTAGTCCTTCTCAGACTTAACTGGAGTAGAGAGTAAATGCCTGGGCTGATGTGTGTGCAACTACCATCTTATCAATCTTCTCCCTGAATAAGAATCCTTCAGAATTGTGTGGCACAGATGATTTACTTATCTACTGTAGGTTTAAACCAGAGTTGGCACCTGACCTCTGAGTTTGCTGCCACAACTTTTGCTGCCTGCTTTATATAGAGTATGGATCTGTCCATCATGAACGCCGTAACTAGAGATATTTTCTTTAGTGCTGAATTGAATTCATCATGATACTGAGGCTCAAGCCTTTTCAAGTCTTTGCAATAACAAAGTATACGACTGTCTGTGATTTTAGCTCTAACAAAGTCAGTGAAGCTATAAGAGCCACCTTCTAAGGGTGGTTTATATCTTCTTGTGAGTGGGGTTGTTTGGGAAGAAATCACCCTCAGCAGGAATGACCATGTCCACTGTCAGGAATGCAACTTCTACATCAATATCAGGGAGCATAAGAAGAAAAAAATTAGATTCTAAGACCCTGGGCTTATCTAATGAGACTTTTCCCTTTGTCAGGCGTTTTCCATTCTATCCTAATGATTTCTTCTGAGGAGGTTGGAGGGGAATAGCAAATTCTGTTTTAGTTCTGACTGGGAGATATTTGCTACTGGCTTTAACCTGCTCATCCTTTTCCTTTAGCTACCACTTTCTTCCCCTTAGTTGCATACATGTCTGGGGGGAAAGAACCTTTCGTTTCTCTGGTTTTACAGTTTATTATGATCCAAAGGCAAAACTTCTGCTTTTTAAGGAGAGGTGCTAATGCAGGGGTGGGCAAACTTTTTGGCCTGAGGGCCAAATGGAAATTGTATGGCGGGGCATGAATGCTCATGAAATTGGGGGTAGGCATGTGCAAGGGGGGTGAGGGCTCAGGGGTGGGACCAGAAATGAGGAGTTCAGGGTGCAGGAGGGGGCTCTGGGCTGGGGCAGGGAGTTGGGGGTGAGAGCTCCAGCTGGGGGTGCGGGCTCTGGGGTGGGACTGGGATGAAGGGTTTGGGGTGCAGCAAGGTGCTCCAGGCTGGGGCAGAGGGCTGGGGTACGAGGGTGTGTAAGGCTCTGGCTGGGGGTGCTGGCTCTGGGGTGGGGCCATGGATGAAGGGTTTGGGGTACAAGAGGCGGCTCCAGGCTGGGATTGAGGGGTTTGGAGAGTGGGAGGGGAATCAGGGCTGAGTCAAGGGATTGGGGCGCGGGGGGGAGTGGGGAAATCAGGGGTGCAGGCTCTGGGCAGTGCTTACCTCAAGCAGCTCCCAGAAGCATGTCCCCCCCTCTGGCTCCCACGTGGAGGCACAGCTAGGCAGTTCTGCACGCTGCCCTGTCTGCAAGCGCCGCCCCCGCAGTTCCCACTGGCTGGGAACTGTGGCCAATGGGAGCTGAGGGGGCGGCATCTGCAGACAGGTCAGCATGCAGAGCCACCTGGCCACACCTCCACATACTACGTAGGAATCTGAGGGGGATCATCCCAGGAGCCGCGCAGAGCAGGAGACGCCCCTGACTCCACTCCCCGGCTGGAGCACAGCAAGCCCCCGACCCCACTCCCTCGCAGGAGCTGAGGAATGGATTAAAAGGTCTGACTTTTTGGGAGGGGTGGGGGATAGAGTGGGGATGATGGTGCACCTAATCAACTGAAATGTAACTAGAAGAAGCAAAGGGAGAACATCCCTAAGGGAGCTTAGATGTTTATTTTAGGAAGAAAATCTGAAAAGATGCCAAAGTCTTTACTATGTGACTCAATTATTCACATGTGGATGTAGTATAGGACCCTGGAGCTTTTCCCTTTATAGGAGACTGAATCAAGGTGTTCAGGAGTTTTAGACTTATCCTTGAAGAATAATGAGCCTGTGAGGGGAATCCAGTTTGCTGAATCCCAAGAGCTGAAAAGGACTGACCCATATTTCAGGGGAGTCTCGACTGAGGGAGTTGTTGGGGGTTGTGGCATGCACAACTGGTGATGGGAGAAACAGAAGTCCCAATAAGCTCTCCAGTTTCTGATCTCCGTAAAAAGCTGGCAGTAATCTTTGCAGGTGGACCAACTCTTACCTTCAGCTTGCTCCAGCCTGCACTGGCATACTTGGGGGGCGGGGGGTAGGGGAAAAATAACAAGAAGGAACTCGTTATGTGATCCTATCTAGGGACAAAGCCCCTGAAAGTTTAGTCCTGTAAGGGAAAGGAAAAAGAGTAGAGAAAAAGATGTTGCTCACTATCACCAGAGTCAACTTTAAAAGCTAGTAAATTAATGGATAAGGAGCACTGAACTCATGCTCTGTTTGCACCAACCAATACAGAGAATCTGGCATAAAGGCATAAGGGGTGTAGTCAAATCCCAGAGCCTCAAGGACAAGTTTGAACTGCCTCCAATATTTGCAGAAAGAGGTACAGCAAAATATCGCAGACTGGGGGGACTCATGATCCCAAAGTGATCATCTATCTTTCTATCTGGTTACTAAATATTCACACTTCCCCAACCCTTCCCTTCCTTGCCAGCAGTCTACAAACGGATAAGCACAATTGTTTCAGTGACTGCTGAGGAAAGGAAGGTAACAACACATTGAAAATAAAATTAGAATTCTATTCATTCTAATTCATCTGCCACTGGCATTCTGGAATCAGAGAATCACAGAAAGTAGGTCAGCTGCCCCCACAGTAGTGTTTCCCTTGTCCTGGGCCCCACAGTGAGTCAGGAAAGGGATACGCATCATCCCTCATTGGCACAGTTGAGCTTCTCTCAGAAAGTTAATACAGCCTGAGATTATATTAACTTTGTGCTTGTCTCTGAATCCATGCTGGGGATCCCCAGATCAACTACTGGCTTTATGCTGCCTGGAAGCTGGCTGGGGTGCAGGGAAAGGTGCCATGGACTGCCATTCAGATGGCTCTGACCTTCTAAAGATCCCAAGTGGATCCAGAGACTCTGTGAGAGGACCCAGCAAACTATTCTGCTGGGAGAGGAACGTAATGGGGGCACAAAACAACTGGGAACAAATCTGCACAAGAGAAGTATTATGAAGGTTTCTTTCCTCTTTATCCCATTCTGCAACAGGCACAATAGCCCCAAACTTCAAAATCTTCCACTTAAAAAAATTCATATTACCGTATAATGCCTTTTGAATTCTCAAAAGAAAACTGATGTTTTAAACCAACATTTTTTTCACATGAAAAATTCAGTGAACATTATTCTAGTTCATTGGTGATACTAAGCAAAAAAAAAAAGTTTCTATCGTCTTAGTAAATATTTAATACCTTTTGCTAATTATTTTTACTGCATATTCTTGGCTAGTTTTCTTGTGTAAACACTTTCGACAGATGGAAAAACTTCCTTCTCCCAGTGGTTTCTCTTTCAGATCCAGTTCATAGTGATGATAAAATGGAGAGTCCTGTCATGAAACTGACTGTATTTAGTTCTGTGGAATACTTTTGGTAGTCAAAGACACATAATAAATTTTGGTGATAATTATTCATCTGCGTTTAAAGATCCAAAAATACAGTTTTAAAAGAGATCTCATTTTGGTAAACAACATAGTATAAATTAAGACTGTCTGAGAATAATAATGTGCAATTATATACATAAACTTCTCTAATGGTGCAGAGGACACACATATTTAAGATACTTTATACAAAAATTCTGAAATAAATTTACTATCAGAATAACTTTATCTACAAAAATATTCAGATAGTTCCAGGGATGATTTACAGATATTGATCCACTAACTGTGTGGTTATTTGGAGATACAACAATGATGGTCCTCATACAGAATCTATTTCTAGCTGTATCTACCTATGCAAATATAAGCAGACGTATCAAAGAAAGAGAGATGTGAGTTACTAATTGCAGCAGCTTTGAAAACATATACTTACGTAGGGGGAGTACCATTTTGACAGTTGAGTAAAAGTATTGTTAACATTTTCATTGCTCTTCTGCTGGTAAGGTGGTGTCTCTGATGTGATTTTTAACAACAGTTTTTCAAGGCCGGACTCAAGTTATTTCTTAACTATATGGTATGTAAATTAAATGCTCTAATTGGCAGAAGATCCATTAGCAGACAAAGAGCAGATAACTGCATAATGACTGTAAATTACTTCTCAACAACTAATTAGTACTTCAGCCTCTGGGCTCAGAATTTATTTAGCCTAGAATAAAATTATTACCTCGTAAATCATAAGCATCTTCAAATTATCAAGGGTTATGTTTATTTAGATATTATCATTACCTTCGTCATAGCACTTCTGGCAATAGTTGTAACTCCAGGTCTTTCAACTCCCATATGAAATTGAACAGGATCTACTGTGGCTGCATTGCGTTTAAACAAGATAGAAGGAGCAACAAAAGAATATCCCTACAGAACAAAGACAGAAAATAAATGTAAAATCTTAAGGTTGTCTGTATAACATATAATGCAGACAGTAAAAAGTAATCTACTGAAAAATGGGTAAATGTCATTATAGTCAAGGTAAAAATGCAACTTCATTTTAAATCAATAGAAAAGTGCCTTCCTGAAAGAGGTTATACAATCTTCTTTCTTTAAAAAAAAAAATAATAATAATAATAATAATAAGAGATTGTGTAAAAAAAAATGCTCAGAAAATCTGACTCACAGATTCAGTTCTTTTTCACTGGTGACAAAGGTTCATACTTCAAACTGGCTAGCTTCTCAAGACACCTATAGTTAAGGTATCAAATAAGTTTACATTATGATGGGGCATATGTCTAAAAATTGCTTTAAATGGCCAAACAAAAATGGTATGCTGCATTGTTAGTGGAGTAATCTTCAGTTAATATGTTCAATATATCTAGCTCTACAGGAAATTCAAATAAATATTTAAAATTTAAGATAAATATCTTGAACATTATTTGTAGCACACGGAAATATTATAATGTTGATGTATTTTTGGTGGACGTATACCCAAATAAGTTGGATTTCTCTAAGTGACTAAGCAAATAAAATCACTTAAAACAGCATGGATACTTCATAAACAGGGAAGGTTAATTCCCTGTAAATAATAATATATCCAAGACTACAGGTGTAATAGTGACCTGTTTATGATTTTTAAAAGTCTAATTTCCCCCACAGTATATATTTAAAGTGCTTGTTTGGTCAATATTTTTTCTTAAGTAATTTTATTTTGTGTATTTGGAAAAATAAGTGACACTAATCTTTTAGAAAACAGATATTAAAGTCTACAAAAATTGAAAGTTATTTAATACCACACAAACCATTCAAATATAACATCCTATATTTTTTTTCAATTTCCCAGTGGACTACATGTTGAAAATAGCATTCATTTATGTTCATAATAGACACATACTTTAAAGAACACAACTTAAAGTAAATTCAAAGATATAAATGAAATATGTGACCAAAAAGAATTTACAAGGTGTCTGATAAAATTTTCAAATGCACCTAAATCTTATTGAATTTTTAAAAACATGTTTTAGGTGCTCCTGAAAATTATTCCCATCCTGAAATATTATAAGAGCTCAAATCATTACATATCGGAAGAATTCCAACTGCAGGAAGCACAATAAGAAAAATTTCTGAGTGTATTTTTCACCTGTGTGGACAGCATATTGGTGGATTGCCATTTTCTGTGGAAACATTTATAGGCCCAGGGCCAGAGGGACAAAAATCTGCAAGATTTTGCCTCTATCGTCTCCTCGCTGCATCCACAGAGGCATATGTCCTGAGGTAGAAGTACAGTGTATCGAAGATGGCTGACACTCCCCTTCTCCTTAGTCTCCTCCTCGCCTCCGAGGACATGGGAGATCCACACGAAAGGCAAAAGCAATTAATTAGGGCTTGACAGCCCTAGTACTAATTTGTAGTAGGGCTGTCAAGCAATCAAAAAAATTAATCGTGATTAATCGCACAATTAAACAGATTAATTGTGCGATTAATCACACTGTTAAACAATAATCGAATACCATTTATTTACTTTTTTTGATGTTTTCTACATTTTCAAATATATTGATTTCAATTTCAACACAGAATACAAAGTGTACAGTGCTCACTTTATATTCATTTTTGTTACAAGTGTTTGCACTGTAAAAAGACAAAAGAAATAGTATTTTTCAATTCACCTAATACAAGTACTGTAGTGCAATCTCTATCATGAAAGCTGAACTTACGAATATTGAATTATGTACAAAAAACTGCATTCAAAAGTAGAACAATGTAAAATTTTAGAGCTTGCAAGTTCACCCAGTCCTACTTCTTGTTCAGTCAATCGCTCAGACAAAAGTTTGTTTACATTTACAGGAGATAATGCTGCCCGCTTCTTGTTCAAAATGTCACCTGAAAGTGAGAATAGGCATTCTCGTGGCACTATTGTAGCCGGCGTTGCAAGATATTTATCTGTCAGATGCGCTAAAGATTCACATGTCCCTTTATGCTTCAAACACTATTCCAGAGGACATGCATCCATGCTGATGATGGGTTCTGCTCAAAAACCATCCAAAGCAGTGCGAACCGATGCATGTTCATTTTAATCATCTGAGTCAGATGCCACCAGCAGAAGATTGATTTTGTTTTTTGGTGGTTCAGATTCTATAGTTTTCGCATCAGAGTGTTGCTCTTTTAAGACTTATGAAAGCATGCTCCCTACCTTGTCCATCTCAGATTTAAAGGCACTTCAGATTCTTAAATCTTGGGTCAAGTGTTGTAGCCATCTTTACGAATCTCACATTGGTACCTTCTTTGTGTTTTGCCAAATCTGCAGTGAAAATATTCTTAAAACGAACAACAACATGTACTGGGTCATCATCCGGGACTGCCATAACATGAAATATATGGCAGAATATGGGTAAATCAGAGCAGGGGATGTACAATTCTCCCCCAAGGAGTTGAGTCACAAACTTAATTAATTCATTATTTTTTTAATGAGCATCATCAGCACTGAAGCATGTCCTCTGGAATGGTGGCTGAAGCATGAAGGGGCATACGAATGGTTAGCATATCTGGCACGTAAATACCTTGCCATGCTGGCAACAAAAGTGCCATGCAAATATCTGTTCTCACTTTCTGGTGACATTGTACATAATAAGAGGACAGCACTATCTCCTATAAATGTAAACAAACTTGTTTGTCTTAGAGATTGGCTGAAAAAGAAGTAGGACTGAATGGACTTGTAGGCTCTGAAGTTTTACATAACTGCACTCAAAAACAAAACAATGTAACAAACAAAAAAAATCTACATTTGTAAGTTGCACTTTCAGGACAAAGAGATTGCACTACAGTACTTGTCTGAGATGAATTGAAAAATACTATTTCTTCTGTTTATCATTTTTATAGTGCAAATATTTGTAATCAAAATATATACTTTGATTTCAATTACAACACAGAATACAAGATATATATGAAAATATAGAAAAACATCCAAAATATTTAATAAATTTCAATTGGTATTCTCTTATTTAACAGTGTAATTAAACCTGCGATTATTCGTGATTCTTTTTTTTTTTTTTTTGAGCTAATCACGTGAATTAACTGTGATTAATCGACAGCCCTAATTTGTACATAGGAATAATCAGACAAAACCAGCATTCCAGTTATCAAATAGATTAATTTGCTTCTGTATTTGGTTAAAAGAATCTGGTAGCAAAGATATTTCCTTATGTAATAGACCTGATCCTGTCCCACTGAAATCAACAAGAGATTTGACATTGACTTCCTAGGGGTAGGATTGGGCCCAAAAATGACACTAATGAAATCTAATTTTTCATATGTAACAGTGGTTAAATGAGAAACATGTATTATACAATAATAAGTACACAAGAGTGTAACACTGGCTGTTCATTAAACTATCAACTTTACTAATGATTAACAATTTCTATCCTCAAGATTTATATAAAAAGTATAACATAGCATAATTTATCTGTTAAAACTACATTAACGATCCAATTCTGAACATCGATTCTGTATTCAACTCCCAATAACTTCAATGGCAATTGCAAACACACATGGCAAGGACAAAATCTGGCCATACATGTGGGAAATGCATCTTTTAAGGGAGTTGTAATATTCTACAATTACCTGAAATATTCTCTCTGAAGTTTGTGGTGTGGCTGCAGGAGAGTATGTGGGATCCATTTCTGTAAACTCCTCTGCAAAGTTACTAACGTCCAACTCATCCCGGATTACTGGTTTAAACGGAGCTGGTATTTTTTTGGCAGCTAAATCGTCCCAGTTTATTTTCTAAACCCAGAAATAACAAATGAACTTTGAATCAAAATGTAAATTTAACAAGACAGACATATTAAAAGGAGAGATTAATATTTCCAAATTGAAACAGCCCCTGTTCACTGCTTATAGAAGTCAAGAAGAACTGTTGAGGCTATGTCCCCTTATATATTCCTCAGGTTGGAGGCAGAAGAACTAAGCAGCATTTGTGCATAGCCATATGGACACTGCTCTCAAAAAAAAAATGTCTGATTGTGTGCTGAAAATGAATACTTCACTTAGAGCAGGGATCTGTCCACACAATGTTTGAAAAAAGTAAACATCCATCAGTTATAAAAATAATTCCCCTACCATTGTTTTGAACAAATCTATAGCCTAATGCAAAAAAAAAATGGCAAATTGAAATATGGCAAGGAAATAATGCACAATGAGAAAAGGCACCTGAGTCTTCCAGTGAAAATGGTTCTGATTTCACTCAGTTATGACACATTGAAAGGGAAATTTCTTACCTGATAATTTTCTGTTAGCAGCTTCTCTCAGAATTCATTACTAATGGATAATTCCCCCCCCCACACACACACACCTGTGGAATTTGGAGATTGTCCGATGTTGTTGCTAGAAGGCCCAAAATTAAGCTCCACCCTTCAGCTCAGGCCACCAGAACGCTTCTTCCACAGCCACAGAAACAGTCCAGAAACTCATTATTAGCACTAAGAGAACATGATATAATGTATTAAATTGGCCTCAAGACAATATATGTCTGTCTCCCTTTACAGAAAATTTCAATTTATACTCTGGTCATTTACCAGACTACCAGGTGGGTTGAATTCAGAGAGAAGCTGCTAACAGAAAGAAAATTATTAAGAAATTTCTCATTCTATTGCACAGCTTTTCTCCTCATCCATTACTTATAGGAAGTAGTGAGCAGTAAATTCCAGAAGTGTGGGGGGTGGGGCTCAGGAGGGCAGATATATTATAATAATTAAACAACAGGCAAGAATGGACATGCCTCCAGATAAAGCAAGAACTTTATAAACTAAAGAGTTATGTGGGAACCAACTCAGTAGCACCTTCCTATTAAAAGACATCTCTGAAGAGATATCAAAATTTACTCTGCAAATCTTCAGCCTTCCTCTAGGGGCTTCTGTGAATAGTTTTCCAAATGCCTAATATGCCAATTAGTGCATGAATTTTATGTCTTGCCTGCAGCAACCTTGACGATGTAAGGCCTTGGCATTTTGGACAGAATGAAATGGACAGGATACAATTAGCATATGTACGCCATGTGCTTGAGATATATCTTTAGAGCTGTAGGAATACCCATTTATGCCACAACCTTCCAGGAGTTAGAACAAAATGATGGGAGAACTATTTCCCCAGAATTGTGAAAAGATGAACTTACTTTGAACAGAAAGATATCTGAAGCTATAATAACCTTTTTTCCTAATGACAAAAGCGGTGTGGTTCTTGTACATATATGGGGACTAATTTCAAAACTTGCTTTTCAGAGGTAATGGCAACAAGAAAGACCAGCCTCAGGCTTCTTTAATTTGTCATTGTGATTAAACTGGGCACCAGATACTCAAAAAGAGAATCTGATGTGCCTGTCTACAAAATGCCACTATGGCTGGTAACCACACGTTTAAGATGCTTGATTGTCAGACTCCAGCCAAACCTCCTGGAGAAACACTAGCGTAACTGACATCACCAGAACTTTGTATTTATTATAATAGTTGTATTACAACAACATCTAGAAATCAGGGCCACGTTGTGCTGAGCACTGCCCAAAAGAGCCTGCCATTTCACCTCGCACCAGAAACGTAAATTTGACCAGATTAATGATGAAATATCCTGGTTGAGTTCTGTGTGGATACCAAACTATCAGAAGGTAATAGACAATTCATGGTGAATGACACTTGTCTTCCAACACTCATTCTGTTAACCGCAGGTGTGACCAGTATGATTGGAGTCACTGCTACAAAATGTCTTGTGTTTTCTGCATGAAAAACATGAAGTCTTTGTCTATCTGGAAAAGTCTGAAGTGCTTTCTGGGTCAGTGGAGCACTAGGAAGACCACCACAACGCTCCCTTTCCCTCTTTTCTGTGTCCTTTATGTGAATGGTCTTCAAAGATAAGATTCTTTTTGGACCAGGACATTTTTCCATTGGCACAGACATCTGGTTATTCCCTGGTTTTGGAAGGTATATAAACATTTAATCATAAGCCAATCTCTAATGAGGTGGGATGCTTTCTCTGCAAGTACCATAATTGCCCACTATGTGGTATCTTGCAACTTCAACTGATTCAGCTATCGGTCACTAGATACTGGATTTAATGGACCACTGGTTCTATCCTATATTGCCATGTTTGTTTGTTTTTTTAGATACACCCTGAATTTAAAGGATGTGTATTATGAGATTTTAGAAATTTGTCTTCCAAGTATGCTTGCTTCCATAGTGAGTATGCAAGGGTCTACAATGAAATTTGGGTTGACTCTCAGCATGTTGTTTGTACTTACCTGCCCACAAAGGATAATTTGGATCTGAAAAGGATACCTAATTTTGCACTGCATCAAGTGCATGGTTCTATGTCCCCAGAAGGAATTTCAGCAGGCGCATTTTGAGAAACCCACTCAGGGGATGAAGTTGATGTATGACACTAGCAATCCTAGCCTTTGGATGAACCCTCAGGAAATGACTGCTGCAATAAAGTTTTGGTTCTTTGCAAATCTTTATCATTTTGTTAAAATTACAGCAAGAACCAGCTCTGTTTTGACCTCTGGAGGTACGTCTACACTGCAATTAAAAACCCATGGCTGGTCCAAGATAGCTGACTCGGGCTTGCATGTTGTTTAGGTATGAGTATAGAGTGTAACGTGAGACCTGTGCCTTGCTGTGACTACCACCAGACACTCAAGACTCTGCGTAGAGGGAGGATCAGAAGAAAGAGTCTTGCACAGGAATTGTGAGGTTTCAGACACAAAGGTTCTTTTTATCTGGCATGCTGAGGATTTTTTTGGTTTGGAGGAAAATTAATCTGGCTTCCCTTTGAAGCTTCTGCTCCAGATTTCTCCCCTTTACCAGGGAACAGTCCCTTCTTGGATACCCTTGGTGTTGATAGCAATCAATGAATGGCTATGCTAGCTTTGACCGTGAAGGTTGAGGACTCTCTATAATCTCAGCTACTAATATCTCTAATGTTCCCCCAAAAAGCTCCTTACCTCTAAGTCCAGATTCATGCTCCATTTTGGTCAATGTCATGGTCATAGGAATTTAAAAATCATAAATTTCATGATTTCAGGTATTTAAATCTGAAATTTCAGTGTTGTAAGAGTGGGGGGGGGGGTGAGGTTGCAAGGTTATTGTAGGGGGCATTGTGTACTGCTACCCTTACTTCTTCACTGCTGCTGGTATGGTACGGTATTGCCACCCTTACTTCTGCACTGCTCCTGGCTGGGAGTTGCCTTCTGAGCTGGGCGTTCGGCCAACAGCTGCCGTTCTCCAGCCACCCAGCTCTGAAGGCAGCGCAGAAGGGTGGCAATACTGCAACCCCCACTGCAACTCCCTTTTGGGTCAGGATTCCCAATCTGAGAAATGCTGGTCTCCCTCTGAAATCTGTATAGTGTAGGGTAAAGGCACACAAAAGACCAGATTTCACAGGAGGGGGGAGGCCAGGTTTCACAGTCCATGATGCATTTTTCATGGCCGTGAATTTGGTAGGGCCCTAACTATGAATCATAGAAGATTAGGGTTGGAAGAGACCTCAGGAGGTCATCTAGTCCAACCTCCTGCTCAAAGCAGGACCAACCAAATCATCCCAGCCAGGGCTTTGTCAAGCCAGGCCTTAAAAACCTCTAAGGATAGAGATTCTACCACTTCCCTAGATAGCCCATTCCAGTGCTTCACCACCCTCCTAGTGAAATAGTTTTTCCTAATGTCCAACCTAGACCTCCTCCCAACTTGAGACCATTGCTTCTTGTTCTGTCATCTGCCACCACTGAAAACAGCCTAGTTCCATCCCCTTTGGAACACCCCCCCCCTTCAAGTATCTGAAGGTTGCTATTAAATCTCCCCTCACTCTTCTCTTCAGCAGACTGAATAATCCCAGTTCCCTCAGCCTCTCCTCATAAGTCATGTGCTCCAGCCCCCTAATAATTTTCGTTGCCCTCCACTGGACTCTCTCAAATTCGTTCACATCCTTTCTGTACTGGGGGGACCAAAACTGGGCGCAATACTCCAGATGTGGCCTAATAAAGAGAAATAATCACTTCCCTCGATCTGCTGGCAATGCTCCTACTAATGCAGTCCAATATGCCATTCCTCTTTCTGGCAACCAGGGCACACTGTTGACTCATATCCAGCGTCTCGTCCACTGTAATCCCCAGGTCCTTTTCTGCAGAACCGCCGCTTAGCCAGTTGGTCCCCAGCCTGTAGCAGTGCATGGGATTCTTCCATCCTAAGTGCAGGACTCTGCACTTGTCCTTGTTGAACCTCATCAGATTTCTTTCGGCCCAATCTCCAATTTGTCTAGATCATTATGGACTCTATCCCTACCCTCCACATCTCTACCTCTCCCCACAGCTTAGTGCCATCCACGAACTTGGTGAGGATGCAATCCATCCCATCATCCGGATCATTAATGAAGATGTTGAACAAAACCGGCCCCAAGACCAACTCCTGGGGCACTTCGCTTGATACCAGCTGTCAATTATGAGAGCCCCTGTGTGGGAGAAAAGCTACAGCAAACACTCCCTTGGGGGGAGAAGGCACAGGACAAGAAGTTTAACCCCTGATTTTCACCACACTTGTTCCTTAACAATAGTAATCGCTACTTTTTGAAGGACATGCTTGCTTTTGCCTTTTTAGGATTCAGAGTCTCTGGGACTTGCAAGACTCAACCCGCCCCCCATCCCCATATGTATCATGAGAATTCCCTGATTCATAGTGGAAGGAATGGGAGCTGTGTAGAAGCCATGTTTCTTTTCCCAGGAAGCTAGAGACCCACTTCAATATCTTGTGGCGGTGGTGAGGAGGCAGCAGGGGGAGGACTATGGATCCTTTCAGGGGGTTTTCCCTGCCAGTCCAGATCTGTTGCAGGACTTATCCCCCAGAGCTGGCTGGATAGTTTCCTTCTCATCCTTAGACTCTCTCCACAAAAGCTCAGGAATTCCAATTGAGCTCTTCTGCATTAGAGTCCTGGTTCCTTGGGGCAGGGTGGGGACCAGACATACTGGTCTTTTTGTGAGCCCCAGCTCATAAGGCATAATTCACTCTCTGTAGAGCCTGTAAATACTACCTCACTTAGGGAACACTGCTTATACTTAAGCTAGGTGTTTGCAGGAGAGCTCTACTATGCCTGAGTGGGGGCAGAGGAGTCCAGCAGGGAGCTGCTGCAGCTGCAGATCTAGATGGTTGAAACCACCATGTTGCTATTTACCCAGTCCAGATGATGATAAGAATGATTATAAATTGCAACTGCATGAAAATGAATAAACCAAAAGGTTTGAAAACAAAAATGATTGTGAAAAGCCGAACCGCCAACTTGTTCTACTGCTGGATGCAGAAAATCTGGTGGCCTGATGGGCTGAAGGATGGAGTTTAGTCAAAGGCTCCAGCAACAACCGTGGACCACCTCCAAATTCCAGAGATGGGGGGCATTAGCCCATTAGTAATGAATGAGGAGAGAAGCTGTGAAACAGAAAAAAAAGAAATCAACTTTGTGCACCCACACTATATTCTCAACAGGATTTGTTCACAATAAATAATAATAAAGATAATAAAATACACAGATAAGGAATGCTATAGAATGAAACCACACATAATTTACTATGTTCCTATAATGTGCAAAGCAGCGATAGTAGGACAATGACTTTCAAAGTTTCAGTTTGGACAGGTTGGGGAGGATAAGAGATCAGGCAACAGAAATGTATAGTAACTAACTCTGGAAATGACCAGCATATAAATCAGGGGTCGGCAACCTTTCAGAAGTGGTGTGCCGAGTCTTCATTTATTCACTCTAATTTAAGGTTTCGCGTGCCAGTAATACATTAAAGTTTTTAGAAGGTCTCTTTCTATAAGTCTATAATATATAACTAAACCGTTGTTGTATGTAAAGTAAATAAGGTTTTTAAAATGTTTAAGAAGTTTTATTTAAAATTAAATTAAAATGCAGAGCCCCCCCCAGACCAGTGGCCAGGACCCAGGGAGTATGAGTGCCACTGAAAATCAGCTCGCGTGCTGCCTTTGGCACGCATGCCATAGGTTGCCTACCCCTGATATAAAGACTTTAATGGTGAGAATAGTCAAAAAAGAGCAGATTTGAGGTATATGAAAAAGACAATCGATACACTTTCACAAGATACTAGATATGTAGGGTGCAGATGCAGGAGAAAAGGAAATAATAGTCAAAGATTACACCAGGGTAACTTGTGCCTTCTGAAAAGGTGGTTCTGTGGATGATTACCCACCAGAATCTATAATGAGACTCACCATAATCATTTCAGTGAATAGCCAATAGATAGCAACAATTTTAGTTCATTCATAACATTCTGCTTTGAATTAATGATTAAAGATTACTGGATGTATAATTTGTGTTTTATACATGATCTGTTTCCCCCCTTCTCTCCTGGTCAAAATAATTCTGACAAAACTTCTTCACCACTGCTCTTCTTCACCACCCTTGTTGAGCTCCATGTCTTATGGAGAGTTATGGCACTGTGATCTCCCTGAGGGACTCAATAATACAAGATTTGCTTTCATTTGAGCAGCATCACAAATACCGAGACCCTTACAAGTGACTTAGCAAACCTCACCCTAGATCAGTGGTTTTCAAACCCTGGGTCGCGGAATATAAGGCACTGGATTGCGGTGGCTCTGGTCAGCACCGCCAAACGGGCCATTAAAGTCCCGTCGGTGGTGCTGCCCGTCTAAACCGGCTTGTGCGCCTCCACCTAGGAGCCAGACCTGCTGCTGGCTGCTTCCGGGGCACAGCACAGTCCATGGTGCTAGGACAGGCAACAAGCCAGCCTTAGCACCCCAGCTGCACCGCTAACCGAGAACCGCCCAAGGTAAGCCCATACCCCAACCCCGCGCCCCATCCCCTGCACCAGCCCTAAGCCCTATCCCAAACTCTGAGCCCAAACCCAGAGCCCCTCCTGCACCCCAAACCCCTCATCCCCGGCCCCACCCCAGAGCCTGCACCCCCAGCCCAGACCCCTGACCCCCTCCCACACCCCAACCCCCTGCCCCAGACCAGAGACCCCTCCCACACCCTGAACGCCTCATCCCCAGCTCCCTTGAGTCGTAGGCATCAACTATTTTCTTCAACTGGGTCGCCAGAAAAAAAGTTTGAAAACCATTGCCCTACATAATAAGTCCGAGTAAAAGGTTTGGAAGATGATCTCCCTTACAGACCTCTGAGATCAGACAGACTGGTTAAAGGGGAAAGAGTTAAGGTCAGAGTGTCTCTCTTATATAGAAAGTTCTGCTTAGCATTAACAGAAGTTGCTACTACTCCTCCATAATAAAAATAAGCAATTGTGATTTCTTACATATTTGAAACTAGAGAACCGACATGAAATTCCACTTCTTTTCTCCCAACTTTTGTCTGTCTTGACTATTTAGACTGTAAGGTCCTTAGAGCAGGCACTATTTTGGAATAGTATCTTGCATAATGAGGCCCAGTCTTGGTTGGAGCTACTAGGCGATACCGTAATGCAAATTAAATAACACATTAAATTAATAAACAAACAAACAGTGGCAACAAAACAAGCTGTTTTGCAGGGGATAGGAGTTCTGTAGGTCCCGAGGCAGGAAATTTTATGTGAGGTTCTTGAGTAACAGTCCATTCAACTGAAGCGTAGCATTAACAGACATTATAAGGAGCAGTGCTCAGACCTCAGCTGAAAGTATGTATCTGCATACTACAAGCCTTTGGCGTAAGGAAGAAGAAGCAGAAGGAATACCCTGGAACACCCCACTCCAAATTAAGGAAAGAAATAATGAGAATTTTAAAAGAAAATTTTCTGACAATATTTGGCACTTCTGTGTAAGTAGTGCTGTGCTAATACAGTACTTGAGTCTTAATGTACCTCTTTGAAACAGGACTAAACAAAGTACATTAACTATTAATGTGCATAAGCAGGGCCCATGGACAGTTAGTCTGTGGCAGGCTAGAGTCACAAATTCACTTAAGAACATAAGGATAGTCCATACTGGGGCAGACCAATGTTCCATCTAGCCCAGTATTCTGTCTTCTGACAGTGACAGGTGACAGGTGCTTCAGAGGGAATGAACAGAACAGGATAATCATCAAGTGATCCTTCCCTGTAATCCAGTCTCAGCTTCCAGCAGTCGGGATTTAGGGACACCTAGAGCATGAGGTTGCATCCCAGACCATCTTGGTTATAGCTATTGATAGACCTATCCTCCATAATCCTCCAGTTGCATCTACCAGTCTAATACCAGGTTTTCCTTGGAAGGGAGATCATCTTGTTATGCTCTCTGTTGTGTACACTGATTTCAACCACTTCTGCAGTGAATGAAGGTGAAATCTGGCATGCTGTGACATGTACATACACACTGATATGTGCCTAAGCAGCTTTGGATAATTTTTAATTGGTTGTAATATTGGTTGCTCATGAAGCTGCCGTATGGTGTCTGTCATTGGAATCTGTTGCAGTATGTATGCCTTCGACAATTTGGTATCTAACACTGCTCCTATGAAATTCTATGCTTTATGCTGGGGTCAGTGTGGATTTGTCTTTGCTGACCTTCAGGTCCAGAGAGATGAAGAGGTTTAAGGTCTTGACTAGACACTGACTTGCTATGGAGGAGAGGAGCTTCGTATCAGCCATTTGTCTACCTACAGGTAAACCTGGACTCCTTGTCTTCTTAGGTGTGCTGCCACCACAGTGAGGAACTTGGTAATACCCTTGAGATAGTAGAAAGACCAAAAGGTTGGACTACTGTACAGATAGTGGGATGCCTCCAGGGTGGATAAAAAAAATATGTTTTTGGAAGAAAAAAAAAGATTTTTTTAAAATTTAAATCTTATTTTTTATTTTGTTATTTAAGCTACAATATATTTTTTCTTTTTAAAAATAAACCTGTTTAAAATTAAATCTGAATGTACTACAAAATATGTTAAGGCTAAAAGTTAAAATTTCTTAAAACATTTAAATAAAAAAATAAATATGCTGAACCCACAGCCCTCTATTAAAATTTTTGAATTAAAGACTGCTTTTCTATATAAAGAAAGGTGTTTTCCCCCTGATTCTTACTTTTGAGGTCAAGCTTTATAAATATGGCACAACAGGTCAGCCTAAGTAACTTTCTCATTTTCAAGAGACTTAGGTGAAACTAGGAACTTACCGCCCCAGTCACTTTCATCCCTAGGCATATTTGAAGATATTTTCAGGGTGATCTGAAATAATCAGTTTAATTTATTGACTACAGTTAATCCCCCTGTTTAATAAATCATTTAGTTGCAAATGTAAAACAAGTTTTGGATACATAAACATCTCTTATCAAATATTTAAGGTTGTTTTGTTTAATGAAAAATTTTTTATCCTGTTTTGTGTGTTTAATTAAATTCCACTTAACATCCTAATGCAGTTTGACACAAACCATAAGCAAAAAGTCAATTCAATAAACAATATATCATTCACAATTTTCTAACATATTAAAATGTACAATTAATAAGAATCTGAAAATGTTAAGCTATACAATTCCTTAAATAACTGTATATCATTATACTGTACTTTCCTAGGCAGAAAAAAGATGCATCAAACCTATTGTAAAGGTTCTATTTAGTTGTAAATCAATGCATTTTAATGGTCATATCAACTAATGAGAATGCACCTTTCTTTAGGAAATAAAAAGTATAGATGAAAATTTTGATAAAAATACGTTATTTAAATCAAGGCTTTCTACTTAGTGATTTAAGTAGCTAATTTAAATCACCTTGATTTAAATCAATCCATCCTGGATGTCCCTACTGATAATTGTAGAAATTTTCTGTGCACTAGGAATATTGAGCTGTGGAAGTAGGCATTATGCAGTCAAAGAGACATGAACAAGTCCATGGGATCCAGTGAGGGGATGATAGAGACTAGGTGACCATCCTGAACTTGAAATGGCAAATGAAGGTATTGAGATGTTGAAGGTCTAGAATGGGTTTCCACCCACATCTCTTCATTGTGATCAAGTAATAGTGGGAATAGAAGCCTTCCCTCTGAATGCTTGAGGAGTGACACTGGCAGACCAGGTACCAGCTCATGCCAAGGCCCCTAGAGCTCAACTGTACATTGACACTATATAGCTGCAAAAAACAACAAGGAGTCCAGTGGCACCTTAAAGACTAACAGATTTATTTGGGCTTAAGCTTTCATAGGTAAAAAACCTCACTTCTTCAGATGTTACCCCCTGATGCGATATAGCTGGAAACCAGTCTGACTCACCCTGTGTGTTGGTATTGTTAAAATAGGTATTAGATTTATAAAAATGTATTTAGTGTCTAGACTTTATTAAATGCTTGTGAGTTGCTGCATGCACTAATCCAACTTATAATATTTATAGCCCATGTTATAAAAGTAGTATTCAAACATTTGCTCTGAAACTCTAAACCTCCCCAGTAAAGAAAGATGCATTACCAAGTGTGAAATACTAGTTCACCTCTTGTGGACGGGTTCAGTCACAAACTCCCTCAAGACTGTCACTAGATGTGCTGGAATACCACTGAGAGCCAACCCCCCTGCCAGAGAAGGCTTCCTTCCACTCCCATCTTGCTGAGTTAGACACTCCAGTCAGCTACAGCACAGACCAAGAGGTTGGGCCATGCCCCACTGCCCCACTGCAGTGCACAGAAACTAAGATTCACTTAGCCCAGGGGTTTCTCAGTTAACAGGGACTTTCCCAGCACCCAGTATTCAGTCTTTCTCAGAGCCTAAACCCCAAATGAATCCATTTTACTCTGCATAAAGCTTATACAGGATAAACTCATAAATTGTCCGCCCTCTATAACACTGATAGAGAGATATGCATAACTGTTTGCTCCCCCAGGTATTAATTACTTACTCTGGGTTAATTAATAAGCAAAAGTGATTTTATTAAATATATAATATTAGTATTTAAGTGGTTCCAAGTAATAACAGACAGAAGAAGGTAAGTTACCAAGCAAAATAAAACAAAACATGCAAGTCTAAGCCTAATACAATATGAAACTGAATATAGGTAAATCTCACCCTCAGAGATGTCCCAATAAGCTTCTTTCACAGACTAGACTCCTTCCTAGTCTGGGCCCAATCCTTTTCAGATCAACATTGTGGCTTATGGCCTGGGTCCAGCAATCACTCACACCCCCATAGTTACTGACCTTTGTTCTAGTTTCTTTCAGGCATCTCTTTGGGGTGGGGAGGCCATCCCTTGAGCCAGCTGAAGACAAAATGGAGAGGCTTCCAGGGCCTTTTATATTCTCTCTCGTGGGCGGAAACCCCTTTGTTCTTCTGTGCAAAGTCACAGCAACAAGATGGAGTTTGTAGCCACCTGGGCAAGTCACATGTCCATGAATGATTCAGCTTTTTGCAGGCCGACGTCATTGTTTACATGTTAGTTTGAACGTTCCCAGGAAAGCTCAGATGTGGATTGGCGTCTCCCAAAGATCATTGTCAGTTAAGTGTTTCTTGATTGGGCACTTACTGAGAATAGTCCTTTCTCAAGAAGCTGATCAAATGTTTCACTGATGTTACTTAGAATCAAATACATTGAGATACAAGTACATAGCCAATATTCATAACTTCAAATACAAAAATGATATACACATACAGATAGCATAATCATAACCAGCAAATTACAGCCTTTCCATAGACACCTTACTTGACCTCCTTTGTACAAGATTTGGTGCAACTATAGGACCTTAGTTGCCACAACGATCTATAAGGTCACAGTTCATGTCAATAACGTCACAGTGTCATCTCCTGCCCAACAAAAGAAGGACCATAGACATCATTGTGGAACATCAGTGAACAAAATATTTTGTTGATTGCTTTCCCCACACCCATGAAGAATAGAAGTTCACAAGCACTCGTCCCATCAGCTTGAACTCTAAGGGAATAAAAATCCTTGTCAAGAAGAAATTGTTATGTCAATGCTGCTTGAACTCTGAAGGGCAAAGATTTCTAAGCATAAGCAAGAGTTCCCCAGTGCTTGGCCTGGGTTAGCCCTAACGGACATATAGAGCTTGATTATTATTGAAGTTTCTATTACTTTTTGGAACTTAAGACTGTAACTCATTTGTGTCTGTAAATGTTTACCTTTAATCTTGTAAATAATTTATTTTTTGTAATTAATAAATCTGTAGTTAATTTACTATAGGATTGGCTACAAGCATTGTCTTTGGTAAAAGATCTAAGGTGTAATTGATCGGGGGTAAGTGACTGGTCTTCTGGCAGTAGGAGTAATCTGAATATTGTTGTGATCTTTAGTGTAAGGAACTATCTATTACAAAGGCAAGCTTGCCTGTGTGGTAAGACAGACTGGAGTACCCAAAGGGACTGTCTGTGACTCCATATTAAGACTGTTATAGTGCTTGAGGAGTTCACACTTGATACCTGGTTGGTGAAATCTAAGTTTAGAATTCATAACCTGGTTGGGGTCTGTGCCCTGCTTCTTTGCAGTCTGCCCTGAGGTTGGGTAGTCATGCTCGTGAGCCACTCCAGACAGCTTAATAAACCTCCTCTACTGCTCTCAAATGCAATAGGAAGTTGACTTCTTCTTGTATATGTGACTCATGAGATGGGTCCCTGAAGAGGGACTGGGAGGGAGTAGAGGAGGTTGGAACAGTTTGAAATTAGATGGGATACTCCTTGTTTATGATCACAAGTAGCCACCAATCCACAGTAATCCCAGACCAAGCTTCTTTGAAATAACAGAAAAATAGGGGATGGATTCAAAGATGATCCAGCTGAGCTTTCGATTGTCCCATCAAAACTGTTTGTGGGGCACCAGCCCCTCCTGCAAGGTTATCAAGGAGGTAGTTGAAAAGTGCCATTGATGGAAATGTTGGAGCTTCCTCGGTGGCTCTGAGGGATGTTGTTGGAACTGCTGCTGGGGCCTGTAGCTGAAGGAAGATTGAGGCTACTGTGGGGCTCCTTACGCTTAGGAGCTGGAACGTACAGCCCCAGTGAATGGAGGTTGCTCTCCAATCTGTTAGTAGGGCGCAGCGCTTCATCCATGCTGCTGTTGAAGAGGTCATTTCCTAGAAATGGCAAGTCCTCTCTGGTCACTTGGACCTCGCAAGGGATGCTGCAGCCAGGGGGACCACTTCATTGTCAGAACCATTCTAGTGGCAGCGTCTGACACATCCAGTGCTGTCTAGAGCACTGTTCTGCAGGTGAATTGTCCTTTTGTTATGTTGGATCTTAGTTCCTCTTAATATCCACTGGGGAGCCTGCCTGTGGCAAAAAAAAAGTCATACTTTGCTGGGAGCACCTGATAGCTAGTAACTCTGAGTTGAAGATTCTCAGAGCAGTACACTTTCTGTCCCACAAGGTCCAGCTTCTTTCGATCCCTTTCTCGGGGTGGGGGAGACCCTAGTTTGTCATTATGGCCTCTCATGCAGATTGCAGGAATCCAGGATGGGGTGCTGGAAAGACGTACTCTAACTCTCTTCACCAGAACCTTTTGTGTTCTATCTGACCACTTGGAGGCAGTGGGCACCAATGCAAGTGTGTACAATATAACTTAAGCTCATTCATCAGTAGGGCCATTCTACCAATTTGGAGGGCAGAAGAACGTTTATTAGTTTGTGCTGCTTCTCTTACATGATCTCTAGCGAAATATTCAGAGTATCCACTAGCCTCCTCAGCAAATCCTGTGAAACATACAACTTGTTCAGAGAGAGTGTATGGATGGTGGATCAGTTGCTTTGTCTGGGGAGGAGGAGGGATAGCCAGTGGCTGCTGGCGTTCATCCCCACTGAGGGCTTATTCCTCTTCTACTAGGGGTTGTTGAGAAGTTGGTGCCAACTGTAGCAGCTGTTTGAGCAAGGCTGACTTTGGTTTAGAGATAGCTGAGGCAGCCATTTTCCTGACGCAGGGGTTTATGCCCAAGTGGCTCAATCGGTCCTGGGTTGGTGGGGTACTGAGGAAGAAATGGGCACATGGATGGACACCAGCTTAGTGGTTCTCTAGAGGAGCCTGGTGACATGTGATTGCCTCTTATGGATTACTCCCTGGACTGACTGTCCATGTCCCACTGGGCCATCTTTGGAGGCGTGGGTTGTATTCTGGTAAGGATGGTCTGCTGCAATCACTTGAGAAAGATGAAAAGGCAAAGTCTTCTTCAATGGATGAGGAATAGCCTTCCAAGAGAGTCCTGTCTGGTTAGGTCTATGGCTGGTTTTGACAGACTGTGAGATGGACCTGGCCTCTCTGAGTCTGTCTCAGATCAGGGACTCTGCTACTAGTCTCACCACTAAGTTTGCCGGTGCCCAGAATTACATCAGTACTAATGAGTCCACGTGTGCTGGTAAAGAACTCTCTGTTAATGATTTCTTCAGTGTTGTGATGCTTGGTATCAGGCCTGCCGACAGAAATTCCAGGCCCCAGGGCCAGGGCTGTCCCTGGTGGGGTGGGGGCTGGGGCAGAAGTGACGATTCTGTCACTTCCGGGACCGCCCGCGCTGGTCAATCGTGCTGGCCCGCGGGGCTCAGAGCAGGCACATGTGCGTGCACGTAGGAGCCCTGCATCCCGCCCGAGCAATTTAAAAGGGTCCAGGGCTTGCGGTAGCAGCCAGGAGCCCCCGGGTTCTTTTAAATCACCTGGGCCCCTTGGCAATTGCCCCTTTTGCCCCGCTGCCCATGTCGATGGGCCTAATTGGTATCCACAAGTTTGGCATCAGTTTCCTTGATAACAGGTTGTCTAGTACTGGTGTGCAGAGCCAGTGCAGGGTCAGCTGCTTGAACGGTACTGGGGAAAGTGCAATGGTTATTCTGGGAAGAGACCATTGGGGCTGTTTTTGCCTTCGCACTTAGGCAAGGTTCAGTCTTAAGACTCTGATAAGTTGAAACCTGAGGAGAGGGCTTCTTCCTCTTATATGAGGAGGGAGATCAGCGCCTTCCCTGGTCTCTAGCATGGTGCGACTTGTTGCCCATACTGTGTCAAAGCTGAAGCTGCTGAAAAGCAAGATTTGTAAGTGTCCTTCAAGCTCAGTGTGACATTGAGGCTCACAGGGGCACTGGAGGAGTAAGACTGGCCAGGAGGATGTGGTCTGTCAGCGGGTTTGCCTGGGTCCAACAATGCTCTCAGAGGCACTGGACAAGTGAGACTGGCCAGGAGGTTGTGGTCTCACAGCAGGCTTGCCTAGGTATGACAACGTTTGCATCATGGTCTCAAGGAGATGTATCTTCATCTGCCATATCTAGCTTTCAGGGTGCAATTTGAGGAAGTCTTGTATACCAAACAGCATTCAGGGAGCTGCCCCTCAACTAAGTATGGAAGGAAGTTTGCATGAGCATAGCTGATGCACATTGCTGTGTCACAGCAGGGGCAGATCTTGATTTCTGGATGTCAGTCTTTGGTCATTTTGGCCTCAGGTATGGGGTGGGGATGGGAGTTTAACCCTGTACTGGGGGGGCGGGGTGGAGAAGGGAGGGGACAGAAACCCTATCAATGTTTCAAAGTTAACTTCTATCTAAATTTCACTTAAAAAAAAAAAAGAATGGATGCGCTGACAACTGCTGAATAGGAAGTAGAACAACAATAACTAATACATTTCTTGCAGGTTGAAGAGACATGGGCACCATAAGGTTCAGTCTCACAGCCATGGGTGGCAAGAAGGGATTCAGGTTGTTGAGGCCAGTCCATCCCCTTATGCTCTCCTGGTGGTCTCACATCTCTCAGGACACAGGCACAGCCCTAAAGGACACTCCTATTCAAAAAGAATGGGATCTTGTGTGCATGAAACATATGCATACCAAGAATGGAATCTGTATACAATCGCTTAAAGAAGAAGAAAAGGTTTGCTCAAACTTATGCTTCAATTTCCTTAAAAGAACATACC
The DNA here is from genome assembly GCF_027887155.1 of Malaclemys terrapin pileata. Taxonomy (NCBI): domain Eukaryota; kingdom Metazoa; phylum Chordata; order Testudines; family Emydidae; genus Malaclemys; species Malaclemys terrapin. The sequence goes on from NC_071508.1 coordinate 122,486,217, forward strand.
TACTGTTTAGGCACAAACTGTTTCCTATAACATGAGTGAAAACAAGCCACAAAATTCTAAATAGTGTTTCATTTTTTAAAATCTCTCTCTCCATTTCTAATAAAAAAAATTAGACAGTCACAATTTCATAAGTCGGATCAGAAACAAAACAACCAATGTTTTGTCTTTTCTTGCCTATAGAAACACTTAACAACTAACCTTTACACAGAGTTCTGTGACAGATTCATACCTGAGTATTCTTGTATGCAAATATCACTGGTCTACAATTTTTGAGAAGTCGTCTGTTTCAGAGATAAAATGTGGTATTTATTATGTATTTTGATGTGCTGAATTCAAATATGACAATTAAAACAACTGATTGGATACTGTTTCTAAGATATTTAAGTTTTTACATTTTATGTCTATGTATATAGTGTAGATAGAGTTTTAATCATAAATTGTAAACCTAGGTCTTTTCATGTGTTTATGGTTGCTTTACATGATAATATTTCACCTGTCCTGTTTATGTAACACTTTAAAAATCAGCAAAAGGGTTATATAAATAAAATTTATTATGAAACAAAAGGCAAAAAACTATTATGTACACAGTTTAGTCCTATTCAGTGTCTACTCGGTTCTTCTTGGCTTGTCTCTTGTATTCATTAAATGGAGCATCTCTTATCACTGTCCAGCAATAGTCTGCAAGCATTGATGGGCTCCATTTCCCTGATAGCGTTTCTCCATTGTTGCAATGTCCTGGTGAAATCGCTTGCCGTGCTCGTCGCTCACTGCTCCGCAGTTCGGTGGAAAAAAATCTAGATGAGAGTTAAAAAAAATGTATCTTTAGTGACATGTTGCAACCAAGACTTTTGTATGCCTTGAGGAGGTTTTCCACCAACAACCTGTAGTTGTCTGCCTTGTTGTTTCCAAGAAAATTTATTGTCACTAACTGGAAGGCTTTCCATGCTGTCTTTTCCTTGCCACGCAGCGCATGGTCAAATGCATCATCTCAAAGAAGTTCATGAATCTGAGGACCAACAAAGACACCTTCCTTTATCTTAGCTTCACTTAACCTTGAAAATTTTCCACGGAGGTACTTGAAAGCTGCTTGTGTTTTCTCAAGTGGTGGATGCTGAACACTTTTCCTCCCAGGCTCCAATGACTGTCAGAGTGGCCAATCTTTCTTGATGTAGTGGGAATCTCTTGCACGACTATCCCATTCGCAGAGAAAACAGCAGTACTTTGTGTATCCAGTCTGCAGACCAAGCAAGAGAGCAATAACCTTCAAATCGCCACAAAGATGCCACTGATGTTGGTCATAGTTCATGCACCTCAAAAGTTGTTTCATGTTCTCATAGGTTTCCTTCATATGGACTGCATGACCAACTGGAACTGATGGCAAAACATTGCCATTATGTAGTAAAACAGCTTTAAGACTCGTCTTCGATGAATCAATGAATAGTCTCCACTCATCTGGATCGTGAACGATGTTGAGGGCTGCCATCACACCATCGATGTTGTTGCAGGCTACAAGATCACCTTCCATGAAGAAGAATGGGACAAGATCCTTTTGACAGTCACGGAGCATGGAAACCCTAACATCACCTGCCAGGAGATTCCACTGCTGTAGTCTGGAGCCCAACAGCTCTGCCTTACTCTTGGGTAGTTCCAAATCCCTGACAAGGTCATTCAGTTCACCTTGTGTTATGAGGTGTGGTTCAGAGGAGGAGGATGGGAGAAAATGTGGATCCTGTGACATTGATGGTTCAGGACCAGAAGTTTCATCCTCTTCCTCATCTGACTCAAGTGAGAAGGATTCTGGTGCATCAGGAATCGGCAGTCCTTCTCCGTGGGGTACTGGGTGTATAGCTGATGGAATGTTTGGATAATACACAGTCCACTTTTTCTTCTTTGACAAACCTTTCCCAACTGGAGGCACCATGCAGAAGTAACAATTGCTGGTATGATCTGTTGGCTCTCTCCAAATCATTGGCACTGCAAAAGGCATAGATTTCCTTTTCCTGTTCAACCACTGGCAAAGATTTGTTGCACAAGTGTTGCAGCATATGTGTGGGGCCCACCTCTTGTCCTGATCTCCAATTTTGCAGCCAATATAAAGGTGATAGGCTTTCTTAACCATAGTGGTTATACTGCGCTTTTGTGATGCAAAAGTCACTTCACCACAAACATAGCAGAAGTTATCTGCACTGTTCACACAAGTAGGAGGCATCTCTGCTCACTTTGGCTAAACAGAAATGTGTCCCTTTGCAAAATCAAACACTGACAAATAAGAGAGCACGACACTGTATGATTTCTAGAACTGATATAGAGCAATTTGTTCAGCAGAGTTATGTAAGCTTTGTTATGATTGCATCATCCATGACTTCTAGGAATAACATGATGCAATTCGTATCATGTATGACGCAATACCAGCTTCAGATTGTATCATTCATTGTTTTGCCTAAAAAGCAAGTACTGTCCAAACCCAGTCATAGATTTATTCATAGATCCAGTCAAAGATGTATTTTAGTCATTTCTGGTTTAAATTGAGATCCCTTCCCTTTAGAACTCCCTTATCCTCCGCCATTCCCAAGTCAAGGGTCGTATATACTGACCCAATAGCATATCTTGAAAACTAGAGCCAATCAACAATTTTAAGCATCATTTTCGTTCTCAGTGACCCAGAATTAGTAAAGTTTGACTACATTTATTTCAGAAGCATTTTGGCTATAGAGCAGTGTATATTGTCAGAACTAGAGGCCACGATTGCAGTTATTAACAGAAAATTGCTCTGTTAATTCCTGCTCCATTCAATACTTGTGAAATGGAATGTGCAACACTCACAGCAGAAAAATGTATCTTCAAACACGAACGTCAAAGAATGAAAAACAGACGCTGATTTCATAAAATTATTTCTCAGTGCTTATTTATCTGTACAGTATTTAAACATCAGAGGGGTAACCATGTTAGTCTGGATCTGTAAAAAGCGACAAAGAATCCCGTGGCACCTTATAGACTAACACACGTATTGGAGCATAAGCTTTCATGGGTGAATACCCACTTCGTCAGACGTCTGACGAAGTGGGTATTCACCCACGAAAGCTTATGCTCCAATACATCTGTTAGTCTATAAGGTGCCACAGGACTCTTTGTCAGTATTTAAACAGGAAATTCAAAGGAATAAGAAGGAACTGGATGTTTTAAGTGACTGTAATATTGGGTATTTGAAAGTCAAGACAGAGCTTTCAAGGAAAATTTAAATAGTATTTTCCCAAACTAACTTGTGCCATTAGTCCCTGATTTTCCTCAGCACTAAAATTTACCCCTATTTAAAAAGAATAGTTAATTTTAAAGGAATAACTGACTATTCAAATTTGGTTTAAAATTGAGATTTTCTAAAAATAAAATTCTTTATTATGCTTAAGACTAAAAGGAATGTTTCCAAGTTTTTGTTTTTTTAATGCCAATGGAAACAATTGTATAGCTGTTTTTACACAGGAACGTTCTCTTTCAGTATTTGGAACCCAAACACAAATGCACTGAAATCTGAAATTGACTATATATACAATGTATTAATCCAGTTTCCGTTTCGATTATCCAAGCTAAGGAAGATGTAAAAAACAGACAGCATAAATAGTGAAAAGTAAAATGATTTTAAACAGTCTGTCATTTTTAATAATTTAAGATATTAGGAGCAAAGAAATTTGATTATTTTACAACACTGCAAGCTGTGTCCCTTTGTTTTATTTAACAATACCAATTACAAAATTGAAGTAAATGTAAAGGTACTGATTTAATAAGACACTTCAGCATGTGCAATGCAACTACTCATACAGTTAAAGTTATGTACTTACTAAGCTATATTGCTCAATCAGGGCTCATGATAGAAAAATGGGAACTGGTTTGAGTCAGATTTCCAAAGGAGGTGAAGGGAGAGAAGAATAATTTATGAAGAGTTTTATTTCTTTCACCTGGAAGAAGGGATGTTGTCTGATTTCATCAGCGCCACCTGAACCACAGCCCAGCCTTTTCTTGGGATCTTTCATCAAAAGACGCTGAATTACATCTTTAGCTAAAGCACTCATTTCTTGGGGATACGGAGGTTCACTTTTTAATATTCTCCTGTAGAAAAAATGTTAATTACTTAAAAACATTTCATTATGGTATTAAAACAAAAGACAACTGCCATGTATATATTGGATAGTTCTATAATAAGAAATGTACAGTTTCTTGCCACTCTTGTCACATACAGTATTCTTGTATGTGAGCTTATTGCATTTGTTCTCTGTGCAATATAATAACCTGGACAATATGACCTTCTGAGTAATTAGCTTGGGAAGAAATATGAAAGCCAATGAATGCAATAAAACTCCTCAGCTGGACTACCTGAACAAATTACTGGTGAAGACATCTTTCAAGTCAAAAACTCATATGGCCAAAGTAATAACAATGATTAAAGTTGTTTTTAAAACAAAAGAGGATGTCTGGGGAATGACAATTATAAGCTCAAATTGGAGATAAAGTTTTCCATGAAAGGACTACTGCACACAAAAAACAGTTACCTATCTTTTGTAACTTGTTCTTCGAGACGTGTTGCTCGTGTCCATTCCATTCTAAGTGCGTGTGTGCCCATGTGCACAGTTGTCAGTATTTTTTGCCTTAGTGGTATCTGTCGGGCCGGCTGTGGTGCCCTCTGGAGTGCCATGCTCATGCACTGGTATATGAGGCGCTGCCAGCCCTAGACCGTCTCAGTTCCTTCTTGCCGGCAACTCCAACAGAGGTGTAGGAGAGAAGGTAATGGAATGGACATGGGCAAAATATCTCGAAGAGCAACAGTTACAGAAGATAGGTAACCATTTTTTCTTCTTCGAGTGCTTGCTCATGTCAATTCCATTCTAGGTGACTCACAAGCAGTAACCCTGAAGGTGGGCTCACAGTTCACGGGCGTGCAGCTTGCAACACTGCTCTACCGAAGCCAGCATTGTCCCGGGTTTACTGGGTGATTGCACAGTGGGACGTAAATGTGTGGATGGCTAACCAGGAAGCGGCCCTGTAAATATCTTGAATCGGCACCTAGGGCAGGAAGGTTGCCGATGAGGCTTGCGCCTTGGTTAAATGGGCAGTTACAATTGCCGGCGGTAGCACTTTCACCCGTTTGTAGCAAAAGCAGATGCAGGCAGTCCATCTGGGGAGTTCCCCACCTCCAGAAGATCATGCTGACCACCTCCGGATGGACTGACCACTCGTTGCAAGACGAAGTCTTGCTGAGGTGATCTGCCAACACATTCTTGGCCCTGGGAAGGTGCGAAGTCACAAGATGAATGGCATGCTACACACAAGTTCCTCCCCCCACCAGGGAGCGCCTTGGCAAAGGGCTGATGACAAGGCTCCGCCTTGTTTCTTGATGTAAAACATCACATTTGTGTTGTCCATCAGTATCTTTACCACCCTGCTCCTCAGATGAGCAGGGAAGCCTGGCAGGCCAAGCGAACCGCTCTGAGCTCTCGGCCATTTACATGGAGGGAGAGATCATCTTGCTACTAACAACCTTGCATGCTGAGATTGCTCAGATGGGCTCCGCATCCCAGCTCTGAGGCATTGGAGACCAGGATCACCAATGAGGAGGGGTACGCTTTTGGAGGAGGGCAGTGCCTTCATAGTGGAGAAGAGAGTCTTGGGAAGGATCTGGAGGGCGGCCACCAGGTGGATGGTGAGGAGGAAAGGAAAGGAATTCGACAATGTAGCCCTGGTGGGCAAGGAAGGCAAGATGACCCCTGAAGATGATTTGTGGCATGGCTGGAAGCCCCAAGGAGGGTTCATGGATCACGAGGGAAGAGTCAAAAGGGTTGTTTAGACAGTCAGTGAAAGGTGGAGGAGGCGGCAGAAGAATGGCAAGGCCATTGGGAGTCAGGGCAGCAAAGAGGTGGATCAAGTGGCCGCTGGGGATATGGCTGGTAAGTGGTCCATGGGCAAGGGTGGAAGGATGGGTGTTGTTGCCGGTGTGTGTGGGGTAGAATATAAATGCCCAGGAAATGAAGGGTTACTCGGGAGTCCTTAAGAGAGTGAAGGGAATCATCCATTTTGTTACCTCACAGGGGAGGTCCTCAAGGGTTGTCTGGACCTCTTTGGGGAAGCCACTAGACTGGACCCAAGAGTTGGGGCATAGTACTACGCTGGATGCCAAGGAGCAAGATGCAGTGCCCCGGTATCAACCAGGGCTTGGAGGGCCATTTTGGCTACCAGTTTGCCCTCATCTAACAGGTGTTGGAACTCTTGCTGCCTGTCTGGTGGAAGAGAGTCCTGAAAGTCTGCCGGTTTGGAATAGGACAGGAAATCGTATTTAGCAAGAATACCCTGGTAGCTGGCATTGTGGAACTGTAACTCTGCTGAGAATAAACTTTGCAGCCCGGCAAATCCATTTTTTTGGCAGCACGATCAGGGGGCTAGATTTGAAGTGTTGCTGACGGGCGCATTTGGTGGCGGCATGGACAACCAGAGAGTTGGGTAGTGGGTGAGCAAAAAGGAAGTCAGTGCCCTAAGAGGGGACAAAGTAGCCGTGTTCTGCCCACTTTGGTGAAGGGGCACAGGATGCTGGTGTGTGCCAAACCATTTGGGAAGGTTGTAAGATGGAGTCATGTATTGGTAAGGCCGTATGAGAGGGTCTGGGAGGTTGAAAGATGTCCAGGAATCTGTCCTGGCAGGGAGTCTTGAACATTCTCCAGTGGGAGACTGACAGCCGCAGCCAGGTGATGGAGCAGGGACTGGTGCTGTGCGTGGTCCTCTGATGGTGAGAGTGAAGGTGGAATAAGGGCATCGTCCAGTGACAACGAAGTGTCTGTAGGGGACCAGTGGTTCTGATGGTGCGGCTGGGGCCAACAGTATGGAAGCATCCAGGGGTTCCTCCTGGAAGGTGGCAGTAGGGAAGGAGATGAGCGATGTGGGTAATGCATACCGTGATGGTGGTAGGGGTCCCACGAGGGCCAGTGAGGCCAGGATTAGGGATCGCCATGCATCGACAGACCCCATAGGTAACGGAACCATGGGTCAGATGCAGGACCGTAGTCCAGAAGGTAAGACCAGTATCAAGGGTCCAGACTGTAGGAGCGGGCCAGGGAAAGGACCACGTCCAGGTCGAAAGACCAGTCGGACTCCGAAGGGTCCGAGAGAAGGAGCCGTCAGCACTGGTGGGACCAATGGTGCCAGACATGGGGCAGGAGAATTGTGAATGAGCAGAAGTGGCTCGTCCACCACCAGAGCTGGTGGAGAATGGTGGAGGACAAGAGGTTCATTGGCCGGAAAAGGGAGTCTGGGGCTGGGCAGAGGTCCAGAGCATGGCAGAATGTCCACAAACTGCAAAATGAGTTCTGCTGACTGTGTCAAGGGCGATAAATGGCCCGGAATGCACGGGACTCAGTGCAATTAGCATGAGGGTCCCGGTGGAGTTGGCGGTGCTGGGAGTGAAGTAGGAGTTTCTGGGGCCAGAATGGAAGATGGAGCTGACAGTGAGCAATAGCGTTTGGAACAGTGCTCCGGGCGCACTCTCTTTGGAGCTGGAGCTTCCCTCATGATGTGCAACTTCTCACCCGACCCATCACAGCTTGGGGAGGTAACGCTGCATTTTGAGACAGTCCCCATCGGAGAGTTGCCCTTGTGCCCATGCTTCTTGTGCATGCAGCGGGGCTTCAGTGGATGTGGTGGTGCTGCCGATGATGCATGTGAGGGATCCAGTGAGGTGTTCACCGCTGGTGATGGATCCCGCTCCAATGGTTGTGTCGGAGCCGGATCAGGTTGTGCACATGGGTGCATTGCCTCCTCCATTAGAAAATTATGTAGGCGAAGTTCTCAAACTGCTCAGGTCCGTAGTGGAAACAAGCGGCAGATGGAGCAGTGGAAAACTATGTGGGCATCACCCAGGCAGTAAAAGCAATGAGTGTATTCGTTGCTCACCGAAAAGGAATGAGGGCACGAGGAACAGTTCTTGAAGCCGGCTTGACGGGGCATAGTCCCGGTGCCAGGGAGGAGGAGGAGAAGTCCCCGATAGAGGAATAAAGTCCAAGGGAGAACCTAACTAACAACTATGAACAAACGGACAACTATCTAACTAGAGAAAAACTATGTACAGTAAAAGGCAAACGCAGTACTCTTAATTGACTAAGAGCACTAAGGAACAGGGGTTCCGACTCTAGCCATGCAATGGTAAGAGAGAACTGGAGCAGTGTCAACCTAAGCAGCCTCTTAAAACCTCAGACGTGCGACATGGCCAACGCATGATGCATGTGCGGGTCAAGGGATACTATTATGAAGTTTCAGCTCCGGCACATGGCGTGCGTGCGCTCCCGTGTTTGGAATCCACATAGGGATCATCACTCAAAAAAGAATTATGCTTCTGCCAACTCACGTCTATGCCAGTGATAACTATTTAATCTATTCACTGTTGGCAGTTGACTGAAAGTTACCTGTAGTTCAACTTTTAGTCAGTATAGATAGAGAGAAGAAGAACTGGCTCAGTAGCAGTTGTTGGAGGTCTGTATAGCCTGTGTGGGTTGGTTAAGAGGTCTGTGAAATTTATTATTTCTGAAGTTGATCTTGGGGCAACTGGAAAATAAGAACCTGAAAAAAATTAGCCCGTGGACTTGCCAAAGGACAGTCAGTCCTTAAAGTACTTAGTTAAGATGGTCCTGAGTTTTTGGGTCTGTCTGAAAGAAGCAAAGTCTTTGGACCAATGTTTTTCAAAGTCTAGCCCAGGCTATTCCCAAAACCATTATTCTTTTCATGACAGGAGAAGTTCATAAGATGCAGCTTAGATTCTAAGTCACCTGTTATAAAAAAAATATATATATATGGAGATATACCTATCTCATAGAACTGGAAGGGACCCTGAAAGGTCATCAAGTCCAGACCCCTGCCTTCACTAGCAGGACCAAGTACTGATTTTGCCCCTCAAGGATTGAGCTCACAACCCTGGGTTTAGCAGGCCAATGCTCAAACCACTGAGCTATCCCTCCCCCCAACATGGGGTTTTAGCTGTAGAAAGTGAGTCACAATGTTGCCTGACATCATCTAGGCCAAACTTAATCAAGTTTGTAGCCCAGTAAGCTAGCTTGCCTTTATTATATTCTACTTTGCATTATATTCAGCAGCAATGCAAGGAACCTAAAGGCCTGTATCCTGTAAGACATTTATCTTCAGCAAGTTGGCATAAGGCTTGAGGCCTACGTACTTGGAACAAATAAACTTTGTACAGATGCACTGCCAGTATCTGATACAAGTACGGTAACTCTTCGCTTAACGTTGTAGTTATGTTCCTGAAAAAATGCTACTTTAAGTGAAAGTGTTAAGTGAATCCAATTTCCCCATAAGAATTAATGTAAATGGGGAGGATTAAGTTCCAGGGAAAAAATTTTTGCCTGACAAAAAACATTATATATATACAGTATAAGTTTTAAACAAACAATTTAATACTGTACACAGCAATGATGATTGTGAAGCTTGGTTGAGGTGGTGAAGTCAGAGAGTGGAAGAGGATGGGATATTTCCCAGGGAATGCCTTACTGCTAAATGATGAACTAGCACTCGGCTGAGCCTTCAAGGATTAATACATTGTTGTTAATGCAACCTCCCACTCTACAAGGCAGCACGAATGAAGGGAGGAGACACAATAGATGCATGGCAGTGGCTGCAAACATTCCCTGCGGAAACTAAACGTGAGTTTTCAAAGTGCTGGGGGATGCGTGCGTGTGAGAGAGACAGACACGCATTGCCCCTTTAAGTACGTTGACACCATTCTAAGTACACTGCCTTTTTAAGTATATCAGCAAGTTGAGACAGCAGCTGCTGCCAGCAAGCTCCCTCCATCCTGAAGCCTGTGGTGTCTTCCACCCTGCTCTGTAGCGAGGGGGTACAGGAGCAGGGGTACAGGAGCACCCTGACAGCACCCCTCTTGCCCCCCACTCCTTGCACAGCAAGCAGGAGGCTCCCGGGAGCAGCTCCAAGGCAGAAGGCAGGAGCAGCGCACGACAGTGGTGGGAGGGACACCTGAACTGTCTGCCACTTGACAGCCTGCTGAGCAGCTGCCGCACAGGGAACTTCGGGGAGCTGATGGGGGCTGCCGGCCCACCCTGGTTCCAAGCCCCCACCAGCTAGCTCCAACAAGTTGCTCTTCCTGCAAGCAGTGGACAAAGCAGGCGGCTGCCAAACAACGTTATAATGGAGCACTGCACAACTTTAAACGAGCATGTTCTCTAATAGACCAGCAACGGAACAACGTTAACCGGGGCGACATTAAGTGAGGAGTTACTGTATTGGGGTGCTAACAATACAGTATTTAAAGGAAAGTTCTGACCACAGGTACATACCTAACCACAAAAGGGCAATGGTAATGAATTGATGTATATGATAAGTTGAGATCATTGATATACTAACCAACCTATAAAATTAGTAAGGTAAGGACATACAAATAAGTAAAAAGAGAAATACCCCTACTGAATATGCATCAAACACAGTGTCACTAATATATCATATTATAAAAGTTGCATCCCAGTCTAGGGGCGGTAGGAGAAGGAGATGTAGTCCTTGGGAGGTGCCAGAATGATGGCCACTGGAGATAATGGGGACGGTGATGGTGATGAGGAAGGTGATGGCTAACATTTCAGATTCTTCTACAAGGGATGGTGTGAGTACACGGATGTGCAAATGTGCATTCTGTAGAATCTCTATCTTACTGAGTTGGGGTGTTTATGACTGTGCTAAATGCATTAATAAATTCTATTTTTAGATATAGAAAAGTCCCTATAGTGCGAGTGTTGCAATTGTGCACATCAGGGTTGCCAACTATATAATAATTTGTATAATACTGGGTCTGATCTTGGACAAGAACCTGTCAACCCTTAAAGTAATACCTGTGGATTCTTAAGTAATCAATATAATTAATACATAAGCTAAAAATTGGGATACAAGTCTCTAGTGGCAACACATAAAAATTGCTAGTTATAACAGTGCCCACTTCACTAAAGATTGCAAAAAGAAAGAGGTCTAAGTTTGTTTTTAAAAAACTTCTCAAGATGAGCCCCATGGAGTTTCTAGGCTCTTGACGACAACTTGAATCAACAGAAAAAACACACACATGTATTTCCTGAATTTATAGCATCAAAGATCCAGTGTCTGTTTCTTTGTCTCACTTATGTATGCTCTAACAATTATTATAGCATTGGTGTCAGGGGGTGAGGACTGTAGTTGTCATTGTCCATTGGGAGCAAGATCAATGGGAACCAGATACTCTCTTTCTTTGAGCAAGGTTTAATGAGGACTTAACTTGTGGGATGTAAGACCCACAAAGTCAAGAAACAAATCAGAAATGGGAAATATCCATTTGGGTATGGATGCATTTTGGGTATCTTATCTGGGAACGGATATATTTTCTTCAAATTGCCTATACAGCTTGCTCAGAGATTTAGATTTAGATACCTAGGTAACAATACAGATACATGCTGGGTGCTCAAACAAAGGTTTAGTTCAGGTGATTGGCCTCTTAAATCTCTCGAGTAAGGGTTTATAAGACAAGAAAAGACTGTATATTAAACAATCTGAATGGAGATGTTCAGTTTTGTTCACATTGTTTTCACTGTCTCCTCTCAGAAGTGCATCATGTTGGCAGAAAGAGAGCATGTTCTTTGATTTGTGTTGCTTGTTAGGTAATAAAGTAACTAACACCCATGATGTAAACTAAGAATGAGACCCCCAATTCTGCATATATGATCCAGTTGGATGACCTTCAAGGGCTCATATGTTGGCAAAGCTGTCCTTCTGCAAAGTATACAGTTCATCATTAGATGACAAAAGATATGACAGGCAGCTGTTCTGTTTGCATAGGGTTTCAAATGTAGATAGTCTTCCATTCTACAACTATACCTCATTTTGTAGGAGTGCTTTGGAAAGCTTTAATATGAAACTAGCACTTGTGTAAAAATGATCTTGCTGGAACACAAAGTTTCTATTTGTGCTGTTGGAGCTCCTCTCTGCAGCAGCACTAAAAATGTTACAACTGATTGTTCTCAAAAGCTTCAATGTCTATGCGCATGAGCTGAATTAGCTCAAAGATCTCTACTATGGTATTTTGAATGTGGAGTGGAGGTTGTACAGGTGGAGATTACACCCTTGCCACAGACCATCCATTCCCTTTTTCTGTTTGGAGCAAGGTTGTAAGCATTTAGATGCAGTGAATATATCTTCATCTGTGCTTGGAAACCATCTACCACGCTGCAGGTGCTATCACAGTTAATTATAATAAATACTAGGCAGACTCTTGTTGATGGTCTACCTGCAGAAGTTAATGAAACCAGTCTGCTTCCAGACGGCTCAGTGAGAAATGATGAATTTCTGATTAGAAGGATTTGGTAGGTGTTTAATCTAACATCTGAAATTTAATTGAACTGAAACAGAATAAGTTGCATTTTTTCTAAATCAGGATAAAAGTCATCAAAATAATTTACAGGGTGGCACTGTAATAATTTTCTATGAGAAAACACACACCCTTTATTGTTTCATAACTTACCTAGAAATCTCAGCTTGGGAATTTTTCTCTCCATCAACTGTAAAAGGTGATGCTCCAGTTAATAACTCATACATAAGAACACCAAGACTCCACCAATCAACAGCCTATAAAGTAAAAATTATATATATGGTACTTCAAAAAGCATATAAAAATAAAACAAAATCCTAGGAAATAGCTAACAAGAGAGAACTATGTTGCAGGTTAACACACAAAGGCAAGGTATGGTGAAATTACAGAATTAAGATATTAGAGTAATTAAATTGAGATAGCGTAGAAAATGTGTGTGTGTGTGCGCACGCATTTCCCCATTTGGATTTATGAGAAAATACTAAATCATAGGTCATCTGCTCCAATCCCCTACACTGAGGCAGGACTAAATGTTATCTAGACCATTCCGACAGGTCTTTGTCTCACCTGTTCTTAATAACCTCTAATGATGAAGATTTAACAACCTTCCTAAGTAATTTGTTCCAGTGCTTAACTACTCTTAGTTAGTAAGTTTTTCCTAATGTCTAACCTAAATCTCCCTTGCTGTTATGTAAACCCATTGCTTCTTGTCCTGTCCTTAGTGGCTATGGAGAACAATTTATCACCCTCCTCTTTATAAAAACCCTTTTACATAAAAGACTATTGTGTCCCGCCTCAGTCTTTTCTTCTCCAAACTAAACAAACCTATTTTTTTTTTCAATCTTTCCTCGCAGGTCATTGTGATGGGTTGTATGCCCCACACTGAAACAGCCAGAGTTGGGGGCGGGTCTGGGTGCCCTGGCTATCCAGTGCAGAATGGTATTGCTAGGGCAATGAATGGGAAGACTGCCTGAGTCACTGTGGGAGTGACAGTCAGGGTAGTGGGCATGAGGACTACCTGATGTTGCTGCTGCAGAGGGACTTACCATGGTGTGACCTGGCTGGAGGGCTGAGTCACAAAGCAGCTATACTGCGACTCTGAGATGGAGGAGAGCTGCAATGGTGGAAGAGAAAAAAGGGAGTACTGAACAAGGCAGAGCTATCCCCAGAATCTCCGAAGGGGGCATCACCAAGAAATGAGTATAGGACACTGTGATAGCATGTTGGAGAATGTGGGCATGATGATACCCCTGGTATAAGGCGTCAGTGATAGACTGTGCATGACGAGTACCCTGAGATGAGGGGTTGGAGAGAAACTATAAGGCACTCAAATCTCGACAAAGGGGAAGGTGAGCCATAGACGAGAAAGGACCCCTATGAGAAAGTGAAAATGGAGATGTCAATAGTACAGGCTTTTTATTTTGCTGAGAGAAGTTATCCCCTACCAGGGTGGATGCCAGAGTTGCTGCTCCCCAAGGGGACCTGATAAGCACCAGAAGTAGGTCCATGCCACAAAGGGACAGATACTGGAAAATCAGAAGAGACTGGGAGAGGCCCAAGTATACCTACAGGACTATTTGGTGAGGGTAGCTGATCAACAGCAGTGGTTGTATAAAATCCTAGAAAAGGGAATAGGACAGGTCATAAGGGCCAGGAAAGGGAAAGATGGTGTTACGGCTGTGATTCGATTTCCAGCATCCTTCCAAGTTAAATTGAAGAGATTAGGCTTCCTGATATTTATGGAGAGTCCAGTGATCATAATGGGGAAAGGTGGAAGCTGACTGTCTTGGTGGTTCATGTCTCTTGATATAAGCAAACATCTTTCTATGTAGAGGGGGCTTTCTTCAAAACAGAAAAAGATATGTTTGCAATAGTGTGACTTGATTTTCAAAAATAGTTAATAGTAACAAAATTTTAGAGCACATCTCATTTCTATAAAATAAGCTAGAATAATGGCTTGCAAAAACTAGTAAGTGTTTTCCTAAAATTAAAGTTTCAATATACATTTTAGCGTAGCATCTAAAATCTGTGTTCACATCATTGACACATTCTGGGTAGTAACTTGATATGTACATTCTAATAAGGATCACATAGAAAATAGTTGTGAGATATTGTGAGCCCGGGTTTGGGTACTTGATTTCCCACCCCCAGTCCTGAGTTAGGAGATCTGGAAATAGGGGGATCCCGATAGGGGGAAAGATGGACATCAGTGGAAGTTCTGTGAATCAGAACTGTCTGGATCAGCAGGGTGTTGGAAGAGGATGGTGGCTCTGTGGTGATGGATCTTCCCTCCAACTTGTGGTAGCAGGTGGATAGGAGGAAAGGCGTATCTGAGGCCATCTGTCCAGGAAAGCATCACCCTTGGAATTGTGACATATTGCCCCCCCAGAACAATACAAAAGGGGAAGTTTTCTGTTTGTCTGGGACAGAAAGAGGTCCCATAACTGTGTAAATATCTTGGTTAGGACTGCTGTGGCTCTCCCATTCATGGTCTGCAGAGAAACTTCTCCTTAGTTTGCCTGCCAGGGAGTTGTGAAATCCCAGGATGTACACAGCTTGTACCATGATGTGGCTTCTGATACACCAGTTCCAAAGTCTGACTGCTTCCAGGCAGAGGGGATGAGATCTCGCTCCTCCCTCTTTGGTTATATACACCACCGTGGGGATATTGCCCAACATTATCTGTACAAGGAGTGAGCTTATGAGGGGAAAGAAGGCCTTGCATGCAAGGTGAACCGCCCTCAGTTCCAATAATTTTATATGCAGCCTGGCCTCTTGTGAGGTCCAGATACCCTGAGCAATATGGTAGTCCACGTGAGGACCTCACCCTATAAGGGAGGCGTCTGTCAAAAATGGTGGCTCTTGGTACAGGAGGGTTGAAAGAAATCCACACCATGACTTGAGTTTGACCATCAAGTGAGGAGTTGAGAACTCTGGTGGGAACAGTCACCGTGGAGTCAATATGATCCCTGTTTGGTCAGTAAGTTGAGTGGAACCAGGCTTGCACACAGCGTATGTGGAGTCTGGTGAACAGAGTCATGTAGGGCATGTGATGCAACAGCAAGAGAGATGGGTGTACCGTAGTTCGCGGTTTCCAGGTGATGCAGGAAATCAGGTTTCTCATCAAATGAAATCTGTCTTCAGAAAGAATTGCTCTCGCAGAGACTGCATCCAACCATGCTCCTATAAAGTGTGTTGTCCTTGTGGATGACAAAATGGAATTTTCTTCGTTTATACAAACGCCTAAGGTAGCAAAAAGCTGTGGAAGAGATCCTATTGCTGACATGATTTCCTGATGAGACTGGGCTACCAGGAGCCAGTCGTCCAGGTATGGAAACACAGTATAGCTCTAAGGTTAGTCTCTAAGGTGCCACAAGTACTCCTGTTCTTCTTTTTGCGGATACAGACTAACACGGCTGTTACTCTGAAACCTGTCAGTATAGCTCTAGCATCTCATCTGGGCTGGTACCACAGAGAAAACTTTCATGAATACCCTGGGTGCTGTAGTGAGTCCAAAGGGGAGAACCCAGAACTGGCAATGTGCCTGTCATACCATGAAACGCAAGGACTTCTTGTGGGATGGGTAAATGTCCATGTGGAAATATGTATCATCCATGTCGAGAGCCACAAACTACATTCCTTTCTGAAGGGAGGGAATTATAGATGCCAGCATAATCATCCTAAATGTAGCTTTTGGATAAAGACGTTGATAAAGCTACCGAAAGTCCAGGATGGGTCTCCACACTCAATCTTTTTGGGGGATTAGGAAATATGGAAAGAAAAAACCCCTCCATTGGTACTGAGGCGGGATGCGCTCTATTGCCCCCCACAATATTCTCTTGATAAAGCAATTAGACTTTGGAACTGGTGTATCAGAAACCACATCACAATAAAGCTACGTATACCCTGGGAGTTCACAACAGCAGAAGTGAAAGTGGTCCCTGAAGGGGGATTGGGAAGGAGGTTTGTGATGAGGGAAGGAGAAAAACTTGATGGAATAGCCCTGATGGAGAATCTTCAGGACCCAACTGTCTGTGGTGATCTTGTTCCAGCTGTAGGCAAACAGAATTGAGACAACTGCCAAAGGTGACAGGAGAAGGGGGTGGCATCTATGTGGCATGCAGGTCTCGACCTGTATGTCAAAAGTGGCCGTTGGCCTGCGGTTGAGAGTGAGTGGAGACTGTGAGTCCTCTGGCATTTGGGTACAGGCTCAGGTCTCCACTCACAGGAGGTGAGAAATTGAACCTCTGAGTCCTCTGGCATTTGGGTACAGGCTCAGGTAGACACTAGTAATAGAGAGCATGCGAAGAAGGTTGTTTTGCTCTAAAGGACTGTCTATGGTTTTTCCTCCTGGGGACTGAAGTGTAAATAACCAGGGACCTCAGGGTAGATCTCAAGTCCCTTAGTGAATACAGGGATTCATACGTCTCTTCATTAAAAAAGTTGGACTCACTGAAGGGAAGGTCCTGCATGGTGTTTTGGACCTCCCTAGGAAATCCTTACAACTGTAGCCACAAGTCCTTCAGCATAGCAAGTTCTGTGGCCAAAGTCCTGGACATTATGTCTGCGGTAGCTACTGCAGCCTGGAGGGCCACCTTTGCTACTAACTTCACTTCACCTAGAAGCAGTAGCGTAGCTAGCGGGGTGCAGCTGAAGAAGCCGCTTCCCCCGCCTTTCCAAAAGCGGCTGGAGGAGCGAGGGGGGGCACAGGCTGGCGCCTCGCAGCACAGCCAGCAGCCCTGGGGGGGCGGCGGGCGCGGCCAGAGGAGCTGGGGGGCGCAGCATGCGGCCGCCAGCCTGCGCCCCCCTCTCACTCCTCCGGCCGCAGCTGCCGGCCGCATGCCGCAGCCAGAGGAGCGAGAGGGAGCGCAGGCTGGCAGCCATGGGGGGGTAGCGGGCATGGCTGGAGGAGTGGGGGTGGCGCAGCATGGCGGCTGGAGGAGCAAGGGGGAGGCCACGGGGGTGGCATGGCAGGGCCGGAGGAGCTGGGGGGAGGGGCGGTGCGGCCGGAGGAGGAGCCAAGGGGGGGAGAGTGGAGCAACCGAAGGAGGAGCCAAGGGGGGCATGGCCAGACGAGGAGCCATGGGGGGGCACTTTTTTATGTTTGCTCCCCCTCCTCTTAGAAGCTGGCTACGCCACTGCCTAGAAGGGACTAGAACTGGGTTCTGTCCTCTATGGGAAGTTTATCTTTAAAGTCTGCAAGCCTGGCATAGCTGTTAAAATCATATTTCACTAACAATGCTTGGTAGTTAGCCATATGAAATTGCAGATCTTCCTTCCCAGAAAGTCCAGTCTGCTGCCAGGATGGATTTCTGGTAGTGCGACTCAACTCTTTCCAGGACTGCCTGTACCATCAATGAGTTGAGGGCAGGATGAGAAAACAAAAAGTCAGTTTCTTTGGCAGAAACAAAATCACATCTCAGTCTTTTTTGGTGTAGGGACACAAGATGCTGGTGTGTGCCATACCTCTCTGGCTGGCTCTAGTATAGCGTCATTAATTGGAAAGGCCACCTTACTCAGTCCCTTTGGTTGCAAAAAGGCTAGGCACCAGTATTGAGGATCCTGAACTAATTTACTGGGATCTGTAGATCGTTTGCAACCCTACGTAACAGCTCCCAGTACTGACTGTCATCTGGTGGAGAAGGCAATGACTAAGTGACAGCATTGTCCAGAGATGATGAAGCAGCAGCCTGTGGCAGGGCCTCTGCTCAAGTCCAAAAACAGCACAGAGACCTTTATGCTAGTAAAACAGCCAGTGCAATTTATTTATAATGTTGATTCCCACCACCCTTGTACATTATACAGTCTTAACTCCTACAGTTTTAGGGAGCCCTCAGCTCCTGTCTGCTCCTCCCCCTCACTTCTGTCCTGTGCCTTTTTGTATCCTCCGCCTAATAGCTTAATTAGCCTTCCAGGTCTTCTCCACCCATCAGTCAGACACAGTTCTTAATAAGGTCTCTTCTGGAGTGTTTAACTGAAGCTGCAGTGACCAGAGTGCTGGCTCAACTGTTGCTGCTCAGTGTTCTATCACAAAACTCCTATCAAATCAGCAGAACTGGTTCTGGCTCCTCCTCCTCATACACAAATGGAACTGGCTGGCAAGAAGTGGTACAACTCATGAGAGGGGTTCAGACTCCTGCCACAGGAATCCTGTGGTCCCCAATAAGGCCAGAAGGAGGGATCCATCAGTCACAATGGCTCCCAGAGGAATTGGTACCAGTGGTGCTGGGGGCGAAGGGGGTCATACTGGAGGGATGGTAAGTATAGCCTCTCAACTGTCTGTCAGGTCTCCTGTCCTTCTGTGGAAATACTGATGCAGCTATCTCCTCTTCCAATTCTGAGGACTGTTCTGTTGGTAGCAGAAATGCCATTGGTACTGGAACACTCCTGCCCAATGGTTAGAGATGGAACGGCTGAATTCTGAGACATTAGTAAAGATTCTTTCTCCAGAACGAGGACATCCCTCACAAGATCAGGGCCAGAAAGCAGTGGAGACTGTGGCAGGGGAGGAAAATATCCTCTGGTGTTACATAAATCTGTATGGCCCAGGGAGTTTCAGCAGATATGCCTGAAGGACCTGACTCCTCTGTTGCAGCTGAACAGTCTTTAGATGAACAGGGTGATACCAACAATGAGTCCAGACCCACACATGTATAAGGAACTGGTGAGCATCTGTCCTTCCGTTTTGGTACCACAGTCAGTCGGAACTGACTGATCCTTCTTTTTGCATGCCTTGCCCTCCAACCTAGGGGTCTTAGTGGAGCCAGTTCCATGGTTCCAAACACAGTGTCTCACCCGAACTGGACCAGCTCAGGAACAGAATGCATTTCTTATGTACCGTCTTCTGTCCTTGCACCCTGAGAGTGCTCTCTACTCTCAAGAGGAGGCCTGGAGAAAGAGTCCTTTGGCTTTGGGGTTAATGACTCCGCTCTAAGGCATATTTTGGAGAGGCACTGCTGGTTGGTGGAGGCCAACGTACAGGGGGGTCTCTCAGGCCCAGATCAGCGCAAGACCTTATACAAATTTCCTGATAGAGGAGGCTAAGTTGGAGCTCCTGGGCCTCTCGAGTTCTAGGTGGAAAAGGATCTACAGATACTGCTCTGTGCAGAGATATGTGCTTCACCCATACAGTAGAAGCACCGTTGATACTTATCACTGATGCAGAACGAGTGACTGCAGAAGATACAATTCTTGAAGCTCGGGACTCTGGGCATAATCCTAGACCAGACAGTGGGTTGGGAAATGACTCTATACTATACTATAACAACAAACTTCTTAAACAAATACAGAAAAACTATTTACAAATATTGTGTGTTATAGCTTATACACAGAGTGAAGCAGGACACTATTCCGACTCAGGCCATATGGTGGTAAGAAGTAACTAGAGAGGCGTTGACCCACACTGCCTTTTACACCCTGGGTCTGAAGCATGAGGGTCTACCACAAATGTGCAGGTCAACGGACAATCCTTTGAAGAATTCCTGGACTTGGCACATGGAGCCAATGCAAACCCACCTGTGGAATATACATAGGGACTTTCATTCGAAGAATCACCATTGAGAACTACTCTGAGTACACTTTTTCAAATCAGTCCTGCATCCACCGTCTAGTCATTTCATCTAGACTACATTTTCCTAGTTTGCTTATGAGAATGTCATGTGGGACTGTGTCAAAAACCTTATTAAGGTCTACTGCTTCCCCACTATCCACTAGGACAGTTACCCTGTCAAAGAAGGAAATTAATTGGTTTGGCATGATTTATTCTTGCAAAATCCATGTTGCCTATTATTTATCATACTATTATCTGCTAGGTGCTTAGAAATTGTTTATTTTATAATTTGTTCCAGTATCTTTCCAGGTATGTAAGTTAGGCTGATAAGTCTATAATTTCCCGGGTCCTCTTTGTTCTCCTTTTTGAAGATAGGTATCACGTTCCCCCTTCTCTAATCCTTTGGGACCTTCCCCATTCTCCATGAGTTCTTGAAAATGATTGCTTTGGCTAGTTCCTTAAGTACTCAAGGATGAATTTCATCAGGCCCTGTCAACTTGAATACAATATTTAACTTACCTCAATATTCTTCAACCTGTTAATTCCCTATTCTGTCATGTGTTCCTTCCTCCTTGTTGTTATATTGGGTGACGCATCTAGTGAATTGTTTTAGTGAAGACTGAAGCAAAATAGGCATTAAACATTTGTGTCTTCTTTGTGTCGATCTGTTATAAGCTTTTCTTCCCTAGTAAGTAATGGACCTACACTTTCCTTTATCTTTCTCTTGCCCCAATGAATTTATAGAACCTCTTCTTACTGCCTTTTGTCTTTCACTAGGTGTACCTCATTTTGCGCCTTAGGGCTTGTCTACATTATCCGCTGGATCGACAGGCAGCGATCCGGGGGGTGGGGGAGAGGAGTATTGATTTATCGTGTCTAGTCTAGACACGATAAATCAATCAACCGCCGAGCACTCTCCTGTTGACTCCGGTACTCCACCAGGGCGAGAGGCGCAGGCAGAGTCAATGGGAGAGTGTCAGCCGTCGACTTACTGCAGTGAAGACACCACGGTAAGTAGATCTAAGTACGTCAACATCATGTACAACGCTATGCACATAGCTGAAGTTGCATAACTTAGATCAATTCCCTCTCCCCCCCCAGTAAAGACCAGGGCTTAGGGTATGTCTATACTTACCGCTGGGTCCGGCGGTAAGCAATCGATCTTCTGGGATCGATTTATCACGTCTTGTCTAGACGCGATAAATCGATCCCGGAAGTGCTCGCCGTCAACGCCGGTACTCCTGCTCCACGAGAGGAGTACGCAGAGTCGACAGGGGAGCCTGCCTGTCGTGTGTGGACCCGGGGGAAGTTCTAACTAAGATACTTCGACTTCAGCCACGTTATTCACATAGCTGAAGTTGCATATCTTAGTTCGAAGTGGGGGGTTAGTGTGGACCAGCCCTTAGTCTTTCTGATTTTGTTCCTGCTTGTTTGTGCTATTCTTTCACACTCATCCTTAGCAATTTTTTCCTTGTTTCCATTTTGTACAATTCCTTTTTGATTTTCACATTATTAAAGAACTCCTGAAACAATCATATTGGCCTCTTATTAGTCTTCCCATTTTTCTTCTGCCTCACGATTTAGTTTGCTGTTTTATTTCTAATATTGTCTCAGAGAAACTGCCAGCTATCCTGTACTACCTCCATTTGCCTTACACTCTCTTATCAAAAGGTACCATACATAACAGCTCTTTAAGTTTGTCGAAATCTGCTTTTGTGAAGTCCATTGTCCTTATTCTGCTGCTCTCATTCCTTTTCCTTAGAATTATAAATTCTATCATTTTGTGATCTTCACTGAAGTTGCCTTTTGCTTTTGGATTCACGACCACTTCCTCTCTGTTAATCAGAATCAAATCTAAAGTAACTGCTCCTCTTGTTACCTCCTCCACCTTCTGAAATAAAAGGTTGTCCCAAATACATTCCAAGAACTTGTTGACAGTCTGTTTTCCTGAATTATTTTTCCAACAAGTATCTGGAAGTTAAAGTCCCCCATTACTACCATGGTTCGTGTTTTGGCTGCTTCTGTTATTTGTTCTAGAAATGTCTCATCCTCATTTGGTGGTCTACAGTAGATATCCTACCACTTCCCCACCTTTTCCTCTTTTTATCTTCACCCAGAGACTTTCAACACGTCTGATTCTCACTTCTTTCTGGACCTTAGTTGGGAAAGCTTGAGTTGTGAAATGGGGTTAGGAAGTTTTGGAGGGCAGGCAAATAATCACATAAAAAACTACACAGTAGGATTCATTTTAATCAGAAATGTAAACAGGCAATGACAAAAGAAAGCTGGGATGAAACACACCTTGTCATGTCCTGTGTCTCCTCCTCTGACAATATCTGGAGCCATGTATTCTATAGTTCCGCAAAAGGAATATGCTCTCTCATTCTAAAAAAGACACACATATTGATATCAAATGATTACAGTGAATAAGGGCTATATATAACTAACAGCTGGTGACCCACAGCTATCATTCAAACAATTCAGAACTGCATATACAAATCACCTTCCACCATACAGAGAATTAACACAGAACCCTTGAGACTATTCACTACCTCCTAGGCAAGAACTACAATATTATGAATTTGTGGGGCAGATTTAACATAAGCACATGAAACAATCTTTGGTATTTAAAAAAAAATGTCATCTAGACTTAAAATAAAGTGTAACCAATTAGCTGCTCCAGGACATTCTCCAATATATGATTTATATGATCTCTGTCAGGTGTATTACTAATGCTCTAAAAAATATAGGTAAAATACATTGATACATTTTTATAAAGGTCTTTGCAATTTGGCTAAACTTGATGTTATATCACACCCTCTGGCTCCCATATTCATGAAGCTATACTGACCTCTATTAAAAAAAAATCTCTTTTCATAACATACAGTGTGTAAAAAACAACCCCCTCTCTCTTCTTGGGAGCAAATTGTTTTCATTTTATTCTACACACAAGGTATTTGTTTTGGTTGTGTTCAATCTGAGCTGTTTTCACAGGTCATTGTACCATTCTTTGTTGATAGCCATTTACTTTTGTGGGCAACATAAGGTAATGCTGTGCCTTTATAATTATGAAAGCACATGTGATTAGGCCAAGCAACACTGTTCACCCCTTATCCTTCAAGGTTCTAGCATTTTTTGGAAAAATCACAAGTCAGGTTTACATTTGTAGATTCAGATTTGGAGTTCAAGACAGGTGCTATACAAGGAAATCAAGAACGTACTACACTAGAAAAAGGAAACTTCTGAAATAAATTTTAAAAAAGGTCTTGTTCAGTGCTTCCATGAGATGTAAATTAACCAGTATAATGCCAAATTATTAAACTATATTTTATTAGAAAATGTATACTCTGGCTCGCATCTGATAAATTTCTGTTTTAATATAGTTAAATATAAGCCTAATTTTTGGGAATGTTATTTGTTTAAGATTGTTTCAGCTGTTCCCCTTAATAAAGCAATAGGATAGAAAACAATTATTTTCTTCTAACCAAATTCTTTCTGGATTGTGTCCACAATCACTGAATATTCAAATACTCACTTCATCTGTAAGAAACTCCTTACTCAGACCAAAGTCTGTCAGCACAACGTGGCCATTAGAATCAAGTAGAATATTTTCAAGTTTTATATCTCTATATATAATCCCCAACTGCAAATAAACATAAAAACAGTAATATAACATTGATTTGAAAATACCAGATATGTTAAAGAATGTTTCTAAATTTGGATCTAGCAAAAAAGTGATTGAAAATCCCAGACACAAAACTGTTAGATTCTCTCAACCTTCACTAAATTTATCAGTAATTTAAGGGTAAAATATGTTACAAAAATGTTTTAATTATTCCAAAAATAATCACCACAAACCCAGTAAAATTCAGAGTTATGGTCAAATTTAAAAGGAATCTAAATATGTTAAGGTAATGAAATACAGTTATGGAACCCAAACCTAAACTCCACCCTGTAGTGACATTATAGCATACAAATATGATAAATCCATAATAGGGGTTGCAGTCCCAGATTATAATAAACTGATTTTTAAGAGAGATTTGATTTTTATTTTTGTTCATAGTATCATTACAGGGCAAAGTAATGGATTATTTGGATGCTTAACTGTGCAATACCACAGCTTAACACCTCTAGTCTTCTTTTCAATTTAAAGCTTAACTCTGAATTTCCTTGGTTTGTAATAGTTCTTTTGGGGATCATTACAGCATTCTTTTTTTTTAAAACAAAATTACTTAAATTACTTAAAATTACTGCCATGCACTCTTCACTTCAATTCAAGTTTTTAGCCTGGGAATTTCCTTTTTTATTTTTTCAATTAAAATTTTTGTACATGGTCACTAAACAAGAAAGGTAGAGAAAACATTACCATGCAATCTAATGATTTTGGCTTTTAGATTGACCAATATGCTCTGGGTGCTTCATCCACTGAGGAGAAACGCAAAGCATCCAGAGTGTATTGGCCAGCTCCCATGCCCCACCATCTCCTAACCTCCACATTCCCCTGCTTTTACTTACACACACCAGTTTCCTTTGTCTACCCTGTGCCACAAATTCCCTTGCACAGCATCCCAGCATTTCCCCCTTGTGATAAGTTCACAGAAGTTGAGTGATCCAGTCCAAAGAAGAGATTTTGAAAATAAGCATTTAGGATTAATAGTGCTATTTATTTTTTCTTCAGCAGAGGCTGAAAATTAATGTTCTTTTACTGAGAATTCCATGAATTCTGCCATCTCTTACTGTTCTCAATGGGTGTGAAGCTACAAGTTACTATTAGCAAAGATCCCTTGTTTCAAAATAGCCATTGCTTCCCACTGTCCCCAACCAGCATGAAGTCAAGGAAGAATGGTGGCTCTGAGAGTTAGTAGTCACCATCCCCCCTGAGGGCCATCTTGACTTCACCCTCAACGGAAACAATGGCAGGCAGTAAACATTTGAAAAAGAGCATCTCTCTGATAGCAACCCGCACCTTCACACCCACTGAGATGGCAAGAGATGGCAACCCCCATTTTGAAAGAGGCTGGATTGTGAAAGACATAGGGCTAATTTGTGTTAATCCATGAATACTGTATGTTTTATATGATTGTTGAATGAAATAGGTACTTAGTAGCTATACTGGGTTAATGGGAACTGAACACATAGGTTAGTTCGTTTTAATACTAGGCTGTTCAAAAAACAGTCAGGAACACTAGACAATGTGTGCAAATAAGCTACAAAAACAGCACAAGAAGGCTGAGCAATTAACTGTAAATATTCCACTTACAGGCTCCAGCCAAGAGTTACATTGCTGTTCTGCCAAGGCTGGAACCTAAAGATCAAAAGGACACTGAACAGTTAAAGTGACTCTCTACTGAGAAAGAGATGTGAGTTGTCGGGGATGCTTACCCGGAGCAGTCCAAAAGAAAGAGAGATTCTGTGGGAGGGTCTAAGTTGTGCTATCTGGCTACTATCAGGGGAATGGTAGTCTAGCCAGGCATTTGGACTGTTTAGAGTGCTCAAATTCTCTCTCTCTCATGCAGAGCTGTGTTCCTACTGTTAAAGATAAGCAATACATTGTTTTTGAGAAGGTCACTGTATAGTAACTGCTCGTCAAAGCCCTGAAAGAAAGACCTGCAGGGCTCAGTAAATTGGGCCTGCTGAGTGAACAAGGGAAGTACGCAAGAGATGTAGACCAGGTCCCTGGTCTACAAGTCAGAGAAGTGTGAGATTCCACCCAGATAGAGGTGTAAGCAGGATGCCTCTCATCTGAGAGGGCTGTGCACTTGGAGATACTAGAAAGGGGTTCCAGGTGCAGTTAAGAAGGTAACTGTGACACAGATCTTCATGGAATTCTCTGTAGAAGAATATTGTTTTTCAGCCTTTTATTGAAGAAAAATCTTTCAGTTATTAAAAAAATAAACAACAAGAAATGACTTACTCCTACATACATTTCTTCAAAATGTAGGCAATGCATGAGATTTCAACATTTTAACTATATGAGAGGTTTCAAGAGTATGTTACTCCATGATTAAGACTATTCAGGACCCCAAAAAACCCCAAAGCTAAGATTCTTAAAGGACCCATTATAAATTTAACTTGTAAACTAATTAAATTACTTACTTGTAGATTATCAGAAACAACATTCTGTACTAAATAAGTATTGTAATTTAGGGTAGTATAAACTGTATTCTTCATATATAAGAAAGTGGCTGAATCCCTACTTTTAAGTGCAAAACTGAATTCAACCTTAATAATGGAACCACCAACACCTATATTCATAAGAATATAGGTTCCTGGCTGGACTCTGCAGATTATGTAAGATTCTATAAACACAACGCAGAAGCCAGTTATGCTACAGCAGGCTGCACGGCAATTTTGCTCACATAAATTTCCATTCTCTTTGCATCATTAAAACAACAATTCATCAGAGACCGCACTATTAGTATTACTATGTCTTACGTTCCTAAAGCTCATGCTTCAGAGTTTCAGCAGGACACCTGTAGGGATCAGGAAGGGATTCCCCCTCTCCCCCAATGTATTCTTGGAGGTTTGGGTTTTTTGTTTTTGTTTTTTTAAATCTTCTTCTGAAGTATCAGAGATGAGCATGACTGGAGATGGGACATTAAGCAGGATAGGCCAGGGCCACAAGGAGGCACTGAGCACACTCTCTCTCAGGTACTTGGGCTGGCTGATTCTTGTTCAAATGCTCAGGGTCTAACTGATTGCCGTATGTGGGGCTGGGAAGGAATCTTCCACTAGGTCAGATTGCAAAGGAAGTCGAAAACCCCCCCAAGATCACTGCTAGTGTGTGTATGTGTGTCACTTGCTTGCTTAATCACTTACAAACCATTGCAGAGGCCTAAAGCACTGGTGCACCTCAGTCTCTCCTAGCCTCTGCCTGTGGCACATAATAGTCTAGTCTTCTCTGGGCTGTAACACTGTGATCTAATTTCGGTTGTTGGGTTGTGGTGGACTGTGATGTACAGGAGGTCAGACTAGATGATCTGGTGGTCCCTTCTGGACTCAAGCTCTCTGACTCTAAACTCTACATGTACAAAAAAACTACAGTCTGAGCCTCTTCTCTATCACATAGCCAAAATAAGGAGCTGAAAGTGCAAACATTGTCATTATAGCCTCTCTGCTGGGAAGAGCAGGTGGGCTGTTTTACTGAAGACCATGAACATATATATTGTTCACTAATATCAAAATTTTCAAACTTGGCTGTCTAGAGCTAGGCTCTGTGACAAGGCACTGTTAGTAGCTGTAAGCTAACTGGTCACTTAGAACACCCAGGTCACCAGGTGTAGTTAAGAGTAGGAGGGACTTAGGTAGTTTGGAGTTGGAAGAGTAGAAAATTCAATTTGCACCTGTAGGGAGCCTTATGAAGGTAATTAGCTCACCAGCTTGATAGCTCTCAGAAGAAAGCCAGCCATATAAAAGGCTAAGCCAGAGAGCAGGAAAGGGGTTCTACATAAATGTAGCTATGTTGTGATGTATCTGCAGCATGAACAGCAATAAAGACACCTGGTTGAGGTACCTGCTGGAATTAAGCATGCTGCTTAGTTCACAAAGAGGGCTTACCAGCCATGGTTTCCAGGAGCTGAAGAGGGAGCTCATTCAGAGGCTCCTAAATTTATATTTAAAATCTAAATAAAAGTGGCCTGATTTTTAGAAGTTCTGAGTCCCCACAATGAATATTTTGCCTTGGTTTTCAATAAGGATGAACATATGAAACATGTGCATGAAGGCAGCATGGCTGATGGAAATTAGGGTCTAGAACTGGAAATTACCACATCTGAGATGGAAAAAAAACCTTGAAGTGCTTAATGCGCTCAAATAGAAGGGACTGGATAATTTCCATCGCAGAACACAAAGAACTGGCACATGAGATTGCTAATCTAGTAGCAAAGATTTTTCATAAATCTATCTATTCTGGGGGGCGGGAGGGAAGAGTACCATATGACTGGAGAATAGTTAATGTCATACTTATATTTTTTTTAAGTGATTTGGACAATTACAGACCTGTTAAATTAACCTTAGGAGTATGTCAGGCTTTAAAACAAATTGTGGAGAAAAGAATAATGAAATTAACGGAAATAAATGGTAAAGAGAATATAATGCCTCACAGGTTTACCAAACATAGATCATGCCAAACTAACCTGATTTACTACTTTGAGAAAAATAACTGATTTTTTTAGATAATGGAAACGCAGTAGATGTAGTATACAGTACTTGAACTTCAATACATCATTTAATGTGGTATCACATGGGAAATTATTAGTTTAATTAGGGAAAATGGGGATCAGCACAAGAATTGTCAGGTAGATAAGGAACTGGCTAAATGGGAGAAAGCAACAGGTTATCCTGAAAGATGAATTATCAGACTGAAAGGAGGTTACTTGTGGAATTCCTCAAATATCAGTCTTGAGACCAATCTTATTCATGACCTTGGCACAAAAAGCAGAAGTGTGCTAACGAAATTTGCTGATGATACAACGTTGGGAGGCATTGTTAATACAGAGGAGAACAGGAATATTATACTCGGGGACCTGGATGTTCTTGAAGACTGGAGTGGCAGAAATGGGATGAAACTCAATAGTAGAAAGTGCAAGATTGTTGTAGTTAGGATCTAATAAGAATTTTTGCTGGCACCTCATCAGCTTTAAGTGACAAAGAAGAGAGACCTAACTATGAATGTCAGTCACAATATAACTATGAGCCACTTCATAATTCAGCTGTGAAATGCAGTTGTGAAAAAGGCAAAGCCGATCTTAGTATGTTTCACGCAAGGCATCTCTAGTAGATATAGAGAAGAATTAATGCCATCATACAAAATACTGGTAAGACCTCATTTGGAATACTGTGTACAGTTCTGGTCACCTGTGTTCAAGAAAAGATTAATTTAAACCGAAACAGGTGCAGAGAAGAGCTGCTAGGATGACCAGAGGAATGGAGGGCCTATCTTTTGATAGGAGATTGAAGAGATTGGCTTGTTTAGTCTATCAAAAAGAAGGCTGAGAGGGGATAGGACAGCTCTTTATAAATACATTAGATGGTAAATACAAGGGAGGGTGAAAAAGTATTTAAGCTCAAGGGCAATGTTGGCACAAGAGCAAATGGATATAAACTGGTCATGAACAAATTCAGGATGGGAAATTAGGTGGTTTCCAACCATCAGAGGGGTGAGTTTCTGGAATAGCCTCCCAATAGGAGTCGTAGGGGTAAACAACTTAATTAACTTTAAGACAACTAAACAAATTTATGAGTGTGATTGTATGAGGGGGTAGTTTACGATGGGTAGGAGGCAGGGCTCATCAGCCCTGGGTCTCACTTCTGGTTTATGCCATATGTTCTTAAAAGCTTATGCTTCAGGGTTTCAGCCAGACACCTGGAGGAATCAGGAAGGGATTTCCCTCCCCCACAATGAATTCTGGTTTTTGGTGGTGGTGGTGGTTGTTTATCTCTTTCCTCTGAAATATCAGTATGTACACAGCTGAAGATGGGACATTAGATAGGGAGGTACAAGGCTCTGTGGTGGCACCAAACATTCTCTCTCTCAGGTGCGTGGCTGGCTGGTTCTTGCTCATATGTTCAGGGTGCCACATATGGGTTGGGGAAGGACTTTTCCCCTCAGATCATATGGACAGTGATCTTGGGTTTTTTTTCCCCCCCTTTCCTCTTCAAGATGTGGGTGCAGATTATTTGCCAGGATGATCTGGGTATATCTTGCTTAATCATTTCCCTGTCTTTCCGGAGCCCTCAGGCACTGGTGCACCTTTCTCCATTCCATTCCCTGCCTGTGGCACATAACAATCTAGTCTTCTGTGGGCTGTAATACTTTGGTCTAATTTTGGTTGTTGGGTTTAGTGTGCAGGTGCTGGGTAGTGTTGGTGTCCTGTGATATACACAAGGTCAGACTAAACAATCTGGCAGTCTCTTCTGGCCGTAAAGTCTATGACTCGCAAATTCCAGTAAATTCAATGGGACATCTTTGTAAACTATGCCTCTCTTAGGTGCCTAAATAGGAAAAATAGGTGTCTAATTTTAGGCCACAGATTTGAAAATTTTAACCTATAATTTTAAGGAAAGGACAAAGTTATAAAAACTGACTGCAGTTCTCTCTCTCATCTCTGTTCTTTATGCTGAAAGAAAATGAGAGTCACAATGACATTTCATGTGTGAAAAGAAGATGCTATTGGAAATGGAGATATTCAGAAAGCAACAACCAATTGGCAAAATAACAAATACTGACTCCAGAGGCAGAGAGTAGACTCTAGTCTTAACCTGTGCACAGATACTACAGATGAATACCTAATAAAAGGACATGTATTTATAATTAATTAAATAATTAATATTTAAAATCGGTGCATATATTCATGCGCTATATTTTTAAACAAAAAAAATTAAGTCCTTTTTATTTTGTATATAATCATGAAGATGTAACTCACAAGAAAGCACTGATGGAAAAAACTGTCTTACCTTGTGCAGGTGTTCAAGAGCCAGTACAATTTCTCCAATGTATATCTGCACGTCATTTTCTGTAAATCTCTCTCTTTGAGAAAGGTGAGTAAAAAGTTCTCCTCCATTTATATAGTCTATAAATTAAAACAGAAAATCTAGTCATTTCACTTTCTTTTAAAAGCTTTTTTAAAAATTATTTTGACATATTACCATTTCTTGAAAAAATAAATGTTCTGAACTAGATGCTTTTATTGTATTTTAATAATATTTTACATATACGTATACAGCTTTTTATACATACATATACAGCACTTGAAATCCCTTGAGGAAGGAATATGAGCATCTTTATAAAGTTTCAAATCGAAGGCCCAATATTAAAGTTTCCCTTAGGTAGACTTTTCACACAGCAGCTCAGTAATAGCAAAAACCTATTTATCTCAAAAGTATGAAAGGCAAATTGCAAAGAATTTTCTTTTTAAAGAGTCAGTCTTTCATTTATTTACCAAGAGGCTTAGAAAAGGAATATAAGACCTACAAACATCACACCTGTGCACACTTATAAAAGAGGGAAGAACAACAAGGGAGCAGAATCTTCAATTAACTTTGTACAACATAAGCAGTGCAAAATTATGTAGCACAAAGCGGGCTTAAAGAGTCTGGAAACAGCCAGTGAAGAAGTCCTCCTATGCAGGAGAACTCTCTGCTGGCAGGAAGCATCAAAGGAACTGTTAGCTCATGTGTCATCTCTCTCTCTCTCTCTCTCTCTCACACACACACACACACACACACTTTGCACTGCCAAGGCATGGAAGATGGTATTTTGGGCAGGAGGTGTTCCAAAACTGGGAAGGGAAGGGACGGGTGTAGTAGCAGAGTTCTCCACAGGCATACAGCTCCCTGAGAAACCATCACCTCCTCATCCTCCTCATGGGTTTAGGTGTGCTCTGAGAATGCTACTGGATCAGACACTACAGAACCTGAACCACCAAAAAAGAAAATTTGCTGGTGGCATCTGACTCAAATGATGAAAATGAACATGAGTTGGTCTGCACTGCTTTGGATTCTTATCAAGCAGAACTCATCATCAGCATGGACGCATGTACTCTGGAATGGTGGTTGAAGCATGAAGGGATATATGAATCTTTAGCGCATCTGGCACGTAAATATCTTGCCATACCAGCTACAACAGTGCCATGAGAACAACTATTCTCACTTTCATGTGACATTGCGAACAAGAAGCGGGCAGCATTATCTCCTGCACATGTAAACAAACTTGTTTGTCTGAGCAACTGTCTGATCAAGAAATAGGACTGAGTGGACTTGTAGACTCTAAAGTTTTACATTGTTTTATTTTTGAATGCAGTTATTTTTTGTACATAATTCTACATTTGTAAGTTCAACTTTCATGATAAAGAGATTACACACTACACTTGTATTAGGTGAATTGAAAATACTTTTTCTTTTGTTTTTTTACAGTGCAAATATTTGTAATAAAAAATAAATATAAAGTGAGCACTGTATACTTTGTATTCTGTTATAATTACTCAATATATTTGAAAACGTAGAAAACATCAAAAATATTTAAATTAATGGTATTCTATTATTGTTTAACAGTGTGATTAATCATGCAATTAATTGCGATTAATTTTTTTAATCGCTTGACAGACCTAGTGTAAAGCAAGCAAAAGATACTCTAGCAGAATGAGAACTTACAACAGAATACACACAAACTGTCATTAACTTGTAACTTTCAATGATACATTGTTTAACCTATATGGAAATATGTGAGCAAACATACTATGACCATACGATTCTTAGCATAAGAAACAATCAACATAAAAGTACGTTTTAGGAAATCATTTATTTAAATAACACTGGTCTACAATTTTTGAGAAGTCGTCTGTTTCAGAGATAAAATGTGCTATTTATTATGTATTTTGTTGTGCTGAATTCAAATATGACAATTAAAACAACTGATTGGCTACTGTTTCTAAGATATTTAAGTTTTTACATTTTATGTCTATATATATTGTGTAGATAGTAGAGTTTTAATCATAAATTGTAAACCAAGGTCTTTTCATGTGCTTATGGTTGCTTTACATGATATTTCAACTGTCCTGTTTATGTAACATTTTAAAAATCAGCAAAAGGGTTATATAAATAAAATTTATTATGAAACAAAAGGCAAAAAACTATTATATACATAGTTCAGTCCTATTCAGTGTCTACTCGGCGCTTCTTGGCTTGTCTCTTGTATTCATTAAATGGAGCATCTCTTGTCACTGTCCAGCAATAGTCTGCAAGCACTGATGGGCTCCATTTGCCCTGATAGCATTTCTCCATTGTTGCAATGTCCTGGTGAAATCGCTCGCCGTGCTCATCGCTCACTGTTCCGCAGTTCGGTGGAAAAAAATCTAGATGAGAGTGCAAAAAATGTATCTTTAGTGACATGTTGCAACCAAGGCTTTTGTATGCCTTGAGGAGGTTTTCCACCAACAACCTGTAGTTGCTGCCTTGTTGTTTCCGAGAAAATTTATTGCCACTAACTGGAAGGCTTTCCATGCCGTCTTTTCCTTGCCACGCAGTGCATGGTCAAATGCATCATCTCGAAGAAGTTCACAAATCTGAGGACCAACAAAGACACCTTCCTTTATCTTAGCTTCACTTAACCTTGGAAATTTTCCACGGAGGTACTTGAAAGCTGCTTGTGTTTTGTCAATGGCCTTAACAAAGTTCTTCATCAGACCCAGCTTGATGCGTAAGGGTGGTAACAAAATCTTCCTTGATTCAACAAGTGGTGAATGATGAACACTTTTCCTCCCAGGCTCCAATGACTGTCAGAGTGGCCAATCTTTCTTGATGTAGTGGGAATCTCTTGCATGACTATCCCATTCGCAGAGAAAACAGCAGTACTTTGTGTATCCAGTCTGCAGACCAAGCAAGAGAGCAACAACCTTCAAATCGCCACAAAGCTGCCACTGATGTTGGTCATAGTTCATGCACCTCAAAAGTTGTTTCATGTTCTCATAGGTTTCCTTCATATGGACTGCATGACCAACTGGAATTGATGGCAAAACATTGCCATTATGCATTAAAACAGCTTTGACTTGTCTTCGATGAATAAATTAACAGTCTCCATTCATCTGGATGGTGAACGATGTTGAGGGCTGCCATCACACCATCGATGTTGTTGCAGGCTACAAGATCACCTTCCATGAAGAAGAATGGGACAAGATCCTTTTGACGGTCACGGAACATGGAAACCCTAACATCACCTATCAGAAGATTCCATTGCTGTAGACTGGAGCCCAACAGCTCTGCCTTACTCTTGGGTAGTTCCAAATCCCTGACAAGGTCATTCAGTTCACCTTGTGTTATGAGGTGTGGTTCAGAGGAGGAGGATGGGAGAAAATGTGGATCCTGTGACATTGATGGTTCAGGACCGGAAGTTTCATCCTCTTCCTTGTCTGACTCAAGTGAGAAGGATTCTGGTGCATCAGGAACCGGCAGTCCTTCTCCGTGGGGTACTGGGCGTATAGCTGATGGAATGTTTGGATAATGCACAGTCCACTTTTTCTTCTTTGACACACCTTTCCCAACTGGAGGCACCATGCAGAAGTAACAATTGCTGGTATGATCTGTTGGCTCTCTCCAAATCATTGGCACTGCAAAAGGCATAGATTTCCTTTTCCTGTTCAACCACTGGCAAAGATTTGTTGCACAAGTGTTGCAGCATATGCGTGGGGCCCACCTCTTGTCGTGATCTCCAATTTTGCAGCCAATATAAAGGTGATAGGCTTTCTTAACCATAGTGGTTATACTGTGCTTTTGTGATGCAAAAGTCACTTCACCACAAACATAGCAGAAGTTATCTGCACTGTTCACACAAGTACGAGGCATCTCTGCTCACTTTGTCTAAACAGAAATGTGTCCCTTTGCAAAACCAAACACTGACAAATAAGAGACCATGACACAGTATGATTTCTAGAGCTGATATAGAGCAATTTGTTCAGCAGAGTGACGTAAGCTTCGTTATGATTGCATCATCCATGACTTCTAGGAATAACATGATGCAATTCGTATCATGTATGATGCAATACCAGCTTCAGATTGCATCATTCATTGTTTTGCCTAAAAAGCAAGTACTGTCCAAACCCAGTCATAGATTTATTCATAGAT
Source organism: Malaclemys terrapin pileata (assembly GCF_027887155.1). Taxonomy (NCBI): domain Eukaryota; kingdom Metazoa; phylum Chordata; order Testudines; family Emydidae; genus Malaclemys; species Malaclemys terrapin. Next base: position 122,520,758 of record NC_071508.1, read on the forward strand.
CCAGTCAAAGATGTATTTTAGTCATTTCTGGTTTAAATTGAGATCCCTTCCCTTTATAACTCACTTATCCTCCGCCATTCCCAAGTCAAGGGTTGTATATACTGACCCAATTGCATATCTTGAAAACTAGAGCCAATCAACAATTTTAAGCATCATTTTCGTTCTCAGTGACCATGAATTAGTAAAGTTTGACTACATTTATTTCAGAAGCATTTTGGCTGTAGAGCAGCGTAATAGGTTAGAACTCTTTTTATGCATCTAAGAACTGTCCCTGCTGAGACATTCTGCCAGCACATTGCTCTCCCCTGCTAAAGGCAGGGCAACAGGACAGACATTGTGAAGAATGCACGAGTCCCATAATGACTGCTTCAGCACACAACTGCGAACAGTCAGCACCCCTTTGCTTGTTGATGTAACACATAGTGGCTGTATTGTTCATTGCTTGAGGAAGGAAAGATCAAACGAATAACTCTTAACTTCAACACATTTAAAAGAAAGCTCTTTTCCTGAGAAGCCCAGTGGCCCTGAATTGTAAAACGACCCAAATGCACTCCTCATCCATTGTGTGGTGCATCTGAAGTTATCTTGAGTCTGGCGTGGCGAACCACATATGTGCACGCCGAAATGTGACCCAAGAGCTGTTGGCTCTGGCTGTTGTCACTGGAAATCTTGTGACTGTGTCGATGAGCCCTTTCAGGGTCTCGAACCTGTCCGGTGGGAGGGATACCCTGGCCGACATGGCGTCCAGGACTGCCCTGATAAACTCTATGCGTTGTACCAGGACTAATGTGGACATGGTGCCATTCATCAACAGGCCCAGAGTGGTGCATGTGGACAGAAGGAGCACCACGTGATCCCGCACCTGCAACCGGGAGCTGTCCTTGACCAGCCAGTCATCCAGATAGAGGAAGATCTGGACCCCACGGCACCTGAGATAGGCGCCACCACAGACATACACTTTGTAAATATCCTGGGGGCATTGGACAGGCCAAATGGGAGGACCGCAAATTGGAGTGTTCCTCTCCAACCGTGAAATGGAGGAAACGCCTGTGCCCCTCAAATATAGGGATGTGGAAGTACACATCCTGCAGATCGAGGGCGGCGTACCAGTCCCGGGGATCCAGGGAGGGAATGATGGAGGCCAGGGAGACTATGCGGAACTTGAGCTTCACCATGTACTGGTTCAGGCCTCGCAGGTCCAGGATGGGCCTGAGCCTCCCTTTGGCCTTCGGGATAAGGAAATAGCGGGAGTGGTACCCCTTGCATTTGAACTCCACTGGTACCACTTCCATGGTTCTTAGGCCAAGGAGCCGCACCACCTCCTGCTTGAGCAGAGCCTCGTGAGAGGGGTCCCCCAGGAAGGATGGGGGCGGAGGGTGGTTGGCAGGGTGGAGGTAAACTGGAGGGTGTAGCCCTGGGAGATGTTGCTGAGGACCCATTGTTCCAAGGTCAGCCACAACCACTCTGGGAGAAAAGCACACAACCAGTTGGAGAAGGGAAGATTTATTGTGGGTGGATCCCTGCTGTGAACTGGTAGGTCACCCCCAGGCATCCTGTCAAAACTGTCATTTCCCTGACTGTTTGCCCTTGGAGGACCCAGGCTGGGGGGCAGACCAGGACTGCCTCTACAGACGTTTCTTATAGTCCCACGACTTTTTATAAGGGGGCTCGTATTTAGAGTGGGTGGCCTGGGTGGGAGCCTGCTGCGGCTTAAACTTAGGTCTAGCCAGAGCCAGAACATAGAGGCCAAGAGTCTTAAGCGTAGTGTGGGAATCTTTCATGCCATGCAGTTTTATGTCCGTCTGTTCTGCAAACAGAGCTTTGCCTTCAAATGGGAGGTCCTGCAAGGAGTTCTGCGCCTCACTGGACAGCCCCGACAGCAGGAGCCACAACACCCTTCTCACGGATACCGCGGAGGCCATGAACCGCACAGACGTGTCCACCGCATCCAACGCTGCCTGCAGGGTTGCCTTGGCAGCCGCTGTACCCACCTCCACCAGAGCTTTGAACTCCTTCCTGTCATGCTCCTGGAGGGAATCCTCGAATTTGGGCAGAGAGTCCCACAGATTGAACTCATACCGGCCCAGGAGAGCCTGATGGTTTGCCACCCATAACTGGAAGCTTGAGGACGAATAAATTTTTCTCCCAAATGAATCCAGCCTCCTTGAGTCTTTATTTTTTGGAGTAGGAGCTGGTTGGCCCTGCCGCTCCCTGTGGTTGACCGACTTGACCACCAGGGAGTTAGGGGCAGGGTGGGTGTATAGGTATTCATATCCCTTGGCGGGCACAAAATACTTCTGTTCCACTCTCTTTGAGAGGGGGAGCAAGGAGACCGGGGTTTGCCACAAGGCATTTGAAATTTTTGCCACCCCTTCGTGGAGTGGCAAGGCCACCCTGCCTGGTACCGGGGCGGACAGGACATTAAAGAGGGAGCCTGAGGGCTCCTCCACCTCCTCTGCCTGAAGGTTGAGGTTTGATGCCACCCTTTTCAATAGTTCCTGGTGGGCCTTAGAGTCCTCCTGCAGGACAGAGGGGCCGTAATCGCCACATCAGGGGAGGGTGAGGAGGCAGGTGCAATACTTTGTGAGTCCACCGGCACCGGAGGATCCATCACTTGGTCACTCTCCGGGCACGGCGCCGAAGATACACGTCCCACCGACTCCTTCCTCGGAGGCCGGGAGAGGGAATCCAATGGCCATTCCAAGGCTCCGGCCACTGAGCAAAACCCCACAAGGGGCTGCATCAGGGGCCAGGGTGCCCACTGGTACCACTGTGCCAGCCACGGGGCCTGGTGCCACTGCACCTGCTGTGGCACCGGCGGCGCAGGCTGTTCGCCCTGGCTGGCCTGTCCCATCGATCGACGACTATGAAGGGAGGCCAGGCTGACATATGACCTGCCACTGTCCCTGGACAGGGAGGAGCAGCGGTGCTGACTACGAGACCGTGATCCCGATGTAAAGGAACAGTACCACCAGTAGCAGCTGCTCCGTGATCGGCTCTGGCGAGTGGATCCACAACGGTGGTGATGGACGCCCAGGGCTGCGGGAGCGGTGCCGTGGCAGGGTCTTGGAGCGAGACGACGAACGGAAACAGCGTCTACATTCATGTCGCGACTGGCTACGATAGCCCCTCGGAGACGAGGACCTTCGGTGTCGTCTGCCTCGGTCCCTTCTGTGTCCGCTCCTCGAGGCAGAGCGGTGCCTGGAGTCTCTGTCAATCGGAACCCAGCGAGACAACCCTGGTGGGGGTCAACGGTGACCCGCGAGGACTACGCATGGGATGGTCGCTGAGCAGCGAACAGAGTCGGGAACATTCCCTCGACCATGACTAGTACCGAGTCGCGGACGACTGCGGAGATACCAGCAGCGGCTTGCCTCTGGACCACAGAGTCAACATTGGCGATGCCCCTGGTACCGGCATGGACATAATGTCCCGGGCTGCTTGCAGGGCCTCTGGTGTTGAGGGCATCCGGACATCTGGGGAAGCCTGCTCCGAATGGGCTGGGCGATTCCGCTCAACCTGAGTTGGAAGCCTAGAGGCCGATGGGGACCGAAGACTGCCCAACATGGGTCTAGCCTCTCCCCCCAATCTTGCTCCAGGGCCGGGGCGGAGAAGGCCTCTTCTTAGCCTTCTTGGTGTGCCCCACGGATGGGGAGCAGTGCCAACTGGTAGATGGCACTGGAGAGTCGCAGCACACCGACACCACAGTACCCAGTGTTGACTTGGAGCAGTGCGCCAGAGTCGGGTTCAACACTGACTCCATGAGGATGGCCTGGAGTCGAATGTCTCTCTCTCTCTTGGTCTGAGGCTTGAACAACTTGCAAATCCTGCAGCAATCACTGAGATGGGTTTCACCAAAACAGCATAAACAATCCGTGTGCAGCTCACTCATTGGCATCGGTTACCTACAAGTGTCGCACGACTTAAAACCCAGGGCACGGGGCATGCCCCAGCCCGGGCACACTAAACTAAACTAATCAAACTACTTAACTACAGGTACTACTACACTGAATGAACAAGAGTTCTGGAGGAGAGCTGCAGCAAAGCTGGAGCAGAGCAGTTCCGAAGCACCTTCATTGGTGACAAGAAGGAACTGAGGGTGGGAGAGCGCGCAGCACCCCTTATACTGCGTCACAGAGGTGCCACTTTAGGAGTCACTAGGGGCGCTCCCCTATGGGTACTGCTAGGGGAAAAACTTCCAGCACCAGTGCACGTGGCAAGCACGCACACCTATTGTGAAATACACATGAGCAATCACTCGAAGAAGTATTAGGGGGGTTAGGGTTCATATGTGAAGATAGAATTTATCTGCTCAATTTTCTTAAATTTAGAATGGTACAAAAACCCTCATCTTTTTTCTGTGCCGAGAAATATCCTGGATAAAGCTACCAACCCCTACAGATGTTTGGGTACCTCCCCAAGAGCCCCTATCAGGAGCAGTTTCTGTATTTCTGAAAGTATAATAGCCTTGTGAGTAAGTCCCCTGAAAAAAGGAAGAATAGAGGGAACTGAAAGTAGGTAAGTTTTCAAAATGAATGGCATAGCCTTTTTTTACCAATTTCTATGGCTCACTTGGCCGATGTAATAAGCCTCCAATTGTTCATAAAAGAAGGGACAGACCCTCACTTATTGGCTCATGATTCTCAATCCTCACATCAAATCTGAGATCTTGTGTTCAAAAGGAGGGAGCAGGCTGTTTTGTCTTAGGTCTGGATCTGAAAGACCTCTTTTTTTGGTGCTGGCTCTGAAAAAAGACTAAGCTTGCAGATGCTGTTGCTGACATCTCTCATTTAAGGAAAACTAAGTAGACTAACAAGGCTAAAACTGTCTCTGATAGCGAAAAGAACGGGTAAGAAGGCCTCCTTCTGACCAGGGGATAAAGACGTAGTGATGGAGGTAGTATCTTTAAATTTTATTTTTTAAATAGCTCATCAGTCTTGTTGCTGAAAAGACCATCCCCTTTAAAGGGAAGATCTTCCACTTTAATTCTAGTATCCATAGCCAGAGACGAGGAACAAGGCTAGTTCTGATTCCTTAATGCAACTGCAGATGCCAATGCTCTAACAGAAGAGTCCAAAGCATCATACTTTTTGAGATACCGTGACCAAAACTAAAAACAATATTCCAGGTCACTGTGTTCACCTCTGATTTATTGAGGGCCATTGTAATATTTTTTACATTATTCATTATGCATTTTAACATTTTGTTTGCTTCTTAGACTTCTGCTGTACATTGAGCAGTGATCTTCAGTGAATTATCAGCAATGATGACCAGTCTTTTCCCCAAGTTGATAAAATTAATATAGAATTCTGTAAGGTGCATGAGTAGTTCAGACTACTCCCTCCAATATGAATAACTTTTTACTTACCAACATTGAACTTCATCTGCCATAATGTTGCCCATTCTCTGAGCTTGTGTAGGTCCCTCTGATTTTTCTCTGTCTTTTCTTGTCTTGACTAACCTGAAATTTTTATTCTTACTATCATCACCTTTCTCAGATCATTACTATATTAAACACCACCCGTTTTAGTACAGCAGTGTTTCCCAACCTTTTCCAGTCTAAGGCACAATTACCTCAGTAAAAGATTTGTGCGGTGCACTCCTGCCCTGCATTACAATTATTATAACAAAACATACTTTTAATGAGAAATTTGAGCTTGCCTTAATATGCAGAGTCCTTCCTGGCAGAAAATATTGAGAGTGCAACTCATAGCTCTTACTCCACCAATCTCAGTGCTCTCTTTGTTTGGTTTTGGTGTAAGTCAGGCTTGAAGAAACATAACCTGCACAGGTATGTTGTTGAAAATGGCAACAAAATGGAAATAGCATGGTCTGAGATTACTGCATATTCGTTTGCCACCGTCAACCAGAATAAGTCCAAAGGCATGTCACCAAATTTAATTTTAAAAGGGGGTCCCCATCCTTTAATTCATCAAGTTGCTCTTGAGTCATTATTGTAAGATTCTTAGCACTTTCCATTGCAGAGGAAAGCCAAGGATCCCAGAACCAGTCGAAATCTTCTATATAGATTGACAGAAAATATAAGCTTAATTTTTCTTCCAGACTATTTAAATGCTCAGAAATGACATTTACCAAAATACTATGAGTAGGATCTGCCATGTTTTCCAGAGGGAACATTTCTATTGTGTCTTGCTAGTTTTTTCACGTCAGAGGGCTAACTTAGATCTAAACCCATGCAGTTTATCCATGAAGGAGACACGATTCTCATTTCTACCTTGCATTTTCCTGCTCAGTTCATTGAGGTGGTGAAATATATCAGCCAGGTAAGTATGTTTCACACACCATGCCACACCAACAATTAAGTCAGTGTATGCTGATTCCTCTAAAGCTATGAACATTTTTAACTCTTCTCTCAGTTCATAAAAACATAAGAGAACTTTTCCATGGAAAAGCCAGTGTATTTCTGTGTGCAAAAGTAAACTCTGGTGTTCTGATCCCATTTCCTCCCACAACTGTGAGAAAAGGCAACATTTTAAGAACCATGATTTTATTAAGTTGACTATCTTTACTGCTCCATCTAACACTAAGGAAAGTTCTTCTGGCAGTGCTTCATGGTGCAGGAAAAAGTGGGTCACCAGCACATCTGGGTTTTGTTCTTTAGCCTTGTTTACAAACCCCTTCACTTTGCCAGTCATGGGGGCAGTCCTGTTTGTGCAAACACTAAGACAATTTTTCCATTGCAAATCTCCCTCCTCAAGATTCCTCTCCAGGCATGTGACCTGGCAGGTGTCTGAAAAATAAAAAAAAATTCTTTTATACTGTTTCCATCAACGTGCCTGATGTTAGCTAAGAGTTGAGCATGATGACTGATATCTGCTGATTCATCAAGCTACAGCGCAAATTTTCCACTTGATTTAATTTTTTTCCTCAGAGTACAGTTTCAACATCAGCTGATCTCACCAATGTGGCGACTTATATTATCTGAAAGGGGAACTTTTGCAATTTCATTGGCTGCATTTGCACCTAACATTACTCTCACCATTTCTTGGCATGCTAATGTTTCTGCGACTGTATGCGGCTTTTTCGCCTTCGCTACATGCTCAGCAACCAAGCATCTTGCTTCCAATGGCTTATCAGAAACTGTGACACAGCCTTTCATCATTTGCACTTGTTTTTCATTTTGATCCTTCAAATGCTCAAAAAAAAAAAAAAAAAAGGCCCTTATTGGTAAAGGATAGATGTTTGCTTGTAAGGTGTCATTTTAACTTACTTGGCAAACTTGCATGACTTTTGCTCCACACATAATACTGATGAAGAGAGCAAGATGGTTCACCTGCAAACAAAAATCCAAATTGCAAATACTCTCACAATAGTGCTGGCTCACAACTTTGACTTTATGTTCATGTTCAGCTTCATCACAGAAAATAGATGTGGAGGTGCCAGACTCCCTTTTCTTCAAATATTTGTCCATTTTCGAGTCTTCAATTTAAAATTCACCACTGTAACTTAACGGTATGATACCAAGCGAACAGCAAGGTCATTTGATCACACTGTGTGTAAAGCTTGTCTCACACACGAACACCCGAAGAGTAATAGCACAAAATGCCTTTGGTTATGACACTAATTAAAATAAATGAGAATTTTTTTCTCCTCCCAAGTGACTTTTCCAAAATTCCATGGCACACCTGTTCAAACCTGATGGCACACCGGCTCGGAAACACCATAGTACTGAACCTTCTGGCGCCCTGCTCTTACCGTTCTGTGATCATTAAATTTGCCCATTTCTTCCTAGTCGTTGTTTCTCTTGGTCAGTTTCTCGTGTATGACAATATTTTATTCTCATACCCTTGTGAGGGACTTTGACAAAGGCCTTTTTGAAAGCCTAAGGATAAATTTTTTCAAAGGACTTAAATGACTTGTTTCACCCAAAATAAACTCTCAATGAGTTTTTATTTAGCCACTCTTTTATTGATACATATAATATTTGTAATAGATCAGTAAGGCACCATCATCCTCTTCAGAAACCTTGCTGGTTCAACCCTATTTGTATCAGGATTTGTTAGGTGGTCTATTATTCTATTTTTCATTACCGCTTCAACCAATTTACCCAGTACAGAAGTAAGGGTTACAGGCTTGTAATTCCAGATCACCAATAAGTCTTCTTTAACTACAGGCAATATTTGCTACCCTTTATCCCTCTGGTTTAATAGTTGATTTTAAAAGAGAGACTCCATATTTTTGCAAGCAACTCATCACTTAATTCTTTCAGAACTTTTGGGTATGCAGCAATCAGGGCTTGATTGGTAAATGCAACTTTTTTTTCTTTTGACATCTCAGTCCCTGACAGTATTTAATCTTTTTTTTTTAAATCAGAAAAAAAGAGTTGGTCCACGCTAGATTTCTCCCCAAAATCCTATGTCATGAAGCCTGATGCAAAGAAATCATTTAGCTTTTCAGCAATGTCTTTATCTTCCTTAATTGCTTCCTTTATAGCACCCTTTTCTGTTTGTCCCCTCTGGTGGTCCAATAGACCCACCAATTCTTGTAAGATTCCTGCTTCTAATATACTCAAAAAATTCTTGTGTGTTATACCTTTAATCGTGTTCTTTAAATTCCATCGTAGGATTCCTAATTTTCTTTTTTAAATATTGTGAAAATGTCTGACCACACTGCAGACACTTTATTCCATGTAGTTAAGCTGGAACATGTGCAGCGTCTCTCAACAAGCAGCCTTTCTGCTATTTGAACATCCTCCTTCACCCTGGTTTCCCTTTTTCTTTTAGTCACAGCTCACAATAAAGTCAGCGATTTAAAGACACTCCCTGCTTCCTCACTCCCAAATATGCAAAGACAGTACACAAATATGGTGTACTGTCTTTGCGTGTTTGAGAGTGAGGATGTGAGGAACATTTCCAAAGTAAATATGTTCATTCATATCATTATATCATATTCACATAAATAAGAGTTCCTTCCCAAATATTCAAGGAAGCAAAAACAGTTTGCTTGAAATTTTTTCGAAAAGCAAACAGATGAAATTCAATCATGGTCAAATCAAGAAGTGAGCCAAAATTCCCTAAAAGTTCAAGAAAATGTATTTCCATTATTTGTCCATCTTCTCAGGTTTCTCATAGCCATACAGAATTATGACACAAGGGAGTCATTGATAAAAACATAAACAAAAACAAAACATATGAGCAGAGTATTGACACTGAAACACAACAAACAAGTGCTAGCTTCACAAAAGCTTTAGGTGCCTAACTGCCTCTTTAGGCACCTAAATCCAAGCATCAGGCCTCAGTGAGATTCACAAAACCCTATTTAGCTGCTGCCAAACTTTATAGGCACCTAAACTCACTTGGTGCCTAAATGTGGTAAAAGTTCCCTCGACACCCATGTTTCCGCCTGCGTGCATGCAGACTATTGCCCTGCACCAGGTTCTGGGTGCCTAAGCCCCACTGCAATGCACAAACCAGGGTAAGATAGGCATTCCTCTACCTAAGTCACCTTTGGGACCCAATCTGGTTAGTGTGCTCAGACTTCACACACTGGATCAGGCCATATAAAGGAACTCAACAAAAGGGGCGGGGGCGAATATGTCCCTTCCAACCCTGATATTCTACGAAATAATAATACATAAAAATTAATAATCAACTTCAATCATGACAACCACTTACCTAAAATGAGATGAAGTTTTGTGTCTGTCTGGAAAGCATAGTGCAATGTGACCAAAAATGGTGATTGCCTAATATGTTCCAGTACTTGTCGTTCTGTCCTTGTGTGCTCTGTTGTTTTGGCTTTTTGAATTATTGTTGCTTTTTTCAATACTTTCATGGCATACAGCTTTCCATTATCATGGCCACTTATTTTCCTCACTAGAAATACTTTTCCATAAGCTTAAAAAAAAGGGAAGAAGGGAAATTGAGCTGTACAATTAATCAAAGAGAAATAGCAAGAGATTAAATTGATCACATGGTCAAATATACATATGTTCTACAAAAATATGTTTTAAAAAAGCACACACAGTTTTCAGTGCTGTTTCTTGCAAAGCACTTTAATAGGTTTCTTCATTTCTACATTAAAAACTGTATAAATGCAAAAATGCTTTGAGCCAGATTCTACCTTCTCTTACAGAATTCCTTTAAAATCAATTATCAGAGGGATAGCCGTGTTAGTCTGAATCTGTAAAAAGCAACAGAGGGTCCTGTGGCACCTTTGAGACTAACGGAAGTATTGGGAGCATAAGCTTTCGTGGGTAAGAACCTCACTTCTTCAGATGCAAGAAGTCTCAAAGGTGCCACAGGACCCTCTGTTGCTTTTTAAAATCAATGGAATTATACCAGCAGAAAACAAGTATATCAGAGAGAATAGTCAAACCCTCATGGGTGGGGCTGGGTAGGACAACCTAGGAAGGTTGCCCCACACGTCGAATTATAACACTTGTTTTCATTGGCTAATAACTTTGCCAAACTTTAACCAAAATTTTCCAAGTCAGGTGCCTGTCTCAGGCTAGATATTTTTGAACATTTCAGTCAAAATGGTTCCGCTTTTTCAGAGAAGGCTAGGGAATAAATACATTGTTCTGCCTACAGTAAAAGATTCTGTCAACCTCTCCTCTGAACAGGTATTTTTATTTAACTACTGAAAAACATATTTGAAATGATGGTTTTGTGCAATTTTAGTTGAATTCCAATTTTCATCTAAATGGATTTTAATTTGGTTTTACATTTATGTTTTTTAGTTATTTTTCTAAGGAAAAGTTGTTTCTCATTGCCAACCAACATTTTAATATGTTGATTTCCAACAGAATATATCCATTACACTAAATTTGGTACTTTTTGCTAACCAAGAGGATATACTGTATCTATACGCATTTATTAAAGTATATAGCTCAACATATATTTATACAGATTCTTAACTTTTATTCTTTTTTATGTTAGAAAACTGTGAATGACATTTATTAGATGATTAAGGGTTTTTTTACTTGTGATTTGTGTCAAACTACATTTGGATAGAAACTGGAATCATTAAAAATGCACACAAACATTTTTAAATGTTTTCATTAGTTAAATAAAACTACTTTGAATGAGCTGGATACATAAGGGGAATAAAAGTAAATTTATCAAAACATGTTTTGCATTTAAAACTGATTTATTAAACAAACGAAGTATGATCTATATTTAGTGAACTGAATTGATTGGTTTGGGTCTCCATGTCCTTCAAGATTTTAGAGCTACTAGATCCTCTCACGGTTCTTGGTAGGGGAAAACAAACTTTCCTGTTTTTACAACTCCCAATTGATTTCTCAACTTAAACTGAAATAAAGAAAATATTCTATTTGACTAATTTATTCAATCTGCCCCTGCACAAGAGGCTACAGCTGTCAAAAGTGGGTTTAGCACTTCAACAAACTCAGGCTCCAGGTGCTCAGCTAGGGACTTGCACCAGGTTCAGTGGCTTAACTCTCTAAAACTTTGGTAGCAAACAAATACTATTTGAATATTATTTAATTTTAATCATTTTAATAGATTATATTAAATTTAGGTCATAATTTCAATTTGAAATAGGTTTATTTTTTAAGAAAGAAAGTGTATTTAATATAAATATAAAAATCTGATGTTTTTAAATAGATTTATTTTATCCACCTTGCTCACTGGCAAGTGGGTCTCATCCCTCTCTAGTACTTGTCTACACAGAGGATGACAACCTGCTATTGCCTTCAGTTACTCCATTTATCTCAGGTGACAGAGGTCTGTGTCATGAATCTAAAGGTTCCAACACAACTGATGAAGCAGGAAGGTATCAATTTGATGACACATAACAGAATTTATTTGTTCAGTTTGCTTTTTTAAAAACCTAGGAAATTACATACACACACAAAACCTATGTTAAAAGAACATTGCAATAGTAACAAAGTCAAGGATTCCGAACTTAGGAAATACCAGTATTAAGGTTGCATATGCATTATAATACAAACTTTAATTACAAGATCACATGCTGTTTTTTCCCACAGGACCCCTGCCTCATTTATTACTATGAGTCCTGTGAGCTCAGCACTTCTGTAAATCAAACCACAGGGTACAGGTATGCAGAAAATGAGCTGTACACTGTTAGTGACCACCTCTGAAAAATTTGGTTTAGGCCACGTCCACACTACGGGGACTCTAGTGGCATAGCAACAGCACCATAGCTATGTTGGCATAACCACATATTCTAGATTCAGCCTATAGTGAGACAAAAGGGATTTTTCCATCACTGTAGGAACACCACCTCATTCAGTAACGGAAGCCATGTCAATGGAAGCATTCTTCTGTCAACCTACCTGTCTCTACACCAGGGTCAACTACGACGCTCAGGGGCATGGATATTTTCACGCTCCCAGGAGGGCAAGGAACCCCGGTGGTCCAGCCAGTATTTCACCTTGGGTCCATGGCACACCAGGGTTATAAGATGGCAGCTCCTTCATGGAGCCATGAGCACAGGTGTATCACTGACAGTTTTTTGATGCCCTAACCCTTGTTTTTCCTGTGGTAAGCGACACACCCTGGCACATGCATATTTGCAGTGTACCAGATTGCAGCCCTTTTTCCTCATCAGAAATTTCTGTTGAGGCTCTGGATGCAGTTTTCCCTGCATCTTTTCATTTATACACTCTCCCTTTGTTACCCCACAAAGTCATGAGACCTCCTCATCAAGCTCTTCCTGATGCTAGCCAAATATCAATCAAGGCAGAGGGTGTTAAATGGGGAAGAGGGAGTCCTTGTGACCTGTGGGATCATTTTTGCACACTCATCCATTCATGTCTCCAGGCAGAGTACCTGTAGGCAGCATCCACTATCTCCCTGGACTCTTTCAGGGAGCAGTGGGCATTGTTCGGGCTTCTCTGCTCTGTCCCCCATTCTGGAATCTGATTTTAAACCTGTGACCCTCATTCCCATTCCTGTCTTTTTCCATTTGTTGTCACCCGAATTTAGGTGCTTCCCCTGTTTTTTTCTACCTCTTCCAATGTGAAGAGAAGGTGGCCCTTCTGGTTTAATGGATGGAGAGGAATCAATCACTAACCAGGGGAACAAATAGGCCTGTGCACTGAATGACGCAGCAGTACTGTGGAAAAAAATAGTATGTGATCAGGAAATTAAAGACTTCATCATAATGCATATACACAAAGGAGATGAATTAAGGTTGCACAGGCAACCTTAATTTTGGCATTTCCTAAAGTTTGAGTGCTTGACTTAGCAGCCCTAGCAATTTTCTTTTAACACCATTTTATGTGTAATGTATTTTACCAGTGTTTTCAATGTTACAAATGTTTTTTTCAATATGGTCTCTCTCTCTCTGCTGCTTAAGATACTACAGAGGCAATCGAGAAAGTATTGGTAATAAATAAAAACATACATGACATGCTTCCCAGGCCAGAGGTATATTGACTTCTTGCCTGGTAATTTCTGAACAGTTCTCCTCAATATAGAACCCATCAATGTCACCCACAGTTCCATCAAAGTGTTCCATCAAAGTCTCCTTAGACATAAGAATAACAGAGCTTTGAGAAGCGAGGTGTGAAAAAAGAATGAGATTTTCCAAAAAGAGTCAGGCTCCCAACTCTTACTGATTTTCAATGGGAGTAAGAAACGCAACTACATTAGACCCTTTTGAAAAGCGCATCCTAACTATTAAATAGAAGTTAATTTAATACTCCACATTCATTGTAAACAGACTAATAAAAAGTTACTTGAAATTGAAAGTTAAGATTGAAAACCTATAAATTTTATAGACTACTTAACTGAAGCACGCCTTATTACAAGATATGTTAACACATTTTCTATAAATTAATGCTTGCAGTAAAAATAGGAATAGCAGCAATTATGATTATGAATGCATCTTATAAAAAAGTTAGCTGATAAGTAAATATAAATTTTAGAAATGGTTTCCAAATTGCACTTATGTCATGTTAAACAAACATCGATATAAAGATTCATTGGCGAATAAACCTGATTCTTTAGTAACCAGACAGAGGCAGACATAAGATTGAAGACACTGGGCCGAATTCTGATCTGAGTTACAGCAGTGTAAATCCAGAGTAACACCATTTAAAATCAATGAAATTATTCCTGATGTACACAAGACTGACTAAAATTAGAATCCTTTCTCTACCACCACAGGTTCCTAAAATCCATTGGAACTACTACCTTGAATCAGGGCTGTAGACCTATAATTCCTTCCCTGACAAAGATGAAGCTCACGATAAGAGTCTCGCCATTTGATAATCTCTGATTTCAATCCAATTTATTTTAATTATACGGAAATATATTTTAGTCATATTTTCTGAAGTTCAATTTCATAATCAAGATCCAAACTCTGTCCTTAGAGTCTACTGTGTAGATCTCAATACGGATCCTAATGAAATTATTTCTGAAGCAGAAACATTTGGCTGGAGATCCACCAACATAAGAGAAGCACAAACACACACGGATTATCATGAAATATCTGCACCTACTGTCCAACCTAAACTGCCCTTGCTGCAATTTAAGCTGATTATCCTCTGAGGTTAGGACAAGAAGCAAAGAGAACAATTTTTTCTCCCTCCTCCTTGTAACAACCTTTTATGTACTTGAAAACTGTTATGTCCCCTCTCAGTCTTCTCTTCTCCAGGCTAAACCAACCTATTTTTTTCAGTCTTCCCTCAAGATCACCATCATTTTCTATAGTTTCAGAGTTATCTGCCAATGATAGTGTTTCAGTCACATCATGTATGTCACTTAGCCACAGTATACCACCTGTAGCAAAAAGAAAAAAAATAAATCTCCATCATCCAGAAATAACCATAGAGAAGTTTGTGATAAGAACCAACAGATTACAAAAAGATAATTGATGAAAAAAATGGCCCGGTTTGTTTATGTAACGAACTCTCCTTTCCGTATGATTGAGAACCCACACTTCATTAACATGGTTCAGTCGTTAAGACCAGGATACAGTCCACCCAACAGAGCACATGTCACAGGCAAATTGCTGGATAAAGTGTATGAAAGAGAAATTCAGCAGTGTGCAAAAGGTCTGGAGCAGAGTTGGGCAAACTACGGCCCACGGGCCACATCTGGCCCACAGCACCGTCCTGCCCAGCCCTTGAGCTCCCAGCCGGGGAGGCTAGGCCCCGCCCCCCCTGCAGTCCCCCGTCCCCCACAGCCTCAGCTCACTGTGCCGCCCACGCTCAGGCCCGCTGTTCCTCCCGGGCAGCACGGCGACATGGCTGGCTCCAAGCTCCTGCTGCTCTGAGCGGCATGGTAAGGGGGTGGGGAGCAGGTGGGGTTAGATATGGGGCAGGGGATTCCGGGGGGCAGTCAGGGAACAGGGAGCAGTTGGATGGGGTGGAGGTTCTGGCAGGAGGCTCTTAAGCTTCTCCTAAGCTCTACACTCCCACTCAAGAATTGAGGAACCTGGACCTGAACTCTCTTGGCATGCCAGAGGCGAGGCTGGTCCTTTGTCTCTTACCACCAGGTTATCAAGGAAGGATGTGAGTATATTAATCAAAAGCTTTATAGTATATATCATCACATGTATCTCTAGAACAATATTATTGCATTTGTAACTCTGATTATTTTACCATTTGATTATTATTCCATTTATCTCAATACAAGTCTTTAAGGCTACATTTGTCTCAGTGTGAGTGTCCTGTCATACATACCAAGGATCCTTGCAAACTCTGTATAGCCTGATTCTGGGACAAGAACTTTATCATCTTCTGATCAGATTAACTGGCAAGCCTATAATCAATACTATCCAAATTAATAATATTAGCCTCCTAAAAATCAAGCAACAATACACATACCCCTGAAGTGAAATGGACATGCACACTCCCTTGAAGAATTAAAAATTAGTGGTAGCATCGGTACAAGTAATCATGACTTGATCAAAGTCCAAACCAGTAACAAATACTTGGTGCTTTAAAAGCAGCAATTTCACAACGCCGAAAACAATTCTGAGCCAAATCAGTTGGGAGAAAGAATGTAAACAGAAAAAATGTGAATGATAATTGGGGACCGTTCACGAACTTTTCTTAAGACCCCCAAAAGCTACAAATCCACAATCAAGAAAGAAGGCTATGCTGTTTTTTTTAAAAAAGCAAGATAACCCCCCCCTCCCCCCCCCAAAAAGCAATCCGGTTTAGAGGGGAAGTGAAAGTAACTATAAAAAAACATAACATATGGAAGATAACGGAAGTTGACAGTCATGAATATAAATGAGAAGCTAGGAATTGTAGAAAATTGATAAGAGAAGCAAAAAGACAAGAAGAAATCTATGGCCAGCAGAGTTAAGGACAATACGAAGGAACTTTTGTTAACTACATTAGGAACAAAAAGAATTCTAACAATGGTATTAGTTTATTACTAGATGGAAATGGTAGAACTGTCTGTAATAATGGAGAAAGGGCAGACATGTTTAATAAGTAATTCTGTTCTATACTTGGGAAAAAGTGAATTTATGATGATGATGATACTTTCAATTCTAATGGTAACTCATGAAAATGTTAAACAGCAGCTCCTAAAGAGAGATATTTTTAACCTGACAGGACTGGATAACTTGCATCCAAGAGTTTTAAAAGAGCTGTCTAATGAGCACACTCAACCATTAATGTTGATTTCCAAAATCTGTTGCAATACCGGGGCAGTTCCAGAGAACTGGAAGATGTTATATTGTGCCAATTTTTAAAAAGGAAAAATGGGATGACTCGGGTAATTATAGTCCTGTCAGCATGACACTGATCCCAGGCAAAATAACAGAGTGGCTGATATAGGACTTGATTAATAAAGAATTAAAGGAGAGTAATATAATATGCCAATCAAAATGGGTTTATGGAAAATAGATCTAGTCAAAATAACATTTGTATTATGTTACAAGTTTGGTTGATAAAGGTAATCGTGTTGATATAATATACTTAGACTTTTATAAGGCATTTGATTTGGTGCTGTAAAACATTTTGATTAAGATACAAAATCAACATGGCACACATTAAATGGCTTAAAAACTGGTCAACTGGAAAGTCTCAAATTATAACTGTAAACAGGGAATCATCATCAAGTGGGCATATTTCTAGTGGTGCTTTTGCAGGGATTCATTCTCAGTCCAACACGATTTAACATTTTTACCAGTGTCCTGGGGAAAAAAATTAAAATCATAACTGATAAAGTTTGCATATAACAAAAGACTGAGGGAGTCAAATAATGAGGCGGACAGATCACTGATACAGAGCAGTTTAATATTGCCTAATGCAACAGCAACAGCAATACATTTAAGAACAAAGAACATAGGCCATATTTACAGAATAGGGGACTCTATCCTGGGAAGCAATGACTCTGAGGTTACAGTGGCTAGCATGACACTGTGGCAAAAAGGACTAATGTGATCCTTGGATGCATAAACAGGGGAAATTTGAGTAGCAGTAGGGAGGTGATATTTTTCACTGGGTTGACAGCTACTGGAATATTATATCCAGTTCTTGTGTCCACAATTCAAGAAGGATGTTGATATATTGAAGAGAGTTCAGAGAGGAGCCACGAGAAAGATTACAGGATGAGAAAGCATGCCTTATAGGCAAGGGTTCCCAAACTGTAGGCTGCGGCCCAAAAGGTAGGCTGTGTACAGTCCCATGTGGTCTGCCATCATGGGTGGCATTTTGGGGGTGGGGGCAAGTAGCATCAACACTCGCCCTCCAGCCCTGAGCTCCCTGGAGCGGGGAGGGGGAGCACAGCAACACCAGATGCTCTGTGCATCCAGATTAGCTTCCCCATGTGGGCTGAATAATGGATGCCACACCCGCCAGGCTCAAGTGTAACTGTAGTCCTTAGTGTTCACAGCCACAGTGAACGTGCAGGACAGCACAGCACTCATTAAGCCACAAGGAGCAGAGCTGCCCCCACTGTTAATGAGGGAGCGAGTGCAAGGTCGGGCCCCATAGCAGCAGCACCCTTTCGGACACAGCCCCTGCCTGCACTTTGAGTTACCACCTTGCCTTAACACCGGCTGTAGCCACCCCCTCTTCCTACACCCTGAGTTATACTCCCCCGGGGACAAAGCTCCTAACTACCTCCTGCCTGCACCCTGAGCTGGCTGAAAGGCTGAAAATTGAAAATGAGATCAGGCTGAGCCTCACTAACAGACATCACCAGCTGGAAAACCAGTGCAAGGAGAAGCAGGCACATCCATCCCATTAAGAAGACTCCTGGTCTGTAAGTTATTGTAACTACAAATATAAAGTATTTGACTCTTTTCTAATTAGTAGAGAATAGGGTTGGGTCTTTACTTACCCAGCACAGAAATTCAGATTTTACACTAAAAATTGAAAACAATATAGTGTTCAAAGTTGGACAACTATTTTGTTTTAAAATCAAATAACTTTTTTCTTAACAATTTTGTTAACTTTGTTGCGTTGCTTATGTTCAGTTTTATACAAATTGTTTTCTCCCTGTTTAAACACATTTTTTTAAAGTGTAGTTTTACTAAAACTGCTTGGTTTCAAAGATCTTGAAGCATTTCTTTGACTGCATATTGCTAAGGATTTCTATTATTACAATCATTTACACTAAAATGAAAAGTAAACATGTACCTTGTTTATTTAGTGTTAGTTTATACATATGTAACAAAATTAATGTGTTAATAGCGGGCCATAATGCCTATTGTAACTGCACAGGTGGGCGTCAGGAGAAAAAGTTTGGGAACCCCTCCCTTATAAGGAGCTCAAACCGCTTAGTTTAACAAAGGAAGGTTAACTGTGACTTTAATCACAATTTTTAAGTACCTACATGGGAAAAGAAATGTGATAAGAAAGGGCTCTTCAATCTAGCAGGGAAACATATAACAAGATACAACGTTTGGACTTTAAAGCTAGACAGGTTCAGACTAGGAATCAGAGACAAATTTTTAAGAATGAAAGTAATTAGCCATTGGAACAATTTACCAAGGATTATGGAGGATTCTCCATCACTGGCAACTTTAAAATGAAGGTTGGATACTTTTCTAAAAGATATGCTTTAGTTCAAACAGGAAATAATTCAGGGAAGTCCTATGACCTGTTTTATTCAGGTCAGACACTAGATGATCACACTAATTCCATCTACCTTAAAATCTAAAATTTGTGCATCACAGCCTCCTAAGGCTTCATCTTCACTGGAAAAGAAGTCAGCTAGCACCTCCTTAGACCTTAGTGGATTCCCCCCCTTTTTTTTTCCCCCTAGAAACTTTTAAAATCTAGCTACAGAAACTCCACAGCAAGATGAGTGGAATGTGGAAGGGTATCCTCTGACATTTGTCCATGTTCCTCACGGATACTAGGATTGTTAATTTTCTCTGGAGAATGTTCTTCCACCTGCTCTGAGATGCTTGGTATGCGAGGTGTTTTCCCACACCACGTGGGCAGGGAGCATCATGAGAGCTTTCCCTGCTTCTGCACAAGGCATTGCCCCAATTTATTTTTCTACCATTTACACTTCCTCCTCTGATTTTGACATAAACAGGGATGTAGGACATTTTGATTTCTCTGAGGAGAATAAGCAATTTGGCAACTGCTTTTGCCGGATTACCAAATTTGAACTAATTAGCAAGAGATGCAATATGGAATTTTGCGGTCACCATGAGTCCGCTCGCCTACTCCGGATTATTTGATGGCTTATATAAAAGGAATTGGTGATCTCAATTAAACTGAGAACTCAGTGATCTCAGCAGTTAAGTGCCCACCACATTAAAATCTATTCTCACAATTGGAATTCTTTGGCAATCCCACAGAGCACAATCACTGAACGGCCACAGATATGAAATCCTTTCTTACCACTGCAACCCTTGTTCCTCCAAGTTAGTGTTGAAGAACAGTGGCAAAAACAGTGAGAGGAAGCATATACTGCTATTACTCTTGCTGTACATTTTCTAAGTACAGAGAGGGAATCTTTTCTCTTGAAATATCAACCCACCATCTTTCTCTAGCGCTAAATGTTTTTTAAAAAGTGCATGCATGCATGCACACACAGGCAAAGCTCCCCCTACCATAATAAAATCCAAAGTCCAATACGGAGTGCTTTCATTTATCTTCTTAAAAAGTAGTGGTATTCTGCTTGCATGACAAAACAGACATAGCCACCAATGATACTTCTGTGAAAAAGTGTAGTTAAAAAGAATTAAGACTCCTGTTGATGAAAATGCAGACTTCCCTGTTTTTCCACAAACTGTGATCTTCATCAACTGTAGTGGTCTGAAGAATTTAATGAAAACTTCAAGCGTATGCCTTATAACTTAGTACCAGATTTTAAATGTTTTGTTATACTGTCATGTGAATCACTGGTCAATGTTCTATATGCCCATCTTTTCAAAAGGATGATTCTTTTATGTGAAAAAAATTTGATATAATTGTGCATATTTGTTCTTTACCTATCCCAGGTTGTCTTTGCCTTATTTTATAAAACAAATCCCCCTAAATAATTTTTAGAAATCCCCCAATTACTCCCTAGATAATTTCTTCCAAAAACTGAGCTAGGAAACAGAACTGCACTAAAGAACATTACCTCCAAAGGTCACCTTAGAAGAAAAGTCTTACCTCCTGTTCCAAGAACTTTCAAGAGTTCGAAGTTTTCAATGCCCACCTTCTCTGCATGGCCTGTCAAATTTGCTGAGAAAAAAGAAAAAAATTTCCATGTCAAAATCTTCAGAGATGCAACACATTGATACATCAGATATTCCGACACATTTCTGCACTTTGAGAACATTTTAATGGATGGAAGAGAAAAAAAGGAACCCTAAAAGAACACTGTACCATTTCAATTTGAAACCTAAAAAAAAAAAAAAAAAACCCACATTTTTGTACATTTAAAATAAAACCAAATTACAGTCCAGGGTAGTAACTCTCAAGCTATTTTCTTTCAACTACCAGTTGTCCACAGGGATCTTCCAGGTCATTCACAAAACAAAAGGTTTTGAGAACTAAGTACTCGGGAACAGAGGTGTTGGTAAAGGAGATCAGTCTGTGATAGGATTTCTTGTACAAAGTGGTCCACCATAAGTTACATGTGAGAAATATCTTCTCAAGCAGATACATAAGTGTTTGCATGATCAGGGCCTTATTCATTATTCTAAAAAAAATTAAGTGCTCTAAAGGCGAAAGCATTTTTGCGCTGATTCCAACCCTGATGCTGCAATTTGTTCCATATGGGCACAAGAGATCTATCCAGAGGGAACATTTGCAGGATCTGGGACTCTGTATTCAATATGTTTCCCAGTGGCATTTTAGAAGAAATTAAATTAAAACAGTCTTTTGAAGACTCATTAAACAGGAGTATTCAAATGACAAGAATATCACATATATAATTTGAATACATTCTAACTGGATGCACTACCAGGAATTTTATAAGTTACTACATTACAAAGCTATCAATTTCTGTAAATACATGTAGCTCCTTCCAAAACTAATAAAAATGGTTATTTACCTTACAGTGACTCTGGTTCTTCAAAATGTTTTATCCACATGGATACCACTCTGTATGTGCATGCACCTGAGACTGGATTCTTTTTGACTAGCAGTATACATTGGGCCCCTGCATGAGCCCTGACTGTCCTTAAGCTCTTCCCTTGAGGGCACAAAGAGCAGGGCAGTCCTAACTGCTATTCAGTTCCTTCACCAATACAGAACCCCCAAAGCTAAAAGGACTTTAGATTAGCAGAGAAGGGGGGTGGATCATAGGATCTGTGTGGACAAAACATCTTGAAGAACCACAGTTACTATAAGATAAGTAACCATTTTTCTTCAATTATGTATCCACATAGATCCCACTGAAGGCAACTAGCAAACAGTTCTCTCTCTCTCTCTCTCTCAGGTGCTGGGTGCTAGGAGTCCTATTTAAATAAGTACTGTAAAACTTCCCTGCAAACTGTGTATCAGATGTAGAGGCTGACACTAGAGAATAATAGCTTGTAAACATGTATGGAGCTCCAATAAGCAGTTCTTCAGATTTCAAATATAGAGATGCCTCTTAAAAAGCCAAAGGAGGCTGCTTGAGCTGTAGCAGACTGTGCCTTGATATGAGATGGAGTTAACTTACTCAGTTGATAAGAATTTCTAAGCAGAGTCTGCAAGTTCTAACAAAACCTGTATGACAAGGATTGCAACCTATATGGATATGGTATGTGGGGACAAGGTGGAAGGAAGAGGAGATTACTTACTTGTAACTGGAGGTTCTTTGAGATGTGTGGTCTATCTGTAGATCACTAAGGGTTATACACATACGTCATGTGTCCGGAGCTGGAGATTTTGAAAGTAGTAGTGTGCATTCATCCACGCATGCACCCTTGCTTCGTCTCATGCTTTTGTACAAGGTGAAAAAGGGCAGGGCGGACAGACTGTCCCCTCAGTTTCTTCTCCACCGCAATCCAAGAAGTTCCCAGGGGAAGGAGAAGTGGAATACAGATAGGGACCACACATCTCGAAGAACCTCCAGTTACAGGAAAGTAACCTTCTCTTCTTTGAGTGATGCTCCCTATTGTATTCCACTGAAGGCAATTGACAAGGAGTACTTAGTTAAGAGGAGGGTGAGAGGAAGAATGATGGGAACAGAAAACAGCTACACTGAAAAAGGCATCTGTTACAGAGTCTCGCACCAAGGCGTAATGGGAAGAGAAAGTATGTAAAGATCTCCAGGTGGTTGCCCAACATATGTCCATAGGCAGTACGTCATGAAGCGCAACCGAAGTCAATGCTTGCGCTCTCGTGGGGTGGGCTCATACTCCAAAGGGCAGAGACAGTCCCAATAGTCAATAAGAGAACATAATGCACCCCAAAATCCACTTGGAAATCCTCTAAGTGGAGATTGCTTGCCCCTTAATCCTTCCTGCTACAGTGATAAACAACCTAGGGGACTTTCTGAAGGATCTCATCCTCTGCAGGTAGGAGGCCAGGGCCCTGCGGACGCCGAGGGAGTGAAAGTGTCATTCTTCCAATAATGCATGCTCTTTTGGAAAGAAAGCAGGCAAGTAGATGGGTTGGTTGAGATGAAAAACGGGAAACAATCTTCGGCAAAAATTTGGGGTGCAAGCGCAGGGAAACTTTGTCCTTCTGGAACATGGTAAAGGGGGGGGGGAAATCCGCCATCATAGCCCGCAGTTTGCCTACCCTCCTTGTGAAGATAATAGCTACCAGTGAGGTGACCTTCACAGAAAGAAGACACAGGAGGCCAGCAGTTCAAAGGGCAATTTCATTAGTGCCGTGAGGCTCAGGCTAAGATCCCACTGGGAAGCTACGGATTAAATGGGAGGACAAGTCTATAAGAGGCCTCTCCAAAACCTTGTAGTCAAGGGGTGCATAAAGACAGAGTGTCCCTTCACAAGGGGGTGGAAAGCACTAATAGCTGCCATGTGCACCTCGATGGAGTTAAGAGCAAGTTCTGATGCCTTCAGGGATAGGAAATAGTCCAAGAAAAGAGGAATACCCACAGCCACAGGGGCAAGACCCTTCTGCTGGGACCAGGAGATGAAAATTTTCCACTTAGCCCTATAGGATTGCTTCATGAACTTTTTGCTGCTACTTGAGAGGATGTCTTGCACTGCTGATGAACATTTCCGCTCTAGTGAAGATGCCCATCCAAAAAATCAAGCTCTCAGGTGACATGTCTGCAGATTGGGATGTCTGATTCTGCCACTGTGTTGTGTGAGCAGTTCTGGAGAAACCGGCAGCGGAAGCAGGGGGATGTGCCAACATGCAGAGAAGGAGGGGAAACCAGAATTAACAAGGCCAGAATGGGGTGATCAGGATGACCATAGCTCTTTCCCATCTCATCTTGTGAGGACCCATGGCAGGAACAGTAGAGGAGGAAAGGCAAAAATTGATCTAGTCCGGCCAGTGGATGACTAGGGCATCACCTTGCGAAAGGGTGCCAAGCCCCCCCATGCAGCAGTACTGGATGCATTTGCTGTTGGTGCAGGAGGCGAAAAGGTCTCTGGTCAGAGTCCCCAGTGGTCAAAAATGTCAACAATCACCGAGTCACATAGCTCCCATTCGTGATCGGCCATGAATTTCCTGCTGAGAGAGTCTGCAATCACATTTTGATTCCCCGGAAGATAGGCTGCTAACAACAGTATCTTGTATGTGATGCACTAGTCTCAGGTCTGGTCTATACTACCCGCCTGAATCGGCGGGTAGAAATCGACCTCTCGGGGATCGATTTATCGATCCCCGAATCGGCGCTCTAACTCCACCAGCAGAGGTGGTAGTAAGCGCCGCCGACAGAAAGCCGCAGAAGTCGATTTTGCCACCGTCCTCACAACGGGGTAAGTCGGCTGCGATACGTCGAATTCAGCTACGCTATTCACGTAGCTGAATTTGCGTATCTTAAATCGACTCCCCGCTGTAGTGTAGATGTACCCTCAGAGACTAACCGCTTCTGCACAAAGTGCTGATGACCTCGAGCCCCCTTGTTTGTTTATGTAGTAAACAGTGGTGGTGTTGTCTGACATGATGAGAACATCACAGGAGAAATGCATGACATGTTTTTCTTACCGTCCTAAGTTCTTGGATGTTGATGTGCATCCTGGATTCCCGAGCAGTCCAAGTTCCCTATGTCATGTGCTCACCTGTCAGCACCCCATCAACTCAGTGATGCATCTGGGATGATCATCATGTATGGGGAGGACGGACGAAAGGGTATCCCAGTGCAAACCTGAACTGGGTCTGTCTACCATTGAAGGTAGGAGAGAACCTCAGGGGGAACTGTCAAAAAGAGGTCCACAAAATGGTGTATAGGAGAATAGATTCTCTGTAGATAGCAGAAGTGATATGAGCAAAGGTAGTGATGTATGTGTATGCCGCCTTGAGCTTCTTGTCTGGATTGCGCTGCTAGCAGACAGTCATCAAGCTAAGGGAATATGAGGATTCCTTGATGCCGGAGATGGACCGCCACTATAAAAAAATATTTGGTGGAAACCCACAGAGCAGTGGTGAGTCCCAATGGTAGAACCTTGTATTGGAAGTGTCAAGGGCCTACAGTGAATCTCAACATCTGCCTATAGGTATGATGAATATCTATGTGGAAATAAGCGTCTTGCATATCGAGAGTCATAAACCACATGCCTTTTTTTCTAGTGAGGATATAATGGCTGCAAGGCTGACCATACAAAACTTTGGTTTGCATATGAAGTGGTTGAGACAATAGAGATCTATGATTGGTCTCCATCCTCCCTTCTCGAGTACCAGGAAATATGTGGAATAGAACCCAGTGTCTTGCAGGGCCATAGGAACAGCCTCTATTGCTCCCTTCTGCAGTAGGGAGTCCACCTTTAGGGCAAGAATACTGTCATGAGAGTGGTCCCAGAGGCAGGATCGTGATGGGAGATGTGGATGAGGTAGCATCGTGATCTCAATCATATAGCCACGTTGAGTGACATCCAAGACCCACCTGTCCATTGTTATCGCACTCCAAGCTGGCAGAAAGAGTGCTAGGCGTCACCCAAAGAAGAGGTGGGTCATAAGTACAGAAGGATCCAAGGTAGCTCTCTAAATTCATTCAGAAATATCGCTTATGCAAAGGCTGAGTGTGTGGTGTCGAAGACTGTACAGATGGACCAGGTGGACAGGACCATTGGGTCTCTGACGCTTACGAGGAGGCTCATATGATTGCTGATGAACGAACGGAGGAACTCTGAACTGTTGTGCAGGAGGCGGACTGTAGAACTTGCGCTTGGGTGCAGGTGTACAGATATCCAGTGATCACAGGGTGGCTCTGGAGTCGTTGAGGGAGTGTAGGGACTTGTCGGTGTTCTAGCTGAAAAGGTGAGATTCATTGAAAGGGAGGTCTTCAATGGTATTCTGCACCTCCCTGGGGAAACGAGAAGACTACAACCAGGATTTCCTCTGCATGATGATGCCAGTGGCCACAGTGTACAAAGATGTGTCTGCTGAATCCACAGCAGCCTGGACATTGTCCTGGTGCCCAGCTTGCCCTCCTCTAAGACAGTCTGGAAGCAGGCACGATCCTGCTGGGGAAGCTTGTCCGCAACGTCTGCTAACTGGTTGTAATTTAGAGAGTCATATTTAGCTAATAATGCCAGGTAATTGGAGATCTGAAACTGAAGGCTGGCCAAAAAAAAAAAAAAAAAAAGAGAGAACTTACTACCTAGGAAGTCCAGTCTCTTACCCTCGTCTGCTGGAGTAGAATGTGGATGTTGCTGCCTGGCCAGTTCTGTTGTTGTTTGTATAACCAGAGAATTCAGTGGAGGGTGAGAAAACAGAAACTCAACCTCCTTTGCCACTACATAGTACTTCTTGTCCACCCCCTTTGGGTTGGGAACGCAAGTGGCCTGAGCATGCCAGACAGTTTGAGACAGCTGGAAAATGGCACTGTTCATTGGTAGCACAACCTTGGCCAGTACCGATGGATGGAAGATATCAAGTAACTGATGTAGGCTGTCCTGTATTTTCTCCAGTGAAGGGCATCAGCCACTCTTCTCAACAGTTCTTGGAACTGGTGGTAGTCATCCAGAGGGGAGGAAGGAGTAGACGACACTGCTGCGTACAAAGATGAGGGGAAACACACTGGTTCTGGGAGCAGTATCAGAGTCAGGCTAATCGGTGCATCCTCCAGTCCTGGTTTTGAACGTCTACTTGATGAAAGGCAGGGTGGTGTGATGGGAGAGTACTGTTGTGTCGATCGGGAAGGTTGCAAAGGTGGATATTGTGCCCAAGACTCCCAGTATGGCCAAACAGCAGTTGTTGTGGAACCCATGGAGCTAGGTACTAACGACTCCTATGCTGAGAAAGGGAAGATATTGCCACTGAGCTGGCAGTATCTTCAGAAAGTCATGCCAATGGTATGAAAGGGGTGGACTTTGTGTTCCATCAGAGTCCTCCCATGCTGAGAAGTCAGAGCCCTGCTTGAACAGCAGTGCTGGCAGAACCATGTAAGCCACAGAGGAACGATCAGGAACACGACCTGAAAGAGGTAAGTCCAAGGTAGGAGAGCAGCCTCTTTTAGGAGGTGAGTGCACCAGGAGACGTGGAGACCTCACCTTTTCCAGGGCAAAGTGTTTATTAGGCCCAGGAGCCAACTCAAGCCTCCACAGCATCAGCAGTGCCTGTTCCAAAGTTGGAACCAGAGCCGGAACCAGAGCAGAGGACTGTCTCAGAACCAAAGATTCCCTTGATTTTGGTGGCGTTGATCCGGAAGGGGTACACAGCTTAGTGACCAGGACCACTAGGCCCCGTGTCCTGTGCGACTTCTTGTTGTGTGTGTGAGCCTTGGAATGCGCTGCTTCTCCATTGCTGGAACTCATGAAGGGTACAACGTCCTTCTTGGGCCTTGAGGAAGATTTACTGTCATGCTTATGCACATGCTTCCTTGCCTCACGATTAGGCCCCAGCATGGGGTCCGTAGCACTAGTACCAGTGGAACAGGACTGAGGCTCCACAGTAGGAGGCGTGCTCCTCGAATGCGCAGGCCCAAACAAGGATATTTTTCAGTCTGGATCTGACTGCAGCCTCATGGCGACCTCCATGAGGTGCTTCTTGAGGTGGAGTGCCTTCCCAGGTATGGCTTGGGAAAAAGAGGTAGATAGTGCACCTGGATGCACCATGGGCTTCCCCCAAGCAGTAAAGACAGTGTGGTGGTTGTTGCTGACCAAGAATGAGTGAGGCCAAGAGGAGCAGATCTTGAACCCCGGCATCTTTGGCATAATCCAGTACCCAGGCATAGGTGCTGGGGAAAGGGGGACGGGAGATAGGCAAAACGGCATCCTCAAATTCTTAAAATCCTAAAAACTACTCCTCTATGGAAAAACTGCTGACAACAGTCCCCAATGTGAGCTTCTTCCAGGCACTTCAGGCAGCTTGAATGCGGGTTGCCCAGGTGCATAGCTTTGTTGCAAGAGGTGCAGGGCTTAAAGTCCAGTGACTGAGGCGTGCCTTGGCACCAGAGAACGCACAAAAACTCCACTAACACACAAAGTTACAGAACTTCACTAAAACTAGCTAAAACTAATAATTAACTATGTACAGATATAATAAAAAAATACCACAGAGAGCTTGCCAAAGCAAGGATAGCAGTTCCAGCAACCATCACAAGCTATAAGAAGGAACTGAAGAGACGCGGGGTCGGCTGGGCACTTTATACCAGTGCTATAGGTGCAGGGCTGCAGAGGGCATTCGAGCTGCCCCAATGCGTACCACTGAGAGAAAAATTTCCAGAAATTGTGCTTGGGGCAGTGCACACCTAAAGTGGAATGCACATGTGAAATCACCCGAACAAGAAAAACTATCTGCACAGTAAGAGAAACAAAGAAGCTATCATTACGAGGTAGCAAAGGACAATGGGGCAATTCAGTCTATGCAGTTTTTAGAAATCTCTAATCTCCTTTATTGAGCTAACCATCAGAAACTGCCTTAATGGGATTGCTTACATGAATAAAATGATAAGCCTAAATGTTTGTAAGATCAAGACCTTAACTTCATTTTTCATTTGTTCATTTACTTGGTTAAGCCACTCAAGTACTCATTGCAGACATCTCCTGGAAATGCAAAAATCAAGTTAAAAGCTCAGCTATATCAGGAACCCAGTTTCTCTTCCTCACCGGCACATCTCAGAAAAGTTTATCATTTCTGAAATAGTTTGTCTCATCCAAAAGACAGGATGGACCATCAGTAGTATTAGTAAATCCATAACTATTCTGTTGCAGAAGCATTTTTAAGTTCTTATGGTAATATTCTTTGATGAATTCCAAATATTCCTGTTTTCTATAACATTTTAGTAAGAGAATCATTCTTCTCAAACCATTATAGCAAAAGGCAGTATATTAGTACTTGCATCCTCTCCACAATTATAGTGGAGAATTTATTTTTATAAATCTAGACCCAAAACAACTGCAAAATATTTTTAACAGTGAGGATAGATAATAACCATTCCTTAATACAGGCACACATTCTCAAAAAATCTGCCAATAATGAGCTTGAGAGAAAAGAATATTTTTCTATATTGGAGAAGAGCAATTACAACTCGATACCCTAAGCAGCTTTAGTATTAAAAGGTGCTACATAAGTAGACACAGTGTTAAGTGTTATTCAACTGTGCTGACACAAACATTAAAAAGAATAAATATATATAGTTAAGCCACTTACATAGGGTATTCCTATTCCATAATAAGTTATCACTAAAAAACTATACCATCAAACACTCCAGGCAAAACTCTGGCCCTCTTTGCTTTTGCCTCTTAAAATGAATCTGAAACAATACTGAACAGAACATTACAACGGTATGCCAGAACTCATCTCCAAGTAATCATGGAATATTAAACCCCACCCCCCACCCGTGCTCTCAAAGATAGCCATAGACTAGCTGCTGTCCCTACTGAGACTACATTGCTTATTTTGGTGTAGAGTTTAAACAAAAAAAAAAAAAAAAAAAAAAAAACACACACACAACTCTCTCCTCCACATTCTCTTGCTCATCTCCTACTTTCTCTCACTTGCAGCACTCCATCTATCTCACTGCTCTTCCTCTTCTCAGGTTGTGCCTTTCCAGTATTACTCCATGGCTGTTTCTCCTGGATTGCTCTGCCCACCTGCCCCCCACTGTTGTTATATACCCAGACAACCCACCTACAAGGTGTAACCCAATCCTGAATATTTTTCAAAAAACATTTCCAGTAATTAAGGGATTACAAATCTTTTACACTTGTTTAAGGGGACATCACGCCTATGAAAGTAAGTTATATATTTGATTAGTCATTAATACAGTCAAACCCCGCAATAAGGCACCCCGCCATAACGCGAAATCGCATATAACGTGATCACAATTTGGCCCCCCTTTAAGACACACAGTAATACAGTACTGTACCAGTGGTCCCCAACGCCATGATGGCTACCGGGACATTGATGTGCCCCCGCCTAGTGCCAGGCAGGGGAGAGAAGCTGCAGCCCCGCGCCTGCTGGTGACAGAGAGCACCGGCGCCCACAGCCCTGTTGTTCTCTGTCCCCGGCAGGCGCAGGGCCGCGGCTCCTCTCCGGCTTAGAAAGAAGCCGCGGCCCCGTGCTGCCAGGGACAGAGCTCCAGGGCTGCGGGCACCGGTGCTCTCTGTCCCCGGCAGGCACGGGGCCTCAGCTTCTCTCCCCTGCTGGGCACTAGGGGCACTAAGCGGCGCACATCAATGCACCGCCTTGGGGACCACTGACGGGCTTGAAACCCCGCTATACTGCGACCCCACATTTAGCGCAATGTAATTTTTTGGACACCAAACATTGCGGTATAGCGGAGTTTCACTGTACATACAGTAATGAGATATACAGATTTTAGTGGAATGCCCACATTACTCATGAGTGGTGAAGCTACAAGTGAATCATGCAGGTCATCCTAAATCGATGCTAATAAAACCTTCACTCCATATTACATAATCATGTATTCTGAATGTGCCACATATTACATAACAAAAATTAGAAATGTTTTAGGTGATTTTTAAAACTGAACTGCAAGTGTTCTTGTATCCGTCTATCTTGTAAAGCTAGGCACCATAAATAAGAGTTAAACTGTACAGGCCTTGGAGGGGAGATTTAAAACTATTCAATTTCTTAGCAGTGTTATAACTAAAACAGCTTTTCTATAAATAAGATTGGTGTGATTTTAAAATATGACCTCTTCGGATCTTTCCTGGTTAGAAGTCAGAGTCATAGAAATGTAGAGCTGGAAGGGACATCTAAAGATCAGATGATCAGAAACAGAGTGCCCTCTTTACACAAAGTGCATGGACAAGATTAGCCTGTGTGAATATATGGTCTGAGAAAGAACAAGCTGATAGAAATGTGCTAAGAAAGGTGTAAATCTGAGACCACCTTATCCATGTGGAATACCATATAAATCTTGAGAGACCAGAGCACTGAGCTCACCTACCCTCCTAAAAGATGTAACAGCTATACCAGGAAAACCATTTTGACACATTCTCTAGGGGTGCTTGTGCAAGGGGTTCATAAGGTGAATTTTTTTAGGATAAAGATCAAGCCCCAAGAAGGCAGCGGCTGTAAAGCATTTTGATATCTACTGATGAAAAGCACTATATAAGAGCTAAGTACTATTATTAATTATTAACCATACTATTAACCAACCTGGAGTCTGTGGAGTGAAAAAAGATAAGTATATCCTTAATAAAACTGTGGTAAGTCGATATGACAGCCAAATGCACTTTCAGGGAAGCTATGGCTAAACCTTGAAGCATTACATGTAAAAAGGTATTCTAAGGGTATGTCTACACTACAAAATTAGGTCGAATTTATAGAAGTCAATTTTTAGGAAGCGATTTTATACAGTCGATTGTGTGTGTCCCCACTAAGCACATTAACTCGGCAGAGTGCATCCACAGTACCGTGGCTAGGGTCGACTTTCAGAGCGCTGCACTGTGAGTAGCTATCCCACAGTTCCCGCAGTCTCCGATGCCCATTGGAATTCTGGGTTGAGCTCCCAATGCCTGATGGGGCAAAAACACTGTCACGGGTGGTTTTGGATATGACGTCAGTCGCCCCTCCCTCCGTGAAAGCAAAGGCAGACAATCGTTTTGCACCTTTTTTCTGTGCGGCCACCATACTGCTTTCAGCAGACGGTGCAGTAGGACTGCTAACCATCATCATCTAACCACCGCTTCCGCTGCAACTCTGCTCTCCTGGTGCCATGAATCCACCTCGCAGATCCTCTCATCGTTCGGTATATCTATTCTTGTGGCATCCGTCGTCATCCACCACTTCTACTGCAACTCTGCTCTCCAGCAGACGCCATACCATGGCAAGCCTGGAACCCGCTCAGCTCACCGCTGCTGTTGCGAGCATTGTAAACACCTCGAGCATTATCCTGCAGTATGTGCAGAACCAGAACATGCAAAAGCAGGCGACGACAGCACGATCACGATAGTGATGAAGACAGACACAGACTTCTCTCAAAGCACAGGCCCTAGCAATTTGGACATCATGGTGGTAATGGGGCATGTTCGTACCGTGGAATGCCGATTCTGGGCCTAAGAAACAAGAACAGACTGGTGGGACCGCATAGTGTTGCACGTGTGGGATGATTCCCAGTGGCTGTGAAACTTTCGCATGTGTAAGGGCACATTCATGGAACTTTGTGACTTGCTTTCCCCGCCCTAAAGCACAAGAAAACCAAGATGAGAGCAGCCCTCACAGTTCACAAGCAAGTGGCGATAGTCCTCTGGAAGCTTGCAACACCAGACAGCTACCAGTCAGTCGGGAATCAATTTGGAGTGGGTAAATCTACTGTGGGGGCTGCTGTGATTCAAGTAGCCAACGCAATCACTGAGCTGCTGCTATCAAGGGTAGTTACTCTGGGAAATGTGCAGGTCATAGTGGATGGCTTTGCTGCAATGGGATTCCCTAACTGTGGTGGGGCGATAGACGGAACGCATATCCCTATCTTGGGACCGGACCACCTTGGCAGCCAGTACTTAAACTGCAAGGGTACTTTTCAATGGTGCTGCAAGCACTGGTGGATCACAAAGGACGTTTCACCGACATCAACATGGGATGGCCAGGAAAGGTACATGACACTCGCATTTTCAGGAACTCTGATCTGTTTGAACAGCTGCAGGAAGGGACTTACTTCCCAGACCAGAAAATAACAGTTGGGGGATGTTGAAATGCCTATAGTTATCCTTGGGGACCCAGCCTACCTCTTAATGCCATGGCTCATAAAGCCATACTCAGGGACCCTGGACAGTAATCAAGAGCTGTTCATCTATGGGCTGAGCAAATGCAGAATGGTGGTAGAATGTGCATTTGGATGTTTAAAAGTGCCCTGGCGCAGTTTACTGACTCGGTTAGACCTCAGTGAAACCAATATTCCAATTGTTATTGCTGCTTGCAGTGTCCGCCACAATATCTGTGAGAGTAAGGGGGAGGTGTTGATAGCGGGGTGGGAGGTTAAGTGCAGCCAGACACCAGGACGATTAGAAGAGCACAGCAGGGCGCGCTGCGCATCAGAGAAGCTTTGAAAACAAGTTTCAGAACTGGCCAGGCTATGGTGTGACAGTTCTGTTTGTTTCTCCTTGTTGAAAACCCGCCCCCTTGGTTCACTCTACTTCCCTGTGAGCCAACTGCCCTCCCCCATTTGATCACCGCTTGCAGAAGCAATAAAGTCATTATTGTTTCAAAATCATGCATTCTTTATTAATTCATCACACAAATAGGGGGATAACTGCCAAGGTAGCCTGGGAAGGGTGGGAGAGGAGGGAAGCACCGGGTACGGTGGTGGATAAGGGGAGGAGAGAAGGACAAGGCCACACTGCACTTCAAAACTTATTGAATGCCAGCCTTCTGTTGCTTGGGCAGTCCTCTGGGGTGGAGCGGTTGGGTGCCCAGAGACCCCTCCGCCCCCGCATTCTTGGGCATCTGGGTGAAGAGGCTATGGAACTTGGGGAGGAGGGTGGGTGGTTACACGGGGCAGTAGCAGCGGTCTGTGCTCCTGCTGCCTTTCCTGCAGCTCCACCAGACACCGGAGCATATCAGCTTGATCCCCCAGTAGCCTCAGCACTGCATCCTGCCTCCGCTCATCTTGCTCCCGCCACCTCTCATCTTGTTCGTCCCTCCTGTCCTCGCATTCATTTTCTGCTTTCCTGGACTATGACATTGTTTGCCTCCATGCATTCTGCTGAGCTCTTTCAGTGCAGGAGGACTGCATGAGCTCAGAGAACATTTCATCGCGAGTGCGTTTTTTTTCACCTTCTTATCTGCTCTAGCCTCTGGGACAGAGATAATAGTGGGAGCATTGAAACATTTGCAGCTGCGTGAGGAAAAAAAGGGAGAGTAGTATTTAAAAAGACATATTTTAGTGAACAATGGGTAGAATCTTTCATGGTGAACCAAGCTGTTAACAT
The DNA here is from genome assembly GCF_027887155.1 of Malaclemys terrapin pileata. Taxonomy (NCBI): domain Eukaryota; kingdom Metazoa; phylum Chordata; order Testudines; family Emydidae; genus Malaclemys; species Malaclemys terrapin. The sequence continues at coordinate 122,554,592 of NC_071508.1, forward strand.
TACATAGCACAAGTGCTTTTGGTACAAGGTCGCATTTTGCCTCTTACATTGAGGGCCTGCCGGTTTGGTGTGAGAGATCACACACGCAGGGCCAGGCAACAGAATTCGGCTTGCAGGCAGCCATGGTAAGCCACAATCTTTTAGCTTCTTCAACCTTCATAACATGTGGGAATGGTTTCAAACAGCAGCGCCCCCCTTTCCCATACCCGTTGGGTTGCCATTTAAAAAGAGGGGCTGTACTGGCCACAAATGCATCCCAAGTCTTCAGGGCAAATTAATCATTAAACATGTTTGCTTTTAAACCATGTATTATATTTACAAAGGTACACTCACCAGAGGTGCCTTCTCTGTGAGCCCGCCTTGGGAGGGTGGGAGGGTATTGGCTCGAGGGTGATAAACAGTTACTGGCTGTCAGAGAGAATGGTTTCTCAGCTTGCGTGCTGTGCGCTATCCTCATCCCCCTCATCTTCGTCGTCCCCAAAATCCTAATCCCTATTGCATGAGACTCCCCCCTAGCAGGTGTCCACGGACATGGGTGGACCTAGTGGTAGGGGCCCCTTCTAGAATTGCAAGCAGCTCATAGAAGCGGCATGTCTGGGGCTCTGACCCGGAGCAGCTATTTGCCTCTTTGGTAGGCATGCCTAAGCTCCTTAAATTTTCACACGGCACTGCTGCGGGTCCCTGGTGTAGCCTCTGTCCATCATGCCCTTGGAGATTTTTTCAAATATTTTGGCATTTCATTTTTTGAAAAAGAGTTTTGATAGCACGGATTCATCTCCCCAAACAGCGATCAGAGCCAGTACCTCCCGTTCGGTCCATGCTCGAGCTCTTTTACGATTCTGGGACTGCATGGTCACCTGTGCTGATGAGCTCGCCACGCTGGCCAAACAGGAAATGAAATTCAAAAGTTCCCGGGGCTTTTGCTGTGTACCTGGCTAGTGCATCTGAGTTGAAAGTGCTGTTCAGAGCAGTCACAATAGAGCACTCTGGGATAGCTTCCGGAGGCCAATACCGTCGAATTGTGTCCACATTACCCCAAATTCGACCCAGCGATGTCGATTTCAGCGCTAATCCCCTCATCGGGGAGGATTACAGAAACAGATTTTAAGAGCCCTTTAAGTCGACAAAAATGTCTTTGTCGTGTGGAAGGGTGCAGGGTTAAATCAATGTAACGCTGCTAAATTCAATCTAAACTCATAGTGTAGACCAGGGCTAAGATTCCAGGTATTCCTGCTTAAGACCGGGTCTTACTATTCATCCACAAGGTGAAATGTCTCCACTTCTGTTTATAACATTTCAGAGTGGATTTCTTTCTGTATTGCAAAAGAAAGCTTGAACTACCTGTGAACATAGTAGTTAGTAAGTTATCCACCATGCTGCCTGATGGAGAGTCTACAGATTTGGATGCAGGGCCCTCTTTTTTGAGGAAAAAGGCCTGGAAGCAAAGGAAGCCAGACCAGCAGTTTCCCGACTAGCTGCAGAAGATCTGGATACCAGCGCTGGTGAGGTCAGGTTGGTGATATTTATATGATGTTGGCCACATCTGCCATGATCTTCTTTACATATGGGAATGGTAAAAAAAGAGATGGATAAGAGACAACTGTTCTAGTCCAGCAGGGAAGCTGTGACATTCTGTACCTCGTGGGAACACCCTACACCCCCATGTTCATCCTTCTAATATGACTGTGTGGTATAAAAGGTTTGTCATGTTGGGTGTCTTCGGAAGACTCATGATGCACTGAGCATCGTTGTTATAGTGATGTTATAGTAATTGTTGTTACAGTAATTTTATTGTAAGGCTATAGGTTGTAATGTCATATATATAGTTATGAGGCTGAAAATGTGTCTTCATGGCTTAAAATAAGCCCAGGCAAAAACTCTCCCAGAGCAGAGAGGCAGTTCACACCTCATCAGGGCATGTATGGGACAAACCCAGCCCAGCCTCACAGGAACAAAGGATGCTGGCCTAGGCAGCAACAAAAGGATCTGTTGGACCCTCATACCCCATTCGTTTGGTCAGTTTGGGACTGCAATGAGGCAATTCTCACCTGACTCTGAAGCGGGGTAGGGCAAAGCCAAGGGGGAAGCAAGAACATGATAAAAGAGAGAGACATTTGCTATGCTCCTCCTCTCTCTTCCACCTCCATCTACAGACATAATCACCAAGCAACTGAAGTGCTGATCAAAGGGGAGAGCCTGGCTGAAGGGCAACCAGCCAGCCTGTGGTGAGAAGCATCTAAGTTTGTAAGGGCACTGAAAGTGTTAAGATCAGCTTAGAATGCGTTTTGCTTTTATTTCATTTGACCAAATCTGACTTGTTATGCTTTGACGTATAATTACTTAAAATTTATCTTTGTAGTTAATACATTTGTTTGTTTATTCTACCTGAAGCAGTGTGTTTGGTTTGAATCCTGACAGAGACTCCCCTTGGGATAACAAGCCTGGTGCATATCAATTTCTTTATTAAATTGACAAACTCATATAAGCTTTCAGCGTCCAGCGGGCATAACTGGACACTGCAAGATGGAGGTTCCTAGGGTTCTGTCTGGAACCGGAGATATTGCAATGCTAGTGTCATTTTGTTGCACAATCCAAGGAGCAGCTTACATGTCAGAGGCTGTGCATGAACAGCCCAGAAGTGGGGGTTCTCACAGCAGAGCAGGGTAAGGCTGGCTCCCAGAGTCAAGGATTGGAGTGACCTAGCAGATCACTAGTACAAATAATACCAGAGCGGAACATCACAGAAGCATCCGAGAGAGATGTCCTGTCTACGTGCTCTTGGGCAATATAGGCTCTGCAACTGTGTGCTCTGTCTAGATGCAAAAGAGTTAGTTAGCAGTTGGCCCCCATTGTGAGAAGTAATGAGGGAACTGTTTGTTTCAGGGACCATTTGTGTTGTCCTTGAGATTTTTTGCTTAATGAGTCTCTTAGCATATTCTCCCCCACCAGGCATATGGCTACTGTGAAAATGTGATACTGAATGCACCAGAACCAGAGTTTTCTCGACTCTGTGGCTAGGATCAGGGAGTACGCTTCCACTTGTTTGCTCATGTACTACATGGCTGTCCTACACAGTGCTGCAGGGACAGAAAGAACTACTGAAGGTCCATTGTACTGTCCTGAGGTCTACTACATTGATATGGAGTCTAGACTCCAGGAAACTACTAAGACTCTTGTCATTGAGGGTCAAATGATTGCAAAGAGTTATCAGAGAACTAAGAGAACATCAGCAGAGTTAAGGACAATACGGATTTTTTAAATATATTTGAAACAAAAAGAATCCTGACAATGGTATTGGTCCATAACTAGGTGGAAATAGTAAAATTATCAATAATTAAGAAAAGACATAAGTATTCTATAAATATTTCTGTTCTGTATTTGGGAAAAAAACAGATGACATATCATATGGTGAGAATTCTTTCCATTCTACTAGTCTCTCCAGAGAATGTTAAACAGAAGCTGCTAAAGTCAGATATTTTTAAAAAATCAACAGGCTGAAGAGCTCACTGGACTGTTAATGATGACTTTCAGTAATTCTTGGAACACTTGGGAAGTTCCAGAAGACTGTGCCAGTTTTTAAAAAGGGTAAACAGGATGAGACCTGGGTAATTATAGGCCTGACATCGATCCTGGGCAAGATAATGGAGTGGCTGATACGGGACTCAATTAATAAAGAATTAAAGAAGGGTAATGTAATTAATGCAAATGAACATAGGTTTATGGAAAATAGATCCTATCAAATTAATTTTTGGAGGGAGGAGTTGATGAGATGACAAGTCTGGTCAATAAAGGTAATAGTGTTGGTGTAATATAATTACTTCTGTAAAACATTTGACTTAGTACTCCATAACATTTTGATTAAAAACTATAACGATATAAAATAAACCTGCTGTGATATTGCACTCTATATGATTTTATGAAAATGTGCTAATGTAACTGGAATATGCTTCATGCAAAAGGTCTCTTGTAAGGTATCATTACAAAAAGCTTATAATCTACTGAGTGTGATCATCCTATTTGTATAAAAGGTATCACTCTTGTATCTAAAACTAGAAATATGAAATATAACTGCATAATTACAATAGGCCCTCAATGTGTGGGCCATTAATGGTGGTTTGGAATCTTGATGACTCCCATTAACCAGGACAATTGTCTGCAGATGGCTCTGTTTTACTTGTAAGTCTCCCTGTATACATGTGTGCTGGCAAGTGAGTAATGAAGTCTTGCAGTGACATGTGATTATGTCACCTGAACTGGAATCCATCTTTTCCATTGAAAAGGTGGGAATGGGAACCCAGAGAGGGACAAAGGATTCCCGCCTTATGCAAAAAAGATATAAGTGGGTGGAAGAAAACAAGAGAAGGCAGCCATCATGAGGAATCCCCTACCTACCACCTGAGCTGGAAAAAGGGCTGTACCAGGGGGAAAAAAATGTGCCCAAACTAGGAAGGCATCCAGTCTGTGAAAAAACTTACTGAAACATCTCTCAGGGTGAGATTTTATCTGTACTCAATTGTATTACTTTATTAGCTTAGATTTGTGTGTTTTATTTTATTTCACTTGGTAATTTGCTTTGTTCTGTCTGTTACTACTTGGAACCACTTGAATCCTACTATCTGTATTTAATAAAATCACTTTTTACTTATTAATTAACCCAAAGTATGTATTAATACCTGGGGGGGGGGGCACAAACAGCTGTGCGTACCTCTCTATCAGTGTTATAGAGGACAAACAATTTATGAGTTTACCTATATAAGCTTTACACAGGGTAAAATGGATTTATTTGGATTTAGATGCCCAACTTCCAGTGGGGTCTGAAGTGTTAAAGACAAGAACACTTCTGTAAGCTGCTTTCAGTTAAGTCTGCAGCTTTGGGGCAAGTAATTCAGACCCTGGCTCTCTGTTGAAGCAGACAGGCGTGTCTGGCTCAGCAAGACAGGGTGCTGGAGTCCCAAGCTGGCAGGGAAAGCAGGAGCAGAAGTACTCTTTTGCACATGAGTTGGCAGCTCCCAAGGGGGGTGAGGGGGTTCTGTAATCCAACCTATCACACATGTCACACATTAAGTGGATTAAAATCTGGCTAACTGATGGGTCTCAAAATATAATTGTAAATGGGGAATCATCACTGAGCAGATCTGCTTCCAATGAGATACCATAGAGATCAGTACCTGGCCCTATGGTAGTTAACATTTTTATTAATGACCAGAAGAAAACAAAATTGTAAATGATAAAGTTTGCAAATTGTTGCCTGATTTGTTGAGTGGCTACTCATTATTAAGAATTTCCAATTAGTTACTTAGTAAAATTTCTGAGGTTTAAAGGGTTACAGTCCCAGAATTAGGCACAACAGACGTAAATTCAATACGCGGATGTGAACACCAACATGCACAGTCACAACACTCACATTGAGGGCAAAAGAACTCTTTAAATACTTTGATAGCATAATTAGCAAAAACACAAATGTTCCAACCCAAATAAATGTAGTATTCCAGTTCCCCAATAACTCAGGGTACTAGTGGGTAACTCACTTATGCAATAGCTCACAGGCCTCAAAGTCTTATGCTAACTACTTAAGCTAATTTCTTAAGGATGTATGCTCATAGGTTTCTTGCATTACTGCTGCATAAAATACCTTTAAGTTAACTCTGTGGACTACAAGTTGATAAAAACTGCTGTGGTAAATAGAGAAGACAGGTCCCAACTCTACATATAAAATGATGAAGTGTAAATTAGCTCTTACCACTCAAGAAAGATCTTGGAGTCATTGGGGATAGTTCTCTGAAAACATCCACTTAATGTGCAGTGGCAGTCAAGAAAGCGAACAGAATATTGGGAATCATTATGAAAGGAATAGATAATAAGACAGAAAATATCATATTGCCTCTTGTAGTAGGTTTGGGCCGAGGTTCGGCCCTCAGCGGGGCTGTGGGGTGTCCCACCGCCTCGCTCTGGTCCAGCAGCAGTCTGGGACAACAGGCACACTGTTAGGGGCTCAGGCCCATAAGCAGGGGCTGAGTCAAGTGGTCCGAAACCCAGGCCCTTAAGCAAGGGCTGAGGCAAAGTCTATAGCGGCCCAGGCCCTAGAGTCAGGGCGGGCAGCAAGCAAACAAATAGTCAATCAGTGGCCCAGGCCGTGTAGCAGGGGCTGGGTCAGTTTGGGGCAGCCCGGACCCTAGGTCAGGGCGGGGCAGCAAACAAATAGACAATCAGGTACCCAGCCTCTCTAGACCAGGGGAAACAGGGGGAGTCTGCCACCCAAGGAGTGGGTGGCAGGGGGGACGCAGGCCCTCCCACTCCACTGCGTCCCAGCCCGGGGCCCTAGCAGCGACGGAAACTCGCTGCTGTCAGTGGGGATCCTGGCCGCAACACACTGACATCGGCTCTGGCAGTGCAGCAGCCAGACTGGGATCGGCTGCCCCCAGGCTACTTCCACACTCCCCTCGTATGGTACCTGGGCCGTCTTGGTGTCGTCTGTGCTCTCCACCAGCATTGGCTCCTCTGGGTAGGTGGCAAAGAGCAGGCTCGGCTCCTCCTCGGGGTAACTGGCACGGGGCAGACTCGGCTCCTCCTCGGGGTAGCTGGCACGGGGCAGGCTCGGCCAGTCCTCCTTGGGGTAGCTGGCACGGGGCAGGCTTGGCCAGTCCTCCTCGGGGTAGCTGGCGAGAGGTAGACTCAACCGGCCCGGTGACTCAGCAGGCCGGTCGCGGCCTGCGGCTGTTTCCCAAGTAAACGGGAGCTCGGCCACAGACGTCTGCTCTCTCTGCCGGCCTGGCCTCCACTGAACTCTGCAGGCGAGCTTTTATACTTCCGGGTCGGGGCCGTGACCTCGGAGGGGCGGGCGCCGGACCCCGTGGCTCCGCCCCCGTTGGGATTAGGGGAGGTTCGGCCCTCAGCGGGGCTGTGGGGTGTCCCACCGCCTTGCTACACCTCTATATAAATCTATGGTATGCCCACATCTTGAATACTGCATGAAGATGTGGTCGCCACATTTCAAAAAAGATAAATTGGAATTGGAAAAGGTACAGGAAAGGGCAACAAAAATGAGTAGGAGTATGGAACAGCTTCCATATGAGGAGAGATTAAAAAGACTGGGACTTCTCATCTTGAGGTAACTAATGGGGGATATGAAATGAGGTCTATAAAATCATGACTGGTATGGAGAAAGTAACATAACACAAGAACTAGGGGGTCACCAAGTGAAATTCATAGGCATCAGGATTAAACAAACAAAAGAAAGTATTTCTTCACACAACGCACACAGTCAACCTGTGGAACTCTTTGCCAGAGGATGTTGTGAAGGCCAAGACCATAATAGGGTTAAAAAAAAAAAAAAAACCTAGATAAATTCATGGAGGATAGGTCCATCAATGGAGTATTAGCCAGAATGGGCAGGGATACAAAACCATGCTCTGAAGTGTCCCTAGTCTCTGTTTGCCAGAAGCTGGGAATGGGCAACAGGACGGATCACTTGATGATTATCTGTTCTGTTCATTCCCTCTGAAGCACTTGGCATTGGCCACTGTCCAAAGACAGGATACTGGGTTGGATGGACTATTGGTCTGACCTAGTATTGATGTTCTTATGTTCAAAGCAATCTGGATCTCTTGTTAAGCTGGGCACAAGGCAAACATCATTCATTCAATACAGATAAATGTAAATGTATACACCTAGGAACAAAGAATGTAGGCCATACTTACAAGATTGGGAACTCTACTCTAGGAAGCAGTGACTGAAAAAGATTTGGGTGTCATGGTGGACATTCAGCTGAACATGAGCTCCCACTGTGACACTGTGGCAAAAAGAGCTAATGCAATCCTCAGATGAATAAACAGGGCAATCTTGAGTAGGAGTAGAGAAGTTATTTTACCTCTATATTTTTTACTGGTGTCACTGCTGCTGGAATACTGTGTCCAGTTCTCATGCCCACAGTTCAAAAAGGATGTTGATAAATTGGAGAGGGTTCAGAGAAGAGCCATAAAAATCATCAAAGGATTAGAAAACCTGCCTTACAGTGATAGATTGAACTCCTTAAATCTATTTAGCTTAACAAAAGAGATTAAAGAATTGACTTGATTACAGTTTACAAGTATTTACCTGGGGAACAAATATTTAATAACGGGCTCTTCAATCTAGCAGAGAAAGGTATAACATGATCTGGTGGTTGGAAGCTGAAGCTAGACAAATTCAGACTGGAAATAGAGTATAAGTTTTTAAACAGTGAGCAATTAGCCATTGGAACAATTGGTCATGGTGAATTCTCCATCACTTGATTTCAAAAGCAGCCAGACTGGATGTTTTTCTAAAAGATATACTCCAGGAATTATTTTGGAAAGGTTCTATGGCCTGTGTTATACGGGAGTTCAGACTAAATGATCCCTTCTGGGCATGGAATCTATGAACAAAAGACATTATGATGCCTCAGACGCTAGCATGAGAGCTACAGCCACAGATATACCCCTAAGAAAATACTCATGGTTAAGATCATCAAGCCTTACTCCTTAGTTACTACAGAACAAAGACATTCCTTTTGAAAGCATAGATCTTTTTAATGTCAAGACTGATTAGACTTTGGACAAATATCAAAACCTCAAAAGGTCAGTTTGACCCTTAAGACTTACTCAGTCCACATCCTCTACAAGAACAAGACCCTTTTTATCTAACATTCCACTTCCACAGTGTCTCTCGAGACTACAACAAAAGATGCAGCCTTAGAGATGGGACCACTTTTTCCTCAGCTACGCCTGTGTCCAATAAGAGATCTCAATACAGAAACAGAATTCTCTGTTGTGCATTTCAGTCAACAGCTTTGGCCTCCAAGCAACAGTTTTGACAGGATGGTGGATTACTGCACACCTATGTCTCCTGGTGCAGAATACTGGAAACCATCCATGACAGTTATTCCATCCAATTCTCCACCAAGCCACCTCGTTTTCCTCCCTCATGCTTCAGGGACTCATCTCATGAGCATCCTATGAGAGCAGTGGTTCTCAAACTTTTGTACGGGTGACCCCTTTCACATAGGAAGCCTCCGAGTGCGACACCTCTTATAGATTAAAAGAGGACAGTTACCTGTTCCGTAACTGGAGTTCTTCGAGATGTGTTGCTCCTGTCTATTCCACAGTAGGTGTGTGTGCTCGCCACATGCACCAGTGCCAGAAGTTTTTCCCTTAGCAGTACTCGTACTGGGGGAGCACCGTGGCGACCCCTGGAGTGGCGCCTGTATATCGCACTATAAGGGGAGCTGCGGGCTCCCCCCACCCTCGGTTCCTTCTTGCGAGACAACTCCGACAGAGGGGAAGGAGGACGTGGTGTGGAATAGACAGGAGCAACATATCTCGAAGAACGCCAGTTACGGAACAAGTAACTGTCCTTTCTTCTTCGAGTGATTGCTCCTGTGTATTCCACAGTAGGTGATTCCAAGCAATATCTGTTGGAGGTGGGTAGGAGTTCACAATAGTTCAGGACGAAGTACAGCCCTGCTGAACCCTGCGTCATCCCTAGACTGGGAGATGATTGCATAATGCAAAGTAAATGTGTGAACTGAGGCCCACGTGGCCACCCTACAAATGTCCTGGATGGGGACATGGGTGACATAGGCAGCTGATAAGGCCTGAGCCCTCGTAGAATGTGCCCTGATGATCGGTGGTGGGGGAATCCCTGCCAGGTCATAGCACGTGCGTATGCATAAGGTGATCCAGCAGGAGAGCCGCTGGGTGGAGATAGGCTGCCCCTTTGCCCGCTTGGCCGAGGCAATAAAGAGTTGAGAGGATTTCTGGAACGGCTTAGTCCAATCCAGATAAAAAGCCAACGCCCTACGCACATCGAGCGTGTGGAGGCGGCGTTCCTCGTTAGAGGAGTGGGGCTTATGCCAGAGCACAGGGAGAAAGATGCTCTGCTCCATATGGAAGGCAGAGACCATCTTCGGGAGGAACGCCAGATGTGGGCGGAGCTGGACTTTATCCCTATGGAAAGCCGTATAGGGGGGTTCTGAGGTTAAGGCCCTGAGTTCCGCGACATGTCGGGCCGACATGATCGCCATGAGGAAGGCCACCTACCACGAGAGGTGCGACCAGGAACACGTGGCCAGGGGTTAGAAGGGAGGCCCTGTGAGACGGGACAAGACCAGGTTAAGCTCCCATTGTGGCATGGGGGGCCTAGCGTACGGGAACGAACGGTCAAGGCCCTTCAGGAAACGGGAGGTCATTGAGTGGGAGAAGACCGAGTGCACCTGCACCGGAGAGTGAAAGGCCGATATGGCCACGAGGTGCACCCTAACTGAGGCAGGTGCCAGACCCTGGGCTCTAAGGAATAAAAAAGGTAGTCCAGGGTAAACTAGAGAGGTGCAGTGGAGGGGGAGACACCCTGCTTGCTCACCCACCTGGCGAACCTGGACCACTTCGCCATGTACTTCCGACGCATGGACGGTTTCCTGCTTTCCAGGAGGACTCGCTTTACCTGCTCCGAACACCTGTTCTCCTCGTCATTCAGCCACAGAGCAGCGACGCTGTCAGGTGGAGCGTGACCAGATTGGGATGGAGGAGGTGCCCCCCGTCCTGGGAGAGGAGGTCCGGGCGGAGCGGTAGCGCCCTTGGGAGAGGCACCAAGAGGCGTAGGAGGGGCCCATATCAGTGCTGGCGGGCCCACGTCAGGGCTATGAGAATGACGCTCGCCTTGTCCGCTTTCACCTTCTGAAGGACCTTGGCGATGACGGGGAACGGGGGAAAGGCATAGAGGAGCTGGCCCGACCAGCTCAGGAGGAACGCGTCGGAGATCACGCCTTCCCCCACCCCTCCCCTGGAGCAGAACCAGGGGCAACGCCGGTTCTGGCGGGCTGCAAACAGGTCGATCTGGGGAGCTCCCCACTCGCGGAAGAGCCGGTGAGCGAACTCCGAGTGGAGCGACCACTCGTACTGGGGGGAGAAGACCCTGTGAGGCAGTCCGCTTGCGTATTGCGGACGCCCGGGAGGTGAGCCACCCTCAGGGAGATATCGTGGGCTATACAGAACTCCCATAGGTTCAGGGCTTCCCGGCAGAGGGCTAGGGAGCGAGTCCCGCCTTGCCTGTTGATACACTATATGGTGGTGGTGTTGTCTGTGAGGACTCTGACCACCCTGCCGCGGAGGCTCGTGAGGAAAGCCACGCACGCCAATCGTATCGCCCTGAGTTCCTTGACATTTATGTGAAGGGACAAGTCCAGGGTCAACCACATTCCCTGGATTTGCACGTCTCCCATGTGGGCTCCCCAGCCGAGGTCGAAGCATCGGACATCAGATCTATGGACGGGTTGGCCTCCCTGAAGGGAACTCCTTGCAGCATATTGCTTGAGCAGGACCACCATAGAAGGGAACCCAGTATCAGGGATGGAACCATGAGCACCTTGTCCAGACCGTCCCGAGCTTAGGAGAACTGGGAGGCCAGCCATATCTGGAGGGGCCTCATACGGAGTCTGGCATGGCAGCTACGCAAGTGCACGCCGCCATGTGTCCCAGAATCCGAAGACATGCCCTCGCCGTGGTCACCGGGAAGGCTATGACCAAGGCAATGAGATCCCTTAGGGTCTCGAACGTGTCCGGGGGAGAGAGGCTGTGGCCCTCGAGGAGTCCAGCAGGGCCCAAATTAACTCTTATGCGCTGAACGGGCACTAACGTTGATTTGGTCTCGTTCACGACAAGGCCTAGATCGGCGCATGTCGACAGGAGCAGTTCCACGTGGGACTCCACTTCGAAACGAGACTCTCCCTTGAGGAGCCAGTCGTCCAGGTAAAGGAAGATTTGTACCCCCTCCCCCCTGAGGTAGGCCACCACCACGGACACACATTTTGTGAAAACTCTGGGAGCCATGAATAGGCCAAAAGGGGAGGACCGCAAACTGGTAGTGGTCCATCCCCACCATGAATCGGAGGAAGCACTGTGCCCCTCGAAAATAAGAAAGTGAAAATACACGTCCTGAAGGTCCAAGGCCGCATACCAGTCCCCCGGGTCCAGGGAGGGGATAATAGAAGCCAGAGACACCATGCAGAACTTGGAAGAGGTTAGGAACCTATTCAGGTCGCGCAGGTCCAGAATGGGCCTGAGACCCGCTTTTGCCTTCGGGATCAGGAAGTATCGGGAGCAGAACCCTTTGCCCTGGAACTCTACCGGTACCCTTTCCACCACCCCAGGTGAAGCATCCGATCCACCTCCTGACCCTGGAGGCGGACATGTTCCGGGTCCCCCAGGGCCATCATGGAGGGCAGGTGATTTGGCGGGGGTGAGGTGAACTGCAACACGTAGCCCTTGGAAATGGTACTGGGGACCCACTGCTCTGATGTTATGAGGGACCACGCCCTATGAAAGGCTGACAATCGGTAGCAGAACACAAACTTTATTAATCAGGGGGTCTCCCTGGCAACAGGCCCTGTGCCCCCCTGCAAATAGTCGAAACCACCTCTTTCCCTTGGAGGGTCCAGGCTGAGGGGCAGAGCAGGACTGCCGCTGAGACCGACACTTCTGGTTTCTGGGTCTTTCGTACGAGGGCTGATATCTGCTCCTCACAGGTTGAGCCACCGGAAGCGATTTGGCCTTGTCCTTAGCCGGAGGGACGTAGAGGCCCAAGGTCTGCAAGGTGGTGCGGGAATCTTTCATCCCATGCAGCCTGACGTCCGTTTGGTCCACAAAGAGCGCCTTGCCATCGAACGGGAGGTCCTGCACCAGGGATTGGGCCTCCATCGACAGCCCGAGCCATGACGCCCTGGGCATGGAAATCGCAGAAGCCATCGAACGGGCCACTGTGTCCGCAGCATCCGATGCCGCTTGCAGGGCCACTTTAACCACCGCCGACCCCTCTTCCACCAGATCCTTGAAGTCCTTCCTGTCCCAGTCCAGGAGGAGTGGCTCAAACTTAGGCAGAGACTCCCACAGGTTAAAGTCGTACCTGCTTAGTAAGGCCTGGTAGTTGGCTACCCGAAGCTGGAAACTAACTGACAAATAAAATTTTCTGCCAAAGAAATCCAGTCTCCTGGAATCTTTGTTTTTGGGTGTGGGCGTGGGCTGGCCCTGACGCTCTCTGTGGTTTACCGATTCCACCACAAGCGAGTTGGGTGCCGGGTGGGAATAAAGGTATTCATGGTCCTTCGCCAGCACAAAGTACTTCCTCTCAGCCTTCTTGGAGATTGGGGCCAAGGAGGCAGGAGTTTGCCACAAGGAGTTTGAGATGTTGGCAATACCCTGGTGCAGAGGCAGGGCCACGCGTCCCGGTGCCGAGGGAGACAGGACGTTAAAGAGGGAATCAGACAGACCCTCCATCTCCTCGGCCTGCAGCTGGAGGTCGGATGCCACCCGCTTTAGCAAGTCTTGGTGCGCCTTGAAGTCCTCCTGCGGGACCGATGGCAGAGGCGCCGCTATGGTGTTGTCCGGTGCCGGGGACAGAGCCCACAGGGAGCCTGGCGCCTCGGTCGGTGCCAGGGCGTCGAGTCCCAGATCAGAGTCCAGGCGCAGGTCTGCCGACTCATGACCCGCCAGCGACCGGACGAGGCCAATGGAGCCTGGGACGCTCCGGTGACCGAACGGGCCCCCGTCTGGGCTGGCACCTGTGGCCACGGTGCCCACTGGCACTACTGTCCTTGTCACAGGGTCCCCTGTCATTGGCCCGACTGAGTGCCCAATGGCAGTATGTGTCCCGGCGGAACGGCGTGGACTGAGGATGGGTGGACGGGTGCCAAGGTCGCCGAAGAACACTCGGTGCCCCGGGAGCGGTAGGAACAGTGCCTGTGATGTTGTCTCTCTCGGGACCTGGACCTCAACAGCAAGGACCGGTACCCAAGCAACCAACTGCTTCGGTACCCATGACGGCGATGCAAAGCCCGGTGCCCTGACGCCAAGGTACCCCGGGGGAAGCCTCTGGCGTGACGTCTAGTTGAGCAGGAGCTGGAACGGGAATGATGACATCTGTCCCATCAAGAGTGGCTCCGGTACCCACACCTCACTGGTGAGTGCTCCCGGTGCCTCCCTCAGTGCCTACACTCGCTGGCAGGCGGCGTCGAGGGTCCCCGCGACTCCCGTCCCGAAGGTGGCTCGGACGGTCTGGCCGGCATCAAGGGTGGCCAGGAGCTGCGCACCGAGCGGTGCGGGAAACGATCCTCAGAGCGGCAACTGCGGCTGGCCGGAGAGGTCTGGTGGACACCCAATGGAGGCTTACCTAGAGACTTGGGGCCCGTACCCGGTTGTGAGCTTGGGACGGGCAGGGACATAATGTCCTTCGCAGCCTGCACCGCCTCTGGCATCGACGGCATCCGTACCGGTGGAGATGCCTGGGCCAACAGTACTAGGCTGCTCCACTCCATGCAAGTCGGAGGTCTTGAGCCCGGGCGAGACCGAGGGCTGCCCAGCACGGGACCAGTCTCCCCCTTACCCTTATCGCGGTGGCATTGCGAGGCCGGGCCCTTCCCTTGTTTTCTGGAGGGAGAGCAGTGCCGACTGGTCGAAGGGGCCTCACTACATACCGACAACACGGCGGCCGGCGCCAAGTCCGATCTGCGAACCGGCGTTGGAGCCAGCACCGACTCCATCAGGAGAACTCGAAGTCTAAAGCCTCTCTCCTTCTTGGTCCTTGGCTTGAACGTCCTGCATATCTTGCAATGGTCGCTAATGTGAGTCTCCCCCAGGCAGCGAAGACACTCAGCGTGAGGGTCGCTCCTGGGCATAGAACGACGACAAGAGTCGCACAACTTGATGCCTGGGGCATGGGGCATGCCACAAGTCCACTCTAACAACTGAAGGACGATCCACGAACAGTACCACTAAGGTCAAGAAGGACTGCAACAGAGCTGGAGCACAAAGTTCCGACTACCTTCACTGGCGACAAGAAGGAACCAAGGGTGGGGGGAGCCCGCGGCTCCCCTTATAGCGCGATATACAGGCACCACTCCAGGGGTCACTGCAGTGCTCCCCCAGTACAGGTACTGCTAAGGGAAAAACTTCCGGCACTGCTGCACGTGGCGAGCACGCACACCTGCTGTGGAATACACAGGAGCAATCACTCGAAGAACACTTGTTAATATATTTAACACCATTATAAATGCTGGAGGCAAAGCAGGATTTGGGGTGGAGGCTGACAGTTCTCAACCCCCATGTAATAACCTCGTGACCCCCTGAGGGGTGCCGAACCCCAGTTTGAGAACCACTGTATTAGAGGAACTAGATTCCCTTCTACAAAAAAGGAGCCATAGAGGAGGTTCCATAAATAAACCAGGGAATGGAGTTCTACTCATGTTGCTTCCTAATCCCCAAGAAGAGCAATTGTCTTAAACCCATTCTGGCCCACAGAAATCTCAACAGATTATTCAACTACAGGATACTCACATGAACAGATATTACATGAACAGTTCTCAGAAAGAATCTCTCTGTTGAGATTCACTACATGTGCACCCTACTGAAATCTCTGGGACTGCTAATTAACTAGGAGAGTTCCTCGCTGCATCTACACAGAGAATCATTTTCAACAGAGCAGCCCAAGGCTCCACTCAAGCCAGGCCCTTTCTCTCAGGTGATGCTTTTTGAAAACTCTAATGATACAACCAGGACAAACCAAGCAGTTTTTCTTAAAACTCTAAGACCTGATGGCCTCATCAACCCAAATCCCGCCTTTTGCTTGTATCCAAAGGAGATCCTTACAACACTGGGTAGCATCTCACCACACTCAAAAGACATAACCATAACTCCCTGACTACTCCAGCAACACCGTTGGTAGGAGAACAAATACAAAAGGGTACTATTTGTTCCTCTCTACCCCACTATTACAATCGTCACTGATGCCTCCAATCTGGGCTGTGGCATGCACTATCATAAGGCCCTATGAAATTTGCATTAACGAAAACACGGACAGAATTACAGAATTGAAATAACAACATGGAATCCAGGTTCTCCCCAGCAATAGAATCGCAGCAGCAGACAGGCTGCACGGCTGAGCTATGTGTAGCCACTGGAGGTAAGAGACTAGTGGGCATGAGGAGGGAGGTGCAAAGGGCTAAAGCCATGAGAGAGTGCAGGGATTAGTGGAGAAGTGCTAGCATCTGGAATTTAAGAGCAGCTTCTGAGAACTCAGTGCCTCGTTATGTCAGTTTCACATTGGGAGTTGCATCTGAGCAACTTCCCATTCAGGGAGGGGGCACCTGCCCATCCCCCTGAGTTTTGCATCACAGTGGAGTGCAAACAGGAAAAAGAACCACTGCTTTCGCTCTCGCTGGAGGAACCAGTCACCCTTAGTTGTGGTCTGAGAAATTGCTGCAGGGCTGTCCCTGAGGAGGCAGACCAGCAGCACCCATCCCCCCTCCCCGGCTCATGTTTCCCTGGCTGTGTTGGCTGCTCCGTGCCCAGGAGCGGGAGAGCTTACACTCTTGCCAGCCCCCACAGCCAGCAGCAATGCCAGCAGCCCCGGGACAAGAGGGGTACTCAAAGCACTTCATGTGGGTAAATAGCTCCTCGTTACCCAACTGATAGGATGAGATCCAGGAGAGAACAGTTTCTGACTAGCCTTGGCTGAGAGAAGAGACGTGTTGAGTGCTGATCTCCTTAAGTCTCTCCCATAAAGCTGATCAGTTTTATTTTCAGTGTGACAGTCAGTGCGTCCCTTATACATTTCAGTTGCTCCTGACGGAAATTGTAGATCAATCTCTGATAATTTTCATATGACTTTACATTGTGCCTCTTCATATAACCTTGTGGTGGGTCTACCCACGTGTGATCTCTGTTTTCATGGAACTTTGTATCAAAGCCTCATTTAGAAACTTTGCATGGCCCTTGGTATAATATTATAGCCCCTAAGGATAGAATAAGATAGAAGAAAAATTTCTTTTTGCTAGCAGTAGAACAAGAGCTCTCCCCCCCCCCACTCTTAATCAATTGCCCTGTTGAATGAATAAGGTGTGAATGAGCAAGGCATGGAAGGCAGCACCTCCAGACAGCCTCAACTGTTGGAGAGGGGCTGGGAGCCAGACCCAAGGACAATAAAACGTGTCAAGTGGGCTCATTAAAAACAAGCAGACATACTGACGGCCTGGGGGGTTAGAAGCAAGCACCTTCTTTGGAAACACCCTCTTTGCAGCATTGGGACAACACTCAAAAGAAAGCAGCACAAAGGACCAATGGACACAGACACAAAGTTTAAATCTGGTATAAATTTGCATAAGAGGAAAGCTGCTATAAAAGTAAGGTGTCTTGCAGAGGACCCCGGGTCTCGTCTTGTCAACATGGGAGCATTGATCCGGATCGGCAGAAGCCCGGCTCCACCCCCTCCCCCATCTAACTCACCTGGCCAGTGAAGTTAAGGGGAGCAACTAATTGGTAACAACAAGACGGAGTGTGTTTGTGTGTGTGTGTGAGTGTAAGTGTAATATATTATATGCATATAACACAGTGTTAATGAATACATGTATTGCTAATAAATGTGGCGTTTTGTCTTATTCCCCCTAAAAAGATCCTGTGCAGTACTTTAAGTACAACATTTTGGTGGAGAATGCGAAAGGGGGAGCAAGCATAGAATCCACAGTTATTATAAAACTGGTGTGCACACGGCCAGCTTTAGCAAGCCTGGCACTAGAGGAAAAAGAGCGTAAACTTTCAGTTAATTAACCAAACTCTGAAGGATATAGGAGTTTAGGTTTAAATTGTGTTATAGAGGTACATACACCCTCAGCCGTAGCAAGACTAAGCTAAAGAGGAGAACTTAGTGTTTCTCACTCTGATCCGGGGAAGGATCTAATCCGGGGAAGGATTTGTATAATTGGTGTATGAACCCTCGGTGGTAGCAGACCGAGTAATACAGAGGGAAGCTTAGTGTCTCTCCCTCTGGCCCAGAGTGGGTTAAAAACATAAGATGCAGATCTTGTTCTGTCAGACCAAACTCTGAAAAATATAGGAGTTTGGGCAGTGTAGTGTGGTTTATGTTTGTTTGTTTTATTTGTTTTGTTTTTTGTAAGTAATATTGTGGTAATTTCACAATTTTGAAAAAAATGTTTAAGAAATGGGACCAGGAAGGGTGGGGGCTAGTTGAAAAGCCCACCCTCCTTGCTAAATTAGTAGTGGAACAAGGCTTGTGCCCATGGAAAAAAAAACTGTTTATTGAAAAAAGCAGGATCAGGCCCAGGCAAGCAACAGATAAAGAAACTGAAAACAGGTTGGGTACAGAGTTAAAACAGCACTCTCAAATCTTACAGCAGCAGTAACATCAGGAGAAGAAACATTAAAGACCCCAGAAGGGGGCAGACCTTTGGGACCCCTCTGGAGATTGGGAAGGGGGATATTTGGGTAAATTCCTCCTCCCAGGGCCAAAATGCCATTAAAACAGTTAACAACAGTGCCTGCTTCTGCCTCAGATCTCTAGGCCATGGCAAAATGGTTGGAAATTTTAAAACAAAATTTTTTTTCTAGATAAAGTGTTAACGCCCTTTTACTGAAAGAAAGAAACAATTTACACTCACAAAAAATGCACCACTTAATTAGCATTTGTGCAGCCCCAAGTACCAAACACACTGTGGCAGAGACCAAGCAGGTTCTGCCAGGGTAAAAGCACTGTGCTAATTTGTTTCCAAGCTTCTATCTTTCAGGCTCTGAACCGAAACATCAGAAGAGCTGGTACCAGCTAAAGAGTTATAAAATACCATGGTTATAGTGTCATGACAAAGTCTGTTTTCAGTGTTCTGTGTTGCATGTTCTGTGTCTGTCTCTGGTGGTGTCCTGTGCTAGCATTGGGTCCAGAAAAAGAGGGGATACTACACTAGACAGGGCAAATGTCTTTTCCTCTCTCTACTTCCCCCATGTCCATCCAATTTATCAATCACCACTTGTGTCCAAAACACTTTGGTCCCCAGTGCATCAGGGTTATTTTGTTTTGTTTTGTTAGGTTCTCTAATAATCATTTTGTTGTTAATTTTTGTTCTTAATACATTTGTATTGTTAGTTACATTTGCTTGTATTATTATTAATTCCACACTTTCCTCTATGCACTCTGGTTCTATTTCCCCAAGCCCTGAAGGGTAGTTCTTGGGCCCCCATAACCTGTAAGACCTTAACCCATAATTGTATGGCCCCATCTTTCAGGTCCCCAGAAACCTCTAAAAACAACTGTTAAAAATAGAAAATTCTACAACATTTTAGCAACTGAATGTTGGTTTGGGTCCAAATCAGCTTGGCCTTGCATAACAACTGTGGTACTCCTACAAAATCTTATTTGTTGTGTGTGCTTAAGAAGGTCCTGACCTCAGTGACTTTTATTGTTTGATGGCTATTGCAGCATCAAACTTGGGCCTCATTTTGTTTTTTTCAATGTACCCAATTATTGTAATGGTTTTGTTGTATTTCCAATTATTATAATTATAATTGTTTGCATTTGTGTTTATGGTATATCTGGTGTTTAGTCAATTGTAATGGTTTTAGTTATATTCACCTGGTTATAATTGTTTGGTTTGTTTGCAACAAATACAAAAGATTTATATGGTAACCACTCAAGAATTGTTCTTGAGAGGTCAAAAGGGGGACAATGTAGATCAATCTCTGATAATTTTCATATGACTTTACATTGTGCCTCTTCATATAACCTTGTGGTGGGTCTACCCACGTGTGATCTCTGTTTTCATGGAACTTTGTATCAAAGCCTCATTTAGAAACTTTGCATGGCCCTTGGTATAATATTATAGCCCCTAAGGATAGAATAAGATAGAAGAAAAATTTCTTTTTGCTAGCAGTAGAACAAGAGCTCTCCCCCCTCCCCCACTCTTAATCAATTGCCCTGTTGAATGAATAAGGTGTGAATAAGCAAGGCATGGAAGGCAGCACCTCCAGACAGCCTCAACTGTTGGAGAGGGGCTGGGAGCCAGACCCAAGGACAATAAAACGTGTCAAGTGGGCTCATTAAAAACAAGCAGACATACTAACGGCCTCGGGGGTTAAAAGCAAGCACCTTCTTTGGAAACACCCTCTTTGCAGCATTGGGACAACACTCAAAAGAAAGCAGCACAAAGGACCAATAAACACAGACACAAAGTTTAAATCTGGTATAAATTTGCATAAGAGGAAAGCTGCTATAAAAGTAAGGTGTCTTGCAGAGGACCCCGGGTCTCGTCTTGTCAACATGGAAGCATTGATCCGGATCGGCAGAAGCCCGGCTCCACCCCCTCCCCCATCTAACTCACCTGGCCAGTGAAGTTAAGGGGAGCAACTAATTGGTAACAACAAAACGGAGTGTGTTTGTGTGTGTGTGTGTGTGTGTGTGTGTAAGTGTAAGTGTAATATATTATATGCATATAATACAGTGTTAATAAATACATGTATTGCTAATAAATGTGGCGTTTTGTCTTATTCCCCCTAAAAAGATCCTGTGCAGTACTTTAAGTACAACAAAATCAGAGGAAGTTATTGTACATTCCTCTAACTCTCAATCAGAAAATAAAAATGTTTTCTTTTTTCAGTTAGACTATGGACCCCAGGGACATTGTTTTTTATTTATTTATTACAATTCCTGGAGGGTTCTTAGTTCTCCCAGGTTGTTACAGCCTTGAAACAGGTCTCTTACTAACTTCCTTAATATAGGAGTATGCCCTTGAAATGACATTTTTTAGAGGGCAAATTTCCTTAATAACATTTAAGACACATAGTGTCTCATATACACACACAATATTATATATATACACATATATAATACACACACACAGTTCAGCAATGTCAATTTGGTCATATTACTGAGTGCTACTTTAAAAAGTTATTTAAATTGTGTTATTTTGAACATATACCGTGTATCAGCAGGACGTTTTGCTTAAACTGTAGGGGGGGGGGGTTGTAAAAAATCAGCTTTTCCCATTGCAATCCAATTCTGAACATTTGTATGCATTTATATAGTAAGGCTATTTAATTGTTAACGTATCACATGATTTTGATTAAAAAAAGACGGAATTAATTTTTCCATTTATTAAAAAACATTCAGAAAATAATAAATCCAAAAATCCATAATAATAAAAAGGATTTCATAGGGCCCTACTATCAGAATCACAAAGTATACAGCCAGAACACCATCTGGGAGTCCAGACTTCTTACCTGTATCGTAGACTCCTTACCCTCATGGCATCCCATAGAACATAGTTATAACAGGATATGATGGCCTGATAACTGGCTACATGAAAACCCAAGAACCGGGAGATTATGTCTTTCTGACAAAAGTATCCAATTTATGGCTTTCCACATCTGAGGGAACAGACTGAGATGCCTTACCACCTCTAGAATTTTTCTGTATTTCAGATACCATCACAGAATTTCTCAGAAGGCACTGGAGTAAAAACTGATAATCCTTAGTAGGTACTGTAATCCTTAGTTGGTACTGGGTACATCCGATTAAACTCTCTTCTATACTCGTGGTGAAAAGACAGCAGACAGTCAAATGTCCAGAATGCCAGGGATAGCAAATTCCACCCCAGAATGTGGTCTTGGAGACACAGACCTTGGGCATAATATGGAGGGTGGTGCTGAAGCTGGGGTGAGGAGGTGCGTCATAGCTCTTTATTGGAAGATCTTGACACAGAGGCTGGCCTTGCTACTCCCAAAGGAATAGTTGAAGAAGCCATCTATAGGCACCAAGAAGCCACATACATTCAAAGCCTCAGAATGTTTTTTTACAGCTGCCCAGGGAGTAAAAGCATGACACGCGGGTGGCTATCTTACAACAGAAAAACTTCAAAAACAGACTCCAAGGAGAGACTGCTGAGCTGGAATTGATATGCAAACTAGACACAATCAACTCAGGACTGAATAAGGAATGGGAATGGCTGAGCCATTACAAACATTGAATCTATCTCCCCTTGTAAGTATTCTCACACTTCTTATCAAACTGTCTGTACTGGGATATCTTGATTATCACTTCAAAAGTTTTTTTTCCTCTTACTTAATTGGCCTCTCAGAGTTGGTAAGACAACTCCTACCTGTTCATGCTCTGTGTGTATATATATATATATATATATATATATCCTCAATATTTATTCCACTCTATATGCATCCGAAGAAATGGGCTGTAGTCCACGAAAGCTTATGCTCTAGTAAATTTGTTAGTCTCTAAGGTGCCACAAGTACTCCTGTTCTTTTTTCTAATGAAATACGTAACTCTGAAGAGTCAGAGGACAGCCTGTTTATGATAACTGGCAAAATTAGCAGCAGATTAGAACAACCAGTTGTACTTACCAAGAAAGGGGTAGAAGGATAACAGCACACAACACACAGAGGTTCCTATATAAATTTTTGAAATTCAGGAATTATAGTCATAACATTTCTTAACATGAATCAAAATTTACTACCTCTCAAGTGAGATACTTATGTCTTGAAGGACAGATATTCTTCACCTGATTCTGATTCCGCTCAAGCAGTAACACAGTTTCTTTCTGTTCCTTAGCCTCAGCAAGAAGTGAAAGTTGCAACTCCATCTAAACAGACTGGAATCTTGCCAATCTTTCTTTTCTCTCTTTTTTTTTTTTTTTTTTAATTGAAGTCTCTCTCAAGTGCCATGGGCTATCAAAAGTATCTGGATTCCAGACAACTAAGCAGAAAGAATTAGACAAATGAAATATAAAGAGACAAAGAAAACAAAAGTGTTATCAAACTAGCTTGAATACAAGGAGCTATAGAATCTTAGGGCACAGACTAATGAAACAAATCTTTTGGAATGGATACTTATGAAGCCCAACTCCTGTTTTTACTGTCAAGTATTTGTATGACGTGCTATTGCTTAATGCAATTTACATGCACTAGTATGCATGAATAAGACTCCTATGTGATCTTTCATGCAGTAAAAGAATATCGAACTATCGAAGATAAACCTACTTAGATTAGATGAATCTCAGTGTCTTGAGGAAGAAGACAACAAAATGACTCAGTTTCATTACTATAATAATTATCCCCTTTCAGAGGGTTCACCAATCATTTGTTTGTATGGCAAGTGCAAAATCTAGGTATCTGGGTGAACTGCTAGAACAGCAGAAACAGCTACAGCCAGATCAACTTTTTCACATCTACATACGGCCAAAAGGTTCAGATCATATCTTCTGGATGCAGACCTTGCAACTGTTACTCATGTCTTTATCATCTCCAGATTACACTACCACAATATGTTCCACATGACGCTAGATCTTAAATCTATCCAGAAACTGAAGCTGGTACAGTAGTCATCTTTCCTTAAAGAAAAGAAAAGCCACAGGTTACATCTTTGTAGAACAAAGTGCTATTGGATCTGCACCGGTTCGCTATTATATAGCGTGCAGAAATTAAGGGGACAGTTTTGAGCTACATAGTTCTAGGTCTGTGACCTACTTATCTGAACAATCACCTCCCCATGGATGGATTTAAGATACTGGGAGGACTTTAGAGGGAGACCTAAGAATATAATGTGTTTTCAGGTGCTAGGTTATTTATGTATGTTCATTATTGGCAGAAGAGCCTTACTGGAGTATTTTTTTAAATGTTTCAAGCATGTAGAGCAAAGCATATGCATTCCTCTTGAAAGAATGATTGTATAATTCAAATAAAAATATCATCTGAGGCAGAATTAGAGTGAAAGAGACTCTTCAAGAAATATCCTGACATTTGTATTACAGTAATGCCTAGAGCAGGGATCGGCAACCTTTGGCACACGGCCCGCCGGTTTGTTTACCTGCCACATCCGCAGGTTTGGACAATCGCAGCTCCCACTGGCCACGGTTCGCCGCTCCAGGCCAGTGGAGGCAGCAGGAAGCGGTGGCCAGCACATCCCTCGGCCTGCGCCGCTTCCCGCAGCCCCCATTGGCCTGAAGCAGCAAACTGCGGCCAGTGGGAGCCTTGATTGTCCAAACCTGCAGACATGGCAGGTAAACAAACCGGCCCAGCCCACCAGGGTGCCAAAGGCTGCCGATCCCTGGGCTAGAGGATCCAATACAGATTAGAGCAACAGAGAGTCCTGTGGCACCTTTAAGACTAACAGATGTATTGGAACCTAAGCTTTCGTGGGTGAATGCCCACTTCACCCACAAAAGCTTATGCTCCAATACATCTGTTAATCTTAAAGGTGCCAGAGGACTCTGTTGCTTTTTACAGATCCAGACTAACACGGCTACCCCTCTGATACAAAACAGATTAGGGCACCATTCCACTATGTAGGCTTGGAAGGATTAGATTTTTATCTGTAAACGTTGATAAATGTCAATTAAACCATACACACACAAACTGACAAAAGAATATTTCCATTGATAATAACTGAATTAGCAAAGAAAGAAAAATGCTGCTTGAGAACTTAGTTTGATTTAACCATATCCGCTTGGTATATTTTGACATGTGATGTTCACAATTAGTGTTTGAGCGGTTATTTAACTTTTTAAATCTCAGTCTGTCATTAAACGGACCCCATCCCCCACAATTTCCCATAACTGTGAAAATTTAAATAGATTAAAAATAGAAAAAGCTTAAAAATAAAACATTAATATCCATCAAAATTATGAAAATAGTAATTGAATTCTACCAAGTCTGCCTTCATACCTACAACAGGAGATGCCTCTGCCCAGAAGAGTTTACAATATAACATAGATGAGGGGAACAAAGGATTATTGTACCATTTTTACAGATGAAGTTATAGAGGCACAGAGAGATTAAGGTTTTGAACCTTTGCAGTCAAGGAGAGTTTTCTCTAACTTCAGCAAGTCTTGGACCAGTGACCAGCCATGATCACACAGGAAGTCTATGGCAGAGCTGGGAACTGAACCCAGATCCTATGCAAAAACCAAATGGTTAAGGTCTTTTAATATGTTTTCAGCCCAGATTAAGTGAAACTCTCACCCTTTCATAGTGTCATCACAAGGCTGTGCCCTAAATATGCATTTCCACATCTTAACACGTTTAGCTATATTTTAAACATAGCCTTAACTTCAAACTTCCTGAGTTTATAATGCTTGTTTCTGGGATAATTACAAAATCCCAGTTGTTTTTTTACCCTAAATTAATTACTGACATGTTCCTTCAACCATAATTCCATTTTCAGGGTTTTTTTCCCCCCTAGTAATTTCCTTAGGTTTTTTTTTTTTTTTAATTATTAAAAAACTAAAAAGAAACCTGAAGAGACTATTAAAATGTGATGTTTGTAATGATTTCAAGATACGTACTATCAACCTTAACAATATTTATTTTAACTTTTAGGCTAGATTCAGCAAGTATGCTCCAGTTGCTTTACGCTGTTGTGGAGAAGTGCCGTATAGCCATAGTTTAATGGCCAGTTAAGCTGTTCACAACTTCGTTGCGTAGTTAAGGAAGTGCAAAGTAACCAGCAGGCACACCCCATTTTTCCCTTAGTTCTGGTACTTTACATCCTTTAGTTTCCCTCACTCATGTTGAACAGAGCTTGTGCGCAATGGATAGATTTTTAAAAAAGAAATATTAAGAATCACAGATCATTTTTAACAACTATTTTCATAACTGAAAGTTTCTGCTTCAGAAACTGGCTCAAAATAGTCTGCTTTGAAAAAACTCAGAGAACTGTCCATTTCAAAAGTGGCTGCCCTCTCCCATTGTTATCAATGGCAAGGAGAATACAGACTGCCCTGAGTTTAGTTTCAAAATAGCAACTACTATTTTCTGGCCCCCAAAGAAGATAGTTTCTCCCCGCCCTCCCCCGATTACAGGAATAAGAGAGGAGCGCTGCAAGGAGCAGGTGAGTGGAAGCAGTGGTCTCAGTCGCACTGCAAAAAAATGAAGATATCCTATCTCCTAGAACTAGAAGGGACCTTGAAAGGTCATTGAGTCCAGCCCCCTGCCTTCACTAGCAGGACCAAGTACTGATTTTGCCCCAGATCCTTAAGTGGCCCCCTCAAGGACTGAACTCACAACCCTGGGTTTAGGAGGCCAATGCTCAAACCACTGAGCTATCCCTCCCCCCCGTAAAGGGTTAGCAAGTCCACAGGTAAAAGGAAAGGAGTAGGCACCTGAACAAAAGAGCCAATGGGAGGGCTAGAACTTTTTAAAATTGGGAAAAAACTTTTCCTTTGTCTGTTATTGTTCTCTGGAGAGAGAGGACAGAGCAGAGAAAGGGCTGAGACTGTGCCGTAAAAAGCTTTTTGTCAGGTATGGAAATCATCAGATCATATCTAAAACTCCTCATTTGAACTCAGATATGTAAGTAAACCAGAAAATGTGTAGCAAGACACGATTAGGTTTATTTTGGCTTGTGAACTCCTCTGTGCTAACCCCAGATGCTTTTGTTGCTTGTAACCTTTAAGCTGAACCCCCAGAAAACTATTTTGGGTGCTTAATTTTTGGAATTGCTCTTTTAAAAATCTAGCAATAGTCTGAGTGTTCAGACATATTTTCTTTCTTATGGTTTTTAATAAAATTTACCCTTTTTAAGAAAAGTTTGTTCTTTAAGAGGTTTGTGCACATGTTTTTTAGTTAGCTGGTGGCAACACCTGATTTCTTTGCTTTCCTTTCCTTTCTCAGCTTTTCTCCAGGGGGAGGGGTGAAAGGGCTTGAGGGTACCCCATTAACTCAAAGGGAGGATCTGTCAAACAGTAAAGGACAACATTCAAATCTCAAGGAGGAATCTGGCTCTTAATAAGTAAATAAAGTTCTGATAAGAGCTTTAAGAAAACTGCAGGTTGTAGTGTGAGAGAACACTGAAGATCCTCGGTAGGTGGATGCATGGCAGATATAACAGCCAAGTGTATTTAACTATACAGATTAAAAGGTTTGATTGTTTGAGCTGCAATAAGCATCACAGAATGTCCTGAATGTGAGTTGTACTAAGAGATGATTAATAGGATAATGCACAAACTGAAAACCTCTTCCGCATGGCAAGGAAAGTGCATCTTGTAGACTCATTTCTGCTGGATATCAAGATGCTATAAGAAAGTTCAAACTAAGATTTTTCAATCAGGTTCAGCCACTGATGAGCCATGCTGTTAGGTGCAGCGTGTGAGGACTGTGATGAAAGAATTGTTCCTGGTTCTGTGTCAGGAGACTGTCTGGTACAGGAGAGTTATTGGTGGCTGGATGAACAGTTCTTGAAGATCCACATACCAGTACTGGGAAATGAAAAGGGGGAAATCCCCTGAAACCTGTAGTCCAGGATGAGCTGATTAATTGTTTTTGCATTTTGCTTATGTTTGAAAAATAAGACTGCCTGGAAAGAGGCTCTGGGTGTGACTCTGGGTTCTTCAGAGGTGTGGGACAAGCCAGCACCTTACAGTGTCCTTCTGACACCATTCAGGCTGGAATGCGAAATTCCTGCTTAACAAGTCCACTAATGTAATCTTTGCTCCAGGGAGATGAAAAGCTTTCAGGGTGATTTTGTTGCACATACAGAAATTCCACAATTGGATCCCCTCCTGACATACTTTGATGGACTTCAGGACGACTTAAACCCAGTGAATGTGTGTTTAACTCCAGTATATTTTTGTGGAGAGATGACTCCTGTGACAACCAAAGGGCTAGAGACTGAAGGTGCCTCAAGTGGGCACCCCAGACAATCACGGATACATCTATAACCAAAGTCAGAAATGGTTATGGAGAGGAGAATGGAACATCCATTGTCTAGCTCCATTCACCAATCCGGCAATGACCGCAATCAGCATGATCAGATGATGGTTGGTTGGTTGGTTTGTAAACTGAGCTGAGCCAGGTTTACATTCATGAGGTGAAGTCTGGCATGCGGACACACACACACACGTAATACCATGTGCCTCAGAAGGCAAAGACAAGACCTCACTGTGGTTCTGGGATCATTCTTCAGATCCTCAGGTATGTACTTGATGGGCAGAAGTTGGTCTCAAATTAGTTGTACCATTGTGTAACTGGAGTTGAGAACCACTCCAACTAACTGGGTCCTTTGGACAGGAACTTTTTAGACCTAGACTGCTGAACCGAGACTGGATCTGCTAGAAGTTCTGAGAGGGATAGCTCAGTGGTTTGAGCATTGGCCTGCTAAACCCAGGGTTGTGAGTTCAATCCTTGAGGGGGCCACTTAGGGATCTGGGGCAAAAATCTGTCTGGGGATTGGTCCTACTTTGAGCAGGGGGTTGGACTAGATGACCTCCTGAGGTCCCTTCCAACCCTGATATTCTATGACCTCCAAACAAGATGCAGGTCAGAAGTCCAGGTCCCAGACAAGCAAGTCATCTAGATAAGGGGAAACTGTATGCCTGTCTTTCTGAGACAAGCCACTATCACTGCCATACATTTTGTGAATACTTTAGGGGAAGATGAGAGATTGAATGGAAGTACAATGTACTGGTAAATGAGTATTGTTTATAATGAATCTTAAATACTTCCTGGGGCTTGGATGGATCACCACATGGAAATATGCATCCTAGAAATTGAGGACAATATACCAATCTCCATGGTTCAAAGCAGGGATAACGGAGCAAAAGGATTCATCCCAAGCTTCATCTTCTTTATGAAGGCATTTTGCTTTCTTAAGTCCAAGATGAATCACATACCATCTTTTTTCCTGGGGATGAGGAAGTAACTGGAATAGAAAAGATTTTGCCTTTGTTGTGGAGGAACTTCCCATACCGCTCCCCGATCTAACAAACTGCACTTGTGAAAGCTACACAGTCTCATGGGAGGGCTCCTACAAAGAGAGACTGGGAAAAGGTGTGCAAGGAATTGGATAGAATATCCTGTCTTCAATGCTTTGAGAATCCACTTGTCCATTGCTATTGCATTCCAGATACAAAGAAAAAGGGATACCAAACTTCCAAAGGCTAGTCAAGGTTCCAGAACAGATGATAGACATGGTACAGCGCTCTCACCCTGATTGTTAAATGGTTTGCTTGGTAGAAGCTGAACCTTGGTAGGCAGAAGCTCCAGTTGCTGATGCAGACTGACTGTATTTGAAGGAAGCAACAGAGGGTCCTGTGGCACCTTTGAGACTAACAAGGTCTTGCATCTGAAGAAGTGAGGCTCTTACCCACGAAAGCTTATGCTCCCAATACTTCTGTTAGTCTCAGAGGTGCCACAGGACCCTCTGTTGTTTTTTACAGATTCAGACTAGCACGGCTACCCCTCTGATACCTGTATTTGAAGGGTTTCCCTTTCCTCCTAGACATGTCAGATTGTACTAGCACAAAGATTGTCTAGTATGGCTGAAGTTTATACTGATGCCATTTAGGAGGTAGCACATATGTTCCTAAACAGCAGAGTATTGCTGTGGAATCTTTAAGGGTATGTCTACACTTACCCAGTAGTTCGGCGGCGAGCGATCGAACTTCTGGGTTCGACTTATAGCATCTTGTCTGGACGCGATAAGTCGAACCCGGAAGTGCTCGCCTTCGACTGCGGTACTCCAGCTAGACGAGAGGAGTACCACGGAGTCTACGGGGGAGCCTGCCTGCCGCGTGTGGACCGAGGTAAGTTCGAACTAAGGTACTTCGAACTTCAGCTACGTTAGTCACGTAGCTGAAGTTGCGTACCTTAGTTCGAATTAGGGGGTTAGTGTAGACCTGGCCTAAGAGACCTCACTCATTGGGGAGGTGTTTTGTATTGGTTTTTTTTTGGAGGGGCAGGGAGAGACAGCTTAAGTCCTTCAGAGGCAGATCTGTTAATTCTTAATAAATGCTTGAGGATTGCAGCCACAGACTGTCACATTACTATGGCATTTGCCACCAAGCAAGAAGTTGTATCCACTGTATCAGTGACTGCCTAAAGGGATGTCTTTTTTGACCAGATGACCTTCTGAGACAAAATGTCAAACTGGTCTCTCTAGTCTTCTGACAATTTGGATGAGAATTCTAAGACTGAGTCCCAATTAACAAAAGAATATTTTGCAAGTAGTGCCTCACAGTTGGATATCCTCATTTGGAGCTCACTATGGAAAAGGCTTTTCTGGCAAACAGATCTAGTCATTTAAAGCCCTTCTCCTTAGGAGCAGACTTTATTGGGATCTACTTGGACCTCTCATTTGCTGCAGTAACAACCAGGGAAACTGGCACTGAGTGCATAAAGAACTGCACAAAGCCTTGTGCTAGGACATGGTATTTTCTGTCTGCCTTTTTAGAAATGGGAAGCTGAAGTCTACCAAAGCACTTGTGTACAAGCAGTATTTAATTAGCGGGAAAGACAATTCTTCCAATAGGCAATTAAATATTTAAGAAGAGATGATTTATAGGAGACTACTGAAACCCTTCAACATGCTCAAGGGTCTTATCTTGGCTGCAGGAAAAGGAACAGGCTAAAGCAGAAATTCCAGAAGAATCTCCTTACTTGAGTTCCTCCCAAATCATTCCATTTTGGAAGGGAAAGATAAGCTGTGAAACCAGACCCCAAACCTTGCAGATCTTTCAGCATCCACAAAGGGAAAAGGCGACTCAAGCTAGCAACATGGCTCTACTCAGGAGCTGCCCCAGCATTTCCCCAAGTACTTGCTGCAGGAGCAGTTTGAGGGTGGTGGAACAATGTGCATCCCCAGCCCTGTACCAACTATTCATGGGCTTTCCACTTCCCACACCTGACCTACACTTCTCTTTCCCCCATGCCCCACATGGTTCCTAACCCTACAGAACTCCCTCCTGAAGGCCTGCAGACTGTGCCACAGGCAGTTTACAGCTCTTGGCTGGAGCAAGGAGGGGTGGAAATCTCCAGTCCATATGGAGAGGTGATCAAATCTTGCCCCTTGTTAGGTGCTGAGCACCCTCAACTCCTATTAACTTCAGTGGAAAGTGAAGGCATTTTGCACCTTGCAGAAGGCACTCAAACATAACTAGTATGCAGTTTTGAAGCCAATCCTGGGTTAATGCGGCAAATAAGCAAATTAGGAACAAGTCAACAGTATGGTACATTTACCTACATTTCTCAAATTTGCAAGCCACGCTGGGTTGAGCTATAAAATTGTACCTATTTTAGAACTGTAAAAAAAACTGCAAACCCTATGATAAAGATTTTCTACATTCGGATGTTTGCCAGTCATTAAGGTTTTATTAGGTATGAAAAGTATAGCAATGCTTTATTCCTTCTAAGGCACTAATCTAATTTTTTTTTCAATTCTACTGTCATCTCTACTTTTAATTTTATTTTTAGAATGATTTTTTATCAACCCTTTGCCTTTCTATTTCTAGTTCAAACTTAAAGTCTTCATTTCAGCATTAGTTCATGAGAATCACTGTGACTACAAAACATTGTTGAAAGGGACACTGCTAACTAACTTTTGAGTTTAAGCTCAAAGTTTGACCGCCTTTAAAATTGTTATAGTCTCTAGAAGAGAAGGCAGTGCACTGCACTAAAGGTTCAGAGGTCGGGGACTCTAAACTTTATTACAAGTATTTATAAGCATGACAGAAAGATGGCAGGGAATCCTAAGTTCTTTCATAACTTTTCCAGCCAATTCAAGTTACACTAACTGGTCCTGAGGGGATCCATATCTAGCTTTCCTTAGCCCGAAGTCTGACCCAATATAGGTGTGGGGGAGAAAAGAAAGGTTTAAGAAGGGATTGAGGCATTCTGGTTACCATTTTTTTTTAATTCAATACCACTGAACTTTTGTAATATCTTCCGAGTAGGCTACATTTGAAGATTTTTTTTTTAAATTTAAGATTGGCACAGTTAAAGGGCAAGGTGCACATTAGACCCCTTTTGTCACTCTCAAGTGCATCCCTCAGAATGATAGGCCTGGCTTCCTCCACCTCTGTCTGGGTGAAACCCTGCAGTTCAACCACTCTTAGACCAGATCTCTAAGCTGCAGTACCCTATTTCTCAACCGTGTTAACCTGATACACCCAGCTTTGGCACCTCTAACCTTTTCCATCAGGAGCTTGTGACAGTAGGTGTTTAAAGTGATTCAGAAACAACTTCTTCTCCTTCAAAAAAACAAAAACAAACAACAATATTTATTTGCCCAAAAAAACAAAGCATTTAGGAAAACTGATTAAAACAACTCCTTGAAGAATCCCAGTCCACTGCTCTACCAGCTGTGCCAGACCTATTCAAGAGATGGGAGGGAACTATGTAGGGAAGTGTTTATGTGTAGGGGAACATGGAGCACAGGATGGAGGGGGAAACTGAGGTGTATACTATGATTGTTTTGGTGATTCAAAGCAGTTGTAAAACTAGCCTACCAACTAGTATGTTCTGACTGCTTAATGCTGCTCCAGGGCAGAACAAAGCTACCATAGCATACCAGCGACTATGGCCAGACTACCCACCACCTGACCAGGATGGTGATGGTGACTGTGAAATGCTCTGAGATTAGAGAGGTTAAAAAACACAAACCTCAGTAATAATGGGAGATTTCAACTATCCCCATATTGACTGGGTACTCGTCACCTCAGGACAGGATGCAGAGATAAAGTTTCTATACACCTTAAAATGACAGCTTCTTAGAGCAGCCAGTCCTGAAATACACAAGGGGAGAGGCCAGTCCTGAAATACACAAGGGGAGAGGCAACTCTTGATTTAGTCCGAAGTGGAGCACAGGATCTGCTCCACGAGGTGAATATATCTGAACTGCTAGGTAATAGCCACAATTATTAAAATATTATTAAATTTAACATCATGTGGAGGGGGACACCAAAGAAGCCCACCACAGTAGCATTAAACTCCAAAAAGGGGAACTACACAAAAGTGAGGAAGCTAGTTAAACAAAAATTAAAAGATTCAGTCACAAAAGTGAAATGCCTGAAAGCAGCCTGGAAGCTCTTTAAAAACACTGTAAGAGAGGCTCAAATTGATTGTACACCCCAAATTAAAAAACACAGTAATAGGACCAAAAGAGTGCCACCACGGCTAAACAATAACGTAAAGAGGCGGTTACAGGCAAAAAGACATCCTTTAAAAGCTGGAAGTCATATCCTACTGAGGAATATAGAAAGGAGCATAAACTTTGGCAAGTCAAGTGTAAAAGTATAATTAGCCAGGCCAAAAAAGAATTTGAAGAGCAACTAGCAAAAGACTCAAAAACTAACAGCAAAAATAATGTTAAGGACATCAGAAGCAGGAAGCCTGCCACATAATAAGTGGGACCGCTGGATAACTGAGGTGCTAAAGGAGCACTCCAGGAAGATAAAGATAAAGATAAAATCTCCATTGAGGAGAAGCAATATAAATTATTTGCATTAGTCTTCACTGCAGCCGATGTGAGGGAGATTCCCACACAGGAGCCATTCTTTTAAGGTCCTTGCAATTATCCCATAAACAAGCATTATAAATTCAGAGTTAAGGTTAAACTTGAAAGAAATGTAAACATGTTAAGGTATAGTTAATAACCATATGATCATTGTAAAGGGTTACTGCAAGGTAGATTTAACATTGTTTATATGCCCTAATAGTACATTTCCTTAATTTATTTTTAGGGGAATAACTATAACAGCCCCCATAATGTACTTCACCCTAAATTACTGATATGTACCCTCAACCTGAACACCAATCTAACCATTTTCTTATCTGGCAATTAGGTAAACAAGCATATACTGTAATCAGTGTATATTTTTTAGAGCAAGCCCATCTGAGGTTCTTATGATAACAGAGAAAATAAACTCAAGAATGAGCATGTGTCCGCCAGTATATTGCTCAATTTAAATCCAACACTCTGTTCACTGAATGTGGTATAGCGCTTTTGACAACAGAAACACAATTACCAAAACACCCAAGCAGCATCTTCCAAAATGTGTAAATAAGAAGTCACTCCCTTCTCAAAGCAACTCATATTTTAATCATCATACTATGATTTTTTTTTTAAATGCTGTTGAGACTGCCTATCATTTTCCTCTGCTTACTGGTAGCTACTTTCAGAGTATAGTTAGTAAGTCATTCAGTGAACCACACAGACAGCAAACTCAAAAAAAGAACTGGGAGGGGTGGCAGGGAACAAAGACACCCAAGAAAGCCACACACAAGGAAGGAAGGATGTAGTAAGATCAAGGGATTAACATTTTTTTTAAACAGAAAATTTAGTGCAATTCCCTTCTTTAGCTCTTCCAACGTGTCTCATTTTTCCATGCATCATCTAGATTGTAAATTCAGAGGTAGGGTCTTTGAATCTGTGCCCTGAATAGTGATTACATTGTTGACATTTAATTCCAGGAAGATATGATGTAGTTCCTCCCCCAGCCATGCACTCCAAATATTTCCAAAAGTAGCCTGAACCCCTTCCAGAAAGCATTTGAAAGAAAGTAAAACCCTGGATACTTGGTAGGGAGTAAAACGTGTGTGTGTGTGTGTGTGTATATATATGTATATGTGTGTGTATATGTACACACACACATACACATATACACACACACACACGGAAAAAGCAGCACACAACTGAATTCCATTATACTGAAAACACTAAAAAGGAGTTTATATAAAAGCCTTCTGTTAAAAATAAATATATGGACTTTTCAGAACTAGAAAGAGTTTAAAGTAAGAGTTGATCAAAATCAAGAGCGATGCTAAAGAAACCACACTCTCACAATTCAAAACATTTCTTTATTCCCTATACCTTCTTTGTACAACTGGGTTGGTCAGATACAGTCTTATTTTTTAGTGTTGTAATGCAGTCTGAAAACTAGAAAATAAAGTTGTATTATGTTTACGCCTATCACATGACCTCAC
The DNA here is from genome assembly GCF_027887155.1 of Malaclemys terrapin pileata. Lineage (NCBI taxonomy): Eukaryota > Metazoa > Chordata > Testudines > Emydidae > Malaclemys > Malaclemys terrapin. The sequence goes on from NC_071508.1 coordinate 122,589,139, forward strand.
ACACCACCCTATCTACACTCACTCTAAAAAAAAAAATAGAAAGAGAGCAGAACTGCAATCCCTATATAAGGTGGTATGGATCTAGCTGTCAAAGACTGCTTCTCTCTCTGTGCTGCAGTGACATTTAAGGTCAACGGGGGAGCTTTTGTACACAGTCCCTAGATCTGAATGTCTAGGGATGGGAGTCTGCACTTTCTCAGTAGTGTGTCTTAGGCCTGGTCTACACTACGGGTTTAGGTCGACTTTAGCAGCGTTAAACCGAATTAAGCCTGGACACGTCCACACAACGAGGCCCTTTCTTTCGAATTAAAGGGCCCTTTAAACCGGTTTCTTTACACCACCTCCGACGAGGGGATTAGCGATAAAACCGGCCTTTGCGGGTCGGAATTGGGGTAGTGTGGACGGAATTCGATGTTATTGGCCTCCGGGAGCTATCCCACAGTGCTTCATTGTGACCGCTCTGGACAGCGCTCTCAACTCAGATGCACTGACCAGGTAGACAGGAAAAGACCCGCGAAGGTTTGAATTTCATTTCCTGTTTGCCCAGCGTGGAGAGCACAGGTGACCACGCAGAGCTCATCAGCACAGGTAACCGTCATGGAGTCCTCCCAGGATCGCAAAAGAGCTCCAGCATGGACCGAACGGGAGGTACGAGATCTGCTCGCCATATGGGGAGATGAAGCAGTGATAGCTGAACTCCGTAGCAGTAAAAGAAATGGAAAAGTATTAGAAAAGATCTCCAAGGCCATGAAGGACCGAGGCCATAACAGGGACACACAGCAGTGCCGCGTGAAAATTAAGGAGCTAAGGCAAGCCTACCACAAAGCCAGAGAAGCAAACGGAAGGTCCGGGGCAGAGCCGCAAACTTGCCGCTACTACGCGGAGCTGCATGCGATCCTAGGGGGTGCAGCCACCACTACCCCAACCGTGTGCTATGACTCTCTCACTGGAGAAACACACAGGGAAGACGGTTCGGGGAACGAGGAAGATGACGATGGAGGTACTGTAGGTAGCTCACAGCAGCAAGGAAGCGGAGAAACCGGTTTCCCCAACAGCCAGGATATGTTTGTGACCCTGGACCTGGAACCAGTAACCCCCGAACTCACCCAAGACCCTCAGGGCACACAGGAGACCTCTGGTGAGTGTAACTTTGTAAATATTTGTAAACATTACAAAAAAAAAGCAAGCAAGTCTGTTAACGTGTATGGGGATGGGGCGGAAATCCTCCAGGGACATCTCCAGAAAGCTCTCCTGGTTGAAATGGGGTGATTTTATTAAGGGGGACATTCAGAGGCGCCCGTTCCTGCTCTTCTGACCAGAAATGTTCCCCGCTGTTAACCACGCGGTGGGGGGGAGGGGTGAAGTGATCATCCCAGAGAATCGTGTGTGTGTGTGTGGGGGGGGGTGGTTTACTTGTGTTTGTGCCGCATGTTAACCGGGAAACCGCAGCCCCCTCCTTTTACATTGAAACCCCATTTTAAATGGACAACCCAATTCATCCTTGATATGGGAAATGCGCTGCTGTTTGCAACCTTTCCCGCATGTTAAGAAGGTTAAAAAAGCCAAAACACTGTGGCCTACGATGGCTGCCTGCAAGCCGAAATATGCGACCTTGTAATGAAAGAGTGTACCCATTGTTCCCTAAAATGTGTCCTTTTTAACCACCTCTCCCTTCTCCTCCACCAGCTGCAAATGTTTCTCCTTCGCAGAGGCTCGTGAACATTAGAAAGAGAAAACGTAAGACGAGGGACGAGATGTTCACGGAGCTGCAGATGTCCGCCCAGGCTGATAGAGCACAGCAGAATGCGTGGAGGCAGTCAATGACGGAGATGAGAAAAGCCCAATATGAACGAGAGGAGAGGTGGCGGGCTGAATCGCGGGAAGAACAGAGCAAGTGGCGGGCTGAAGACGATAGGTGGCGTCAGCTTGCAGACAGACGGCAAGAGGCAATGCTCCGTCTGCTGGAGCATCAAAGTGATATGCTCGAGCGTATGGTTGAGTTGCAGGAAAGGCAGCAGGAGCAGAGACCGCCGCTACAGCCCCTGTGTAACCAACAGCCCTCCTCCCCAAGTTCCATAGCCTCCTCACCCAGACGCCCAAGAACACGGTGGGGGGGCCTCCGTCCACCCAGTCACTCCACCCCAGATGATCGCCAAAGCATCAGAAGGCTGGCCTTCAATAAGAGTTAAAGTTTTAAAATGCAGTGTGTCCTTTTCCATCCCTCCTCCCCCACCCATCCCAGGCTACCTTGGCAATTATCCCCCTACCTCTGTAAGGAACTAATAAAGAATGCATGAATGTGAAAAAACAATGACTTTATTGCCTCTGCAAGGGGGAGGGGAGGGTGGGGTGGGGTGGTTGGTTTACAGGGAAGTAGAGTGAACCGGGTCGGGGGGGGGGGTTGGAGGGTTCATCAAGGAGAAACAAACAGAAGTTTCACACAGTAGCCTGGCCAGTCACAAAACTCGTTTTCAAAGCTTCTCTGATGCGCACCGCGCCCTGCTGTGCTCCTCTAACCGCCCTGGTGTCTGGCTGCGCGTAATCAGCGGCCAGGCGAGTTGCCTCAACCTCCCACCCCGCCATAAAGGTCTCCCCCTTACTCTCACAGATATTGTGGAGCGCACAGCAAGCAGCAATAACAATAGGGATATTCTTTTCGCTGAGGTCTGAGCGAGTCAGTAAGCTGCGCCAGCGCGCTTTTAAACGTCCAAATGCACATTCCACCACCATTCGGCACTTGCTCAGCCTGTAGTTGAACAGGTCCTGACTCCTGTCCAGGCTGCCTGTGTACGGCTTCATGAGCCATGGCATTAAGGGGTAGGCTGGGTCCCCAAGGATCACGATAGGCATTTCAACATCCCCAATGGTCACTTTCTGGTCCGGGAAGAAAGTCCCTTCCTCCAGCTTTCGAAACAGAGCAGAGTTCCTGAAGACGCGAGCATCATGTACCTTTCCCGGCCATCCCACGTTGATGTTGGTGAAACGTCCCTTGTGATCCACCAGGGCTTGCAGCAGCATTGAAAAGTACCCCTTGCGGTTTACGTAGTCGGTGGCTTGGTGCTCCGGTGACAAGATAGGGATATGGGTTCCGTCTATGGCCCCGCCACAGTTTGGGAATCCCATTTCAGCAAAACCATCCACTATTGACTGCACGTTGCCCAGAGTCACTACCCTTGCTATCACCAGGTCTTTCATTGCCCTGGCAAATTGGATCACAGCAGCCCCCACCGTAGATTTGCCCACTCCAAATTGATTCCCGACTGACCGGTAGCTGTCTGGCGTTGCAAGCTTCCACAGGGCTATCGCCACTCGCTTCTCAACTGTGAGGGCTGCTCTCATCTTGGTATTCTGGCGCTTCAGGGCAGGGGAAAGCAAGTCACAAAGTTCCATGAAAGTGGCCTTACGCATGCGAAAGTTTCGCAGCCACTGGGAATCGTCCCATACCTGCAGCACGATGCGATCCCACCAGTCTGTGCTTGTTTCCCGGGCCCAGAATCGGCGTTCCACGGTATCAACCTGCCCCAGTGACACCATGATTTCCACATTGCTGGGGCCTGTGCCTTGTGAGAGGTCTATGGCCATGTCAATTTCCTCATCACTCTCGTCGCCGTGCTGCAATCGCCTCCTCGCCTGGTCCGGGTTTCGCCTTGGCATGTTCTGGCTCTGCATATACTCCAGGACAATGCGCGTGGTGTTCATAGTGCTCATAATTGCCGCGGTGATCTGAGCGGGCTCCATGATCCCAGTGCTAGCTATGGCGCCTGGTCAGAAAAAAGGCGCGAAAGTAGTATCTGATGGACCAGGAGAAGGAGGGCGGGAGGGAGGGAGGGAGGGAGGGAGGGCCAAGTGACGACATGGCGTACAGGTACAGGAACAGGGAGAAACACAAACAACTGTCACACAGAATGGTCCCCCCAAAGATTAAACTGGAAACCCTGGGCTTAGCAGGCCGTTGATTTCACGGAGGAAGGGGAAGCAAATGAACACAGAATAAATCTATTTTTTACATCTTAAGGTGGCAGCCGACGCTGCAGCATGAGTGACAGCCATACCAGTATGATGATGATGGGTACCAATCATAATATACCATCATCTGCCAAAAGGCAAGGGGCTGCTGCTGTGTAGCAATGCAGCCCCATGTCTGCCAGCCCCACGTCCGCCAGCACCCAGCATCGCCCTCGGCCTCTTCTGGGTGCTTAGCAGACAATATTGGGCAATTGGCAGAAAATAGTACATTATGACTGGTAACCGTCATCATCGAGACAGTAGCATGTCTGCCCAGGTGGCCATGATTGACAGCCACTCCAGTACGACGACGACGGGTACCAGTCATAATATACCATCGCCTGGAAGGGGCTGGTGCAATGCAGCCCTACGGCTGCCAGCCCCACGGCTATCACTCATGCTACACCGTCTACTGCCAAAAGGCAGTTAGCAGCTGCTGCTGTGTAGCAATGCAGTCCCACGTCTGCCGGCACCCAGAGGACATATGGTGACGGTGAGCTCAGCTGTGCTGAGCGGGCTCCATGTTGTCTGCACAGGTAACCCAGGTAACCCAGGTAAAAAGGCGCGAATCTATTGTCTGCCGTTGCTGTGACGGGGGAGGGAGGGGCCTGACGACATGTACCCAGAACCGCCCGCGACACTGTTTTGCATCATCCGGGCATTGGGATCTCAACCCAGAATTCAAAGAAAAGGCGTGAACCGCTTCGCGGCTCGAGCTGTGGCGCAAACGTAGTATCTGACGGCCTAGGGGAAGGAGGGAGGGGGGCCGAGTGACGACATGGCGTACAGGCACAGGGAATTAAAATAAAGAACGGTGGCTGTGCATCAGGGAGAGACACAAACAACTGTCACAGACTGGTCCCCCCCAAAGATTAAACTGAAAACCCTGGGTTTAGCAGGCCGTTGATTTGACGGAGGGAGGGGGAAGCAAATGAATACAGAGAAAATCTATTTTTTACATCTTAAGACGACGGTGCAGCGTGACTGATAGCCCTCGGCATCTTTCTGGGTGCTTGGCAGCAAATACGGGGCGGTGTATGACGATGGTCTTCAGGCCTATTGCACGAGCTGCTGCTCAGGGAAGACTCTGCTAATGTGCGATGACCCGACTTGTAATAGGCCGGCTAACAGTCATAATACACCATTTACTGCCAAAAGGCAAGCCCCACGGCTGCCAGCACCCAGATCGCCGATGAAGGCTACCAGTCTACTGCACCGTCTACCGCCAAAAGGCAGTTAGCAGCTGCTGCTGTGTAGCAATGCAGTCCCACGTCTGCCGGCACCAAGAGGATATATGGTGACGGTGAGCTCAGCTGTGCTGAGCGGGCTCCATGTTGTCTGCACAGGTAACCCAGGTAACTAACCCAGATAAAAGGGCGCGAATCTATTGTCTGCCGTTGCTGTGACGGGGGAGGGAGGGGCCTGACGACATGTACCCAGAACCGCCCGCGACACTGTTTTGCATCATCCGGGCATTGGGATCTCAACCCAGAATTCCAAGGGGCGGCGGAGACTGCGGGAACTGTGGGATAGCTGTGGGATAGCTACCCATAGTGCAATGCTCCGGAAGTCGACGCTAGCCTCGTACTGTGGACGCGGTCTGCCGACTAGAGCACCTAGAGCATTTTATTGTGTGGACATACACAATCGGCTGTATACAACCGATTTCAATAAAACCGGCTTCTATAAATTCGAACTAATTTCGTAGTGTAGACATACCCTCAGACTACTGAATTTGCTTTCACAAGTGGTCCACCAAAGACTGAATCTGTAACACTCTGTCTTGTAGGTAAGACCTCTCTCTCTTTTTCTTAACAGAAATACCATGTTACTGTTTTGTGGTGCAGCTAATTTTACTTTATTTTGGGGCTGAAGGGGTAAGGAGAGAGGGTTATTTTTTTTCTGGTTGGCATAGGTCACAAGACATGGATTGTTTTAAAATACTGTGCATGCATTTTGTCTATGTACTTGTGTGCATTTTGTAAACTTAAAATAAGCCCAAAACTTCCTGTAGCATTCAAGTTATTTGAAGATTGCTTCAAAAACAAGATACCAAAATCATCCATAAAACCACAACTTACAACAGCATTCCTATTGTGTTTTGAAACATTATACAGTATATTTTGTTTATGCAAATATTTCCACACAGGGTTTTCAAACAGCTATCTAATTATGAGGACGTTTGAAGACCCAGGCAGAAAAGTCAGAGAATCTAACAGCATACCAAAAAAAGCTGTACTTGCCACAGTTGAGGACACTTAATGATGCTTTAGAAATAGAAAGCATGGAATTTTGAGTGGGCGGAAGGGGAATTGGTGAATACTATATAGTAAGCTGCAGTGTTTTAGACCATTACTCCTTAAAAAGCACCTTTTAAAATACATATAAAGGAACTAGAACTGAAGTCCACACATGGGAAGATATGGTGAATTTATGGTAGGCACCGGGCATTCTCTAGCCATTTATGCCCTTCAAAACCCTCAGACACTACACGATAGGGAAAATTAAAGATCACCAAAACCCAATACTAATATATATACACATATTTTTAAAAAGGCCCCTTTTCCTGTTTCACCTCCCCCAGCCACACCGTTTCGCCTTCTCTTTTCCCAGTTCTTTCACAAGCGCCACAGCTCCCTCGAATCTCCCTTCTCTTCCCACCTCACCGTCCACGGTCAGCGCTTCTCTCCAGTTACCGACCCCTCCTCACTCAACATCTTCCGACCCCCTTCTCTCCGGCCTCCCCTTGGAGCCGCCACCCCGCGCTCCCCTTTCCACCTGTCTTCTCAGTGTCTCTGCCCCCCATACTCCCTTCTCCGCTCAGCCTCCGTCTCCCCCATCGCATCTCTCGCCCGATGTCCCCATTTCTCTCCATCGATGGCCCTCCCCTACCGCTCCATTTACCCCAGTTCACCCTGTCCCACGCTAACGTCCCCAGCCCTGTTACCCCCCCCCCCGCCACGACCCCCATCCCAACCTCGCGTTGCTCTCGTAACCGTTCCCCGACACCCGTGCCCTCGCCTCACTCCGCTTCCACCAGCCTCATTCACGGCTCACCCCCGTCCACCTCGGCCCCTACAAGGCACCCCCACCCGACCGTCACCCCCTCTCCGCCCCGGGGTGCTGTGCGGTCACTCACCGTTCTTCAGCTCGTGCTTGACAGTGAGGAGGGGCAGCTCCCCTTCCTCTGCGGAGCCGGAGGGTCCCTCCATTTTCTCACAGGCTCGCCACCCCCCGCCCCTCTCTCTGCCTCCCGCCTGGGGGGTGCGTGTGGGGTCACCGTGTCTGGCAGGATTTTATTGTTCAGAGACGTATTTGCGGGTTAAAAACCATAACATTAAACAAAAAAACAAACAAAAAAGCAACATTAAAATTCCGCCTCCCCAAAATCCAGTCCCGGTAGCTCCCCCCTCGCTCCGGCTCCCCTCCCTACCCAACAGCAGTGGGGTGGGGACCCAGCGGCGGGATGGGGGGGGGCTATACGAGGAAGAGGACTGAGAAGAGGACACTCTACTCACTGTCCCCCCGCCCCTCATTTCTCCAGACCTCAGAGAGGAACGGCGGAAAGCTGAGAGCTCATTGGCGCGCGCGCCCTCACATCGGGCGACGGTTGGTCAGAGAGCGTTGAACATTCGGTCCCCACCCCCTAGCTGCCGAGTGGCGCGCTGCCCTATTGGTTCACAGGTTGCGCTAATCGCTTGCTCCTCCCCCTTCCCTTCTGCCGTTTTCCCCGCCTACCCGCCGTTTTATTTGTAAACATTCCCTCCCGCCTCCTGAAGTGGGCGGGTGCTAGGTTGCCCGGAGATGAAGGGGCGACGCTGACTGACTCCTTGGGACTGCCAGTCATTCTAGGCTGAGAGAAGGAGGGGTGTCCCCTCTGGCCCGGACCTCACATAATTCTGGGGGAAAGAGGGGCGCGGTAGTGGGGGAAGGGAAGAAGAGGTTACCCCCCCATCGTCCCTGACTCGCCCCGAAAAGCGGAGATGGGTCCTGGGACAATCGGGTCCGCCAACCCCCTAATGGGGGAAGTAGGAGAAGGAAGGGGAGGGGTCGCCCCACCCCCTGTTGCTGAGGGGAAAGAGAGAGAAGAGGATCCCAGGCCCTTGGAGGTGGGAATACTAATGAGAGAGACAGAGCGAGAAGGGAGCATTGAAGCGGCTGCCCAGAGCACAGCACCGTGCGCTAGCTACTCATTACCTTATCCCTCAGGGAGTGAGGACTCCTGGAGGTAACTTCTGTGCATCTGCAATTAAACGGTGGGCCCCGTCCCAGCAGGGGGGACCAGACAGCAAGTATGAAAAATCGGGACGGGGTGGGGGGGCAATAGGCTTCTATATAAGAAAAAGCTTCAAATATCAGGACTGTCCCTATAAAATCGGGACATCTGGTCACCCTACGTCCCAGAGACCTTAATATCTACATAAACGAAAGCCAAAAGCTGGGTGCAAGGAGGAGGTTGGAAGAGCACATGGTAACAGTTAAAGGATAACAGTAAGTGTAATAAACAGTGGTCACAGCACACCAGCTGACTAGCCTGTTAAAATCAAGTGTTTTGTGGGCTCTCTGGCAGAGGTGAATTTTAAGGAGAGGACTCAGTCCCAGTCGCATGACCTGCAGCAAAGGCAAGTTCCAATATACAGTGTACTAACTATATCAGTCCCAGTGACACATCCTGCAACAACATTAGGTGTTAGCTCCATTCCAGAGATGCAGCAAAACCCAGTGCTCTATCTTGATCCTGATAACACAACCCACAGCAAAGCCAAGTTCCCCAGCATGCAATGCATCCTCTCTCTCACAGCACCACAGCCCATATCTATTTATTTAGGTGCATATACTGTGGCTAAGAGACTTCAAGCTCCCAGTATACAATTTGCCACATCAATATGAGCAGTATGGTGACTGGAGATAACAGATAGTGGCACATATGGGGGGTATGGATCAGCATTCATGTCCGGCTCCCCATCTGTGCCCAGCCCAGGCTGGGGAAGCTAATGATCCAACCATCGTGCCAGCGAATGCACATTGCACATATGCTTAGAAGTGGCACATATTCCACCTCACCTCATTTGCCTTTCCTGAAGAGCACAGAAGTCAGGGGGGTAAGCCAGTCTAAACAGTATATAAATTTAAAATGCTTCTCCCAGATCTTTGGCAGGTTAGCAGAAGCAGATGCCTCTCCTTCCACTGAAAATAGCTGAGATGTACATAGGATTGGGGAACGCAGCTTCTAGGATGCAGCTAGAGTAGGCACTGCTGTATGGTACCAGGCTCAGGGACAGAAGAGAAAATCATCTGTCCCAGTTTTATGTTGCAAACAGGTTAAGATCCAGTTTCAATACAATCAGCCTTTGCACTAAGACAATGGTTGGCACCTCTTCTGGTTTAACTGAGAGTCTCACGCAATGTGGTGCTTTTCTTAAAGATTGTACTATGAGAATCAAGATGTTAGCTTTAATTTTTTAAAATAGTTTATTGTCCTCATAGTTATGGAGAAAAGCTTGAAAACGTGAAGCAGATGTACCTTAAAGTCTTGAAAACTAAAAGGCAAATAAAGAGAACCCAAAAATTATTATTTAAAAAACCCTCAATTTTTAAGCCAGTTATGATACTTTGGGGTCTAACTCATAATTTTTTTTAACACTTGGGCTCAAAACATGAGGCATTTCTGCTGAATCAGGCATTCTCTTTGCCTGTGGTGTTAGGATCTTAGTATCAGTGAGATGCACCTAATATTAAACACAATGGTATCTTCAGTCTGTTTAGTTGCATACAGATTAGGTGCAGCACTCACCTGGCAAATTGTCAGTGCGGGCCTTAATTGGACAGGCAGGTAAGGAAAGAATGATGGATATAGTTTTGGAAAGAGTGTGTATATGTCTTTAAATACATGTGTGGCTTAGTGTTTCCTGTTTGCCTGTAACCTTAATGTAGAAGGAGGAAGCCGGAAGAGAGTCGTCTAGGAAGAGACTTAGGCTGCATGGTGTCAGAGCAAAGTTGTCTTTCCTTAGAATTGTAGCAAATGCAAAAGAGCATTAGATTCTTTTCTGGGGAGCAATAAGAGACAGGGTAAAATGGAAGACCAAGATTGTGTTTACTTGAAGATAAAACAGCCTTTGCAATAGGTGAAAGGCCAAACTAACAATAAGATTGCTTATTTACACTATGTTAGACTGTTACCAGATAATTGTTAAATGTGATGGGGAGTGTTATGTGCTGTTATACACACTGAATATTTTGTGGTGTGAGGAAAGGAGAACCTATTACAGAAATACATCAGTTCATGAATAGATATTTGAGTTATGTAATTTGGTTTATTTTCATATTAAGTGGGCTGGGAGAGGTATTAATAGAAAACTGATTTTTGGTTACTTTTTAAGAAAAGAACTATGTGTTTAGAATCATATTAGGCCTTCACCCTCACTTAGGTCTCCACAGCTTTTACATTGTGGAAACAATATGCCACCTGTTAGGCAGATTCCTATGTTTCCCTCTGACTCAGAGATAATTCTGTTAGTGATAAGTAAGGCTAAGTTTTAGTCAGGGGTATTTTTAGTAAAAATCATGGACAGGTCACGGGCAGTAAACAAAAATTCACAGCCTGTCCATGACTTTTACTATATACCCCTAACTAAAACTTGGGCCAGGGGTGCTCTGGCGGGGGGGGGGGGGAGGGTGAGGTCCCAGTGGCAGGGGTGCACGGCCTGGGACCCTGCTGGTGCTGGGGGGGGAGACAGTGGCGGCGCACAGCCCTGGGACCCCTGCTGGTCCTGGGGGGAGGAGGGCGGATGGTTGGTGGGGCTGGCAGGCTCCCTACCTGGCTCCAACCTGCATATCCCTGCAGCTCCTAGGGGTAGGGGTGGCTCCACACGCTGCTCCCGCCACAAGCACCAGCTCCATAGCTCCCATTGGCCGGGAACTGCAGCCAATGGGAGCTGGGGGGAGGGGGGAGGGTGGCGGTTGCCCCTGGCCCCTCTGCCTAAGAGCTACAGGGACATGCCGGTAAGAGTCCCCCCTCCCGGTAAGCACTACCCAATACTCCAATCCCCTCCCCCAACCCGGAGCCCCCTCCCATACCCAAACTGCTGAGCCAGCCCACATCAGCTGCTGCAGAAGTCACAGAAAATCACAGAATCCGTGACTTCCATGGCCCACATGCAGCCTCAGTGATAAGGTACATCTGCATTAGATTTACAGTTATGTATTGCGACATTTGTTTTCAGTCATGCTGTTTGTTGTCCTTTGTTTATGTCCTTGCTGTATCATTTGAAAGATTTGCTGTTGTGTATGAGTATTACTGTGCCATCTACTGGTTAGAATAACAGGTCTGCTCATTTTTTACTTCATTTCCCGAATCAGAGTTTGACAAAATGGTGGACCTAACTATAATAATAATTTATTGAGTACTGATTGTGCATCTGAAGCACTGTGTTTGAGCAAAACTGAACTTGACTTTTGGTAATTCTCACTTTATGTCTATACTTTTTGACTTCCAAGTAGTAGCTTTCTTGGCTGATGTATCCCTTTTTCTGTTCCTTGTATACTCTTTTTACTCCTAATGTCCTTTTTGAGGTGGTTATTCAGCAAGTTAGAGATGGAGCCTTTCTCTGTAAGTTTTTCCACCTTATTTGGGATGCAACCTCCATGATAAATTTTTGCTCCTCTGACTTAAAGAAATTCCGAACGTCCTATAAATTTAAGTCCCTGAGCTCTTCCATCCTTTTGACTTCACTAACTAGTTCCCTTAGTTCCCCAAGTCTGCCATTTTGAAATTGAATACCTGTTTCTAACCTGTTTTTGAGTCTCTTTCCATTTAACTGGATTACCTCATGATCACTCAATCCAAGGCTTTCTTCTATAGTCTCATCACTGTTTACTCAAACCAAGTCTACTGTAGCATCATCTCTCGTCGTTCAGTGATTATTTGGTGAAGAAAGCTGTCGTCTAGTGCCTCACTGGGTCCTATCATTATTAGTAGAGATTAACTTCCAAGCTATAGATTGGAGAAGAAAGTCTCCCATAATGACAATTTGCAGTAGTTCTCTCTCTAATAATATTAAGAGACTTCTATCCATGTCGAAAGCCGACCCTGGAGGTCTATATCAAATCCCTAACACTAGCATAATTAGAGGGGAGCGATAGCTCAGTGGTTTGAGCATTGGCCTATTAAACCTAGGGTTATAAGCTCAATCCTTGAGAGGGCCACTTAGGGATCTGAGGCAAAATCAGTACTTGGTCCTGCTAGTGAAGGCAGGGGGCTGGACTTGATGACCTTTCAAGGTCCCTTCCAGTTTTAATTTATTTATATTTTATTTATAACCTCTTTTACAATCCTTCCCCAAAGTGATTTTGGCCCAAATGAATTCTGTTTTATTTGTTATCTCTTCTCGTTTCTTTACAATGCTATCCCAGTATCTTTACTTCTTTCTCTCCTGAACAGTATGTACCCATTAGTACCTGTATTCCAGTCATGACTGCTATTCTGCCATATTTCTGTTATCCCTCTAATATTGGGTTTCACAACCTGCATTTGTGGTTCTAGTTCCTCCATTTTGGTGCCAAGGCCCCTCATGTTAGTTTACAAACATCTGAATATTTTCTTGACTTCATCCAATTTCCTAGCTGGATTGGGCATAGTCCTTTTGCTGTCCCTACTCCTATCTTCTGGTTTCCTTTATCCATTATTATATCCCTTGCTTACCTGCTTTTCCTTTCCTGTCTGTTAAAACCAGGTATGAGTAAGTTACTTCTTTCCTTCTTCTGAATCTTACGTATAGTCTCTCTTGGTTTCTTCCTGCAGACTGCTGCTGGCTCATGTTCACGCTTTCTCTGCTAGAGACTGAATGTATAATAAAATGCTAATTTGCATTGTTACTTTCAATGGCACTAATCACATTTGACAGTTCTGTTCAATTTAGGCAGAGAGCCCAGTTCGGATAGACCCCAATGAAATAAACTTGCTTCTGGTAGTCCATTTCTTATTCTACATTTTGCTGCTTTACAGTTTATATGAATACACACAGGCAGCCACTTATGTCATTTTTAAAGGCACAATGTCAATTTCAAAGAAGTTCGAGTTAAATCTGTTTTCTAATAGAGTGCTATTTAAATAGCATGCGCTCATTTGTTGGATTTTTTTTTAATTTCTGAAAAATATTCATAAGGGTTTCTCTGCTCCTCTGGGGATATGTATAAGGGTTTTTTTCAGCAAAGGAGAGAGAGTAACTCAGGCCTCCAATCCTGAAAGTTATTCTGCTTGGATGCATCCCAGCACACCCACATGGAGCCCCAGTAACGTCAGTGGGGTCCATGTGGACGCAAGAGTCTGTCCACACAGAAAAACCTAATGGATGAGTGCCTTATTGGCTATACACTGGAAAGAGTGAAACAGTATACAAAGTCCTGTCAAATACACAGTTTATAAACAGAAAAACAAGACTGTCTTTCACTAAATCTTAAAGTACATAATTTTCTGACAAAGGTGTCATTTTCAAGTTGGTGTGCCTTAATATTAGAGGGCTTTGCATAAACAGCTTGGAAAATACCAAGGAAGTTTCTGATGCAGAGACAGTGAGTTTTGTATCAGCAAATCTGTTATATACGTACATTCAGTATAGAGAGCTATATTTTTTAATCTGCTTAGAAAATACTTTACATTAAAATTGAAGCCATCTGTAATTCTGAGTCTATAACTTTAGTGGGACCCTTTTCACTACCAGTGAATACTGCTTGCTCTGTAGTGCTTCTGCAGCAGTCCCAGCTGCATGAGGCATTGTGGTAGCATAACTGCAACCAGGTTCTATTTTGCCCTGCAATGACCTATTTGGCCCTCGTAAAAGGAGCACAAGAAAGGCAATGTGATGGCTGGTCTAGCCTGCACGTGGGCTAAACTGGTCCCTGGAAGCCCCAAAGAAAAAAGGTGTAAGCCACCTCCCCTCTGTCCCTACACTGGCAAAATTATAGGCAGAACTAGTAGCACCCCTTACAATGACGGGTGCAAAATACTTTCAATTACAAGATCTTGTTTTCAGATGTTTATAGCTTTCAAAAAATTTCAGTCTGAACAGTTAAAGTTTGCAAAGTGGTTCAGCCATTTCAGAGAACGAGGCCAGGATCCTGTAGAAAAATACAGTTATTTGATTGTATAATAAAAGACCATATCATAATTAAGGCTAAGTTTTAGACATGGGTATTTTTAGTAAAAGTCATGGACAGGTCACGGGCAGTAAACAAAAATTCACGGCCCAGGACCTGTCCATGACTTTTACTATATACCCCTAACTAAAACTTGGGCCTTGGGTGATCTAGGGGGATGGTCCCAGGCGCCAGGGGTGCTAGGAGTGGTGACCTGGGATCCCTGTTGGTGCTGGGGGGGAGGTGGGTGGCAGTGCACAGCCCAGGACCCCTGCTGGCACTGGGTGGGTGGAGGGGTGGGAGAAGGGCAGGCAGCTGCGTGCAGCCGGGGGGGGGGGGGGGGAGAGCAGGTGGTGGCATGTGGCCTGGGACCCCTGCTGGTGTGGGGGGGAGCGGTCTGGGATCCCTGCCAATGGGAGCTGTGGGGCAGCGCTTGCGGTCACAAGCAGCGCACGGAGCCCTCTGGCCTTTCTGCCTAGAAGCTGCAGGGACATGCTGGTGCGAGCCAGGGACACCCCCTGGTAAGCAACACCCCGCACCCCTACGCTGTGCCCTAGCCCTGAACCCACTCACACACACACAGACTGCTGCTGGCTCAGGGGCTGCCCGGCTCAGACAGCACCTGAGCCAGACGCACCGGCCACTGCAGAAGTCACGGAAAGTCACAGAATCCATGACTCCTGTGACCTCCATGGTAGACACGCAACCTTAATCATAATACATATGCATCAGGGGACTGGATTAAGGCTATTTAGGCAACCTTATTTCTGACATTTCCTAATTTTTGAATGCTTGACTTTGCAACCTTAATATTCCTCTATAGTGTGGGGGGGTTATTTTTTTGTTTTGTATATAGTTATGTATTTGTATTGCAGTAACTGTAGAGGCCCCAACTAAGGTCAGCACCCTATTTGTGATTGATGCTGTACATGCATATAGCAAGAGACAGTCCCTGCCCCAGAGAGTTGAGATTAAAAAGTAACAGATTCAGGGGTAGTCTATAACAGTTCTCACAGAAACATTTTTATATAAGGTGAGTAGTCAGTGTGATCAATTAGTGGAAGCAGTGATCACACCCTGGAAAAAGTGGCCTAACAGCTCAGTTATTTTAGAAATAAAGACTTCTCTACACTAACAAAGCAGGAGGTTTAGGACTAGAACAGGGGTCTCAAAGTCCCGGCCCGCGGGCCATCTGCGGCCCAAAACCTCCCCACTGCGGCTCGTGGAGGAGAGATGCATGCTGCCTGCAGCAGATGTTGCTGGAGCGTGGTGCCGCCCCCTGCAGCTCCCATTGGTTGGGGGAGAGGGACAGAGATACCATCACTATTCGCCAGGCAGAGTCAACCATGAAGGCAGCATCATTAGTTGCTGGGCAGAGTCAGCCATGGAGGCAGCGTTACTTTTTTCCACAATGAATATACACAAGTCAAAATACCAAACACATCTATCTGATGCACCTTGCTGCAATCCTGAAGGTTTCAACTGCTCAGTCATTGAGGCCAAACATCAACAAACTGACAGAACTGAAGCATTGTCAGGTGTCTGGCAAAAACTAAACTCTCTGGCAGGCGAGGAATTGTATAAAGTTGTATGACAGTTTTATTATTTCTAAGAAATTCGAAATAAAAAATACAATATAAACGTTTTCTTTTCTGAACATCATCTTCAGTGACATTATTGGCCCGCTGGGAGGATTTGAGGACTGGCACTGGCCCTAAGGTAAATTGAGTTTGAGACCCCTGGGCTAGAATCTCACCTCCAAGCCAAAGGTAGATATAATCAAGGCTGCTCTGCTATCTCTAAATGCATGAAATCAACCCTACCTTTGAGAATCAGGAAGGATGAATGGGGAAGAGGGGAAGGGAGTCCACATCTGTAGGGTGAACAGAATAACCCTTAGGAGGTCTCTTTTGTGGATTGGAAAGGAAAAGCCAGCCTTTGCTATGGAAGCTATGCTCTTGCATTAATTTAGTCAGTGGAATAATCCAACTGGCTGAAAAATTTCCTATGTGATATGTGGCATGATCACATATGCAAACAAATGAATAGAACAATGTTGCAAAAGAAGAAACATGTTTGGAATAAAACAACCTTTTTCTATGCAACAATAAGGGGTGGCAATAGGATTTCTTAAAACAATTTTCAACCTGCTCTAATATTCACATGTATAGCTATATTATCCTGAACATTGGTATGGCAGTGCAAGGTTTGGTGTTGACTGTGCTGCAAATCTGGGGAAAGTGGGTCATGAAGCTATAAAATTCTCCTTCTCCCACCCGATAATTACCTGGCGTTAGAATTTTTATTTTAGTTTGGTTTTTTGCACAGTGGTAGGAAAAAATACTGTGGGCAGTATCCACATGAAACTTATCACTGGACTTCTGTTGAGAGCTAGAGTCCAGGCCAAGAACTAGTTCCAGAACCCAGATATTAAAGAGTTGTTGAACTATGTTTGGTTCTATGGGGAGGTATGCTAGGCTGCCATGAGCACTACATGGAATATTAACATTGTGTACAGAGTCCTGCCAGACCTGGTACACAGGAGAGAGAAAGCTACAGCTGCACACCTCAGACAGCTCACAGCTGCACAACTCCTGAGGTTCCTGATGGGGGCAAGGGTGGAAAAGGGATCCCCTTGCTCCTAGTGCAGAAGTTTACTTGGTGTGGGGTGGGAAGTGGGGCAGAAACACACCACACAGACCTCCACACTAATGAAAATTTAAAGTTGCATGAATTCAATATTGCCTTGTTCATTGTGTTCTTCCAGAACATGCATTTAATTCCCAAAGCTCAGAAGTTGGAAGACCAGAAAATATTGCTAAGAGCCCCTTACTCTGGATGCAAACATTACTGCCGCAAGAAAAAATAATTTCCTGGTTTCCCACAATATGATTTTAAGATTTAAGGTGACATTTCCAACACAACAGACTCAAAAACCTGCAACCTTAGCTCCATATAAATGACTGTGTGTGTATATTTGTGTGAATGCTATACAATATAGTTTCCTAATACTGTTCATTTTCCCATTCTTATCTAGTCTTTGTATGTGTATATTTCTTGAATCTGTAGCCAAACTGCATTATGATTGTCACAAAAGCAGACTGGGTATGTAAATTTGCTGTTGAAAGCATATTTTTTTGCTGATCTGACCAACACTCAACAGTTCTCTTCTTGCTAAAACCACTTAGTGTAATACTGTGAAAGCAGAGGTTACTACTAAGAAATTAATCCAAACCTGAATAATTCTAACGGAAATGGTAGAACTCTGTCAGGAAATGGGTAATTTCTTGAAAGAATTAGTTTAAGTAATAAAGATTTGTTATTGACTATGGGTTAAATCTTCACACCCC
Organism: Malaclemys terrapin pileata; assembly: GCF_027887155.1. Taxonomy (NCBI): domain Eukaryota; kingdom Metazoa; phylum Chordata; order Testudines; family Emydidae; genus Malaclemys; species Malaclemys terrapin. The sequence continues at coordinate 122,606,628 of NC_071508.1, forward strand.
AACCTTACCTTAGTCCTACTGCTGTTGTGCTTTGTACACATTGCTTCTCCCTTCAGACAAAATCTTAAAATACAACTTTTTAAAATCTGTATAGTTATTAATCCCAAGTGATAAAAGTACAAATATTTTACTAGTGTTATATTACCAGCCTCCCAGGCTAAGTAGTCACTATAAGTGAACAATATTAAAGTAGAGCAGAGAGGCAACTAATTCTAATAAAGAAGCAATAATGGGTGATTTCAACTATCCACATATAAGTTACTCAAATGTTATGACCAGTCAAGGTTTATAGAAGGAATTTCTCAATAACTTAAATAATTGCTTCTTGGAATAAGTAGTTCTAGAGCACCTGAGGAGAAGTGATTCTCAACTTAGACCTAAGAAACAGACAGCAATTGGTTCATAATGTAACTGCTGTTGAGCCACTGAGTAACAGTGAACATATAAATTAAATTCAACACCCTCTTCAGAGGAATCATATCTATAATTGCCACAATTTTGACATTAAACTCCAAAAAGGGGATTTGCAAAAAAGAGGAAGCTAGTCAATGTGATCCTAAAGTAAAAAATGAGGAAATTAAAATCCTTTGACTCAACAGGGAGGCCACTTGAGCACATCTTAAGAGTCACAGGTGGCACGTATATCCCTAAACAAAAAAGGGAGCAAAAAGATCAGAAAGAAAATTAATTAAATGGTAGAGTTCAAGGTTATTCTAGACAAACCAATATCCTTCAGAAAATGTAAATCCAATGATAGTGAAGCCAACAGAAGTAGCAATAAAATGTAAGATGAAAATAGAACTAAGGGAGGTTTTGAAGAATAAATAATCAAAGGGGGGGGACACACACAAAGATCTTAATTATGTCAAAAGCGAGATACCTGTGGGGAAATTGTTGCATCTGCTAAACTCCCAAAGAGCTAAAAGAACAATTAAGGAAGAGAACAACATTGCAGAGAGGATAAACAAACTTCTGGTCTGATCTAGTATGGCATTTTTTATGTTCCTAAAATTAGTTTAGGATTTAAATATTTCTTTAAATGTAATATGAATAAGATTCGGATTCTCTTGGCCAGTAGAGTGTAGGATTGCTGTGGAGGGGAAGCATTCAATCTCTGCATGGACAGGAATGGGGCAAACACATTTGTTAATCACCTATATAGCCTCTTAATCCAGCTGAGTAGCAGAACTAACAATCTTCAATGTTTCATCTAGTCATTAAATGGATGGCTGCATTGTGGGTCAGAGGAAGGAATGGTGATAGAAGATGGGATGGGGGAAAGTAATCCTTTAGGATGCAAAAGAGCCACCAGTATGGAGTGAGGAAGAAAATTCTGCCATTGGGGTTGGGACTATACACAACCTTCAGAAGTTAATTCTGTAATTAACTTTCTGTGGAAAGGGAAAGATACTTGTTCCTTATGGGTCAGGTTACTAGCTACATCACTTACATGCCAAAATTCAGATTTCAATTGGTTAGCCTCTCTTATAAAAAACTGGCTATATAACTAAGGACACCTGGTTGAGAACCTGTTCCAACTCTCTTTGAAGTCAATGAAAAGCCTTTGATTGCCTATCATGGCTGTTAGGATATGATATTCAGGCCTCTCTGCAAAGGCCTATACTTTAAGAATTTAGGTGTATTCTTATCACTTAGCTAGTTATAGGGGTATAAAAGAAAGAATCAAAATCACCGTCTGCTGGTGTAAGGACCTTCTCTTACTGTGATAGTCTGAGGCCCTGTTCTTAGGCTAAGGCCTCTGCCAGAGGCAGCCATTAGCTGGGAAGTGTATGGTCAAATCCTTACATTCCAAACTAGTCACATTGAAATAAGGGGCTATTTGGCTATTAGGAATACAATCCTGTCCTGATAATGCCTATCACCTCCAGAGAAAGGGAAGAGCCTAGAAGATTTAAAGAAAACTTAGTTTGATAGCATCCTGTCTGGCAAGAACTCACTTATCAATAGCAGGGGTGTGAAATCCTCATTTCTTTGTTGTTCTTTCATTGTAGTCTCCACTTCCCTATTGTTTGTCTGTATAATCTCTGTCTGGTTTTGTGATTGTTTCTGTCTGCTGTATAATTAATTTTGTTGGTGTAAACCAATTAAGGTAGTGAGATATAATTGGTTAGATAATCATGTTACACTATGTTAGGATTGGTTAGTTAAATTTCAGTAAAATGATTGGTTAAGGTATAGCTAAGCAGAACTCGTTTTATTATATAGTCTGCAATCAGGAAGTAAGGGAGGGAATGGGAACAGGGAATGGGGGGGAATTGGGATCATGTTTTGCTAAGGGGGGGAATGGGAACAGGGACACAGGCAAGGCTCTATGGTGTCAGAGCTGGGAAGGGGGACACTAAGGAAGGAAATTGGAATAATTGCTTTCTGGAAGTTCACCCTAATAAACATCAAATTGTTTGCATCTTCGGACTTCGGGTATTGTTGCTCTCTGTTCGTGCGAGAAGGACTAGGGAAGTAAGCCCGTGAAGGAATAAGGACTCTAACAATGGCTTTGTATCATGCCCTAAATAACAGACCCACAGCTAAGCAATGTGAAGCTTTTAAAACATCCAATATGGTTTGCCTTTTTTAAAAAAAAGTTTAGGCTTAATGCAAGAGCCAGCTCAAAGTGATCTACAGGTCACATGAATTTGAGTTATGGAACTTGTAAATGCTAATGGCCTGATTTTCAGAGGTCAGTGAATGGTGGGGGGTGCATCAGCATTTCTGCAAATCAAGCCACAAATTTTTAGATGTAGCAGAGGTGGTCTTTAAAGACTGAAGAAATTTATTGTCTTGGTTACAGGGCTAGCTACATTTGATCCCTCTTTGGTTCTGCACCCTCTCATGTGTCAGGCCTTACTCCTTTATTATTCCTGTGGTGGAATATAGTGACTAGATAGCCTTCTTAAACCAAAATATGGTTTAATCTTAACAGTAGGACTAAAGCTTGCAGAGAAACATCTCGATATGTCTATCTGACCCATAGGCTTAGTACCCCTTAATGATAGTCCTGGCAGCTGTAACACACACACACACACACACACACACACACACACACACACACACACACACACACACACACACACACACACACACACACACACACACACACACACACACACACACACACGTTTTTACCCACGAAAGCTTATGCCCAACAGGGGTGAGCAAACTTTTTGGCCTGAAGGCCGCATCTGGTTTTGTAAATTGTATGGAGGGCCAGTTAGGAGAGGGCGTCATGGCCTGGCCCCCACCTCGTATCTGCCCCCCCCCAGGACTCCTGCCCCATCCAACCCCTGTTGGGTTCCCTGACGGCCCTCCCCTCCGGGACCCCTGCCCCACCCACACACCCCTGACCGCCCCCGGACCTCCAACACCCCATCCAACCCCTCCTCTCATTCCTGATGGCCCCCGTGGGATCCCTGCCCCATCCAACCACCCCTTCTCCCTGTCCCATGACTGCCCCCACCGCCCCATCCAACCCCCCCCTTTCTGACTGCCCCCCAGTACCCATACCCCCATTCAACCCCGTCCCCCCCCCCGACCCCTATCCACACCCCCTGACCACCACCCTGAACTCCACTGCCCTCTATCCAACCCTCCCTGCCCCCTTACCGCACTGCCTGGAGCACCAGTGGCTGGCGGCGCTACAGCCTCGCCGCCCGGCTGGAACCAGTCCACACCGCTGCCACCATGCAGCACAGAGACCGGGTCAGGCCGGGCTCTGCAGCTGCGCTGCCCCAGGAGCTCACAGCCCCGCTGCCCAGAGCATTGCACCGGCGGCGCAGCAAGCGAGCTAGCTGAGGCTGCGGGGTGGGGGAGGGGCCGAGGTTAGCCTCCCAGGCCAGGAGCTCAGGGGCCGGGCAGGATGGTCCTGCGGGCCGTAGTTTTCCCACTTCTGGTGTAGAGAGACAGAACAGAAAGATGGTCTCTGCCCTCAAAGAGCTTCCTATTAATGTGCCTTGATGAAAACCTGCAGGGCCCAACTCTAAGAGCAAGAGGATAGGACAGTCTTCATGTCCATGCTTGACTTTCTTACTGCGGCCTGGTCTACACTAGGAGGTTATGTCGAATTTAGCAGCATTAAATCGAATTAACCCTGCACCCGTCCACACAACAAAGCTATTTAGTTCGACATAGAGGTCTCTTAAATTCGATTTCTGTAATCCTCCCCAACGAGGGGAGTAGCGCTAAATTCGACATGGCCATGTTGAATTAGGGTAGGTGTGGATGGAAATCTACGCTAATAGCTCCGGGAGCTATCCCACAGTGCACCACTCTGTTGACGCTCTGGACAGCAGTCCGAGCTCGGATGCTCTGACCAGCCGCACAGGAAAAGCCCCGGGAAAATTTGAATTCCTTTTCCTGTCTGGGCAGTTTGAATCTCATTTCCTGTTTGGACATCGTGGCGAGCTCAGCAGCACTGACAACGATGCAGATTTCTCCAGCAGAGGTGACCATGCAATCTCAGAATAGAAAGAGGGCCCCAGCATGGACTGATCGGGAAGTCTTGGATCTGATCGCTGCGTGGGGCGATGAGTCCTTGCTTTCGGAGCTTCGATCGAAAGACGGAATGCAAAGATCTACGAGAAGATCTCAAAAGCCATGACAGAGAGAGGATACAGCCGGGATGCAATGCAGTGCAGCGTGAAAATCAAGGAGCTGAGACAAGCATACCAGAAGACCAAAGAGTCAAACGGACACTCCTGATCCCAGCCCCAGACATGCCATTTCTATGAGGTACTGCATTCCATTCTAGGTGCGGCCGCCACCACTACCCCACCACTGACCGTGGACTCTGAGGATGGGATATTGTCGATGGCCGCTTCCTCGGAGATGTTAGCGGACGGGGAAGATGAGGGAGGTGAGGAGGAGGACGAGGCAGTCGACAGCGCTTACAATGCTGATTTCCCAGACAGCCAGGATCTCTTCATCACCCTCACAGAGATCCCCTACCAGCCGTCCCCAGGCGTTAACCCAGACCCTGAATCAGGGGAAGGATCAGTCGGTAAGTGTTTTAAACATGTAAACATTTATTTTGAACAGAACAGGAATATTATCAATGGGTTTTTCATGATTTGTTTGCTCTAGGCGCTTATCGTTTTAGTCCTTGGCAGTGCAACTACTGCCAAAGAATCTAACAATGTCTGGTTTATCATGATTAGTTTGCCCTAGGCGCTCTACTTTTTAGTCCTTGCCAGTGCAGCTACTAGAAAAGAAGGTCTATATGTCCGGGGATAGAGCTGAAATCCTCATGGGACATCTCCACGAAGCTCTCCTGGAGGTAATTGGAAAGCCTTTGCATGAGGTTCCTGGGGAGAGCGGCCTTATTGTGTCCTCCGTAGTAGGAAACTTTTCCTCGCCAGGCTATCATCAAGTACTCTGGGATCATTGCCTTGCAGAGCATGGCGGCATACGGCCCTGGTTTTTGCTGGCTTTGATGCAGCATGCGTTCTTTCTCGGTCTCAGAAATTCTCAGCAGAGTGATGTCGCTCATGGTGACCTGCTTAGAATTAGGGGAATGTTACTATTGGGACTGCTTGCCTGTTCCTTTACAGAACTCTCACCGGCGGTTTACAGCCACGCGGTGGAGGCGGGAGAGGGGCAGCATACAGGGATCTTTCCCGGGGACAGCCGCGAGGGGGTGGGAAAGGGGCAGAGTTCATGCTTGCCGGATTGCCGGCAGCAGGAACTGGCCAACGATAGGAGCATTGCTTGTACGTGAAAGGAGGGCACAGCTATAATTTAAGTTTTAAGCAGCCAAAAGTCTACGGCTTACCATGTCAGCCTGCTACCCGAATTCTGCTGTCCTGCCCCGCTTGTCTGATCTCCACTGCAAGACCCCAGGCACTGAATGCGAAGGCCGAAAATTCGACCTTGTCCTGAGTGCGCATGTGATAGGTGCTGTACATGGTCTTGTTCACAGAGAAAGACTATGTTCATTGTTCACAAAAAATTATCTTTGTGAGGAATTCACTCCCTTTTTCCCATCCCACAGCTGCGAATGTCTCCCGACCTACCCTGGCATCCCCCTTGCAGAGGCTGGCACAGATTAGGTGGAGAAAGAAAAGGACACGGGACGACATGTTCTCAGAACTTATGGGCTGCTCCCAAGCCGAGGCGGCACAGCAGACCCAGTGGAGGGAGAACATGTCGCAATACCAGCGAGCACACAGCGAACGGGAGGAGAGGTGGCGGCAGGAGGACCAGCAGGCGACTCAAACGCTGCTTGGACTAATGAGGGAGCAAACGGACACACTCCGATGCCTTGTGGATGTTCTGCAGGACCGGAGGCAGGAGGACAGAGTCCCGCTGCAGTCTATCTCTAACCGCCATCCCCCGCCACAAAGTCCCATACGCCCCTCACCCAAAGTCCCCAAGAAGGAGGGGCGGCAGGGGCTGTGAAAACTGTCACTCAACCCCTGCAGACTGCTCAAGTACCAGAAGGCTCTCATTCCCAAAAATTTGATAAGTCCTTTCCTTCCCGCTTCACCCAAGCCCCCGTCCCAGTTTCATCCCCTAAGTGTGTAGTTGATAATAAAAGATATGTTTCTGTGAATTACTGTATCCATCATGATCTTTTAGGGGAGACTGTGTTTGAAGGGGGGGAAGGGAGTTGGTAATTGGAGAGGACAGTCACCTTTACCAGGGTACAGACACGGGGGCAGGTTCAGCAGAAGGTCACACACACATTGCAGTCACTAGGCACCCTGGTCAGTCTGGGAGGTGGTTTTCATGTTCTGGGGGCGGGAGAGGGCGGATAGAGATCTTATGCAGCGGTCCTTGTCCTGGATCACAGAGCCACGCAGCAGGGGATCTGTAACCGTCCTCCCCCGCCACAAAGTCACATAGTCACCACACACAGCGTCCCGAAAAGGAGGGGTGGCAGGCTCCGTTGAAACAACCAGTCCACCACTGCGGACCACTCTATTAGCAGGAGCCTGTAATTCCTCGAGTTTAGAAGCATTCTTTCCATCAGTACGCCCGCTACCCACCACAGTCTGCGTCCCACTTTCAACACTTTACCGCGAAATGCGTAATAAAGAAAACGGTGTTCATTAACAAAGTTCCATGTCTTTTATTTTTAAACGTGTGTTGGAAGGGGGGGACGGGGTGAACGGGGTATGTAGCTGGAGAGGATAGTCAACAGCAAGTGGGTAAAGAAATGGGGGCAGGGTCAAACGCTTTACTGAAATCCAGGTATATTAGGTCCACCGCATTTCCCTTATCTAATAAATCCGTTACTTTCTCAAAGAAGGAGATCAGATTCGTTTGGCACGATCTGCCCTTCGTAAAACCATGTTGTAATTTATCGCAATTGCCACTAACCTCCAGGTCCTCAACTAGTTTCTCTTTCAGAATTTTCTCTAACACCTTGCACACAACAGATGTTAAACTAACAGGCCTGTAGTTACCCAGATCACTTTTTTTCCCTTTCTTGAAAATAGGAACCACATTAGCTATTCTCCAGTCTAACGGGACCACCCCCGAGTTTACAGATTCATTAAATATTATCGCTAATGGGCCTGCTATTTCCCGCGCCAATTCCTTCAATATCCTCGGATGAAGATCGTCCGGTCCTCCCGACTTAGCCCCATTAAGGCATTCAAGTTTTGTTTCTACCTCGGATACGGTAATCCCCCATCCTGAATGCCCCTCTGTAGTGGTGCTAGTATCCCTAATACCTTCATTGGCCTCATTAAACACCGATGCAAAATATTCATTGAGATATTGCGCCATGCCTAGATTGTCTTTAATCTCCTCTCCGGCAATAGTCTTCAGCGGTCCCACTTCTTCTTTCTTTGCTTTCTTCCTATTTATGTGGCTGTAAAACCTCTTACTATTGCTTTTGATTCCCCTCGCTAGGTCCAACTCTACACGGCCTTTGGCCTTTCTCACTCTATCTCTACATTCTCTGACTTCACTTAGGTACATTTCCTTACTGATCCCTCCCCTCTTCCACTCTTTGTACGCTTTCTGTTTTTTCCTAATTGCCCCTTTGAGTCGGTCGCTCATCCAGCTCGGTCTAAATCTCCTGCTTAGTAATCTTTTTCCCTTTTTTGGAATGCAGGCCTCCGACAGCTCATGCATCTTTAACTTGAAGTAATCCCAGGCTTCTTCTGCCTTTAGATCCATTAATACGTTTGCCCAATCCACTTCCCTTACCAGTCCCCTTAATTTGTTAAAATTGGCCTTTTTAAAATTATAAACCCTAGTCTTTGACTTAATTCTGTTACTCCTCCCATGTATTTTAAACCGAATTAGCTCATGATCACTGGAGCCCAAATTGTCCCCTACTACCACTTCCTCAACGAGGTCCTCACTACTTACCAGAATCAAGTCTAAAATGGCCTCCCCCCTCGTTGGTTCAACTACCACTTGATGGAGGAATTGATCAGCAAGCACATCTAGGAACATCTGAGCCCTATTATTGCTACTAGCGTTTGTTCCCCAATCTATATCCGGGAAGTTAAAGTCCCCCATAATTACACAGTTTCTATTAGTAATTACTTCTCTAAACACATTAAATAGTTCCTTATCCATATCCTGGGTCGATCCCGGCGGTCTATAGCACACTCCAAGCACTATCCCCGGAGAGGCTCTAGTAGTCCTATTACCCAGTGTGAGTATTGCCCAGACGGACTCCGTGTTATCTAATCCATCAACTATTATTTCTTTACAGCTTATTTCACTATTGACATACAATGCCACCCCCCCACCTTTACCTTTGTTCCGGTCTTTCCTAAACAGCGCATACCCCTCCATACCTGTGTTCCAGTCGTGACTGCCATTCCACCACGTTTCTGTTATTCCTACGATATCTGGTTTCAGCTCTTGGACCAAGAGCTCCAATTCCTCCATTTTATTGCCTAGGCTTCTGGCATTGGTGTATAAACACCCTAATGTATGTCGTTTAGCCTGTCTCCCATTAGTAGCACTATATGTTGCGGGCCTCCTTGTGTCCGTCCCCCCTGTCCTTCCTATGTCCAATCTCATCTCCCTGGCTATGTCTCCTCTCATTTTACTCACCTTTTCCATACTGGAATCTGGCGTGGAGATTAACTGTACATCTCCCAACCATCTCCCCAAACTTCCTAGTTTAAAGCTCTTTTGATAAGATGAGCCAGCCTCCCTCCCAGAAGTCTATTTCCTTCCCTACTCAGGTGAAGCCCATCCCGCGAGAACAGGTGTCTGTCCCCGAAAGCCTCCCAGTGGCCATACATCCCAAAGCCCTCCTTATAGCACCACTCTCTTAGCCAACTATTTATTCTCACAATCCTATCAGCCCTTTGCTGCCCTTCCCTTGGAACGGGCAGAATCCCACTAAAGATAATCTGGGCCTCTATCTCCTTGAGCGTCTTCCCCAGCCTGGCATAATCTCCCTTGATTCTCTCTAACGAGAACCTAGCCGTGTCATTCGTTCCTACATGAAGGATTATCAAGGGGTTCTTACCTGCTCCTTTTAGGATCCTTTTCAACCGCAGGTCCACATCGCGTATCTTTGCGCCCGGTAGACAGCACACCCTTCTGTTCTCCGGGTCTGCCCTGGTCACAGGCCTGTCCAATCTCCTCAGTAAAGAGTCTCCAATTACATACACCTGCCTTCGCCTGGCAACAGTGCGATCTAGTAATCTAGTCTCTAATCCCTCTAGTCCTGACCTGTGCCTGTTCCTATCTTCCCTTATGCTCCCCCTTATGACTTCCTGATTCCTCCCGGGGCCCAGAATTGGTGCTGTCTCCATCAACTCCTCCCCTCTCTCTCTTGGACTAGCAGCCACTGTGATTCATCCCAGAGCTGCAGCACTATGCGGTCCCACCAGTCCGTGCTTGTTTCCCAGGCCCAGACTCGCCGTTCCACAGCATCAACATGACCCATTGTGACCATGATGTTCACTGCGCAGGGTCCCGTGCTTTGTAAGAGGTCTGTGCCACTCTCAGACTTCATGTCCTCACCGCGCTGCCGTAGCCTCCTCTCCCGATTTCTCAGCATCTGCCTCTGGAAAAGGTGGATGATAAGCTGCGAGGTGTTGACAACGGCCATAACTGCAGTGATGGTCGCAGTGGGCTCCGTGCTCGCAGTGCTGTGGTGTCCGCGCTGTCACTCACCAGAAAAGTGCGCGAACTGATTGCCCGCCGGCGCTTTCAGGGAGGGAGGGCGGGAGTGACGGTTGGATGACGACAGTTACCCAAAACCACCCTCGACACATTTTTTTCCCCAGCAGGCACTGGGGGCTCGACCCAGAATTCCAATGGGCAGCAGGGACTTTGGGAACTGTGGGATAGCTGCCCACAGTGCACTGCTTCCAATGTCGACGCTTGCCCCGTTAGTGTGGACTCACAAGTCGAATTACTATCCTTAGTGTGGATACACACGTTCGACTTTGTAATATCAATTCCACATATTCGATTTAAGTACAATCGAAATATGTAGTGTAGACATACCCTGAGACTGCCAGTGGGAATGCCAGTTGCGGTGGTGTTTCTGTTGGGAATGCGTGTCAATTAGAAACAGGACATGAAGCACTGAAGTACACCAATTTCTCTCATCTTTTAAGGAAAGCATTTCAGACATGTGTCATTCCTACACAGTATATATAAACTGCAGGTGCATTTTCTTGTTAATATTTTCAACTAGTCACTGTTTTTTTTAAATATACACACAGACTACTCCCTAGACAACCCTATTCATATTTTTTCAGCACACTGATTTGTGTCCTCTTGTATACTAGATAAGATTAGAAAAACATATAAATCATACTGTAGGTCAAATTTTTAATTATTCCATATGGTATATATTAGATCTTGAAATATAAGAAGCTGTTCATTTGGGGCAAAATTGTGATCTGTTATACTAATATAATTCTGGAGTAACTCCATTGTAACTAAGAACAGCTCACTTTAACACAGTCTTCCACTGAATATGCAGTATTTTTCCTAGAGTCCAAAATGAAATACTGGGTATAGTACAGTTTACTTCTTCAGAGTGAATGGAACATTTTGTACAATATTTTCCAGAGTGAAGTTGGCTATGCTCAAAATACTTATAATTAATTTCATCTTCCTGATACCTGAAAAAGCTAGTACTATATTTGGGTGGAAGGGGGACAGAGAAAGAGATGCTAATCTCTTTATATACATCCTGCCAATCTAACAATTTTTAAGTTTAGTGAGCAAACTTCAGGAAACTCGTCATGCCATCCATTCTAGTCCTTAGAGAGGAAAAGGTACGTGTTTGCTTAAATATTTCTAAAACTTTGAAGAGAAACACAAACTTTCTGACATCTGCCTGAGTGAACCTTGATGTATTATTAACAGAGAACTAATGCCTTGCTCTTCACAAGTTCCCAGCTGCTTTTGTGGGTCCATCTGGGGTTTGATGGTAGTGCATATAACTGTAGTTTGAGGGATTTTCTAGGTTCAAAACTCGCCTTATAAAGCAAAGTTCTGTGTTACTGTTCTACATTTATCATGCAAAACCAAATAAGTATATTTCTACAGGTTTTATATTGAAACCCGGGCATTAGTATTTGATCACCCCACACATAATACGGAACTGAGTTTGAAAGCCATTAGCCACTATGAACTTTTAAAATGGTTTATAATAAAAAAAGTTGTATCTTTCTTTCTACAAGCCCTCCCCCTCCTATTTCCCAGTCAGACCACCTGAGAATCACACCAAGCCAGGGTGGATAAAAATCAATGGTTTATTTTTTAAATAAAAATAATCAGATTTTTTTAATTTAAATCAGATTTTTTTGATAAAATGCTCTTTGAGGAAAAAACCTATCTAAAGATAGTTTTGAGCTATAATGTATCTTAATTAAAACTATCTAATCATGGAATAGGGATTATAAATTCTAATTTTATAGTATGAGACAATATATTCATGTAACGTTTAAGAAAAGTTTTGTAAATGAGTTCCAATAGTTCATGGATTAGGGACCCAATTTTATGGGGTTCCAGGGGCTTCTGTATAGATTATTTAGGTTAATCTTTCTATCTATCCAATGGGACTCAGTGCTCAGTCTAGAAGATACCATCAGAGATGCTTAGTTTTGCAGTTCTTGAACTGTGGATTTGTGTCTCCAGAGATAACATGCTTGTTAACAGCAAAAATGTTTTTAAATAAATAATATAGAGGGGTGAGAAATAACAGACCTCAACCCTATTGTCCCTCTGCAAATTTGTGTACACAGAGTCAATCCCTTACCACTCTCTAAAAGTGCAAATTTCAGAAAGTTCAATGAATAGAAGATTGTTGGAAGCGGATTAGATCTGGACAAGGAGAAGAAGTCTGGAGATAAATGTGAGAAGGGAGGGACAGGCAGTAGAAACAAAAGGGAAACTATTTGAGCAGCATATTCCAGAAGTCCTGAGGTCTTTCTGAGTGTAACCTTCATTGATTTAAGATCTACCATGCCGTTCTCTCACTAGAAGAAAAAACCTATAATGGCAGCAGGCTGTAAAAGAGACCCAGTTTGGGAATATTTTAATGAAGTTCCTCTACCTGTGGCTAAGACAGGCATGCGTGCAAAATGCAAAGAGTTCAACAAAGAAATGCAAGGCCTAGTTGCCCTAATGAAACAACATCATGAGAAGTGTTCCTTCTCAGGAGGAAGCGGCGTTGAAGATGATGAAAGGAACGTGTCCGAACATGCAGGATCTTAAGGTTAGTAAACTTTTTTATTTCATACTTTTCTTAAGGACTGCCTGTCTTCCTTCTGGACTATTCTCAAATTCTCATGTTTGAACAAAAAATATAATTGTTACTCTATGGTACTATCATTTTAGATGCAGTTGTGATTAAAAAAAAATAAATGGCTGAAATAGGCAGGTCTTCCTTTTACAATTTCACCTTTAAAGTAGTAGTGAGTGTCAGTGAATGCAATGAGTAATACTAAATGAGCAGTATGGTAATAATAATTAAATAACTGCATTGACTTATTTTGTTTAGGAGAATCCATCCTCAACATACAGGATTCTGAAGACTATCCACCTTCAAGATCACCATCATTTTCTATAGTTTCAGAGTTATCTGCCAATGATAGTGTTTCGATCACATCATGTATGTCACTTAGCCACAGTATATCACCTGTAGCAAAAAGAAAAAAAAATCTCTATCATCCAGAAACAACCATAGATAAGTTTGTGATAAGAACCAGCAAATTACAAAAAGAAGTAATTGATGAAAAAAGTGCCCCGTTTGTTTATGCAACAAACTCTCTTTTCTGTATGATTGAGAACCCACACTTTATTAACATGGTTCAGTCATTAAGACCAGGATACAGTCTATCCAACAGAGCAGATGTCGCAGGCAAATTGCTGGATAAAGTGTCTGAAAGAGAAATTGAGCAGTGTGCAAAAGGTCTAAAGGTAAAATTGATAACCTGGGTCTTGATGGGTGGAGCAGTGTCCACAATGATCCTGTTGTATGTGCTTGTGTGACAACAGAAGAAGAGAATGTCTTCCTTACAGAAACAATTGATACATCAGGAAATGCCATACACAGCAGAATACTTACAAGTAGCAGTAAAAGCTATAACAAACTGTGAAAAAAGATTTAAATGTCTAGTACACAGGTTGGTCACAGACAATGCTGCAAATGTATCCAAGATGAGAAGAAATTATTTAGAAGAGAGTCCCAAGCTAATAATATACGGTTGCAGTACTCATTTGGTGCACCTCCTAGCCAAAGAGTTCAGTGTTCCAGAAATAAAGTCTAATGTTGTTGAAATTGCAAAATACTTCCGTAACAACTACTTTGCAGCAGCTGCTCTGAAAACAGTGGGAGGAACCAAGCCAATTCTCCCACAAGACATGCAATGGAACTCAGTAGTGGACTGTTTTGAGCACTAAATCAAGAACCGGCCTAATCTGATGACAGTTTGTGAACAAAATTGTGAAAATATAGATGATACCATCACAGCCAAAGTTCTCAACATTGGGCTTCAGAGAAATGTTGAACACATGCCGAGTACCCTAAAGCCTATTTCTGTAGCCTGGAACAAAATGCAGGGAAATAGCTGTTTTATTGCTGACGCAGTTGAAATTTGGAAGGAACTGAGTGAGATCTTAAAAAGAGAAATATGCAATGACAGAGTTAAATTACAAGCATTAAAAAACTAATGGGACAAGCACTATCTCCAGCGCATTTTCTTGCAAATATTCTCAATACTCAGTACCAGAGTCAAACCTTAACTGCTGAAGAAGAGGAGTCGGCTATGATATGGACATCAGGCAATCATCCCTCCATAATGCCAACTATAATAAATGTCGGAGCTAAGGGTAAACCATTCAAGAAATATATGTTTGCTGATGATGTTTTAAAGAAAATCACACCAGTGAACTGGTGGAAGCCACTTAAGCACTTGGATTCAGAGACTGTTGAAGTAATAAACTTTTAATAGCAGTAGCTTCTTCTGCCGGTGTAGAAAGAATATTTTCTTCCTTTGGGCTAATTCGTTCCAAACTGAGAAATTGTTTGGGACCTGAAAAAGCAGGAAAGTGTGTTTTTCTTTTCCAGATTATGAACAAACAGGAAAATGAAGGTGAAGACGACTGAGTTAGCTTCAGAAGCCAATAGCTTTAGAAGCCAATATCTTAAGTTTCTCACGTTGACCTGGCTGACATAGTCGATTTAATTACTTTTTAAATATTTAACTATTTTAGTTAAAAACAATTTTAAGAAAAACAAACCTGATTTTAAAAAACTTGAATGTTTAAATTCAAAAATTCATATGCTTGTTTTGTTAAAATATTACGTTTGCTGTTGAAGAAAAAAATCCACAATACAAAACGTTGTTTTAGTTAAATAAAACGATTTAAATGTCTGTCTGGTGATGTTCTCCTCCTAATAAAGCATGGCAAGAAAATCCTCCAAATATTAATGATTAACCTGTTGAATTGGAGATAGTTCACCTCCGAATGACTTCATAAATATCTGCTTCAATTACCTTTGGTAAATGAAATAACCAAACAATCATTCATTTTCTGATATAGCTGTAAAACTAATCTGAAAAGTTTTTAAAATAAATCACTTTAAAAATGTATAGTGTGTACCTTCTAAAAATGAAAACTACATCTATGAGTTGTGAAGAATATGTATTAAGGTTATAACAGCCCACAAAAATGCACTTTTATATAGAAATCCATTATTAAATTGAGTTGTCCTGACTAGTGATTTAAATCATGATTTAAATCAATTTGTCAAATCCACCCTGCACCAAGCCCCAGAGGCCTATACAGATACATGTTTCTTTTCATCTGATTAAATTCCTCTGATCTCCTGTCTTCCCTATAACAAGAAGCTCGCTAATCAGTCTTCCTTCAGATAAGAATACTCTCCCATCACTGCCTAATATCAAGAACCCTGACTGCTAAACACTCCCAATCTCATACATAGGATTTTTTATATTTTAATGGGAATTAGGCACCTAACCTGCTTGGGTGCTTTTGTGAATCCAAATGGGGTTGGATTCAGAAGGGGAACCTCAGGCACTTAAGTCCTAATTTAGATTCTCAAAATCCCTGCTCACCGTTGCCTAACCTAAATTTCCTAAGCACTTAAGTTTTCACTGGTAAAGTCCCCATAGCACCTAGATTTCTACTTGCAGACATGCATAGCCTCCTCAGACCTGGCACCACCAAGCAGCTGAGTGCCTAACTCACACTTAAGCCCCAGTGGTAAACACAAAGTAGGGAGTTGGAATTATTATTTATGCAGGGTCTTTTCAGGACACTAGTTTAACCATAAATTCTTTTATTAAGATCAAAGAACTTAAACCTAAAGAGCCTAAAGAGCCTAACTAAGCAATTTACTACATCCAAAACAGTAATACAACATTTATAAGCATTTGATCATTTATAAACCCTGGATTTAGTATCTCCACCCCTTAGGCTGGGGGAGGGGCCTTCAGACATGGGCAGACTTACACCCGCCCACTTATCTGGAATTGAATAGGTAGATAGCTTCTGTGAATCCAAATTTTTAGGCACCTAACTCTCCCCATGCATTGTATAGGGAGCCTGGGTTCCTAACTTGGGTTATGAATTCCACCTGGCATCAGGGCACCTAAAAGATAGGCTGAGCATTGCTGTGCTTAAGTCCCCTTTGTGAATTCTACTCTAGGCACCAACCTTCATCTATAGGCATCTAAATACCTTCACAAATCTGGCCCATGGTAACTACTTCAGTGACAGTTCCATTACAGTTAATGAAATGGGAGCAAACATCTCCCCCAAGTTTCTAAATCCCTCAGCATTAAGGAGGTATGGCCATTTGTCTGATACAAGGGATACTTCAGTGCTAAAGACTGTGCCACTATCACACTAGTTCAGAAAAGCCATTTTAAAGGATTTAGCCCATTTAGGCTGGTCTGAGAGTGAGAATCTGCAAAAGTAATTTTATAAAGCAGAAACAAGGTAAAACTAAGTGGTTTGGACTGAACCCAAGAATATTTGCATGGAGCTTTGGGAAGAGCAGCAACAGTTTTTCATAGCGCTAATAATAGCAGTTCTCTCCTTACTGAGTGTCTCCTGCTGACAGCTGCTATGCCTCTGCAGTCACCTGCCTCATCCTATGACTTGACCCTCCAGCCAGGTTACTTTAAAATCTTTCCTCTTCCAGGGTAGTCCATGAACAAAAAGCAAGGATAATTAATGCAAATAAACTGAGTTAATAAGAAATAGAGGAGAATGATTCCTCCTCAGTGCATCAGAATCTGGCTGACTCACCCTTTCTCCCCTCAGGGAGGGGCCTTCAGGGAGGGGTCATCTGGGAAACTCTTACTTTCAATCAGCCCTTGTCTCAGGAGTTGAAGTTGTGGTCTCTTTACTCATCTGCCAGCGGCTCTGCTCCCCTTTTAAACTGCTTCTCTTCCAACCTGTGCATGCCCTGAAGGTGTGATAGGGCAAAGCTGCTTGAGCCTAGAGCTGCGTCTTAACTCCTTCTTGTCCAGTGTGGGGTTTGCATAGTACATCATAGGATGCTTTAGCTCTAGCTGAATATTACCTTCCATGAGACAAATGCCTTTCACGACTTACTTATCAATTTTAAAATCTGCCTTCATGGTGGATGGAATTCTGCACTTCTTCCAGAGGGACCCAAACTCAGCAACACCTCAGGAACTAACACTGTAGGCCATACATAGAGACTAGGTTCATAATATGAATGGGAAATTTGCATACCCATGTACCAGTTTGTCCTCTCCCCTCTGTTCCCCTAACTTTTGCAAAGTGTTCTAGCACAGCATGAGATACAACTCTGGAGAATAGAAGGCTAGTTGCTGCAGTTAAGTATCAGCCTTGTAGTAGAGGGGAGAATAGGAGGTAGGCAGGAATAAAGGAATGAGCCAAAATTCATTTCTGCACTAGATGTCCCATCCACACTGACCAGAAATAAATCCATAACAGATTTAGTTTGTCATTTATTTAATATTTTAAAAAAAAGCTGTGCACAAACATTTACTGAGTAACCATGTAAGTTTGTTGAATTGTCCATTGAGACTCTGTTCCTTCTGTATTGCTTCCCTTCACAGTGTTGAGTGTAATTTAAGATGTAATATTACAGATGCTTATCACAACAATTGGTCACCATCCTCCTTAAAACACCCCTTAACATATTTGAAGACCGTTATCACGTTCCTCCCTCATTCTTCTTGTCTCAAGACTAATCAGGCCCAATTTTTTTTAACCTTCCCTCTCAGGTCAGGTTTTCTAAATCTTTGTCTTTTTGTTGCTCTCCTCTGGCTTCTTTCCAATTTGTCTATATTTTTCTGAAAGTGTGGCACCCAGAACTAGACACAGTAGTTCAACTGAGACTTTAGCAGTGCTGAGTAGAGCGGGATAATTACTTCCTGTATCTTACATATGACACTGTTAATACACCCCAGAACGGCATTAGTCTTTTTTGCAACTGCATCACATTGCTGATTCAAATTAAACTAGTGACACTATAACCCCAGATCCTTTTCAGCAGTACTATAGCCAAACTAGTAATTTCCATTTTATAGCTATTGTGCATTTCATTTATTAAATTTCTTCTTATTGATTTTAGACCAATTTCCCAATTTGTCACGATCATCTTGAATTCTAATCCTGTCCTTGAAATGTTTGTGGCAGCTCCAAGTTTGGTATCATCCATAAGCATATTCTCTACTCCATTATCCAAGTCATTAATGAAAATATCAGATAGTACTGGACCTAGGACAGACCCCAACAGGACCTCACTAGTTATGTTCTCCCAGCTTGACAGTGAACCATTGATAACAACTCTTTGTGTATGGTCTCTCAACCAGTTATGCACCCACCTGATAGTAATTTCATCTAGATCACATTTCCCTAGTTTGTTTATGAAAAAGTACTTTTAACCCCATTGTACAAATGGGGAACTTAGGCACAGAAAAAATGAGTGGTTTGCCCAAAATCAACACAGTGACAGAACAGAAAATAAACTCTGAGGTCTCCTGAATCACAAGCTAGTATCCTTAACAACTGGACCTTCCTTCCTCTCTAATTGACCTATCAGTTCCTGTGGCTATTAGTCCTCTAGTAGACTTCAATACAGATGAATAGATATAAAGAGAGACAATTTGGAGGGTTCTAATGGAGGATTCTGTTTCATTAAGATTATTTAATTTTATGAAAACCATTTTCAGGGAATAACTGTCAATTTTCTGTTAACCTGATTGGCTGATAGAGATTATCTTTGGTATAATAAATAATAATAGATTTTTTAAAATTACTGTTAGTTGATCTAGAGATGGGTCCAAACCAGAATCCTGAAACCAAATTATTTTTATTCATAAAGCATTGACAATGTGCTTAGTGCTGTACAAAGATACATAATGAGGAATGTCCTTCCATTTAGTTCACAGTCAGATATATAAAATCATAGAAGACAGAATAAACTGCAAAGGAGATGTGACAAAGTTATTTTTTGTTTGTTTGAATCCCTAAAAGACAAGAAAAAAAATCCAGACCTTCCTTCCTTTGGGCTGCCAACCTATTATAAACATGTGCAAACTTCTGGACTTAAAGGGCGCAAAATCCAGACTCAAAACTTGATCTGAATTTCACAGTGGACCAAACCAGAACCCCACTTCAGAATACTTAAAACTTTAGGAGGGGTTTTGAAACTTGGACTCAAGATCAGATCAGAATTTCACAATCAAAACCCATCTGCTCTCTTAGTGCAAGTTAATTAATAATAAAGTTGCTCAGAAATATAAATTATTAAAGTAAAGTGGTTCGTGTATGACCCCTTAGGAGTGGAATCTTGCATTATCATGGTAATAACACAAAACACTGTGGATTTTTAACAGAAGTTACCATTTTCTAGAAACCCATAACAACATGTTGAACATTAACTCATGAACTTTTAAAAGAACAGCACTGAATTTTCTATGTTTAAAACCATTATTGCTTCTTTAGGAATTACATCAACAATAGTGGCTTCTCCAGAATTAAAAATAACTTCAATAGTAAGGTAATTTGACTACTTGGAGGGTATTTTCTTACTAACAAGTTGTTGAGCATAGTCTTGAGGTGGCATAGGTTAGTTGTTAGAGCAGAGCGCTGGGAACCAGGAGACTTGGCTTCCAGTTTCCTCTCTCTTTGGGTACGTCTACACTGCAGCTGGGAGTGAGCCTTCAAGCCTGGGTATACAGACTCTTGCTAGCATGTTAAAAATAACAGTGTGGACATTGCTGCACTGGGGTTTGTCTGGACTAGGACAAACGTCCAAAGTTAAGTCAGGCTAGCTAACACATTACCTTATCTTGACCTATACTTAAATGTTTTCCTAATGTAGATTCAAGTTAACAACTTTTATGTCTGCTTAGCAGGTTGAGGTTGAGTGGGGAACTTAGGGTGGACTCTGATTAACTAAATCAAGGTAAAAGGTGTTAACCTGCATCTACAAAAGGTCAGGGATAGGTCAGGGTTAGGTAATATGTGTGACTTCAGCCATATTTCCCAGTCTAGACTAACTCTTATTGCGTAACCTTGGATGAGTCACTTAAACATCTCTGTGCCTAAATTTCCCCAACAGAAAAATTGACCCAGGAGTATCCATCATACTATATGAACGGGAAGTATTAAGGTTACAATTATATTCAGAAAATACATTATCTGATTATCAAAGAGTTAAATTTCTAATCTATCTACAAAGGCATTTTCAGTTAGTAAATCAGTTCTACAAATCAAAATCTGATGGACTAATCTAGCTGTGCATTTGTGAGTCTCAAAAAGGTTTTGGGAACCACCAAAAACTTCAGAAGTTAAACACTTACCAAAATGAATAAAGTCTATATGTTGCCTCACTATAGCTAACTAGATTTTACATTGCAATCAGACTGATAAATTGAACCTCAGTGGCTAATTCATTAGGAGATTCAGCCTCTGCTTAGTCACTAACCATCAGTGAATCAACCCTTTGAGTTTGTGATTTGCATTTTGTTTTGAGACTGGGAATTGCAAATAGAGAGGAAACATGGTAGAACATTAAGAGGAAACACAAACCTTGAAACTGACACATTTGATTTTAAAGCAATAGTAAAATGCATTTGCTGTATTTTTAAGTTTATAATATAGTAATTGTAGCATTCTTCTGTTCAAGGATGAAGAAATGTTTTTTACAGGAGGCTTGAGATCTCTTCTTCCCCTTGCAGTCAGAAGTCTAATTCGATTCAACAAACTCAATATAAGTAATACTTCTGGCATGGCTAAGGGTAAGTGAACACAACAGCTGTAGGTGGACACGTAAGTCCAATTCCTAGATAATAAATGGCCAGGATTTTTCAAAAGCATATAAGTGAAATAGATTATTTAATTTTATGAAAACCATTTTCAGGGAATAACTGTCAATTTTCTGTTAACCTGATTGGCTGATAGAGATTATCTTTGGTATAATAAATAATAATAGATTTTTTTAAAATTACTGTTAGTTGACCTAGAGATGGGTCCAAACCAGAATCCTGAAACCAAATTATTTTTATTCATAAAGCATTGACAATGTGCTTAGTGCTGTACAAAGATACATAACGAGGAATGTCCTTCCATTTAGTTCATAGTCAGATATATAAAATCAGAGAAGACAGAATAAACTGCAAAGGAGATGTGACAGAGTTATTTTTTGTTTGAATCCCTAAAAAAGTTGGACAAAAGTCCAACGGAAAGTCAACAGGACGTTTGTATCTATTTCACTTGGGTTCTTTTTAAAATTCTGGGTGTCTAAAGTTAGGCTCCCAAATCCATCTTAACTAGGGTGACCAGACAGCAAATGTGAAAAATTGGGACGGGGGTGGGGTGTAATAGGAGCCTATATAAGAAAAAGACCCAAAAATTGGGACTGTCCCTATAAAATCAGGACATCGGGTCACCCTAATCTTAACTCATTTAAATGGCTTCATTTTTAAAACTTCAGAGCACCCAGAAGCTCCCTGTAATGTCAGTGGACTTGCCCCTTTTAAAGCACCAAGTGTATATTAATTACTGGTCTGGACTTTATTCTGTTTACACATTATAAATGTGATCAAGTCATGATCACTTGAACCTAAGTGATCAATACTTTTATGTCTGTGATCAGTTCCTTTTTATGTCAAAATGAGATCTAATATAGAATTTCCCCATGTTGGGTGGAAAATGTTTTGAGTTAGAAAATTGTCATCTATAATATTTAGACAGTTAAGGATGTTTTATTAGTGGCAGCATGAGACCTCCAGCATCTGTCATTCAATCTGAATTTCCCCATGATCATGTAGCTTCTCTTCCCCACCCCCCCGCCACACACACATTATAGATAGGTGCATAAGGAGCTGGTCATCCTGTTCCATTGTGTGATTTTATGTCCTGTAGCAAACATCAGTTAATACCTTATTTGTAAAAAGAAGAACAGGAGTACTTGTGGCACCTTAGAGACTAACAAATTTATTAGAGCATAAGCTTTCGTGGACTACAGCCCACTTCTTCGGATGCATATAGAATGGAACATATATTGAGGAGATATATATACACACATATAGAGAGCATAAACAGGTGGGAGTTGTCTTACCAACTCTGAGAGGCCAATTAATTAAGAGAAAAAAAAAAAACTTTTGAAGTGATAATCAAGCTAGGCCAGTACAGACAGTTTGATAATAGGTGTGAGAGTACTTACAAGGGGAGATAGAGTCAATGTTTGTAATGGCTCAGCCATTCCCAGTCCTTATTCAAACCGGAGTTGATTGTGTCTAGTTTGCATATCAATTCTAGCTCTGCAGTCTCTCTTTGCCCAACAAAGAAAATAACAGAACACCACTAGCTGTCACCTTCAGCCCCCAACTAAAACCTCTCCAGCGCATCATCAGAGATCTACAACCTATCCTGAAAGATGATCCTTTACTCTCACAGATCTTGGGAAACAGACCTGTCCTCGCTTACAGACAACCCCCCAACCTAAAGCAAATACTCACCAGCAACCACACATCACTGAACAAAACCACTAACCCAGGAACCTATCCTTGTAACAAACCCCGATGCCAACTCTGTCCACATATCTATTCAAGTGACATCATCATAGGACCTAATCACATCAGCCATACCATCAGGGGCTCGTTCACCTGCACATCTACCAATGTGATATATGCCATCATGTGCCAGCAATGCCCCTCTGCCATGTACATTGGCCAAACCGGACAGTCTCTACGCAAAAGAATTAATGGACACAAATCTGACATCAGGAATCAAAATACTCAAAAACCAGTGGGAGAACACTTTAACCTGTCTGGTCATTCAGTGACAGACCTGCGGGTGGCTATATTACAACAGAAAAACTTCAAAAACAGACTCCAAAGAGAGACTGCAGAGCTAGAATTGATATGCAAACTAGACACAATCAACTCCGGTTTGAATAAGGACTGGGAATGGCTGAGCCATTACAAACATTGACTCTATCTCCCCTTGTAAGTACTCTCACACCTATTATCAAACTGTCTGTACTGGCCTAGCTTGATTATCACTTCAAAAGTTGTTGTTTTTTTTTTTTCTTAATTAATTGGCCTCTCAGAGTTGGTAAGACAACTCCCACCTGTTTATGCTCTCTGTATGTGTGTATATATATCTCCTCAATATATGTTCCATTCTATATGCATCCGAAGAAGTGGGCTGTAGTCCACGAAAGCTTATGCTCTAATAAATTTGTTAGTCTCTAAGGTGCCACAAGTACTCCTGTTCTTCTTTTTGCGGATACAGACTAACACGGCTGTTACTCTGAAACCTACCTTATTTGTATCTATCTTGTCCTTAGTCTGTTAGGACATTGATCCAATAAGCATTCATGATCATTTTCGTCTGAGTTATCAGTGACTTGGAAACAAGTTATGCCATTTTTGACGCAGAGTGCCACTCTCCCTCCGCTTTTGCTCACTGGATCCTTCCTAAATAGGTTATAACCACTGATTTTAACATTCCAATCATGAAGTTGCACTCCAGTATTCAGAGATTACTTCAGGAGCTCTCTCAAAAAATGATATACTTGATTTTATTAGGCTTCATCGCCTCAATAATATATGTGACACCATACGCCAGGCTCAGAATGAAGGCACTTCAATACTGGGAATCAAGGAATTTCAAACCCATTATGGACAGTATGTTCAAGATAGTCACTCTTCCAAGAAATATCCAAATATCTCTAATGTGGTGGCTGAGACCAGAAAATGTTCTCAAAGGAGTTTTGTTGAACTCCCATCCTCTACTGTAATAGTTACATCAGATACTTTTCAAAGTGGGTTGGGTACATGTCTCAATAATTTATTTATTTGAGGCATTTAGAATCACCAAGACTCAAATTTACATATAAATACATTAGAACCGTGCCTAGCTCTCAAGTCATTCCTTCCACAAGGGCACAACTCAGTGGTTCAAGTTGCCACGGACAAAAGGTCAGCAATGCATTATGTGCAATGCAATATCTTCCTCCTTATACCGTTTTTCAGAAAGACTGTGTGGTTCTTAGACCTCACCTCAAATTTTTTCCTAAAATATGGTCAGATTTTCATGTTATTTAGTATATTGACTTATCAGTTTTCATGCCTAGACTCAATGCACATAAAGTTGAATCAAGATTGCATTATTTAGCTACAGAGAGTGTTTTAGCATATTATCTGGGCAGGACTAAGGCTTTTAGCACTTCTCCAAAACTGTTTATTTCCCATGCTGGACACTGTAAGGGTCAAGCTATTTCTGCCCAGTCCTGGTCTAGATGAATTAGTCAATGTATAGATGAGTCTTATAACATTTCTTCCTTCTTTCCTTCTGCTGCTATTAGGACTCACTTTACAAGAGCAGTTGCTACATCTGCAACATGTGCTAGGCATGTTCCCCTTATTAAAATATTGCAAAGCTGCCACTTGGGATTCAATTCACATTTTCACTAAACATCATGTGTTAGATTTGACAGACAGACCTAATGCTCCATTTAGCAGAGCAGTACTTCAATCCTTGTTAATTAGGACTCAGCATCCCTCCATCCATTCTTGAAATAACTGCTTGCCAAGCTATTTCAAGAATGGAAATATGCAGAGGACACTCAAAGAAGAAATGAAGGTTACTTACGTGTAACCAGAGTTCTTCAAGACTCAGCATATTCACATTCCCTGCCCGCCTTCCCCTCCTCTGTGTAGTCTTAATTAAGTAATACTGTTATACTCTGCCCTAGCAGTGGAAGGAACTGAGGGAGCAGCTGGCAACATGCCCCCCTTTATAGCCACACCCTCCAAATGTGCTTGAATACTGATAGGTTGTAGGAGGGACGCGTGAGCCTTTAATAGGCATTACTACCAGCAAGTTCCACTGTTCATGCTACACCGTTTGGCACCTCCCAAGAGTGTTAATATGCAGAATCCTTCTTGAAGAATTCTAGTAACCTTCATTTCCTGAATTTATAGTAGATTTGTAAGCTATGGATGCATGATGTCAGATGGTTTGATTGGTGTTTTTAACTTCATGTGTTCATCTACATCTCTGCTCAATAAAAGCATGAATTAATGCTTTCTGGAATATCTTCAGCAAAGCAGGACATATCAGTGGTCTTCAGAGGGGGGAAATGTTTAAATTTAGTATTAAATTTAATATATTTATTTACATTTAGTATTAAATATGGTTAGTATTAAAATTTAGTACTTTTATTTAGTAATAAATTTATTTCTGTAGTTAATATGTATATTTAGAAATAAAATTTATTTCTGTGCTGAATACTCCCTAGAGATTGGATTGGGGTGGGGGAGGAGCATTCATTACATAAATTTGTGCATACCTCAATTCTCACCTTTGCTTGGCAATTTTCCTTTAAAAGCGGAGTAGGTAGCCTTGTCTCTTGGTTTCCTGGCTTTTGTCAGTTTAGGTCAGGCCTAGGATGTTAAATTAATATTGATATTTTTTCCTTTATGTAAAGAACATTCACTTCTATCACATCTCAGATATTTCAGTTTGTATAAGGATCCATGAACCGGAACTCAGGTCTGCAGAGCTTGGGACAGCTGAAGTTCCCAGAGTGCCACTGGAACGGCATGCAGTCCCATGTCCAGGGATCACTGTGGAGAATAGGCACCACAGGAAATACCACCCAGAGGACCCAGAGTGACAGTAACCTGCAGTCCTCTGATGGGCCAAGTGCACTATTTATTCTTCAAGTACTTGCACATGTCCATTCCCACATAGGTGTGTGTATGCCCCAAGCACAGTTGCCAGAAATTTTTCCCCAATGATATCCATCGGGTTTGCTCTAGTGCCCTCTGGTGCCATGCACACATGGCACCGGTATAAAGGGCTCTGCCAGCCGCGTTCCCCTTCAGTTCCTTCTTACCACCTGTGACGGTTGGCTTGAATCCTTCATTACTTAGGCAATTCTCTCCTAGTGGTTTTTTCATACCAGTTTTAGTGTAAGTAGTTGTTATGGTTAGTAGTTAGAGTAGTTTTAGGTTTTAAATAGCTCAGACGCTTCTGCACTTAACTTTCAGGGTTGTCCGCCTTCCCGGTGCTGGGGCATGCCTCGGTCGCCGGGTTTTAGGCCCTGCGCTGCCTGCAGTAAGCCTATGCCTTGGAGCGACCCCAACTTGAGCTGTCTCAAGTACCTGGGGGAAGCTCATAGGAAAGACTGCTGCCAAATCTGCAGGGACTTCAGACTCTGGAGCAAGAAGGACCGAGAGGCTCAACTGAAGGCCCTCCGCATGGAGGCAACCTTAAGACAGGCTTTGGAGCCGCGCTCGAACTCAGCACCAAGCACCTCAGCTTCTGTGCAAAGCACTCATCCATCGACCTTGGAGTCTTGGCACTGATCGCCCTCCCTGGTGCCTAAGTAGAAGCACCGCAAGCACCAAGAGAAGACCAGGTCTCTGGTGCTGAAACCAAAGGAGAACAGGGAGAGAGCGAGATCCAGGCTGGACCACTCGTCTCCCCTGGCATCACAACATCAACTGTCAACAACTCCGGTGCCACAGCAAGCTCCTTGGACACCTACAGAGGAGCAACCTCAGAGTAGACAATGCACCAGCCAGTTCGTGATGCCATCAACTCCTGAGGTGTTCACAATGGCCAGGGACCTTCTCACCCTACCACTACTGGGATCCCCGTAGGGTAAGACCAGGGAACCCAGAACTGGCTAGCGGATCGCCTCAGCAGTTTCTTCTCCTCTCACCACAAGTGTTCTCTCTGACCGGACATTATGAGGCACATCTTCCAATGGTGGAGGTTTCCACTTATAGACCTGTTTGCCACCCGCATCAACAGGAAATGTAATCAGTTCTGCTCTCTGCGAGGCCATAGCCCAGGCTCCCTGACAGACACGATCCTGTTGCAATGGATGAATCACCGTTCTGCGCCTTTCCTCCTATTCCATTGATTCACAGGTTCTGGTGAAAATCAAGCAAGAGCAAGCTCTTCTCATAGACCCGGCATGGCCCAGACGCAGCATTGGTTCACCACTCTCCTCAGCATGTCTGTGGAGGCGCCAATTCAGCTTCCACTGCACCCGGACTTGATCTCCCAGGACCATGGCCAGTTGCTACATCCAAATCTTATCTCTCTCTATCTGACAGCCGGTAAGCTCTATGGTTGAACCAGGAGGAGCAGGCATGCTCTGAGCAGGTCCTACTGAGTAATAGGAAGCCCTGCAACCACCTACCTTGCAAAATGGAAGCGATTCTCCATCTGGTGCTCCCAATGACAAATCCCGTCTTTATAGTCATCTATACAGGTTATCTTGGGGTACCTGCTGCTCCTGGATCAACAAGGCCTAGCCCGCTCATCAATCAAGGTCCACCTGATGGCCATTTCTGCCTTCCATCCCAAGATGGACAACTGATCAGTCTTCTCCCATGAGATGGTTGTCCGATTTCTCAAAGGCCTGGAAAGGGTGTACCCTCAGGTCAGAGATTACCTGTACTAATGGCACAGTTAGTCCCAAATTTGAAAGGTATTTAGGCATTGCTGTGTTCAACATTGCAATGCCTGACTGATTTAGGAGCCTGTTGATTGTCAATGGGATTTAAGCTCTGAAGTGCCTAAGTCACTTTTTAAAACTGAGATTTAGACTCAATAATGGGGCAACACAGGTGTTGATGAGCTAATATGGGCTCAGGGTGGCTGTTCCCCTTGTATCTATGAGAGATGTCAGGATTGGAGGAAGTAGCTTAAGAGGGAAAAGAATATCTCAGTTGATGACAGATCAGGAAGGAAAGCAGAGCTTCAGTCCTCTGCTCCTGGAGAAAGGGCTGACTGACGGCAGGAACTCCCCAGATGACCACTGCCTGAGAGACCCTCCATGAAGGAAGGGAGGGTCAGATGTTGACTCATCTTGAGATGTAACCATTCCCTTCTATTACTTGTAAACTCAGTTTAGGCCACAACATGACAAGCGCCCTCTGAAGGAAGAGAGCCTTAACCCAATTTTGGGATGATTCATTTGTGTTAATTCCCCTTATTTCTATTTGTTGACTATCCTGGAAGGGCGGGGGGGGGGAGACTTTAAAATGACCTGGGGGCCAAGTCACAGGAAGAGGCAGACCACCACAGAAGGTATCTGATGGGGAAAGAGCTGCTATACCAGGCCTGGCTGGCCACAAGGAGATGCTAGTGGTAAGTCAATCCCTTCACAGGCTCCTTAATCAGTTAGGTGTTGCAGCACTGAGTACAGTTCCTACAGCTCCCATTGGCCGGGAACAGCGAACTGTGGCCATTGGGAGCTGCGGGAGGCCATGCCTGCAGATGGTCAACGTAAACAAACTGTCTCACGGCCTGCCAGCTGATTATCCTGATGGGCCGCGTGCCGAAGGTTGCCGACCCCTGCAGTACAGCAACATCTAAATACCTTTAAAAATGTGGGCTTTAGGGACTATTAATCTGTGTATTTTACACTGTAGACCAGACCTGCTCTTTTGACTGCATCCCTGTTGTAGTCAATGAGCATTACATAGTAGTTTTTAGTAGTTTAATAGATTTTAGTAGTTGCTGCTTAAAGATGAATGTCTGCTTTTTTCATTTGTTCTCATTTTGAAAAATCTCAAAGATGCTAGAGGCCTATTACAGAATAACAGCTTGCAAAAATGACATATTTTAAATTAAAGCTGGTTCTGAGTCGATTGCAGACGTGTCTGAATCTGTAACAATTCTATTATTTTCCCTCCTATATTTTAGAAATAGTTGAAATGACTTGAATCTAACCTAACAGACAAAATTTCATTCCTAGGAGAAAATCCTGTGTGCTAAATTGCAACCCAAAGTACATTTCCAAGGCTAAGTTTCAAATGTCATTGAAAAATGGGCTGTGTAATGAAAGATCTTTACTTATTAGACTGGTTTTGAGTTGCAGTTTTGCATTAACACAAGAAAAATAAAATGATATATGCACAAAGTATTGTACTCTTTTTTTATTTCCATTGCCAATATTTACATCAAATAAGATAATCTATTCTATAACACATCCATTTGCCAGACTATTTAATCAAAGTCATTGTAGGCTTCTGGTTTCCCCATAAAATAGCTTATTAGAGAAAAGCGACCCTCTCAAACCAGTGAATGCCAAGTACGTACACTACTAAAATGATTGCAGTAGACATTGACATATCTAGGAGTGATTTTATAAACAGTCTTTCCAAAAACATTGAAATTTTATTTAATTATAGTAGTCTGTATTATATTTAAAAATTCTCTTTTTCAAGGGAGAAGAATCTCTTCTCTAGGTAAGATCCATACAGAAATATTACTGTCACATATATTAACAATTGAATGAGTAGCTGATAATTGTTCCCTTTAATACTTTAAGGCTATAAACTGGCAAATGTTGTGATTTTGCACAAATCCCTTGCTGATGACTTTGAAAAGTTTTGCCATGCAAATGATGGACCTCTCCCACTGCTGTACAGAAGTAAACCAGGTGAATGGAAATGTCCTTCTCTGAGCAGCAATTCTGATATCAGGTAAGTGTGGAAGTCTTTCCAGCTGTCAAACAGGTCTGATATTGATACTGGACATTATTGGAAGATAACATTTTCCAGAGTGCAGACCATCCATAGCTTTGTGCACAATGAGCCCAACTTGCTTTCAGTTATACCTTTGCAACTGAAGTAAATGGACTGATGCAGTGGCATAGAATTTGGCCCATTATCCTTGTTTTTGACAAAACACCCCTTTACAATCCATGTTGTCAACATTTCAATTGTTTCAGTGATCCAAAAAATGAAGTTATGTTTAGTTGCAAAGATCTCTCAATAGTAGACCTCAGAGTTAGCCTATAGTATTTTTCCCCATTTCTGCTTTATCCAATAGCAGCACTGACATGGTTACTCTACATTGCTCAGAAGGGGTTAGGAGACTGACTTCTGGAGCAAGCAGTCAGAGCAAAAGTCAGAACTCTGAAGAACATAATTTTGTAATGCTCATGAGAAGGAGATCAGTCTCAGGGGCATTTGCCTAGTAAGAATAAAATGTGTAGATGGCTTGAATGTGTGCACGAGGTTTCTGGCTTAATATGCAGTTGTGTAGGACAAGCAGGCTTTTACTGTTCTTTGAGTGATTCCACATTCCACTATGGTTGTGCACATGCCCCACACACAGATGTCAGAGATTTTTTTCCCCTCAGTAGTACCCAGCAGGGTGGCTCAAGTGCCCTCTGTTGCCAGGCACTACTGCATGCTGGTATAAGAGAGCGCAGTCTTCCCTGACCTGCTCAGATTCTTCTTACCGCCAGTGACGGTTGTCAGAGTGATCCAGACTTAAAGTAACAAGTGCTTCCCTCACTCTTTTCTGCATACAAATACTGTTGTAAATTAGTATTTTGTTAGTTATACTTAGTTTTAGACAATTTTAGTGCTTAAACATGGCCCCTTCCCAATCCCTCTTCAGAAACCACTCTCTCGAAATTGCCCTTCTATAGGAAGTCTAATGTTTTCTTCAGGCAGAGGCCATAGAGGAAGTCCCATTGTACCTCAGGAGGAAGGGCATCTATTTCTGCTACTTCCTCATCCCCCAGGACAAATGAGGGTCTCAGACCTATTTTAGATCTAGGAGAGTTGAACAAATTCCTGAAGAAAATAAAATTCTGTATCGTTACCCTAGCTTCAATTATTCCTTCCCTGGAACAGCGGGACTGGTACTCTGCCCTTGACTTAATGGACGCTTGCTTCCATGTTGCAATATGCCATGACCATCAGAAGCTTCTCAGATTCCTGGCGAATGGTTGCAATTATCAGTTCATGGTGCTTATATTGGGGCTGTCAGCTGTTCCTTGGGTGTTCATGAAGTGCGTGGCAGTTGCAGCAGCTCATCTGTGAAAATCAGGTGTCCCTGTTTGTTCCTGTACCTGGATGACTGGTTGATCAAAGGTCGGTCCAAGGCTCAAGACCTGCCTGCTATATCCACTGTCCTGTCCACATTCTTTGCACTGGGGCTCCTACTAAATTGAGACAAATCAACCCTGAACTCATTATAGACAATAGAGTTCATCAGGGCAGTCTTAGACTCCACAAAGGCCAAGACCTTTCTATCACTTTACAAGTTTACAACTTTACAAGACCTAGTACTGCAACTGAGAACATACCCTCTGGTAACAGTACATAGCTGCCTCAGTTTTCCAGGCCATATGGTAGTATGTACCTGTGTAGTTTGACACACTAGACTACATCTCTATGTTAGTTTTGTCATCTCTGGATTGATAGATGGACCCTCTGAAAGTTTGCCTGAGGATTCCCTTTCTCTCCCTGCTATCAAACCTCAATCTGGTCACAGATGTGTCTTCAGTGGTCTGAAGAGCTCATATGGGGTTCCTGCAGACTCAAGGTCTTCGGTCATCTCAAGATCTAGAGACTCTCATAAATGTTAGGGAGTTAAGAGTGGTACGTCTAGCCTGCTTGGCCTTCCTCTCCCAAGTAGTGGGGAAAAAATTATTAATTCTGACAGACAATTTGATGCCCATGCCTTACATAAACAGACAAGAAGGAACATGGTCAAACCAACAGTGCCAGGAGTCAATTTGCCTTTGGACTTCTGTATAGCCTCAATTTATCTCAGAGCTGCCTACCTTCCAGGGAAACAGAACATGTTAGCGAATCAGCTGAGCAGATCCTTCTCTGATCATCATGAGTGATCACTATGTCCAGACATGGCCAGGTCCATCTTCCAACTCTGGGAGACTCACCAAGTGGACCTGTTTGCAATACGAACCAACAGAAAATGCCATCAGTTCTGTTCCTGGGGAGGTTCAGCCCAGGCTCGCTGACAGATGCTTTTCTCCTGTCCTGGAAGGAATCCCTTGTGTATGCTTTCCTTCTGATTCCTTTACTTCCCAGGGTCATCTTCAAAGAGAAACAAGACCATGCTCACCTCATCCTCATAGCACCAGAATAGCCTCCTCAACACTGGGTACTCAATCCTATTATCCTTGTCAGTGAAGCCTCCTCTGTCTCTCCTGTTGGATCCAGACATCATTTCCCAGGACCATGGGCACCTACTCCATCCCAACATCCAAACTTTCCATCTGACAGCATGGATGCTTTATGGCTGCTCAAGGGACATTCAGAAAGTGCTTCAGAGTAGCAGAAAACCCTCAACTAGGAACATTTACCTGGCTAAATGGCAGCACTTCTCCATTTGATCGTCATAGGAATGGTGTATTTCCAGAGCAGGGCCCCTGAACCTCATGCTGGACTATCTTCTAGATTTAAAACAGAGTATTGCAATTAGTTCTATAAGGGTGCATCTGGCATCTATTTCAGCCTTCCATGCCTTGGTGGATAATAGATCCCTTTTCTCTAACCCCATCATCACCTGATTCTTAAAGGGCTTGGTCAGATTACACCCACACGTACGAGACCCCATCCCATCTTGGGATCTTTTGAACTCAGTCCTAGCAAAATTCATGGGAACACCCTTTGAGCCCCTTGCAACTTGCTCCCTCCTTCACCTTTCCATGAAGGTAGCATTTCTGGTGGCAATTACCTCAGCCAGAAGGGTGGGTGAGTTGAAAACTCTGATGTCAGAGCCGCCCATACAGTTTTCCATAAGGATAAAGTTTATCTTCACCCTCACCCAAAATTTCTCACAAAAGTAGTCTCTAATTTTCATGTTAATCAAGCAATCTGTTTGCCCATGTTCTGTCTGAAACACGATGCACATACGGATGAGGAAAAGCTTCACTCTTGGATGTGAGAAGAAGGGCTTTAGCTTTCTACCTGGCACGAACTAAATCTTTTAGATCCTGTATGAAATTGTTTGTAACAGTTGCAGACAGAGCTATGGGCCAACCAGTTTCCACTCAGAGAATCTCCTCCTGGATCTCTTCATGCATTCATTTATGCTACCAACTGGTTAATATAATCCCACCAACTAGAGAGCTGGCGCATTCTACTACTGCGCAGACAGTTTCTGCAGCTTTCTTAGCGCAAGTGCCTATTATAGACATTTGTGAAGCAGCCACTTGGTCATCAGTCCACACTTTTGCATCTCATTATGCCATTTCTGTCAGTCAAGATCAGTTGTTCTCAGCCCGCAGCCCAATTAACACACAGCTGTTGCCCATGTGACAGCTTCAGGACCATAGAGGTAGTATATATATTGTGTGGATTCGGCCCACATAACACAGAGAGAGCTGCATATGTGGCTCACAGTGGTAAATAGGTTGAGAACCACTGGTCCAGAGATAATGCCAGTTTTGGACAGGCTATCTTACAATCACTGTTCAGGTAGACTCTGAATCCACCTCCTTGCATGTTTGCTTTTGAGTCACCTACAGTGGCGTGGACATGTGCAATCACTCAAAGAATAAAAACCAGTTACCTTCCTTTCTTTAATTGTTATTCTTCAAGATGTGTTCCATATGTCCACTCCATGACCCTCCCACCGTCCCCTCTCTATTGGAGTTTGTCTGGTACAAAGGAACTGTGGCGGGTCAGTGGCAGCTCTGCTCTCTTATACCAGCATGCAGTGGTGCATGGTGACAGAGGGCTCTCAAGCCACACCGACTGGTGCCACTGAGGGGAAAAAAATCTTTAACATCTGTGCACAGGGTGCACTCACACCTACAGTGGAACAGACATGTGCAACCCATATTAAAGGTCAACAGTTACAGCAAGGTAGATTAACCAGTTTTTTTTGTGTTGGTTACACTATCACCAAGAAGAAAAAGAAATGGACAGAACAGGAAAAATCCTGAGCTTTAACACTTCATGAATGTCAATTTAGCCAACATTTCTTCATATAATAATTTATTTTGCTTAAAAAAAAATTGTGATAATTGTGACAGTATAGCTCTTTCTTTATTTCATTAGAACTGATTGCCAACAATACAGGATATATGAGTATGGAGCTTGTACTGGCACTTCGACAAGCCTAAAGGATTATTTTGATCAGCTTAAAGACATGGTGACTTTTTACTTAGGCTGCAGCTTCTCATTTGAAAAGGCAGCCCACAAGGTTGGTGTTCCTCTAAGGAACGTTGAGCAGAAATGCAACGTAAGCATGTACAAGGTAAGAACACAATAATTGTTAAATTACATCGAGGTTCAGATAGGGTTACATCAGCACATTTTTGTACACTGAAACCTGTACTGCAGACCATCTCCAATACACACAATATTGACTATTATTAAACCACTTTTAGTATTTCCACATGGATTTGCTGTTTAGTTAAAAGGTTGAGTGTACTATGCAATGGATTTTTGTTTCACCTTGGGTTATCATTCAACATGCTTGTTTCTGTTTTCTTGGTCTCAATGAGAAGAAAAAATCACTCTCACAGTGAGAGCCTATGTTAGTCTTCAGGTTGGAGAAAATACGTGAAGTTGTTTACAAAGAAGAATTTGTCTAATTGTGTTTATTACATTCTAGAATTTAAAAATATCACTATTTATTGCAGTAATGGCAATATCAAGATAAAATAAATGCTACCTTTGAATGTAGACCTATGAATGATCCTTAACTATTATTCCTCTATACTTTAATTGAAATCTGATACCTTTTATTAAACATTACCTGTGCAGACAGTATTATTTGTTGGTTTGCTTATCATATCTTAAATGACAAATTAACTTGGAATGACATTTTATCTTTATAACCTAGATTTGTGTTTCTAAGTGGACATGACTCAAAATTAAAATTTCTTAGGACCAATCTGTGGCTCCTCTTCCATGGACAGGAAAGGCCCTGACCCAATGGAACTATGGAAATAGAATATTGCCAGTTTTGGGGTGGGTAGATCTGTAGGATCTCTGCAAACTCTGCTATATGCAGTTTCTCTGCATTTTAGCATGCATGGAGAGTTGTGGCCAATAGATCTGTTTCTTTATGCTTTTTACCCCTTCCCCCAATAGAAGGAGAAAAAAAACAGCAGTTAAGGCTACATATCTGGGGTCCACAGTATATCTGGGTTTACCAAGATTTGTGCTGCATATGCCAAATTAAGGATTTAGCTCTTAGAATATAATTAATGGTGCAGAAGATATTCACTGTCATACATGTTAATTACAAGAGCTGAAGGGTAGAATGCCTGGTTTATTCACTATTGATTATTATAGGAAATGGATTATTTTCATTGGATGCTAGTTACAATATTACTCAAAATCCTTTAAAAATGTATGTTAAAATGTGCCTCTTGTAAATTCAAGGGTGCATAGTTATTTCAGAACTGAAAATAAGCCTTGGTAGTTCTTCAATTCCTGCTAATGCCTTGATTATTTTTTAAATTTTGTCAGACAGATATGCCTTGTTGCAGAGTTGCTAGTTTTTGCTGCAATTTAGTGGTCACAATGAGACCAATTCCTGAAGACCAGTTAGAAGCAGTTGTGGAAGCTTCTTGCCCATTGAAAGACTCACATGGAGCACCAGTTCACATTGGTAACCCTGGTCAGTGTACTTTCCATACATTTCATTCTAGGAGTGTATTACACTGGCCATAAAGCTAAGGGAAAAAATTGACAAAAAGTATGGGGGACAATAAACTTCAGCCTAAATTTCAAGTGGCTACATAAAAACCTAAACCTTTTTATAGGTACATAGGTACTGACTTGTTTACAGTTTAGTTTAGCTGAAAGTGAAGGTTTGATGTGACTGAACAGAGAAAATGTGTTGGATAAAGAGATGGATGTGTGAAACAGGGAAAGAAGTAATGTAGTCTATTTGGTGACAGGTTTCAGAGTGGTAACCGTGTTAGTCTGAATCAGTAAAAACAATGAGGAGTCCTTGTGGCACCTTAGAGACTAACAAATTTATTTGGGCATAAGCTTTCGTGGGATATAACCCACTTCATCAGATGCATGGAGTGTAAAATACAGTAAGCAGGTATAAACATACAGCACATGAAAAGATGGGAGTTGCCTTACCAAGTGGGGGGTCAGTGCTAACGAGGCCAATGGGACACATCCACCCTAATTGAATTGGCCTGCTTACTGTATTTTCCACTCCATGCATCTGATGAAGTGGATTATATCCCATGAAAGCTTATGCCCAAAATTTGTTAGTCTCTAAGGTGCCACAAGGACTCCTCGTTGTAGTTTATTTGGATTTCGGTAAAGTATTTGATTAAATCTTATTGAAAAATACATGTGGTTTGGCTTGAATATGTGCACTGTCCCATCGTTGGAAAGGGTAACAATAAATGGCAGTGTTGGGAGATGGCAGTTTCAAGACGGGATCAGTTGTAAGTCCGGTATTATTTAGCATCTTCATTAATGAACCTGAAAGTAAACATCACATTGCATTTAAAAGTGATATTGAACTAAGATGTGTTAAAAACAACTGTGAGGACAGAGAAAATAATACAACAGTGGAAAACATATTAGAAATGACCTTTTGTTATGATATGGCAGTAATAAAAAAACCAGTGACGTTATTGGCTATATGAAATCACGGAGCATGGAGGGGGGTCTATATGGCACTAGTGACCCTGCACCTAGAATAATGCATACAGGTCTGGGTATTTAACTTCTAGAATGCAAACTACAAATTGGAGTGAGTTCAGAGAAGAGCAACAAAAATGATTAAGAGGCTATTTTTGTTGGTCTCTGAGGAGTATTTTAAATAATCACATGTGGCTTACTCAAATGGAGTCTAGGGCAGGTGGGGGGAAAATAAGAAAACCAGCTGCAGGTGTCTGAAGAATGTAAACACAAAGGAGAGAGAGCAATTGTTTAGGATGATCCAGGACAGTATAACTAAAAATAATTGAATTAATTCAAGCAAAGGATTTAGGCTGAAGAACAGGAAAAGTTTGATAGTGAGCTCTAATAGGCTGTGGAATAACTGCCAAAGGGAAGTAGTGAAGGCCCATATCTTTAGCTAATGAAAATGGGCTGGACAAAGCACTGGATAGGAACATGCCTGCATGGGCAAATAGGAATAACCCACCACTACTCTTATGAAAGTATCTCTTGAGTGAACAGATCAGATATTGTAAGAACGTTTCCTAGGAACTGTAAAATTCAGAGAGTGCTCAGCAGGTTTTCATTTGTCTCAGATATAGCCAATATAATATGTAATAAAATGTCATCATCCGTGTTTTACTAATATACAAAAAAAAATTAAGGCATATAATATTAGGACAGGAACCGAGGACACATACATGCATACTAAGGGAGCCTAACAGGCCATTTGAGTCATAGGTTGGCCTTGTCATTACTGCTTTCCATGCTGCAATTTTAACACAGTGTCACTGGATGAGCTCAGCTTTATACCATTACTGCTTTGCTGGAATTTAATGTTGTTTTACTGTTTGTCAATCATAGGCCTATTAGGAATCCAAAACCTTTCCAGCCCAGACTATGGAGATCCAGTTCAGCCTCACCCTCAGGATGTTCCAGTGTTTTGGGCCTGTGGAGTAACAGGGGTGGAAGCAGTCAGCAACTGCAGTATGATGGACTTTTTATGTTTGAGATAACAGTGGTTTCATTTTTATGTTGTTCACTGTACACTGAGAGAGTTCTTATTGGTAGGATGTGGTTAGTGGGTCTGATCTTCATTGCCCTGAACTAGAGCTGGTTGAAAAATCTTTGATGGACCCATTTTCTGTTGGAACAGTTCATTGAGTTATTTCCCAATGGGTGCTCCACATGAGATTGTGCACATGCCCGTGCACTCTCCCATCGGAGATCTTTCTGCTAGTAGTGCCTGCACCGGCTACACCTGCACTGTACACCTCCTTGTGCTCCAGTATGAAAACATATAGGGAGAAGTGGACCATGCTACTCCAGTTCATTCTTAACTGCCTGCAGCTTGAGATGCAGTTCTGTGGTATCAGCTATCTGGTTGACATAGTTATTCTTCTGCCCTTTTACTCTTTATTTTTGTTTTACAATTAATTTTTAGTTGTTGATATTTGTTTTGTTTTTGCTGTTGTTAATTTACATTTTATAGCACAGATGTGCTTTGAAGGTGGGTTCCCTCATCTGTTCCTTCTTTCTTTGAGGGCCCCCTTTTCTCTTAGGCCTTCTTGACTGGCAGCTTTCCTGGCAGAGTATGCCCAAGATCCCAGGATTCAAGCCCTTCCAAATCTGACACAGGTCTTTCTCCCTTCTGTGATAGGCATTCCAGCTGCCTCTCCTGTATTGGGGCTTGTCTACAGTACCGCGCGGGGTTGATCTAAGATACGCCACTTCAGCTATGTGAATAGCGTAGCTGAAGTTGACATACCTAGATCTACTTACCGTGGTGTCTTCACTGTGGCAAGTCGACAGCTGACGCTCTCCCGTCTACTCTGCTTGCGCTCCTCATTCTGGTGGGATACCAGAGTCGATGGAAGAGCGGTCAACGGTCAATTTATTGCGTCTATAGTAGATGCGATAAATTGACCCCCGCTGAGTCGATCACTGCCTGCCAATCCAGCGGGTAGTGTAGACAAGCCCTTGGAGAGGGTCATGTCCCATCCAGGCTTCAAGAGCTCCGGTGGCAGGGAGCCCCTGGCCCTTTAAATCGCCGCACAATCCCTGCTCCCTGAGCCCTGGGGTAGCAGCGGCAGGGCTCTGGCAGCGATTTAAAGAGCCAGGGGCTCCTGCTGCTCCGGGGAGCCCTGACCCTTTAAAGTGCCACCCGAGCATCGCTGCCGGAGCCCCGGGGTAATGGCGGCAGGGCTCCAGCAGTGATTTAAAGGGCCAGGAGCTCCCCACAGCGGGTGGAGCCCTGGGCCCTTTAAATCACAGCCGGAGCCCTACCACTGCTACCCCAGGGCTCCAGTGGCGATTTAAAGGGCCCTGGGCTCTGGCTGCTGCAGGGGACCCCGGGCCCTTTAAATCGCCAGCCTGGGGAAGCCAGTCGGTCCGGATCGGCATATCAGCTCTTGCCGGTACACCGGACCGGCTTACTTTCACCACTGCTCATTGGTACCAAGATCAGACTCTTCCAGATGGAAGGACTCTTAGAAGAAATTATCTTACCAGGTCCACCAACAGCTAGATCTTTCCAGAATTACCGTGGTCTTCTGTGGTACCACCTCCTGTACCGCTGGACATATTTAATCTGGTGGAACACTCCCCGGGCTCACGGGTAGCTTCTAGGTACCTCTCTCACAAGGGCCTTCATGGTATCGAGGAACCCGAGTTCCTGTTCCTAAGGGGTACCACAAAGACTTTCCCACTGGCACATGTCTTCCCACCCTGACCAAACATATTCCCTGATATCGCTGCAGCCTCAGGTATAGATCCACCCACCAGTACCATCACAATTGCTGGATCTGCCTTGGCTTCTAATACTGATGTGAGCCCTGGTACAGACTCCTTCAGCTTCATCACTAGACATAGGACACCTCCTCTGATTCAGAGGTCTCTATTGAGGGCTGTACCATCTATCACCCTCCTCCTCTTGAGGTCTTCCCTGAAGAAGAGACCTGAGGAGCCAGCAGACACTTGATCCAACAGCTCTGGCAAGACCACCCAAGACGTGTAGTGCCTTTCCCTTACACCCCTCTCCAGGGGTATTTCGGAGCCCTTGAGCTCCATATGAGGACCAAGTCTACAGGGTATCCTTACACAGGAGGTCCCAACAGGATTCTCATCCACCAATAGCTCAGGAGCCTCCTCACCCTACTCAAGAGGGGCCATCAGAGGATCAAGAGTTCAGATGAAGTTTGCCCCAGAAGAGACAACTATGCCTTCTCTGCCATCCTACATGGATAACTTTCAGAACTTGATGAAATACATAATAGAGGCTATACAGATTCCTTTGGAGGAAATCCAGGAACAAAAGCAATCCTTGGTGGACATCTTGCACACCTTCACCCAGGGCAAGATAGCCTTACCTATTAATGAGGCCCTTCTCTCACCAATCCACACAGTGTGGCAGACTCTGGCCATCATCTCACTCACCTGTAACAGGGTCAATAAAAAGTACTATGGCCCAGCCAAAGGCTTGGAGTACTTGTTTTCTCATCGCACTCCTAATTCCCTAGTCGTCAATGCCACGAACAAAAGAAGTCAGTAATATCTGACAAAGAACTTAACCATCTGACCTTCTAAGGTGTAAGAGCTACTTATCAGTGTCTCCGATTCCGAGTTGCCAACTGCCAAGCCCTGATGGCAAAATATGACGTTACCTATTATAGTAAATTTTCTCATTTTATTGAGTCTGTGCCTCAGAACAAGAGAGAGCAGTTTCTAACTCTTATTACAGATGGTCATACAATAGCCAAAGCCTTCCTGCAGGCCTCCCTTTATAAGGAGGATATGGCCTCTCATTCTGTGCCCTGTGCCATAGTCATGCACCAGACCTCCTGGGTACAGTCCTCTGGCTTGCTCAAGGAAGTACAAAATATTATGTAGGGCTTGCCTTTTAAAGGGCCTAAGCTCTTTAGTGACATACAGTCAGATCTCTTCATTCACTCAAAGACTCCAGGTGACATTGCACTTTCTTGGTATCTATATTCCATTTACAAAGTGAAAATATAGCAAATCTCAGACAGCACAATGCTCGCATCCGGTGTACTATCAGGCATTTCAAAGAATTATTGAGCCTCCCAAAAAAGGTTTAGGCACAAGAAAGGCCTATCCTCCATTGTCACCTTTCAGATGGCTACTTCATCCAAACGACCATTTTGATACTTTGGTCGAGATTTCTCCCCAGTGGATCTTTAGTTGCAGCAGCCATCCATTCTCTCAACCTATGGAGACCACCTTGCCCATTTCCTCCATTTTTAGGAGCATATCACCTCAGACAAATTGGTACTGAAAATAATCTTGACAGGCTACTCCAGGGTTTCTCAAACTTCATTGCACCGTGACCGCTTTCTAACAACAAAAATTACTACACGACCCCAGGAGTGGGGACTGAACTCGCCCAAATCCTGATGCCCCGGGTGCGGAAGCCGAAATCCAAGGGCTTCAGCCTTTGGCAGGAGGACTGTAACCTGAGCCCTGCTGCCCAGATCTGAAGCCATTGGGCTTCAGCTTCAGCCCTGGGCAGTGGGACTCGGGCTTTGGCTCCAGGCCCAGCAAGTTTAAGTCAGCCCTGGTAATCCCATTAAAATGTGGTCGCGACCCACTATGGGGTCCCAACCCACAGTTTGAGAACTGCTGGGCTACTCCATCCAATTCTGCTCCCCCCCATCCCTGTTCAGGGATCCTTCTCACAGGGGGCTCCTAAAGCAGGAGGTAGAATCCCTCCTGCAACTGAGGACGATCAAAACCATTCTTCCAGACTTCTTCAGTAAGGGTATCTGGTCCAGGTACTTCCTGGTCCTGAAGACAAAAGGAGGGTGGAGATCGATTTTAAACCTTTGCTCTCTCAAAACTTTTATTCATACACAGCACTTCAGGATGGTCACCCTAGCAATGACTATTCCATCGTTAGATCCCAGGGACTGTTTCATCATCCTCAATATCAAGGATGCCTACTTTCAAGTAGCCATAGACCCTGTTCACAGTTGTTTCTTCAGGTTTGTGGTGGGCACCAATCATTACCAGTACCGTGTCCTGCTATTCGGCTTATCAACAGCTCCTATGGTCTTTACAAAGGTCCTCTCCATCATTGCAGCCCACCTTCAATAGTTAGGAATAGTCATTGTTGCGTATCTGGATAACTGGCTCCTCAAGGACCATACTTTCCTGGAAGTCCAGTTGGCCACCAAGAAGGCCCTAGCTCTGTTCCACCCCCAAAGCCTTCGCCTCAACATATAAACCCTGACACCCGTGCAATGCATAGACTCGGAGGCAGCCAAAACATACCTCCCTATGGACAGGCTTGCCAAGAGATCCAACCTGATCTTCATTCTTACAGCAGAGTCCACGAACCACAATGAGAACTTGTCTTCAGCTCCTGGGACACATGGCAGTCTGAACTTCTGTAATCCCTCATGCAAGGCTGAGTTCCTGGTGTCTTCAAGCCTGGCTCAAGACAGCCTACACTCCCAGCAGGCACAAGCCGTCCAGGGAGATGTCAGGCCCTCAGATGGTACTCGACTCCCTCAATGCTGGAAGTACCCTTTAAAAGTCTGCATGGGAACCCCCTTCTCATGTCTATCTCCCACACACATCATCACCACAGTTGCCTCCCTTATAGCCTCCGGTGCTCAACTGCAAAATCCTAAAGCCCAAGGCAAATGGACTCCTCAAAAGTTGTCACTACATATCAACATATTTTAACTTCAAGCAGGCATAACTAAGCCCTTCAGGGTTTTTCCCAGGCTCTTAGTTTGCTTTGCAGAGAGGATGATGGGTCATTCAATCTCCTCTCAGAGACTGTGTGGGTAGGTATCAGGATGCATTTTGGCATGCTATGAGACATAGATTGTACCCACCCTCCTAGAGTCACTACTCATGTCATGCAGGCTCAATCTACTTCCAGTGCCCTCCTTAGGAAGGTATGCTTCAAGGACATTTGCAAGGCCACCACCTGGTCTTGCATTCACATGTTTTTCACAGCATTATCCCTTACTCCATGCCACCAAAGTGGACATGACATTCTGTGAAGCAGTTCTGCATTCTGTACTGGATCCACCTCCTCAGCATCCTCTTCCACATTAAGGTACTGCTTGGTAGTCTCCTCATGAGAAACCCAAGTGGACAACACTCGAAGAAGGAGAGGTTACTTACCTTGTACAGTAACTGGAATTCTTTGAGATGTTTTGTCTGGATGGGTGCTCCACTCCCACCTTCCTTTTCCTTTTGCTTCGGACTTTTATTATGCTCTGAGGTTGAGAAGGAACTGGAGAGGTGTGGGTCTGCTTTTATCTATATGCCCTCTTACTGGAGCGTAAGGCAGCATACAATACAGGTGCAGACCTGTGGGATATATTAGCAGAAGAATCTCTGATCGAGAGTGCACAAGCGCATGCACATCCTCAAATGGAGCACCCACAGGGACAAAACAACTTTAACTCCAGTTACTGTACAAGATGATAAGTAACCTCTTCTTCCGTCAGAATCAAAATTAAATGCAAAATCATGTTAATTTCACCAAAATTTTGTTTAGGAGGAAAATTGGAGAAAAAGAGTTATGTGGAAATGTTCCGTTTCAGCATTTTGGTAAAGAACCATTTTGATTTTTCATTTTGAAACTGCTTTTCTTTCACATTTTTTTCAAATTCTGTATTATATTATATATATACACCTGGAAGGATTAGATTCTAATTGCTAACCATCAGTAAACATAGATTTCACCATACACACATAAAATGATGAAAAAAATCTTTCCATCAATAATAATTTAACTTTACAGATAGACAGAGTAAGAAAAATGCTGCTTGAGAACTTTAGTTTGATTTAAGGATATTTACTTTGTACATTTTGACATGTGATGTTGGCAATTTTTGTTTTGATAGTTATATAGCTTTAACTTTGTGAACCTCAACATATACTGTCTTAATTATTGCCTGACCCTCCCCCATAATTTCCAGCAACTGTAAAAAATTAAATTGATTAAAAATAGGGGGAGAATACAGTAAAAGATTTTTTACCTGGCATGTTGGGAGAATGGGGGGTGCTGGTAAGTGAAAAATTCTGGTTAACTAAGAGGGAGGGAGTGGAGGCATGCAGGGCGCAGGCTCTGGGAGGGAGTTTGGGTGTGGGAGAGAGTGTGGGGCAGGGGGTTGGGGTGCGCGGAGTGCCGAATGCGGGATTGCTCACCTCAAGTGGCTCCTCGCAAGCAGTGACCAGTCCCTGCGGTCCCTAGGCAAAGGTGCGGCTAGGCAGCTCTGCAAACGCTGCCCCCGTCCACAGGCGCCACCCCCGCAGATCCCATTAGCTACGGTTCCCAGCCAATGGGAGCTGCGGAGCCAGCGCTGGGGCGGGGGCAGCGTGCGCAGAGCCACTTAGCTGCACTTCCATCTAAGGGCCACAGGGACTGGTCGCTGCTTGCGCAGAGCCGCCCAAGGTGAGCGCCCCCCCCGGATCCAGCACCCCGTATCCCCTCCCACACCCAATCTCCCTCCCAGAGCTCGCACCCCAATCCCGTGCCCCCCCCTGCACCCAAACTCCCTCCGAGAGCCTGTGACCCTCATCCCCCCCCCCGCGCCCCAGTCCTGCACCCCCTCCTGCACTCCAAACCCCTTGTGGCCATTCCTCCGCCTTGGAGCAGCAGGAGCATGTCGCCACTTCCAGGAAGCCACATAGGGAACCTGCCTGCCTTGCACCAACCAGGACTATAAAG
The DNA here is from genome assembly GCF_027887155.1 of Malaclemys terrapin pileata. Classification (NCBI taxonomy): domain Eukaryota; kingdom Metazoa; phylum Chordata; order Testudines; family Emydidae; genus Malaclemys; species Malaclemys terrapin. The sequence continues at coordinate 122,650,725 of NC_071508.1, forward strand.
CAGACTTTCTATGAAGATTAGAAATGCTAGTTTATAGAACTCTCTGGTTGGTACAGGGCCGGAGAACACAGCTTTTACTGTTCTTTAAAACCATAATTTTACACTATGTAAAAATTTAATTCAACAACAACAAAATGCTTAAAAATAAACATCAATATTATGTGTCAAAATTATTTTAAAAATCTAATTTTGCCAAGCCTAATTATATTTTATAATATAAAATAAAGTCAACTGAAACAAAACATTTTGATTTTCTCAAAAAAAACCCCATTTTGACTGATCCAAAAATTTTTTTTCCTGAATTTTCTTTCACAGAGAATTTCAAAAATTTGGGGGTTTGTTCCAAATCACAACAAAAACAAACTTCAGGATTCTTTGTGAAACAGCATTTCCATTCTCCACACAGCTCTACATTGTACCTTATGCAATCATTTATATTTAATGCGAAGTGAGGGCACAGTGGATGTGAAATGCTTGCAAATCATAGTGGCAGTGTTTTACATTGTGTCTAAATGACTACACAAGGCAAAAGCAGTGGAGAATGAGGCCCAGTGTATTTTTTTAGTGCTTCTGCAAAGTGAGTTTAGTAACATGGACTAGAGCAGTGCTTACAGTGGATAGGCTGCCTCTCACACGCATTTACTATACAGCAAACTCACAGATACTAAAGAAAGGCAATGTTGTTTAGTGTTTGTACTACAGAAGTGGGTGACTGATTATATTTTTAATCCCAGCTGTACCACTGACCCATTGTATGACTATAGGGAAGTCACTTGTACCTAAATTGTCAAAATTATCACTGATTTAGGTGCCCAACTTGAGACATCTAAGATCTGATTTTCAGATTAACTCCATTAGGAGCTGCAAGTGCTCAGTGCCTCCAAAATCAGGTTCTAAATCGTTCAAGTTGGGTAACAAAAATGGGGACACTTCTGAAAATATAAGCCCAATCATCTAAATACAATTTCATATAGTCTTTTTCTTAAGTGAAAATGCGTTCAACTGATCCATAAGCCCCCGTTCTTTCCTTCCGATGTGTTTGTGTGTGTATATTATATATATATGTACACACATACACACAAACTTACAATGTTACTTATGTATATATTTGATTAGCTCCCTTCACGTGTCACTTGTCATCTTATATTGTAAGCTCTTTGGGGTAGGGACCATGTATATGTTTTAGGATGCAACTTTTCTATTTTTCTTATCGTTCTGGTGCTTTATCAATAATATTTTTATTTGTTATTAGTATATTGTATATTGTATTAGTATATTAGCATACTGAATTGAAGTTTTTCCATCTATTGTAGAGTCTCCGCTGGCTTTTACACATTTTCCTGGGTGCATGTTTATTACTGCCCTGAAGAATGAAGATGCTCCAGTTCATAACTCTAAAGAAATCCCCACGGTCCACTGCATTTCTCAAAATGCTTTGCATTATAGCATTGCATCAGAAACAGCTGTGCAAAAGATAAGAGAGCTAGAAAGTCTAATTGGAGTAGATCCAGGTAAAAAAATAAACATTTTTCTTGAGTTACTGAAGAATTAATCATTCTGGAAACATAGGATTTGTCATACTAAATTAGTATGATCCATTCCGTTCATTTAGATATTGCACAGGTGACCTTAAATAGTAAAAATTGAAAGGTAATTCCAAATGTTACAAAGAATTCCACTGTTAGGTTATTCTGATAGAACGTTGTTACTTCTCCCCTTCCATCTTACCAAATGGACTACTTTGTGCCAGCCTAAGGTACTGGTCTGCACCGGATAAAGGCAGGCATCAATTCAGTTCCCATTCCTGGTCTCATTTTCAGACTCTGAGTTCTAGACAGTCAGGCCTGGTGGTTAAAGCAGTGTCTGAGAACAGATATCAAGGGTTGAAGCTGGAGGTAGAGTTGGGACCTGGCCGAGGGCAGCACTGAAACTGGGGTCCAGGGACAAGCCGTGGGTAAGAACCGGGGTCAGAGTCCATAGTTGTGCCAACTCAGGATCGTAGTCAGAATTTGGAAGCAGGATGAAGTCGAAGCTGGGCTGGAGTCAGTCCAAGGATCTGGGGGTCAGGAGCTGGGAGCAGGTCAGTACCAGGGCTGGAGCAGCTGAAGCGGGCTAGGACAAGGCTTAGGCAAGGCTGGGGCAGGAACAGGGATAGGATCAAGGGCAGGCTGGAAGCCTAGAAAATCTGTAACACCATGAGGCAGCAGGAAGATTCCTAGCCAAATGGTGCTGTTGCACAGAGCAAGTTGTGACTCTGGTGGGGAGTGTGAAATACCTGTGCCTGTGGGTCATCTGCCCCTCCCCCTGGATAGGCTGTTGCAGCATGCCTGAGAGATGAGTCATTGCAGGCTCTGCTGGAGGGGTGAGTCATAGCTGAGTGAGCAGCCCTGGTCCAGCTGAGGGTTTGCCTTACACTCATTTTCATGCTAACATCATGTACTGCTGACCATCACTGAAAACCCTAGGCAGATTGCACCTGACTGCTGCAAGGTGACTGGAGACCAGAAGCTAGTTCTCACCAGGAAGAAATCTAGTTACTGTATATAAATAGGGCCCTACCAGTGCTTAATTTGTAATGAAAGAGGTGCTGGGGCTCAAGCAATTAGGTGCCGGGGCTCAAGCAATTATTTACTTTCATAACTTGCGTGGCAAGCTTAGAGGTGACAGGGCTCAGTCCTGGCAAGCCCTGGCACAAATTAAGCACTGGGCCATATCAAATTCATAGTCCCTTTTGGTAAATTTCACAGTCATAGGATTTAATGAGATTTCCTGGTTTCAGATATTTAAATCTGAAATTTCATGGTGGTGTAACCGTGGGAGTCCCAGTCCAAAAAGGGATTGGGGGGTGGGGTTGGCAAGGCTTTGTAGGGGGGTCACGGTATTGGCACCCTTACTTCTGCGCTGCTGCTGATAGCAATGCTGCCTTCACAGCTGGGTGCCCGGCCAGCAGCCACCACTTTCCAGCATCCAGCTCTGAAGGCAGTAGCACAGAAGTAAGGGTGGCAATACTATATCATGCCACCCCTGCTTTTGTACTGCTGCTGGTGGCAGTGCTGCCTTCAGAGTTGGGCTCCCAGCCACCGCTCTCCAGCTGCCCAGTTCTGAAGGCAGTGCCGCCGCCAGCAGTAGTGCAGAAGTAAGGGTGGCAATACCATGACCCCCTCTACAATGGCCAGATTTCATGAGGGAAACCAGATCACGGTCCATGATGCATTTTTCATGGCCGTGAATTTGGTAGGGCCCTATATATAAATGAATACTAGTAGCAATTGCTAGTATATGAACTGCAGAGCTGTTAAACATACTGGCATCAGCTCAAGGATAATTCCCTATGTGAGATGATGTCAACGAGGGCTACTGCATCCTTTAACAGCTTTTCAGTACCTTTCACTCCTTCATATATAAAGCGTGCTTGGGATTTTATTTGTCTATGTACTTTTAAACACTGACTTCTTCTGAATGGAATAATATCTTGCTTAGCTTAAATGTTCATGTATAACAAGTTTGGGGAAGGCAACATACTAAGATCAGGTATTTTATTTCTTTCCTGTTCAGTACTTCAGCTTATCTTTCTGCTGTAGTACAGAGCAAAGCTTAGTTTTTTCAGGGTTTATACAGAATTTAATTTCTGATAGAAGGAGAATGACACAATCTCTAATGGAAAATTTATGAACTAAATATCTATCTATCTATGAATGCATAACAGTTTACCTATAACCCTTGAAGTAACTGTGAACAATGTCAACAACTTTCAGAGTAACAGCCGTGTTAGTCTGTATCCGCAAAAAGAAGAACAGGAGTACTTGTGGCACCTTAGAGACTAACAAATTTATTAGAGCATAAGCTTTCGTGGACTACAGCCCACTTCTTCGGATGCATATAGAATGGAACATATAATGAGGAGATATATATACACACATACAGAGAGCATAAACAGGTGGGAGTTGTCTTACCAACTCTGAGAGGCCAATTAATTAAGAGGAAAAAAAAAAAAAAAAAAAAAAACTTTTGAAGTGATAATCAAGCTAGCCGAGTACAGACAGTGTGATAAGAAGTGTGAGAGTACTTACAAGGGGAGATAGTCAACGTTTGTAATGGCTCAGCCATTCCCAGTCCTTATTCAAACCGGAGTTGATTGTGTCTAGTTTGCATATCAATTCTAGCTCTGCAGTCTCTCTTTGGAGTCTGTTTTTGAAGTTTTTCTGTTGTAATATAGCCACCCGCAGGTCTGTCACTGAATGACCAGACAGGTTAAAGTGTTCTCCCACTGGTTTTTGAGTATTTTGATTCCTGATGTCAGATTTGTGTCCATTAATTCTTTTGCGTAGAGACTGTCCGGTTTGGCCAATGTACATGGCAGAGGGGCATTGCTGGCACATGATGGCATATATCACATTGGTAGATGTGCAGGTGAACGAGCCCCTGATGGTATGGCTGATGTGATTAGGTCCTATGATGATGTCACTTGAATGGATATGTGGACAGAGTTGGCATCGGGGTTTGTTACAAGGATAGGTTCCTGGGTTAGTGGTTTTGTTCAGTGATGTGTGGTTGCTGGTGAGTATTTGCTTTAGGTTGGGGGGTTGTCTGTAAGCGAGGACAGGTCTGTCTCCCAAGATCTGTGAGAGTAAAGGATCATCTTTCAGGATAGGTTGTAGATCTCTGATGATGCGCTGGAGAGGTTTTAGTTGGGGGCTAATGTCAACAACAACTCTTTTAAGGGTTTTTCCCCAAGTTTTATTACTTATTACTTTTGCAAGTCTCAGTGCAAAATATACTTATGTGCACATACATACATACACTCCTCTAGGGTTCTTTTCTGGGAAATTTTATCCCTCTCAGTCTCTGTAGAATGGTGTCCAAACCCTCTGTAGAGCATGAAAGCAAGCTCCTTAAAGTCTGGAAAACAAGTGATAGTCCTTCAAACTCCCTTTGAGTCTCTGAAACAACAGTCTGCAATTTGCACAGCCTGCAGCAATTTTAATTACCTTCTTCTTCCCCAAATCTGGCAATCAGTTTGACCCTGAGCACATGAGCAAGATTCAACAGCTAAGCATCTAGGAACAAAGGATTCCAGGTACCACTTCAGAGCATTGTTCCATCTTGCCTGGTGTCCTGCCTCCAACTGTGGTCAATTCCTGATGTTTCAGAGGAAGGCAAAAAAACCCAGAATGGATTTGGCGAATTGTGTATTGAAGGGGAATAAATTCCTTTCAGACCCCTACAGATGACCAAGAAACATGAGATTTTATTATAAAAACAACAAGGAGTCTGGTGGCACCTTAAAGACTAACAGATTTATTTGGGCATAAGCTTTCGTGAGTAAAAACCTCACTTCTTCGGATGCAACTTGCATCCGAAGAAGTGAGGTTTTTACTCACGAAGGCTTATGCCCAAATAAATCTGTTAGTCTTTAAGGTGCCACCAGACTCCTTGTTGTTTTTGTAGATACAGACTAACACGGCTACCCCCTGATACTTGAGATTTTATTATAGTCATTGTTTTAATATGACTGTGTCTTCATTGCACACATGCTTGAGGACATCCAGCTTATTGTGGACCACTTTGCCTATGCCTCAAAGTGCTTCAGTTGAAAAAAGACAGCCAGCAGCAGACCACCAGTATCACCAACACCATGATCCTATCATCACAATTGACAATACACCCCTCAACTTTGTCAGAAAATTCTGGTACCTGATGTGACAAAGTTCCTCCTCTATCTTGGTGGATCCTGCGCTTATTGGTGGATTTTCTTGCCTCAGAGATTCACCATGTGGGTTGGGGAACAGCCCAGAGACCTTCCCCTCTGGAAGAACCCACAGTCCAGGTCAATTGGGAGGTTTGGGGGGAACCCGGGCCTGCCCTCTACTCCGGGTTCCAGCCCAGGGCCTTGTGGACTGCAGCTGTCTATAGTGCCTTCTGTAACAGCTGCATGACAGCTACAACTCCCTGGGCTACTTCCCATGGCCTCCTCCAAACACCTTCCTTATTCTCACCACAGGACCTTCCTTCTGGTGTCTGATAACGCTTGTGCTCCTCAGTCCTCCAGCAGCACACCCTCTCACACTCAGCTCCTTGCACCTCTTGCTCCCAGCTCCTCACACTCTCACCACAAACTTAAGTGAGCTCCTTTTAAAACCCAGGTGCCCTGATTAGCCTGTCTTAATTGATTCTAACAGCTTCTTCTTAATTGGCTCCAGGTGTCCTAAGTAGCTTGCCTGCCTTAACTGGTTCTAGTAGGTTCCTGATTACTCTAGTGCACCCCCTGCTCTGGTCACTCAGGGAACAGAAAACTACTCATCCAGTGACCAGTATATTTGCCCTCTACCAGACTTCTGTACCCCACTGGTCTGGGTCTGTCACACTGGATGGCATACTTTCCAGGAACACCATATTGAATGATGAGATCACTCAGTGCCTGGCAAAGGCAGCTTGGCATTTGGCAGCCTCACTCACAGGCCCTGGAGGGAGCATGGAGTCTGCCTCAGAACTAAGATAAAAATCCTCTGCACTATTGTACTCACCTTATTCTTCTACGGCTGTGAGACATGGATGCTCTACTAATATCACATCAAAAAGCTGGAGAGCTTAAACCTTCATTGCCTACGATCTGTCTTCAATATCAAGTGGCAGGATAGGATCCCCAACACTGAAGTCTTTGAGAGTTGCCAGATCCCTGGCATTGAGAGCATGTTCATCAGGGCTCAACTTTGTTGGGTCGGACATGTAGTCTACATGGAGGTTTCCTGTATGCGAAAGTGGTGCTCTACAGTCAGCTGAGCACAGGAAACCACTCTAAGGGTTGACCCATCCTCAGATATAAAGACTCTTTGAAGGCCAATCTCAATGCATGCAAGATAGACATTAAAATCTGGGAACTCATTGCACTGGAGAGACCCAGATGGAGAGGTATATGCCATGAGGCCGTGTCTACTTTTGAAGAGTCGTGTGTGAGGTCTCTGCAGGAGAAGGGAGCATGTCATAAGTCCAACGCCTCAAGCTCTCCCCCCAATGACTACACTTGCAAGGCATGCAACCACATTTGCAAATCCAGGATTGGACTCATTTTCCATGTGAGAAGCCATAAAAACAAATAAACCCAGAACTCAACTCAAAACTAGCTGAACACTCACCTGTTGAAGCGATGGAAGAATGTATCCATCCATTGTTTTAATGGTTAGCTGCAGGTGTTACGAGCACATTAAGAAGAAAACAGAGCTTACTCTTCAAGTGATGTACCTATGTGCATTCCACATGGGGCTACACATTTATACCAGGCTCCCGAGTCCAGAAATTCTTCCAAGCAGTGTCTGCTGGCCCGCACATGTTGTAGGTCTCCTCATCTTCCTGACTGAGCATATAAGAGACAGTGCAGGCCAACACTTCTCCAGTCCCTTATTATCACTGCATGACCTGAGTTAGAATCCTATGACCTCTCGTCCTTCAACTCTTTGTACCACGCGTAAAGATATTTGTAAATAGTTTATTTTTCTTAGCTTACTAATTAATTAATGTTCAGTTAGTATAGTGTGAGGTTTTCCCCCCTGGTTGGGGAATCCTTCCCTGTGTCTGGGACTATGCCCTGAGACCTGGGTTTCAAGAATTGCATCTCTTGCTCTCACTCCTTCTCCATCAGTGACGAACATCACTACTGTCTGGGTGAGGTGCATATCTCTGCAAAGTCCAGTATTTGTCGCTCATTTCCACACAGAACTCAAGAAGCCTGTGAGCTTTGCCGAGAAAACACCTGATAGAAAAGGCTATGAGGCCCCTTTCTGACCTAGGCCAGGGAGATCCCCAGCCCATACATCAGCCTCAAATAACAAGCAGTGCCCCTCCAAGCACATGCCTAGGAGCAGAGCCTCCAGTACCTAAGCCCAAAGAGTCTTCTTCTAAGGTTTACCATAAGGGTAGAGGATACTCTCATGGGCATAAGGACAGATCCCCATTGAGGACTGTCCATAAGAGATGTACTTCCTCCCCAAGCCTCTTCAGGTTGGGTGAGACTTTGCACACAGAACCTAAGGAACCGATTCCTCTAAAAAGTCCCAGATTGGAGAGCAAACACATAAAAAGAAAGATATGCTGATTCTGTTGATCACCCTGGTACTGAAGCATAAGAACCAACCTTCACCAGTTCTGTCTACGAGCACTGGTCCGGACCCACCACCGGTACCGCCTCATTTGTCCAAAAACTGCTGTTTCCATAGATGCACCAGGTCCACTGGATCTGACCGCCAGAAAACCTCGGACACTGGGGCATTCGGAGACTTACATAACATTGGAGAATATACTCCTCCCTTATCCACAGTCTCCACTTCTCTCCAGCCCAGCCCTCTTGAGGGATATTATTACACCAGAGGAGGAGTCTACGTCGGTGTCCCTGGAGCCACCTCACCTCCAACCCTCTGGCAGGAGTGCTCCCATAATGATGGAGCAGTTTTTGGACTCAGATGAGTCGGATGTGCTAACCACTCCAATATCTCCATGGAGACAGTCGATCTCTGACAGACATTCAAAGAGTCACACTCTCTATTCCTCCAGGTATGACCTCCCCAGGGACCACAGGTACTGATTTACTTTGGGTCCTCCGCAACCAATAGACTGTCCTTCTGACCTTATTGGGGTCCATGGGATTCTTATGTCAGGTGTCCAGACACTTCTCAAAAATCGTACCGCTCCTCTCCCTCCTGGCAACTGGAACCGTCGGTGTACAAGGAGGATGAGTTCAACCCGGATCCGCAGGTACATAGCATGCTCATGCTCTGCTCCTGTTCAGGCTATCCTTACCCAAAGGAGAAGGATTCTACTAGAACTTGCTGCCTGGCCAAATGGCACTTTTCAGCTGGGCACAACTCCACCAATACTCTGCAACCACTGCAAATATTCCAAACGTTCTACATGATCTCCCGTCCTTGACGACCTCAGGCCTCTCCATTAGTTCATTGCAAGTCTGCCTTGCAGTGATTAATGCCTTCCTCCCTCCAGTAGATTGACATTCCCTGTTCACTCATCCAACTACAGCATGGTTTATGAAAGGCCCTGTCAGGACCTTTCCACCAGTGATCAAACCTACACCTCAGTGGGACCTTAATCTCACCCTGTCAACTCTCACCAGTCTGTCCTTCAAACCCTGGTGACATGATTCACGTGTTCATAAAGGTGGCATTTGTAGTGGCTACCATTTCAGCCAGGAGGGTCAGTGAGCTTGGAGTCATCATGGCAGACCCTCTTATACAAGTTTTCACAAAGACAAGATTTCCCTTTCCCTATACCTTAAGTTTCTCCTCCAGGTTGTTTCTGAATTCCATATTAACTAAAGTATTCATTTACCTGCATTTTTCCCCAAACCCTATGCTTCTGCTGAAGACAAAGGACTTCACTCTCTCGATGTCCAGAGTGCCCTTCCATTTTACCTGAAAAGAACCAAACCCATTAGAAAATCATTGAGACTTTTTACTGCTCTAGCAGAAAGATGACGTGGTCAAGCCATATCCTCCCAGAGGATTTCTAAGTGGGTTCTGGGATGCATCCTACAGTGTTACCGGGTAGCAAAAATCCCTTCCCTGGGGGTGTCACAGCTCATTTCACAAGAGCACAGGCTGCCTCAATGGCATCCCTACATGACGTCCTGCTACAAGACATTTGCAAGGCAGCCACCTGAAGTTCTATCCATACGTTTGCAACACACTACGCTTTGATTTATGCATCAGCTGTGGATGCTGTCGTGGGATCTGCAGTACTGCAAGCATATTTGCTACTGCCTTCCTCGCACCCATCTCCAGCCCGAGCACTGAACATTAGAACATAAGAACAGCCATACTGGGTCAGACCAATGGTCCATCTAGCCCAGTATCCTGTCTTCCAACAGTGCTTGTCAATCACTCAATTATGGAATACACATAGGAACCATCACTTGAAGAAGAAATAGAGGTTACTTACTGAAACTGGAAGTTCTTCAAGATTTGTGGTGCCCATCTGATTCTATTACCTGCCCTCCATTCCCTGTGCTTTGGATCCTGTTAGATTGTAGTAAGACGAGGGAGTGGAGAGGCGTCAGCCTGCACTGTCTCTTATCCCTTTGTCAAGAGCATGAGGAGACCTATGGTGTATGTGTGGGCCAACATTCAGTGCTTGTAAGAATGTCCAGACTCAAGCATGAGGCATGCCTGCATACCCATGTGTGGAATACAGATAGGGACCACACATAGAATCATAAAAATGTAGGGTTGGAAGAGACCTCAGGAGGTCATCTAGTCCAATCCCGTGCTCAAAGCAGGACCAATACCAACTAAATCATCCCAGCCAAGGCTTTAAAAACCTCTAAGGATAGAGATTCCACCACCTCCCTATGTAACCCATTCCAGTGCTTCACCACCCTCCTAGTGAAATAGTGTTTTCTAATATCCAACCTAGACCTCCCCCACTGCAACTTGAGACCATTGCTTCTTGTTCTGTCATCTGCCACCACTGAGAACAGCCTAGCTCTATCCTCTTTCGAACCCCTCTTCAGGTAGTTGAAGGCCCTCACTCCTCTTCTGCAGACTAAATAACCCCAGTTCCCTCAGCCTCGCCTCGTAAATCATGTGCCCCAGCCCCCTAATCATTTTCGTTGCCCTTCGCTGGACTCTCTCCAATTTGTCCACATCCCTTCTGTAGTGGGGGGGACCAAAACTGGAAGCAATACTCCAGGTGTGGCCTCACCAGTGTCGAATAGAGGGGAATAGTCACTTCCCTCAATCTGCTGGCAATGCTCCTACTAATACAGCCCAATATGCCATTGGCCTTTTTGGCAACGAGGGCACACTGCTGACTCATATCCAGCTTCTCGTCCACTGTAATCCCCAGGTCCTTTTCTGCAGAACTGCTGCTTAGCCAGTCAGTTCCCAGCCTGTAGCAGTGCATGGGATTCTTTCTTCCTAACTGCAGGACTCTGCACTTGTCCTTGTTGAACCTCATCAGATTTCTTTTGGCCCAATCCTCCAATTTGTAGTAGTGCTAGGGCTACGGAAAAGGTTATTGGTTGCTCCTCTCCTTCAACCAGACTGACAGTGCAGAACAGGGATTGGTCCTGACACAACCTACTGGATAGATGAGGTCATCTGCATTGTGACATCCAACCAGAGGCGGATTAAGCTTTTGTGTGGCCCTGGACCAAAGCAAGTGGGGGCCCCTCCCCATCCCTTCTGCCTATAATCAACCTCCCCACATACACCTCGTGGGGAAATGGGGTTGGGGCATGGGGGCTTGCCCCGCCTCGCTCCCCCACCCAGCACTCCTGCCGGGCAGCAAGGTCAGGGCGCGGGGGCTTGTCCCATTCCACTCACTCGGCACTCCTGCAGGGCAGCAGGGTTGGGGTACAGGGGCTTCCCCTGCACGCCCGGTGCTCCTGCCAGGGAGCAGGGTCGGGGCACAGGGGCTTGCCTCACTCCCTGGCAGGAGCACCAGGCAGAGCGGGGCAAGCCCCTGTGCCCCGACCCCGCTCCCTGGCAGGAGCGCTGGGTTAGTGAAATGGGTCGGGGTGTGGGAGCACACATTTCTGGGGGGCCCCAATTGGCAAATCCACCACTGCATCCAACTGCTCTGAAGAGCTTCTGACCAAAAAAATCACTGCATTTTCACTTACCACATACTCAGAGATCCAGTCCCACTCCTTCCTCCCAGATAGCTCCAAGCCATATGGGGCTCAATCTGACTATATTATTGTTATTATTTAATGTTCATCATGCAGTATGGTCTAAAGGCCATAGCCAGGTTGGTCCCTGTTGTGCTAGGCCCGGTATTCCAGTTTTTTCCAGAGAATTGAGTTTCTTACACTGGAATCACAGCCTGTTAATTTTACACTCTCCCTCAAGCCCCATCCCTCAACCAGTTCAGAAAGAATTACTGGTTTGGCCATTATTCAATAATCTATTATGAAGAAACAGGCTAGAGCTAACAGTTTTGGACAAGTTCGAATGACATCTTCCCTTTCCCATTTTGGAGACAGTCCCTAGCCACAGTGTGAAATGCCCACTTACAAATCGATTGCCTTGCCCTGTCCTGGTGCAGTTTTTCTATGTGTACATGTGAGCATGTGCATGAGCCTGAGTTTAAATGTTTATCTCTGCATTTGGACATGTACACAGGAATGTGCTGAGCTTGTTTGTGTAAAATAACTGGGGTCTGGATCTTCTCTGAATCTGATTTTGTTCTTTACACAACAACTTTGGGCCAAGACACTTGAATTATTTAAAAGGGAAAAGTGGCTCCAGAATGGGAGGATCAATTAACAAAATCCCCTCTGCCCCAGCGTCTTTTTTGTCATATTTTCTAGGTTTATCTTCTGCATTCCCATCCCACATCTCTTATTTTCTTCTCATTTCACTCACATCACTTACCAAAACTCCTGCCCCCAACACTTCTGAATTTAGCAATGATTTTGAATATGAGAGTGGATCTGGTTCTGAATTTATCCACTCACTCAGTATTTATAATGAGCGGAACCAATACCCCATTGGCTTCTTCTCTATAAAAAATTGAAATGAAACCCTCATCTGTTTGGGGTTTCAGCAATCTGAATCCAGATCTGAATTCTGCACTTCAGCCTCATTTCCAATAATGATCCACAGTTCAGTCCAGGCCGAGGGAGGCTTCCCAGCCTCTCCTTTTTTGTAAAGGGACTGCTAGGTACAACAAAAATAACACTCTACTCCTAGGATTACAGGCTAGAAACCTGCTGCTTTATTCAAATGCATCTCAAACAAATTTAGTTTGTGGGGGTATGGAACTCCCAGTGACAAACATAATGTAGGCAGGAGTAGAGCATGGCTCCATCCCCTAATATTTTGGGTAACTCATTTACCCCATGATGACTACTTTATGACATCCTTCACAAGCACACACATCGGTAGTGATCCCAGTAGAGCTGCAGAATGGACAATAGTCTTCACAACCTTCTATAAGTTCATTCAGGAACTCTCACTGCACTTACCTAGTGGGAGATGATGTATTTTGCTGATGGTCTCCATTCCCCTGGTCTGTCACTATCTCTGGATCAATAGTGATAGAGCCTGGCTGCTCTTCTCGTTGGCCCTGCCGGGAACTCAGACATTGATGGACAGGGATTGGTCCTGACAGAACCTCTTGGAGGTATTAATATGCTAAAAATCTAGCACTGTCTTTAAATAAAATGTTTTTGATTTTTAGGAGACCGGGGTATAAAACATTTGTGCTGCCAGGATGAGCTACTAAAGACTTGCCTCTCCCTTTCACATGCCCGATCAGTGCTGATAACCACTGGATTTCCTACTCACTTCAACCATGAGCCACCTGAAGAGAATGATGGACCTCCAGGAGCCATTGCTATGGCAGCCATGTTGCAGAGCTTGGAGAAAGATGTTGTTATAATAACAGACCAGAGAGCCATGGGTTTGAATAAAAAGATTATTGAGGATTGTGTTCAGCAAGGTAAAACATGCAGTTAGGCAACAAAGACAGTTAGCTTTTCAGTTTTAATTTGCTAATCTGGTTCAAGCTCTATTTCAGTGCAATCTCTAAATTAGATCAGGCCTTTAAGAAGTGCTTTAACATATAGACAAAATGGGCCAGATCCGCACCTGGCTAAATCAGCATAGCTCCATTGACTTCATTGGAACTACTCTGATTTATACCAATTGAGCATCTAGTCCCTAATCTTTTGAAATCCATCTAGAATCTTTCTTCCTATTACCATTGTATTTTGAAATGTAGTGTATCATCAAAAAGAAAGAGGTGAGAAGAGAGCTTATTTTTAAAGTGTCTTCATCCCTGCACATCTTCTCATTTTTGTCAGTCCAAATAATGTCTCTAGACTCTGACTTGTAGCTCTGAATTGTGCAAAAGCTAAAGATGGGCAACTAGTGCAGTATTTCCAACTGGGAAATATTGTCTTACACAGTCATATGTTTGCTAGAATCACCTTACAGTTCTAACTGTTCTGTTCTTTTAAAATCCAAGCTAAGCACACAAAAAATGACCTATGGAATCCATTTTGTATTTTTGTTCGCTTTAGGGGTACTGAAGACACCAGTGCCTCTATTGAGTTATCAGGGAGATGCTGCAGAGTCAGCTTTGATGTTTTTGTGTGAGAATGGGAATCTTGAAAGACCCAGGTATGTGTACTAAGTTCCTGAAAATGAGTAGCAAGGAGGCTATGCAAAGTCATAGTAAAAGGAACAGCTCTGTTCACAGAAGATATAATGATTGCAAGCAAATCTTTGAAGTATGAAGTATCTGCCAATCAAATTGTTTTGTTTCTCTTTTTAAATGACTGTGTTTTTATAAAATATATATTAAGTAAATATTACAATAGCAGTTGAAGGTCTGAAATTAAAGGAAGAAAATTCAGAGTCAAGCACTCCACTCTGCTGTAGTATTGCAGCGCATGTGAAATACAGGATTCCACATTAATCTGAGACCTCTGCAATCCCAATGCACAACAGGAAATGGGGAAGGAAGTACATTACTTTGCATTTATATGGCACTTTTCAGATGAAAATTTTAAAGAGCTCTACAAACATTCATTAACTTACACTACACTTGTGAAATACTGTACATCATTATCCCCATCTTATCAATGGGAAAAGTAGGCCACAGAGAGATTAAATGTCTTCCCAAAGACTACACAAAGTCCTGTGGCAGAGTCAGGAATAGAATCCTGGAGTCCAGGACTGTAGTCCACTTTCATCCACGCTCAGATCTTTGATAATCCACTTTATTCTAGTATGCAAAATCCTCCTATCTGTTTTTAATGGTCTGAAAAAGATCCTCATTGTCTTTAGACACCCCAGCCAACATTTTTGAAGAGTGGATGTAGTTCTGAAAACTCATTCAAACTATGCAAGTGCAAACTCTGATGTGCCCAAAAACCCCAATTTGAACATGCATATATTGAGGGTTTGTATACATGCACTGGAGTTTGCACTAAAATGTACATACATTGAATATCTGGCCAATAACTTTCCTTTTAATGGGCTTACTGGGTTTTTTTCCTTGAACTTTCTCTGTGTATAGGTGTGTAATGAAAGTCTAGGCCATATACAGCCATATTCAGTTAGCAGCCAATTCTCTTTAATAACAGCTTATCTAAATATATGCATCTTCAGTTCATTCCATTTTGATTTCTTTCTATGGGTTAATAAAAACTATAATTTCAATAACACCCTGTTTTCATTTCTCATACACTAGGCTCAAGAGGATGCTTTTATAGTTGAACAGCTACAGCTGATTTGTACCTCAATAGATCCCATAATCCTAGGAGGCTAAACTGAATATTTTTTCATGTTGGAAACTCAATTGCACAAGTACAACTGCAATCACAGTGTGTCTTAGTCCATATCATAAAACCACTTAGTAACTTGGCACAATTGGTAGCCTCTATTCAGTAGAACTGGACTAGCAGGATGTTGCACATTAAGCTTGAGGTATATTGGTAGAGCTGTTGGGGGGAGGGGGAATCCTAAACAGGGGCTACCTAAAACAGATCCTGCCTGCACGCTTCCCATCCACATTTACTAGCACCAAATTTGTCAAAAATGTTAAACAAAAGAAACCAAATAAATGGGTAACTTACAAGCAGTACAGTACTTTAAATAGGAAATTATGAACAATAAACTGCACTTTGAGGATCCCTCTGAGGATCTTAAACTGCATTGCAAACTCTAATGATTTAAAACCAATATCCCTTTTTAACTGAGGCACAGAGAGGCTAAGGCCCAGATCCTCAACGGTATTTAGGTGCCTAACTCCCATTGATATCAATAGGAGTTAGGTACCTAAATATCTCTGAGGATCTGGGCTCTAAAGTGATTCACCCAGTGCTCCACTGGGTAGAGAAAGATTTCACCTCTCTCTCCATTTGTTGCTGGCAGTTTGAAGGGGCTGCATTAAAGCTACCAAGAAAACAAACCAAATATTGAAAACAAAATGTATAGGCCCAAATTCAAGAGTAAGATAAACTGTGCTGTAAATTACCTGTTGGATATAAGTTGGTAGGAAAATAGATGTACAGCAAATGGTCCAATTTGGCATTCAGACGCTTTGCAAAATGAGTGTAACTTGTGCCTAAGGAGACAGAAACGAAGTGTGTGGCAGGAAAAGCAACTGACAGAAAAATGTAAGATGTAAGTTTTACAATTCCTCCTCCCCCCCCCCTTAACTAATTTATCACCTTATCTCTGACTAGATTTGATCACCTGATAGCAATAGAACGTGCAGGGATGGCTGCTGATGGCAATTATTACAATGCAAGGAAAGTCAATATTAAGCATCTAGTGGATCCCATAGATGAACTGTTTCTAGCTGCACATAACATCCCTGGAGTCACAACAACAGGTAAGTGTGAGGCTGTGGCATCTCCTCAATGATAAGAGAAAGGCAAAACATAGAAAAGGAAGGGAGGATAAAGCAGCAGCCAGCTTCCAAAAGACTACTTCAGGACTGCCACTGTTTGTCTCTGCCAAATTGAAAGGACCAGCTAGCAGAAAAACATCCTTAGAAAGGTTTATATAATCAGAGAAATGTAGGGCTGGAAGGAACCTCGAGAGGTCATCCAGTCCAGCCCCTTGCACTGGGGCAGGATCAATATACCTAGATCATCCCTGACAGCTGTTTGTCTAACTTGTTCTTAAAAACCTCCAATAAGGGGTATTCCACACACTTCCTTGGAAGCCTATTGTATTGCTTAGCTATCCTTATAGTTAGAAAGTTTCTCCCATCTCACCTAAATCTCTCTTATGGCAGTTTATGCCAATTACTTCTTGTCTTACCTTAAGAGGACATGGAGAACAGTTGATCACAGTCCTCTGTGTAATAGCCCTTAAGATATTTGACAAGTGTTATCAGCCCCTCCCCCCACTCTTCTTTTCTCAAGATTAAACATGCCCAGTTATTTTAACCTTTCCTCATTAGTCAGGTTTTCTAAACCTTTTATCGTTTTTGTTGCTCTCCTCTGGGCTCTCTCCAGTTTGTCTACATCTTTCTTAAAGTGTGATGCCCAAGACTGGACACAGTACTCCAGCTGAGGACTCACCAGTGCTGAGTAGAGCAGGACAATTCCTCCTGTGTCTCGCATACAGTACTCCTGGTAATACACCCTAGAACGATACTATCCTTTTTCACAATTGCATCATATTGTTGGCTCATCTTCAGTTTATGATACACTATAGCCCTCTTTTTTTAATTAGAACTACTGCCTAACAGTTACTCCCCATTTTTAGTTATTAATTTGATTTCTTTCTTCCTAAGTAGTACTTTGACTTGTCTTTATTGAATTTCATCTTGCTGATTTCAAATAAATTCTCCAATTTGTCAAGGTTGTTTTCAGTTCTAATCCTCTCCTCTCAAGTGCTGGTATCCTCTCCCTGCCTGGTGTCATCCACAAATATTATAAGCATACTCTGTACTCACGTGTCTGAGCCACGTGACTGACCCCTGTGGGATCACACTAGATATGACCTCCCATTTTGACAGCGAACCATTGGTAACTATTCGCTGAGTATGGTCTTTCAACCAGTTTTGCACCCACTTTATAGTAATTTCATTTAGAGACCACATTTCCCTAGTTTGCTTATGAGAATGTGGGACTCTGTCTAAAGGTTTACTAAAATCATGATATATCATGTCTACAGTCTCCTCCCTATCCACTAAGCCAGTAACCCTGTCAGAGAAGGAAATCATGTTGATCTGGCATGATTTCTTCTTGACAAATCCTTGTTGCCTATTCCTTGTAATCTTATTATCCTCAAAATGGTCACAAATTGATGTTTAATATTTGTTCCAATATCTTTCCAGATATCTTAGTTAGGCTGACGGGTCTATAAACCAGTGCTCCACTGTAAGTGTTCTGGTGCCCCTGCGCTGGTAATTAGAGATTTGTAGTAGCCGTGCTCGGTTGGGATGTGCATGCGTTGTCCCTGTCTCGTGTTACCTGAGGTGGTTACATAGCATTGTGTGGCCAACTCCCCTCCATCCCCCCTCAATTCCTTCTCTACCGCCTTTGGCTTCAGTCAGAGCACTTAGCAGCACCTCTTTATTGAGCTTAGTTCAAATAGTTAACTGTTTATAGATAGTGTTTATTTAGATATAGCCTTCTTTCCTCTGTTTTATTAATTTATGATTTAAAAAAAAATTTCTTTCAGGATAAATTTCAGTTGTTAGTGACCCCTTAGATTAGAGCTGTTCTCCCCTGAGTGAGAAAACCCCTCTCCGAGGGGCATGTCCAGCTCCCCGGGTTTCAAATGCTGCCTGACGTACAGGATTTCGATTCCTATCTCAGATGGGCATTCGCAGTGTGTTCACTGCCTGGGCGAAGCACGTATACCACAGAAGTGCGCACACTGTGATAAAATGAGAGCCCACATCAGGAAAGCCAGAGAATTACAACTAAAACTCCTTATGTTGGAGAAATCCCTGCACCCAGAGTCCGAACCTGAAGCATGGACTCCCCCCTGGACAACTGTCTCCCACGATAGCCTCTGACAGAAGCTCTCCCATGGTTTCTCAGGCAAAGGAGCTCACTGCCAACTACTGCGACAGGAAGTGACCCATCTTAGACAACTACAAGCAGTACCAATTCAACACAGTGTAAGGTGTTTTTACTCAGACTACTTTCTAACTCAGAAAAAATGGAAGGATGAGGCCCATTCTTGACTTGAGACAGTTCAACAAATCCATGAAGACCCAACATTTCCAAATGATCACAATAGCAACCACAAGTCCAGCACTGGAAAGAGGGGATTGGTTCTCAGCCCTCAATCTCCAGGACACACATTTTCATATAATGATACAACCCTCACACAGGAAGTTTCTCAGGTTTACCCTCGGAACAGAACATTTCCAGCATAGGGTCCTGCCCTTTGGACTATCCACATCCCCATGGGTCTTCTCAAAAGTCCTTGCAATGGTCGCGGTTCATCTCAGAAGATAAGGAATTATAATTTTTCCTTATCTCAGCGATTGCTTACTGACAGCACCAACCCAACAAGAGACAATAGAGGCTACACAAAACGCGGTAGGTCTCTTTACACATCTGGGACTACAAATAAACGTACAAAAATCAACACTGATACCTGTACAAAAACTGGTATTCATCGGAGCCTACCTCAATTCTCTGGAAGCTACAGCCTCCCTGCCTCAGCAACATTTCACAGCCTTATGAAATCTCATCTTCACAGCAGTGAACAGCCCCCAGATCTTGGCCAAGACTTGCCTACAATTACTGGGTCACGTGTCAGCAACGACATTTGTCATCAAACACACAAGGCTACACATGCGCTGCCTGCAGGCCTGGCTCTGTACTGTCTACATCTCAAACAGATACAATATACACAAATGCCTCACCATGCCTGTAGTAGTTCCGGGGTGGGGCTCGTCCCTTCCTGGGGCGCCTGGAAGCCAGGCCGCCCCGCTACAAAGCGAATAACAGTTCTGAGCTCAGGCCCTTTGGGCAGGGGCTGAGCAGACAATTAACAGTTCTGAGCTTAGGCCCTTTGGGCAGGGGCTGAGCAGACAATTAACAGTTCTGAGCTCAGGCCCTTTGTGCAGGGGCTGAGCAGACAATTAACAGTTCTGAGCTCAGGCCCTTTGTGCAGGGGCTGAGCAGACAATTAACAGTTCTGAGCTCAGGCCCTTTGTGCAGGGGCTGAGCAGACAATTAACAGTTCTGAGCTCAGGCCCTTTGTGCAGGGGCTGAGCAGACAATTAACAGTTCTGAGCTCAGGCCCTTTGTGCAGGGGCTGAGCAGACAATTAACAGTTCTGAGCTCAGGCCCTTTGTGCAGGGGCTGAGCAGACAATTAACAGTTCTGAGCTCAGGCCCTTTGTGCAGGGGCTGAGCAGACAATTAACAGTTCTGAGCTCAGGCCCTTATGCAGGGGCTGAGCAGACAATTAACAGCTCCGGCCCTGGGTCAGGGCGGGGCAGCAAACCAATAGTCAGTCAGAGGCCCAGGCCTTGTAGCAGGGGCTGGGTCAGTTTGGGTTAGCCCAGGCCCTAGGTCAGGGCAGGGCAGCCAACGGATAGTCTGTCACGGGCCCAGGCCCCTTGGACAAGGAGGAGGAGAGACTGCCACCCGGCGCGGGGTGGCAGGGGGGAACACAGGCCCGCCCACTCCACTGTGTTCCAGCCCGGGGCCCTATCCGCAGCAGTCCGTCTGCCGCGCAGTCAGTGGGGATCCTGACCGCAACACACTGACATGGGTTCGGGGTCTGCTATCCCCGGGCCACTTCCCATCTCCTCCTCCATGGGTACCTGCTCCTCCTGAGTTCCGTCTGCTGGGTCACAGATCATGGGCTCCTCCGGGCCCCGAGCACCAGGTAGGTCTGTCACTCCCTCTGGGCCCTCGGCGGGGGGAAGCTCAGACTGCTCCTCAGGATACCGGGCTCTCGGCAGGCTCGGCCAGTCCTCCTCAGGGTACCGGGCTCTCGGCAGGCTCGGCCAGTCCTCCTCAGGGTACCGGGCTCTCGGCAGGCTCGGCCAGTCCTCCTCAGGGTACCGGGCTCTCGGCCGGCTCGGCCAGTCCTCCTCAGGGTACCGGGCTCTCGGCCGGCTCGGCCAGTCCTCCTCAGGGTACCGGGCTCTCGGCAGGCTCAGGTCCGCGGGAGCTCGGGCACCAGCGTCTGTCCTCTCCCGCTGCCGGCCAGCTACTGAGCGCTGGGGCCTGGCCTTTATACTTCCTGTCCCGCCCCTTGACTTCCGGGGGGCGGGGACAGGCCGCGGTGGCTCCGCCCACTCTGGCGGCTTTTCTGGCTCATCC
This sequence comes from Malaclemys terrapin pileata, assembly GCF_027887155.1. Classification (NCBI taxonomy): domain Eukaryota; kingdom Metazoa; phylum Chordata; order Testudines; family Emydidae; genus Malaclemys; species Malaclemys terrapin. Next base: position 122,671,497 of record NC_071508.1, read on the forward strand.
CTTCCTGGGGCGCCTGGAAGCCAGTCCGCCCCGCTACAATGCCAAAAAAGGTTAAGGTCTCCTTACATTGGTGGACATGACCAACCAATGTTTGCTCAGGGGTTCCCTTCATCCAACACCCTCCAATGATGATAATAACCACGGACGCCTCTCTATTAGGTTGGGGAGAACACTTGAACACCCGCACTGTCCAAGGCCACTGGTCCTCAGCAGAATCTTTCCTTCACATAAATCTATTGGAGCTATGGGCAGTTCGCAATGGCTGTTCCCATTTTCTCCCAATGATCAAAGACAAAACTGTGACAAGCCCCCCTCGGGGTGCAACATAGAACTGGGGTACCACTGAGCCTTCTGACTCCCCAGCCTGGGTTCATTCTCACATTGTGCTGCTGTGACAAGGTGCAGACTGCTCCCGGTCCTACACTCCCACCAGCCTTCACACAGGCAGGGACACACCCAGCTGCAGTTACATATAGGCTCTGGCCAGCCACTGCATGAACCAACAATAGAGAGGCTACAGCCAAAATACCCCTAGTTCCCAGCCCTAGGACTCCAGATCTCTACTGTCCTGCCCTGGTCAAAACCCAACCAGTATGAATTTATTACCCAGTATGCCCCTCCCTTGATGTGGAGAGGAATATGTACAACACCTTTGTTAACTGAGTTGAGATTTTCCCAAACACTTCACTCAAAAACAAACTGGTTAAAATAAAACATAAAATAAGTTTATTAACTACAGAAAGATAGATTTTAAGTGATTGTAAGTGATAGCAAACAAATCAAAGCAGATTACCTAGCAAATAAACAAGAATGCAATCTAAGCCTAACATACTACACAGGATTTTAATCAAATAGTGTCTCATCCTGTTAGATAGTACAAGCAGTCCATCAAGCTTCCATACACAGGCTAGAAATCCCTTTAGCCTGGGACCAGCAGTTCCCCCGGTTCAGTCTTTTTCCTCAGGTGTTCTCTTGTGTGGGGCGTGAGGCCCTGAAATGATGTCACTCCCCATCTTTTATAGTATCTCCGTAAGGTGGGAACCCCTTTGTTCTAAGCCTAGTTCCCAGCTCCCTTTGTGGAAAAATACAGGTATCAAAATAGAGTTCAGTATCATGTGGTCTGGTCACATGCCCTTGCATGCCTCACTGAGTCATAGCAGCTATACATAGGCTGTCTGAAGGGTTCCCAGGTGAGGACAAGCCTTTTCCATGGTCCATTGTCTTTGTTGATGAGCCGTTTGCACTGTTCAGTTTCTTCATTGTTGTATGTGAAAGGCTAGTTGTGGGTGTTTCCAACTTCACAACATCTTTCAAGTAACACATATATAGCAAAACTTCATAACTTCACATACAATGATAACAGATACAATCCAACAGGGTATTAATGTTTAACAGATTGATACTTTTAGAATGATACCTCACAAGGCATACTTTGTACAAAATATATCATAATTATATTTCTTCAAGTGATGTCCCTATGGGTGCTCCACTTAAGGTGTTGAGCACCTCTGCGCTTGTAATCAGAGATTTGTGGTAGTAGTGCCTGGCTGGAATGCACATGCGCAGTCCCCATCTCGTGCCGCCTCAGGTGGTTAACTGGCAGTGTGTGACCAACCCCCCCTCAGTTCCTTCTCTGCTGTCCTTGGCTACAAGTCGGAGCATTCAGCAGCGCCTCAAAGAGCTTAGTTAGCATAGTATACCCTAGTTAGTTCTAGTTTTGTTAGAGATAGTTAACTCCTTTCATTTTCTAGTCCTTGATTATTTAAAAAAAAAATCCACCTTATTTGTTTCCTGACTAGAAATAGGTTTTCGTTGAACCGTTACTCACAGCTCCCCCCTTGGGGGAGGACGAAACTCTCCCCTCAGGGGCATGCCCGGTTCTCTGGGCTTTAAACACTTCCTCACCTGCAGGCTATCAATCCCAGTGTTGGACGGGCATGCTCACACATGCCTCAAAAGTACCCTCATTGTCACAAATTGACAGCTCGGACCAGAAAAGCCAGAGACTTGCAGCTTAAACTGCTGCTCATGGAGAAGTCTCTCCGGCTGGCATCTGAACCAGAAGCACGGACCCCCCAGAACACAGTTCACCAACTACAGCCTCTCACAGGGGCTCTTCTTTGTCTGTGACTCATGTGACAGACCACCAAGCTAAAATGGTGGCTAAGAAGCATACACTGTCGTCCCCCCCACCCTCCCGGCTCGGAAACCGACCAAGAAACAGCATTTCCCAAACCAAGAGATCTTGTCGATACTGACAGCACTGACAGGCTCCATAGCTGAGATAGGAGGACGCTCCGGTACCATAGGTACTGTGAGAGCTAAAAACTCCCTGAGAGCTAGCTCCAATGTAGGCACCAAAGGGAAATAGAAACCCCATGGCTCGGCACTGGCGGAGCCATCCCGACACTCGAGACCAGGCACATTAAAGCAACTGCAGCCTATGCTGCCACCTCCTCTCAGCATAGTACAATTGACAGGTGCACCCATACAGACAACAACTCCACAGCAGCCGATACCCACCATTACCACATCAATGGCACCGAGGCTGTCGGCACCACAACAGTTCTTCCTTCCCAGAGACCTCATGGTGTCCTCGACACCCGACGCTCCCATTCTCGGCACTGAGCACTGTCAGTACCGAGAGCCGCCCCACCACTCCACTGCCATCTGCTCCCCCATTTTTGAGCAATGACAAGGATGAGAACAAGGGAGAGACATACCGTTGCTAAGCTCTTCCCCCGCCCGCAAAATGATCAAAGAGGCCCTGCCACAGAAGGAGTACTATATGGGGTGAAAGAACAGCAGTGGTATGGGCACCCATGAATGGCACCTATGCCCTTCCGTCCATTATCAGCCCACCTATGATGGCATCCACAGTGGCAGCATTGGGCCCCATGGATGGCATATAACCCACGTCACCTCAAATCTCCTAACTACATAGGAAGGGTACATGGAACTCACCTGGGACCATCGGTACCAGGACCATCTGAGCCCCTTGAAGAGATGACGGGCGAACAGGAAGAAATCTCTGACCAGGATGTCGAACCAACAACCCATTTTTCTTCATTGTCCCCAGATGCCACCATCATGCTCCCTCCTCCCAACATGGGGGATGACCTTAGACATTTCCAGGATCTCTATAGAAGAGTTGCAGATTCCCTCGACATCTCACTGGAGAAGGTGCAGGAGACATGACATAAGCTCGTTGACATCCTGCAAAATCAGCATAATCTAAAATCGCTTTACCCATGAATGATGCAATCATAGAACCTGTCAAACACATCTGGCAGGCCCCTGCAACAATCACTCCAACCTGCAAGAGGTCCGACAGGAAATATTATGTTCCTGCAAAGGGAACAGAGTTTCTTTTTTCACATCCCCCACCAAACTCCCTGGTAATGGATGCTGTTACTGAAAGGGGCAGCCAATCATACCCAAAAACACACCGTATGACAAAGACTGGAAGAGGTTCGACCTCTTTGGCCAAAAAGCTTGTTCCTCACTGACGCTTCATCTTAGAATTGCTAATTACGAGGTGTTATTAGCAAAATATGACCACACAAATTATGGCAAATTATCAGATTTTATTGAATTTCTCCCTGAGGAAAAAAAAGAGCAATTCGGTGCACTCATTTCCAAGGGCCAACTGATCTCCAGGACAGCACTGCAAGCTGCCCTAGATTCTGCAGATACAGCTGCACGATCTACAGCCACTGCAGGCATAATGAGAAGGGCATCCTGGTTGCATCTCTCTCTGGCTTCCCCAAAGAAGTGCAAGCAACAGTGGAGTACCTGCCCTTCCAAGGGCCCAAACTCTTCACAGCCAAAACAGATGAGTCTCTGCACACCCTCAAGGACTCGCAGGTGACTCTGAAGTCCCTGGGTATCTGTACTCCTAGGACAAAGAGAAGACAAGGAACGTATTACAAGGTCCACATCATATGCACAGACACACAGGCAATTGGAGCCACAAGCCCGGAAACAATGGCCCCCTAGGAGACAATAACAGTCAAATCAATCTACCACGTCTCATCAACTATCTGCCAGGCAGCAAGTTTGAGATATTGGTTGAGGGCCCGAGACCCCCCACATCTTTCAATGCTGAGAACTCCTACCATCTCCCAGCCATTCGGAGACCATTTAACTCCCTACTACCCTGTCTGCCAGTCCATCAGTACAGACGAATGGGTGCTGGAATTAATTGAAGTTGGATACTCTATCCTTTTTACTTCCAAATCCCCTACCCACTCTCCCTCTCTGTCCTTCTTCAGGGACCCCTCTCACAAAGATCAACTGTCTCAGGAGGTAACCCACCTCATCCATCTAGGAGCAGTAGAACCAGTACCAACAAAATACAGAGGGACGGGTTTCTACTCAAACTACTTCCTCACACATAAAAAAACAGGAGGATGGAGGCCCATTCTCCATCTCTGATGGCTCAACAAATTTGTCAGAAACCAACACTTCCGGAAAGGAATACAGAAAGCTAACCCCTTCTGACATCTTAGCATGTGGTGTACTGTTTCCCATTTGCTCCCAGGAGTTTTTGGGAAGAACAAGGGGAGATATATGGATTGGTTTAGGTGGAATCAGGAGGCAATCGTTGGTAGGAATTTGGGGTGGGATCTCAGTGTGACTTTATTTTTGAAGAATGTTGTGTATGGTGGATGTGCCGAGAGGGCACTACTATCAAAATTCCCCCACTCGTCAAGCAGATGTAATGGCGACAAGAAAGGCTACTTTCATAGAAAGGTGTAGTAACAAAAATGTTGCCAATGGATCGAACGGTCGGTTGACAAGGCTCCACAGTACTAGATTAAATTCGCATGCAGACGTAGGGGAATGTATTTTGGAACATATGTTAGGGAGGCCCTTGGGGAAACATTTGGTGATTGGGTGGCGAACATGGATAAGTCATCCACCATATGGTGAAATGCCATGATGGCTTCAAGGTTACCCTAACAGAGCTCATGGAGAGACCGATTTTTTGAGTTGTAATACATAATCCAGTATGTAGAAGAGTTGGGGAAGGTAGAAAACAGTCAGTTAAATAAATCCTTCCCTTCCCAATGGTGGATTACTATAGTGCCAATAGGATACACGCAAAACAACACAGCCACTAACTAAACACATGTACAAAAACAAATGTACCAGAAAGGCAAAATAAGAGTGACATGGAAAATCCAAGGCATTGATATCTGAACTATTATAGAAAATATGTACTATTAGGAAAGGACAAGAGCTAATGTGTACTCAGCTAATTTTAGGATTTTTTTTAAAATATGTGCCTTAATCCTGGGACCCTGGATACAAGAGTCATTTATGTATCTAGTTTAGGTATTTGCTGGGCAACAATCACCAAAGTATCTCATATGATAGTAAAGTAAGCCCCAGACCACGTGAATAACTATCCAGTGGGTCCACAGCTGAAATCAAGTATCAACAAAAAGAGTGAAGATTTAAATAACTTATTTAGTAAGTGAATAAAACAGAATGCACTATCACATTCATAGATTCTAGGACTGGAAGGGACCTTGAGAGGTCATCGAGTCCAGTCCCCTGCCCGCATGGCAGGACCAAATACTGTCTAGACCATCCCTGATAGACATTTATCTAACCTACTCTTAAATATCTCCAGAGATGGAGATTCCACAACCTCCCTAGGCAATTTATTCCAGTGTTTAACCACCCTGACAGTTAGGAACTTTTTCCTAATGTCCAACCTAGACCTCCCTTGCTGCAGTTTAAACCCATTGCTTCTGGTTCTATCCTTAGAGGCTAAGGTGAACAAGTTTTCTCCCTCCTCCTTATGACACCCTTTTAGATACCTGAAAACTGCTATCATGTCCCCTCTCAGTCTTCTCTTTTCCAAAATAAACAAACCCAATTCTTTCAGCCTTCCTTCATAGGTCATGTTCTCAAGACCTTTAATCATTCTTGTTGCTCTTCTCTGGACCCTTTCCAATTTCTCCACATCTTTTTTAAAATGCGGCGCCCAGAAGTGGACACAATACTCCAGCTGAGGCCTAACCAGAGCAGAGTAGAGCGGAAGAATGACTTCTCGTGTCTTGCTCACAACACACCTGTTAATACATCCCAGGATCATGTTTGCTTTTTTTGCAACAGCATCACACTGTTGACTCATATTTAGCTTGTGGTCCACTATAACCCCTAGATCCCTTTCTGCCGTACTCCTTCCTAGACAGTCTCTTCCCATTCTGTCTGTGTGAAACTGATTTTTCCTTCCTAAGTGGAGCACTTTGCATTTGTCTTTGTTAAACTTCATCCTGTTTAATTCAGACCATTTCTCCAATTTGTCCAGATCATTTTGAATTATGACCCTGTCCTCCAAAGCAGTTGCAATCCCTCCCAGTTTGGTATCATCCGCAAACTTAATAAGTGTACTTTCTATGCCAATATCTAAGTCGTTGATGAAGATATTGAACAGAGCCGGTCCCAAAACAGACCCCTGCGGTACCCCACTCGTTACGCCTTTCCAGCAGGATTGGGAACCATTAATAATAACTCTCTGAGTACGGTTATCCAGCCAGTTATGCACCCACCTTATAGTAGCCCCATCTAAATTGTATTTGCCTAGTTTATCTATAAGAATATCATGCGAGACTGTATCAAATGCCTTACTAAAGTCTAGGTATACCACATCCACAGCTTCACCCTTATCCACAAGGCTCGTTATCCTATCAAAGAAAGCTATCAGATTGGTTTGACATGATTTGTTCTTCACAAATCCATGCTGGCTGTTCCCTATCACCTTACCACCTTCCAAGTGTTTGCAGATGATTTCCTTAATTACTTGCTCCATTATCTTCCCTGGCACAGAAGTTAAACTAACTGGTCTGTAGTTTCCTGGGTTGTTTTTATTTCCCTTTTTATAGATGGGCACTATATTTGCCCTTTTCCAGTCTTCTGGAATCTCTCCTGTCTCCCATGATTTTCCAAAGATAATAGCTAGAGGCTCAGATACCTCCTCTATTAGCTCCTTGAGTATTCTAGGATGCATTTCATCAGGCCCGGGTGACTTGCAGGCATCTAACTTTTCTAAGTGATTTTTAACTTGTTCTTTTTTTATTTTATCCGCTAAACCTACCCCCTTCCCATTAGTATTCACTATGTTAGGCATTCCTTCAGACTTCTCGGTGAAGACCGAAACAAAGAAGTCATTAAGCATCTCTGCCATTTCCAAGTTTCCTGTTACTGTTTCTCCCTCTTCACTAAGCAGTGGGCCTACCCTGTCTTTGGTCTTCCTCTTGCTTCTAATGTATTGATAAAAAGTCTTCTTGTTTCCTTTTATTCCCATAGCTAGTTTGAGCTCATTTTGTGCCTTTGCCTTTCTAATCTTGCCCCGGCATTCCTGTGTTGTTTGCCTATATTCATCCTTTGTAATCTGTCCTAGTTTCCATTTTTTATATGACTCCTTTTTATTTTTTAGATCGTGCAAGATCTCGTGGTTAAGCCAAGGTGGTCTTTTGCCACATTTTCTATCTTTCCTAATCAGCAGAATAGCTTGCTTTTGGGCCCTTAATAGTGTCCCTTTGAAAAACTGCCCACTTTACACAATTACAATAGGCCCTCAGAGTTACATTTTATATTTCTAGTTTTAGATACAAGAGTGGTACATTTATACAAATCAGATGATCATACTCAGTAGATTATAAGATTTGTAATGATACCTTACAAGAGACCTTTTGCATGAAGCATATCCCAGTTACGTTACATTCACTTATTACCGTATTTTCTCTAAAACCAGCTCAGTTACATTATATTGACTTATTATCAAGTTTTTATAAAACCATATAGACTGCACAACGTCACACCCTCCTCCTGAACTTACTGCCAGAGACTTGGACACTGACCATGGCGGAGGCAGTATACCTAAAATTTGTTTTTGGGCTCCCCTATGGGGCAGACACTCCTGTGTCCCCCAAAAGGGAAAGAGACCCTGATCCAGCTGTAGGCTCACAGCTACCAGCTATGAGGGACCTTTCGCTGGCCAGCCAAATCCCCCCCCTTTCACTCAGGTTGGGTTTGCTTCCAGCTAGAGTCCTTGGGGTTTGTTCCCACCGCAGCAGTCACCAGGACCCCAACTTCCAGCTCCAGGATACATGTCTCTGTGCACCTCTTTCACTCCATTACAGCCAGGTCATGCTTCTGGGTTTTACTTGCTTTGTCTCTTAAGTCCAGGCTGGTGGGCAGCCTTTCCTTTTTCCAGGTCAATCCTTTTCCAGGCAAATTGTACATCAATTTCCATTTGTCTTCCCTTGAGACCATCACTCGATGAGCTGGGATACCACAGAGAACACCCTCCTGCCAGAACAGGCACCCCTCCACTCCTGTCTTGCTAAATTAGACACCCCAGTCAGCTTCAGCACAGACAGAGGTTGGGCCACACCCATCTGCAGTTCACTGAAACTGAGATGCACTCAGCTCAGGGGCTTCTTAGTTAACAGAGACATTCCCAGCGCCCATTGTTCAGTCTTTCTGGGCAATTTGCCAACTCTCCTCAGTTGTTTTTCCCCTCAGTCTTGATTCCCATGGGACCTTACCTATCAGCTCTCTGAGCTTACCAAAATCTGCCTTCCTGAAATCCATTGTCTCTATTTTGCTGTTCTCCCTTCTACCCTTCCTTAGAATTGCAAACTCTATGATTTCATGATCACTTTCACCCAGGCTGCCTTCTACTTTCAAATTCTCAACGAGTTCTTCCCTATTTGTTAAAATCAAGTCTAGAACAGCTTCCTCACTAGTAGCTTTTTCAACCTTCTGAAATAAAAAGTTGTCTCCAATGCAGTCCAAGAATTTGTTGGATAGTCTGTGCCCCGCTGTGTTATTTTCCCAACATATATCCGGATAGTTGAAGTCCCCCATCACCACCAAATGTTGGGCTTTGGATGATTTTGTTAGTTGCTTGAAAAAAGCCTCATCCACCTCTTCCACCTGGTTAGGTGGCCTGTAGTAGACTCCTAGCATGACATCTCCCTTGTTTTTTGCCCCTTTTAGCCTAACCCAGAGACACTCAACACTTCCATCTCCTATGTCCATCTCTACCTCAGTCCAAGTGTGTACATTTTTAATATATAAGGCAACACCTCCTCCCTTTTTCCCCTGTCTATCCTTCCTGAGCAAGCTGTACCCATCCACACCAACATTCCAATCATGTGTATTATCCCACCAAGTTTCAGTGATGCCAACAATGTCATAGTTGTATTTATTTATTAGCACTTCCAGTTCTTCCTGCTTATTCCCCATACTTCTCGCATTTGTATATAGGCATCTAAGATACTGGTTTGATCTTTCCTCCCAGTTTTGTCCTGACCCTCCTTTCTCTCTGCCAATATAGCCCACACTCCCTCTCGTTTCCGACCCATCTCCCCAGTCTCCCTGTTCCCCACTTACCCGTGGGCTTTGCTCACCTGTCCCCGTCGAACCTAGTTTAAAGCCCTCCTCACTAGGTTAGCCAGTCTGTGTCTGAATAGGGTCTTTCCTCTCCTCAAAAGGTGAATGCCATCTCTGCCTAGCAGTCCTTCCTCGAATAGCATCCCGTGATCTAGGAAGCCAAAGCCCTCCTGGCGACACCATCTTCGCAGCCAGGCATTCACCTCCATGATGCATCTGTCTCTGCCCGGGCCCCTACCTTTGACAGGAAGAATTGAAGAGAATACCACCTGCGCTCCAAACTCCTTCACCCGTACTCCCAGAGCCCTGTAGTCACTCTTGATCCACTCAGTGTCACACCGCGCAGTATCATTTGTGCCCACATGGATGAGTAGCATGGGGTAGTAGTCAGAGGGCTGGATAATCCTCGACAAGGCCTCCGTAACGTCTCGGATACGGGCCCCCGGCAGGCAGCATACCTCCCGAGATGAAATGTCAGGGTGACAGATGGGCGCCTCCGTCCCCCTCAGCAGAGAGTCTCCGACCACCACTACCCTACGTTTCCTATTCGCAGTGGTGGCAGCAGACCTCCCAGCCTTAGGGGTACGAGGCTTTTCCTCCTTTACTGTAGGGAGTGATTCCTTCTTTCCTGTATCAAGAAGAGCATAATGGTTACCTATAACCACGGCGGGAGGGTTCGGAGCAGGGGTGGAGCACTGCCTGCTGCCAGAAGTAACCAGCTGCCAGTGTCCACCCTGAGCCATCTCCTCCTCCACCAGTGGTGTATCAGCAGTCCTGTGTACTGGGACAGCTACCTCAGCTGTCTCCACATGGACACTGTCGAGGAATTGCTCGTGGATTCGGATGCTCCTCAACCTAGCCACCTCCTCCTGTAGCTCTCCCACCTGCTGCCTGAGAGATTCCACCAGCAGGCACCTCTCACATTGGATGGTCCCCCCAGCCTGGATATCAGTAAGTGGAAATTGCAAGTTACAGTCTCTGCAAAACCACACCAGGATCTGGGTAGAGGCATCCATGCTCAGGCGCTCTGTCTGGCTACAGGCACAGGTGGAGGAGACAGAAGCAGTGCTGGCACAGGTGTTCCGGGTCTTCCTAACCATCGTAAGCCTCCCTCTGTCACACTCCCGTCTGCAGCCCCCTGTCAGCTGAAAGGGTTGTTTAAGCAAGAAGTTTTGAATGTAGTTGGTTTATAGGTATTAAGGGGAATAAAGAGAAAAACAGATGGAACCGGCAAGGGACCCTCGCCCCCTTCCTGCTCCCCTTCCAAACTCCTTTGCGAAACTCCCTGTTAGCAGCCCCTGGTCGCAAAGCTCCCTGGTCGCTTGTGCGCTGCTTTATAAAGCCCTGGCCTGTATGAATGCCCCGCCCATTGATTAAGGCTCAGCCACTTACCAGAGGCTTCTAGCTTTCAAACCTTCCTTTGAAGCTCACAGCTTCCAACTGCCAGCCACAGCACACGGTCCTTCAAACAACCAAAACAAACAGATTGACAAACACAAGCTCAGCACACAGCAAGTAACCCTCAAACACAAACAAACACACACTACAGACAGTCACTTACCCCAAAAGGGTGCTATACGTCCATTCACTGCCATAAACTTGAATAGGCTACAGAAGCAAAAGGTGTGAGATTAAACGCATAGTAAATGTAATGGCAAGAAAGCTAAAAAGACCCAAGTATTACTTACTCACCAACAATTTATTATTACTTTTCAAAGCTCTGCATGAGACTTAGCCACTAAACTCCCTGTCACACTTCAGGGCTAAGTCTTGTTCAACTCTGAAAATGTAGCTGTTAGTTGGGAGCTAAATAGCAAATTCCTGCTGAGGAATAGCTTTGAAGTCACTAGAAGAAAAATTAAACACATATACGCACTTGAAATCTGTGAACTATATTTTAATAAAAATTCCACCTGTATCAAGTTTCAGTGATTAATTCAGTTATTAAAGAATAAATTGTGAGTACAGGAATCTTACTGTTGTAGAATGTGATAGGCATTAGAATCCAGACACATGTCAAATACAAAAATGATGCATTGCAAAGAGGAATTTGGCACTCAGCTGTTCTGTAAACATGAACATTATATTTTGTTTCACAAAATCTGAACTTGGAGTTCTTCAAGTGATTGCACGTGTGCATTCCATTCTTGTTGTCTGTGCACCAAGTGCACGGTCGTCAGAAACTTTTTCCCTCACAATACCCATTGGGTGGACCCAGTCACCAGGCTTCAAGCCATGTGCTTCTTGCTAGAGGCCTATGCCAGGGAGCAACCAGCACAATAACTGCCTGAAGTGCTTGGGTGAAACACACATAAAAGACCAGTGGCAGATTTGCAGAGAGTTCAAGCCTAGAACGAAGAAGGCTAGTGAGGGTAGGCTGAAATTCCTGCTGATTGAGGTAATGCTCAGGCCACCATCAAGGCCATCCTGGTTTGAGTCTGCAACTTCAGTGAGAATCCCACCTCCAGCTCTAGTGGAATCCTGGCACCTGTCTCCACAGGTGCTGACTTTTGTTTTTGCTAGTGGATGCTCCTCTCCTCCCTCTTCCCCCACGTGAGAGGTGGGCAGGGCCTTGGGTGGAAAAGGCTGAGCGGGGCCGGGCTTCGGGGAGGAGCTCTGGCAAAGCATGGGGTGGAGCCCACAAAAGATTAATCTGGTACTGCAGGTGCTGAGCATCCCCTATTTTTTTCAGTGGGTGCTTGAGCCCCAGAGCACCCAGAGAGTTGGCACCCTGTCTCCCTTGCCCATGCCAAGGAAGAAATATAAGACTTCCAAAGATGCCCCAGCCAGGGGAAGGTCTCCACCCTCTAAGTCTGGGAAGAGGGAGAAGGAGTTGAGCAGAGTGCACCTGAAACCTAAGCACTCCTCCTCCAGATTGGTGCCTAAGTCAGCACAATTGGCTCTGACACCACAAAGAGCACCATCAAGCCCGGTGTCAGAAGTGGCACTGGCATCCTCTTCAGCACCACAACAAGATACCATCTTGGTGCTGACTACCTTGGAACTATTTGTGGCGGCAAAAAAATCTGCTGTGCTTCTCAGCGTTGATGTCTCCGTCACTACAGGGTTGGATTCCTTGGCAATATTGTGCTATCCCTGTATCAGCAGTTCAACCTCTGGTACTTCAGTTGCCTGCTTCCTGCATTGTCTTAAGGAGAAGCCTGATATGGTGGCAATGCTCCGCCTATCACCAGGTTCTCATCATCGGTCCCTGGCACTGACTGGATCAGCCTTTTCATGGTCGGAGGAAGGGGCGTCTTTGTCGTTGGACTCATAAGTGGGAATCTTAAGTCTCACAACTCTGAAGCAGGACCTACCAGTCTCCTCCCAGATCCTCTCTTCCAGCCTACCATTGTGATTCCTTAATGGGAACTGTCATGGGAATGTGGCCAGGTTAATGGGGTTCAGCCCCATATCAGTGGCTGTTTTGGAATCCTTGGAGTTTTCCCCCAACTTCCAGTTTTTGTTCTCACTGTGTGTACTCAGTATGCTCATCCACAAGGGCAGAAACTGTGGTCCGGGCAGCTCTGTCTCCAGAGTCCAATACCGGGCCTGGAACCGAGAATCAAGAAGAGGTCCTAGAGCCAGAGCAACAGCCATAGAAGAAGTTCTGCCCTCACCAGTCTTGGCTTCCTCTTAGAATCATAAAACCATAGGGTTAAAAGGGACCACAAGGGTCATCTAGTCTAACCCCGTGCCAAGATGCAGAATTTGTTGTGTCTAAACCATCCAAGACAGATGGCTATCCAGCCTCCTTTTGAAAATCTGTAGTAAAGGAGCTTCCACAACCTCCCTAGGCAGTTTGTTCCATTGTTCTACTGTTCTTACAGTTAGGAAATTTTTCCTGAGACTTAATCTAAATCAGCTATACTGTAGTTTGAACTCATTGCCTCTTGTCCTGTCCTCTGGGGCAAAAGAGAACAACTTTTCTCCATCTTTTTAATGGCAGCCTTACAAGTAGTTGAAGACTGCTATCATGTCCCCCTTTAATCTCCGCGCTCCCAAACTAAACATACCTACTTCCTTCAGCCTTTGCTCATATGCCTTTTGATCATCTTTGCCGCTCAGCTCTGGATCCTTTCCAGTTTTTCTACATCCTTTCTATACATTGGTGATCAAAACTGGACACAGTACTCCAGCTGAGGCCTAACCAGCTCTAAGTAGAGGAGTACTATCACCTCCCATGACCTGCATGCTATGCCTCTGTTAATACAACCCAAAATTGCACTTGCGTTTTTTGCAACAGCATCATATTGTTGACTCCATGTTGAGGTTGTGATCCACCAATACTCCCAGATCATTCTCAGTAGTGCTGCTGCCAAGCCAGTGTTTCCTCATTCTGTATTTGTGCATTTGGTTTTTCTTCCCTAAGTGTAGAACCTTACATTTGTCTTTGTTGAGTTTCATTTTGTTGTCTATAGCCCAGTTCTCTAATTTATCAAGATCCCTTTGAATTTTAGCTCTATCTTCCAAAGTGTTGGCAACTCCCTCTAGCTGTGTGTCATCTGCAAATTTGATCAGTAGGCTCTCTATTTGTACATCCAGGTCATAAATAAAGATGTTAAATAACACCAGACCCAGATCATATCCCTGTGAAACCCCACTTGAGACTTTCTTCCAAGATGACATCATTCCATTAATATCTACTCTTTATTTGCAGTTGTTTAACCAATTATTTATCCACTTAATTTTGTGAATTCACCAGTATTCATGTAATTTAATGATTTATCTGGTATCTTGCTCTCCAGATCTCTGGCTATCAGCCAAATTTTTCAGAAGGTCCTCAATTTTTGGGTGCCCAACTTAAGACACCTAGGACAGCCAACAATAATTCAGACATTTATTGGTCCCTACAGCTCCCACTGACTTTAATGGTACTATAGATGCTCAGCACATCTGAAAGTTAGATACAAAGTGTTTCAAGTAGAGCACCCAAAGCAGACACTCCAAATCAGTGACCAATTTTTAAAAGAATAGGTCTATTTTTCTAAGAGGAAAACTGGTGGGGAAAATTAGAGTAGTGAGAGTATAATTAGGGCTCCCTCTACTCCATGGCACAAGGGGACTAAATGCTGTAGGAAACACTCCTAAGTTCTGGGGCAAGAACTCCTGCTACTTCCAAAGGCATCACATACCATTTGCATATATTTGTGCAAAAATTGTTACTTGTTTTATTTTCTCAAAACTAGCAACAAGACAAAGTTTACCTCTTTTGCTTTAAATATTTCACAATATTTTGCACGTATATAGACAAATATAATGTATTTTTGTAAGTCCTTCCATGAAGTGTAAGATTACTACCTCTCTTTCCTAGACATGGTGTCAGTGCTGTTCAAGAGCATTGGATAATGTCACCTTCTTGTAGCTGTTGCTTACAGAGCATAATTTCTAGTTACTACTAAATAGCTAATGGCAGCCCCAACAACGCCTTGGTGTTCCCGGTTCCTGGCAGCTCCAGCAATCCCTCTGGGTTTCTGGCAGTGTAGCTGCCTCCATCAGGTCCAAGCTTCAGCAGTGGAGGGGGGAGATGTCCTATTCCTCTGGCAGCTCTACCCCAACTGAGCTGGAGGGCCTGCCATTTATATTTCCGGTTCCTGTTTCCCCCCCCCCTCCCGCTTCCAGCGGGGCAGTCGCGGGTGTCCCGGCTCTGCCCACCAGAGGGTGGTCGCAGCTCTCTCCCCATCCATCAGGGAGGGAGACCACACCCCCTCACTACATTGTTTTCAGCTATTGTTTTTGTGATCTCCTGTTTTGTGAAATTTTTGAAACAGTTCAAGAGAGCTGACCTGTTACACACAGACTACTGTGAAAGGTACTGGATAGCTTATGAATGGGTTTGTCTTTGTAAGGTGGTTTGGATACTCATGGGATCTTTTTTATTTTTTAATGAAGGCATTGGGGATGGAGGAAATGAACTGGGAATGGGAAAAGTAAAAGAAGCTATAAGGAAACACATAAAAAATGGAGATGTTATAGCTTGTGACGTTGAAGCTGATTTCGCTATTGTAGCCGGTAAGTTTTAAAAAATTGAGAACAAAGCACATGCGTTGCAGATTAATTTTGGTTTAGCACTTTCTCTAAATGACCTACTGAGGATTCAGTTATGGTTAGCTTTCTCTGTTTTGTGCCCAGTTCTGTGAGGTGTTGAGCATCTACACCTTCCCTTGGTATAACTGAAAATGGAGAATGCTCAGCATGTCCCAGGATTGAACTTTTCATAATGAGTTCCTGCAAAATTAAAAGATCAAAGATCATCACTTGATTCTAAAATCCTGTTTGTGAGTTACTTTGGAGCCTTTTTAACTTTTAGACTGCTGTTAATTTCATTTAGAAACTGTACTAAGCAATTAAAGGTGTTGTGTTCAAAAGCATTCAGCCTATCTCTGCTCCCATTGAAGTCAGTACTCAGTATTGGCCTAGCTCTGCTCTCATTAAAGTCAGCGTTACTTCAATGGGAGCAGAACTAGACCAACACTGAGTACTTATGAAAATTCCCCCCCTAAATAACTATTAAAATCATTTGACTCTCAAGGAGAACTGTACAGCCATCTTCTATGCAAGAATTAAATGAACTTTGTATTCATATAAGTTTTCATGTATTTGTTAGTGCCCGAGGGGTGTACCATACCAGGATAAAATCAATTGCAATATGCTCCATATGGGGGGATGCGAACTCTATCAAATAATGTCTACAGGGCTTCTATACATTCTAAAGTTTGCATGTAACAAAACATAAATACGACGTCATGTTTAGAACCTTTTCCTACCCCATTGACTGGGCCAGCATGAAACAGACTTTAGAGAAGTTAATAGTAAAGGAGACGGATTCAGCAATGACAGATTTACAAGTTGTGTGGTCTATATTGTGCTATAGCTCAGTGCAATGGGTGCCCATGTATGTGTAATTAATAATGGAAGGTCACTTTAATAGAAGGGAGTAGGAAGGCTAGATTTCCAACACCAATGGTACAGAAATGGGAAGTAGTTTGGGGGGAAATAGGGATTGAAGAGTCTGATTGTTTCTACCCTTACTACCCATGTGCATGTCCTAAAGTTGTAGGAACTGCAGTGTTTATATTCAGAGCAGCTGGCTAGCCCAAGACACAGTAGAGAAAAGAAAAGGAATGTGTTTTGAGCAGGAAGATCAAATGGAGAATGTAACATGCACTATAAAATTCATTTCCAAATTTTCTAAAAATGGAAGTGTGGAAAATTTGAGTATTCCAGACTTCTGGAAACAGAGGTCTAGGAACAGTAGTTGTGCAATTATGGGTGCAGGAGCAGTAATCGTGCGATCGGAGTTGCTGGATCAGTAATGATAAGATATGAAGTCTGCTGAGAGAAATGCAAACAGAGTATTAGAATGTGATCAAGTATCTTCAAAGAAGTTGCCAAACATCACTTAAAAGACAATGAGGTCTAATCTGATCTCAGTGTACAAATAATGCATGGATATTAACTTTGTTGGGATAAACACTTACAATTCCACAGAGCCCTAAAGAAGAATTATAGACTTCATCAGCAGTCAGACAGACAGTCATTTGCTGTTTTCATCACAGTTGTTCTTCCCATAAAATGGCTGAATTCTTTACGCAGCCTATGCTCTTTGTGAACCAAAGGAATAAGCTATGAACTTTATAAAATTTTCATTATAAAATCTGACACCATGCAAACCTCACCTGGTTTTGGAAAAGCTGGTAACTCAGCTCATCCTAAGTTTGCAAAAGTTGGCAAAACTTGGTTCAGTCAAAGCCACACAGAATCTATGGCTTTGGCACAAAGCCAAGTGAAATTCTGGTTTTTGACCATTTCCCTTTGAGTTTTTGCATTTGTTTGAACCACAAACCCCCAAACTAAACTAGTAGCTTCAAACCTGCACTTATTGGATCTGAAATAAAAGTTCACACAAACAGCTAAAAAACTTTGCTCAACTCTAAATTAGACACACAAATACAGTGTATAGCAAAGTTAGGAACTTTTATATTACAGAAGATACCCAAATGTGAATGGGAATGACAAGATTTGTATCCACCAAGTGAGATGAAACATGATTTAGGAGTCAAAGCACAGGCCTGGGAGTCAAGACTCTTGAATTCTATTCCCGGCTCTCTCATTTATTAGAAGATAATTAGTATCACTCCAAATATGAATATTTACTTTGAAGGACTGATTTCAGAGGCATGTCAATAAACTATATACTGTATTTGATATAACATAGGTAATCTAATAATAGCTTGCAGGAAAATTGTTGATGCTGTAGAATTCCCCATGAGATGTTTCCTGGTAAAATGTTTCTGCAAGGATAAAAATAAACAACTGTAAGACATATTAAAAATAGAATATCTCTGTGGAACAGTTAATGAAACAGCACATGTCTTCTTCTTATAGACTATGTCAATCCAAAACAGGCACTAGGAAAAATCTTGCTAATAAAATCCATGAAATTGTGTATTCCACCACTGGTCCATAAATTGGTTTCTGATTGCGGCTAACTTTGTCACTGGCAACTAACCTATCAAAGTAATATGGAAGGCCAGAGACATCTCCAGTCTTTAGCCCTTACAGCTGAGTTTTTCAGTGTAGTTAATTTCAAAGCATAGCTCTAAATTGAGTAGAACAGTAACTTTTCAGAATTTAGTAAACTGGTAGGGTGTGTACAATGTACTGTATGAAATGTTTGTACTATCTTAAAACATTTCATTAAAAAACCCTTCTTGTGGCAAATTAATATTATTAGGACATTCCTACCTCTCCCCCACCCTTTGAGACTTATGTGGATTAGGTTCACTCACAATTTAAAAAAAAAATTTATATTTAATTTTTACTATCCAGTTTCATGGTGACTTTCTCTTGCAGGGGTATCTAACTGGGGAGGCTATGCTGTTGCTTGTGCTCTGTATATCCTCAACACCTGTGAAATACATGATCGCTATCTGAGGAAAGCTATTGGGTTCCCCAGATTGTCCAAGAAGGCAAACTGGGCATCAGCACTTCCATCCATTACTAAGGTATTCTCTGTGGATAGGTTAGAGGATTGCTAATGGGATGTTAAAACCTTCAGCTATTGATCACTGGTTCAAAACCACCACATGGCTATTTAATGGGCTACAGGAAATGAGTTTGGGCTCCAAGTCCAATTCCTAGTGGACAAGAGCACATACCACAACCAATTTTCTCAGAAAAGGGTACACTGATTATGTGAGAATGGAAAACTGAACCTCCTTCTTATTCTTATAGATGTGCCATCCAGAATGGGGTTGAGGCAAATTAATGGGGCAACATGAGAAATCTTGTATACTGAAAGTATCTGTATTGTACCTGTTCCTTGGATTTAAAAAGATTTCACTCTCAATGTCTGACAGACCCCTTTCACCGGCATGAAAATCATTTTAAAAATATTCAAAAATATGTAGACTTTGTCCTCTGAATACATCTGCTGCTGGGTTTTGAGTATTTCGATAGAATCAGTAGTATAAACAATTTGAAGGTTCAATATAAACAATTCTAGGGGGTTCCAAGCTGCCTTTCCCCTAAAGCAATTCAGTTTAGTTTGAGAGAGACCAGGTGGATTTTAACCATTTGTTGAAAACTACAATAGATTACATGATCCTAGGCTATATTACACCAAATAAAGTAAACAATCGCCCTCCCTGCTGGGTGATCCAGCAAGGCATACTGGT
This sequence comes from Malaclemys terrapin pileata, assembly GCF_027887155.1. NCBI lineage: Eukaryota > Metazoa > Chordata > Testudines > Emydidae > Malaclemys > Malaclemys terrapin. Next base: position 122,690,594 of record NC_071508.1, read on the forward strand.
TGTGGGCAGATGAACCTTTCTCCCTGTTCAGAGTCTGTCACCATAACACCACAAAGAGAAGCTCTTAACACCCGGTATAGATTCTAAGTTACTCATGTGTCTTGTGATGGTCACATGTCACATAATTAGCATGTCCAGACATGCCCAACCATGGCTCCCCCAACTGCTAGAAAATGTGGAACAGGTGGTAAGAAGATAAACATTAAAACAAGGGCAAAGATGCCACGTCCCGAGGACACAGGAGCATGTAAAGGTGCATTTTGGGAGGGGAGGGGTTCTCCAGTCCCCTAACAGGGTTTCATTGTTTTTTCAACTTACAGTACCACTACTCTCTGTCTTGAAATATAACCTTTCTTCCCTCCTTATTATGTTTATTTTGGTAGAAACTGATTTGATGCCTGACAGTAAGATTATAATTGGAAATCTATAAAGGTTTCCATTTGAGGGAGCCAACTATAAAAGTGTTCTTGGCTGAAATTGATTGACAGGTTGAAGCCCAGGAGTGAACTTTATTTACCAGATTTGATGTCTACTGTTTCAGATATTTCTAAATTAAAGAAGGGAGAGATAATTGAAGTTCTGAAGTTGCAAACATATTTCACCAGTACAACTCAGAACTAGGTGTAAATCTGCAATCCTATGGAGGTTTTCAAAATGAGAATGAATTAAAATGGCAGGGAAGAGTCATATTTATACTTTTTCTTTGATAATAAAAAGGAACATCATTAAGAGAGCAGGGTCTGGTGTACTGTGTCAATAACACACCAGTCTGGATTTCCTAAATGTTCATTCTGCCAATGACCAACATAAGGGCTTGCAAACAGTCAATACTGTTTGTGTGATCTGCAAGCAAAGTCCTAGGCAACTTCTGTCTATCCATCCATCCTGTATTCATCACAGTAGTATTTCTACTGGGTTCACAATAGGTTCTACTTAAAATTCCATCAAAATATCTCACAGTAATCACAGTGATGGGTTTGTTATTTAACACTAGAAAAACTAAATTAATATTCCAGGTTACACAAATACAACAAAAACAGGATACTCAGGACTGTTTCTTCATATCATGTGCTTAAATCATCAGGTATTACAAAAAGTTTCTCAGAACAGTGCATGCACTTTTAAGTTATTTTTTGTTACCTGGTATAAGTGAAAGATAATTGAAACTGAAACCATATTTTTCTAGCTCTTACCCTTATGGGGTTGTCCTGTGACCTAGCAAAACATCTCTCAATTGAAATGAGTTACTTTTCATTCTTCAATGATTTTTCACGTACATCCCACCTCTAATTTCCCTTTAATTCTACATGACCTAAAATCAAGGGGAATTTTAATCAAAATCCCCTGGTAATGAGGTATTGTAATTAAACACAGTATCTCACAGAGCAAATCCTGTCTTGCATTTGTATTACCAAGTTCTACAGCTGGCAGTCTTGATAATGGGAAGGACCCTTGAAGGTTCAGTGCTAACATTCATTCAGATAAAACTAATGGAAACAGCTCTGTAGGAAGAAAGAAAATTACGAATTCTCTGTCAAGAGGCTATTATGGCTCTAACTGTAAACCTTGGAACAGTTAAACACTGCAGCAAATTGCTTGAGCACACCTTACTCCATTAGTGTAAAAAGATAAAAACTGAGCAAGAAATTCTAGTTTGTGTTTTCTGCTGGCAGTTACCTCTCAAATAAATACAGTTGCTTTTAGTGCTCTGGCCAAGTGCCCAGTTAAGATAATAAAGCACCCTCGGCATCTATACACTTGGGCACCCTGGTACCAGTATTCACGTCAGGACCGACACTGCCTTCGGCACAGGCATGTGCTCTCATCTGAGGCACCACTTCCTGCCTCATTCTGGGCAATGGATGAATCAGATCACCTACTCTCTTCCTCTGCTGTTGCTCCACCCAGTCACCAAGATCCCAGAACTCTTCCGCATTCAAGTCGGGGTCATCCTCCTCCTGCTCCACATCACTCAATGAGCACTGTGGGCCACTAATGGACTGTTATGGCTCCCAGGATTGGCATGCACCCTGTCAGAGGTCCCTGACCTGGTGCCTACTGGCCAGCGAGGTCGTACTCATGTCCGTGGCCTCCTTGGACTCAGTGGGATGCCCCTCGCTTGTAGAGATCCCACTCCTCATTACATTCAATGGTGACATCATTCACCAAATCAACAGTGATGGTTGCAGATCAGCTGCAAGCCCAGGCATCAGTGGGCCTCCTCCTTGTAGAGCCTCTGGAGTCCTCCCATCTGGGTAAGTCATCCCGGGAGCAAGATCCGGCTTTGGCTCAATCAAGAACATCGTCCTCATCTCCAGATGATGCTGTTCTGTCTGATTCATCCTCCCCTTCCATACTGGAGGACTTTAAGGCATACTGAGACCTTTTACATTGTAGCCTGGTCTCTTGACATTCAGGCAGAGTTCCTACATGAGAACACCCACAAATTGGTGGACATTCTGCAGCCATCTGTCTCTGGGAGAGTTGCCCTCCCAATCAATGATGCATTCCTTGAACCAGCAAAAGCCCTCTGGAGCACACCAGCCTCGGTATTGCCATTGGCTAAGTGCATGGAGAATTGCTATTTTGTTCCTGTGCAGGGATTTGAGGAGTTCTATTCCGATTCCCTGGTTGTAATGGTGGTGACTTTCGACAGGGCAGAAATTCCACTGCTAACGACAGAGACTCCAAGCTGCTGGACGTGTAGAGTTTCCAGCCCAGAAGGTCCTTGTCCCTACATATGTGGATCACCAATCAACAAGTCTTGATGTCCAAATATAATTTCCTTAATTGGACAGCTATGTACAAATTCGTGGGCCTGAGACCTTGTGTGAGGAGTTTTGGGTGTTTGTCATGGGAAGGCTGCTTGGTGCCCAAGACATCCCTGCAGTCTGTAACTTAATGTTATAGACACTTTGGCCAGGGTGATGGCTTCTGTAATCACTGCGAGGAGGGCTTACTGACTGCAAAACTCTGTAATTGCACATGATGTCCAGCAAGCCATTGAGGACTTGCCTTCTGACGGATGGACCTTGTTCTCAGAAAAGATCAATGACACACTAGCGCTCCTTTAAGGATTCCAGGGCTATCTTGAGGTTCTTGCGGAGGTACACATTGTTGACACAGAGGCACCACTATGGTGCTCAGCAGCAGTAGTACTGCCTGCAGCACTCCTTTGTGCATTTCTTCCCCCCGAAACAGCAGGACTACCCTAGAAAAAGGGATCGTTCCCACAAGAGAAAGTAGTCAAGCTTGGGGTTTGGCCAGTCCATATGTCTTCCCCCTGTACCTTCTATGTGCTCATTTTGACTCCTTGGTCCAGAGCACTGTTCCAGTCATTGCTACACCTTCTTCCCCCTACTCCGTTGGGGACAGGCTGGACCACGTTAATAATGTTTGAGGATCAATTACTTTCGACAACTGGGTCCTAGACACTGTCAGATTGGGTTATGCCATCCAGTTGCTCTCTACACCTCCTCTCCCCTCTCCAACCCTCTTCAGGGACCGTTCTCATGAGACACTGCTCATCGAGCAGGTCTGCTCTCAGCTAGCATTGGGAGTGGTGAAGCCTGGAGGAAGTTCTGTCAGAACACCAGACTTCTACTTCTAGTATTTCCTGATACCCAAAGCCAAGGGTGGAATAAGACCCATCCTCGATCTTTGTGGTCTCATCAAGTTTATCAAATACATGAGGTTCCAAATGTTTACTCTATTGACTAGCCTCCCTGCGCTGTCTCAGAATGACTGGTTTGCTGCTCTGGACCTACTTTCATGTGGTGATTCTACCAAGCCACAGGAAGTGTCTCCATTTCATTGCAGGAGAACACCACTTTTAGTATATTGTTTTCCCATTTGGCATCTCTTCTGTCCCCTGGGTTTTCACCAGATGCATGGCCATGGTTATGGCATATCTCAGGAGGAAGGGAATCCACATCTTCCTGTACCTTGATGACTGGCTACTAAGAAGCAGCTCCAGAGAGGAAATTGTTGCCTACACCAACACCATGTTGTGTTTGCTCAACCGTCTGGATCTCATTTTAAACACCATAAAGTCAACCTTCGCTCCCATCAAAAATCGAGTTCATTGGGGCCCTGTTAGATTCCACAATCTTAAGGGTGTTCCTGCTGACTGATCACGTCCATGAAATTCAACATCTCTGCCTTAGTCTACATTTTCAGCCCTCCACAACAGTCCAGGTGCGTCTGAGCCTGTTGGGCCACATATCCGCTTGTACACATGTAGTTGAATTTGCGAGGCTGTACTTTCACCCCCTTCACATGTGGTAGATGGTCTACCACCCTGCCCTGCATTCTCTGGACAGATTGGTTCACCTTCCCCCACTAGTCCTGTACTCCTTACAGTGGTGGGCATGCCCACACAATGTATGGCAGGGCATCCCCTTCAGTTGGCTCTCTCCAAATAAGTCAGTAGTTACGATGCTTCCCTTCATCTGGGGAGCACATCTGGACTCGCTGGGAGTACAGTGTCTGTGGTTGGAACAGAAAGCCTCACTCCATAGCAGAATGCTGGAGCTTTGGGCAATCCACAATGCATGGTTCACATACTCACCGACAATACCACCGCAATGTACTGTGTGAACAAACAAGGGGGAGCACACTCTAGGTTACTGTGCCTAGAGATGATCAACCTGGGCAATTCTGCATTTAAGAGGACATCACTCTCAAGTGGATAGCTGTCCACTTGCCTGGCATGCAGAATTGTCTCATGGACCATCTAAGTGGGGTTTTCTGCCTGAGTCACAAGTGGTCCCTGAAGGTGAGGGTCCTCCAGGTCATCCTTGCAACATGGGGCATTCCCAGGGTCGACCTGTTTGTGATGAGCAAAAACAGGAAGTGTCACCTAATGTGCTCTTGGTGGGGGTGTCTCAACCCAAGCTCCCTCTCTGATGTCTTCCACTGTAGCTGGCAGTCGACTCTTCTCTATACGTTCTCCCCTATCCCGATCATTCCTCAGGTCATCCTCAAGCTCAAGGTGGATCAGGCCAAGCTCATCCTCATTGCTCCAGCATGGCTGAGGCAGTACTGGTTCTTGGACCGTCTTGTACCGTTGGTTCAGCCTCCCATACCACTTCTTCCCCATTGCAACCTGCTCACTCAGAACCATGGCATCACTCTCCATCCTGCACTTACCTTCCTATAGCTTACAGCGTGGCTGCTGCATGGTTTAATGAAGAGAAAGAGCAGTGCTCAGTGTCCAACAAGTCCTATGCATTAGAAGGAAGTCCTCTACTAGGATGGCTTGCTTAGCAAAGTGGAAGAGGTCTTCTATGTGGTTTGTGGCCTGCGGGATCCAACCAATGTAATCTTCTATCCAGGACGCCTTGGAGTACCTACTACATCAGAGGCAGGCAAACTACAGCCTGTGGGCCACATCTGGCCCACGGGCCCCTCCCCTGCTGTTCCCCCACAGCCTCAGCTCGCGCCGCTGCCGACACAATGTTCTCGGTGGCGGGGCTGCAAGGTCCTGGGGCAGCGCAGCTGCAGAACCGCGGTCTGACCTGGTGCTCTGTGCTGCGCGGTGGCGTGACTGGCTCCAGCCGGGCAGCACAGCTGGCTGTCCTGGTGCTCTGGGTGGTGCGGCTATAGCACCGCCAGCCACCAGTGCTCCAGGAAGCGTGGTAAGGGGGCAGGGAGTGGGGGGGGGAAGTGTATAGAGGGCAGGGAGTTCGGGGTGGTGGTCAGGGGGGTGGGTAGGGGTCAGGGCAGTCAGAGGGCAGGGAACGGGGGGGGAATGTGGGCAGGGGTCCCTAGGGGGCAGTCAGAAAGGAGAGGGGGGGTTGGATGGGGTAGCGGGAGGCAGTCAGGGGCAGGGGTTCCGGGGGCGGTCAGGAGACAGGGAGAAGGGGTGGTTGGATGGGGCACTGGTCCCCGGGAGAGGGAAGTCAAGAATGAGAGGAGGGGTTGGATGGGGTGGCGGGGGGCAGTCAGGGGCATGGGTTCCGGGAGCTGTCAGGGGACAGGGAATGGGGGGTGTTAGATGGGGCAGGAGTCCCAGGGGGGCTGTTGGGGGCAAGTAGGAGGGGTGGAATAGGGGGCAGAGCCGGGCCACTCCTGGCTGTTTGGGGAGGCACAGTGTCTGCTAACCGGCCCTCCATACAATTTTGGAAACCCAATGTGGCCCTCAGGCCAAAAGGTTTGCCCGCCCCTGTACTACATCTACAGAAACTGGGCTTTGCAGTCAGTTCACTAAGAGTGCATCTGGCAGCAATCTTTCATGTTCACAGAAACTCAATCTTTTCCAATGCCTTGATGACAAGAATTCTAAAAAGGGCTTCGCCATTTAATCCTCTGGTCCGTGAGCCAGTCCCCTTGTGGGACCTAAACACGGTTCTGGCAGCTCTAATGGACCCTCTATTCAAGCCCCTTGTTTCCTGTCCACTGCCCCTTTTGTCTCAGAAAACCACATTCCTTGTAGGCATTACATCTACAAGGAGGGTGTGTGAGTTGCAGGCCCTGATGGGTGGGCCTCCTTACACACAGTTCTTCAAAGACAAAGTAACTTTATGACCACACGCAAGGTTTTTATCCAAAGTTGGGTCTGAGTTTCATTTGAACCAGGCAGTGTATTTACCTGTATTTTTTCCTAAGCTGCATTCATCCCCGGAGGAACAGTACCTCCATACTTTGGATGTCAAACAGTGTCTAGCCTTTTACCTGGATAGAACTGAAGTGTTTCGTGCTTTGCCACACCTGTTCATGGCATATGCAGACTGCACAAAGGGGCAAGCAGTCTCTTCACAGACCATCTCTAGATGGATAGCATCCTGTATCAAGATTGTGCATATCAAGATAGCTTGAACTGTACCTCCTCAGCTGATATGGTCTCATTTGATGAGAGTGCAAGCAATGGTGATAGTGTTCCTCGGTGACTTTTCCATATTTGATATTTGCCACATGGTCATTCATACACACTTTTACAGACCATTATGCTATTATCGCATCTTCCAAAGTGGATGCAAGCTTTAGAAGGACAGTCCTGTGATCCCTCTTTCGATAGACCCTTAACACGCCTCTCCTGGAAGGTGTACTGCTTGTGAGTCACCTAAGGGGAATACACTTCGACATCTACTTGAAGAAGAAGAAACGGTTACTTACTGTAAGTGTGGTTCTTCAAGATGTTATGCAGATGTGTATTCCACAGGCTACCCTCCATCCCCTGTGCATTGGAGTCTTCTCTCAGGAGCATTCAGAATGAAGGAACTCAGCGGGGTGGTGCTGTCTCATTTAGCCAGGGGAGGGGGCCACAGCCATGAGGTGCCACCCCTCTACAGGTACTGTCAGGCAAAATCTCTAGCTCCGACATGCTGTGTGCTCATGCATCTAAGTGGAATACACGTCTTTATCACATCTTGAAGAACCACTGCTAGAGTAAGTTTCTTCTTCCAGTAGATCTACATCTCAAAGAACCATTTCTTTTGGAAGTTGCTGTATTGCTAAAATTTCATTATTAGTATTACAAAATATACTACACATCATTCACTCACACATTATGTACTATCACAAATTCAAGCTGAACTATAGTTGTCTGCATAAATGAATATATAAAGATATACTATCTTTGTTTTACTATTATTTATTCACGTGTTAAATTCACAAATGGGTTTTCCCCATTACTAGTGCAAATTAGTGCATTTCTACTGTATTACTTGCTATTTCTTCTATTAAATTTGAATTTCTTCTTGCCCTAATTTTTGTGCTCAGTTTAAAGTACTTTTGTAAACATTGGTTTGAGAATGAATTGCAAAGAACTCCACAGCTAAGGAAAAGTGTTACACATTGTGTTTGCCCATTACAGACACTTAGGCTTGGTCTACACTACCCCCCCTAATTCGAACTAAGGTACGCAACTTCAGCTACGTGAATAACGTAGCTGAAGTCGAAGTACCTTAGTTCGAACTTACCTTGGTCCACACGCGGCAGGCAGGCTCCCCCGTCGACTCCGCGGTACTCCTCTCGCCGAGCTGGAGTACCGCAGTCGACGGCAAGCACTTCCGGGTTCAACTTATCGCGTCCAGACTAGACGCGATAAGTCGAACCCAGAACTTCGATTTCCAGCCGTCGAACTAGCTGGTAAGTGTAGCCAAGGCCACACAGAGTTACATATCTGACAGTAGAATATAGTTTAGCAGAGACAATCACATTGTATTAAACAGGAGAAGCTTTTTCAATGTAGTCAGGCCAGAGATCTTTAGCAAGTAAAATGTACTTGCTAAAGATAAAAGAATTATAGCTACAAGATGAGAATAAACTCATCTAGTTTGTTTCTCCCTCATGAGTCAAGAGGAGAAATTTAGTTTACATCATTTTGCGTTCAGCAACACTTTTTGCATGGGGAAAGGGCTCATTCTTAAATTTACAACTGGATTCCTCACTTGATATATTTAGATGTTAAAGCACAGTTATGCTCAGAATCATGTCACCATCTTATGAAAATTGGCACTTATGCAAAAGATGAAGCCAGATGCTTTCTATAAGAAGTTGATTAACTGATTGCTGTGTACAGTTTGACATAATGTAACTAGGCATTTTCTGGTTCTTTACTGTAAAAGCTGTGACTTATTTAAGACTGCTTTGGCTGTGAAATATATCACATGGATCAGGAAATTTAAAAAAGATAGCAATCATTATGGGGTACAGTTAAAAAAACAGGGTACCAGCTAACGAATTTTCGATTGTTAACTGGCTTTGGGAGACTATTCCAATACTTCCAGAAAAATTTCAAATGTAATCACACACAAAAAGTACATTAAACATATGTATAATAATGCTACAGTATACTTCATTCATATATCCAAACACTGTAGTAAAACTACTGTAATCTATAGGGTTTGAAACATTTCTATACAAATAGTGTACATTTCATGAATGGGAATACTTGACATTTTTGGTTTATGAATTCTTGTATCAAGCAAACTACAAGTACTAAAAATGTTTCTTTTCTTTCCTTCCTGTTTCTCCTCTCATTGTATTAGGATCCAATCAGGTGTGGTGCTAAGCACCCCCAATTCTCACTGAAATCAGTAGAAGCTGAGGCTGCTGATCATTGTGCAAAGTTGGATAGCGGTTGCACAGATTATCCCAGTATTTTCTATTTCTCTTTCTCCCCATCTTTTCTCTTTTTCACTGTTTCTTTTCTTTAAAATCTGTCTGTTTCTGACTGTTGTGTGTATATATATATAAAAATAAAAGAACAAGTCACATCCAGGCTGCTTTAAGCCATTATTTTCTGGGGGAACCAGATAGTCTTTAAGATGCTTTGTGTGAATATGTATTTGGTTCCACTTTGTGAAATTTACTAACATGAAGCTAGCCAGAATCTCAACACAGTGGATTCAAATTTCTGAATGGACACTAATATGCTTTTGGTTTGGTACCATTAACATCGCACAGTAATTAAAGGGTATCTATGAATACTGCTAAAAGGCAACAGAGGGTCCTGTGGCATCTTTAAGACTAATAGAAGTATTGGGAGCATAAGCTTTCGTGGGTAAGAACCTCACTTCTTCAGATGCAAGACTTGCATCTGAAGAAGTGAGGTTCTTACCCACGAAAGCTTATGCTCCCAATACTTCTATTAGTCTTAAAGGTGCCACAGGACCCTCTGTTGCTTTTTACAGATCCAGACTAACACAGCTACCCCTCTGATACTATGAATACTGCTGTTTGTTAATTCCTTAGCACTTGCATTTCCTGCTACTAAAAGTACCCTTTGGCCCCTTTAGAATGGTAATATTTTTGATACTGCTAGCCAAAATAAATTCTTAGGCAGATATGGTCACAGTCTTCTAATATTTAATTGAAAGATTTTGAGGAATATTCTTTGCCTTATTAGTTACATTAGTAATATATTAATTATACCTTGTTTTAGGAAGAAAAGTTGCTGAAAACACTTATACAGCATGGAGTCCGTAGTGGAGTAACTGCCAGTCTCGAAATGGAAGTGGATGGACTGCCCTTCTACAACATACACTCACTTATAATTGAAAAACTGCTGGAGCAGATACCATGATGACTTTTCCCTAACCATTTCTAAACTCTAAAGTTTCTATTAGATTCTCTCTCCACCCCAATCTAACAACAAGGTATGGAAGACCAGAAAAGGCTTGTTCTATATATGTAGGTACTTATATGGTTGTAGCAGGGTGGACTCAGCCCTGCAGCACCTCCTGCTGGTCTCTTAGGGAATTAGCTCGATTTCCAGCCCAGAGCGCCCTCTGCAGTCTGGTGATCCACTACCGCTTGGCCCCCATTTTCCTCCCTGGACTCCGGTGCCCTGTTAGCTGGGGTGCTGCCCCCTGGCAGTAACCCCTTTCTCTCAGGGTCTCCCCTCCCCAGGAAACCCCCACCCACTATCCCCACCTCACCTCAGTATAAGGCTACTGCCAGTCATCATCTAGCCTCACGCCCTGGGGCAGACTGCAATATCAGCCTACTCATCACCAGCAAGGTTGGGTTTGGACCTGCTGCCTTTGCCTACCCCTGGGCTGGCCCTCTGCAACCCCCAGTACCAGTTGGCCTTATGCTAGGCCGCAGCCTGGGGCTTTCCAGGCTGGAGCTCCCCAGCTCCTCTGCCTTTCCCCAGCCCTGCTCCACTCAGGTACCCTATCTCTAGCCCCCTGCAGCCAGGCCCTTCTCCCTCTACAGGCAGAGGAAGACTGTTTGGCCTCTGGCTCACAGCCTTTTTATACAGGCCCAGCTGTGGTTGCTTCCCCAATCAGCCCAGCTTTTAGAGCTTTTCCCCTGCCCCAGCCCTCTCCCAGGGCTGTCTTTAAACCCTTCTGGGCAGGAGCGGGTAACCACCCTGCTACAATGGACTCCATGGGAGGGAGGGATAGCTCAGTGGTTTGAGCATTGGCCTGCTAAACCCAGGGTTGTGAGTTCAATCCTTGAGGGGGCCATTTAGGGAACTGGGGTAAAAAATCTGTCAGGGGGTTGGTCCTGCTTTGAGCAGGGGATTCAACTAGATGCCCTCCTGATTAAAAAAAACAGGCCTTGTACTCCCCGGCGCATACTTCAGGAGGTGTGGGCCGCTTTGCCGCCTGCTGCTTGGGCCTACCTCGACCGGGTCCTGCGAGAGGGCACGCCCCCTCCACCCTGGGCCCTCTGGACCTTTTCATCAGGCCCCTGCCCTGTGGACCTAACTGGCCCCCCCACCCCTTCTCCGTGAGCCGGCTGCACGACTTGCAGCCGGTTCGTTTCCAGACTATGCCAAGAAAACATCTATACACGCTCATGCTCCACACCCTTCACTTCCTCACCCTTGTGTCCCACCCCAACCCAAAGTGGCAGGACCTCCTGCCACCTTTAGAGGGTGAGAAGCCCCAGTGGGCCAGCCTATATTCCACCCTGGTCCCGAGGCCCGCCGGGGATATCAGCTGGCGGCTCCTTCACGGGGCCATGAGTACGGGCGTGTATTTGGCATGGTTTACCCCTGTCCCAGACACCTGCCCCTTCTGCGACGTGAGGGAGACCCTGGCGCACCTTTACTTGGAGTGTGCCAGGTTGCAGCCCCTGTACCGGCTCCTCAAGAATATTCTGTTATGTTTCTGGCTGCGCTTTTCCCCTCACCTCCTCCTCTATGCACTCCCTATCTGTGGCCCCACAAAGTCATGGGTCAACTTCCTCCTGGCCCTGGCTAAAACGGCCATATATAAAACCAGGGAGAGGTGGTCTCCAATGGAGACTCCTGTGACTGTGGGCCCTGTTTCCGATCCTCTGTCCGTTCACGTATCTGGGCAGAGTTCCTCTGGGCGGCGTCCACTGGCTCCCTTGACGCCTTTGAGGAGCAGTGGGTGCTTTCCAGGGTTCTCTGCTCGGTGTCCCGATCAGGCTCCCTTCTTGTTTTCTTTTGACCCTGTGACCACACTCCTATCCCTGTTATTTCATTAGTTGTCCCCCAAAATCAGTTGGGTTTCGGGTCCTGTGGATCCTCGCCTTAGGCTGGGGAGGATCCTTTAGCAGTGGGCGGGCTTCTGCCTGCCCCCTTCCAGGAACCCAGTAGGTACAATGGCCTCCATCACTAGTGTCTGAGCACCTCACAATCATTAATGATTATCCTTCTAACATTGCTGTGAAATAGGGAAGTTTCATTAGCCCCATTTGGCAGATGAAGACATGAGAGCTGGAGAAATTAAATTATTTCATCAAGATCACGCAAGGCGTCTGACACAGACATGATTGCAGCTCTCAAGGATCCCAGGCTTGTGCCTTCACCACAAGACCATCTTTCCTGTTTGATAAGTATAAAACTCTTAGTTATGACTCACTCATACAGCCTATGGCCTTATATAGTAAAAGGTGACCCATGTTTCATGAAAAAAATCAAGTGTCTCTTGCCATTAAATGCAGAAGTGTTATAACCCCATTGCTTGTTCCTGTTTTACTAAGCCACATAGCTGCAACAGAAAGTAGTGCTTGTAGCAACTTGTTTTTTAAAAGACAGTATGGCAAGCAGCTCCAATAAAGGTGCAGGTTAAAAAAAAAGAGGCTTTATGGCAGTGAAAGTCCTAAATGTATCATCTACACCAGAGGTTCTCAAACTGTGGTCCGCAGACAACCAGTGGTCCGTGAGCTCCATTCAGGTAGTCTGCGGCTAGTTCCCTCTAAGGTGCGTGGCTTGGGCAGCCACATACAAGATAATGAAGGGCCACCCATCTAATTAGTGCAGCCGCGTAGGTGGGGTTCCACTAATTAGGTACCTGGACCCTGGAGAAGACGCACATGTAAGGTGATGTGGTGGCCTTGGGGGGGAATAAGGGGTAGGTGGGAGAGGGCAGAGGGGTGAGAAGAGGGGGGTGGTGGAGTGAATTTGGGACATGCAGGGCTGCAGCGACCAGAGAAAGAGGCAACTTTCCCCAACTCCAGGGCTGTGGCTGGCAGGGAGTGACGGCCCTCCTTCCCAGTCTCAGCTCTGTGGCTGCTGTGGCGGGGCAGAGTCCCCTCCCCCCCGTTCCCACTGCCGTGGCAGGGGAGAGAGGGCACAGCCATCGCATTAGAAAGGTAAGACTATTGATATTAAAATACGAGTTGTGTGCCTTTATGTGTAGAACCCAAAACATTAATTATTATTAACGGGTTTTTTTATACAGTGCTTTTATCCAAAGCGCTTTACAATAGTTAGCTAACGGTACAACAACATTTGGAAAGATCATTACGTGGTCTGCCGAGACCCTCAGCAATTTTCAGGTGGTCCGTAGGAAAAAAAAGTTTGAGAACCACTGATCTACACAGTTCCTGCAGCCCCTCTGACTGTGTATTCTTTTGATCGTGAATAAACAAGGGAAGCTTTACCAGAACTAGTGAAATAATAGTAGCATTGCATGACTCCTATGTAAAGCATGGGGAAATAATGAAACTGACATTTTGCAGCAATTTCCCTTTGGTGAGAGAGAGAGGCCTGGTTTGTGTGGGTCTCTCTCACATCTGCATCCACACACAGTCCAGTGTGTGGATGAAGGCACTCCACTAACAGACTGCATTTACTTAACTCTATAACCACCAATTAGCAGCTGTAACAAATGTATTTTACAACACTACATTTAGTCAAGAGTGTTTGTCATAACTATAAAGGGAAGGGTAACAGCCCTCCTGTGTCCAATACTATAAAATCCCTCCTGGCCAGAGACTCCAAAAGCCTTTTACCTCTAAAGGGTTAAGAAGCTCAGGTAACGTGGCTGACACCTGACCCAAAGGACGAATAAGGGGACAAGATACTTTCAAATCTTGGTGGGGGGAAGGCTTTTGTTTGTGCTTTTTGTTTTGGGGGTTGTTCGCTCTTGGGACTACGAGGGACCAGACATCAATCCAGGCTCTGCAAATCTTTCTGAACAAGTCTCTCATATTTCAAACTTGTAAGTAACAGCCAGGCAAGGCGTGTTAAGTTTATCTTTGTTTTCTCAACTTGTAAGTGTTCCTTCAGCTAGAGGATTTACCTCTGTTTGCTGTAACTTTGAACTTAAGGCTAGAGGGGGGTTCCTCTGGGCTCTTTAAATCTGATTACCCTGTAAAGCTATTTTCCATCTTGATTTTACAAAGATGATTTTTACCTTTCTTTCTTTAATTAAAAGCCTTCTTTTTAAGAACCCGATTAATTTTTCCTTGTTTTAAGATCCAAGGGAATTGGATCTGGACTCACCAAAAATTGGTGGGGGGAAAGGAGGGGGATGGTTAAATTCTCCTTGTGTTAAGATCCAAGGGTTTAAATCAGTGTTCACCAGGAAACTGGTAAAGAAGTCTCTCAAGGCTACCCAGGGAAGGGAGTTAGTACTTGGGAGTGGTGGTAGCAAAACCAGATCTAAGCTGGTAATTCAGTTTAGGGGTTCACATGCAGGTCCCCATATCTGTACGCTAAAGTTAAGAGTGGGGAAGGAACCTGGACAGTGTTTGAATTAGTAAGTCTTTATCCCCTCCCATCTTCCATCCAAATATGGGGATATGTCAGATAGCTATTACTGGGAAATACTAAATTTAACACTTTGTTGTTTTTCTCAAAATAATAATAAAAATCCCAGCTCTTTTTCATTAATGAGACTTTAATCTGGTGGTGATGTATAGCATTTTCCTGACAACTGCAGTGTGGCATATGATGTTATATGCAGAGTAAAAGGCAGTCATAGTGAAAATCTGTGATGATAAAACTCCTGGTATAGTCGTGACATTAAAATTGCACCTGTCCGGCAGGATGAATTTCATTAAGCAACACTGAGTTCATGTTTAGAAAAAGAAAACCACAAACACCTCCCTTTCTGTAGGACAGATGGAATTTTAAAGTTCTAAGGGCCAAATTCTGACTCAGTTGCACAGGTTTCAATCTGCTTTTACACTGACAATGAAACTTGGCCCCATGCATGTACCAACTCAGATTAGCCTTATTCTGCTAGATGACAGTTGCATGTAAAATGCCATACTCTTCATTCCAGCTCCATATTTTAAGTGACATGGAAGACTATAAAGTAGCTAAACATAAACAAGGCAACAACTGCCTTCAAGCTTCTTAATCTAAAACTGGTGTGTGCCAAACACCATCTTAGCTCAGGGAGAATGAATAGTTAAAGATGTGTTTGTGCAGGCTGCATTCCCAACAACATTCTAGATTTGCTTTAGTGCAATTTGGAACTGCTGCCATGTGACCTAGAGGGCACCAAAAGGGCAGAATGGAATGGGAAAAGTTTGGAAGGAAGTAATGTTAAACAACAATGATCAGGAGAAAAGTGCGTCTATAAGGAAATCAACCCAGCATCGTGGGAGCTCTCAGCATAAAGAAATTTAAATGAACTAAACAAGCTGAGTGTTAATGTAAACAGACCTAATCCTCTTTTGGGAGTGGGGATATGATTTCTTTTGGCACAAGGAGGGAAGAGAGAATGATCTGAAGTATCACAAATGGACTCTGTGGGCCAAAGCCAAAAGATAGTTACTCCAATCACAGATCAAATCAATACAGGAGGAAAATATAATCAACGCATTATTTATTAAACACATTCCCTAATTATTTCTAGTGTATACTTTCACAGTGATTTTCAGTGCAGCGTTCAGTATGTATTATTTGTTAAGCATACAGACAACACAAATCAGACACAAGATGCAAAAGGTCTGCCTTTGAATGTCTTTTTAAATATATTGGGTATTTACATTGCTGTGTGTTATTGTCTGTCTGTGTGTTGCACTGCACAGAATTAGTGTGTTTTAAGGAGAACTTTGAAAGCAGAAGGTGGATGCCAGGATCAACAGTGCAGGTGGGATTTTAGGGTGTAAGGGGCAGAAGGCAAGAAGGCACAAAAGTTAGACTTCAAAAAGGAGATGAAGTAAAGGTGAGGCAGTATTGATTAGCAAAGCAAAGATGTATAAGAAACAAGATGTGGGTAGGAAGCATTGTGGGAGTCTATACATATGCGATTCTCCATTCTTTTATTGCTAATACATTTCGTTGTAGAATAGTAACTCCCTATGTTTTTTCTGGTCCCTCTGTGTAAACCAAAAGCCATTATGGATCACTTTACATACAATGCATTTTGACACTGCATTCCAGAAAAAGTGGTTCCCTTTATAACAAATCAAACTATAGAATTTTAAAAAAATCTGTTGGGGAACACAGAAGTTAAACTCATCCTGTTCAACACGCTGTCTGCCCTACAATTTATTGTAATTTAAGTGCCTTTATGCTCTGTGCTGCACAAAACACCAGAAACATGGAAAAACACAACAATTCAAATTTTAAACTGGTTAGCGGAGTATGGATTTAAATGAATGTGTATCCTCAAATACTGTGAATCAGTGCACTGGCATGTGGTGTCAACTCTATCTGTGCCCCCAAACTAATGCTTCCTTTGAAGTCCATGGAATAAATAAATTGCCCACTAAGTTCCAGATCGAGTGTCCACTGAAGTCAGTGGGAATCAGTGGCACTGGACCAAGCCCAAAGAGCAGTGGCTCAAGACACAACAGACATTAACTAAACAATCAGTTATGGAAACAAGCTTCATTGTGAATTCTCTTCTAATATATCCCTCATGATTTTGTTGGCTTGTTTCTTTGCTTTTTTAGTTTGGCTGTGTCTTTGCATTCCCTGCTCACTGGTTGTTGCATGGCGTGAGGATGATTGGGACAAAGTTACAGAAATCATACACATATACAAAAAAATGTTCTTTTGGGAAATGTTTATCACTTCATTTTACATAATTTGTTCCATCTTCCACCTTTTCAGCAAGGTGATCGCAGAGTTTGACAGCTTTCTCATATAGTCAATACATGGACAAACAATCAGCAATTAAAGACCATTATGGAAAATTCACACCACTAACATCTTATTTCAGCCAGTCCAGTCATCAGAAAAGCAGTTTCCCCATGACTAGCGCTATACTGAGTCAGTAATATATACATGTGACCTGAGCTAAACTGACCTGGTGTATATTTTCCCTGCCCTATGTCAAGACCCAGGTTACTCAAGGGAACTAAGGAATTCCCCCTGTGGAAAGAGTATCAACTCAGCTCTGCTTACAGTACTGATGAGTTATTAAGCTCTTTAGAATGTAAAGCAGTTGCAATACATTTATAAACCAAAGACTGAAGCCCAAACTTAGACCTGGAAACTTTAGATCAGTCTACCTTTCTAATGGGTGCTAAAGTCTGTCTATACTGGCGATGGAAGAATCTTTCATTTCATTAACAGTATGTAGTTTGTTTAATAACTCTGGCTCTTCAACTGGTACACTGTTGCTTTTTCTGAGGGTTTCTGGAGTTTTCAGCTGGTAGGATACCTGGGGTTTAGTCCTTAAACATCTTAGGCATGTTAAACCAGAGTCTCTCATTTTGACAAAATTCTGGTAGGTGGTCTCATTGGAAAAGCAGTACAATACTGGGTCAGCAACACAGTTAAAACTAGTCAACAAGAGAGAAAAGTGGTAAATATTAAAGATTTTCTCTGCAAACTTGCAGTTGTTCTCAAATAAGCTGCGAATTACCAACAGGATGTGGTATGGTCCAAAGCAAACCAAGAAAATGAGAACTGTGCTTGAAACCAGACGTTTAATTTGGATTTTTGTCTTCTTTTGAGTACCATGGCTCTTGCGGACAACTCGTAAAATGCCACAGTAAGAAAAGAGCAGTAGGAAGAAGGGGAAAAGGAAACCAGCAAAGAAGCGGTAGTAATTGGTATTGTGCTCCCAATCTTTGATGGGATAATGTTCAAAGCATATCATATGACTGTCTGCATCCTTACTAATATCAGCATGCTTAAAGACAAACCAGCTCATCAGAATTTCCTTGCCCCAGATTATGATGCTCACTACCACAGCAGCCTTTATTGTCCGAAACTGATAGAAACGAAAAGGATGTACCACTGCTAGATAGCGGTCAATGGAGATGCAGCAGAGGAAGCCCACACTGATGTAGATGTTCTCATACAGGAGTATGCCACAGATTTTGCACAGATTTTCGTCGTAGGTCCAGTTGTCATGCTGCAAAACGTACTGGAGCCAGAAAGGCAAAGAGAAGATGTAGAACAGGTCTGCTATAGTCAAATTGCACAGATAGATCCCCAGTTCGTTTTTGGCCCTGATCTGTAGGTACCCATAGTACAGCGAGAGGCAGTTAGCTGGGAGACCTACTACAAAGACAAGTATGTATATAGTGGGGGATAAAGTCTGGTGTATGCTGTGATTAATGGTGCACTCATTAGAATTATTAGTCATAGTCTGTGTGAAATCCTGCATCTTCTAGCAGTGACCATACATCTCTCATCAGGGTCCCAAAGAGGGAGATGTAAATTTTAATTTCATCCCGTTTCATAAGTTACTCATTTCTTCCGCACTGTCTTCCTACTGAGGTGGCTGTCTGCCTTAGGATCCTAGCAACCTGAAAGTAAAACATATGAAAGTTCTTATGAGGAATATCACTGAAAAATAGTATCATTTTCAATAAACTGAATTGTCCTAGCCCTGAGCTCTCTCAAGTTCTTTAACACAAGACCTGCCTCAGAAATCTCATAATTTCGGAATTGTAAATACATGAATATAGCATCTTCCACCAAAGCATTTCACTTTACAAACATTCATCAGTTTAGCCTCACAATCATGCTATCAGATAAGGAAATATCTCCATTTTACAGATGAGGCACAGAGATATTAAGTTAGTTGCTCAGGATAACATGCTTCCCGAGGCAGAGTAGTGAATAGAGTCCTATTCAGACTTTGGGTATGTCTACACTACGCGATTAATCCGAATTTATAATTCGAATTTGGGAAACAGATTGTATAAAGTCGAATGTATGCGGCCACACTAAGCACATTAATTCGGCGGTGTGCGTCCAAGTACCGGAGCTAGCGCCGATTTCTGGAGTGTTGCACTGTGGGTAGCTATCCCATAGCTATCCCATAGTTCCCGCAGTCTCCCGCGCCCATTGGAATTCTGGGTTGAGATCCCAGTGCCTGATGGGACAAAAAACATTGTCGCAGGTGGTTCTGGGTACAGCTTCACCCCTCCCTTCCTCCCTGCATGACAGCAACGGACGGCAGAAAACCATTTCGCGCCTTTTTTCCTGGGTGAACACTGCAGACTCCATACCATGGCAAGCATGGAGCCCGCTCAGCTCAAGACAGCAGTCATGAACATTGTAAACACCTCGCGCGTTCTCGTGGAGTTTATGCTGAGCCAGAACCAGAAAAACGAGGCGAGGAGGCAGTGGCGGCGGCAGCGCAGCAACAAGCGTGATGAGGACATGGACACGGACACAGAATTCTGTCAAACCGCGGGCCCCGGTGCTTTGGAGATCATGTTGTTAATGGGGCAGGTTCTATCCATGGAACACCGATTCTGGGCAAGGGAAACAAGCACAGACTGGTGGGACCGCATAGTGGTGCAGGTATGGGATGATTCCCAGTGGCTGCGGAACTTTCGCATGCGTAAGGGCACTTTCATGGAACTTTGTGACTTGCTGTCCCCTGCCCTGAAACGCCAGAATACCAAGATGAGAGCAGCCCTCACAGTTGAGAAGCGCGTGGCGATAGCCCTGTGGAAGCTTGCAACGCCAGACAGCTACCGGTCAGTCGGGAATCAATTTGGAGTGGGCAAATCTACTGTGGGGGCTGCTGTGATGCAAGTAGCCAAAGCAATCACTCAGGTGCTGCTATGAAAGGTAGTGACTCTGGGAAATGTGCAGGTCATAGTGGATGGCTTTGCTGCAATGGGATTCCCTAACTGTGGTGGGGCGATAGATGGAACCCATATCCCTATCTTGGCACCGGAGCACCAGGGTACCCAGTACATAAACCGCAAGGGCTACTTTTCAATGGTGCTGCAAGCACTTGTGGATCACAAGGGACGTTTCACCAACATCAACGTGGGCTGGCCGGGAAGGGTTCATGACGCTCGCGTCTTCAGGAACACTACTCTGTTTAAAGGGCTGCAGCAAGGGACTTACTTTCCGGACCAGAAAATAACCGTTGGGGATGTTGAAATGCCAATAGTTATTCTTGGGGAGCCAGCCTACCCCTTAATGCCATGGCTCATGAAGCCATACACAGGCAGCCTGGACAGGAGTCAGGAGCTGTTCAACTACAAGCTGAGCAAGTGCAGAATGGTGGTAGAATGTGCATTTGGCCGTTTAAAAGGTCGCTGGCGATCGTTATTGACTCGCTCAGACCTCAGCCAAACCAATCTCCCCATTGTTATTTCTGCTTGCTGCGTGCTCCACAATCTCTGTGAAAGTAAGGGGGAGACCTTTATGGTGGGGTGGGAGGCTGAGGCAAATCGCCTAGCTGCTGATTACTCGCAGCCAGACACCAGGGTGATTAGAAGAGCACATCAGGAAGCGCTGTGCATCAGAGAAGCTTTGAAAACCAGTTTCATGACTGGCCAGGCTACAGTGTGAAATATCTGTTTGTTTCTCCTTCATGAAAACCCGCCCCCTTTATTGACTCATTCTCTGTAAGGAACCCACCCTCCCCCTTTCCCCAGCTTGCTTTCAAACCAAATAAAGTCACTATCGTTTAAAAATCATTTATTCTTTATTAATAGATTATAAAAAGAGGGAGGGAACCCGGGTGGGGCTTGGGAGGAGGATCGGTGGGAAGGAAAAGGCCACTAAAAAAGGTTAAAAAAATGACAGCCTTTTGCTTGGGCTGTCCACTGGGGTGGAATGGGAAGGTGTACGGAGCCCCCCCCCCCGCGTTCTTACACGTCTGGGTGAGGAGGAACATGGGGAGGGGGGAGGAGGGTTATACAGGGGCTGTAGCGGCATTCTGTTTTCCTGCAGCCGTTCCTGAAGCTCCACCAGATGCCGGAGCATGTCTATTTGCTCACGCAGCAGCCCCAGCATTGCATCCTGCCTCCTCTGATCTTCCTGCCGCCACCTCTCATCTCGAGCGTCTCTCCTGTCCTCACGTTGGTGCCTCCTGTCCTCACGTTCACTGGCTTCTTTCCTATACTTTGAAACCGTGTCCTTCCACTCATTCAGATGAGCTCTGTCACTGCGGGTGGATTCCATGATTTCTGCAAACATCTTGTCTCGCGTCTTCTTTTTCCGACACCTTATCTGTGATAGCCTTCGGGACGGAGGAGGGAGGCTTGAAGAATTTGCAGATGCTGTAGGGAGGGGAAAAAAGAGAGAATTTTTTAAAAAGATACATTTTGCAGACCAATGCTTATACTCTTTCATGGTGACGAACACTGTTCACATTACATAGCACATGTGATTTCTGTGCAAGGTCGCATTTTGCCTCTTAATACTGAGTGCCTGTGGCTTTGCTGCTAGAGATCACAGGTCCAGGCAACAGAATTCGGCTTGCATGCGGCCATGATAAGGCATTGTCTTTCGGCTTCTGCGCCCTCCTTTCCCACATACCAAGCAAAGCCCGTTGAGTGCTGCGGTTTTCCTGTTAACATTCAGCAGCAGCAGAAAACAAACTAACCCCCCCCCCATCCAATTCTCTGGATGATCGCTTTATCCCTCCCCCCACCGCGTGGCTGGTATCAGGGAAGATCCCTGCAGGAACCAAACTAACCCCCCCGTCCCCGTCCCCCCCTGCCATGAATTCTCTGGGATGATCGCTGTACCCCTCCCCCCACCGCATGGCTGGTAACAGGGAAGATCCCTGCTAGCCAAACGCGAAAAGCTCAGGGCCAATTTCCCCCCCTGCGCTTGGCTAACTGCAGGGAAGGATTTCTTTTCAGCCACAGGCAAACAGCCCAATAGGAACGGCCACCTCTGTCCCCTTAATTAAGTTCCCGTATTTCAACCAGGTTACCATGAGTGATATCACTCTCCTGAGGATTACACAGCAAGATAAAGAACGGATGTTGCTTGAATGCCAGCAAACACCGGGACCATATGCTGCCAGGCTTTGTCAGGCAATGATACCAGATTACTTGCTGCAAGCATGGCGTGGTCAAGTGTCCTACCATGGAGGACGGAATAAGGCTGCACTGCCCAGAAACCTGGTGGCAAGGCTTTTGGGGTACCTCCAGGAGAGCTTCATGGAGATGTCCCTGGAGGATTTCCGCTCCATCCCCAGACACGTTAACAGACTTTTCCAGTAGCTGAACTGGCCACGAATGCATCCCAAGTCCTCAGGGCAAAGTAATCATTAAAAAACGCTTGCTTTTAAAACAAGTTTTATATTTTAAAAGGTAAACTCACCTGAGGTCCCTTCCATGGGGTCATGGTCTTGGGAGGGTTGGGAGGGTACTTCAGTCAGGCTGAGAAAAAGATCCTGGCTGTTGGGGAGAATGGAGTGCTGGGTGCTCTCTGCAAGCTCATCCTCCTCCTCCTTCTCCTCCTCCTCTTCCCCATCCGCAGAATCCTCAGGTGTAGCTGATGAGACTATCTCCGACCCGGAATCCACGGTCACAGGTGGGGTAGTGGTGGCAGCCCCCCCTAGAATTGCATGCAGCTTGGCGTAGAAGCGGCATGTCCGCGGCTCTGACCCAGAGCGACCGTTTGCCTCCTTTGTTTTTTGATAGGCTTGTCTGAGCTCCTTGACTTTCACGCGGCACTGATCTGAGTCCCTATTGTGACCTCTCTCCATCATACCCTTGGAGATTTTTTTAAAAGTTTTGGCATTTCGTCTTTTAGAACGAAGTTCTGCTAGCACTGAATCCTCTCCCCATATAGCGATCAGATCCAGTACCTCCCGTACGGTCCATGCTGGTGCTCTTTTCCGATTATCGGACTGCATGGTTACCTGTGCTGATGAGCTATCTGTGGTCACCTGTGCTCTCCACGCTGGGCAAACAGGAAATGAAATTCAAATATTCCCGGGGTTTTTCCTGTCTACCTGGCCAGTGCATCCGAGTTCAGATTGCTGTCCAGAGCGGTCACAATGGTGCACTGTGGGATAGCTCCCGGAGGCCAATACCATCGAATTGCGGCCACACTAACTCTAATTCGAAATGCTAAAATCGATTTTGGCGCTACTCCGCTCGTTGGGGTGGAGTACAGAAATCGATTTAAAGAGCCCTTTATTTCGAATTAAATGGCGTCGTTGTGTGGACGGGTGCAGGGTTAATTCGAATTAAGGCTGCTAAATCCAAATTAAAGTCGTAGTGTAGACCAGGCCTTTCTTATAGGGCATTGCAGCTATGGCAATTTAATTTCCTGAACAAAATGTACTGACTCAGCAATTTCTGCAAGGAAATTGCACTTTTCAAGCAGTCTCTCCTGCACAGACACAGTTGCAAAGCTGCTTTTCTCTATTGAAAGAATCTTGCCGGGAAAGATTTTCAGAATCCTGTAAAAATCTCTAATAACATATCCATTGTCTCTGCCCTGCAAGATATTCCATTGCAGATCTGCTTAATTACAATGGAGCCTCAAAAAAACCCCAGTCTGCTGCAAGTTTCACTTTGTACATCTCCACTGTACATGGGTATAAATATGTTCAGCTAAGGAACCCTTTTATAATCCAGAGCTCTAGCAATACAAGCCTTGTCTACACTACACAATTTTACAGTGTTTGAACATGGTTGTGAAGAGCTGACTACAGTTTAGCAGTCAATACAGACCACAATAAATTGTGCTCAGCATCAGGCAGCTAACTGATTAAATCCTGATCTCCACCAACCACTAAATCATGGTCAGCATTTGGTTATCTAACATGATTGTTCACAGTTGTGTTCATAGTAAAAGTAAAGGCTTCAGTGTAGATGTTAAGGGATGCAGGCCTGCTTACCTGTGTGAAGATAACCCTTTTTATATGGAAAAAGCAACAGAGGGTCCTGTGGCACCTTTGAGACTAACAGAAGTATTGGGAGCATAAGCTTTCGTGGGTAAGAACCTCACTTCTTCAACCTTTTTATATGGTGTATATTTCCTAAAGCTCAAATTAATATTAGGCAGTTCAAAAAATGCCAGCATTCCAAGGGAGAGTAGAAATGATCTTTAAGCTTCTGCAGGTTTCCTCTCCCTGTTTGATTTCAACCTAGTTGTATTTTTGTTTGTTTCCTTTCATCTCTGTGCAGTGTCAGGTTGTAGGAACCTTCCCAATGTAATGCAACAAAACAAAACTACCCTTTTCTACAGCAATTGCCCCAAACACTGCAGTAGTTGTATTGTGTGCTGAAGTGTTTGAGAATGTTACTGTAGAATTTTTTTAATGCTTTTTATAAAATAATTGTAGTCTTTTTCAAGGAGATAATGGGCTACGGTCCTTTAACGAGGACCTACAAAGAAGTTTAAAAAATGTTACTTCTATATGTGATGAAGATGGTTGGAAGTGGTTTTCCCCCCAGACTAAAAACATTGACCTAGTCCTGCAAAGATTTATGCATGTTTCACTTTACTCACTGTGGAGTAGTCCCACTGAAGTCACAGCGAAGTTAAGCATAAACATGTCTTTGAAAGATTGTGCTTGTGGTTTTTTTTTGGCTTCCCTCCCCTTCCCATCAGGAATATCAGGCCTGCTTGAGGTTTTCTTAGGGATCTCAAATATGTTTGATATGAGCCCTTACATCCTGTGTGAAGGGATGGGCATCTTGAGTGCTTAATAAAGGCATCCAGTCATTATAGAGCCTTCCCAGTGAGACAAGACCAAAACCAACGGAACTAATTACTTGAGTAAGGTTTAGTTATGTGCCTAAAGATTGCAAGACTGGGCCTTAAATTCTAACTAATTGGTCTGTGTGCTTGTTTGGATGACCTGCATACCAGGAAGGCAGCATGAGCAAGAACACACATTTTGGGATGCTGTTTTTACACCTTTCCCCTAAACAACATTGGGGTGCAAAATCGTGGTCCTGTGGTGCAGGAGGACTGTTCAGGAGCAAGTCTTTCTCTGAGAATCACTAGGATGCACTGCAGTGGGTGTGAGGCTGTGACGCTCAGTATAGGAAACATGGCTTCTTGTGCATATTTCACATGGGTGGTTAGAAACCTCAATCCCATTTTCCCTAATCACAATAATACCATTTGACCATTAGGACAGCACATCCCTGAATTATTTGCCTAATCTTGGGTTTTCACTTTTAAGCAGTTATCTCGCTGATTTTATGTTTTAAAGCATACCTGTCAGGAAGTAAAATAATCTTTCATGCAACTTTCATTTAAATGATGATAATTGAAGACTGCAACTTTGGGTAACATGTAACAGATTCAACAAGGTTTGACTCACCTCAGAGGTGAAGGAGGACCCTGGATCTCCCCGTGAGCAGGCTGGAACACTTTCACGCTATTCCACACAGTAATCAGAAACATGAGACACTGGGCCGAATCCTGCTTACCTTTCTCATACCACTAATTTCATTGACTGAAGCTAGTTTTGTATTAGACAAGCAGTATCCAGCGAAGTGCAGAGAGTTTAGTCTCCTGCTTGGCGTTCTCATACAAAACTGTGCACCTCCACTGTAGACAGTGTCATAATTATTTTATGCATTAATCAAATGTGGCAGAAAAAAGGCTCTTTGAAGGGAACAAATCACAAGTATCAATGGTTTGATCTGAAGTTTGCTCTTCATTATGGCCATAAATCTTCTCCCATAGAATAAAAAGTGTGGAAATGTACTACCAAAGTCTTTAATTGTTATCCAGTTTATAACTCTACAGTGAATGCAGATTGCACTGAGACAAAAATCAGATGCAATCTGTATTTGTAAAGTGCTTTGCAAATGGTACTTTTCCTCCAAGGAACTCAAAATATTATTATTATAATATCAGTACTACTCCGTATGAAAACCAAATCCCATAAGTATGAGAAATCCCCAAGTTAGTTGGGTTTGTTTTCTGGAATCCTTTGCCAGAATTCAAAATGGGGGCAGTGTGAAGGCCACAGCAAAAGTTTTCTTGAAACTAGGGTTACCATATTTTGAGCCTCCAAAAGGAGGACACTCCACCGGGCCCCGGCCCCACCCCTAGCCCTGCCCACGCCCCAACTCCGCCCCTTCCCCAAAGTCCCCGCCCCAACTCCGCCCCCTCCCCTGCTTCCCACGAACATTTGATTCGCGGGAAGCCTGAAGCAGGTAAGGTGGGGGGGGGGGAGGAGGCGCGGCCCAGGCTGGCCCCCCCGACGTTTCCAGCCTGGGTCGGCTCGGGCCCTGGGGTGCCGGCCCCGGGCCCGGCCCCCAGCCGAACACCCGTGGCCCGCTCAGCACCCCCCAGCCCCGCCGGCCCGCTCAGCACCCCCTGGACCAGCCCCCGGCCCCCGGCCGAGCACCCCCTGGCCCGCTCAGCATGGCCCGGACCCCCGGCCGAGCACCCCCTGGCCCACTCAGCACCCCCAGCCCCGCCGGCCCCCCGGCCCGCTCAGCACCCCCCTGGCTCCGCCGGTGCTCGGCCCCGCCGGCCCCTGGCCCCCCTGGTCCCTGGCCCCGCCAGCGCTCGGCCCCGCCGGCCCCCAGCGCTCAGTGCCCCCGGTCCCCGGCACCCCCGGCGCTCAGCCCCGCCAGCCCCCGGCGCTCGGCGCCCCCGGTCCCCGGCACCACCGGCGCTTGGCCCCACCAGCCCCCGGCGCTCGGCCCCCAGCGCTCGGCGCCCCCGGTCCCCAGCACCGCCGGCGCTCAGCGCCCGCCGGCCCCCGGCGCCCGCCGGCCCCCCTGGTCCCCGGCCCCGCCAGTGCTCAGTGCCCCCGGTCCCTGGCACCCCCGGCGCTCGGCCCCCGGCACCCCCGGCGCTCGGCGCCCCCAGCCCAGCACCGCCGCCCGCATGTCCCGATTTTCACGGACATGTCCGGCTTTTTGGGATTTCCCCCCGGACGGGGATTTGGAGCCCAAAAAGCCGGACATGTCCGGGAAAATCCGGACGTATGGTAACCCTACTTGAAACAATATTGTTCTAATTCAATTTAAACTTGCATATGGTGGCAACAAGGTTTCCTGCTACTGTACGAAGTGCACTGCCTCCCAGATGTGCTGGAGTGTGTTATCTGAGTGGGGAAGGAGAGGAAATTGGCTTCTATAAAACTCTTTGCCCTGTTACAGCTAAACTATATACTTGAGCTCCTTTTAATGTTTTGATCTCTTTATCACTTAACACATGGTTCAAATATGGGGAAGTCCAGCTTCTTGCTATGCACTGGTCTACTTGTGTGAGGTAGCAGTGAGCCTGTGAATCTAAACAATAAAAGATGAAAAAATTTTCTTCACAGCTATAGCAGAACTAAAATTCATTTGCAAATTTAACACCATTAATCTGGGCTTGAATAGGGACTGGGAATGGCTGGTTCATTACAGAAGCAGCTTTTCCTTTCCTGGAATTGACACCTCCTCATCTATTATTGGGAGTGGACTACATCCACCCTGATTGCATTGGCCCTGTCAACACTGGTTCTCCACTTGCGAAGTAACTCCCTGCTCTCCATGTGTCAGTATATAATGCCTGCATCTGTAACTTTCACTCTATGCATCCGAAGAAGTGTGGTTTTTACCCACAAAAGCTTATGCCCAAATAAATCTGTTAGTCTTTAAGGTGCCACCAGACTCCTTGTTGTTTTTGTAGATACAGACTAACACGGCTACCCCCTGATACTTGATACCATGCAAGTTATAAAGCAAAAACTTAAATATTACCATATAGCATGTGATAAAGATATTATAAGATTAATGCATGCGGCAACTGATAACAATGTGTTCAGACTTTATGAAATACTTGTAAGTTCAATACCTACCTTAACTATACTAACACACGGATGAAACAGACTGGTTTCCAGCAATTAATTTATCAGTGTTTGGCAGCCAACATAAAGTAGAGCAGCCCCAAGGCCAGTGCTGATGGCTCAAGGATCGAGGCGATATAAAGGTTGTTTAAATCCACCATTTCCCCTCTATCCTTCAAATGCACAATGCATAGCCCAGGATCTGGCCCAGAGTACAATATGCATTTTTTCAAAATAAATAATGCTAAAATAACTGCCTGTCATAACAGCTCTTTTTTTGTTTTTGGCTCACTAATCTGGATGCTTTCAGAGAAGAAGGTGGAGAAGAACTTTTTAAAAAGAGTACTGTGGTGTTATGAAACTGACAAATAACTCCCTTGTAAAATGTACCAGAAAAGCAGGAATTGAAGGGAACAACAATAAGAGGTTAAGGCAAAGAGAGTCTGAGCCAACCCAGACAGCAGAAGAAATTAAAAAAAAGAGAGAGAAATGAATAAGTTGCTCTGTAAAAACTGCTTGTGGTGCAACTAAACCTAATGTCTAACCAGAAGATAGTCACTGGTCTACTACCAACACCAATTAGGGATGGTAACAGACAAGCACATTTTACTTAAGATAGCTTTAAAAAACAAAATAGCAGCAGCTGCGTCATTTTTCAGAGCTATGATCTGTAACACTGGCAGCATCTCCCTGCTACTCTGTGACCGCAATCCAGGCAAATTACTTATCGCACTGGTCATCTAATGGTTTCCTCTCCCATCTCTACTCACCCTATTGCACTATGTCTCCTTTTAATAGACTCATCTCAGAGCCCAATTCTCCAAAGGTGGGAAAGACAGAAGTAGACTCTCCTCAACATCTGAAGATGCCCCAATCACTCCTCCAGTTCCTGGTTTAAACACAACACAAAGACAAACATTCACTACTCACTCTCACACCTGCAAGAGGTTCTTTCCTCTCCAGTCTCTCCATATCCTAAACAAAAACGTAGCCAAAAACGTAGTGCCTTCCCAAAGCAGTTAAACTTTAAAAAAAAAAAAAAACATACAAAACTATGCAACACCATGTCTGCGCCAAGTACTGTCTGCTGGCGATGGTATAGGAAACAACATAAAAGCCTTCGCAAACTCAAACTGAATAATAATCTGTAGCTAGGGTGGGTCCTTTGATTTGAATGACGCATTACAGGAAATCCCTCTACACTCTCGCCCACACCTTCAGTCGCGGGGCCAGAGGGCCTATTCCAAAGAGCCTTCCTTAGGCACGTATAAAGTTTGCACTCAGCCCTTCTCACACACAAGACTGATTTCCATGAACAGTTTCGGTAGTAGGATGTGCCTTTGTGCACACAATGGGTTGACTCTGTGGCACTGGATCTCTTGATCTCTAACTGCCTTTACCCCTACCCGTCACACACCAAAGACAGACTTGAATCATTGTCTTTTATTGCAGGAGATGGGCCAAGGTGCACGTTTTAGATCAAAACTTCCCCAAAGCTTGAGGTTGTTTATATTTGGGACTTTGGTTCAGCCCATTGTTTTGATAAAAGTCAGACATGAAGTTCACTTCCAAGTTTAAGGTGAAAAGGGACCATTAGATTGTAGGAGCAGGATTTTATAATTGTACTATGAGAATTAATGTATGATTTGATTTCATCCTGCCAGCCACCCTTTTTGAATAGCAGAAAGGAATGACCCTCTGGAACTATGGGATTCTGTTTCCCATATGCATTACAAATTGGGCCCTTTTTTAGTTCTTTGTTTTAAGGTTTAGTTCTTAAGAGACAGGATTCTGTATTGTGTCGATGTTAAGTTGATTAAAGGAACATTAAAGGCCTGGGCCTCAATGGGAATTGTTTTGGTTATAAAACTTAGCAAGGTTTAATTTACAATGTCTTTTTGCTCGATATGAAATACTGCTGTTTGTATTCTCAAAGGTCTCTGTAAAAGACTGTTTGTGTGAATGAGGAATGCATGCATCAGGAAAAGATAAGGTGTGAAGGCCACTGTTAACCAGATAGTCAAGAAAGGAGGAGCGAAGACACATATTGAGACTTATTGACACCAGAGAACCATCAACGTGCATCCATAAGTGAGGAAGGGCAGATTGATGACCATGAGGTGGAGGCTGGCACCCCTAAAGACAATTGATTAATTCAAATCCGGGACAGGATGATCCTCTCGGAGGTGTTTTGGAATGTTTACATCAAAAGATAACACCAGTTAAGGAGTAACCGGTCATAAAGTGACACAGCAAAATCCATAGACTTCAACAGAGGAAAAAAGACTGTAAGAACAGGGTGCTTTACCATGGGACTTTGGGTTTGTCTTGTCAGTACTCCAGGAGCATCGGATCACAACTGACAGAGCCCAGCTCCCCTCTGCGACCAATCTGGCTGGCCACTAGATTGATCCAGATTCTGGACTGGTAACTATAAACATAGACTGGTGGGAGTGAGTGAGTGAGTGAGTGAGTGAGTGTGAAAAGCATATGCTAACTGCTGTATTCTCAATAAATGCGGCATGTTGCCTTCTCCCCGATAAAAGATCTCGTGTGCTTTGTTTAAGCATAACAAGATCATCTAGTCTGACCTCCTGCACATATCAACACCACCACCACCCAATACCTGCACACTACATCCAGCAACTGAAATTAGACCAAAGTATTACAACTCTCAGAAGACTATGCTACTGTGGACCACAGGCAGAGAATAGGACGGAATGAGGCACACAAGTGCCAGCAGTCCCTGCGGTCACAGGGAACTGATTAAATGAGATATACCCAGATGATCCTGGCAAGCAACCCACATCCCATGCAGCGGAGAAAAGCAAAATCCCTCATGGTCCCTGCCAATCTGACCTGGGAGGAAATTCCTTCCCAGCCCCATATATGGTCATCAGTTAGTCCCTAAGCATATGAACAAGAAGCAAGCACCTGAGAGAGTATTCTCAGTACAATCTCAAAGCACCAGCTCTCTCCATTCAGTATCCCATCTCCAGCAATGGCCTAAATTTTGGGGGATTGTATCCCAGATATTAGTTTTGGCTTATGGTGACTGGGGAACAGATTGGATGAGTAGCCTAGTGGGGGGGGAGGGGAGAGACTAGAATGGGGCACCAGAGGAGCCTGGGAATGGAAGCTGGGGGCAGGGGATGGAAGAGAAGGGGATTAGGACCACTAGAACACACTCCTCTCCAGAAGTTGGAATGGAATCCAAGTTTCCTGATTCACAACATTGCTTCTTTGTCAGCAAACATCTGTGAGAGCAACTGGTAAGGTAGTGTATCTCATGCCCTTGTAGTGCTGATCCACACTGAGGATGACAACATATTATTTCTATCAGTTACTTCATTAGGTAAAGTGGCAGAGGTCTGGGCAATGGATCTAAAGGTTCCAATCCTGCTGATGACCCATGTGGCACCATATTGACATCCACATGATGCAATTTCTGTTTTTTCCCGTTTGTTTTTATAAAAACTTGGTGACTTACACACAAACTACTTTAAAAGAACATTAATGTTCCAAAGTTGAGCACTCAAAAGTTAAGAAATGGCAGGATTAATGTTGCCTGTGCAACCTTAATTCAGCCCTGTGCATATGCATTATGATACTGTGATTACCTTGCCTCGCATAGCTGACACACCTGGCCTGACACAGCACTACAGTT
Organism: Malaclemys terrapin pileata; assembly: GCF_027887155.1. Lineage (NCBI taxonomy): Eukaryota > Metazoa > Chordata > Testudines > Emydidae > Malaclemys > Malaclemys terrapin. Next base: position 122,721,857 of record NC_071508.1, read on the forward strand.
CAGCAAACCAAGCCCACACGTTACATTTAAATCAGGGATGGGAGGAGTCTTCAGAGCTTTTGGAGATGTTCAGACACTTTTATTGCAATGGCATATTGCAGTCAGGGCTAATCACTTGAGCAAAAAGTACTGGAGGAGAGGGCTGGTTGCTCCTCTGCAGCCATCCCAGAAATAGGGTCCTGAAGTGTGTAGAGAAGGTAAGTGACCCAGCTGCATGGTGAAGCAGCCTGATCAAGAGACTCTCCAGAAGTCCATCCAGAGAACATGGACAGGACATCGAGGTCTATGAACCCATTAACCAAGTTCATTTCCACTGAACGAGCCTCATGAGATCACGCTTCCTTGCAAAACACTCATACTCACCCAGAAAGACTCATTTCTCTGGTAAACAACTAGTACCCTGTGTTGTGCCCCCACAAGCCTCCAAGGTATGGGTGTCAGGTAATGAAAAAATTGGCGAATGATATGAAGACGTACCTCTCACAGACACCACAGTGGCACTGTTAGGTTCAGCAAAAAGGAAAAAATGGTCTAACTACTTCATAGTTAAATGTTTCAGTATTGTTTACACGCTTTTGCTGCTCCAGGCTAGCTCCATACTTCTACCCAACCCTAGGAATATGGGTCAACATTAGCATATGTCTGAATTTTATGCAGTCATGCACTACAACACATAATACTGTAGGTACAGTACTATAAAGTGGGGTGCCCACACTCCCCAGTCTCTGGGATTAAGGTAGAGTATAGCACAAGGGCTTTTGCAATTTTAAAAGAGTTGCATGTGAAGCACCTGATAAACTGCTAAAGAACAAGGAACTGGCTCTACTTTAACACTGATGTGCAAAGCATTTTTGTTAAGTATTTCAATACATAACCAACAGTATATTAGATATTATACTGTCAGGTATGAAGTTCTTGCCCCTACAAGCTTAAAACCTATAACTGCTGCTGCAGCAGGAAGAAAACAAAAAGAATGTTTTTATCTAGGCCCATGTAAGAGTGGCTACAAAGCATTTTGTTTCTGCCTTCTGTTTCTTTTTTATGCATAAAGTCTTCATAGAATCATAGAATATCAGGTTTGGAAGGGACCTCAGGAGGTCATCTAGTCCAACCCCCTGCTCAAAGCAGGACCAATTCCCAACTAAATCATCCCAGCCAGGGCTTTGTCAACCCTGACCTTAAACACATCTAAGCAGGGCCGGCTCTAGGCACCAGCAAAACAAGCTGGTGCTTGGGGCAGCACATTTTTAGGGGCGGCATGGCCGGCGCCAGAATGCCGCCCCTAAAAATGTGCCCCGGCCGCCCTAGCTCACCTCCGCTACTGCTGCCATGGCGCGCGAAACAGCTGATTCGCGCGCCGCTACTCGCCCTCCCTCCCAGGCTCTCAAGCCTGGGAGGGAGGGGGAGCAGCGGCAAGCGAATCAGCTGTTTCGCGCGCTGTGGCGGCTCAGGGTCTCCCCCTCCCTCCCAGGCTCTCAAACCTGGGAGGGAGGGGGAGATCCCGAGCGGCCATTTCGTGCGCCGCTGCTCCCGCTCCCTCCCAGATTTGAGAGCCTGGGAGGGAGGGGGAGAAGCGGCGCCCGCACCGTGGCCACTCGGAGTCTCCCCCTCCCTCCCAGGCTCTCAAACCTGGGGGGGGAGGGGGGAGACTCCGAGTGGCTGTGGCGCGGGCGCCGCTTCTCCCCCTCCCTTCCTCCTAGGCTTGAGAGCCTGGGAGGAGGAGGCAGGGCTGGGGATTTGGGGAAGGGGCGGAGTTGAGGCGGGGCCGGGGGTGGGGTAATTAAAGAACCGGGGGGGCGGCCAAAATTGTTTTTGCTTTGGGCAGCAAAAATCCTAAAGCCGGCCCTGCATCTAAGGAAGGAGATTCCACCACTTCCCTAGGTAACCCATTCCAGTGCTTCACCACCCTCCTAGTGAAAACGTTTTTCCTAATATCCAACCTAAACCTCCCCCACTGCAACTTGAGACCATTACTCCTTGTTCTGTCATCTGGTACCACAGAGAACAGTCTAGATCCATCCTCTTTGGACCCCCCTTTCAGGTAGTTGAAAGCAGCTATCAAATTCCCCCCCATTCTTCTCTTCTGCAGACTAAACAATCCCAGTTCCCTCAGCCTCTCCTCATAAGTCATGTGCTCCAGCCCCCTAATCATTTTTGTTGCCCTCCACTGGGCTCTTTCCAATTTTTCCACATCCTTCTTGTAGTGTGGGGCCCAAAACTGGACACAGTACTCCAGATGAGGCCTCACCAATGCCAAATAGATAGGAATGATCACATCCCTCGCTCTGCTAGCAATGCTCCTACTTATACAGCCCAAAATGCCATTAGCCTTGTTGGCAACAAGGGCACACTGTTGACTCATATCCAGCTTCTCATCCACTGTAATCCGTAGGTCCTTTTCTGCAGAACTGCTGCCTAGCCACTCGGTCCCTAATCTGTAGCAGTGCATGGGATTCTTCAGTCCTAAGTCTTCCTCAAAGTCTTTCTGCTATACCCACTGTAACGGTGTGAGACTCACTGTTGCGGCGCCTCCGGATGGTCATTCAGCAAATGAGCTCACCAGCCTCCGGAGCACCCTCTGCAGGCCGGTGTCTCACCTTGCCGCTGGCCCCGGTGCCCCTCCCGGACCCTGGTGCCCTTTTCTTTTGGGAGCTTCCCTCTGGCAGTACCCCCACAATTTCTGGGTCTCCCCACCCAGGGGAACCCCTGCCCACTATCCCCACCTCACCTCAGTATAAGGCTACTGCCAGTCACCATCTAGCCCCCGTTCACTGGGGCAGACTGCAGTTTACAAGCCACTCATCACAGGCAAGGGGGGTTTGGACCTGCTGCCTCCGCCTACCCTTGGGCTGCCCCCTGCAACCCCAGTACTTATTTGGCCTTGCACAAGGCCAGCAGCCTGGGGAGTTGCCAGGCAGGAGCTCCTCTCGCCTTTCCCCACCTCTGCTCCACCTCAGGTACCCTGGTACGCTCCCCAGCAGCCAGGCCCGTCTCCCTCCACAGCTAGAGGAGACTCTCTTTGAGCCTCTAGCTCACAGCCCTTTTATAAGGGCTAGCTGAGGTCTGTTTGGGGCATGGCCCCTAGCTGTGCCTGCTTCCCCAATCAGCCTGGGAGCTGCTTGCTCCAGCCACAGCCCTCTCCTGGGCTGCTTTTAACCCCTCAGGGCAGGAGCAGGTGACTATTCCGGTACACCTGCCTTCCAGTTTTTCTCCACTTCTTTTTTTACATTAGAAAGATCAGGTCTGCTTTTCTTTTCTCTGCAGGATGATCTTGCCAAAGACCTACAGCAAAAAGATGAACTTTTTTTTTTAAAATCTGACACCACCTTCATTCAGCCTAAAGGAGAAGTAAAGGGCAGAAAACAAAGCCAAAATGCTTCCTTATCTTAAACTTGAGCCCAGCCTAAAACTTAATTCAGATCTGAACATTACCCACTCAATGCTAGTCTGTTTTATTAACTTGTAAATGGGCCCCTCTTACATGTATTCCTATATACAATAATAATGACTCATGTATTTGTTTCAGTGGGAGGGAACCATTGAATTATTCTGTAATTTATACATTCCTTGACTTTTGTCATCCCTACTTGGCTTCATTTATAAAAATCTATTGTAAAAAAGGAAGCCAGCAATATTTTTTAAAACCCCGTATAAACAATTGATGAATTATTCTACGTACAATTTTCCTGGAACACAGACACATAATTACTCATTGCATCGGCTAAACTTCTTCACTCATCACTCTCTTGATTTCCTGTTAGGATGTCAACAAGTGGGAAAAACTTTCTCAATTAAATCCTTCAAATCCTAAACCTTTGGGCGCAGAGGATCTGGAATTTCTGGGAGTAGCTAAAACAATGAGGAGTACTTGTGGCACCTTAGAGACTAATGAATTTATTTGGGCATAAGCTTTCATGGGCTAAGGGTTTTAGCCCACGAAAGCTTATGCACAAATAAATTTGTTAGTCTCTAAGGTGCCACAAGTACTCCTCATTGTTTTTGCTGATACAGACTAACATGACTACCACTTTGAAACCTGTGAGTAGCTAGTGTCAGGGGATAGCTATCATAGGGGAATGATTGAAAGGGACTCAGGGACTGAGTGCATCTATTGTTAACCTGCAAGGTGATGTTAGGCCTGGCATAGCCCAGAGGAAAGTGCTTGAATGGCTCAAAGACTGACAGTGTCAGGGAGCCAACATGCAGCTACCACAAGGAAGACTCCCGCTTGTTGGCAGCAGTGGGTGCCCTGAGAACTGTCACAACTACATATTACCATCCTATCTGATCCAGTCCCAGGCCGACCCACACAAGAACGTACATGCCCATCCTATTCCATCAAATCCACTATTATCCAACACCCAATCATACTGTCCTCTTTGATATCGTTCAGTACCAGATCACCTAGTACCATCCAATGTTGTCATAACTAGAAAGGGAAGGGTAACAACCCTCCTGTATACAATACTATAAAATCCCTCCTGGCCAGAGGCACCAAAATCCTTTTACCTATAAAGGGTTAAAAAGCTCAGGTAACCTAGCTGACACCTGACCCAAAGGACCAATAAGGGGACAAGATACTTTCAAATCTTGGGGTGGGGGAAGGCTTTTGTTTGTGTGCTCTTTGTTTTTGGGTGTGTTCGCTCTTGGGACTAAGAGGGACTGGACATCAATCCATGTTCTCCAAATCTTTCTGCACAAGTCTTTCATATTTTCAAACTTGTAAGTAACATCCAGGCAAGGAATATTAGTTTTAATCTTTGTTTTCTCAACTTGTAAATGTTCCTTTTGCTAGAGGGTTTACCTCTGGTTGCTGTAACTTTGAACCTGGAGCTAGAGGGGGTTCCTCTGGGCTCTTTGAATCTGATTACCCTGTAAAGTTATTTTCCATCCTGATTTTACAGAGATGATTTTTACCTTTTCTTTTAATAAAATTTTTCCTTTAAGAACCGAATTGATTTTTCATTGTTTTAAGATCCAAGGGTTTGGATCTGTGTTCACCAGGACTAATTGGTGAGGGGATATTCTCAAGCCTTCCTGGGGAAAGGGGTGTAGGGGCTTGGGGGAAAATATTCTCAAGCCTGCCCAGGAAAGGGGGGTTAGGGACTTGGGAGATATTTGGGGAAAGGCAGAGTTCCAAGTGGCTCTCCATAAATATTTGGTTAAAATGCTTGGTGGTGGCAGCGTATTTTTAACCTAAGCTGGTAAAAATAAGCTTAGGGGGTCTTTCATATGGGTCCCCAAATCTGTACCCTAAAGTTCAGAGTGGGGAGGGAACCTTGACAAATGCCCTCTCTAGAATACTGCTGGTATGTTGTTCATTTGTTTGATTTAATAAGCGCTGGAAACTAATATTCTCTATTTATCCATAGCATAGGTACAGTATGGGGGCAGTAATGAAGTCCAGTTTCCCCATTGGTATTCCTAATAATTTCTGTTTCTCGTGCCATTCATACCTTGGCCTCACTGCTGAAAATGCCACTGAGGATGACAATGGTTGGGGAGGAGCATAAGAGCAGCACCACTTGTTTCACAGAGTCTACCCATCACTTTCATTCACTCAAACCTTAACCAGATTGGAATCAGTGACAGGATAATAAAATATTATCTATTTCACCACCAATCCCATCAAGCCCAGGAGCTATTTGTTTGAGAATCCCTAGTGGTGGAGTTTGCACCTCTATTTCTCCACCAGAAGTTGAATTTGCTGGCTTTCCGTATGTTGCTCTAGGCTCATAGTTTCGGTCAAACATTTGCTTGAATGGGGACTTGACAATTTTCCCTCCCATCATGGGTTAAAGCGCTTGACATATTGATATCAAATATGAACAAAGCAGGCAGCATGTATTACATTAGAAAATACATAAAAATTAATTCCTTGTCATTCTAAGTTTTGTTCTAGTGCTGTCTGGCTTCCCACAGGTAGCAATATAATAGAATCATAGAAGTATAGGACTGGAAGGAACCTAAATAGGTCATCTAATCCAGTCTCCTGGACTGAAGGCAGGACTAAATAACAACTAGAAAATTCCTGACAAGTGTTTGGAGGTTTTTAAGAACAGGTTAGACAATGACAGAGACTCCACAACCTCCCTAGACAATTTGTTCCAGTACTTTACTACCCTGACAGGAATTTTTTTCTAACATCTAACTTAAAACTCCCTTGCTGCAATTTAAGCCCATTGCTTCTTGTCCTATCCTCAGAGCTTAACAAGAACAATTTTTTACCCTCCTCCTTGTAATAGCCTTTTACATACTTGAAAACTGTAATCATGTCCCACCTCGGTCTGCTCTTCTCCAGACTAAACAAACCTATTTTTTTTTTTCAATCTTCCCTCATAGGTCATGTTTTCTAGACATTTCATCATTTTTGTTGCTCTCCTCTGGACTTTCTCCAATTTGTCCACATCTTTCCTGAAACGTGGCACCCAGAACTGGACACAATAGTCTAGCTGAGGCCTTATCAGTGTGGAGTATAGTGTCTTGCTTACAACACTCTTGCTAATACATCCCAGAATTATGTTCGCTTCTTTTTGCAACAGTGTTACACTGACTCATATTTAGCTTGTGATCCATTATAATCCCCAGATCCCTATTCGTATTACTCCTTCCTAAGCAGTCATTTCCCATTTTGTATGTGTGCAACTGACTGTGCCTTCCTAAATGGAGTACTTTGCATTTGTCCTCATTGAATTTCATTCTATTTACTTCAGATCATTTCTCATTTTAATCCTGTTCTCCAAAGCACCTACAACTTGTTCCAGCTTGGTATCATCTGCAAACTTTATAAGTGTACTCTCTCTGCCATTATCTAAATCATTGATGATTTTGAACAGAACCAGACCCAGAACTGATTCCTGCAGGACCCAACTCGTTATACCCTTCCAGCATGACTATGAACCACTGATAACTATTCTCTGGGAATGATTTTTCCAACCAGTTAAGCACCAACCTTATACTAGCTCTATCTAGGCTAGCTTGTTTATGAGCAATAAGGGGTCCTAGCACATGTAAATAAGATGGGCAGGAAGATAAATACAGTTCAACCCATGTGTGAAGGATCATCATAGTTTTATCCATTTGTCACTGGGCCGCCCAACTCAGGAGCACCCTCTTGTGGCATGCTGTGGCATGACAGACACACCTGCCTCAGTCTCTTTCCTTTGCCCTCCTCAGCAGTAGTTCAAATAGGCTTTCTGAGTATAAATAGCCCTTACAGAGTTAATTTATGACAGAATAAAGTCCTATTTACATATATCATAAGCCAAGACCCATAACGAGAACCCATATGGTTCTCACATCCCCCACAATGCCCCAGTTCTCCAGTACCTCTCAGCATGCCTCACCATAGCCCCTCTAACTAGCAAGGTTCTTCAACCTGTTTCAATCTCAGGTTTTGTTTTAGCTCTTGCCTGGAGATATCAGAAGCCTCACAACCTCCATCATTTCCCAGCTTTTAGCCCTCTCCAGCCCTTTGGCTTCAGCTCTCTATCACCAAGAGCCAGCAGGCATCTCCATTGCTATAAACCTTCAGCTCTTGCCTGCCTTCTATGGCTGAGGATATTTGGCTCAGGAAAGGTAAGCAAGTTCGCCCCTCCGCTGATTTCCTAGCCCTCAGCCCTTTCCAGCCTCCTGGCACTAGCTCTGACTCAGGAAGTCCCATCCACTGGCTTCCTGGTAATGTCTTCCTCTTTCCAGAGAGAGCTATCTACAGCTTTCCCCCAAAGACCTCCTCCTCCAGTCTCCTGACTCATCAGGTCCCTCATGGATCTTTTATAGCCTCCCCTCCCCCCATCTTTCCCTCCCTCTCAATTGGCTAAAGTGGGAGCACCAGTTCTGGCACAGGGGCATTAACTGTGGCCAGCGATCCTGTGACCCCACTGCTTTGCTTTTTACTGTGTAGCGAGGGCTGAACAACTTGCACTGCAGAGCTGTTGAGAGTTCCTCATGCTAGTGCTAACCACAGGGACAGTGTGAAAAGGAGCCTAGAGGTTCCTCCTGGAATTCCCTATTCCTGGCACAGCAAAGTTCACACACCTTTTTAAAATTATTTTTTTAATTTGTATTTATTTATTGCCGTAAGGGTTTGGCCCAGAGCCTTGTGAAAGAAAACCCACGTCAGTCTCTTCTCCCTGCTGCTCTTAAAGTCACCCAAATATTCAGGGCAAGCCTTTGTTCTCCACCAGTCTGGAATCCAACAAAAAGGGGTGTGAGCCTTCAAATCATCACCTGACTAGTTCTCACCCATGTGATTCATCTGATTGATGTGAGCAGAACTACCTCCATGAATCAGGGATGTGAGATCAAGCCCATGGCTGGTGGTATACTTATTAACTGACAAAATCCAAATCCCAACACCTCCACCCCTCAAAAGAGCAAAATCCCTGGAAACCAAACCACCATGCTCTATGAACAGAAAGCCAGGCAAATACTTGGTTTTCCTGCCGTCATCAAACACTGCCTAAAATCCCCATTTAAAATGACAATACCAGAAATTCTAAGTCTGTTTTTGCATTACCAGTCACAAGCCACGTAGATCAGAGTGAGACATAGAACATCCCAGCTAAAGGACAAGTGTTCCACATGCCCATATACATGGTGTTGGTAAAGGTGTGCTGTAGGCACAGGACTGGGAACCAGGAATGCCTGTGTTCTAAATTGACTCTGACATAGAATATTCTCTATCGCCCTGGGAAAATCTCCTAATCTCTCTGGGTTTTTCCCCACCTGTAAAGTGGTTATTATTGTAGTCCCTTCTTCTGTCCCAGTCGGACACCAGCATTGTTCTCCTGCTAAGCAGCTATTTGGGCCTTGTAGGTCAGCTTTCCAGTGAAGGGGAAATCAATGATATAGAGTCTGGGTATATTCTAAGTGTAACTTGCTTTATTTACACATATACACAAGCTCTGGAATGGGGGATAGGGTGTGAAACAGCATGCAACACTCTCTACTTTCAGGGATCTCAGCCCAACACTAATTCCCTAGTTTCCAGAGAGAATCTCTGATCAGGAATTGACCAAAAATAGACCAGGGCACAAATGGGGGGCCCAGACAGCAAGTGTGAAAAATCAGGACAGGGAATGGGGGGTAATAGGTGCCTATATAAGACAAAGCCCCAAATATCGGGACTGTCCCTATAAAATCGGGACATCTGGTCACCCTAGGCACAGAGCAACTCTCCAGCAGCTTACACAGCTCCCTCTCCAAAGGCCACTGACTCTACACAGAACCTTGCATTACCACAACCAAAGTCAACACAGTATGCTTCCTAAGACTGAACATTTGTTCACACAATAAAAAAACAAACTTGGAACAGTGCTGTCTAGTGGTATATATCAAAATATTGCAGGCCCTACCTGTCAGTGGCACAGCTAGCTCCCAGCCTGGTCACTAGGTAACCTAGCAAGCTCAGCGGTGCCCAATGAGCTCCCTCCAAACAATTGATCTCCCTGATTGCTGTCTGCCCTGCTCAGTCTGCAACTTCGGCCTTACAGCAGCTGTTCAGTGTGTATCATGCCCACAGATGCACTTACCCTGCTCTAACTTCTGCTTCCTGCTCCAGCCTGTTTACAATCCTTGCTCCAAGCCCTATCTCCTGCTTCATTCTGGTTTCTGTCTGCTGGCTCCCCATCTTGGCTATATCCCTGACTACGACTCCAGCTTACTTGTTGGCTTAGGCTTTGGCTTCTGACTCTGGTTCTGACCTTCCGCTTGGCCCCTTGACCCTGACTAGTGCTTTACCTTGGACTGGTGCCTGATCTCTAGATCTACACTTGTCATTACTTGAACTGCCACCAAAATCACCAGGCCATGTCCTGCTCCACCTGCTAGGTAGGCCGCCCATGCCCTGACAGCTTACACTACCTCACATCACTGCATTTATTTTAATTCACAGGGCACAGTTCCTCATAGGACATTAGTCTGCTGAATTAGAGGGCTTCAGAAAGCACACCCCAGACATTTAAAAAAATTACTCATTCTTTTGCACTGTTTGTGTTTCTGGCTTACACTGACTTACTATGTTTTGTTTTGTTTTGATACTCCTTGCATTGGCTCCTAAGTAAAACATTATAAGTTGATCCTTTAGCATCAGCACACAAAGGTGGCTTCACACAGCACTGCCTCATCATGGATTGTGGAGTAACTCATCCAGAGAGCTTTGTACTGGTTGGTTTCCATGGGAGTGTCAACACTGGAGTTCAAATGACAAATGCCTTTTTGAAGAGTTCCCTAAGTGGTCTATTTAAGAGTTCGTCTTCATCGTTAAGTATTATTATTGTCTCTCTCAGAGTTGGATTCATTTTATAATTCTAAGATTATCATCAAATGTAGCCTTAAGATGTATTTGCATCATTAATCTTAGCTCTTAATATTGCTGTATTTAAAAACTTGTAACCGTGTTTATCATGAGCAACAGCGTGTTTTTAATTTCTTCCAAAAGGCTCATTCACAGTAAGTTTATGGGAATATACACTGTGTATATGCACAGTGTACATGGAGTGTGAATTTATATACTTCTGGGGTTGCTAACATACACCGCACCGTCACCTTCACATTTAATACAGTAATGAGGATTGTGGAAAGTGCAGAGCCCAGCATGAAATGCTCTCTCTGAATCCAAGTAGCCTGGCCACTTAAGTTAAGAGGGAAGACCATACAATGACAGGGGCAGCAGGTTTGTATAATTTTTGGTGGTGCCCAGATCAGTTCCAAGTCCCCCCCCCGTCTTCCCCCCCCCCACCCACACACATCTGCCTAAGGCTCTGGGAGGGAGTTTGGGGGGCAGATTCTGGGAGGAAGTTTGCATGCAGGCTCTGGGCTGGGACAGGGGGTTGGGCTGCAGGATGGGGTGCAGGAAGGGGTTTGGGTGCTGGATGCGGGCTCTGGGAGGGAGTTGGGTGCAGGGGGGGTTGGGGTGCAGGCTCTGGAAGGGAGTTTGGGTGTGAGAGGGGGTGTGGGCTGTGGGAGGGCGCTTGGGTGCTGGGTGCGGGCTCTCGGCTGGGACAGGGGGTTGGGGTGCGGGAGGGGGTTTGGGTGGTGGGTGCAGGATCAGAGAGGGTTTGGGTGCTGGGTGTGGGCTCTAGGCTAGGACAGGGGTTTGGGGTGCTGGGTGCGGGCTCTGGGCTGGGACAGAGGGTTGCGGTGTGAGAGGGGGTGTGGAAGGGGGTTTGGGGTGCGAAGTCTGGGTAGGGTGACCAGATGTCCCGATTTTATAGGGACAGTCCCGATTTTTGGGTCTTTTTCTCACATAGGCACCTATTACCCCCCACCTCCTGTCCTGATTTTTGACACTTGCTATCTGGTCAGCCTAAGTCTGGGAGGGAGCTTGGGTGTGGGCTCTGGGCTGGGACAGAGGGTTGCGGTGCAAGAGGAGGTGCGGGGTGTGGGACTGGGCTGCGGATGAGGAGTTTGGAGTGCAGCATGCAGGCTGCCCCAAGCTGGGGTGGGAGCCAGAGGACTCCCCCCCCCCGACCCTCTCCCCACCGGCAGCAGCGAGCTCTAGGGGAGGGGGACACTCACCCATGCACCCCCAGGCTGCTGCTCAGGCGGTCCAACCAGGATAAGCCCCCCACTCGGAGGCACCTGCCGGGGGAGGCTGCCATGCATCTCCTCCCCTCCTCCCTCTGCAGGTGCAGCAGTTGCCTCAGCCTGTCCCTGGTGCCGCTCCTTTGTAGCCGGCCACGGCTGGCAAGGGAGCGCTGCACAGAGCTGCAGGAGGCAGCCGCCTGCTGCCCAGGGCAGGCAGGGATGCTCGGGGGAGGCATGCAGGGGTGGCAGGTGGAGCCCGGGGAGAGGCTCGGCTCCGAACATTGGTAGAGCCAGGCCCCCCAGGCCCTGAATCTGCTGGAGCCCGGGCACCACGGGCCCATACAACTCGCCACTCCTGTAGGATGAGACCTATAGTCACTTCTCTGTATCACATACAAAGACAGCTGCAATCTGCAGCCATTTGGTTTCTGTGTGCCTCACATGAGACACTCCTGCTGTATCTGCTGCTCAGACTTTGCTCCTGGTTGATGCCAATACTTCTTTATACCAAAATATAAAAAATAGATTGGGTCTGGATTTGAGGTTCATTGTCATTCAAAATGTTGCACTCTCTGTGATTCTGCGTGCACAAGTAACGTTAGTGGGAGTCAAAAGGAGAATAACTCTGCTTGGTACTCTGTCAGATATAACCTGTCCTCAACCAGTTATTTTAGGATCATCCAACCAGCAAGCAATATTGATATTCATTCAGAGACAAGAGAGATTAAATCCATAAATCAAGCATTAAGTTAAAGAACCATGACATTAAATCAGCATAAAAAAGCATGTCCCTTAAATTATCAGAACAAGAAGTTCACAGATAGTCTTTACAGTTGAATTCTGTTTTAATTAGATAAATCTTTTAATCCAAATATTCCAAGACACCAATGTTCATAAGTTTTGAGCTGTTCAGGTCATGGGTTTTGGCATGGCCCATGTACTGGGATAAGGGTCCAGCTGTAAAATGTGGAGACTGGTGTGAATTCCAAATCCCATTATTTTGGGGCATTCAGATGAGGGATTTTGGTTTGGGCCCATCTATAGTAATAGAGGGTCAATTTGAGCAACCTTCCTTGAACTTCATACCCTCATATCTCAATGTCTGTATTTTGACCCATCAACCTTTTACCCCCAATCGGGGATATTGCAGATTATGTATTCCTCATGCTACCTTATCTTAAACCAAACTTTGCACCCTCGATAATCTGTATGTTATTCCCTGATAACCAGAAACTTCTATGCTCAAACTCTGTTCACTATTTTTTTAACATCATCTTAATAAATTTTTTAAATATGTCTGATTGTGACATGCAGAAGCATAAAGCAGTTAACTCCCCAAATTAGGTATGTGCATAGAAGCTAAATCACTATCCTGCACAGGCAGAGTGAGTTCTACTAGATGGGTTCTTTCCATGGCATAAGGATGATGGGAACACTTCCCAATTATTTCCCTGAAATAACATATTCTAATTCTATTTGTTACTAATGTAGTTAAAACAGTACTGTCGATCTTAAAATCTTGTGCCAAAAAATCCCAAACCAAAGCCAAAAATCTTGATAAATTGCATCTCTATGATGATGTTTCCATTTCCCTCCTTCTGGTGTTGTCCATTTTTGCTATGTAATACAGTCTGTGATTGTAGCAGATGATTTAAAGACTTCACACTACAGAGAATCTAAAATTTGAGGACTTCAGTAACTCAGCCAGAGATTATGAGCCTACTACAGGAGTGGGTGGGTGAGGTTCTGTGGCCTGCAATATGCAGAAGGTCAGACTAGATGATCATGATGGTCCCCCTTCTGGCCCTAAAGTCTATGCATCTATTAGAATCTTTTTTATTTTTGTAACGCTCCCATTTCAGCTTCCTCTCTCCTGATAGCTAAAACCACACCTTTAAAACTATATTAGCACTACTTTAGAGCTCAACCAGCAATAAACAAGCTCCAGAACAAGGGAGCATGAAGGTTTGTAGATTAAAAAAAAATATATATATAGGGAGATATACCTATCTCCGGAAGGGACCCTGAAAGGTCATCAAGTCCAGCCCCCTGCCTTCACTAGCAGGACCAAGTACTGATTTTCCCTCAGCTTCCTTAAGTGGCCCCCTCAAGGATTGAACTCACAACCCTGGGTTTAGCAGGCCAGTGCTCAAATCACTGAGCTATCCCTCCCCCTTCTGATAAGCAACTACAATAGTGATGTTTAAAATTAATAGACTGGAATTATCTCAGCAGCAACAGCTATATGTGGCAATTGATGAGTAGGAGAATGTCATGAGTGCATTTGTCATGGGGGGACTGTAACAGAAGCATAATACAGTGCACCCTCGGTTACTTACAGACTAGATCAGATTTCCCATTCTTCCAGCCCTTAGTATGGTTAGCACTCTCCACATACCAATATCAAATTCAACCTCCAATCCAAACCAGTTTACGGACAAATCTGCTGTCCCTGAGTGGCTCAGCCACTGCTCCTGATGACATTATGTCATTAGCCATGACAGGCTGCGGGAACATTCTGCGTGCATCAAGGTAAACTTCTTATCAGTCTCCCCCTACTGCAGGAATAAGATGGGAACAGAATTTGTAAAAGAATATTACTATGTCTTGTTCCTCAGACAGAGTATCTACAAATTTCTGATGAAGTGCCAAAATGTTAAGCCTGTGCTCCCCGAGAAACTCACAAAGCTCAAGAACATAGCTTCTGATGGGAAATCACAGTGGAGCTAGCCATGCTTGACACACTCCCTAAGAACATAAACTACAGAGCTGATTCTTAGCTGCTAATTACTGATACTATTGTAAGCAGAGTCAGGATGAGCTCTACCCTGACATCTGGTGGTGAATTATGGCGAGTGTGGAAAAGAACTCCAGGGGCTGATCTTGTTTGCATAGGCACACCCACTCGCCTGGCATGAAACAACAGCAACTCAAAGTGGTTACTTTGGCTGGTGTGGGATCCCCAGTTTCTCTGTTATTGGGGCAGGAAGAATAAAGTTTTGTTACCCTGATTCTGTGAATCAAGGCCAGTGGAACTGTGTATGACAGAAGGACTGAGTGAGTCATTCACCATTACCTAAGTAGCATGTGCTTGTCAAGGGGCATGGGTTACAAAACCCAGTGAATTGAGAGAGGATGGGGACAGGTATTTGTACCTGATGGTATGGGCCCTCTCTGAGGGGGTTGAAACACCAATTGCACTACCTCCTCTCTCCATTGTTGAATATCAGAGCTAACTTTTGATTCCATTAGAAGTCTAGTTACAGACTGCTGAACTGAATTCACTTTGGGCCAGTGGTGCACTAGCACTGGGGCTCCCCTACTATGAGCTGAAATCACAAAAGAGCTGAGATCACTGAGGCGGTGTTAACTAGTGGGGGAGCCTGAAGCTATAATGCTAAGCGGCTGGCAGAGCAGCTAGCAGAGTGGAGCCTTGTGGGACGGTTGGAGTGGCGCTGAGCGACTCACAGGTCGGTGAGTGGAGCGGCTGGAGGAGCAGCTAACAGAACAGAGCCTTGTGGGAGCGGCCCAAGGGACAGCTGGAGCGGAGCGGAGCGGAGCAGCTCACAGGTCGGTGAGCGGAGCGGAGCAGCGCGGCGCGGCACGGCTCACAGGTCGGTGAACGGAGCGGCGCGGAGCGGCACGGCTCACAGGTCGGTGAGCGGAGCGGAGCAGCTGCCAGAGCAGTTCGTGGGACGGCAGGAGTGGGACTGCGGGTGGAGTGGAGCAGTTCGTGGTGAAGGCTGGGTGGAACCCCACGGAGAAGCAGCCGGTTGGCCTCGGATCACGTAAGGTGCCCCTTAACACCCTGCTCACACTCCCCCCCTTTTGAACTCTGGGGCTGCACTGATCAGGGACAGAGACTTTGGGGGGTTGTCGGACTTTTGGGACTTTGGTGATTCTTGGGTCGCTGGTTCCAAGAACCAACGGGAGAGGACACGGCCCAATTTGCTGGGGTGGGTCTTCGCTCATGGTTTGGTCTATGAACTCTAGTTGTGGTGTTTTTCCAATTTAATGCTGATGTCGTTTACCTCATGTTATTAAACATTTTCTGTTACACTCAGACTCCGTGCTTGCGAGAGGGGAAGTATTGCCTCTTAGAGGCACCCAGGGGGTGGTATGTAATTGTCCCAGGTCACTGGGTGGGGGCTCGAGCCGGTTTTGCACTGTGTTATTGAAGCGGAACCCCTAGATACAGAACCCGGCCCTTGTTGCTGCCAACTTAGATGGGCAGAAGGGTTACATTTTTGGGGGCTCGTCCGGGATGCCCTGGGTCAGTACCCCTCGCAAGCACCAGTTGAGTGTTCCACTGCATTGGGAAACAATTGTGTTTATATTTTGAGGAAATTACTGTTTGTATAATGGCTAATATGTCAGGTTTGTTGGGCCCCGGCCCTGCAGCCTCTAGCTCAGGGGCCGCAGCCTCAGCTAATGATTGGGCAAAAGCACTGGGGCAAATATTGGAAAAGGTTGTGTTGTCCCATGCTAGGTCAAACTCTTGTCGTGAGTTAAGGTTATTTGCTGGGGCAGAGGAGTTCGAACCCTGGTTGGAGCATACCACTGAAATGCTGCAGGAGTGGGCCGTACCTGATGCAGAAAAGCGAAGATGTCTAATAGAGAGCCTTAGTGGCCCAGCATTAGATGTGATTCGCACCCTGAAACTCATTGACCCTGGGGTCAGTGTGAAGGACTGCCTGGAAGCCCTTGATCATACCTTTGGGAGTGTAGAGGGCCCTGAAGACAGTTACTGTAAGTTCCTTAATTCCCGACAGCAAATTGGCGAGAAGATTTCAGCCTATATACAGAGGCTGGAGAGACTGCTTCAGAGAGCTGTCATGAGGGGTGCAGTGACTGCTGAACAGATGGATCGGACCAGACTGGTTCAAATTGTAAGAGGAGCTCAGTATCAGAACCCGATTCTACTCCATCTCCGGCTAAGAGAACGACGGGAACATCCCCCAAGTTATTCCCAGCTGATAAAGGAGATCAGAGAAGAGGAAGAAAGGCAGGCTGCCAGCGAGTTTTGGGAAGCCCAAACATTGGAGCCAGCCGGCACAACACCACTGCAAACGGCCAGTGTACTGATGGTGAGCACCACAGAGGAACTTGCCCAACAAGTGCAGGTCCTGACAGAACGGATAGCTGAACTGCAAAGCACCATTGACCGAGCTAAGACTTCCGGGAATAAGGAGCCTCTGACTGTGGCGATGGAGAAGTCAGCATTTAGAGCCACCATCCCATCTGGGCGAAGGGGGAAAGGACAATTCTTCTGCTACCGATGTGGTCAGGATGGACACAGTGCTGCCAAGTGCCATAATGAAGAAAACCCCTCCTTAGTGTATGGAAAGCTGAGGATCAGTTGGGAGAGATCCGGTAGTTGCCAGAGGGGACGGGGACCACCCAGGCCTGCAGGATTTGAAGATTCCCCCAGAAAAGACCGTCCAGCTGGGATCCCCGCAGGACTGATAGGGCCTCGAGCAGAGGTCATGGTGAAGATTGAAGGGGAGGAGTGTAAAGCCGTGCTTGACACTGGATCTCAAGTGACTATTATATTTCAGTAATTCTACCAACAAATGCTTAGGCACCTGCCTATACAGCCACTGACTGGCGTTGGTCTGTGTGGCCTCAGCATGGATGAATACCCCTACCAAGGGTATGTCATAGTGCACCTGGAATTCCCAGAGGAGGTTGCTGGGGTAAGAGAAGAGGTGGACACAGCTGCATTAATATGCCCTGACCCTAAAGGGACCTCTGATGTGTCTGTGCTGATAGGGACCAACTCCAGTCTCTTCAAGGTGCTCGCGGATTACTGCAGACGACGGGCTGGGGACCAGTACCTGAATACCCTGATGATCCATACGCTTTGTGCTGAAGCCTACAGGAAGATTGAGGGTGCTAAAAAGGAGACATCTGAGCTACCGATTGGGGCACTGAAGTACATGGGCACAACCCCCTTAGTAGTGCCTGCAAGGACGGAGCAAGAAGTGCTTGTCATGAGTACTCGGCTGAAAGGCAGTAAAGGGACATTAGCAATGATAGAGCAGCCAGTTGAAGGAGAGCTCCCAGAAGGAGTGCTGGTCCCCAGTGGAGTCATAACCCTACCTTCTGAAGCCCAAGAAAAGGTGACTATACTGATTGCTAATGAAACAAGTCGAGATGTTGTTGTGAAGCAAGGACAAAAGATAGCAGATCTCTTCGAGCCTGAATCAATTGTAAAACCCCAGTGTGAGACTCAAGTTCCGACAATAGACCCTGCAAAGTTTGACTTTGGAGATTCACCATTGTTCGAGGAGTGGAAAGATCGCCTGAGGAGGAAACTTTGTGAAAGATCCAAAGTGTTCTCATTGCATGAGTGGGATGTGCAAAAGGAGTAGAGCACAACATCAGACTACATGACTCTCGACCTTTCAGGGAGAGATCTAGGAGGATTGCCCTCTCCGAGATGGAAGATGTGCGACAACATCTTCAGGAGCTGGCTGCGAATGGCATCATTACAGAGTCCCGCAGTCCATACGCCTCACCCATTGTGGTGGTCCGTAAAAAGAATGGGAAAATCCGGATGTGTATTGACTACCGCACCCTAAACCGCCGTACTGTGGTTGACCAGTACACAATGCCCCGAGTCCAAGATGCCTTAGACTGTTTGCTGGGAAGCCAGTGGTTCTCTGTGTTGGATCTTCGGAGTGGATAGTACCAGATCCCTCTGGGTGAAGAAGATAAGGAGAAGACAGCCTTCATCTGCCCATTAGGGTTTTATCAGTTTGAACGCATGCCCCAAGGGATTTCTGGAGCACCTGCCACATTTCAACGTCTTATGGAGAAAGTTGTGGGAGACATGAATTTACTGCAAGTGTTAGTTTATTTGGATGACCTGATTGTGTTTGGAAGAACCTTGGAGGAGCATGAAGAAAGACTTCTTAAAGTGCTTGATAGGTTAGAGGATTATGGTTTGAAGCTTTCAATTGACAAATGCCAGCTCTGCAGGACCTCAGTGAAATATGTGGGGCACATCGTGTCCCAAGAGGGTGTGAGTACTGATCCCGATAAAATAGAAGCCCTCACTACATGGCCATGTCCAAGTAACTACAGAGAACTCAAGACCTTTCTTGGGTTTAGTGGCTACTACCGCAGATTTGTGAAGAACTATGCTACGATTGTAAAACCTCTGAATGATCTTACCAGGGGATACCAGTCCAGCAGGAACAAACCTAAGACCAAGAATAAGGGGAGGTCCCCAAAGCCTCCTGTGCAGAGACACTATGGCCCCTTCGAACCATTTGGGCCACGGTGGGATGAGAGATGTGAAAGGGCTTTTAGAGAAATCATTACATGCCTAACTCATGCTCCGGTCCTAGTCTTTGCTGACCCAAGCAAGCCATTTATCCTGCATACTGATGCCAGTTTGGAGGGTCTGGGAGCAGTACTGTACCAGGAAGTGGAAGGAAGACGTAAACCTGTAGCCTTTGCCAGCCGAGGACTGTCTGACAGTGAAACTCGCTATCCCATCCACAAGCTGGAGTTCTTGGCCTTGAAATGGGCCATCACTGAGAAATTTCGAGACTACTTGTATGGTGCTCAGTTCCAGGTGTGGACAGACAACAACCCATTGACTTATGTGTTAACAAGTGCTAAGTTGGATGCTACAGGGCAGAGATGGGTGGCCGCCTTGGCTAGCTATGAGTTCAGCATTCAATACCGATCAGGGAGAAGCAATGTAGATGCAGATGCATTGTCCCGGCGTCCGCAGGCACCAGAAGTGGCTATGATACCCGTGGATGGAGTGAGGGCTATTTGCAGTGTGAGTCGCCGAGAGCCAGAGGCCCATGAGAGTCTTCATGGATGTGTTGCTGAAGCTTTGGGCCTGCCCCCTGACTGCGTGCCTTCTGCTTCTGTGAACTATATTGCATTGGACCAATCTCCCTTGCCCGTGCTCAATGCGGCTGACTGGCAGGAAGCCCAGCTGCAAGATATTGACATTCGTGATACACTACTTGCCAAAAGGGAGGGGCGAAGCCCAGCTGCGGTTGTCCCTCCTAACCCGGAGGGTAAACTACTATTGAGAGAATGGACCAAACTAAAACTGATCCAGGGAGTGTTACATCGAATGACCACCGACCCTTTACAAAAGCAACGAGCACAACTAGTGCTGCCAAAAGAGTACAGAGCCCTGGCCATGAGGGCCCTGCATGATGACTTTGGACATTTAGGGATGGAGAGGACCCTGGAACTTCTTCGTAGTAGATTCTATTGGCCCCGGATGGCTGAAGATGTTCGTAGGAAATGTGAGACTTGCGCTCGATGTGTTCAAAGGAAAACTCTGCCTACGAGGGCTGCATATCTCAAGAACATCACCAGCACCAAACCTTTGGAACTGGTATGCATCGATTGCTTGTCTTTAGAAGTAGACAAGAGGAATATTGGGAACATTCTAGTAGTGACTGACCATTATACACGATATGCGCAGGCATATCCCACGCGTGATCAGAGGGCCACCACTGTTGCTCGAGTACTGTGGGAGAAATATTACTCAGTTTATGGATTTCCAGCCCGGATACACTCGGATCAGGGGCGGGACTTTGAGAGTCATCTTCTGAAGGAGGTGCTGAGGATAGCGGGAATTAAGAAGTCTAGAACAACGCCTTATCACCCGCAAGGTGATCCTCAGCCAGAGAGGTTCAACCGAACCCTATTAGATATGTTGGGGACTTTGCGACCAGAGCAGAAAGCAACCTGGAGCCAACATGTTGCATATCTGGTGCACGCCTACAATGCCACAAAGAATGATGCTACAGGAGTCACCCCATATCTCTTAATGTTTGGACGAGAACCAAGATTACCCATAGACCTGTGCTTTGGTGTATCAGAGGATGGAGATAGCTATGAAACTCATCAGCAATATGTATCCCGACTGAGAGAAAAGCTGCGGGATGCTTATCACTTAGCTACATCTGCGGCTCGGAAGAATGCAGACCGCAACAAACATCGATATGATGCTAGGGTACGTCTGCAAGAACTCCAGCCGGGGGACAGAGTTCTGCTGCGAAATTTGGGTATTGCTGGCAAACACAAGATAGCCGACAGATGGAAGGCAATACCTTACTTGGTGATGGAAAAGCTAGGAGACCTGCCGGTCTACAAGATCAAACCTGAAGAGGGTCCAGGGCAGACAAAGACAGTGCATAGAAACCTTTTGCTCCCTGTGGGGGAATTGGTAGGCACCCCGTATGAGATGGGCCACAACAGGGCAACTGGGCAGAACGAGGGTGCTGGACCAAAGCCGCCCTCCAACGTGGACAGCCAGCCCCCTGCAGCTAACCTACCCCCATGCAGCACATCTGAGAGTGAGTCTGAGGAGGAAGATACAACCATGGTGTATCCTGGGATGGAGACAAGATTTCAGTCTCGATCGGCTGAATCAAAAGAGAGCTCCTCTTCTTCCACCCTAAACCCCATGGCAGAAGTATTTAGGCCCATTCCTGACACCCCTGAGCCACTGGTGGGACCCCCATGTGATGACACACCCAGGTTATTGGACAGTGGAGACATACAGGTGGAGGATGTCCTGGGCACGTTGGACCCTCCACTGTTAGAACTAGAAATGCAGGGGCCTATGCCAGTAGCCGAGGGACCCTCAAAGGAAACCTCTCCATCCATCGTTCAAGAGGCTGTCCCGCCCACCACGGCAACAGAAATTCTCAATAGACGAGACAGGGTAATAAGACCAGTAAAACGGTTGACTTATGATGCACCTGGGGTAACTAGTGAGGAACCAATATGTTTAGCACACAGGCTTGTGGAAGCTAAAGTGGGCTATCTGAGGCCCTTTGGAGGGAACCAGTGAGTTGTTATAATAGGGAGTGTGATTTGTCGGGACGACAAATTTTCGGCTGGGGGGAGGATGTAAGCAGAGTCAGGATGAGCTCTACCCTGACATCTGGTGGTGAATTATGGCGAGTGTGGAAAAGAACTCCAGGGGCTGATCTTGTTTGCATAGGCACACCCACTCGCCTGGCATGAAACAACAGCAACTCAAAGTGGTTACTTTGGCTGGTGTGGGATCCCCAGTTTCTCTGTTATTGGGGCAGGAAGAATAAAGTTTTGTTACCCTGATTCTGTGAATCAAGGCCAGTGGAACTGTGTATGACAGAAGGACTGAGTGAGTCATTCACCATTACCTAAGTAGCATGTGCTTGTCAAGGGGCATGGGTTACAAAACCCAGTGAATTGAGAGAGGATGGGGACAGGTATTTGTACCTGATGGTATGGGCCCTCTCTGAGGGGTTGAAACACCAATTGCACTACCTCCTCTCTCCATTGTTGAATATCAGAGCTAACTTTTGATTTCATTAGAAGTCTAGTTACAGACTGCTGAACTGAATTCACTTTGGGCCAGTGGTGCACTAGCACTGGGGCTCCCCTACTATGAGCTGAAATCACAAAAGAGCTGAGATCACTGAGGCGGTGTTAACTAGTGGGGGAGCCTGAAGCTATAATGCTAAGCGGCTGGCAGAGCAGCTAGCAGAGTGGAGCCTTGTGGGACGGTTGGAGTGGCGCTGAGCGACTCACAGGTCGGTGAGTGGAGCGGCTGGAGGAGCAGCTAACAGAACAGAGCCTTGTGGGAGCGGCCCAAGGGACGGCTGGAGCGGAGCGGAGCGGAGCGGCTCACAGGTCGGTGAGCGGAGCGGAGCAGCACGGCGCGGCACGGCTCACAGGTCGGTGAACGGAGCGGCGCGGAGCGGCACGGCTCACAGGTCGGTGAGCGGAGCGGAGCAGCTGCCAGAGCAGTTCGTGGGACGGCAGGAGTGGGACTGCGGGTGGAGTGGAGCAGTTCGTGGTGAAGGCTGGGTGGAACCCCACGGAGAAGCAGCCGGTTGGCCTCGGATCACGTAAGGTGCCCCTTAACACCCTGCTCACACCCCCCCCCTTTTGAACTCTGGGGCTGCACTGATCAGGGACAGAGACTTTGGGGGGTTGTCGGACTTTTGGGACTTTGGTGATTCTTGGGTCGCTGGTTCCAAGAACCAACGGGAGAGACACGGCCCAATTTGCTGGGGTGGGTCTTCGCTCATGGTTTGGTCTATGAACTCTAGTTGTGGTGTTTTTCCAATTTAATGCTGATGTCGTTTACCTCATGTTATTAAACATTTTCTGTTACACTCAGACTCCGTGCTTGCGAGAGGGGAAGTATTGCCTCTTAGAGGCACCCAGGGGGTGGTATGTAATTGTCCCAGGTCACTGGGTGGGGGCTCGAGCTGGTTTTGGACTGTGTTATTGAAGCGGAACCCCTAGATACAGAACCCGGCCCTTGTTGCTGCCAACTTAGATGGGCAGAAGGGTTACACTATTACTTGTAGGTGACTGCCCAGTTTTGCTTTAGTCAGTGTGGCCGCTCTGCATCTTTTCAAACCCAAAGGTCAATTTCCCATCAGACTGTCTTGACAGATGCTCTGCAAATGATTCAGCTGGGAGAACAAGCCGCAGTAAGAACCACTCAAAGGGAGCTTTTTGGAAAAAAGCAAACTTCTAGGAGAAAACATAAATCTAATTGTAAGATAATCAGACTAATTAGGTGGACTCCTGCTATGTCCAAAGTTGTATGTCTAAATAGTTCTCCATTAGAAAACAAGTAACAAAAATGTGTAAAATGTTGAATTGACAGCTCCCAAGACTGAAATTCTCCAGGTCCAGCAGCCATGCCACAGGTCCAGCAACAGTCAGTGTCAGTGAAGCTTTCCCACAATACACCTGCCCTTTAAATGCACCTCAGCTGTGACCTGGAGAAATTGCTTGTGAGGGAGCACACTGTGTCCTGGGTCTCTGTGCTGAAGGGTGCCAACAGAAGTCAGATAAGCTAAGGTCAGAAATTGAAGAAACAACTGATGATTATGGGTTCAAATTAGGGTTGCCAGCTATCTGATTTTCGACCGGAACACCTGGTTGAAAAAGGACCCTGGCGGCTCCGGTCAGCACCATTGACTGGGCCGCTAAAAGTCCGGTCAGAGGTGCAGTGGGACTAAGGCAGGCTCCCTGCCTGGATCCATGCAGCTCCCAGGAAGCGGCCAGCATGTCCCCCAGACTCGGAGGCGGCCATGGGGCTCCACGTGCTGCCCCTGCCCTGAATGCCCGCTCCGCAGCTCCCATTGGCCAGGAACCACAGCCAATGGGAACTGCGAGGGCAGCGCCTGCAGGCAGGAGCAGTGCACAGAGCCTCCATGGCTGCCCCTCCGCTTAGGAGTTGGAAAGATGTGACACCGCTTCCCGGGAGCCACCTGAGGTAAGTGCCACCCAGAGCCCGCACCCCCTCCCACACCCAAACTCCCTCCTGAAGCCCGCACCCCCTCCTTCACCCCAACCCTCTGCCCCAGCCCTGAGCCCCCTCTCACACCCAAACTCCCTCCCAGAGCCCCCTCCCACACACAACCCCTCATCCCTAGCCACACCCCACAGCCTGCACCCCCAGCTGGAGCCCTCACCTCCTCCCACACCTCAACAAAAATGAGCAAGTGAGTGAGGGTGGGGGGAAAAGAGGGGAACAGAGGAGGGTGATGGAGTGAGTGGGGGTGGGGAATCGGGGAAGGGGGTGAGGCAAGGGTGTTCATTTTTCTGTGATTAGAAAGTTTGCAACCCTAGTTCAAATGGCTGGTCCAAATTTATATATTTAAAAAAAAAGATTCTTGTAGCTTGAAGTCAATAAGTAAAAAGGTGACAGGCCTTTGAGTCTTTCCTTATACAAGGATAAGCAATTCCCACATCTCAAATGTAGGAAGTACGTCACTCTCTTGGCCCACTCTACTTCATGTAATCCCAACAGATGGACAGATTCACCCCTCACTGAGCTGAGCATCATCCCTCCGCAACTGGGATTCCTGGTAATTTTGTCAGTCATCTGGGCTAGCTTCTCTGCTCAGAGAAAAGGCTTTAATGCTTTCACTGCCAGTTACAAAATGGGGTCAATACAGCCCCCTCTGTTAGGGCCAAGCTGTGGGTGGCTGGTGTGCACTGGTCAGTTACCAAGTTGTGGTCAAGGGATATAAATAAATTAAATAAATAAATTAATGGAGATATCCCATCTCCTAGAACTGGAAGGGACCTTGAAAGGTCATCAAGTCCAGCCCCCTGCCTTCACTAGCAGGACCAAGTACTGATTTTGCCCCAGATCCCTAAGTAGCCCCCTCAAGGATTGAACTCACAACCCTGGGTTTAGCAGGCCAATGCTCAAGCCACTGAACTATCCCTCCTCCTGTGGGGATGTGTAGTGGAGTTGGGATTTAGTTGGGTCAAGATGCCAGGAAGTCAGGGTCATGCATCAGGTGACAGACAGGAAGCAAGTAGTGGAGTCAGGGACAAATCAGGGTCAGGAGCTGGAGTCTGGGGTTCACAGCAAGGCAAGGTCTGGAGCAGAAGCAAGCAGGTGGTCTGCATCGTTGCTCAGACAGCTCCCCATGCTGGCTTCCTGGTATATACACCAGCATGAGTTAATCAGTGGGCTGCAGGGAGGACATCACTCAGGCCCCACTGGGTAGTACTTCCTGCAGTGTCTAGCTTCATGAGGTCCTCCAGTGGAACCCCAGCCTGAGCTCCCAATGGTGATGCAGAAGTGCTGGTGGCCCAGAACCTCCATGGTCCCAGGTTTTAGTCCTGCAGAGTCTAACACTAGCATAGGCACCAGTTTAAAATAGCCAGGCTACCACTTCTCTTTTAATCTAAAACGGATGATGCCTCCTCCTCTCATCCCCCCAGCCTTCCATGAAGAGCTTACAAATTAGTTACAGGCAGTGACACAATGAGTGGGACAACAGCACAATCAGGAAGATGGGGGCGAAGGAAGGACGGGTTACATATTAAAATTACATGTTCAGCAAAGGCATGTGTACAGCATGCAATGCATTTTATATAAATAAGTGTCTGACTCACTTCTTGAGGGTGTCGTGGTGGAAATTGGCCTGAAGGAGACATCAGAATGAGGAGAGGAAAGTAGTCTAGTAGACTGGGAAGGACATTTTTAGTGAAATGTGGTAAGACACTGAGATCGCTTATGAATATATAATTAAGGTGGTCATGAAATTCTTAGAATGGCAATATGTTGTGAGCTGGTGTCTGGCCATTTCTCCCAGGCCTGCTGAAAAGTCTCTTTTTTTAGACTACTAGTTAATAGCTGTACATAGAAATCGCTGAGTAAGTGCTTAATATTTTCTTCTTAATTCGATATATGCATTTACAGCCCCCACAAAACCAATCCCTCAGTAATTTGTTCAAAAAAGTGTCAGAAACCTGAGGAAATTCCCAGCATCACAAGCACCTACAACAACGAAACTATATGCTGTTCAGTAGCAAACCAGCATGTTTTCTGGTGGAAGGATTTCAGTACAAAGCCTTCCAATGTCAAGTTTCCCAAGGGTCACCGTAAATAATAGCGAGAAAAATTGTTTAGAGATGAGGAAAATATTTAGATTGGGTCCTTCTGAGTGATCAGTTACACAGGTAAACCCTACAGCAGTACACAGAATACATATATAGCAAGGTGCTTGGTTTAGCAGTTTCCCTCTGGATTGCCCTCGAGAAATCACTCATTAATCAGTCCAAACTTGCTTACATTGGTACCTTCATATTGACATCCTTTGGAAGTGCCTTAAAAAAAATCAGTTTACCTGTCTCTGTGCCAGTCCATCTGCAAACATGAAATCATTTCCAGCCCATTCTAATAGTTCCATTTCACCTCTGTGTCTTCAATACTTAACTTCCCCCTTACCTAAACAGAACTCATCTGTGTTCTGCTAAAGAACCTCTGTCCAAGAACTTACATTATGGGGATCTGGCTCTTTGGAGAACAAGGAAGTTATTTTAAAGTTGCGCTTTTCTATGCAAATTTCTTTGCTCAAGTTCCTGGATTCTTTGTTTTCTTTTGCTTCTGCTTTTAACACTTCAGCAGAAACTGATGCCCCATTGCCTGTCCACCAGGTCCCTGACCCTGAACAGCACAGATCAGTGCTGAAAAACTTCATGTGTATATAAAAAAAAATAGAATAAAACGGAGACTCACTTGAGAGCAGGGGATCCCTAAGGAGCGCTGGGATATAAGGAAATTCACTGAGGTGCAGCAGCACAGATCTTCTGTCTTCCCAGCTCCTGACTCCGGCTGGCTGGCTTAGCTGACCTCCGCCCCACTCCGAGCCAGGCAGTGAGTGAGAGAGTCTGGAGGAGGAGGGGGAGGAGATTGTGCTTCAGTTCCTGCTGCTCTTGCTGGTACCACTGCAGAGGAGTGAGACTATCAGCTCCCTCCTGCCTCACTTGCTCAGAGAACACAAAACCAAAACCACATACTGAGGTGTACAAATCACAAGTAGAAAATAACCACACAGCCATACAATATACACTGTACAATACGCACAACTGTTCAAACCTACACAAAAACACAAGTGGTCACAGACGTAAGCAGGTCTAGCATATATACACAAATCCTATACACAGGGATCAAACACGCACAGCCCAGATATCACTGTGTGTAGTAGGTCTGGACACACAATGTGCACACCTACATGACACACGCAAAGTGTTATTTGTATGGCAGTGGCTCCTAGAGGCCTCATATGAGATCAGGGCCTCATCATGCTAGGTACATAAGCAAACATAATGAAAGACAGTCCATGTGAAATTCTGCAGGGACCGGAACCTGGGTCTGTGGGTTGCCCAACACTTCTGCGCTTCTACCCCACAGCTGTGATGGGGCCATATGCCTTATCACATAGACCTTGTGGAGATGAGCACCAGGAAGTTCCCCTCAGAAGGCCAGACTGATAATTGCCCTCATGGCCGCTGATTGGTCCAGCCACTTTGTTTAAGTCCAGGAATTGTTTCAGGAAGTGTCCATGCAAGGAGACGGACTCCCCTGCCAGCCATAGTAACAGACCTGCCTGTCAGCTCGCTCTCAGACTCCTGACCCCAGCTCTGACCTTCGATACTATTCCTAGCTTTTGACTGTCATTGCTATGACCACTAGGACTGACTGCCCAAGCTCCAGTCATGACAGTCCCTGCCTTGAAGAGTTTACAATCTACAAAGGGCTGGAGAGGCAGTATCAGTATTAAATCATTTGTCTAAGGCAAGGATCAGCAACCTTTCAGAAGTGGTGTGCCGAGTCTTCATTTATTTACTTTAATTTAAGGTTTCGCGTGCCAGTAATACATTTTAACGTTTTTAGAAGGTCTCTTTCTCTAAGTCTATAATATATAACTAAACTATTGTTGTATGAAAAGTAAATAAGGTTTTAAAAATGTTTAAGAAGCTTCATTTAAAATTAAATTAAATGCAGAGCCCCCTGGATTGGTGGCCAGGACCCGGGCAGTGTGAGTGCCACTGAAAATCAGCTCGCATGCCACCTTCGGCACGCATGCCATAGGTTGCATACCACTGGCCTAAGGTCATATAAGAAGTCTGTGGCAGAGCTGGAAACTGAACCTGAGTTGCAATCCAGTGCCTTACCCACAAGACCATCTGTTCTCCTCCAGGACAGAGAGACGCACATTAGAAACTGCACATTGTATATTAAATACTGCACAACACAGGTGTAGAGACACACACAGTCAAATAAATAAATAAAAATCCATGCCAATTTGGAGCATGGGATAGGTGCAGGTAGGATCCATCCATTAAGAGAGAAGGTGTGAGCTATTGGGAATGTTGCTATATCCCAAACGGTTTCAGAGCACAGATATTTTTGGCAGCCTTAAACTATTATAGAAGATCTGTGTCAAATTTATCAGTATTAAGCAAACTACCTGCATTTTTAATTAAAAGAAAATATTAAATGGATTTGGGCCAAGAGCGAAAAATAAGGTTGTGATGGGGGGCACTTGAAATGCCTCCTCGCAGCTGGGTGTGGTACTGCAATCTTTTCCCTGCTCCTGGCAACCCCTATAGGTCACCAGTCTTGCTAGGTGGGTCTTCAGTGGTTTAGCCCTCCAGCTAAATCACACATTCAAATGGACTCCTTCCAGGGTGATAAAGAGTTCACCAAAGTGTCTGCCCTCATCAGGGTCTTCAGCTCCATCTCTGGGCCCAGTACATTCAGCCCTCTGCTTAGACTTCTAAAGGAGCTTTGTCCCCTTCTCACAGACTAGGCCGATTCACCAGTGGGTGGTGGAGGAACCTAGATCTGCACACGTCACTGGGTCCCAATCCAGGGACCCTATCCACAGCAGCTGTGTATGGCCTCCTTTAATAAGTTGCTGCTGTTTTCCCTGGGTTCTTCCCACCTGGTCCCTTTGTCTTCACCCATTACAGTAGGGTTACAGTTCTCAGGTCCTCTCTCTCGCTGGTTCAGTAAATGCAGCCAGTCAAGCTCCTTTGGCCAGAGAAGAGCACACTTCCTCACCCTTCTGGGCCCAGCCAGGAACTGACCTGCTAAGCCCCTGCAGCTCTTTTTATCTGAGCCTGCTGGGCTCTGATTAACTGCTTCCATGTGTC
The DNA here is from genome assembly GCF_027887155.1 of Malaclemys terrapin pileata. NCBI lineage: Eukaryota > Metazoa > Chordata > Testudines > Emydidae > Malaclemys > Malaclemys terrapin. The sequence goes on from NC_071508.1 coordinate 122,750,849, forward strand.
CTCCCTGAGCAGACCTGGGGGACCCACCTCCACTGTTCCTTTCCTGGGGCAGGGTGTAGTAGGATCACCGGGCCTCCAACAGGGGCCCACAAAGGGCCAGGTAAACCCCATCACAAAAATCTTTCAGGAAGCAAAATGAAAATTGTCTAATTCTGTCACCTTTTAATCAAAACCTTCCTGTTTTGTTAGCATACGATGCCTCTTTTGTTGGATTTGTTATTTCAAATATATGTAAAGAAAAACCCATAGCATTTGCTTCCAGGATATTATCAAAGGCTCGGAGGTATTACTCTCAAATAAAGAGCCACTAGGCGTTGTTTTGGGGTAATTATGTTTCATTAATTCCTGTTTGGAGAAAAATCCACCTTGCTCACAAGCCTCTGGTGATGACACTAGATCAAAAGGCAGGCACTCCACCTTTAGCAGCAGCCAGGGTGCAAAGAGAAACGTTCATGTTAGCTGCATGCTAGACATAAGCCATTAGCGAGACATGTTAACACTGATGCATTATCCCAATTGCCACTGAAAGTAGAGAGACAATCAAAAATAATATTGGTGAACAGAATCTCTTTTCTAGACTCCAAAGTCTGATGATTAAACCTCTGATCTCCAGAGGTGCTGAACACTGGAGCTCTACCTGAAGTCAACAGGAGCTGTGGGTGATCAGTGTCTCTGGAAATCAGACTCTTGGACACTGGACTCATCATTCTCCATTAGAATCCACTGTAAATAAATTATTTTTATGCCTCATTCTCTAAAGCAGGCATCTTGGATGGAATTGTATCTCCATCTCTTGACCCTGCCCCCCCCCCAAAGAAAAAAAAAAAAGAAACCAGACCACAATAAAACCCAGCAAACCCAGCATAGTTGTGGTTGGTTTTTGTTCTGTCCATCCATTAAATACAACACTTCTCAGTCCAGTTCATTGAGGCGGAAGCTGTACGGTTTGAGAGTAACTTGCCTCTGACTGTGTCTGTTGGCAAACATCCCGACAAGCTTTTAAAAGAAGAAAACAAAACACATGTGAGCGTAGTTGCTGTAAAACACACAGCTCTGCTATGGGGGATTCTGGAGAGTTTGGGAATTGTGTAAACGGAGGATTGGCTGAAATATAGGGCAATTCCTTTCAGGAGCAGTTAATTCATGGAGTGTCTAACAAACTCTACTGCCATTAACACACATACACACACACACACCCTCTCCCTCCTCCCCACCTCATTGCACATTGGGACTCACTTAAAAAGAAAATGGAATGACAGTACTTATAGTCTTTTCCCGCTAATGAATTATTCAAAACTGAAATAACTATTCTGTGCATGTGACAATAATTCTTTCCGTTTTGCATTGGGAGACTGTTTTACTTTTGTGATGATTAATTAGCCCCATTGGGTAGGGTAACTTCTGGTAGGCACGGTTGTAATTAAAAAGGAACAAGGCTAAACTGATACTGTTAATGTCAGTTACTAATTACAGGGACATTGTCAATTAATTTAGACTTGACGTGGGAGAATACATCCAAAATTTGAATGGAAGTTTGCAAATACAATTTGGATGCTATTCATCACCCTTTTAATTTTTTCCATACATTTTTTATGTGAGTGATTTGGGGTTTTTTTATTATTATTATTCACATGAACGTTTGCACGTGGTGACATTCTCCTTTTCCACAAAGGATAACTCCACAAATGTTTATCTACATTTTTCCTACAGTTTATGTTTCAATCATCCAATCAGAAAACAAACAGCCCAGTGGCTCAGATGACCAGTCACGCAATGACTAACATATGATTCAGGACATAAACAAAAGGAGCAGCTTTTACAGTGGGTGTAAAATAGCATAGCTCCTTGACAATTTACACCGGCTGAGGATCTACTCCAAAATTTCTATACAATGTACCTTCAGCACACACTCATCTCTGCTTGAGCTCCGGCTAAGGGCAAATTTTGTTATGAAAAGTTGAGTAAAATCCTTTCAGACATGTGGTCTTGTGAGGATGGGGGGACAAATATCTTCCACTTTTAAAAAAACATACCCCAGAGAAATAACTCCCAAACCAGCTGACTGCTGTAACAGCCTGTAAATGGTGCTCATTGAGGTATGTGGCTATGACAGTATTATAAAAAGAAATTGACAGGATATTAATAAAGTTAAAAGCAATAGAAAAAATCAGTAATAAGCGGTTAAATGATAAAGCCATAAAAATGGTATAGAGAACAAAAATTGGCTGTTTCAATTTACTATAATCCAAGAACATGTACTGTGGGAAACATGATAAAGCACCTGGGATAAAATCCTGGCTCCATTGAAGTCAATGGAAAAACTCTCAGTGGGGCCATGATTTCACTTCTTATCTTGAGTTAGTGTCAATAATAGTTATATATATTAAAAAAAAAAAAAAAAAAAACCCAACAAAATTAACAAATAGTTTTTCTGTAATGGTCATGGCATACACAGAATACATGATGGTGTGGGGTGATAGAAATGTGTTCACTGGCATTAATTTGGAATGATCTGCATAATTCATTCATGATTTTGTTTCTGGTATATAACTTGTTCATCACAGACTCATGCTGAAAAATCCCTTATACCAGATCACCTCATCTCTTTAGAGTTTCTAAAATATAATTCATTTGTCACCATTAAACCAGTTACTTTACTGTATTGCTCTCAGCTTGGCTAATGAAAGATGGACGACTAGTCAATTTTACTCTTGGTTACAGCTGGGTTTCTAGTCAACTTTAACTTTCAGAGTCACCAGCACACTAAGACTGAAATTTTTACATGGCAAATACTGCATTAGCATAAACGATTAAATCCATTAGAATGCAACATACTGTGGGAACATTTCTATTGATTCTACTTACAAAACCTAAACGTGGGGCCAAATATGATCTGACAAAGTCTTGTTAACTTCTGCAATTGTTGATATATTTGTTATATAAACCAGGAAACAGACTCCTGTTCACTGGGGCTCCAGGAGGAATTCAGTAGTTCCCAAAATCAGCAAGGAAGGAAATGTTCTTTTGATCTTATAAAACAATGGAAATAAAGTGGAAAGTTGATCTATTTAAAAAATGTAAGTCCAAAGTGGTAGAATGGGCATGGGGAATATACACAGTGTGTTATGGCCTCTTTTAATGTGTATATACTTCTTTTGTTATTTTATACTACCAATTAATTTTTCCAAAGGTTTAGCCAACAGGGTTTTCTATACAACAAACCTAAAATACTGCAAAGCCTCCTGTCCAGAAAGAGCTATTAAGTCTGGCACCATTCAAATCTTGCTATGTGTATTAGGAATTTTAATACAGAAATATAGAAAAGACGTAAATCTCTGTAACCAATAGAAAACAAGTTTTGAAATTAGATTGAACAACATACTTTCTTTGGACATTATTAACACACATGTACAGCACCAGTGCAGTACATGGACACATTACCTGACCTAAAGAGTTTACAATCTCAGCTAGCCAACATCATGAAGAGGAGCCAAAACAAGGTAATACAGCTGAGCTAAAGGAGGGCATGGGGATTATTTATGATGAGCTGGCAGGAAGAATTGCTGGTAGCAATGGGTTTTAAGGCAAGATGTGGAGACGAGGGCTCTTGGTGGAGGAGAAAAGGGAGATTGTTCTATTTGTTAGGGTAGCATGACAGAAAGCCAGATTGTGAGTGGGGAAAGATGACTTAGGAAGCAGCAAGGTGACTGTATAGGGAAGCGCTAAGGAGCAACAGAGGGAATTGAGAGCAGATACATAGGTAGGTTACTGTGTATCAGCATTGCCTTGTAGGAGAGGATGTGAAGCTTGAATTTGATGTTGTGAGAAACAGGATGCCACCAAAGGGGCTGATGAAAATTGTGTGACAGAAAAAGGCAACTGCAGTTCTAAGAGGTGGGAGGCCAGAGAGGTGACAGTAAAGAGAAGAAATGTCTATGGTGTAGTGAAGGCTTTTAGCAGTAAGGTAATGAAGAAAGGGCAGACTGTTGATATGAAATGATGAATAGGAAACAGGATTTGAACAGAGACTAGCTATGAGGGAAGAATTAAAGGACAGAGACGAGTCAAAGATAACACTGTGGGGCTGGGCCTGGGAGACAAAAAAAGGGAGAGTGGAGTTGTCAATGGTGACTGAGAAGGTAAGTGCTGAAGAAGGAAAAAATGAGCAGACTGAAGTGGCAGGACATCCCTTGGGAGAGGTCTAAAAGGCAGCTGGAGATGCAGGACAAAACAGGGCGGGTGAGATTAGGGGTGGAAGGTAGATATGGAATCACTCCACACAAGTGGTAGTTGAAACCCTTGGGAGTAGATGAGATTGCTGAGATTGAAGAGGAGGAGGCGGCAGCTGGGAATGGAACTTTGGCGGATGCCAACAGGCCAGAGCTAATGAGAATGGTGCAAGATAAGATGGGAGCTGGAAGAGCAGCGATTTGATAAGGCCAAGAGAGGTGAGCACGTGGAGCAGTGCTGTGAAAGGCAGCACTAGATCGAGAAGAGCAATCATGCAGAAGTGCTCCCAGGATTTAGCTAGGAATGGCTCATTGGCGACCTTTCTTAGGCTGTTTCAATGGGCTGGAGAGGATGAAATCTAGGCTAGAATTAATCAAAACTTTGAGAAGAGCAGTGCAGTCAGTTTCTAGTAGCATGTCCATGATAGAGATGAAATGACAGTGGCACTGATAATTTGTGTGTTAACTGGAGTGGTAAGGCGGCTGCATATCAAAATTAGACAATTTACTGAAATATTACAGTGAAGTTTTTTTAAACACATAATTCTCCATGCAAACGCCTAATTCAGAAGCTGTATTTGAGGCAGACCTATAAACAAAGGACCCAAAGAACTTCTTGTTTCTATTCTAAACTGAGCAACTATATTGATGATACACAGGCATGTGCTATGCAGCAGTTTGCGAAAGTGATTTTAGTGAGCACACTGACACTAGAATCTGATTCTTCCCCACCATACACAGTTCTTTTTAAAAACAACAACTATTCACCCTGCACAAAGAAATATTAAGCAAAAACACAAGTTATGTAACTTATCAATGTATCATTGATTACTCAAAATTCATAAAGGCACCTGTGCAGCCAATAGACCTAATTCAGAAGTGATTTATAAAATGGTATCAGAGTTAAGACTCTCCCCTTACGCTAATTTACACCCCTTTACATTCAGACTCCCCTAGATTTATTCTCTCCATGTGTTAAGGATTCTGAGTGTAATTTACACCCTAAACAGCTGGATTCTTTAATATACACCATGTTATAATAGCTCCTCAGGGTATAAATTATCCCCACTTTAGACTTCCTGGCACATGGGCAAAGTGCGTGTGAACAGGCTGAAGAAGAATCTGAGCAAAAGGTAGTTTAAGTTACTCACCTTATGCATCATATTTGCCTCTGGCCCAATTACAGCTTTACAAACTCCTTGGTGCATACTGCTTGCTTTTCTCCATTTAATTTTGTATTACCATGAGACGGCTTCTTGCTTCAAAGCCCTGCCGTCAGGCTAAAAACCCCTAAAATCTCCAAGAGCCTCCCATATCAATACCCGTTCCCTGGTCCTTGATGGTTTAACGTTTTTCACTCTTCAGCATACAAATTTGCAGATTAAATGGCATTACATAAATCCACAGTGCCCACACAGAAAAATTCAAATTTTCAGATCACTAAAGAAAAAAATATTTCTAATCATTCACAAGCACTTACAGCTTTTTTCATAGGTTCACAAGGAATTTGAGAAATGTTTGTAAAATATATTTAAAGATGCAGGAAGACAATCTTGTGAGTCCCATAACCTTCCAAATGCCCTGCAGAATGGTAAACTAATCATAATTCAATAGTCTCTGGAGATGCCTTAGTTTTTTTCATTTGGTTCTCAAGCTGAAATATCCTGCTAAAAATTCTCATGGCTTTCCCTAGTAATCATAATTATTGTACTATTTTCTCCTCTTTCACATACACTCCTTATGTTCAGCTGTTCCACAGGTTGTAAATCATTCCATGACTAATTGGAGATTCCCTCTGTATGTTTCAGAGATTTTCCTGGTTTAAAATTACTTACCTTAAACCAAATTTAAAAAAAAACCAACCAACCAACTCACCCACCCACAAACCATCTGGCTGATCAGAAATAATTTCCAGCTATGTGGTATGTGTCTGTCAATGATCTAAACATACATGCTTTAGCCATTTTTAAAAAGAGCTCCTACTCTGCACTCCTTTATTATGGAAAAAAATAACTTACATTTGATATTCTGCTTTTTCAGTTTCCTACACTTTAGTCCCAGTTAAACTCAGAATAAACAGTCTGTATATTTGAAAGACAAGTTCAAACTTTGGGGCACAGGAGCAGAATATCCAACAGAGCAAACACTCCTGTCACAAGGCTGCTCCTTAGAGGAGCAGGGCTTTACATTTCCTAACCAGGCCATACTAGATGAGATAGCATCAATGAACAAAAGGGGTTTATCAAGAAGTACTGTACATATGAGCTACTTTTTTAATTCAAGAGATGAACAAGGTCACTCGGGTGGTGGTGGTTTTTAAAATAAAAATTACTCACTTATATTTAACAGCCTCGCCCAGTTCTGCATATAAGTGCATTGCATAGTGAGAGTATTTCCATGGGCACAAGCCTTGACTACAAATCTAGTCACACTTATGGACAGATTCTCCAGAGCTCAGCAGTCAAGGGATCGATCTCTTTGGAAAATCTGTCCACTTATTTGGGTGCCTAACTATGAACAGCACTTCTTTGGAAAATCTGGCCCTTACTGCAAAACGTGATCACCAGGAAAAAAGAAAAAAAAAAAAGCCATGACTATTGCCCTCTCACAGTCTTCTATTTAATGTGTGTGTGTCGGGGGGGGGGGGGGGGGGGGAAAGAGAGAGGCTATAAATTTACTTTGAATTTTTGAAGTAAAAAGGAAAAATAAAAGCAAACCTTTCTAAGCTTCACATCCCATTTTACACCCACCCACTTCACAGAACATAGAATGATAGCTATAAGGAAGATAGTGGTATTATGGAAATTAAAGCAAGGCTAGATCTATTAAATCACCCGGTCCATGTCCCTGTCAGCACTAGACTGTTCTTCACAGTACTTTTTCTATTAGTTTGTATTAGGAAATCAGCTTATCTAGCCTATTATTAAAATTTCTCAAGTGTTGGGGATTCCACTGCTTCCTGAGGGAGTTCTATTGCATTGAGGCAGGGGATTGTCTCAAAGGCCTTTTCTGAGGGAGGGAAATCTTCCAACTGCTCACACTGAATAGAAAATTAGTGGACTGATATTCTCTGTAGGAAAGATTTTATAGCCACCAAGTCTATTAAAGGTCAAGTGATAATGATGTATACCTTGAACAGACTGCAGTATAATGTCCCTATAACAGAGCGCTCACCTTTGCCTATTCACTCTTTAATGTTAATTCTCTTGATACTTTGAGTGTTACAGCACAGGATATTAGGCTCACAGTGGCTTTGGTTTTTAAGACCACTTTAAGAGATATTCACTGTTACAATTTGTGTTTTTAAAGTTATGTGATGCACTTAGATATGAGATAGAGGCAATATAAGTTTAAATAAGACAAATAAGGATTCAGAGGATAATTAAAAACACCTCACATGCCAGTTTAATAAATAATTAGAAACATTGATTTTCAAGTTGAAGAGATCAAGGCTGTGATGAAACTCATGGGTCTCCATCAAATCAGAGCTGCTACAAATGACTGTAAGCTCCCAGATACGGTTCCAATTCTTTAGCAGTTTAACCTGGAGGTCAGTGAATATATTCAAGCAAACTCCTTGATGAAGGATTTTTAAGAGAGGAGAATGCAGTAGATAAAGACATATGCCTTCTTGGGGTTCTAGATTGAAGTAACAGGGAATGTTGCAAGTCACTTTACTACAGTTCCTCAGTTTGGAGATCATGTTTATCCACGTTTGTAAGATGCTTTGAGATTAATGCATGAAAAGTGTTATGTAAATTCATACTTGTTAAATATCAATGATGTGTTTGGTGTTGTTTAAAATGATCTTGGCTCAGAAATGCTTAAATCTAAGTGCCTGCTCCTACAAAGACATGCCTCTCATTTAATTCACAATTCGTTGCCCTGAAGCCCTCATTAAGATTACAATCTAAACAATATCAATTTATGATAACGCTAATATGGAAATATTGTACAGAGAAGTTGTAACAAGTCCTCTGCCCAGCCTTCTTCCCGGGGCCCACTGGCTGCCCCAATAAAGCACAGAGGCTTTTCCTTCTGCAGCACCCATGGCTTTATTTAGACTTCTCCCACCACCAGTGATATACTATATACAGTTTGCAGGCCTTACAATCTCCACTTCCATCCAGATCCTGCTCTCAGCCCGGATAGTGACCTTCCCCAGCCATCCCCCCTTCCTTCTGGCTGCCAGCCAGCCTTTATAGCCCTTGAAGCCTCAGGCCCACAGGTGCAGCCAGTTCTAAAGGCCAGGCACCAGCCTTTTCCCCAGCCCCAATCTATTTCCCCTGATTGGGGCTAGCTGAGCAGGGGCTAATTAGGTGTCTCTGTACCAGCACCCTGCTACAGAAGTGCAACTATATTGTTTGTGAATACTTTTCAGTATTAAAATAAATTTACACAAATCTCCCAGACTCAGATCTAGACCCATCTCTGTGAATCTGGGATTTTCTAAAGGAAAAAACATATCGCACCTATTTGTTTTTTTAATCTTTTATTATAAACAATCCTGTAGTTTTCAGAATGTGATTGCTACATACTATATAACAAAAACATTCCTAGCTGACCTGATATCAGTTTAAAATTGCTTACATAGGTCTTTTGCTATATTAAATCAGAACCAGTGTAAGGAAAATCTTTAAATTTTTGAGGGATTTAGTCTAATACAAGGAAAACACCTTTACAAACATGAAATAGAATTAAAGATACATGTTTCATCATATATACATAAGCAGCTAATGAAACTTGACAGACACATGAGAGAAATTTTATTTGAACATAAATAGATTTTTAAAAGTAGATTTCTTTCTCATGTATATAACATTATTTTGGTTTCTACACTGAACAAGTTCTTTAAGACAGAAACAAAGACTTCATCCTATAAGAGAGATTCCTGTATATTACTTCGGACATGGGCAATCACGCACATGGGGATGCAAGAAGAAGTGATAGCACATTTATTAATACAGTTTACACAGCAATCCTATACAATGATTTAACTTTTCATTTACATGTGTACAAGTCACCTTTGTACATGGGATGCCATCTTTGCAATGCCATTGAAAGCAGGCATCTCCCTGAACAGGCTGTATCAGTTCCAGTGTTTGTATAAAAGATAAAGCAAGTGTCAAAAAGCAGCACCACTTGGCTTTCAGAATCAAGGATCCGCTGAACTGTGCATGTAGTGGAGGCAGCGAGGCAAGTACACTGACCTCTTTGGGTTCAAACAGTTCCCAATGTGAAAGGTTAATATGGGACCCTTTAATTCAACTCCTCCTATTTATAAAATGCAGCTGTTACAAACATAATTGCTTTCCTTAGATCCACTGCAAAGCCATACACTTTTGCCCTTCAGCTTTTCTTTAAGCTGCTGCAAGCGTCTGGTTCTTTTCCCCAGAGAGGAGTTTGGCTTTTACATGATCTTTTATGCAACTTAAGCCATTTTTCAAACTGAGGGCTGAATTCAACACAGTTAAATTTGACCCATGAATGTTTCTTTAATGCAGAATCTGGGGGAGCATGGGAGAGGGCAGTACAAAGATAGGGAGAGGCGGTGACCAATTGTCAGAGTGTGGTGAGCCCTCACAGCTCCCCTTGTCTTCAACTGGATTTGTGGGTGCTCAGCACTTCTGAAAATTAGGCCTAAAGTCTTTTGTGGGAGTCTGTAAGGGGTCCACTTTGTTTTAGGCACTATAGTGTGAAAGGAAAGGCCCTGGTTCGGCTGTTCAGTTCTTTGTTTTAACCGTGAAAATGTCCTTTGTTCCATTAAAAACCAATGCCTGAAAGGCATTTAGACAAACTAGAAAATGAGGTGCAGGTAATGCCTTTTAAGACCTGCCACAGTGTTTAGACAAATGCCACTAGAAAATTCCACCCAAATGTCACCAGCTTAAAACACGTTACCAAGAGAATCAACAGATTACACACATCCATATTCATACCAGACAGTCTGCTGGTCCCCATGGGGATCTGGAGATCCAGGAGTGCTCCTGGAGCTGCCCCCTCTGTTGGATTCCTCTATTCCCCCTGCACCAGTGTGGACTTCTGGTGACCTACTCTGGCATTTGTTAATGAGGGCATCACTCTGACTTTGCCCTTGGGTAACATCGCCCTCACTGTTACTAGAGGCAGCTCTGACAGGAGTCACGGTGGCCACTTCCCCGGAGCGTGCGGCTGGCTTGGATTTGACTTTAGCCGGTGTATATTGTGTGGGTGAATAGCGTTGCCCAGGCACTGCACTCACTCGTTCCTGCTGCTGCACACTGTTGGCACCGGCAGAGGCAGAAGACTGATGAAACGAAAGAGGCCTCTCCTCCTTTGGAGGTGCCAGAGAAAGACGTCTCACGTCAAGCTGCCGACAACGGGAATCGACAGCTTGCAAGGTGCACGCTGCCTTTGCAGACTGTGGTCTGTCTCGTACGGTAGCGTGAGAGCCTGGGGGCACAGACAGCCGCAAGGTCTGACTGCCAGAGTCTTTGCCTGCACGAACATCTGCACCCAGCTTCTGAGGGCTCTCTTGTCTGTATGTCTCTGGGCCTGTGGCTCTCAGGAGGTCTGCAGAGGCCAGACTAAAGGCTCTGCTCAGGGAGGCATTCCTCTGGCTCATCGTACTGGTCTCCTGCGGTTGTGCCATCGGCCTCAGCCCACTGAGCGGCTGATGTGGTGGTGTGGGAGGAAGTTTAAAAGATCCTGTGGCGTTTGCCAGCACCTCAGATTCAGCTGGTCTAAGGTTGGGTTTGACATAGTGTCCAGGTTTAGCCACTCTCCCCTCTTCACTGGCGATGGTCATTTTTATAGTTGGTGACACATAGCTGGTAGGCGTCTTAGCTGTCTCCTTTCTACCTGGCTGACCCAGCTGGTTCCCAATAGGAGGGGGTTCATTTGCTTTTCTAAAATAATCACTCAGCAAGTCATCTCTGCTACTGGAAGTGTCCTATGGGGAGAAAATACATACATGGCACATTAATGGCAATACTGTTATAAGGAAAATGTGTTTAGCGAGCACTTTTCCTCTCAAGGATGTCACAACATAATTCCACACGTCAAGCAACCCAGGGATCAACACAAAGTAATTGTATGACAGAGAGCACTTGGCACTATGTACAACATGCCTCACCTTCAAAGTGCTTTACGCACTAATTGGTGTGTCAGTGTCAACTTTTGAGGGACCCTCAACATCTTATATAAAACCACTTATTTCATGCCTATAGCTGAGAGCACTGGGGGAAAAGTATCTAAATGTAGATCTATGAGTTACATGATGATCAAAATTAGATTGTGACAGCCTTATTTGCCAGTTTAATTGTCACCAGTTAAAGAAATTCATCTTGATAGCACCCTGGGCTGCAGCTCTTTTGCTTCATTTAGTATCGGCCAATTTAGTGCACATCAGTGATTGAGTGTTTGTTGTTTCTAGAACGCAGGCTGTTCTGGACAACACCTTGTTCCAATATTAGTGAAACAACAGGAGATTACTCTAAGTGGAGATGTGCTAGCAGCCTACTATAGGGCAATTTCATTGGGCTTGGGTTTTTTTGGACCAAGACCAACATACTGCATGTGTTAAATGCTGTATGTACAATAGATGAGTGATTGATCATCCAGAAATTAATGTGCAATATTCTGAAGGCAAATAATTAACCTGGCCACAAAAGAAAATATACAATAAATGCTTAATTGAGATGGACTCAGGCAAAACATACGGATGACACTATCAACTGCTGTTGAGATATTAGTACAAGGCATGCTGTGAATAGTTAATGGACGTGTTAGTTATAAAAAGAATGTGCTGAAACAACCTGATGTACAGACGTTCCCCAGCTTACGCAAGACCCGACTTATGCAAATCCGCATTTACAGAAAAAGTTCCGTAAGCTAGAAATAGGAGGGTTTTTTGCTTAATGGTCAGAGATACGTTTCCGACTTATGTAAAAATCGAGTTACGCAAGGCGTTCCGGAACGGAATGCTTGCGTAAGTCGGGGAGCGTCTGTACTTCATTTCTTTGCTCTTCTCTGGGGAAGTATGTCATGGTTTAATATATCTTTTCATTTCACTAGAATTTACAGAGAAGGTTACTTCCAGGAGCAAAACCCATTTTGCTCATAGTAAATAGTAATAGTTATAAAATGGCAGCTCATGATAATTCCTTACTGTGTCAAAAGCATTCCAGGTTCAATCAAATGCTAAGAGCCTGGGTTATTTTTTTATGTTAGTCTAAATCTCTGTAGTGCATGTTAAAATTAGAGGGCCACCATATTGTGCTATTACAATCCTCCCAACAAACAGGGGCTCATGCGCAGCACTAGAAATACTTTAGGGATCATTAATATGAGTAATTTGGCTACTTTAGTTTTTACACTAAAGTAGCGATGAAACATTAAAACAAGCTTCCATAGGCATTAATGTGCTTGCAGGCTGGAGTGAGGGGTGAGCTGTTAACTGCACAGTGATAGCGATGGATACCCTGGGGATATACAGCGAAGTTGCTCTCCTATTCCCCCTGCCAGTTCTGTGCCTCAGACTGTCACGACACGAACGACTGAGGACTGGTTCGACTGAACACGAAGGTTCCTGATGGAGGGAATGAGATGGGAAATGGCAAGAGGGATACAGTGCATCAGCCTCTAACAGAAATTGGTGCAATGAGATAATTTCGGTCTCATTTAAGCTGTGTTGCCGCTGAAAAGGAACAAGGATGACAGAAAGAATGAAAATGGAGACATGATCACATGGTTACAGACAACAAGTATTTTGCAATCAACTAATTTACCACTAGGCACTCAGAACAAGGGACTACGATACATTTTAAAAGGTTTGTCTTAAACACTGAGGACCAAAATTCGCTGATGTCATAAGAGGGTGGGACTCCAATTACATCAGTAATGCTACTGGGCTGTTGATGTACCATTAACTTTCACTCACTTATGCCAGCAGTGAATTTGGTCTGAAGACATCAACATGTTTTGTACTGCGACATTTCACGTGACTGGTATGCATCATCACTAAGCGATACAAGACATTTACAAACAAATGCATATTATTTCCTACAAAACATCTTTAACTGCACAGTGAAATATTGCAGCATTGATTTCACCAACAGCACAACAGTACCAAACGGTTCATAGAAACAGATAACACAATCCAGGGGAACAGAGACTTCCCTCCCTCAAATCCTTAATAAAATCCTCCTGAAAAAACTGGATTGTGAGATTTTTTAAATAGAGCAGACCTTCTTTAAGATGCACACTTTATAATTCAATTAATGATGTCAAGCTTTAGTTTTCGGCAGAGATTTAGCAGCCGAGAACTGTATCAAAGGCTCGGATGATTAAAATTTAATTCTGCAGAATACTGCACAGTACAGTTACTAGTTCACAAATAATTAAAACTCACCTAAACTTAGAGCTGGTGGAATAATGGGAAAGTTTAATCACAAAGAATTACTGGATGAAAAAAATACCAATATTCCAACAAATATCACTTACAATGAATTATTTCACTAGCTCTAGCTACAAATATAAAAATAAACTAACAGGATATTTGTGATGTATTATCCAGAGTTTTTTTGTGGGGGTTGTTTGCTTAAATACTGATTTGCAAAATTCATAGCTCACAATGAGTTCTGTGTAGCTCGAAGGCTTCTCTCACCCAGAAGTTGGTCCAACAAAAGATATTACCTCACCCACCTTTCCACTGTAATGAGTCTCACAGTCATTAGTGAGGATCGCACAGTATTTCACTGTATTGGGGATTGGCCCTGCTTTGAGCAGGGGGTTAGACTAGATGACCTCCTGGGGTCCCTTCCAACCCTGATATTCTGTTCTCTATGCTTCTATTTCTTATTTGTCACCTCCCTGTCAGATCAGCTTGGAATATTTTCATGTCACCTGAGATAGCTATAGTTTTATTTTACGTACACTCGGTGGGGATAACTTGTTGGTCTCTTCCAGAAACTCTTCCAAAGTCACCATGTCACTGTCAGGAGAAGCAGATCGCTGCCTGCCAGCATAGGATTGGCTTGGGTTACTCCTCTGAGGTATGTCATAAGAAATCGAGCCATTCCCGTGAAGGGAGGGGTCTTGTCTGTTGTTAGAGCTTAAGATGGCAGAAGTGGAATGATAGCTGTAGCTGTCTCTGGGCAAGGCAGGTGTGTCTCTACTTGGCACCATATCTTCACTGCTGAGGCTCTCAGCTCTGCCGTAGATACGATCTGAAGAACCTGAGGAGGGGAAAAAGCAACATTAAAAACACTTATTTTCCTCTATTTTAGAAGAATGTCAACTCCCTACTGAGTTAGGTATGTATGATTCAGTTCCTTTTCCATGCTGAATATGTCAACTAAAATTAGACTTTACAATCATTATTTCCTCCTCCCCAAAACCATATGAAATCAGAACTTCAGAATACCAGGAACAGTACACATTCCAGAGTTTCAAAAAGGAATCCAGTTAAATGAGCCGAGGTACTTGCCCCCCAGAACAGCTGTAAGAAGTTCTACTTCATGAGCCAGATTCTGAGCCATAACAGAAGAGCACACACAAAAAAAGTCAGCTTTGCACTACCTTGATCTTGGGGCTGGTGTGTGCAGGGCCAGTCCTCAAGTACAAAGTACAGCAGCCTTGATGCTCCTCTAAATTACGCTGGTTGCTAATGGTCCTAAGGAGCTGAAACAGCCGCCAGGGGGTTGGTACAGTGTGGTAGTGTCCTGGCCACATCCTTTCCTATGGCCACACTCTTTGCTAGCAGCAGGGATAACAGTTGAGCCTCTGTGTCAGCTCTGTGGCACTAAAAGAGCCTCCTAGCCCTGGCATTGTGCCAACTTGAGCGCCACAATTTGCCAGTGAGGCAGCACAAAGTGGTTTCACCACGTTTAGCCTAATATGTTAATCCTTGTTAATATAGACAGAACTCTAGCAATCTAGAGAGCATAGAATCATAGAATATCAGGGTTGGAAAGGACCTCAGTAGGTCATCTAGTCCAACCCCCTGCTCAAAGCAGGACCGATCCCCAACTAATTCATCCCAGCCAGGGCTTTGTCAAGCCTGACCTTAAAAACCATTAAGGAAGGAGATTCCACCACCTCCCCAGGTAACCCATTCCAGTGCTTCACCACCCTCCTAGTGAAAAAGTTTTTCCTAATATCCAACCTAAACCTCCACTGCAACTTGAGACCATTACTCCTTGTTCTGTCATCTGGTACC
Source organism: Malaclemys terrapin pileata (assembly GCF_027887155.1). Taxonomy (NCBI): domain Eukaryota; kingdom Metazoa; phylum Chordata; order Testudines; family Emydidae; genus Malaclemys; species Malaclemys terrapin. The sequence goes on from NC_071508.1 coordinate 122,766,278, forward strand.
ACTGAGAACAGTGTAGATCCATCCTCTTTGGAACCCCCTTTCAGGTACTTGAAAGCAGCTATCAAATCCCCCCTCATTCTTCTCTTCTGCAGACTAAATAATCCCAGTTCCCTCAGCCCCTCATAAGTTATGTGCTCCAGCACCCTAATCATTTTTTTACCCTCCACTGGACTCTTTCCAATTTTTCCACATCTTTCTTGTAGTGTGGGGCCCAAAAAGCATGTTTATCTTACGAAGCTGTGCACAGAGTGAGAATGCTGGAGAACTGCTTGTATATACAGACAGTTTAAATCTGGAGTTTCATCCATCAGAATACCCCAAAATTATGCCTTTGATATGGCAGAAGAATCGGTCTCTCTCTGTCCTAGAATTCATGCCCTGTTAGTCATGATCATGCTTTAAAAAAATCATTCTTGCTAACATTGTTTCAAGTCTCTGTGGTAGCCAGGCCCTGCTCAGGTAACAAAACCATGTTATTTGTTCTAGCCCAACTGGAAAGAAAAGAAAATGCTTTGCATGCAATTCAATTTCATTTCCTATTCGTCAGAAGGCATCTCAGCTCTGAAAATATCTTACCTTTCAAGTTGAGAGGTGAACTGCTGCTGGATGCATTTCGACTGCTCTCTAAACTATTTGGCTTGGAAACTGTAAAGAAAGAGGAATATTAAGTTCATGAGCACATAAGGTCTGGACAAAACGTAACATTTTCAAAAATGCCTATGTGACTTAAGAGCCTAAGTTCCATTGACTTTCAGTGAGACTTAGGATGCTAAATGCCTAAGTTTCAGAGTAACAGCCGTGTTAGTCTGTATCCGCAAAAAGAAGAACAGGAGTACTTGTGGCACCTTAGAGACTAACAAACTAAGGTTTGTTAGTCTCTAAGGTGCCACAAGTACTCCTGTTCTTCTAAATGCCTAAGTGACTTTTTAAAATATGACTTTGGCACTTTTGAAAATTTTACCATAATGTGATGTACATCAAGTGAGAAACACAAATCAACCCTGTTCTTCCTTTGTGAGGTGTTTAAGAACATCTCATTTTCTTACTATCATTTTGTGCAGAGAAATGTATTCTTCAGTTTGCTTCTACAGTAATTAGGTTTGCCACAAAGAGAAATTTTAATGATGAAAAGGACTAATGTGATATTATGTTTGATATACTAAGGTAGTTTTTATTGGTCCAACTATGAAACATGCATTTTTATTTCAAACATTAAGTTTTCTCTTTCTCCTCCTCTATTTTCAATTTCCTTTTTAGAGGTGAGCTAGTGAATTTTTAGTGCTGTTAACCAGCTTGCAAATTCAAAGTCCTCCAGGAAGGCACTTATTACCCAGTGCTGCTGCTACCATCCCCGAAGAAATCTATTACGGCTGATTCCTTCCCTCCCTGTTATATGCAAATATTGATCTTAAAAATCAGTGCATTCACCTGTATTGCATGCACTGAACATGTTGCTGCTGAGGCAGGTCTTGATTAGGAATTTCTTCTTCTTCTTTTTTAAGTTTCATTGGGAAATAATTAATTTTTTTAAAAAAATCTTAAGATAAAAATAAAACATTTGGATCCAAAACCCCCAAAGAAATGAATAATAAATAATTTCAGATCATTTTATAATCCAAGTTTAACTATAATGGCATATGAGGGTTTGTTTAGACATTATGAAGCAGGCCCCAATATAGGGGGTTAGTGTAATCTTACATTCCATAAACTTACCATGTTGTCTGTTTCTTGAAAACTCTACCTCAGAGGATTGGTCACAAAGATTATCCTCTGAATTATATCCTGGAAAGAATATAAAATGTAGTAGGTAACATTAAGTTTAGGAAGGTCAATCCCACAGATTTGCCTTGAACAGACCATTACAGTATAAATGGAAGAGCCTGTTGAGTGACTTTATAAAGGTTACATGGGAGAAGTATCTATCTCTTTGGCCACCATTTTGAATCAATGGGCCCACAGCAGGGCCGGCTCCAGCCACCAGCTTAACAAGCAGGTGCTTGGGGCAGCCAAGGGAGAGGGACAGCATGTGTGGCAATTCGGGGGCGGCAGGTCCCTCACTCCTCTAGGAGCGAAGGACCTGCCGCCGCCGCTCGCGGCTTCACCCACCCCCCAATTGCCGCCGCCGCCGCTCGCAATTGCGACCGCGGCTTTTTTTTTTTTTTTTTGCTGCGCTTGGGGTGGCAGAAATGCTGGAGCCAGCCCTGGCCCACAGTCAAGTTGAGTTGGAGGGAAAGACTAGTGCATTGTAATGCGACCTCCCACATGATAGCTTTGCTAGTGTAAAGAAGCCCTATAAGTAGGGCCCTACCAAATTCACAGTCCATTTTGGTCAATTTCAGTCATAGGATTTCATGATTTCAGCTATTTAAATCTGAAATTTCATGGTGTTGTAACTGTAGGGATCTTGACCAAAAAAGGAGTGTGGGGGAGGAGTTTGTAAGATTATTGTTGGGGGGTTGCACTACTCAGGGCTGGCTCCAGGGTTTTGGCCGCCCCAAGCAGCTTAAAAAAAAAAAAAAGTCACAATCGTGATCTGCGGAGGCAATTCAGCGGGAGGTCCTTCGCTCCGAGCAGAAGTGAGGGACCATCCGCCAAATTGCCGCAAACAGCTGGACGTGCCGCTCCTCTCTGAGGTGGCCACCTCAAGCACCTGCTTGGTAAGCTGGTGCCTGGAGCCGGCCCTGGCACTACTGCTACCCTTACTTCTGTGCTGCAGCTGGCAGTGGTGTTGCCTTCAGAGGCTGGGCAGCTGGAGAGTGGTGACTGCTGACCAGGACCCCAGTTCTGAAGGCAGCACCGCCACCAGCAGCAGTGCAGAAGTAAGGGTTGCATGGTATGATATTGCCTTCAGAACTGGGCATCTGGCCAACAGTCGCCACTCTCTGGCTGTCCAGCTCTGAAGGCAGCCCAGAAGTAAGGGTGGCAATACCATGACCCCCCTAAAATAACCTTGTGATCCCCCTGCAACTCTTTTGGGGCAGGACCCCCAATTTGAGAAATGCTGATCTCCCCCGTGAAATCTGTATAGTATAGGATAAAAGCACACAAAAAGACCAGATTTCATGGTCTGTAACATGTTTTTCATGGCCGTGAATTTGGTAGGGCCCTACCTATAACTTATCAAAGGGACCACTGTGTTACAGCTAGAGCCCTGCGTGGATACAAAAATGTGGATCCGCATCCAATCCTCATCCACCAGAATCAACGTGCAGCCAACCTACAATCTGCTAGCCTTCTTGCAGAAGGGAGGGTGGAGGAGGGAGCGGAGATGACCGAGCGGGGGGTGGGGTCTTGCAGGGTGGAGGCGGCACAAGGATGGGGACTGGGGGTAAGGGGTGGTGCAGGGCCGGGGTCTTGAGGAGAAGGGACGGTGCGGGGGTTGGAGGGAATGGGCGTCGCATTGTGCGCTGCTCCTGGGGGCTCGCAAGTGATGGCAGCAGCAGTGCGTGTTGCATCAAGTGGGGCGAAGGGGTGAGGCGCTGGGGCCCTGCTTGCTCCAATCCCTGTGGCTGGAGCCAGCGGGCCAGGAGCGCGGCCAGTGCTGTCAGGATGAGTCATAGTGGGGACGCTGGCGCTGCCTGAGGGACCCGAGCTGCTGGACAGGAAACAGCGCAGCGAGTGGGTGCTGGAGAGCCCTGACTCTGGACTGCCACCCAATCCCAGCCACTGGCCGCTGGTCCCAAGCACACGTCACCCCTTGGGCTGCTCATTTGGATACTGCGGGGCAGGCGCCGCCAGTGAGTAGAGCCCTGCGCAGTTGTATCCGCATCCGATCCACTATCCACAAAAAATGGTCCATGGATATTTGCATCCAGGGATTTGGCTATCCACAAATATGAAGCGGATATCCATGGATTTGCAGGGCTCTAATTATAGCATGTGCTGAGCTTCTGTAACTGCAGAAGGCCTATTATGTACCTTGCAGTATCTGTTATGATGGGAGGTCACATTACAGCAGTGGTTCCCAAACTTTAACAACCCGCGAACCCCTTTCACTAAAATGTCAAGTCTCATGAACCCCCTCCTAAAAAGGAACATTTCCATGGATTTTCTCCCTTACCTCAGGATAAATTATAAAAGCATTGATCTTGGACATATAAAGTTGTTTTATGACATGCTTATTACACACTATTATTATTTATCATTACAGTATTCTTATTATGTTATGAAAATGGCAACACTCTTCCAAGATCTCACTTCTGTAGCTTGTATCACTTTTGATTAAGCCTGTTATAAGACAAGGCTCCTATCAGAAGTGCCAGTAGAAAAAAGGGATGAGGGAGCAAAGCCCCCACGCACCACAAGGACTGGGGGAGCACTGCCAGAAAAGTGGGGGGCCCAGGGAGGCCACCGGAAAAAAAAGGGCAGGGACCCACAGGGAGGCGTGCTGATGTGGGGGCGTCATGTGACCCTCATCACCCCCCATACTGGCGCCTCTGGCTCCTATGTTTCATCAAGGAGTATCAGATGTGAAACAGCATGAAGTTATTTAAGAAGCCAACTCAAAGAGTTCCTCCTACACAAGCATTCAGGTCTTGAGCAGTCCAGGTAAACAATGCACGTTACAACAAAGCTTAAACTTGTTCTTCATAATAATTTAAACACAGTAGCAGCCTATTTAATTTTAAAAACAGCAAAAAAAATCCACCTCCCTTTCTATTTCGTAAAAGGAGTCTTGAAGTTTAAATCTCCTTAGCGTGATAGATATGCTTGCTTTGATCTGCTTAGCTCTTGGATGTCCCCAAGGCTCCAGGCTGCTGGCCCGTGCTGCCCGGGGTCCTTATGGACAGTTCTGTCTGCCATTAGGGAATTTTTTCCTGAGAACCCCCTGTAACATTTTGTGAACCCCCAGGGGTTCACGAACCCCAGTTTGGGAACCACTGCATTACAGTGAAGTGGGGGCTCCAAGTACTGGGAGTTGGACTAGTTGTAGATAGACTAAATACTAGCTTACACAACACACCTTTGGGTTTGCTTTGGTGCCTGGAAGTGGGAGTAGAACTTGAAGTGGTCAAATGGATGGCTGAGGTAGAGTAAGTTCTGGAACCCAGCTCCACGCAGTGCTTAGTAGCAGAGTCTGCTGAATTTTCAACATTATCATTGCTGCCTCCATGTTGGGAAATTCGGTTTTGTTTTAGATCCATTAATGCTGAGTAGGGGAGAAAGAGGTAAATAAATGAGGCAATAGAGGACAACACAATCAAACATGTATCTATCCACTTTCATATAGACACAACAAGCAGGCACACACAAAAACGCACAACAGAGGCGCTAGTTTTGCAAGCTTTTCAAGAACCAGTTCACTCTTGGGGAAGAGATTTCTGTAACCAGTTTTGCAATCATATGTCTGCTCACTAGGGAGCTTAGGAGTGACAAGGGCTCATTTAGTGTCAGTAGGAAGGTTGTTTTTTATACATGCAACACATATTGTGAAAGGAAGAGGATAGACATGGGAGCAAAGACATGAAAGCAGAAAAAATAAGTGGGATATGAAATGCCTTAAGGTACATTTTATAAGCACTTGCTTCAGTAATAAAAGGGAATAAAGCTTTGATATACTGACAAGTCAAAGCCATATTCAAAACAAAGATTCCTGATTTTAAAATCACCTAACAGGATTCATGAGAAGATATAATTTCTGTCCATACAGAATTCTGCTGTGATAAGAGTTAGACTCTCCAGAGGGTTTAAACTCTCTTCCTTCAATGCACTGATTTCTTAAACAGCATTTTGGGATAACAACAAATACTGCCTGCTAAAATATTAAACACCCCTAGATGGACAGAAAGGCTTTTTTCCAGTGATGAGGTGGAATGTATTAAAAACCCCAAATTAACACAGCTGATACACATTTTAAGGCTCAAATAAAACAGAGCAAAATGTAAAGCCTTCATTTTAGAAAACAGCCTTGATGAGAAGCAAGATTCTGGTTTCCTAAATTTTTCTGAAGTGAGGTTAATTAACGGTAAGTAGATACTGAAAACAAAGCAGAGCAAGGCGGTCAAAATAAACAGCTAGCAGGGACAAAACAAAATTGGTTAGTTCAAAGGCACAGGGCAGCAACAAAAATGTAGTAGAGAAGGTGGACTAGGGTACTATTGGGTTATGCTGTTTCTGAAAGTTTCTCAGAATAAAATGTCTTTTATAGCAGAGGTAGTCTGTGTGTGCTACTACAGCATGGGATCTGCACCATTTTTACTCTCTCCCACTTTTTATAAGTTTATAGCATGGCAATAAAAATTGTTATGGGCTAAAACTTGCCATGCAAGTCGATATTTCAAATTGCCTTTGAAAAATGAATTTAGTGCCTTTCACAGATGCTGAATTAATAGCCCTGGAGACTGATGCTCTGTATTAATCCAAACAACAGGTAGTGACAGTGCAAACTTCTCTATGCTGCTATACCAGTGTGCTCAGCTCTGGTATGGAGGAATCACCTCTAGGAGAGAAAGGGGAGTTTGGCTTTCTGCTGAGGATGACCACAAGGGCACCAACTGTGATATGGACACTTGTCCAACAGGAAGTGGATTGTGACCATGAGTTCGTTTCACAGGCCACCAAATAGCAATGACTATTAGATGGTAAGGAATTTGGGCAACTAAAAGAGATTAAATCACCTTTTTTGACATAAAAACACACTCAAAAGCCAAATTCTCAGAGGCTCAGATCTTACCCCTCCAACTTATAAAACTTCTAAAAATGGATATTTAGACTGCAAATGTTGAGACATTTGGAGAGTAGTATTGCTAATGAGTGCCACTATATTTCCAGATTTAGACTGCCTGGAAGCACAGAGAAATTGTAATAAGTTGGCCATCTTAAATTTAGCTGCACAGAGCACTGGAAAAATCTCCAAGATTTGAGCGTGCTTATATATTAGCTTCGTATTTTAGTAGTGATAATACATGGTAGGAAGCATAGCAAAAGCAATTTCCACATTTCAACTGGACATGATGCAAGTCTGTGATTGCAAGAAGACAATGAAGCGCACAGCAACTTCACTTACTTATAACGTGCACCACAGCCAGTATACATACGCATACTGTATGTCATGAGGTCCCCTAAAAGTATACTGCATTGAAGAAATGATCCATAGTGTGCAATAATGATTCATCTTCTACTGAAAAAATTAAGTCCACATTCACTAATCTGTGCTTGTATTTAGTTTATTTTAAGGACATGCTGAGTGTTTGTACCAATGTGTGTGTTCATTTAAGCATGTGGGTTTTTTTGTTTTAAACTTGAGAAATATATGAAAATAAAGACAAGGTGTTAGAAATCTCCCATTTCCGAGAAAGAAAGAGTTTCATTAGGAGAGGATGGGATGTCGGAAGAAGACCAGAACCGCAGACGATTAGTGAGAAACTGATGATTCGATGGAGACTTAGGAGACTTTTCTTTGTCCTTGCTTTTGCTTCTCAAAAAGGCAATCTTTTTGCGTTGAGCAGCTAAATTATCATCACCCAGGTATTCCAAAAAGAAGAAGAAGAAAAATAGTGAACAAAAAAATAGAAATATAACTAAAATGTCTTAAAACAGCTAAGTGACAACACAATCCAGTGAAACATGAAAAAGACTAAACTAACACTAAATAATGTTTAGGGAGTCAGATTCATGATTAGTTAATAAAGTACACATGAGCAACCTCTACATAAAATTGCCAATAATGTCATCCGTGATATAAAATGTATTAAAATACATTATATAATATGTTTTAATACATTTTATATCACGGATGACATTATTGGCGCACACACACACACACACACACACACACACACACACACGATATAATTCATGTACATCGATACATTACTTAGTGGTACCATATACAGATTACTTAGGGTTTTATACAGATGTCCACTACCGCAGGATCTGAGCACCTTCCATGTAAAATCAGTAGTAACAGTGAAGTCCTTAAAGGACTTCATGGAGTCCCTGGCACTCTGAAGGGGCCTGACTCTACATTTCTTGCTCATCTCAAACTTTCCTTTTGGTCAGTGGGAGCTTTGGATGCACACAGATTGCATTTCACATTTTCTGGAATTACACAGTTCTAAGATACAGATGATTTTAAATATGCCTTTTCATTGTAAATTGATCACAGACCATGCAGAACGGTGTGGGAGGAGAAGACTTAAAACAATTAAAGACTTTTCTAAATTGCCATTTGTAATAATGGAGCCCTCCGTTCTTCCCTCACACCCAGCCTGAAACCATGAGTGTAAGGTGTTGAGACCCTCAAAGTTGTTCCCTGAAAAATATTCTTAGAGGACAAAAAGTTAAAGGGAGGCAGATCTGAGTGATCTCAGTAGCAGCACTGAAGGCTGGAGGGTTTATTTATTTTTTTTTTTTGCGAAGTTAATAATTCATTAATTTTGTGGGGGTTTCCATTAAAATTCTGCATTATTGAGAACATCTGATTATTGTACAAAATAATTCTCCCAACTGCACACAAAAACACCACACTACACTACATATACATGCACAAAATTATATGCCTTTTATATCACATTTTTGCAACATCACAGAAATCACTTGTTATAACTTTGCATTAGGAAACTCTTAAATCAACTACAAATGGAAACACTCCATCGTCTCCACAAATAATAGGCATTTATTAGAAATTAAAATTATTTTACTCTTCTTGCATTTATTTTCTGAGAGTGCCCTCTGCTGGTGCCAGACAATACCACACCAATAACTTTAACAACAGAAAAGGCTAGTGAATTGCATAGTTTCACAGATGGACTTTATTTTCCTTTTGCAAGCTAACTTAATTTTGCCCATCATCTTATTAACTAACATGCCACATATGCAGGGAAAATGTGAAACTGAAAAACAAGTCACAGATAAGGAAAACTAATAAATATAAATACTGGTTAATATTAAAAGGGTATAACACATGGTGACATAATATATTATATAAGAATCATGCCTATTAAGCCTTCCCAGCAAATAAAATGCCTAGTGTGTGATTTCTATTTCATTAACTACCTCTCTAAACCAGACATATACCTTTGTTTGAAGCTCCATTGTGGCTCACTTTCTCTTCCATAGAGTTTGACCCCAGAGAGGTGTTATCCAGACTCTCCTGCTGATGCTTGAGTATCTGAGAAGCAGATGGAGAGGATGCTGTCTCTGTGGATTCAGAGTGCCATGGAGGACTCTCCACGGATGATATCAGTCGCTCCTTTGTAGCCTCTTTCTTTGGCTTGATCAATTTGACTAAAGCTCTGGCTCCAATCCAGTGGTTTTTCCTGTTAGAGGCACATTTTGATAAAGGAAGATCATAAAATACTTGAATTTTTTCCCCTTGAAATCTAGAACTGTGCCACAGCTTCCCCGCTCCTGCACTTTTAAATTATGCTGAAAACTAAGGCATGGTGCAGGGTCCCCAGAGCGTGAGATGTGGAGATCTTATTAAACACATGGTCAGGGAATGATTTCACAAAATGAAAGTGGCTGGTTCTTCTCCTTCAAAGTCAGCATCAGTCTAGGGAAATATTTCTCCAGAGCTAGTGATCTGAATAAGGGGACTGTACCATGGTTAGAAGCAAAACCATATGTGTGGATCCACATGAAACATTTTAGTAGGGTGGGAGGTCTTGCTACATGAGCAGGCTGAAAAGTTGTGAAATTAAGGTTTCTAACCATTAGTAGGGATTCTCCTGTGCACTGGACGTGTCAGACATTTATGTTGGGGTTTACATGGCTTTGTTGTTTAAATTATTTTTTTTAAAGGCCTATTCCTCTTTTTGGACTGCTTATTCCCCCACTGAAAGAGCAGCTCTGGGAGCAGTGCTGCTGCTTAATCATTGTCTGGGTCATATTGTCGTGATGCCAATTCAGTGTCAATGGGAAGATGCAGTTCAAAGACAGACAGAGGTGGCTTTGTTGATTAAACCATCCCACTGGTTTGACAACCCAGATTAGTGGCCATTCATTGCTTAGCAGCCCCTCAGATCTGATACACCAGCTTGAATTCGAGCACAGGATTTGAAACAAAAGCTGACAGATTATATTGTGAGGCTTTCACAAACAGATTAAACGACCCCAACCTGATCAGCAATTCAGCATCCTTTGGATACCAGGATCTTATATGGCCCTCACCACTGGAATACCTCTGCCTCTCCCATTACTAAAATATGATAATTTCTCTCTCTCTCCTCTGCTACCAGGAAGCAGGTTTAGGGATTGGTCTTTTAAATAGATGAATCTGAGATTTTACTTAATAAACAGTTACTCAGGCCCCGATTCAGGAAAGCATTAAAGCACCAATGGAGGCACCCGCCCCCAGCTCCCTCACAGTGATGGGTTCTGCTGCTTGAAGCTCACTCCTGGAGGAAGAAGAAGGTACTCCTCAGGGCAAAATGACTCCCTGTAAAAGCTTATATTGACTCAGATCCCAATATGAAGTTACTGGGACTCCAAATGTGCACAGGGGTCTATGTTAGCACATGCTAAAGCAGGATTGCTGCTTGAGTCAGTTAACTTTTGTGTGGCTGTTCGATGGAGTTTGTGGGAGACAACAAATAGGCTCCCATCAAGGAGAATCCCAATTAAAACAAGAGGCTTCTGGGGTGAGAGGAGGAGAGCGTAGTGATGAGCAGACATACCAGTTGCTCTCTTTGTCACCTCTCCTGACAGGGAGTCACAGGGTTTTGGTCCTCTCCGGCTATGAAGAGCCCCATTTTTTCCTCAATTCTGTATTGCAATAGTGGCACTGAAATGGAAGGGAACTTACTTTTTTGGAGCAGGATCATAAAACTTGTACTGATCCATTATCTTCTCTTCCAGTTTTTCTTTGTGTCTCCTTAATGTATTTAATTTATCACTGTGAAAATAAAAAAATAAAAAGGTAGATCTTGAAGGATTTGCTTGGATTTCACAAATGGTTACAAAATGGAAGGGCAAGGCCAACAATCACCAGGAGAAGAAAGAGGTCATCCTACAGGTTAGATCTTTACAGATCAAAAAGCCTTCTTATCCAGTGCATTCAAGCAGCAGAAGTAATTTAACCCTAGCGATCTTATTCACTAACAATCTGGGAAAACAAAATGCAAACACACGTTAACCTTACTGACAGGTCAGTTTGATACAGTTGTCATAGACAGAAGGCTCACCAGTTACGGTCTCAATAAAGAGAAGATAGGATGTAGGAAACTAAAATGCCTTGTATTTTGAACAGAGAAATGTTTCCAGAGAGTCATGCTATAATGCTAAAATATTTCTCCCAGTTCTTTTAGCTACCATTTAATTGACATGCTAGCAAATCTATAGGCACAGTTTTTCTTTTCAGAAGTGGGGCTGGTTTGTCTCTGTCATATGTTCATCCAGGTGTTTCGTTTACAAACACAATTTCAATAATTTTTCCTGGTACTGAAGTAAAACTCAATCAGTTATTCCCAGGATCACTCCTAGCTCCTGGGTCTGTAAATCCAAGGATCTACCCTAGATAGGAACAAGAATGTATTTTGTTCATCCTCACTGTAGTACAGGGAGAGCCCACATATCCCTGTGAAGATTAGATTGTAGATGTAAAAAAGAAGGAAACAGTGCCATACTTTAGTGAATCAGCCTATTTAAAAACGAGATTGTGAAAGTGGATGAAGAACTTGGACCCTTAGAGACTGTGTCCTTTAAAAGAATATTGTGTTGAATATTTATGGAAATATAAATCACTAAAATGATCTTAAATATTGCTTAATTGGGAGCATCCCATGTTTAGTGCCTGGAACACATGCTATCTGCCACTGCTCCAGTATTGTACTTATTTTAATGAGAGGCTACAGGTATTTGTTAGCAGGTCAGCCACTTTGTTCTTAAGTTCCTTCAGAGCTCTTGGATGCTGCTCTTTTATCATCTGGTTTCAGCATCTCCTGTTTTCACCCCTCAACATCTCACAGAGCCTCATCTCTATTACTTGAAAAGAGTTGGTCTAGGGCAGGGGCAGTCAATTATTTTTTGTCAAAGTCCAAATTTCTCGGACAAGGTATAGTCAAGGTCCGTACTCCAAAGAAACATTTTTCACACCGTAATAACAATATGTAAATAAAAAGATTTCACGGTCCATTCAAAAGCGTTTGCTTGTCCGGAGTTGGCCTGCGGCCCAACTATTGACTATCCCTGGTCTAGGGTAGGTATCTCCTCAGAATCCTCTGTGGTGGAGGCATGGAAAGATATAGCTTCTCTACAATGTCTTTATTCTCCTTAAATACCTACCTGAGGAATCCAGTGGGCCCACCAGTTCTTTTGGTCTTTCTGCTTCTGATATATAACATTTCTTTTCTTGCCTACCAGATTACTTCTAGTTGTCAAAAGTCAATATTTCTAGTCTCTTACATGTATTGCTTCTGCTCTTCATGATACTGTTCCTTGTTCTCCATGTTTTGCTCCAGTAGCATTTGGTTCTGCTGACTCAGCATCTGGATCTGGCTCAGGAGATGATGGTTCTCTTCTTCCAGATTTCCCTTTAGACGGGTAAGCAGCTAGTCAACAGAATAAGAGGTGAATTTTCCTTTTGCACTTGGCTTCACTCTGAATGCAATATAATAAACTAGTACGAGTACAGAATTACCTGGGTTCAGAGTCAGAGACTTCTAAGGCCAGAAGGGCCCATTCTGATCACTTAATTTGACCTCCTGCATAACATAGGGCAAAGAATTTCCTTCGGTGATTCCTGAATTGAGCCCATCTCTTGTGGTAATTTGTCCTCACAAATCCTCTTTGGAGTAGGGGAGTGGTGTATCCCCATTTTATAGATGGGGAACCGAAGCACAGAGATTAAGTGACATGGCCAAGGTCACCCAGGGACTGTATACCACAACCAGGAACTAAACACAGTGTCCCAAATCTCAGTTCAGTGCCTTACCTACAAGATCATCCTGCTTCCCAATATCCTGTACTTCCCTCTCTCCAGCTGTGTCTTGCTAATATTGCCCCTACTGCTACCCCAAAGTCCAGCACCGCAGTGTGCTGAGTATCTCCTGAGCATCACCGGACACCCTCAACTCCCACTTAAGCAAGGGGAGCTGAGGGTGTTCAGTACTTTGTAGGACTGTGCCCTAAAAAGATGTGGTAGGAAATCCAACTCAACAGACGCGCATCTTTAGCCAGCAGTTTGGAACTCATTCAAAGCCAAAAAGGCCAAGAGGTAACTGGATTTCTCCCCCTCCCTCATATTTTGGTAAATAAACCATGTACAACTTTTACCACAGGCAAATACTCTTGGTCTTATCAGTTCCTTCATGCTGGCTGTCACTGTTTCAATCATGTGGAAGAATTCAATGTAGTCATCGGGTTAAGGACAAAACACTAGTCCTCAAGCCAGGGTCCTCAACTGCAAGGGCAAGCAGCACAGGAAGGTGGTAGAGGGGTAGCTGGTTCAGGAAGTCAGAGGATTCTTCACCTTCCAAATAATTCCTGCCTCTGAGTTTAGCCCCCTCTGAAAGCCTTTTTCTCCTGCCCTGCCCCAGCCCACACCACACATACTCCCCAAGGAGCAACATCTACAGTGCAAATTTCCTGCTACTCAGTGTTGCGTAACCAAATCTTCTTCCCTACGGACAGCGCATCACCTCTTTGATGTGCCTGCCTTGGAAGTAATAACGCAAATGTGCGGCACGAGAGGCAGCTGAGCTGCAAATCCGGCTTCCATTTCAACAGAAAACTTAACCGAAGGTGATTTTCTTCTGTTGCTTAGAGCTCAAGGTCCACAATTTCCAAAGGACTGGGGCACAGACTCCCTTTTAACATAGAGGGAGATGGCCCCTTTGGAGAGGCTGGGAAAATGTCCTGCTGCTAGATGCTCACCTCACAGTGGTTATCAAGCTTGGTCAGGGAGATATCCATGGACTGGTGCTGCTCCTTCAGTTCATCATAGCGAGCCTGCCAACGGTTCAGCTCCAGCTGAGAATTATTCAATGAGGTTTTCAGCTCCTTAGTGTGTGCATGCAGCCCCTCATACTCTGCCTTTAGCTGGCTATGCAAGAAATTTACCCTGAAAATGAAGAAACCAGGAAGCTTACAAATAATAATCAACAACTGAAAAACACAATACCAGTATGCTGAGCCACGGTTGTTAAATCTAAACTGAATTTGTCAAGGCCAATTTTTAAATATATCTTTACTTGATCGTATCTTACATGTTTGCTACAGCACCCACAGTGTTACAAAATGTTCCATCTCTACAAAAGAATTGAAAGGAAAATAATACAGAGCATAATGCTTACTACCCCTCTTTGGTACGTAGGCATTTAGGATAGGTTACAAGTTTCCACGATAAAAATACTTTTAAAAGCATTCTGATGTAAAAACAGCCCCACTGGGCACAGGTAAAAACTATCCATTGGAATTTATTTTCCTGATGCATGAAATGTAAGTGTTATTGTGCAATGTATGTCATAGACATTGCAAGACTTCAGTAAATTAGACAACTTGGTTGTTGTTGTTTTTTTAAGTCAGTAGTGATGCTAAAAATATCTACTATTCCTGGATGCCTTAAAAAAAAAAAAAAAAGGAATGAATTCTGACTCTGTTGACAAATAAAGCAAACAAACCTACTTCTCCCCCAACCCTCTGCAATTTTGGGACACTGTTCCCAAGCCCTGTCCACATAGGAAAATGACCCATGGTTGAAAAGAGCAAGCTCAGAGAACCCTGGCTTGCACAGCAGTAGTGCAATAACCTACATTCCATGAGAACAGCATAAGGGTATATCTTCAGCAAACTCAAAGAACGTTTGATTTTTAACCATGGTTCAAATTATGATGTAGACATAAAGCCGCAGGTCTTGCTTACACCAAGCTACTTCTTAAAATTTCCCCATGAACCCGCCTGAACGGTGCAGGTTCACTGGTAGCACAACTGTAGTGCTACCAACCTTGTCTAAACCTGCTCAGTGGGTTCCAGCATGGTTTAAAATATGCTCAGTGAGAATACAAACTACTGAGCCCACTTTTAAACCATGTTTAGTTCTTGTACTTAAGCCTTGACAGTGTTGCTAGTCTGGACAGGCTATTACAACTTAAAATAAGGAACATCAGAGCTTTAACTCCTGGCACCAGGCCACCAGAACAAATCAGAAATAATATAGTTACAAATGTAAGGGAGACAATATTGGGTATTTGGATAGCAATTTCAGCTGACACTGAATACTACATTTTTTCTACAAACTTTTTGTAACAAATTACCCTCTAGTGATTCCTCAACAATTGGAAGGCATGTTCCTCCTGTTCCCCACCATGGGGCAAATTCCACATTGATTTATGCCCCGTGCAATCCCCTGGATTTTCATGAGATTGCAATGGCCAGAAGTCAGCACAGAATTTGGTCAGTAGACCCTTTATAAAACAAATACACATGCAAACAAAAAACATAGCCCCAGCCTATCTGGAATGAGTGCAAGTCACAGCAGCAGACTACATCTGAATCACTGACTAACAGTACCCATTTACAATTATTAGAAAGCTGATTATCTACCAGCGATTAAGCAAACATGAGCAGATTAACAAAACAGAGCTATTAGGGAACAGAAATTCTGTTATGACTAGACACACTGATGAAGGCTTCCAGGAACCTTATGTTAGCACAACAGTGGATTAGAGCAAGTCTATATCGCATAGGATTTAACTTTTACTAATATATGCAAAACACAGTTCCAAGCAGCCATACCTGTCCAGTTCTTCTCTCATCTTTTGATTTTCTCCAGTGGCTATTGCATTTGTTCTCCTTTCTTGCTGCAGAACCTCTCTCTCGGTTTTTAGAACAATTTCCAATTCTTCCAGTTCTGCCTTGTGTTTTACTAAACTGTTGTACCTACAAGAGACGAATAAGCATCTTCTGAGCTTTGCCTACAAAGTTTTATTCCTTTAGCACAAGATTTCTCAGTAGATAAAAATGCATCTATCCGAAAACAAGACTTCTTCAATATATATATTTTTAGTTGAGTTCAAAAGAAATCTATAGTGAGTGAGTGAATTCAGGCTAGTGTATAATCCTATATGGAGGCTGCACAATTATATTTTTGACTGAGTTGAAATGCAAGTTGTAAGAACTGTGATCACTGTACATCCTGATCAACTGATACAAAGCAAGGATTTCTCTGGGGTGAAGGAAACCTAAAGGGAAGGTTCCCAGACAGTGCTGCACTATTTACTCCAACACACCATTCAGAATCAATTACTAGGGGCAGGTCCCAAAGCATCTGTGCAGAGCATAAAGAGGCAGCCAAAAACAAGAAAGGAGTGAAATCAACTACTTATATCAACCCTCAAATATTATATATAGGAGGCAGACAATGTGATCATGACACGAATGCCAATGGAGTGTTATTGAAGTGTTGTAGCCTTTTGTAGTGGTTGCTCAAATGGTTCTGCTTGTTTGCTAATGAGAAATCCCAGAGGGTGGCACAGGGGTTTATTTGCCCTGAGGCCTCCACTCTGCAGCATTCTATTTCACCTCCTGATTTGTTCAGTTTGCCTATGGAGCCATCAAGGGCGCGAGGAAGGGAGTGAGAAGGCACAGTTGTGTCTTCTCTGTGCTGAGGATACCTAGCTTTATAGTGACATCTCTCCTGACCCTGCTGGCATGGTGGAACAATTTCCCTAATGTCTAAAGGAGACAGGCATGGATGAGGGGGTTGAGTGCCCCTTCCAAGCCATGGCTGCCCATTTCTCAGATAACACACTTAGTCCCTTACTGCCACCCTGACATAAGGCAGGTTATGGCCACTTTGCACTGTAGTAAATTGTTCTCAGGTGGATTTTCTGCAGCTGGGGTCCTCTGTCAAGGTTTACGTTTGCATAAACTGGGGTAGACTATATAGGAATCTGGCTCAGTGAAGTGGAAATGACCAGTGTCTTGACTTAGCACAGCTTTGTGTGACAATGGTGTGCAACCATTGCTGGAGGTGGGACAGCAGATTTTCACCCCCATAGCATGCTCTTGCTGGGGCAGGTATATCTGCTGTGATTCATGGAAGAACTGTTATAAGAAGTGTCAAAACAGCAGCCAAACAGAGGATAGAGAAGTACATTAAAAAGGTACAGTGAACAAATAGTCTTCCATTGCATTCATCCAACCAGGCATTGGCAATTCTCATTTCAAGAGAGGCGAAAGCAGACCAAGGATAGTTACTTTGCAGCCACAGTAAACAGTAAAAACAAAACAAAAGAAAAAGCAGCACCAAATGTATTGACTCTTGCCAAGTTATTTCTCTTTCAGGATACCATCCCTCTCCCTCAGGGGTCACATTACAGCCTGTTCCAAATTCTAGCCCAGTGAGCCGCCTCACAGAGGAGTACCTGTCTACCAGACAAAAGGCTGCTCTTTACTATTCATCACCAGGGGCAGTGATGGAGTTGAATTAACCTTGTTTATTTCTCTCATTCAGCTACAGGACATTTTAAATACTGAGCATTCAGCATCCACATGATGAATGGAAGATCCTGAATGTGGGGGATAGTTTCTCATGTAAACCTGAGGTATTAGGGGTTAGGTTAGATGACCATTGCGGTCTCTTCTAACCCTATGATTCTATAATTATTTTCTCTTCTGTGAAAACATTTATGGATTTAAAGTTTTTTTTTTTTTAAAAAACACAATCCCCTTTCTTTATACTTCATCCTTTGCCTTTGCATCTTGGCTCTAGTTGAGACTTATGTCCTGCTTCAAGAATTATTTTCGAAAGACAGCCCATGTCAATCCCAGAGTTTGACCAAACCAGCTCTAGGTCATTATCCTGACAGAGGTCATCAAGGCCTTGTCTGTATGGAGCCTTTCAGAAACTCTTATCACTGCCCTCGTGTTTCTGCAGCTTGACTGGCACTAGTATAGATTTGCTACCAGCAGCTTTACACCAGGTGTCCAACTCTGAGCAGAGTTAGACAATCTACAGGTAAATCAGTCAATGGCCAGTCTTCACTAGTATTCCCACCATTGGTGTAGCACCGGTGCCAGTCCAATGGTGGGAAGATTTCACTCTAGGCACAGACCAAGTGCATCCCAGTACTGATTCAGTCCACACTGATCAAGGACTTGAATGGCCGTATTCCTCTACACTCCTTCTGACAATATTACTTGGCTTCCACTTGCTGCTGCTGTGTTTGTACTGATACTATGAGCGGATATTTGTGACTGAGAACATTTTTAAAATGCACAGCCATGATGAGAAACATATGCAGAAGCAGCCCACAAGCAGGATTACCAACCAGCCTTGGTAAGTTAATAATGCAAGTCCCTGCAGCATGTAACCCTGCCTGGCAGGACCTATTTTCTCCAGTGGGAAGAGTTATTTCAATATCTGTGACAGATTACAGGTTTCTACACAGCAAGCCATACAGAACTGTGTAATCTCTAGCAGTGGTGGCTAGTTATTATGATTCCTTAGTAATAAGTAGTATCCAAAGTACTCAAAAAATGCAGAAGATGGATCCAGTTCCTCTCAGCACAAGCCAGCCAAACACACGACAGCATAAAAAAAAAAAATGTTTTTAATAGACGCCCTGTAACATGTCAACTACTCCTTTCCTTGCCAAGTCAAACCCACAGCTTCTGTGTATGGCTAGGCTTTGGCAGACTATTTCACTGAATTTAGATACAACCTATGCGGTGGGACTAGGATCTATATTCATGATTAGGGCTACCACATGTCTGGATTTCCCCGGACATGTCCGGCTTTTCGGTCTATAAATAGCCTTCCGGGGGAGGAGCGGGGGAGGGATCATCATCTGAGAAAAAAAAACTATTGCCTGGAACAAAGAAAATCTTGTCCAGACACGTTCTAGAGTAGACAGTTACTTCATGCCTACTGGACATGCTGAGGAGCACTTACAAATTTTGTGTGCACTTCCTGGGTGGTGTATCCTAGTTGAAGGTGAAAATGAGAAATTTCCTGTCATCAGTTAAATACCTCCTGAGTCGCAGAAGAAAAAACAGATGACTTTGCTGCCTGCTATTTTGCTAACTTCCTCCCCGGACTGCTCTCAGCCAGTGGTGCCCCATGTTGCACACAGATTAAAAAAAATATGACATGTATATTTTTTTCTGACAGCTGAACAAGGATACAGGCTGGCCTTACACAAATCACCTTGACTAATATATTCCCAACTTGACCTGAGATGAGATGAGATGAGATTATGGAGAAGTGCATCCTACTCTTAAAACTGCCTAAATCAGTCTGTTCTGAGTACACAAAAGGTGACCATCTGTTTCCATGCCAGCATTTTTCACTGGTAGTTACATCCCAGCAATAGTTGGAGCAAGAGAGTTTGAAACGTTATCACCGGCATAGGCAATGACGATCAGAGCACTTATCAGTGACAACAACGTATTTTTCAGCAAACCACTGACTCCTCAGGCTGCACCCATTTAATTATTGATACTCATCAAGAAAACAAGTCAGCCAGCAAATTGTCTTTGCACACAGCAGTGTGATGAGCTAAGGCAAGGCTCACATCAGTGGGAACCATTAATCAGTCTGTGAAAGACACAGCAAGCAGGGATGGTGCTTGTGTAATCACTTATAGCTCATTTAGCTGAGTCAGGGAGCTGTCCTGTCATACAGCTCTGATGCATATTTTCATCCCAGCACATACCCTATCAAATCCTGCTGCACATTGCATGGCCAGATCCTTCAAGTTTAGGAAAGAAAAGTTTCTATTAATTCACTTCCTAGGACACTGTCAACTTAATCTGAGCTTCAAGTTTAGCTTTTATATAAAAATACAGATATGTTGGGAAAAATAATCAACACACTAAAATTAAAATTTTGTTTTTTTCCCCCCTTTAGAGCAGCGAGTGGGAAAAACACATTCGAGTATTAGACCAATACACGATCACCAGAAAGTGAAAACGACTCGCAACTAAAAGTGAAACAGATCAGTCTAATTTCATTGTGCAAACTGAAGCACCTAAATGGCATAGATGGTGAAAAGTAGAAGGAAAACAAAAAATATGAAGAACATAATTTATATCTATCCAATAGGGCCTCTGAGGGTATGTCTACACAGCAAAGAAAAACCTGCGGCTGGCCCAGGCCAGCTGACTCGGGCTCACTGGTCGTGGGGCTGTTTCATTGCTGTGTAGACGTTTGGGCTAGAGATGGGGTACAGGCTCTAGGGTCCTGCGGGGTGGGAGGATCTCAGAGCCCAGGCTCCAGCTCGAGCCTGAACGTCTACTCTGCAATTAAACAGTCCCACAGCGTGAGTTCTGTGACCTCCTGACAGGCGCCAGCCACAGGTGTTTAACTGCAGGGCAGACATAGGTTGAAAACCACTGTCATAGAGGTTATTTTCATATGTGGACCCGTAAAAAATTTCAAATGGAGGTGTGGATTCCTTTGGAAATATTAGGAATTAGTCTGCAGACCCCTATTGGTTTGCGGACCACAGGTTGAAAACCACTGCTCTAAGACAACCTCTTTTGTCACAATAATCCAGATCTTTCCTCCATACAATTCTCAGTGATTCATATTGTTTCACAATATTGTTCTCAAGATACGCATCATTCTCACTTTGCTAATTAATTAGCTGATTTAGAGGTTTTACCCTGTGACTCTACCACCACAAAACAGGACCAGGGAAATCTTTTAAGGGTCTACATTTTAAAGACTTTAAGGGCAAAATTTTCAGAAGTGCCTAAATGATCAAGGATCCTAAGTCCCATTTTCACAAGTGCTTAGACACTTAGGATCCTACATTTCATTGAAAGGCACGTGCTTGGTAATTCCCAAATTCACCCTCTTGCAACACCTACTCCTTTGCAGGCGATTATGTTTCCAATCTTAACCCCTTGATGAAAGTAAGAATAGGAAGGAAGGCTTCCAGAAGCAATGAATAACTCTAATGAAATGCTAGTTATGTCTACTCTCAGAGAACAAAAAGGAAAATAGAAATCTGCAACATGAGTACTTTGCACACACCAGCCATACAATTCCCTTGGGTACTGCTGAACTGTAATTCCCTTATTAGTGACTATTCAGCACATCGTAATGTATTTTAAAAATTCATACCTTTCCCCAAGAGCTCTGTGCTCCAGTTCCAGATTTTTGTGCAATGTTTTCAGGCAGCTGTGCTGCTTTATTAGCATTTCATATTCTGTGGACTGTCGCTCATGCAGTGAGGCAAAGTGTTCGTGATCCTGCAGTAGTGACTCGAATTCAGCTTTTAGCTGATCTTTCTGTTTCAGTAGATTTTCATTCTCATTTTCCTTAGCTGTCTGCTGGTTTTGGAGTAAAGCATTCTGGGCCATCAGTGAAGTGCTCTGGGAGCTCAGGGTTGAATTTTCTACCTAAAGTTTCTCAAATAAAAAGTAATATTTATATACAAATGCTGGTACACACCACAGACGTGCTATGCAGTATACACTCAGACGTGGGTAAACATACACAAAAGATGCTTTTACAGTTATTGGGAATATGAAGAAATTTGGAAAGGACACTTGAGCAACCTTTTAGTATTACTGGTAATGTACAGGATATGAAGTCATGGCATATGTGAGATCAGTGTTTGTCCTGTAGCAAGACAATCTCAAAGCTGGTACAGCAATATTAAGACTAGATTTGTGAAAGGTAAGTAACCTGGAACATTTGGGTCCCATGTATAACTCCGACAAGAGTGTACAAGAACTGAAATTGCTCCATGTTTGTATAAAACTGAATGGAAGCTTGTTAATTTCATCTAATGCAAGTGGGGATGAAATTCACCACTTTGCAGGGGGCCAGTATGAAATCTATATCTCAGTTAAGTTTACTTTTGGTACTTACATGGTACATTGGCTTTGTGGTGACCACGTGGTTATGAGTAGGACTAAGTGAATCTAAACTGGTGTAAAATGCATGTTGAAAAGGTGGAAGAAAGCAAAGTTGAAGAAGAGGGCAGAGTAGGGCTAGTTAAAAAAAGTTTCCATTGAAACTGCTTCGATAGGAAATTGGGTTTTCAATTAAATGAAATTGTTCTCCAAAAGTTTCTGCTTTTCCCATCAAGAAATCAAATGACTGAAAACTGAAATATGTTGATTTGGATATGCCGCCCCATTCTCACTTCCCCGGGGAAAATTCTTTCTGGGACACAATAGGAAAAGAAAAAAAGAACTAACATGAAGAAAGAATATATGATAGGCTAGCTGGAATAGCAAAACTGGATAACTACTGTATATACTCGTTCATTAGCCCATTTGTTTATAAGCTGACCCCCTAAATGGATAGGTAAAAATAGCAAAAACTGTATGACCCTTTCATAAGCCGATCCTATATTTCACAGGTTGGAAAACTTCGGCTCCCGGCCTGTCAGGGTAAGCCGCTGGCGGGTCGGGACGTTTTGTTTACTTGGAGCATCTGCAGGCATGGACCCCTCAGCTCCCTGTGGCCATGGTTTGCATTCCCAGCCAATGGAAACTGCGGGAAGTGGCGTGGGAAGTTCCCATTGGCTGGGAACGGCGAACCGCAGCCACAGGGAGCTGAGGAGCCTGCAGATGCTCCAGGTAAACAAAACTACAATGTATTAGATCAGGGATCAGCAACTTTAGCACCCTGGCGGGCCGGTCCGGTTTGTTTACCTGCCGCGTCCGCAGGTTCGGCCAATCGCGGCTCCCACTGGCTGTGGTTTGCCGCTTCAGGCCAATGGGGGTGGTGGGAAGCGGTGCAGGCCAAGAGATGTGCTGGCTGCCCCCATTGGCCTGGAGTGGCGAACCGCGGCCAGTGGGAGCCGTGATCGGCCGAACCTGCAGATGCAGCAGGTAAACAAACCGGCCCGGCCCACCGGGTTGCTTACCCTGGCGGGCCGCGGGCCAAAGGTTGCCAATCCCTCTATTAGATATTTAATTTCAATGATTCCATAGAGTTTTAAATCATCAAATTTTGGTGTAGTCCCGTTTATAGGCCGACCCCTGCTCTTTGATGCCTCTTTTTTTTAACCAAAAATATTTGGCTTATGAACGAGTGTATACGGTAATTACTTCTTCCAAGTACTATAAATAGCAATTTCTTAATAGTGATGAGCCAAGGCTGAAATTTTCGATCCAAACCCTTTTTAATTTGAAGGAAATTCAGATCTGAATCTGAATTCCCTTGCTTCATCACCATCTGATTATTGTTAACACTGAAATCTTCCTTCTCAGCTTCCATCCTCTCTACACAACTAAAATCAAATCCAAAGTTTCCCGAGACATTGGCATTTGGTTCTTCTGACCTGGAGCTTGGCTGTTTGGGTCTGCAGAGCAGTGTTGTGCTCTTGAAGGAAGACATTTTGCTTTTGTAGTGTCAGGATCTGATTGTTGAAAGAGACATTCTGCATTTCCAAATGCTTCAGCTGTTCTTTAAGCAGCTGCTTTTCAGCATGGAGGGCTGCATTCTAACAGAGAAATAGAATGGAGGTGTGGGGGGAGAAAAAAATTAAACAGCTGTTCTGATTAGTTAGAGCCCTATCAAAGATGAGAAAAAACTTCTGATACCCCTTAAGCCATGAAGTTTTAGTAGCAAATACTTCACAGCATTAAATCAAAGGTCGAATAGATGTTATGGTGCAAGATTCACCCCTGGACAGAGGCCAGCACAAGACCCATGTGTCATGCAAGTCCCACATAGCCCCTAAGGTGAGGGCTTAAGTGGTGCATAGGCCTGGTGTTGGTTCTCTGCACATGGGTAAATTTCCCCTGCAATGATAAAATTATTCCAAACTGTAGTACTTGTATGATCCATTACCATAGTATCTGAGCTCCTGACAATCTTTAATGTATTTATCCTCATAACACCCCTGTGAGACTATCAGCCCCATTTCACAGATGGGGAACTGAGGCACGGGCTTCCCAAAGGTCCCCCAGAAGCCTGTGGCGGAGCAAGGAATCAAACCCCTGAGTCCCAGGCTAGCACTCTGACCATTGTACCATTGATCCTCTCTGAATACACAGAGCTCGGGGTTGCTTCCTACTTTAAAAAATGACACAAACATCCCCAAATGCCTTATACCTGCATCCTGAAGGAGAAGACTTACATTCCTTTCCAGCTCTATAGCCCTGTCTTTCACTTTCAACAGCTCCATTGTTGTTTCTCGGTGTCCTGTTTCCCATTTCTCTTTCATCTGGTGGTTGGAAATGAGTTTTTCTGCAGGAGATTTTAATGAGTTCTGCACACATTGCCCATCTTCTTGACTTTGCTTAAGAACTTCAAAGTCCTTCTTTATCTGTGAAGTAGATAAGAAATATGCTTGTAAAACTGGCTTTTTGGAAAGTAATTGCAGCACACTCAAATAAATAAAACATTAATAATAATAATTAGGTCTTATGCAGAATTCTCTCTCATGATTTCAAGATACTTTATAAAAGATGGGGGGAGTATCATTATTCACATTTTATGGATAGGGAAAGTGAGACACAGAGGTGAAATTATAAATCAGGAAAAGAATGCACATCCCTCACTCCCAGTCAGGTGCCCTTTCCACTTGAACTCCCTGCCTCCTAATAAATAAAAATAATATACAGGCGATACCTGGTGTGGGGATTTTTAAAAGCATTCAACATTGGCAGAACTCTGCTCTCATTGAAGATTATTATTTTTACTTGTATTACTGTAGCACCTAAGAGCCCTAGTCATGACCAGGAACCCACTGAGCTACGTGCTGAACAAACACAGAACAAAAAGGTGGTGCCTGCCCCAAAGAGCTTACAATCTAAACATAAGACAAGAGACAACAGATAGTGGTAAAACTCCATGACTTCTAAAGGAAACAGGACTAAGTCAAACCTGAGCACTCTTGAAAATCTCATCCCGGACTCCAAAAAAACAATAATGCCGGTATTATTAATTATTATTATTATTATTATTGGCTAGGATATGATAGAAGGCATTTAAGTCAAATAGGGTTTTTTTTTTTGGCGCTATCTGTTCCTCTGGAGTAAAAATGCATGTGCCATGCCAACCTATAGAATAGCTAAACCTTACACCTTAAAATGAAGTTTCCTCTTACCGTATTAAGCTCATTCTGCAACTGCTGATTCAAGTTAAGAGACTCTTCCACTTGAGCCTCTAACAATACAATCTTTTCTTCTTTAATGGCTAGTGTTGTCTTTAATGCAGAGTCAGTTTTGCTTTCCAGAATCTTATATTTGCTGAAAGACAATGAGAACAACATTCCAACATTTGTCACTGGAAAACATGCACCCATCTGGCTTGCAGACATTTCTCTCCCACATCATATATCTCACAATAACATGTATTTGCTCTCATATACACCTGGTTTCCATCACTACTCTATATTTTTGCATTTGGACAAAAGTAAATTGAAAGATAACTAAGGAGGAAAAAAATTGCTTATGGGAAAGTTTAACAGATTTTAATGGAATAAAACCAATTAAGTTCTATAGAAGAAACAAAAACTACAGAATTCAATATAGAATAACGTTTCTAATTTTCTTCCTAACCACACTGTAGAATTTAATAGAAAATTATATCCCTGCTGTGGATTTCTTTAGCTTCGGGGGAAACCCAACCCTACAAAATTCTGCATTAAGGATATAATTATCCATTAAATTCTATAGGACAGTTCAAAAAGCCTATAGAAAATATCTTTTTTGTTAAATTCTATAGGACTTGCCCATCAGGGATGTTCCGTGCCACACCTTTACACGTTGTAATTATTTTCACATCTGGTGGATCACCACTTAAAGGTTAGAGGCATGGAATGCACCATATAAAGGATAATGGTCAAATACAACATCTTTTACCTTGCCAGCAGAGTTCAACTATAAATATAGTTAGCAGGTGGCAAAAATGGTTACCCATCTTAAATCTAAAAACCACCTCCCTTCTCAAGTGAAGGCACAACTTAGGACACTAATCACCAGAAGGGTTTCCAGAAGTAGGTTTCATGAAGATAAGTGAATAGAAAACTGGTAAGTGGATATGTACATGCAAGCCTTGATTCTGAACCCACACTAATTTCTACACGGGTATAAACTCCTTTGACTTCATTGGAATTACTCCTGGTATAACTCACTGTAAGAGGTCAGAATCCTACTCTCCACCTGCTAAATTTATAGGGGGAAACCATACAGCTGTAATCCAAATGTACTGCAGTAGGAAGCTATGTAATGATTTTACAAAGTTAATGTCACCAGTACAGCACATTGAACTGGAATTCACTTCTCCTTCAAGTAGATACAGAACACCCATCTGTGGTCGCCTGCCTGCATGATTTCCATTAAGACTTGTCACAGTGGCTTTGCTATTGTTAGAAAACAAAATCTAAGACAAATGGTTTCATGTAGTCTCTCTTGTCTACGACAGGAAACCATGATTTCAATGCGAGTGGGTGGAAGTGGGAGAGGCATAAAATGTGAAAATGAAAAAAGCAAAAGGCTGTGGTTAGCAGGTTTAAGGAGTTATGGAGTTACACTGTTAAAAGAGCTCAGTTTCCTCACTTGTCATTGCCATTATCATCCTGTAGCAGCAGCTCTTTGTTCAATCCAATCTTCACGAGCTCTTGGCTCAGTTTGTCCATTTCACTAGACAACTGTTGGCTCTTTAACTTTTCAAGAACCAAATCCTGTAATAAAACTAACATCATTAACCATCATACAGAAGACAGTGATAATTACACAGTACCAGTGATTTTAAAAACTCTGACGTATGATAAGGGCATTGGGTGAAATCCTGGCCCCATTAAAGTCAAAGGGAGTTTTCCCATTGATTTCAGTGGGGTCAGGATCTCACTCATTGTTTTTTGGGGCCTGTTTCTTCTCTCAGACCTGTGTAAATTAAGAGCAGCTGCACTGTACATCACAGAGAGGAGAATCAGATGCTTTGTTTTTAAACAGCAATCTATTTCATTCTCTATTTGTAGTTTTCTCAAATAAAATAGAAGGATTTTTCCTTCAGATTTTGGCCTTTTCTAATTTATATTTAATTCTTGATGCTTCCATTAGCATCACTGTTGTTAGCATATTGTAGCACTGAGACAGGTTTGTTAGCGAATTGATACTGGGCCAGCAGAGGGAGCTCACAGTCTTCTGAATCCAACCAAAAGAAGAAAAAACATTTTAGAATGTAAAAGTAATTTTTTTTTAAATCTTCTGAATAGCACAAAAATTAACTAACGAAAACCAAATACATATACAGTGGTGGGACTTCAATTTGCCAATTTCCTGTGATAAATAAGATTTTCAGTTTACTAACCTCTGCATTTACAGTATTGAAGGTATTTCCTAAACCTATGTCGATGGGAGGGCATCTCCTGTGGACATAGCTACCGCCTCTTGGGGAGGTAGAGTGCCTATGCCTATGGGAGAAGCTCTCCTGTAGGTAGCATCTTCACTAAGTGCTAAGGCAGGGGTCGGCAACCTTTCAGAAGTGGTGTGCCGAGTCTTCATTTATTCACGCTAATTTAAGGTTTCGCGTGCCAGTAATACATTTTAACGTTTTTAGGTCTCTTTCTATAAGTCTATAATATATAACGAAACTATTGTTGTATTTAAAGTAAATAAGGTTTTTAAAATGTTTAAGAAACTTCATTTAAAATTAAATTAAAATGCAGAGCCCCCCGGACCAGTGGCGAGGACCTGGGCAATGTGAGTGCCACTGAAAATCAGCTCGCGTGCTGCTTTTGGCATGTGTGCCATAGGTTGCCTACCCCTGTGCTAAGGTGCTGTAATTGTAGACAAGCACTAAGAATACTTCCTCACCCAGATCCTTTCTTAAACCATCCTTGGGAGGAGAGGGGCAGACAACTGATTCCAGCCTTTTCCCCAAGAAACATTTTCTAAAACTAAAGAAAGTGGATGTTGAACAGCAGCTAGACTGAATTAACAAATGTGGTTTTTTTAATTAAAAAATTCAAATGTTATCTCCAAAGAAATTTAGCCCAATTTGTACATATGAAATCCTTTGTTTAGACCACAGAAGACTAAGCAGAAATATAGATAATAACAGCACTCAGGTTTTCACTTTATCTTGTTTAAAGTAATTCTGAAAAACCATCAGCCTAATTTGTAAACTAGAAACTGGTGGCTTGAAGACTTTTAAAATAAAACCAACTTTATAATAATAATATATGCTCTGTGCTTATGCTGTGGCATCCCTTAAAAACTTGTTTCAGAGTAGCAGCCGTGTTAGTCTGTATCCGCAAAAAGAACAGGAGTACTTGTGGCACCTTAGAGACTAACAAATTTATTAGAGCATAATATGCATCCGAAGTGGGCTGTAGCGAGGACCTATGCAAAGCTAAGCCTGATTATAGAGTTATGGACACAAGACAAACTGCAGTTCTAGGATTCCACTTCCTCGGGCAGCACAACCTGTGATGCCTAGAGTCACAACACAGGGTCTCTCAGTCTCCCTAATTCATGGTCTGGATCAAACTGACCACTGTCTACACTACATAGCATAAATTAAATAAATAAAATGCATATGATGAAGGCAATATTATTATTTTGATTACCTCTCTCAATGTAGCTAGTGTTCTTTTATCAATGGTAACTTGCTTTATAAGGTCTTTATTGTCTTTTTCAAATTCTTTCATCTTATTAGACGAGTCTCTGAATCGAGCCATTTCTTTTTCAAGTGTTCTGTTTTCCTTCTCCACAGCTGCCAGCTTTACTGTGTTATCATCCAAAATCGCATCTTTCAACTCTACCTGCTGCCAAAGCCTTTTTGTTTCCTTCTCTAGCATCTTTTTGTCTTTCTCCAGTTGGGACACTTCTTGCTCCAGCACTTTGTTCTCCTTTTCTAACCTCTCCTGCCATTTGCTGGAAATCTTCTGCTCTTCAAGTTTTCTCTGGAGGACCTGATTTTCACTTTCCATTCCCTGTAGCTCTTTCTCTAGCTCTTGGGTTTTTTTGCTGCTGTTCTCCAGGATCTGCTGAAGCCTCTGATTCTCAGAGTTCACACTCTGATAGCTCAGCTCCAGCCTTTCCGACTTCTTTCCCAGTGTTTTTAACATCTCCACATTTTTTCTTAGCTCCTCTTTCTCCCTCTCCAGCTCCTTATTTTCTGCCTCTATCTGTGCCATTTTTGTGCTGGTGAATCTCATGGTCTCTACCATCCTCCTGAGCTCCAGGTTCTCTTCATCCAGCTGCTTGTTGTCCCTCTGCAGGTCCTCTAGCCGGATGGAAACATTCTGTAAGGTATCCAGGGACTTTCTCAACTTCCTGTTCTCCACTTCCAGATCCCCATTTTCCTGCTCTAGAACCTCAACTTTTTCTGTTACAATTTTCATGGCTGCTGCCTTCTTTGTGAGCTGTTCATTCTCTCTCTCTAGCTGATGGAGCTCTTTCTCCATTTCCTCCACACGTTCTACCTTTTCTTTAACCTGTTCAAAATCTTTATGCAATTGTTTCTTCTCAAACTCCAGCTTGCTGAGTTTGCTGCTAGTCTCTGTAACTGTTTCATGGAGCATCTTGTTCTCTTTTTCAATGTCTTTTATTCTGGCCTCGCTACTAACCTGAGCCCTCTGTCTCAGGGACAAAACCACTTGGTTGAGGTGGTCATTCTCTTGTTTGAGGTCCTCTATCTATATTAAAAATAAAATAAGGAGAGAGTTATCTATAGTAGAGTAGACAGTACCTGAGGTGTTCCTAGTGAGTATGTTTTTTTAGAGCAATGTACAGTCTGGAAATTTACGCCTCGAAGCAGTCAGAACTCTGTATTAACAAAACAATGCCTATTTAACACAACACAAATTCTTCAACCATTACCCATTGTCATCCCTGACTCAAACCCTCTCCACCAATCCAAACTAAGGAAAAGGCTTCTTTAAGAAAATTTGGTTTTATCTAGCCCTTTTAATACCATACATGAGGTATCTCAAGGTACTAGTGAGTTAAACATTGTGCTTTATTCTTTTCAAACCTTGAACTAAGCAGGTCTAGGCAGAGTCAGTACATGGATGGGAGATCTCCATGGAACAGCTTGGACTTGATGATTTCTGAGGAGCCACTCCTGTCTCTGAGTCAGATTGAACCAATGCCCTAGCACAGTGCTCAGAGGCACTGTTCCCTCTCTTTTTAGGTTCATATTCTCCACTTATCACTGTGAAAACTGAAAGCACAAGTGCCCTTTACATAAGATGTAAAATTAATGTGCTGAACATTAGTAGTTGTTAAAGAGTTCATTAAAAAAATATTCTTTGTAAGGGAAGAGAGTTCATCACAATTTCTTGGCCAAATTCCAGCTGAGGTAGTTACGTTGAACCAAATACTCAAATCCTTAGTCAGATTTTTACCTAGTTCTTACTCAGGCAGAACACCTACTGAAGTCAAATGGAGTTAGGCCCGAGTAAAGGCCATCCCTACCCTAGTTTCTGCCTACTCGAGTTTTCTTCACTTCCTGTCCTAAATGTGAAGAGTCCACTTCCTATCATGTCATGAGGAATTCCTGTTTGCTTTTACACAGCAGCTGTGCTTCACCACAGCTGTATTTCAGAGGTGGAGTTTTCCCGGAGTATAAATCTGTAAAGCACTTAAGAATGTTTCAGGATGAAAGGCACTACATATAAATGAAAGGTTTACTTTTATTATTTAACCTCACCCCAGCCTTGTCACACAAATCAATTTAATATATTTTAAAAGCAAGCACACCATTCTCCAATGACCTACACATCTATACGCATTATTAAATTACTAAGTATGAATGACACCTTGTAAGCTTGTAAAATAGCAGTATTGTACTTGAATTGCATCACAGCAGTAAAGGCTGCAGGGTATTTAAAATGTCAGTCTTGTGGGTGTAGTAGCTTTCTCAGCATTTTTTACTTAGATCAAGGAAGTCTAAGAAAACTACCATGACACATAGCTGGTATCACTCCAATCTTCTTCAGCAATATGGGATTTGAGTTGTACATCCTAATCTGTCTAGTCAAGGCTTTTTGAAGGGCAGGGAAGAACCAATGTTACAAACAACCTGAAGGCTCCCAAAGAGCAATGGGATGAGCAGACGACACCATCACCTGTAGTTATTTTTGTTCAAAGCCACCTTGACTTGTATTTGAACAAGTGTTCTGCATGCAATATACTCTGCGGGCTATTACCAAGCCCCTGAGCCATCAAGACCCTCTAAATGGCCATGGTAAAATGACCACTACTGAGCATAAGCTTTTGGATCACATTTGTGAAGTCGGCACCTGTCTGTCTTTGTCGGCTTTTACAGTCTCCATGACACCCTGTAGCTGTTCTTTCTCTTTTATCAGCTCCTCGCTTAAGGTCTCCAAGTCTTGGTTGCTTTGTTTCTCTTTTTCAATCTGATTTTGCAACTTCTCAATCTGCACGGAGAAAGCACCACAAAATACATCAGACAACAAATTGAACCACGACTATTTTTATTTCAGGGCATTTTGAAAAGTAGAGATTAAATAGATGGCCAAGATGCTCTCTGTTCCTGAAGGGTTATGTCAAACCAACAAGACTGAGCAAACTAACCCTTCCCTTCTGAAAGTTGTTTAACGAACTATACAAATTTAGGTCAGAATTTTCAGAAATCTGAAAATTCGTCAGGGACTGGGGTGAAACTCTGGCCCTATTTAAGTCAATGGTAAAACTCTCATTGTTTTCAATGAGGCCAGGATTTCACACCTGGTACCTCAAGTTGGATACCCAAAATGGAAGCACATGAAATTAGAGAACACTTCTAAAAATGTGGCTGCTAGTTCTTTGATCTCTCCACTTACATCAATATTTTGCCCTATTGTCTTTAATAGTCCTTACACTCAACATTATAGTGTCCTTTTCTTCCTGCTTGCATTAACTATCAAGCAAGTCTGAGGGAACTATGGTTTGGTTTACTGTTGTTTTTTAAATTACCTCTTCCTCCATTAAAACTTCCTCTATCATCACCCCTTTTCCACATTCCCTATATCTGACACCCAGGCCGCTTGTGTGGAAGTTCTGAGTCTCCCCCACCATTAATATTTGCTTTGCTGCTGCATTAAAAACAAAAAAACCTTCCCACTCTACAAAAATCCCATTGATCATTCTTGGACATGAAATTTTGTCAGCATCAGGAATCTCAGGATTATAGGTCTCCAGACAGCATGTGTGAGGAAGACACATTTTGTTAACCCCCCCCACACACACACACGATAAACCCAATGTAAGATGCTTTACAAGCCTTATATCTCTTAGTATCAACAGACCATGTACCACTGACACTGTAGTTGAGCAGGCAAATGACTGTGCAGTAACTTCTTTTCAAATCTCCTTGAATAGGTGACAGAGTCACCAGCAATATGATCAGATTGTGATATTCAATCAACATTCACAGACTAGGTTACCTCCCATCACAGTCTAAGTGATGCATCATTAGCAAAGAATTTTAATTCTGTTTCATGAATCTCAGCTGTTCTTGATCACAACACTTTAAACCCACTGGCATTTTTGCTCTGTCTCATGCCCACACATTCTGCCCTGCCCCTGCACTGACTCTCTCTATTACTGGATAATCCTACTCATTTAAGGGTGGGGATCAAACCTTTAGGTAATCCAGGCTTGGTAACACTCCCCACTGCCAAAACAGGAGCAAATCAGACTAATGCTGGGCCCACAAGTGCTGGTACTGATATAGTGCCACAACTTGAGGTATCAAAGAAATATGTATGTGGTAAGCCAAAGTCAACTGCAGCTGTTCAAATTACTTAAGTTGCTGGGCACCAGAGACATTTGTTGGGCACTTTATACCCTTAGATCTCAAGTTCTGAGTGTTTTAATTAGAGAACCTAGTTTGAATGACTGTCACAAAGGGGCCGTGAAGGAATGGAGTGGGAATAGGGAGAGATGAATTTTTGCAGACTCTCTCTCTCTCTCTTGCCCAGATAGGGACTTTGAGAAGTGGATTTTGTTCTCTCACCTTGGCAAAAGCATCCTTCAAAGTGCTCCCTGTAGTAAGGGGATGCCAACCCCCTCTCACTGGCATAGAGACAGGTACTGTGCTAATTATAATCAGCCAATCTACATCTAGACTACTATCTACAAAACAGCAAATGGGCGCTCTCATTTAGGGCATCCTAATGGTCCAGCACATCTTTAACGGGAAGCTGAGCAAAGAGGGGAGCCCAATATGTTTCAGGGCCAAAGTGTTGTATAAGCTTGTATCAATACCACAAAAGATATTAGTTACAGCAGCAAAGAGAAAGGCAGGAGTAGGCCCCATAACACGTTTAGTGTTATGGAGAGGGATGAGGAGAATTAAGTCCCTTACATGGGAATTCTTCAAATGGATCAAACTAACAAGCATCCTGTTTCCCCACTAGCACTGGGTCTGTTACTTGGAGATCAGAATGCATGCTGTAGCCAGACAAAACCAAAGCAGGTGGCTGTGGCAGAACTGAACACCCCTTTCCTAAGGCAGAGCTGGGCTGGCACATGAGCTAAAAGTATTAACAGTCAATAAGGGAGTGTAGCAAAAAAATGTGACTAGCAGGACATTCATTACCAGGAATGAAAAGAACCCGTGGCTTTGTGGGAAGGGGAGATGCAGCAGAACACTGTGATAGCCAGAAAAGGAGACAAGGCGGAGAAGTCAATCAAGGACCCTGAATAGCAGAGGATGTTTCTTTAAAAATATATCGGGCCGAACTCACCTTTCATGTAACTTCACTGATTTAAATGGAATTACACAAAGGATGAGTGTAGCCCATTGTTTTCTCCTCTGTAACAGAAGAAGCTGAGGAAATACTTGTCATGGAACAGGCAGTGGGACAAGAGCACAGTCTGCCAGTGGCAGAATAGCTCCATGAAGTGCATATATAAGGAAGAGGACGACTATAATTATCTAGGCAAGCACTAAAAAATGTGTTGAGAACCTCATGCAGAACATGTATGAGCTCGCCAGAGTTGACAGTACTGCCACAAGCATCACTCAGGAATGCTATAAGCTGCAGAGTGTAACAGGTCTAGTTCCAGCACACCGTTAGAAACAGCAGAATCAGCTCCCAAATAGCTAGGCTAGCATGAACCTAGTGAGAGTTACCTTCTTGCTAAGTTGTTGATTCTCCTTTTCTAGCTCTACAAACTTTAGGCTGCTCTCTTCCGTGGTCAAAGAGAGATCTCTGAGCTCTTGAATGGTGGTTTGCAGGCTCTGATTGTCCTTTTCTAGCTTCAGAATGCGACTCGATGCACACTCATTTAGCTCAAACACAAAGGACTTTCTAGCTGTTGAAACATAAGAATCAGAATGCAGGAGTTTATACACATTCATAAACATGTTATCATTTCTAGGATCATAAAACATAGATAATTAGGGCCAGACCCCTAGGACTTCAGCTGATCTAGGGTGGTAGAGTGGTCCCTAAGTAAAAACACCTACATTAAAAAAAAAATGGAACATACTTCCATAGATAATAATAGTTACACCCCTTCATTCGACATTGGTGAGGCCTCATCTGGAATACTGTGTCCAGTTTTGGGCCCCACACTACAAGAAGGATGTGGAGAAATTGGAAAGAGTCCAGCGGAGGGCAACAAAAATGATTAGGGGGCTGGAGCACATGACTTATGAGGAGAGGCTGAGGGAACTGGGATTGTTTAGTCTCCAGAAGAGAAGAATGAGGGGGGATTTGATAGCAGCCTTCAACTACCTGAAGGGGGGTTCCAAAGAGGATGGAGCTCGGCTGTTCTCAGTGGTGGCAGATGATAGAACAAGGAGCAATGGTCTCAAGTTGCAGTGGGGGAGGTCCAGGTTGGATATCAGGAAAAACTATTTCACTAGGAGGGTGGTGAAACACTGGAATGCGTTACCTAGGGAGGTGGTGGAATCTCCTTCCTTGGAGGTTTTTAAGGCCCGGCTTGACAAAGCCCTGGCTGGGATGATTTAGCTGGGAATTGGTCATGCTTTGAGCAGGGGGTTGGACTAGATGACCTCTTGAGGTCCCTTCCAACTCTGATATTCTATGATTCTATGATTCATGAACAGGAAAGTGTCCAAAGACATGATATCGCAAAAGCTGCTTATTTTCATAGTCTCATATCTAAGAATCAGGTTAGCTACTAAGTTGAATGGTTAACTAGAAACGTTTGGTGTGACACACTTTTGCTGAGATAGAAATTCTTAAAAAAAAAAAAAATCAACATCTGAAACTAGGAAAAAATGCCATTTTCAATCATTTATACCATGAAGTTGCAGCTTCAGCACGTGGCCAATTAAAACTTGTATATTAACCATCGAAATCGCTCACGTGAATGGGTGCCAGTGCTCTGGGTTACCCGACTGCTTTAACAGGCACACACTGAAGCAGTGTGTGTATTTTAAGGCTGGATACACATGCACTAAGCATCAATCACAGAGAATTCTCTCTGAATGTGAGTTTTGCCACTGACTTCAACAGAGCCAAGATTTCACCCCAGGTGTTTAGAGTTCACAGGTTTTATCACATTTTATGTGACATTTCCCAATACCAGCGTCTCCATTGCACATTTACCTTTTTCACAGTGCTTGATTTTAGTAACTCAGCACTGGAGTAACTAAAAATCTACTTCCTGTTTCAAATGTAACAGATCTACTCTCTACATAAAAATCATACGTTTAACATGCAAGTGACATTAACTCTGTGTTCTAGTCTTAGAAAATACTCATCCTTGCAGGAAGAAAGACAAAATGTAGTGCTGCTACAGCCCCTTAAATAGCACTTACAACTGGCAGAAACTCCTGGGAGTTTGAATGGTTTACAACATCCATGATCTTTATGAGCAATATGCTGGTGAGTTTTGGTTGCCTTGATGTTTAACACTAATACCATCAGCATGGTTCAATTTCAATTCTATTCTGAAATAAAGTCTGTAAAAGTGGCTTTATTGGTTTCCATGCTTATTGTTACCCATTGATTTCTGTATCAACTGTGCTCAGTTTACAAGTAAAAAAAAAAAAAAGGGGGGGGGGGGGAAGGGTTCTACGTGTCATCCTTCCAAACTCAACCTGAGATCCAACAGTCAAGCTGGGTTCTTTACTGATCATCACCACAGCTAAAATAAAAGTTCTGGAGACCAAACTGTGCTCTCAGTTACATCTGCACAATTCATCTGTCCTCAGTGGGATTAAAGTGTAACTAATTGGAACTTCATAAATGGAGCTGGCTGAAAAATAGGAAAACATTTTTGGGAAAGATTTTGAAATTTTTAAGTTATTTTCATTTCACAGGGTTCAAAAAAATGAAGTAACTGTTTTTTTCCCAAAATTTTAATGATTTTTTATTCAGATTTTCATAAATTTGCCTTCCCCCTGCCCCTTTTTCTTTTGCCACAAATAAATGATGTCGTTGACTCTCCTCCACTTTTCTTTTGCTACTCTGTTGAAGTTTTGAAAAGCTACAACTTTTGAAGAGTTACAGACTGATAGAGTTACAAAGTTTATCATTAATTATTATTCGCCCTTTATAACTTTTCTAAATTTGAGGAATTTTTGAAAGGTTACAAAATGGACAAACAAAAACGAAAAATGGGAAAGAACCTAGACATCATTCATTCTAATACATTCAGCGGCAAAAAAAAAATACAGGAAAAAGCAAACAAAGGAGGGGAAAAAAAAAACAGAAAAAAAAAAGAACCCCCCCCTGCAATTTGAAAAGAGGCAGAAATGTTTGCATTGCTTCAAATTTGTCATAGAAAAACTGCATTTCCCAAAATGTTTCAATGTTGATGAAACCGTATTTTTGCTGCACAAGAAGAACCAGATTACAGTTCATCCTCTCTGAACTTGCTGAGCTCGCTCTGCAGGGCTAACAAAGTAACAAGAACTAATTAGTCACTACAGTTAGAAGATATATCTCAAAATACATACAGCAAGCCAATCGGAGGAGCAAGGTGGTGGTGCCATTTTTACATATAGTCATTTTACAAGATCCTGATTTTACCAAGACATGTGCACGTGCTAAGGTTTACATAATGTGATTTGCCCCACTGACATCAATGAACCTACTCATTGTGTGTAAAGCTAAGCATGTGCATGAGGCTTTAAGGGATTAGGTAAGTGTTCAGTAAAGTTCTGATACTGAAAACTTCTGCCAGTAACATCCTGTTATGTATACCAGGATTCTTTAAAATATGATTTTGTATCCTAGTATTATAAACTGAATTAATTATATGAAAGAAATCAATTATCAAGCCTATGATACAGGGCACTGATTTTTTTTTTTTTTTTTTTTTTATGTCTTGCATATAATTACTGAAAGTGAATCACCCACTTAAAAAATATCCAGCTGGTTATTTCCCCTCCCCCTCACTCATTTTTCGCCTTCTATTAAAAATAGTTACCTCACAGCATAGGCTTTTTCCTGGGACTTAAAGATCAGCTGGGAGTAGAGAAGGGTCATCGACTCCTCCCAGCCACTAACTATTTAGTTAAAAATACCTTGTGCTGGGATCATTACTGTGCAATATACGGGCGTGTTTGTTTATTTTTGGGCACTTTCTCAAGGGAGGTTTAAATATAAAGAAGTCATTGTTAATAGTTACATAACATAAGGAAAGACGCTGGAATCTGTGGCATTGTTAGAAGCTTTTTGTTCAGTTTAAATAATAAAAAGTCAAGTGGCTAAATACGGAAATTTATTTCCCCATGTGAACTACTGAGCCTGGAGTTTGAGGTTTTGCTCCTGCCCAATGCAGTAACTTGTTCCCCCCTCCTCTTCTACAAGGAAACCTTTCGCAAGCACAATAATAATTAAGAGTCACCTCATGACTGCTACTTACTATCTGCGAGGTCTGTGCTCTTTGACAGCTGTTCTAGTTCCCAGCCCAGGTGTGCAGACTCATTCATGCTCTGTTTTTGTGCGATCTCCAGTACCATATTCTCTTCCAGCAGCTCTTCAATTCGCTTCTTGTCTGTGTCCCGGTCCTGTGGAAAGAGCATGCAGATGGAACATCATGCTGAGCGTATTAACTAGGGAGCCTGATCAGGCTTGCACAGTTATTATTACTAGGAGTGATGAATGTATCAAGAATTGAACGGACTCCTCTACACAACATGTGTGCATATGTTAATATACACATACAATATTAAGAGAGACCCCACACAGATCCAAGATTAGAGCCATCCTCTGGATGGGCCAGATCCCAAATGAAACTTCCCCAGGTTCAGAGGTACAAAGATCCAGGGTTTTGGTTTAGGCCCATCTCTAATTACCTGAAATACTAAATGGACAATTCAAGACATGTTTAATACAATCAAGCCTGCATAATTTCACTACTAACTTGACAACTTTTTGACACTATCTGGGCTCATAATAAGCTCTCTGCTCTTCCTAAAGCTGAAGATAAGCATCACAGAATCAAAGATATTTTTTCTTCATTTCTTGAAATGCCAAGAAGTTAAATCTTCATGTCACATCATTGTCAGTTTCACACAGCTTTTTAACAAAGAAACTGTGTGAATAAATGGAAAATAAATTCATATAATGTACTTAAAAAAAAAAACAAAACAAAAAAAAAACCACCCTACCATACCAGGTGATACCACATGCTGTAATTGGAACTAAGTGCTGTTAGGGTAGGAAATCAGTAATTTCTAATTGACATTAACTTCTTGACTTAATTCTTGCCTTTCACATGCAAAATGCACCAAATATGCATGGGCTCAATGAGACATTGTTCAACGTTTCCCAATGGAAGTCAGGTTTTTACTGCTGATTGACAAAATGGGAATTATTCTAATGAACAGATGAAAAATAGGCTTATATACACAGAACAATTTCCATTAAAGTGAGTTGGTATTGAATGGGATAGACTTTAGAGAGTGATGAATAGTTGTCCCAGTCAAAGTACTGGTGTAGCCTATAGGCACAGGCCTGCTCCTCTCTCTCTCTCTCTCTCTCTCTCTCACTCACACACACACACACACACATACACACACACACACCCCATCCCTTTCTCCTTATAAGACACTTGTATCACTCAGAATAATATTTACATGCATGATGTTTGCATTGAAATGAAAACCACCATCTCTATATGCTACATAATACGCTAATACATAATGCACTAAGACAGGCAAAACATACCTAACATGAAAGACATCAGCTAGGTTAGTGATTTGGGGCAATACATTTTTGGTTGCTCAATTCGAGACACCTGACAGGCGCGCTAGCCCTCTGCATGTCATGCCTCTTCAAGGTATCTCAAGATGGGCACCCAAAATTTGAGGCACCCAAAATTATAAGCCAATTTTGAAAGTCTTGGGTATCATTCGTTTCTTAATTTACGATGTTCTGAGCTGTGCATTTAGCGTAACACTAGTGGATCTGACCAAGACCTCCATTCCAGCAAAATCTTTTTCAGGTTAATAAATGACCACACTTTGCAAGAATTCAGAACAACGAACCCATAAGAATGAGGAACACTAGTAACTAAAATTACAGCACATGAAGTAACATTTCTTATGTTTAATGCAATAATAAATGTCCAATGTAATTTATTAGCCTTTTAGTTGTGAGTGATAAACTGCCAGGTCTTAAGTCTCTCATTTGTGTTCAAATGAATAAGCCCCTTTTCTCTGATTTACGTAGTATTACATATTGAGAACATTTTATTTTTTGCAGTGGTCAATGCCTCAGACCTGCTGCAATAACTATACATTTTATTTTCAGCAAGAACAGTTGTTCATTGCAGCAGATTTTCATATCCCAGGTGTAAGACTTTTTTTTTTTTAAACTGATACATTCTAAACCCTCAACATCCATGTGCATAGGTTCAGTATTTGAAACTTGGTGATATACGCTCATGTAACCTGAAATTTGTCAAACCGTTTGCTTCTCCCAAGCAGATCATATTTTTTTTATATTTATATAAAATATAAATATATTTTATTGTAAGTCAAGTGTCACACTATTTTAAGCATGCATGATGCACTGTGCACTGACACAAAGTTCACATGGCCTGAGACACATTGAAAACTTTGTAAATGGGATTTGTCCAACTCCACTAGATTACGTAAAAAGAGTATGTAATCTAGTTTAAAAATATGATTTTTTTTAAAATCGCATAGTTAAATAAAGAGTGTGTACCAGCTCTACATCATGAAGTTTGGATTTCAATTGCAAGTTTTCCTTCTCTAGTTCATGCAATTTATCACCACGAGCTCTTGCTATTGTTAACTGTTCTTCTAGCATAGCCTTTGTTTCAATTAATATGATGTTGTCTTCTCTCAATTCCTAGAACACAAAAAGAAAAACACCATATGAAGTCAGTAGTTTCAGAATTTTACGTTGCAAACATCAGACAATTTTAATATACTACAGGTTGAAAAAAAGGATATATAGCACACCTATACAAGGGCATTGAAATACTGGATATTTACCTATGAATAGCACCTTTTAATCATTACCTCTAAGATTACAATTTTACATATGAAGATCCCATGAAGACAAAGATTTACACTTTAAAATGTTCCAATATCAACGTTGGTGAAGCACTTGAAGACGGAGAGTGCACATATAAATAAACAGACCTAGACCTTTAGAGGTTACGGGAACATTTACATGAAAAGGTCCTTTCAATAACATGTCAGAAAGAATTCTCTTTCCCTCTTTCTCATGTACATGGCTATATTTCACTTAAAGAAGCACTGGTTTGCAATGACCTCTTAGACACCTGACACAATCATTAACTGTATGAACAGTTTTGTTTTTCCTCTAGGCCAGCAGCATTTTTGGTTTGTGTTTTGTGGAACACAAACCAATCTGGTTCTGCAGCTACAGCAGTTCTAGCACAGCTCTAGGAACAAGGCTGGTGAATTATATGGTGCTCCCCTTGTTGTTTGAACCACAACAAAGCAAAAATTGCAGCATCATGCATTCATATACCTTATCTCCAGAAATAATGCATATCCACAGCATAAAATCTGGTTGACATTCTTGACCAGGTCAGAACAGCTTTAAATTGTCTGATTTCAGGTAAAAAAAAAAAAATATATATATATATATATAACTGCTTACTTTTATCTTTAAATGCTTTTGATATCAGAAACATACATGTAAGGCCTGCAATTCTCTCACTCAGGAAAGCAACGGCATTTGAAAGATGAGAAAGAGCAGGATGTTACATAGGGAAACCAAGGGTGGAATGGGGACAAAATAACCCAGCAATTTACCTTGTTCCGCTAAAAAGATTTGTACACCTCTACCCCAATACAACGCTGTCCTCGGGAGCTAAAAATTTTTACCGCCTTATAGGTGAAACCGCATTATATCGAACTTGCTTTGATCCACCGGAGTGTGCAGCCCCGCCCCCCTAGAGCGTTGCTTTACCGCGTTATATCCGAATTAGTGTTATATCGGGTCGCATTATATCGGGGTAGAGGTGTATTAGTTTATTTTTTCCTCCAACATACAGAAAAAATGGAACACGCACACATCCACGGAGAAATAATTATGGGTGGACAGTTTATTGCTGGACAATAGCCTTCAAATTGTAAAGCCTCTGCTGATATCAGTGAATGAGTTTGCTCTCTCTGACAACAAACCTTCAAAACACATAGACTACTGAAAGATTATCAGGAATGAGTAAGTTGTGGTGATTCGTTGGACAACAGCTGCCTTCCCATTTTTGGAAGCATACAATCAGGGGCCTCAAAAGTCTCATAGCAGCTCAGTAAGACTCATTTCCGAGTCTAAATGTCGCATTTCAGAACATAGTTTGCAGAGATTGTTATGAAATGGTGTTCATGCTCTAACATGCATACAAACCTAATATATACATAACCCTTAACCATAACTCATAACCAGTCTATTAATGCTGACCTAAAGAGAAATCCTACAAAGGCTTTCAATTTAACCCTAATTTATCCTAAAGCCAGTGGGAAGAGTCAGCAGTTGACCAATTAATCTTCAGGCATTTCTTGCCATTCAGATAGGACTTTCCTGCAGTATGCAAAACTCTAGCCATCAGCTACCCTCCTTAGAAATAGAGAGTGCTGTGGGGTGGAGATGTGCTGCAATTTCTTGGAAATAAACTTTGGCAGGGAAAAAAAAAATCTCATGGCCCATAGAAAAGAAAAATCCCTGGTTATTGTTGCTACTGCTTAGAACCAGCACTTCCATCCATCACCTATTGTGTGGAATGGCTTTTAAGTCCCCATCACACTGAAACTGATTAGTGCAAAGCTGTTGCAAAACTTTAGATGAATGTGTTTTTGGAACAATTCCAGTAGTAGTAAGAATCCATGGAGAAACATTTCTATTAGTTTTAGGTTTTATAAAGAAAGAAAGGATGTTCTTGTGGTTAAGGCTGACTGGGACTCAGGAACTCTGGATTCTGTTTCCTGGCTCTGGTACAAACTTCCTGTGATATCCTAGACCTAGAGAAGTCCCTTAATCGATGTGTGTCTCAGTTCCCCATCTGTAAAATAGGGATGATTGCACTTTGTGCTCACAGAAGATACTATGATGGTGACTGCAATAGAGACGTCTGTGAGTAAATGAATAAAGAGAAAATGTTGAAACTCTGATATTTTAAGACCTAAATTTTGGACCACATTTGACCAGAGAGGAGGAATATGTTAAACTGTCTGACACCAAAACAGATGAGAGTGAGTGGAGTTAAAAACAGGCAGCATGCTGGGTGTAAAACAAGTACCAAAAATACTCATATTGAAACAATGGGTCAATCAGAATATATTTAACAAACTGTCCTGCTCAGTCTGGACCACAGCCATGAGAAGTAAGATGGTGTTTGACCTCATAAACATCACCTCAGAACTCTCTCTGAAACTGCTTACCAAGCAGGAACTGATTATTTCAGTGTCTCACGAAGAGTCTAACTGTGTGCCAAGTAAGGAATACACATATTTGGTCTCTGTTTGCAAATCATACATTGTTGGGAGCCATAATATCTGAGAAATGGGAGGTACGCACTATGCATGTGCCTGAGGGGCGAGGAGGAGGAGGAGGACCTGTCAGATCAGAAGGTTTCTGATGAAATCTTAATTTAAGAACCTTTTGCAGAAGCCTGTTAAAGTTGGGCCAACATTATTTACTTGTACCCATTTTCTGAGGTCATCTTTATAGTGCAAACTTAATTTAAGTAATTACTCCAGGATAGCTTTATAAAGTTATGTCTCAGAGCCTGGAAGGTAGAATTGTTCTTAGCACAGCATATTATAACTAATGTCACCACAGATTACCCTAGGGTAGCACAACTGACCTGAGAATTGGTTTGGCTACAAATCATTTTTGGATTAGATAAGCAGAATGGTTGGGTGTATTCTTCATGGGAATGAAGATTTTTTTTTCTCCTTTTAAATTAATAAAACTCTCAAAATGGTTTTATAGCCGTGGGGTATTTTTAAATCAACAGCACAGAATAGTTATGTATGGTCTTTTAAGATTTATAATATGTTTACTTATAAGAGATTCCAAAATCAATTAGAGGAAATTTACCTTAAAACGAACTATGACTATAAAATATCCAACGATTTCTGATCTTGCCTTCATAAACCTCTCACTGAATTAAACCATAGAATTTGGTCTGCAGCCTTAACAACATGGGTCCTGATCCTGCAAACACTTATGCCCATGAGTAGACCACTTAAAATTAAATCTTAGCATAAGTATTTGCAGGATTGGGGCCAGAGTGTTTAATATTCAATTGAAACTGGAGAGTTCTCTCTCTCACACACACACACACACGATGCTATGGAAGTTGCTCCCGCTGAGCTGCAAAAATGTTAACGAATGCCCTGGAATAATTGCATTTTGCATCCATCAAACTAAATGAAAATGTAAAAGAAATGCTTTTTTTTTTTTTTTTAAATTATTAATTGTTCACAGGAATTTCTTCCTATTATCCTGTGGGGAAACTTATTGCAGTTGGGGGAGGAAAAAATGCAAGTAAGACTCCCTGGTCTCCAAAAAGAATCTGATCTCCTGGAGAGGCACTAGACTCAATGGAGAGGAATGCTGCAGCAGGGCTTTTATGTTGGAGGGAATCACCTGCTCAGAGGAAGCACTGCATTAAGCCTGCCCCTGCACATTGATAGCTATGACCTCATTAAGCCACCACAGCGGGCAAGTCCATAGACTGCATTTGCATTGTGTTTTCTTAGAGCTATAATCAAATTAAAACAGCGTTTGGTAATTTCTTCTTGTCATGAAAGACGCGGAAGGAAAACATTCACCTGCTCAGACATGTCAAGTCTCGCTCACTTGCAGTGAGGCTTGCTCCTTTTGCACTTGTTCTAAGACAGCTTCTCTAATCTCCCTCCTGCCATTAGGGACTTTTAGCCTGTGGTTTAAGGAGCTATTTAAAGTCTCACTCCAATTTCTCTATTCTTACCTCTTGTAAACTGCCTCACATGGGCTGCCCTCCATATGGCACTTTCATGACCACTGCCCGGAGATGACATTCTTTAGGGGCATGTTTTCATGGCTGTACTTCAAGTACCAGAACTAGAGGTTTGTTAAGTGCCCATCATATGTTTCTTCATTGAAGTGCATGCAGTTAAAATAGCCTCATCTATGTGAAATTCGTTTCAGAGCCTCAGACCCTCTGAGCTTAGGAAGCTACCAATAAGTGTCAGGGGAGTTGGATCAGCTTTATAGCCTAGTGGTATCTCTCACAGTCAAGTGAGAGACTAGAACTAGACCCCTGCTCTGACACTGGGAGTGGTTCTGAGGAAACTGTAAATCCAGCTATTTTTCAAGGCGGTGAGAAAAGCGTGAGCAGGCACAGCTCTGAATTAAGTCCTATTCATTACACCTCACTTTGAAGGACAGTTGCTTGAGGCAGGGGGGAAATGGAAGGGAAACAGGGATAACACTGGCTGAAGGACATATACATTGTCAGATTCTGGC
This sequence comes from Malaclemys terrapin pileata, assembly GCF_027887155.1. NCBI lineage: Eukaryota > Metazoa > Chordata > Testudines > Emydidae > Malaclemys > Malaclemys terrapin. The sequence goes on from NC_071508.1 coordinate 122,811,034, forward strand.
CTCATTGAAGCCCCTTTACATTGGTACGGCAACATAAGAGGGCCAAAATCCCCCCTGGGGAATTTCCTGAATGCAGCCGGCAGGAGCAGCACAAGGCCAAAGGAGACAGTTATGCTGCCCTTCTACATCTTGGGATGTGCTGGGGTATTTAGGACAAGGAGTGGCTGGAATGCAAAATACTGGCAATTTTACACTGTGGAGCAGCCCAAAGGCAGCTGAAGCAGCTCCTAACTTATGCCAGAGGACACATTGACCCCCTAGAGCAAACAGAGTTCGAAAGGTGCCAAGAAGATGTAAAATGACCTTTGCTCCATCCCCATGCCTCCAGATTGCAGCTCTTAGAGATACAGCACAGAATCTCACCTATGATGCAGAATCTTGACACCCAACATGGAAGAGACAGAGGTGGGAGACTGCATAAGGGATGGAAGAAAAGACATGAAGGAGAGCTCTGTAAATTTTACATTATGGATCAAGTTAACGTAGCACATAGGAAGCAGAAGTGGTTAGTTTGAGGGTATTGCTGGCTCTAGGGCAAGCCACAGTGCTGAGAACCCAAGTACAGTACAATAGAATAGCTGCCCTCTTGTCTCAGATGAAGACAAGAGGAAGCACTAGCCTCTCCCATGCTACCAGAACCAACTCCTCTGCATGCTTTGGGCAGCAGACTAAAGTATAGCAGCACAAGATGTGGCTCTGCTATCTAGGGTGCATGATAGGGTTAATGCACAACTGATTTGCCAGCTTGAGGGAGTAGGAGAGCGAGATGATTTACAGTAAGAGATTGCAGTAAACTGGAAATTGCCTGCAGAGAGAAGCCTGCCTCAGTTTGCAGTTTATACATTTGATACTCAGCACACTTAGTGGACCTATTCATAAGACGCAGTGGACAGCTGGTCCCCTACGTTGGCAAAGAGAAAAATGTATTTACAAGGCGAGGTTTGCAAACCATAAAGAACTGCCATGTCTTCAGCAGGGAGTGTTATGGGCGTATGTTTTAGTGACACTCCATTATCTCAGGAGCTTTATATACTTACAGTTTGGGCCCAATCTTGAAGTCAATTGCAAAATTTCCACTGGCTTCAATGTAAGCAGAACTGGGATTACATGATTCCAAGATTCAGCCTCCAGAATCCATCTCAGACAGTCTTTTGATTGCATCTGACTCTGGCTAAAGTGCCACATTCTTCCATTGGAAAGGCAAAGAATTACTCAACCAGCCCAAAACATTCTCATTGTTGCTAGTGGCATGGCAGTCACAATCAGATATTTATCCATAGGACAAGCAGAAGAATTTTGTCTGTTTTTGGATACCATAAAGGTTTCATACACAGTAAAATAAACAAGCGACTTGGACACTGTAAGGTAGAGGATTTCAGTTCGTCTGATTCAGTTTTGGAGCCCATATACAGTAGATTCAGTGAGGTATTTGTTGACAGCTGTTTCCCATAATCTTAGTCACACGCTGAGTCTATCCATTTTCTTCAGCATGAACCCTAACAGAAGCAAGCAGGACTAATGCAAATGCACTGAGCAGAGCCGTCCCTTGGGTGCTGTGACTCGGGGTGACTGCTCCAGGCCCTGCACTTTGAGGGGCCCCGTGGGCCGGACCGATTGGCTGGTGTGGCCGGTCCCGGAAGTGACGGATTCGTCACTTCCGCCCCAGACCCCGCACCGCACTAAGGACAGCTCTGGCACTGAGGCAACCCTTCCTGCCACAAGGTCACTGCTATCTTGTGTGACAAAGTTCCTCCTCTATCTTGGTGGGTCCTGCGCTTATTGGCAGATTTTCTTGCCTCAGAGATTCACCATGTGGGTTGGGGAACAGCTCAGAGACCTTCCCCTCTGGAAGAACCCACAGTCCAGGTCAATTGGGAGGTTTGGGGAGAACCTGGGCCCGCCTTCTACTCCAGGTTCCAGCCTAGAGCCCTGTGAGCTGCAGTGCCTCCTGTAACAGCTGCATGACCGCTACAACTCCCTGGCCTCCTCCAAACACCTTCCTTATTCTCACCACAGGACCTTCCTCCTGGTGTCTGATAACGCTTGTGCTCCTCAGTCCTCCAGCAGCACACCCTCTCACTCTCAGCTCCTTGCGCCTCTTGCTCCCAGCTCCTCACACTCGCACCACAAACTGAAGTGACCTCCTTTTTTAAAACCCAGGTGCCCTGATTAGCCTGCCTTAACTGATTTTAGCAGCTTCTTCTTAATTGGTTCCAGGTGTCCTAATTAGCCTGCCTGCCTTAACTGGTTCTAGTAGGTTCCTGATTACTCTAGTGCAGCCCCTGCTCTGGTCACTCAGGGAACAGAAAACTACACATCCAGTGACCAGTATATTTGCCCTCTACCAGACTCCTGTACCCCACTGGTCTGGGTCTGTCACACTTCCCACATTACCAGAAACAGGTCCATCCATGTTTCTAGTACGGAATCCTCAGCTCTCCCTCTCTATTAGTTTTAGGTGGAAAAGAATTAGTAAGAACGAGCAGTAGAAAAACTCCAGAAGGGTAGAATTAGGTGCTTGTACTGTGGGTGAACTGAAATGGGGTGGAAGGTATCCCTATGTATCAGGGAAATGTAGGGTATCTCAAGAGTTAAAGATGAGATTAGCCAAGAGGCCTAGAAAGAGAGTGAAATAGGATGAGCAGTGGCCTGAAGTGGCTAAGCAGAAGATATTGGTATTACTAATAGCATAAACTTATAAGTGCAAACACTCCACTTAAGAGCAGTTTCTCTGTTATTTACTAAGGCCAACATTTGCAGATTTCGATTCCTAAAGTTTGCCATCTGAATCTATACTTAAAAATTTCTAGCCACTTCAATCGGAGCCGCAGATACTAAGAACCTCTGAAAAAATCAGGCCACTTATTTAGATAATTAGCACAAGGTACTCACAAATAGAAAATTTGGCCAAAGAATCAACTCTGGCACAAAGACAGCTTGAAAATGTACTGCAAGGAAGTTGCAAAGAGGACCCAGACTTGTAGTGTCAAAGAACAGGGCTGCTACAGTCAGCCACATAATGGAGATGCAATAGATCTATAACGAGGGGGCTTTTCAGCACTGGCCTAGCCCATCTCTCACTGTTGAGTTTTACCACTAACTCCAATGGGGGAGCAGAGCTAGACCATTGCTGAGTGCTTTCAAAAATCTCATCCATCAGGTATTTTCTGGAACTTCAGTTTGCTTTAATGTGCTGGTAGAGTGAGAGTGATTACAAATGAAGCATGAGCTGGTGAGCAACACTGGGGAAAATGTGCCCTGAACAGCAGATTTTTTTCCTGATCTTCACTTGCCTCCATACGAGCCTTGTAGAAATCCACATCATGCAGTTTCTCTTTACACCGGACCAGTTCCATCTCGAGTCTCTCGACTCGGTTTGCTCTCTCTCTCAGTGAATCCAGTTCATCTCTGTATGCTCGGGCAGAGCGTGCATCAGCTGCCAGGTGGATGTTCTGGGAAAAGTGACAGACAAACGGAAAAAAATAAAATTAACCCCGCCCATTCTGATAAAACTCATGACATACCCCTTCCCCTGCCATCAAGTCCAAATGAGCGGAAGTGAATGGAAAGCCAAGAGTGACCCCACGGTGCAAGTGTGGCGAACTCTTCAATTAGCCATCAAACTCATTGCAGGATTGAGTGGTAACTCAGCCTACAGGGATTCTTCAGTTTTCAATGATCAGCTCTCACCAGTAAAGTCACACTGCATTATTCTGTCATAATCAGACCAACACACAACATGCTGCAGTAACTTGGTTCCATCATATAAATTTCATGAGAAGAATTTTTATCTTACTATTGAAAGCAATATTTAAGGTGATGTGTGTCATGGCAGTGTTACAACTGAAGAAGCTCCACTTACCTCCTGTTTTATTTTCTGCACCTCTAGTACGAGCTGTTCTGCTTCATGTTTAGTGTCCACGAGTTGCTCAGATTTTTCTTCCCTGAAAATGATTAGGGAAAACTTAATAAGAAACTATAACAAGGGTTCCTGGAACAATATTTATGGCATTAACATCATGGCAAGATGTAGGGGGTATTAGTCACAGGAGTCCACCAGGATAATCTGGACACGAGACCTTCTAGATTTTCTTGGTGCTGCTCCAGTTTCAAAGTTACCAATAGCTACAGATGTTTTCTTGTGGGGCCCTCAGCCACAGGAAATTTGGGACTGTCTCTCTTTTTTAAATCATCATTTCACCTGCCGTTCCTGCTGCCACAGTCATTTGTAACCAGTTCTTCCCAACAATCACTGCCAACAAGCGAGGGTAATGTGTATGCATGTAGGGAAGGGGAAATACCAGCTGGAATCAACAATCTTTGAAAACTTAAGGATGGCATGGGGTGGGGAGGGAAAGAAGAAAGAAAGACTGAGGGATGTGGGAAGGCAAGAAAAGAGGGAAGGGAAAGACAAAATAATGGAGGTTTGAGATTGGTGACAAGAAAGAGGGAAAAGGTGAAGCCAGCTACTTTGCGTACATCCTTTCCTTGAGCAACCTGTCACCCCCAACCTACAAGACCCAAATCTACAGCAAGTCTGCATGTAGAACTCCGAGACAAGTCAAGGTGTTGAAGCCAATGGGCAACCCAATGCTGCAGACTCAGGCTTAATACATGTTTACTTGCCGCTGTTAGCAAAGAACCTGAAATAGAGAGCGTTTCTCCAGCAGCCCAGGCGTTTAGTGACTTACAATTCCTGTCGGACCCTTCTCAGCTTTGCTCTTGTGTCTGCCAGCTCAACAGCCAGGTGCTGCTTGTCCTCATTGGAGAGACGATTGGCTAGGTTTGGTGAAGAATCTGGACTAGATGTTTTCAGAGGACTTGGTGGTTGCTGAGACTGCAGATAATCTCTCTCTTGAGTGAGATCCACAATCAGCTGGAAAAGGAGAGAGGCCAGTGGCATTAACAAGAAATAACAATACATTGCACTTATAGCTCCTTTCACTCAAGCATCTCAAAGTACTTTGCAAAGGTGGGTAATTATTAGCCTACCTTACAGATGTGGAAACTCAGGCACAGACGGTTCAGGTGATGTACCTAATGTCACACACTGAAGTCGGTGACAGAGTTGGGAACAGAACACAATTTTGATTCCCAGTCCTTTGCTGACCACTGGAATACACTACTTCCTAGTGTTTCAGATAAGGACTTTATTTTGCTTTGAGTTTTTATAAAAACTGCAACAATTTACAGGTTTAACAAATACAATCAGAGTCAAATCAATAACAGTAGGAAGAGGGGGAAGTTAAGAGATCTAGGTCGGGAGAAGAGAGGTTTCTAGCAGAGATCTGAAATAAGATTAACTGATGAATCACAGATACAGAGAAAAGATGTCACTGGTGGCATCAGCTAGAGAGAAGGCTCTTGAACCAACAATGGCATATACTGTGGGAGGGACAGAAAAGTATCCACTCAGAGAAGAGAATAAGAGACAAAAGCTTTCAGGCAAATTCACAAAATAAAGCATATTGTGTTTCCTGCACACACTTCTCCTTCACAGATCAATTCTCTGTAGCTCGAGTATACAATTTATGAGAGCAGCAAGGGAAGATTAAATATCACTCTAACGAATGCTAGAATTTTTAGAGATTTAATAGAGTGACAAGAGACGGAACCTTAAATGAAACATAGAGGCAATCAGTAAAGAAGCAAAAGACAATAGAAAAGCAAAGCCTGTGTCTAATCCCTCAAATGAACTGTCTGAGAAACAGACATCTCATTCATACTTCTGTGCACTCGTCTCTCTCATCAATAAGCCTCTTGAGATGGAAAACCATATTCCTCGAGAGAGACTCCAGTTCTTCTGGGGCCACATCTGGCAGCTCTAGCCACTGCAAGTCAAACACATTCTCCTGATTATGAGTCACCTGCAAACAAGAACAAAATACAGTTTTTGTTTTTTTTTTAATTTTCCCTGGTATATTTTCAAATGTTGCTTGTTGAATTGATTCACTCTGTGCAAGGATTTTCTTTCAAGTTTGCTACTTATATAACTCAGCTGTTGGAATCAGTACAGTTCCTCTTCCAATTGTCACCAATTTTCAAGAACTGATGAGTGGGCAAACCTAGTCATAAATGTCACTTTTCAGCAAATATAGCCAGGAAATGGTGCAGAAATGCTCAGTTCAACTGCAACATCATGTAACAAAGCTTCTAGTTTTCACAAGATAGCTAGATTTAGAAAAAGTGGCTGGATAATTTTGTGCTCAAGAACACTAAGAGTACTGTACTCAACTCTCAATCTTCATGCGGGTGAGCTAGTCACTGCAAGAGTCAGGAAGGCATTGGTCCTGTATTGCACAATTAGCCAGATGCATTATTAGGGGGGTGACAAGGTTTGTCCTTCCCCTGATGCTCCGGCTATTGACCACTGTCACAGGGAGTATCTGACTTCATGGATCGGATGTGGCAGTGATCTAATCTGGTATGAAAAAAAAATTATTTTTTAACTACAATTCTCTAAAAACTGCTTTTTTCCAAATGATGTTGCTGAAAACTGCACTAGACTGGAAAGGTTCTTTTCAAGTTGCTATATCCACATTTAGGACTATGCATGTTTCTGCTTTTACCAGAACCATATTCTTTATGTTCCTTAGTCTTTAAATGAAATTGCTAGTCTGTGGAATCTGCTTTTAGAAAGCAGATTTTAAAATATATTAAAAGGTTATTGTCAACATCTTCTAACAGTATGTGTTCCCCAACAACCCTAGGTTAGTTGGTTTTTCGCTTTTGCATCAGATGAAGCCAGCACATCCTGAGAGAATGTGCATTTTGTACTTGAGGCCTGTCCAGTAGAGGGCATTTACAGAAGGTTTCACCTGAACTCCCGAAAGTGGGATGATAGCTGTTGTTTGAGCAAACATTTTTTTAAATTTTAACGAAGCATTTAGAATCCAGGTGACATATGTCACCAAATTATACCATTTTTAAAAGACTGAAATCAAATTTTGGACCATTAATAGTACTTTCAAAAGCACTTATGTGACTTAGGTGCTTAAGTCCCAATTTCAAAAGTGCCGCAGGTACTTGGGTGTCTCCTTGCCTTCTAATGGGACTTAAGCTCCTAAGTGACTTTTGAAAATAAGACTAAATCACTAAAGTGCTTCTGAAAATTTTACCTGAAACCCTTTTTGTGTATCCTTATAAAACTATTTTCAGTCTGAGCTGATGTTTGACAGTTCTGACATTTATTACTGCCACTTTTTGAGAAGTGGTTAGCCCAGTTAATTTCCCAACAACCTAGTAATTTTTATCTTTTAATTTGATTACACTTAGAGGGAAGCAGTGATTCCCAGCTCACGTAGACATACCTGTGCTAGCACTACACAAGCTAGCATGCTAAAAATAGCAGCGTAGCTGGAGTAGCAAGGGAAGGTGGCTTGGGATAACCACCCAAGTACGTACCTACTGCATCCGATTGGGCACATATTTGGCAGGTAGCCCAAGCTGCTACCCAGGCTATCCAGGCTACACTACTATTTTTAATGTGGATATGTCTATGCGAGCTGGGAATCATACCTCCAAGCCCCCAAAAAGATATACCCATACATTCATGGAATGTATCTTTCTTTGTATGAAACATGCTACTGCTACTATGAAAGGTTAACCTGTGCTACCACATAGCAGAGTAAACAATATCACTGAACCGGCAGGAGAAGAAAAAAAGAAAGCAAGCTTCAAGTGCTGAGAACCCTACCTCCTGAATGTGTGAAACAATTGCAGCCTGGGTCTCAATATCCAGTTGTTTTATTCTTTCGATAAACTCTTCTTTTCTTTCACACTGTAAACAAACAGAAAAAATAATTACACACGTCACTTGAAAACAGCTATGGATCAAAACTCTACCATGGTGTTATTTTCTTTGAACATCTCTGCACAGCCAAAAGGACACTTGCAACACCAAGGCCTGGTCCCCACTAAGTCCCCACTTCAGACTAAGGTACGCAAATTCAGCTAATTCGAAGTATCTTAGTCCGAACTTACCGCGGTCCAGACGCGGCAGGAAGGCTCCCCCGTCGATGCCGCGTACTCCTCTCAGTGAGCTGGAGTACCGGCGCCGACTGCGAGCACTTCCGGGATCGATCCCAGAACATCGATTGCCTGCTGCCGGACCCTCCGGTAAGTGAAGACAAGGCCCAAGGGCCAGACTCTGTCACACTTACTCACATTGAGTAGCTAGTGCTTTATTCCACTATTCCAATGCTCCTTGAGGTCACTGAACTAACTGAGGAGTCAATGAACATGCGGTGTGAGTAAGGGTGACTGAGTCCTGCCAAAAGTTCTTAAACTTAAGGCTAAGTTAAATGTAAAAAAAGAAACCCAACCAAAACCCAACCTCCCTGCCACCCAAGGTAAAAATCAAGGATTGGATCCGCTGCTGGTGTAAATCAGCAAAGCTCCACTGATTTCAAAGGAGCTACACCAACATATATCAGCTGAGGATCTGGCCCTAACTTTACTTTACATCATTTAAACCATTTGTTTACTTTTTGCATTTTGCTCATTTTGGGCAATGACAACAGATCAGTTGGTTTTGCTTTTGCTTCTGCCCACTTCAGCTTCATTTTTTGGTTCTTGGGCATTAATTCAATGTGTGCTTTGTATGTAAAATATTTAATGAAAAATAAATGAGAATTTCACTTCATAGCTTCACAACTCTATTTTTATCAAATTACTTTTGTAAATCTTAAAAAAACAAAAAAATACCCCACACAATGACAGTCAGTGCAAATTTGGAACCTCAAGTTGGCAGAATCTCTAGACCGAAATAACAGAGAAGTTGAACATTTCCACAGTCTGTTTTCTGTTGATTCCATGATATACAGTGCTGATTTTGGCCCAATTCTGAGTACAACCATTCACTTCAGCGGGAGGAGGTTCAGGTCTTTAAACAGGAACTGAGACTATTCAGCCCCTTGCCGAATCAGGCCTTTCATTCTTTGTGTTAAAATGTGTTAGCAAGAATAAAGTTCTGAACAGCTACATGAAGAGAGCACTGCTCTGACATAATTGACTTGACATAGCTGGGCAGGGAGAGTGTCCTAAGGCATGACAAGAACATTAGACAGACACACAAACAAGGTCAATTATAAGCAAAGACTGGCCTGCAACATTCCTATTGTCTGTTACAACAGTTTACAGTAGAATTCCAAACACAGGGCTTTGGTGTGCAGGACACTGATTCCTTTATTTGGTTAACTGTCATGTATTTCAGGGGAATTTACCATATGTATCGGCTGTCCATTTGGTTTAACAACACAGCATAAAAACCCTCATGTGATCATACAGAGTTCCTATTTAGGACTTTCTATCTACACATTTAAAAAAAAAAAAAAAAAAAAGGTGCGGCTGAGTAGTATTTGTTAGAAGACAGTGATTAGATGTTGGTTTATCTATTCTCTTTGCACTAATGTACTCCACTATATTCCTACATATTGTAACAACAACAACAAACAACCACCCCAGAACAAAAACAAACCAACTCCCTCTCCCCCACAACAATCCTTAGACTAAGGAGATTGTTCACACTCACATTCTCTCCTGCAGGAATTACTGTGTGCCAATGATTTGGATTGCCTAATTGTGACAGCATGTATCAAAGCACTGGTTCAAACAGTGGCAAGGCAGGTGGCAAGCTGAGGCTATAGCTTATTATGCAAAATGTGCTAATTTTTCTCCCATCTTCTTTCCCCCGGTTTTTCTGTTTCATCCATCTATTGTGTCTTACAATTCTAGACCACAAACGGTCTGGGGCAGTACAGCACTTTGCATAATGGGACCTGGATCATTGATTGGCACTGCTAGTTCTAGCACCAAAATCAGATTCAAACGACGTATTAAAATATTTTGTAATTCCATAAGGCATGTTCACCTGTACAGCACAGCCCAATACCAACAACAGCATCTTCTTAATTTCATCCATACTTTTACCTACATTGAAAGAAAAGAGGCAAATCAGTCCACACGCACAACATGAGTCACGAAAAATACTTGCATAAAGTGATTATCTCAAAATGTAGAGCAAAGCCCTGTTGGATTGGAGTAATAACCTTTGATTTAACTGAGTGCTTGAATATATACACACACATCTAGATCCGTTTAACATGATTTCAATGTAGCAAAATGGTTGTTATAGATTAACTTAACAGATCCAGCAAAGCACTTATGCATTTGCCTGTACAGGCACCATGCTTGATCCCTTAATTCTGATGAAGTAAAAATACAAAGCAGGAGTGGGGGAGGGGTTGTTTTTAAAAGGAAAACCCCCCTAAATACCCAAATTACACATTTTAAAAGTAATCACCACACAGCTTCCCCCAGAGTTAAACTCAGAATGCTGAAGAATACTAGTGCGTACTTAAATTCATTGTCTATCAAAGAGTGGTATGCTTCAGCAATGAGCTTTGTCTCTGTTCTGCATCCAAGTGTACACACTTCGAAGTGAATGCTCCATGTGCTAAGAGGGAAAAAATGGGCTGTGTAGAACAGAGAATATTCGGCTACCATACGCTCGTGGATCCGGCGGGGAGAAAGGGTATAAGCAGGATGCTATTGCAGGGAATCTTGCTGTGACCAAGAACCCAGCAAGTATCATTCTCATTCTTAGGTGAAGAAAAAGAGTGCTACGGAAGGGAAATTGCTCTGGCTTATTGCCAAGTTCAGATCTTGTCTCAGCAAAATTAAAATATGGCTATTATCTCCTCATTGGGGAGCAAAGAAAGTTATGCACCTCTACCCCGATATAACAGTGTTCTCGGGAGCCAAAAAAGCTTACCACGTTATAGGTGAAACCGCGTTATATTGAACTTGCTTTGATCCACCGGAGTGCGCAGCCCCGCCCCACAGGAGCACTGCTTTACCGCGTTATATCTGAATTCGTGTTATATGGGGTCGCGTTATATCGGAGTAGAGGTATATATAGTAAAGATAAGGGATGAGGAAATCAGAAGAACCAATGGTTGAGGCATAATTGAAATTGCATGTCCAGCTGGTAAAAAACTGGAGGCAAGTTAGATTCAAAATGAAACATCCAGGAAACGCCTGACATCAGATACACCATGCCGAAAAAATAGGCAATGCATAGCTTTCTCTCTCTTACCCATCTGTAAATGTATGCACTCTTCACACACTGTATAATAGTGAGATAAACATTTTCACATTCTGCACCTCTCTACTTGGGTGTTCGATTGTTCATATTTATATACAGGCAGAGGAAGGAAATTCCCTCTATTCACTGAGAAGTTTTTGTGTGTAACTGTATTAACACACCACCATGCCCTTGTAAGGCTGTGCTGTGCAGTAAGTTACATGCATCTGCAGGACTGACAGTAGAGAACTGGAGTGAAATTGATTAATCAATTATGCTAACCCAGCATTTCAGATTAACAAAGAAGGCACACTGACCTAAATTAGCAAAGGGGTGGAGTTTCAACCTGAGAATCTTGCAATGCAGACCAACCAAAGTTACTGTTAAAATAGGGGAAGAGCTCTAGTGAAAGAATTATTGGGCTTTTTTCCCCCCTCCCTATTTTCTTTTAACAAAAGTGCCCCGAAGTGTCTAAATAAACCATTTTTGTTAGCTAAATTTTCCAGGACAACCTGAGAACAGAATGCTTTGTCTGTTTAAAGAAAAAACAACAATTTTAAAAGAAATAAATAGTTTTTAAAGAGTGCTTCACATAAATTCTCAGTGCCTGATATGTATAAGATCTGATTTATCAGTAGGGCTCCATAAGTAGAGCTCTAGTCTTCTAAGAAAACATATAGTTGTAAACCCTGCCAGATCCCAGGCTATCTTACAGGTATATTTTTATTTCCCTTCAGGCTATTTAAAACTTATTTTTCAAAAAGGGTTAACATCCTTCCTACATAAACACACAGTGTTACAGTATTCATGACTCACTCTCTTTTGTACAACTGAATTTTTGGGTACACATAGAATCCACAATTTTGCACAAATAAAATAATGCTACATTATTCTGAGGGATACAATCAAATGAAATGTAGTCAATACCAAAAATGAACTGAGTTAAAAGTACACCTCTACCTCGATATAACGCGAATTCGGCTATAATGTGGTAAAGCAGTGCTCGGGGGGAGAGGGGGGAGGCGGGCTGCACACTCTGGTGGATCAAAGCAAGTTCAATATAATGCAGTTTCACCTATAACGCGGTAAGATTTTTTGGCTCCCGAGGACAGCGTTATATTGAGGTAGAGGTGTAGTTTCAGACAATATTTCTGCTTCTAAGTACACTTGCCAATTCTTGTGGCTTTACAATCAAATTTTCCTAATTAATTTTTTTTTCTGTGTCTCCTATTATACCATGAAAGACCCTATGTAAAATTGACTGACAATACAGGAGGATTTGTTATGAGGTGTTTTAACAACAGGAACATAAACAATTCTCCATGCTCCCACCAAATGCAGCTGAAACTTACTATATAGCAAGTGCTGTCTCAGGTGAATCAGCTGATCCTGTATGGGTTTAAAGTGAGCTTTCTCCTTGTGCTTACAAAATACTCCTTTTACAGGAATGGGGGCCTACACATTTTGAAGCCAGTGTCTGATAACTATTTGGTCCAGTCAGTCACTATTGCTCTAAGCAGATATTTAGCACTGGCCAGAAAACAAGAATTTAATTTAATAAAAAAAAATGGAGGTTTTGGCATCATTCCACATCAGTTTCAGAGCAGACTCTGAGCAGGGACTTGAACCTTGGTCTCCCAGATCCCAAGTGAATGGCCTAGTCACTGGGGTTCTTCTGGGGTCATTCTCTCTGACCAGAAATTCCATTCCTGGGCCTGAGAAACCTTCCTGACAAAACTTTAATCAAAATGGACATGGTTTTGGCTTTGACATATCAGTATTTTCTGATAAAAAAAAATGTGTCATTGAAAAATTCCCGCAGTTTTACAGATATTGCCCAGGCATCTCACACATCTAATAGGACAAACCTAGGACAATTTTGAAACGAACAGTTTACATTCCAGGAAGAGCAGAACATGCATCTAAATTAGAAATCTTGTTTGCTTCTGCATTATTTATTTGGCATATGCAATCAGGTCAAGCCAAGCCTCAGCATTCTTATCAACAATGTTCAAAACATGAAGACCTCCAGGAAGCTGAGTAATTTTGCAGTCCTCAACAAAATGTGTGATGATTTGTGGCTGTCCACATTAACATAGTGTACTGTATTTAAAGTGCCACCGAAATTCTGCTGCAGCACAAATTCCATGTCTGATACGAAACTAGTTGAGAAGACTCCATTACCGTCATGGTAAATCAAACCCAGGTTGACATTGTGTGGGGTCCAAGACAATTATTTGTCACTTTCTCTGCGAACCATGAAGCTTGCCCTACATCCTCTACTGTAAATCCCTCACCTGGTAAACTTATCCACAATGAGTGCCGTGAGGGCAGACAACCATATGGTGGATTAAACAAATCTTTAATTAACAGTAGAAGTGGTATATCACACAATTTCATCACAAGCTTTGCTGTGCTTTCCTCTTTGCGAACACTGGGTGGAGCAATATTGCAAAGTACCAGTAATCGTGGTAGAGGGGTAGATGTAAGTATGCCTGAAATAATACGCATGTTGGAATGAAGTTGTATGTCGATCATCCTTGTGTGAGATGAGCGAGCCCATACTGGAGTGCAGTACTCTGCCTCTGAATAACACAGTGCCAAGACTGAAGTGTGTAATATTTGGGCGTTGGCACCCCATGTCATTCTGGCCAGTTTTCCAAGCAGGTTGTTGTGCATTTTGATCTTAGTTGCTGACTTTGTACAATGGTCATGATATGTGAGAGTTCTATCCAAAGTAATGCCTAGATAGAGCAGGTGTGAATCATGCTTTATTCACTGACCACTGAAAACGATGTTCAGCTCTCTGCCTGCTTGTGCATGATATAAATGGAAGACACTAGACACAGTCTTACTTCCACTATTAATCAGGCGCCACCGATGACAATAATCGGCCATAGCCGCCATATCTACATTCAAAACACTCTCAAGTACATCAAAGGAGTGTGACTAATTGCTTATCTGCATTAGGAAGTTATCACTATATCCCTATGAAAAGAGGGCACCATTAAAATACTTTGTCTATTGCACTGTTGTAAAGACAGGATTGCGGAATGCCATGAATACTGTTGGTGGTTTGACGACAATAAGTGATAAGTATCGAGATATAACTATGATCATTGCACTCTAATCACTATAGAGTACCATCAAATACATACTTAACTACCTGCAAGCCTTACTACAGCTTACAGTATTAGCTCATATACAATACTTCATCAAAAATCTATGTTTAACATTGATCAGTATGCCTACTGGTATGGCAACCGAGGCAAATACCTATCCTAGTTAGTTGTGATGATACCTGTAGTTGCCACCAATGAAACAAAGTTTTCCAAAAATAATGTGATTGATTTTAGCTAGTAAGTGTACAACCAATTAACCCAAAAGGTGTAGATGTTACTTAATCCAGTCTGGCTAGGTCTTCACTATATGAACTCTGAAGGTCATGAGGTATATTAATAGTTTTACTCTATAGGCTGCACAAATGTTTTAAAGATAATGTGTTAAAGTTTTAAGAGCCACATTTAGTTCAATTCAACGGGGAAACTGAGGAACAGAAAAGTTAAGTGGCTTATACCAGATTACAGAGCAAGTCACTGGCTGGAACTAAAACAGTACAATACTATGTACACTTGGGATTAAAACAACACAGTGACAGACCTGGGATTTATGTACAGTATCATGTACATTTGGGATACAATATACACTGAACAAAAACAACTATTCTTTATACCCAATTTAATAATGCTTCCTCCACAGCACACACTCCTGCAGTGCTTTCTAAAGGGTTGATTTGCATTAACATAATGAGGTGGTGAAGCCATAAGGCACCATGCTGATAAAACTGGAGACTGAAGTCCTACATCCATAGGAAAGGCACAGCATGAGCAGTCGTAGGCAAGCGTCCCTAGGCTGCTTCACCAAAGTGTTTCAACGCTGTCCTGTGTGGTTGAGAAAACAGTGCCCAGCTCAATCCAGCCCTTGGGATCTTTGCTGAGATGGCCAAGAAGACTGCCACATTGCGATGTGGATAATGTCTAGTAGGAACTGAACTGAGATGTACACACTCATATCGCGTGGGTCAACCAACGACGGACCTGGAATGGACTTGAACCAGCAACCAAAGAGAAGGGCTCTAAATTCAACACAACAGCATTTTCCACCTTGCTGAAAATTCCAGGGCAGCTGTTCCTATGCTAGGTCTCTGAGCCAGTGAGGTAGCCAGTGACCTGAGGATTTGCAGAAAGGCCATCTGCTCTCAACAGTGGGAAAGGGCCTTTGGGCTTTTAGGAAGAAATCCTGTGCTCTGGGATTTTTCTCTCTGTGCTGTGGGCCCAAAACACCCCCATGGTCTCTAAGGAGAGGGAGGGTGAGAAACAGATGGTAGGATTCGGGGGGAGGGGAGAAGGAGATTAGGAGACAACAACAAAAAGGAGGATAAAGGTAAAGAGAAAATAAGAGAGATAAATGAGGGGAGGAGGAGAGGAAGCCGGAGAGAGAGATGAGAAAGAGAGAGTGCAGAAGAAATGGTAGATTCTGAGTTGATACATTTTATTTATTCACATTCCTACTCTGTATTAAATTTCCTCAGCAGAAAACAGGGAGCTGTAATGTGTTCGTGTGCAGGGGTAAACATCCAGCAGACAGTGGAGCAGGTGAAACGTGGGAAAACACATCAGCACTCATTTCTTCCAGTCAGAACAGAGTCCCAACTTATATAAGCCTGAACTCTACAGTTAACATTTTAGAGACAGAGCTTTGTTATTAACAGGGAAAAACTGTACAACATATTTTACAAGCCTTTGTCTCCTTGGACAGTTATGAAACAAAATAAGGAAGGAAATCAGGCATGAAAAAAATATACCAGTGGGAGACTAAATCTTTTATGATTATAATGAAAAACATTTTCTACAGACATTTATTAGCAGGGACTTTTGGCTCACTCCCGTGCAAGGACTTAACGGCCTTTAATTTGAAAAATGTACTAAACCTGCAAAGTGTTTCCAGAGGACGGAAATGAGCTGTAGGTCTAGTAAATTAAGTCACTATTTTTAATCTTTTGGAGGAAGTGAAGCTAAAAACCCTGAAAGGCTCAGTTAAAAAAAAAAAAGTGCACGTTTCAAAATGTTCATTTCCATCACTTTCTCAAGTATCAGCACTGTGTGTGTTAGGGTGTAAGTGAAGGTTGCCGGGCAACTGAGAAAAAGAAACGAAGTAAGTTACAGAAACATGTGTGTGTGTGTGTGTGTGTGTGTGTGCGCGCGCAAAGAGGAAATTATGAAAGACAGCCATGGTGTATTATGTTCATTACAGCTCCCCCATTGGTGCCTTGGGATATGTGGAATTATAATGAATTGATGAGATTGTACAGTGAGCATTACCACAGGGGGGAAAAAATATTCCAAAGGGAAGAAGATGGCAACATGTGAATGTAATGCTCTAACAACTGTATATTGTACAAAGCAGTAAAGAGAGAACCAATCCTGTATCTCCCAGCAGCATTGTCTAATGTGTCTCAGAAGTTTTCCACTGCTATGAACTCACAGATTTTTTTCAGTTCCTTACTTTTCAGCAACTATTAAGTTCAACAATTCAGTGCACAGGCTTTTTTTTCTTTTTTTTAAATATTTATCCTCATCTTCATCTGAATTGAACCAGATGAAATTAGCATGGACTGGAAAAAATATTTAGAGGACACAGGGAAGGGTTACATCTTCTAAACCCAGTGAACATGTGCCATTGCATAAGCACTGTCCCACTGAAAACTGTTATGCCATTGTTTGAAGTGTTAAGTCCAGGAGGTGGGACTGTACTTCTAAGAACAATATAGCAGTTCCAGTGGCCTGAAACACTCACATATATACGTGAATGAGTATTTAAGGGATATAAGTATTCTCGCTTACTACCAAGATCCCCATTTTAACATATATAACACCACTTTGGTCTACATCTTACCAAAGGCAAAGGAAAATTCACACTCTGAATTGTCAAACAGGCAATTCTGGAAGATGTGTTTTAGGGAAACACAAATTGGGCTCAATACAAGAGTGACTGTCCCTTCTGGCTTTGAATTAATGACTCTATGAAGGCAGAAGGGACTCAGAAACCTTTCACAGTTTGAGCAAAACAAATCATCCTTTTATTTATTTACTTATTTTAAATTAAGCAAAATTCCAGGAATCTAAATATGAGATCTGATTTATTTCCCCTACTAATATGGCTGTCTCAACATCTCCCTTTTCCAGGAAAACACACAGACCCTTTACCAATGTTAGTTAACTCCTGATTTCCCCCTGCTCCCATCAGTACAAACCCAGATCCCACATCTACACCCTCTTCTGCCTCCTCTTCCTTACCTCTGATGACATTTGCCCCAGTCTGGGCCCTCCCTCCATCTCCATCCCCACCCTCTTATGCCATCATTCTTAACCTCACACCCATCCTCCTCTTTCCTCCCCTTCTCTTGCTGTCTCTGGAATACCCATTCCATCTCTAAAGTAATCACATCCGTCCATGACCTCTTCATATCTCGCTCCCTCCAGCTCTGGGTTCTCACAGAAACCAGGATTCCTTCATCTGACATGGCCTTAGCAGCTGTCCTCTCTTATGGAGGCCTCTCCTTCTTTCACACTCCCTGCCCTGGATCAGGCCCTGCTGGGGGTGTTGGGCTTCCCCTCTTCCATTCCTGTCACTTCCAACTCCTCCCTTCTCCCCCTTCCCACTCTATCTCCTCTTTTGAACAGCACTGCAGCTGACTCCTCTCCTCTCCCCCTCCATGTTGCTGCTGTTTACCATCCACCCAACTCCTCCAAACATCAGCCTTCCTCTCTGATTTCAACCCATCTCTCTCTTCTTCTCCTGACGGTCTCCCACATTCATCCTCAGTAACTTCTTCTTCCATGTTGGTGACTCCTCTGACCCCTTAGCTTCACGTTTCCTCATCCTCACTTCTTCATCGCATGTGGAGCCCGGGTTCAACTCTTCCAGTCATGAAAAGGACTCAGCTTGGTCTTCATCAAGCTCTGCTCTCTCTCTCTAATCTCTCTCTTGCGGAGTTCCCCCTTTCCA
Source organism: Malaclemys terrapin pileata (assembly GCF_027887155.1). NCBI lineage: Eukaryota > Metazoa > Chordata > Testudines > Emydidae > Malaclemys > Malaclemys terrapin. The sequence goes on from NC_071508.1 coordinate 122,829,188, forward strand.
ACTATTGCCTGTCACACTGCCTTATCACCTCTATGATTTCCAGTGCAGCAGTGTGGTTGATTTCTTATCTACTCTCACCCCTCTCTTCCTTGCATCTCTCTCTCCCCATTTTCTTCCACCGATACGGTTATTGCTTCTCTCCTTGTTTCATTTTCCTCCACCCTTGAATCTGACCTCTGTCTAGGCTATGTTTAAATCTTTGAGATTCTTTCTGAATGACACCTCTAAGATACAGCCCTTCCTATCATTCCACACCGCTGAAGCGCTTATCCCTCATCATGTTACATCTTGATTACTGCAACTGCCTACTCTCTGTCCTTGGCAAATGCAATCTTGCCTCATTCATATTCGTTCAGAATGCTGCTGCAAAGATCATTCTTGTACCATTTTGCTTTGACCATGCTATCCTTCTCTTTGCATCCCTTCCCTGGCTCCCTCTTTATTGTAACAAACATACCTATTGTCTCCACTGTCAAAGGCCTAGCCCCACCCTACCTATCATCTCTCACTCACTAACAAAGTGTTGACTGCCACTTCTGACTGGCCCATGATATGAGCCTCCATCGCCCACTCGTTAAATTTTCAAACAAGCACCTTCATGCTTTCTCCCAAGCTGCCGTTCATGGTTGAGAAAAATTCCCTGTAAACATCTGCAAAACTACCTCATTATCCACCTTCAAATTCCTCTCCAAAACACTCCTTTGCTGTGATGCCTACAAAAAAACTTAACAACAGCTAGGGCACCGGTGTGTTGAAACCATTGTTTCCTTGTACTCCCCTTGACTACCTGTCTGTATCCATTTGTTACCTCTTGTCTTATATTTAAAGGTCAGTGTTTTTGTTCTGTTTTTGTACAGCACCTATCACAGTGGGGTGCATGACTAGGGCTCCTAGGTGCTATGATAATATAAATATTAAATAATAACTTCAAATTTTCCCACCAATCCCATTGCTTTCAGCCTTCAAGCTGTTCCACTTTTGCATTACCAAGCCTCTACCGCAGTGTACACTCCTGTATAATATTAGCAATAACACTTATAGTGTCCGCCTACTTGTCATACCAAATTAATTAAAATCCACCTTCTAAAAAACTTCAAAGGGATTAAGCAAGTGAGTGGTTGTAACAGAAGAAGTTTGGAAAGTAATGAATATGGGCCAACAGTGGCCATTCTAAAGCAAGACTTTTCTACAAGAAAAATTTCAGGTGCTTGTTAGAAGTGGGGAAAGAAGGACTGAGATTGATTTCAGGCGGGGGAAGAGAGTTCTACACCAACCGGACTCCCACAGCAATGATCTCCTCACCAAACACTGTGGCAGGACTGTTTAATATCAAGTGGTATCTAAATGCAGATATCCATCAGGTTCACATTCTAAATGCAGCTTCCACTGTGAAGGGATTTGAAAACCTACCGTGGTACCTTTTTGTCAATTGCTGTTCACATCAGGCCAGGAAGACAGGCCAGTCAGCCTTTTCCTAAGATGGATCTCAAAGTTGCTCTGGGAGGGAGGTTACGAGATAGGAGGAGAGGGGAGAAGGATGAGGACTGGTGACCTCTGAAGGTAGAAAGCAACACAGCTACATCTACTTCCAGAAGAACAGTGGCTCAGAGAACAGAAGTACTTGAGGTGGGTTTTGCAGTATGTAACTCACAGACTACACTGGCCATATATTAAAGGGAGACAGCAACTTCACAATCTGCCCTGGGCGCGGGGTGTTGTGTAGCTGAGCTGCCCCAGGGACAGACCAAGAACGACTCTCTGATGCACAACTCACCTTTGACGGGAAGGAAGAAGTAATCCGAGCCTACTCTTGGCCAACAGCAGATTAACTCCCACTTTGCTCCTGGACATCTCTGCTGTCTGGTGCATTGGATGGATGGAGTCAAGGCTCTGCCCTCACCTGTTCTCTGTGCACACAGCACACCCCCATGCCTGTTCACCCTGTTGTACTGGGCCTGGCCATTCAGGTAGCCTCCAAGGGGCGGAGAGGGGCTTGCAGACCTTACACTCTCTTTTGTGGGCATGCTGGGCAAGTGGCAATCGTAACTGCAAAGGTGCCAGGAGTACAAACTGTAGTGGTCCATGGACTGGAGGGTAGATTTATTTTCTGACTAAAAATAAAACAAAACACCCAAACACTGCTGCTAAGCACAGCAAAAAGAAAGCTCATGCTGATGCTTATTATTCTGGTGAGATGTTTGTTACACCACATTGTTCTCAATCAACACTGGCTATCCAATTTTCCTTCTAAGGTAAAACTGGTATTTCTTCCTTGGCTTTTGCAAGGAGGTTAAGGAAATGGGCATTTGGCATGAAGTCAAAACCTAACAAGAAAACCCATAATTTTAGAGACGTGCAGGCTGGGAAAGATCAATTTCAATATTCTAAACCCCAGCAATGAACTGGGAAAGTCAAACATTAGCTCAGTGGTTCCCAACTTATTTTGGTGGTATTCTCCGTGCGATGGAGTGGCAGGGCAGGGTCTCTGCCCTGGTGTCCCTTAACAAAACGCCTGGCATGATTGCTAACCATCTGTTGTCCCGTTCCCCCACCCCCATCTATTCTCTCCTTTCCCTGATCCCCTCTACTCCTTTTCATTTTCTCCCTTTCTCCGTGTTGTCTTGTGTATTTTTGCCTCTTCCCCCACCTTCTTGGTGGCAGCCCCTTCACCACAGCACATGCCACCACTTAGCAAATGGCTACTCAGCCAGCACTGCTCTTGGTGCAAGCATCCGCAGCTGGCTCTGTGGGACCACGCTCATGTGTGCTCTCACGACTGAGCTGAGTGCTACAGGAGCAGAGGACAGGAACACAGCAGGCCAAGAGACATTCCCATGTCAGCCTACACCACGAGCTGCACTGGAGCAGAGACCCAAGGAAGGTAGCTTCCAAGAAAACCCTCGCTGCTCTTTACCAGCTATGGGAGCACATGGGGAGTGGGTCCAGAGCCAATCTTCCACAAGAAGAAGGATGAGCCAGTGGCTAGAGTGCTAGTATAGGACTCAAGAGACAGGGCCAATTCTGTGCTCTGCCACAGACTTCCTGTGTTATCTTGGGCAAGTCACTTAGTCTCTATGCGCCTCAGTTCCCATCTATGAAATAGAACTAATAAGCCTTCTTCATCTCACAAGGTAATTTCTGGATAAATACACACACAAAAAATTGCAAGGCACTCATATACTATGGTAATAGGGGCCACAAAGAATTAGCTTTTTCTCTCTTCTCCCCATCCCCCAGATTAGTCCTAGTTTGGGAAACTGCATGTACAGTATCAAAAGAAAAAAATTTATGGAACTAACAATGTTGTGTACAACTCGAAGGAAAAAACTACCCAAATTACTCACCGGAAAGAGGATCTTTGCCAATCGTTAAAACGTTTGGTAAATGCATAACGATCAGCTGCTGGAGGACCTCCTAAATGAAATGGAAAATTGTAAACAAGAGTCAGTCAAGAATCCAAATCAATTAAATCACACAAAATACATAGCTCTATTCATTCGCAAGGCTTCGGCATGCTGGCAGTTAAGGAGGTCACAAGGTGAAGTCTCACATGAGACATAAATCACTCTTTGAAGATGGCTACAGACTCTACAACTGAGATACACCAATGGTCTCTTATAATGATGGTTAACGTAGGACTTAAGGGTCTCACGATACTAATAAAAATGAATGCAAAGTGATGCCTGGGCATAGCCATCAATCACACCTTTCCTCCTGACAAGACCTTTGTTCACATAGCGCTCAACCCATAGTTGCTGCTATTTTTCTGGATTTACAGCTGCAGCATGTTGACCAAAGCTATGTGGGCCATTTTGGTATGCCTGGTTAATTTAAATAATTCATCAAATTATTTCATGGGTCTGGACATTTTAAGGATGGATTGGGGGGAGGGGAGGAGGAAAGAAAGTTATTAAAGTGATCTCCTGCACTGCTGTGAGAAATTGGACTGAAAAGCTGTAATTCTTTAGGTACAGGAGAGCTGACACCCTGCCTAAATACTAATTTTTCCCATCATGGGTCTTGGGCAAGTGTAATTTTAATTTTGGGGGGTGTGGGGAAATCCCCACAATAGATGGAGAACAGGAGGTCACGTTACTTTGGCAGGTTCCATTTTTCAAAAACTGTCAGCAGTTTGAAGCTGAGCAGGGCCTTGAAGTGCCAGAATGGGTCCTGAGGAGATGGATTGGCAGACAGAGGGCAGGTGCAGTGGTCAAAGGTGCACGGTAAGTACACCACAGAGATGACATTCATGGGATAAATTGCAGAACCATGTGATTCATGAATATTTTGTGACCTAGCATGAAGGTAATTTGCACTCATTTGGGACAACACCATTATTTCTCTCTCTTTCCCCTCCCCCGAATAAAAAGATGGTCTTGTGTTTCATGCACTGGACTGGGACTCAGGAGATCCAGATTCTCTACCCATCTCCCCCTAACCTTTGGTAAGTGCCTTAACCTGCCTGTCTCCATTTCCCATCTTACTTCAGAGGATGCTGCGAAGATAAATTCATTAGTGTCTCAGATATTATGGGAATCAGAGCCATAGCAAAGACTATAAATAAAGCACACTGTATGTGTGTGTGTGTGTGTCTCTCTCTCTCTTTATATATATATATATATATATATATATACACACACACACACACACACACACATTTCTAGAAAGAGCTACCGATTCATCCAAACACACACACCCTTAAACTACTGGATTGTTATTTCTGCACTTTGAGAACCATCACAAAAGGAAAACTGAATCTGAATGGGTAAGGAAATCATTCACTGATCTAGCAGTGTCTAGGGAGGAATTGGAAGGAATTTTTAAAACCATTTTGGGTGCAATATGTTTCATCTTTTCTCTGCTCTCAACTTAAATAAACAACAAATGTTTAAAGCAATGGTTAGTTTGCACAAAGAAGAAATGTGTTAATACCACAGCTGATACCTTTGGTGATGTTAGGAAACAAGAATTTAACCAAACACTACATTGCATCAAGTTTTATGACTTGGACTGACTGTTTGCTGAGTCATTATCCAAATGCTGTACGGTACACATATTTTCAAGACATGCTAAACAAAAGTTTGTTTCCACTTGTTGCCAACAGGTGCAAAACACATTAGATTTCACAGCACATGGCCGGAATATTATACTCTGCTAATCAGTTCCATAATGCATTGTCTTCTTTGGCAGATGCAAATTGTGACAATTCTGTTAATGAACTTGTCTCTTACTACTGAGTTCCTTGGCAAAGGAAAATTTTGTTTCAATCATCCAGCGCATGGAGCGGCACTGAGGCAGGAATGCATAAAGAATTCTTGTTGTCTTTGTCTGATCATCAGATCTCTTGCTATTTAACCAACAGAGACAAAAGGCACTGGGGCTAAACTTTATGTAGTTAGCATTCCCACACACTCCTCCTGCAAATTATTATTTGATTACATCACTCAGTATTTCAATGACTAGTTTCCCTTCTAGTTGTGTGATTTTATTCTCTGTGAGGTGGCATGCAGGAATCTTTGATTAGTTGTTACTAACATAAGAAATGGGCCCAAACTGTGAACATCATATCAAACCATGATTTTCTAATTCAGATTAAAAGATTCCATCTGATGCAAGAGATTGTACCTACTTTTCTCTGACCTGGTTTTAAGCTAAAGAACAATTATCTTTACCCATGCTATTAGCATCATCTTAGATATTAATAATAGTAATAGTCTTATATAGTAAATAGTAAGGCTCTTATATGGAGCTTTTCATCAGTAGATCTGAGGAGGTTGGTATCATTATCCACCTTTTACAGATGGGGAAACTGAGGCACATAAGTGAAATGACTTACCCGAGCCACACAACCGGCCAATTACAGAGCTGGGAATAGAAGCAGAGTCCCAGTCCAATACTCTATCCATTAGGCCACACTGCCTCCCTCTAACAAGATCACAGAATTCTTAAAATCCTGAGTGTGCATCAATATTTCTTTTATTTGTTTAGTTTTGGCATTTCCTCTCAGCTTGGACAACGAAAATCCAGCCAGCCAGTTTTACTTTCAGATCCTCAATGCTGCATTATTTGAGTTGCATACACTGATGGAAAATGTTTGTTTAAAGGCAGCTGTTTTCTATTGGAATTGTAAAAATTACAAACATTTCTATTAGCCGAGGGTTTTGAAGACATCAGGATTCATAAAATATGAAGCAATTTTGAGCTTTGAGCGCACTCACATATGACTCTAAAAATGAGCTGGAATGTTTACTGTCCCAGTGATTTGCAAATCAACTACAAGTAAGACTCCTCCCACCCCCCACCCCCAAATGAAAGCTCTTCAAATTCAACCTGGGCTCCAACAATGGAGCTGTATTCTTTACGGCTCATGAATCACCAGTATTAAAAAGATTTTATGGGCCAAATTCTATTTTCAGTGTTACAAGCCCACAGTCTTCCCATTATTACAACAGGAGTAAATGAACAGGAGTACATGAAAACGAAATCTGGCCCTACAACTGGAACTTAGTTGACAATAAGCAAATGGTAAATAGAGTGTAACTTATTTCTACAAGGTGTAGTAAGCACTTGTATTAGGCTATGTCTACACTTATGGCAGCGTGTAGTGCACAGACATTGCCGTAGCATGGATATACAGAGCAGTGTAGATGGTGATGCGCTGCTTAGGTGAGTACAGACATGCTAGAACTTTAGGGTATATTCCCTACACAGTTCTCTACACGCCCAAGCAGTGTCTCCTATGTCTACACTGCTGTTTTTAGCAGTGTAATGTCCCGCTGCCTACCAACTATCAGAGCCATTCATCTCCACGTGTAGCTCAGTGTGGACGCAGCCTGCTTTCCAGTGCCGCATGTAACTACATGTACATGTACACGCCACCGCAAGTGTAGACAAAGCCTTAGACAACAAGGAGGTTGTAATACTTGTTAAATGCTTGGAGCTGGATATGGATTTTGAAACAGAGGAGTCTGAAAGAAATTGTAAGTCTCCTCCCCTTCCCTCCCCCCAAGACATTACATTGTGTATGGAAGCCAATGTGAGAGGAGAGGCACTAAAAAGAACAGCAGAATAAAGAAACTACACTGTCCAGAAAGGTTGGTGTCCTTCAGAGCACCAGGGAGGGCTGGTATATAATAAATCCTCCTTTCTCCTAGGAGAGATCCAGTTAACGATTTTAACAGCCGAACTAACCCTTGCTTAAAACAATAAAGGTAAGAACAACAACATATGGTACCAATCTCCCTTAACTATAAGCTATTAGAACAATTAATGGTAATGCTGTCAGCTTTACACCTGAGGCCGTTAACCAACCAAGTGGCCATTAACTGCAAATCATAAATCATTTCACAGAGATTACGGTTTTCCATGTTACTTCGTAATGAAATTTCCATGAAAAAAATAATTTTGATACAGGAAGTGACACTTATGGGATCCTATTCAAACAGCTCATTACTCAGTTTTCAATGCGAACGAGGTCATATCGGAAACCAGCCTCTCCCAAGATCAGAACATCAGAAGGCTGGATGTATTTTCTGAAATCTAGGACCCTTTTATGGTATTGGCAGGTGCCATATTGAACTTCAAAGAACAAGGCTGTCCTATAGCTAGCAGAACCAAGCCCTACCCCCCGCAGTGAAACACCCCAAACTTTAAGGATGTTTAGCTTCAGATCCAAACTGCAGCTTGGGTCTATTTCTATTAATTGGTAAAGCACCCACAAATCATAAGAGTGGATTAAGAATCATGAGCTGTTTCTAAAATAATAAATTTTGTTGGCTTCTTGTTTTTTGCCTTCTGTTTTCTGAGCCTTCAGCGTGCTTTCACGTCATGTTTTAAGCTCTTCTCCGCAACAACTAGGAATGAAAAACTCACTTTTAAAAAATGAAAGTTGAGATTCTCCTGCAGTTCTTTGATTGCAGCAGCTGGGTATTTAAGATAAACAGAAAATAGCATAAGACTCGCAAGAGCCGGCAACAAGGTATTACTAGGAGTCTGAGTCATGAAGTCCCCCTTTACTTCATTCTCTTTGGCTGAAAAAAGTGTTCTAATTTATTCCTGAAGAGTTGCTGAAAACTCTAGTTTTCTTTTTTACTAACCCAAGATTACTCTCAGGATATTTGCTTGTCTGTCGTTATAGGCAGATGGGATGTAAGAGCATTTCCCATTCTTAGTCTGCATGGTCATATGTTAATATTTTATTCAGCAACAGGTTAGTTAGATAGATCCTCTGAAGTTTAGAAGGGAACATTCTTGAGCAGCACAACCCTATCCCAGGTTCAACTCTTAAAAATACCTGTGAATCAGCAGTGCGAAAAACGGCTCAATCAGTCTGCAATTTCTAACAGCTCTTGCGCTGATGGCTCCAAGGAGCTCAGGGCTGCAGGGTAGGCTAGACTTCTGTCCCCACAGCAGTGAGGGAGAAAGCTGATTCAGACTGGTTCCTAACTGGCATCTCTGTATTAGGAAAGCAAGGTTGCTGGGAAAGGTAGTTTCTTGTGGCAGCCATAGTAACTCCAGAGTGAGGAGCAAGTGGTTTCAGGGAAGCAGCTCTGAAGTTTATAACAAAGCCCATGACTTTGTGACCCCAGCTCTAAACAAAGCATGCTAGGAAGTATGTAAAACCGGCCTTTCCACAGCTGAGAGAGATCTGGAAGGATGCAGGTTGTGCCAATGAGTCTCTCATGGGGAAATAAAAACAACTTCGTTTTGTTTGCCTGTATAATCCTTTGCTTTATAATGGCATACCCCTCTGATGAGTGTCTGAACCAATCAAACTGTGGATGATTTTTTGTCTTTTAAGTGAACTGAAATAAAGTCCTGAGCAGGACTATTTTTCTGTTTACCAGTTCCAAAGTTGGGCTTTGGGGTTTTCTGCTTGTCTGGTCTGGGAAACAGAACTTAAAATGTTCACTTAACTGGAGATGGGCCAACCCCAGAACCCCAAAGACGTGTCTCTGGATTGGGGGTGGGAAAGAAGACTTCTGTTGCAAGTAGGATCTAAAACCTTAAGAGGCTCATTTTAAGGCTATGGGGCAGCTGAAATCTCACAAGAACAGCCTGAAAGATTTAGGTGACATGGAAATTTAAACCCCAAACTGAACCTCAGCCCTGATTCAGCCTCAAACCAGAATCCCGGCCTAATCAGGATCCAAACACTACCTCCTCAGCCCAGCTGTACCATCCATTTACATGTTTTTCGAAGGCTACTACATGATTTACACAGAACTTCTCTCTGCAACACAGTACAGTGTTAATGTACATTCACCATTAACTTCTCCTGTAGATTTAAATTAACTTTTCCCTGAATTCTAAAAAAATATGTAGGCACTAAATAAATTATCTAAAATTTGCAGTCTCTTGGCCATTGTAATTCAATGCCCAAGCCAGGTAAGTCCACTTAAGAATACTATTTAACTAGAAAATGCTAATTGCCCAGATGACTGAAAGCCAAATGGCCCTTTCCTACTTACTCATAATTACCATAAGAAATATCATCACCGGCTTTATCTTCACCACAAAGACATCACTACTGACCCAGAGTGGCTAGTCTAAATTTCAACATAAACTCAGGCCCCATAGAGTGGATGGGGCTAACAGAAATATTAAGGCTTGTCATGAGTTTCTTTGAGTTCTTAATTGTACATTATGATCAAAGTTTCACCTCCCCTATACCTATGACCTTAATACGTGTACCAGAAAAATAAAACTATGAGCCTGATCCTGGAAATATCACGTGGAGTGGGACTACTCACTGTAGTAAGCACCACACGCTGGTATAAATTGTCAGAGCTTCATTGATGTCAGTAGACATCTGACAATTTATACCAGTTGAAGCTCAGTCCCCACAACAGTAAGTGTTGGCAATTCTGGATCATGATAGCAACTGATGGTTTCATTCATTATACCTGGCTGTCACAGAATCCAGGGGTACACATGAGATGAAAATTGCACTGACTAGAGAGATAGGCCCCAAGTCAAAGAGGTGATTGGATTCAAGGTATTTTTGGTTCAGAGCAATTTCTAATTTGCTAGAGAACATACAGGAAAATAGGCTTTTCTTCAAAACTAATTTAATTATATTAAATCTAAGCTAAATTTAAATATTTTCAATTTTGTTTTTATACATCAGTGAAAACAGTTATTTTTAAAGTAGTAACATAATCTGTTGCTTGCAGACTGCAGAAACAAAAACCAGGAAGGAAATTTGATTTTCAGTGCCCCAGCTGGGATAAAGGTTAAAAACTGACAAGTAAATTGGATTTTAAAAATTATTTCAGTTTTAATGAGCCCGGGGGTTATTAGTTACATGAGTAAATACATTAAACATACAATGTTGTAAACCAAAGTGACAGTGCCCTTTAAAGGTTAGACAAGATAAAACAAGTTGTTGCTGGGAAATTTCAGTGCAATTAAATACAAACAGATCTATCAAAAATCTCTACGTATACAACTTACAATTTGCACATACCTGAGCACAGTTCTTGTACAACTAGGAGGTACTTGTTCCCCAGGTAACACATTATATACATGACAAATTATTTGATTAAGAACTTTGCTTACTTCTGCAACAATTTTATTTATTATTTGATGGACAATAGGATTAGAAGTGTTTCAAAGGCGATTTTTGAAAACCAGCAACTTAGAAAGAACAATTCCAAAACCCCATCAAATGGAAACTAAAAGCCAGTAAAATAGCTGTTGCTTCGTCCGTTGAGAATAATCAGCCCTGACAATCATAGGCTGGAATTTCAGCAGGAGGGCAAAGTGAAGGAATCATATCTCATCGTAACTATACAATGCGTACGTGGGATCCATATAACTGCAGTAGCAGCCAAAGGAGAGAAAAATAAACCCAACATAGGTGCAGCATGAACAATGTTCTATTAAAAAGTTTAATAGGGTCATGGCAGCATACAGAGGATTATTCTTAGACAACTGGCACTATAAAAAGAGAACCTCCATAAAGCCATCTTCCACCAATCCAGTGACACATTACTGGTCAGATACCATCACTAATGATCAGTGTTATGATTGTTATGTGTGTTATGGGAACACAGAGGTCCCAGTCAGAACGAAGTCCTAACATGCTACATGCTGTACTAACACATTACAAAATAACCTTTGCCCTGGTTAGCTTATCATCTACAGACCAAGTGCAACAAGAAAATATGACAAACAATAGGAGGCAAGGGAGGACAGTAGGGTTGCCAACTTTTTAATCGCACAAAACCGAACACTCTTCTCCCGCCACTGCCCCGGAGGTAGTTTGAGTGTGGGAGAGGGCTCAGGGCTGGGGGAGGAGGTTGGGGCATGGGATGGGGTCTGGGCTCCAGGCAGCATTTACCTCACTCAGGTGTTTCCCAGAAGTAGCGACATGACATGTCCCTCGGCTCTGAGGCACAGGGGCGACCAGGGGGGCTCTGCCTGCTGCATGCACCTGCTGGCACCACCCCTGCACCTTCCATTGGCCGCAGTTCCCAGCCAATGGGAGCTGCGGAGTCAGCACTTGGGGTGGAGGCAGCCTGCGGAGCCCCCCTGATTGTCCCTCTGCCTAGGAGCCAAGGGACATGTCGCCACTTCCAGGGAGCCACGTGGAGCCAGGTAGGGAGCCTGCTAGCCCCGCCCAACCAGACTTTTAATGGCCCACTCAGCGGTGCTGACTGGAGCCGCCAAGCTCCCTTTTCAACCACATGTTCTAATCGAAAACTGGACACTTGGCAACCCTGGAGGACAGAGGAAGGAGAAAATGAAAATAAGATCCTCTGGTTATAAAGAGAGATACTGCATAACTAGGTTATTCCTGAAGGTACCAAATTTACTATTATTATTTTTAAAATAAATAAACTGGCTATTCCCAGCTGGCACACAACGGAACCATCACTGACAGGATGATGTCTTGCAGAAATTGCAGCAGAAGTGGGTCTTGAAGAGGGCATGAAGGAGGGCAGGGGGGTCTTATCAATGATTTCATAATGTCAAGTCATGTAAGAGAAGTTCTGATTAAGATGCACTTCTTGGCATATATAAGTGGCTATTGAAATATTATAAAATATGGCACAATGTATTGCATTTTAAGACGTTTGTTCCATTCCTTAAAGTTTGAATTCATTCCATGTAGAAAGCGACTGCGATTTACATACCACAAAGTAATAAACCCAGAAAAAGCTATTTTATCAAACAAAATACAAAAACTGCCATGCCTAACAGTGTAAAACAAGGATTCACAAAATATAGGGTGCACATTTTAAGATTATTTCTACATAGTAATTCAGTATGACACAAACTTTATTCCCTCGCCTCCCTGACTCAGAAATGTCAATCACTTATTTCCATACAATATGCAGCACAGCAGTTGGGTCCTAGTGGCACTATTGATTTGACCCTGAAAGGGAAAATCCAATTGTCGAGGTCTGTGTCCTCCAGGTTTTATTGCCAGCAGCACATTTTACTAATTTAACCACTCGTTGAAAATAAAAAGCTTATTGATTTATCCTCAACCCCCTTCAAAGCCCGTGCAAGTGACTTCACATGCTTATAACAATATCCAGACAAATTACTCTAGACTTTTATTTAATTCCGCCTCCAAATTGTCCAGGGGTGGTTTTTGCAGTAGCAGGGAATAACAAACTGTGTTGTGTTAAAGGGCTGTCACTTAAAATTACAGATGTAACCAGCTAAAATGCAATCCATCTGTTCAACATACATTCAGTTAATCTGTGGTAGTCTCAAGGGCCCATAATAATTTAACCCAACACACGCTGAAAAGAAATAAAATTAAAGCGGTTTAAAATGCAGTATAACTCAGCAGTAAATACCCATTTAAACAAAAATCATTTTTCCATTCACTGTTTGAGCAGCGTGTGTGCGCATGCATGCCTTGACATTGTACATCAAATTCTAACACTGAATCATTAAGTATATTTCAATTTTTAGGTTGAAATTTGCTACCTACTTACAGCAGCCTTGCAAAATTGCCATGAACATTTACCAACCCAGCAACAAATTCTATCAGGCTGCCTGTTAATGAGACGAATGTTAATGACAAATGTAACATTAACATTTTACTTGCCCATCAAAAAAACACTCACCCTGATAAGTGCTTGCAAAAACTGCTTTTATTATAGATCTTAAATAGGTGATAGTTTTCTAACTCTGTTCATAGAGAAGCCAAAATACACAGCCATTGCTACTAACAGACACCTCTTGGCATAGAACACCATTTGATGTTAAATTCTGCCACTGGATTTGGTAATATGAAGTGATCAATTTGTAAGATGGCATCTTAAATGTCATGAAGAGATGCCAAAATGATCAGCCTAAGAGACAACCATGTATTGAGTGATGGGGCTGATCTAATGGCCTAGTGTTAGTGCTCTGCACTGCAAATGAAACATCTGGATTTGAGTCTTGTTTCATGCTCATCAGGACTGGGATTGCTGTGGAAGCAGAAGGTTCAGCCCCTGGATAATGTGAGGAAGAGGGAATGTCTCATGCTGCTCACCAATTATTACTGTGTAAAGTTAAGAAGTATCATTCATGGACTTCAAAGAGGAATCCATCCTGTCCTTTTAGACCATATGGGTGATAGCCATTAGGTAAGGTCTGAAGAGGAGGATGTTGTACAAACTGTACTAGGGAGTGGGGAAGTACACAGATCTGACAGGTAGGAAAGAATTAGAACAAAGAATATGAGACAAAGTAATACAGCTATATCCAAAGGTATAAAGTGCCCCCCTTCAAAACACAGCTCCTTTACCAAACTCTAACCCAGCGACTTTATTTCATTCTTGCTGTGCTTTGAAAAGAACCACATGCACTGGGGAAAATATTGTAACACAAGCTGCTGATCCAAGGGCTAATACCAGGAGGAAGCAAAGCCAGCCACAGGCTGGAGCCATTTCCAAGTTTCTCCAGAGAGACATTGAGATGTCAGCTTCAGCTTTTAAACAAGATTGAACTCCTGCAATGTTAAACTGAGAGCAAGCAAGAAAAGACAAAAACAGGAACATAGCCGGATGTTGGGGATGGGGCCAGTGGATCAGGTGATGGTCCTTGGGGGATTTTAGAAATGACTGACCTGTCACAACTAACGTTTCAGTGAGAAATGAAAACCTTAGCAGACATCATCAAGTTCAGAACAGCTGTATGCATCAGGCTTCACGAATGACTCCAAACGGAATGTACAAAACTCAGCCAGGAGCACACAGACCGGTCATTGCAAGTCTGATAATCAGGGAATCCTTCTCTGTGTCAGTTTCAGATTGAAAGTCTGCCAGTTAAGTCCCACAAGAGTCTAGGGGCTATAGTCTGCCACTTTTCCTCATAATGAGTAGTATCTTACTCAGCAAGTAGCCCTACTGATTTCAATGGGGCTACTCATGGAGTATGCATTTCTCAATGTGAAGAAGTGTGGTCTTAAGTACATAAAATGACTTCAGGGTTGCTTGGATATACAGATGCTAAGTTGTTAAAGTTTTATAAAGAGGCATCATTTACTGGCCTCAGTTTACCAGGCTAACACTCATTTACCATACAAGAGTCATGTGACAATTCATTAATGTTTGTAAATTGCTTTGCGATCTTTGGCTGGATGGCATTAGGGAAATGCAAAACATTATAAGCAGGTACCTGCAAACTAAGCAGCAGTAGATATATGGACATAGGACAGTTACTACTGACCTACTGTATATATGGAATAAATCAGATAAGTAAATGGTTTCAAAGTGATGTCTAAAGTATAGGTCAGAGTTCTTCAGATCAATAATAAGGTATGTAGTGATCCAACCTATGGTTAATGTAAGGTGGAGATCTGCAATAAATTCTGCCAGTGGTAAATACTGGAATATTGTGTACAATTCTGGTCTCCCATGTTTAAGAAGGATGAATTCAAACTGGAACAGGTGCAGAGAAGGGCTTCTAGGATGATCCGAGGAATGGAAAACCTGTCTTATGAAAGGAGACTCAAAGAACTTGGCTTGTTTAGCCTAACCAAAAGAAGGCTGAGGGGAGATACGATTACTCTCTACAAATATATCAGAGGAATAAATACCAGGGAGGGAGAGGAATTATTTAAGCTCAGTACCAATGTGGACACAAGAACAAATGGATATAAACTGGCCATCAGGAAGTTTAGACTTGAAATTAGACGAAGGTTTCTAACCATCAGAGGAGTAAAGTTCTGGAACAGCCTTCCAAGGGGAGTAGTGGGGGCAAAAGACATATCTGGCTTCAAGACTAAGCTTGATAAGCTTATGGAGGGGATGGTATAATGAGATTGGTCTTTGACTATTAGCGGTAAATATGCCCAATGGCTTGTGATGGGATGTTAGATGGGGTGGGATCTGAGTTACTACAGAGAATTCTTTCCTGGGTGTCTGGCTGGTGAGTCTTGCCTACATGCTCAGGGTTTAGCTGATCACCATATTTGGGATCGGGAAGGAATTTTCCTCCAGGGCAGATTGGCAGAGGCCCTGGGGGTTTTTCGCCTTCCTCTGCAGCGTGGGGCACGGGTCACTTGCTGGAAGATTCTCTGCACCTTGAAGTCTTTAAACCATGATTTGAGGACTTCAATGGCTCAGACACAGGTTTGATACAGGAGTGGGTGGGTGAGATTCTGTGGCCTGCGTTATGCAGGAGGTCAGACTAGATGATCATAATGGTCCCTTCTGACCTTAAAGTCTATGAAAAACCATCAGCTCCTGGATTAAAACGGTTGTGAGGGCGGTCTAGGAGTACCAGAGAAATAAGTTGAGCCCTTCACGGATACAAAATTTGTATCCGCATCCAAGCCACGATCTGCAAACATGGTCCGCGGATATCCGCAGATTTGCAGGGCTCTAGAAATAAGTGAGCAACTGGTCTATATAGGTAGGTTTGGAAGGATTAGATTTTGATGGGTAATTGTTGGTAAACATTGATTTCACTGTATACACAAAAACTGATGAAAGCATATTGCTATTGATAATAATTGAAATTTACAGATAGGCAAAGAAAGAAAAATGCTGCTTAAGAGCTTATTAGATTCCCACCTTAATATATATAAAACATGTTGTAATGCTGGCATTAGCAGAGCTGGTGCAGGGGCTTTAACTTTTTGAATCTCAAAACCTGCTGTCATTAATCTGCCTTCCTTTCCCATAACTGTTAAAATTTTAATTGATAAAAACAGAAAAAAATGCTTACAAATAAACCAATATTATCCATCACAATTATAAAAATGAATAAAAATCTATTGGTGATCATCTTACTTTCCTCTCCCCAAAAATAAATAGAAACGGTTAAAAATAAATTTAAACCATGTTTAATTTCTGAAACACATGTGGAGCTTAAAACTGGCAACAGTTTGCAAAAGAGTAAAAAACTTTTTGTGTTCATGCAGCCTATTTTATAAATATATTATTGCAAAATGAACCTACCATTCGCAGAGAGACGAAGTCCAAGTGGAGAAGACCGTATCTTTTTATTCAGACAATACTACACATGGGACAACAGTGTAGCCATGAGAAGATACAGAGAGCAGTGTAGGATTTGTTGAAGAAATAAGTTTTAAAGAGGCTGGAAGGAAGAAAGAAGGGTAACTTTGTGCATGAGAATTCAGAAGCTGATCCGAGCTCAGAGTGCCAACCTGAAAGAAGGTGTGAAACCAAGAGGGCCAAAAGGAGACAAGGGGAGCAGTTAGGTGGCAGGATATGCAGGGAGTGAGTTGGAGGTGGGAGCAAATGAAACATTTTTACTGCTAATTGCTATGGCTGTATAAAAAAAGATACCCAAACGGATGAGATTAGTTTGCTTCCAGGATTCCCTGCAGCAACTCAGCACCATTTCTCTAGGCTTTCAGTGACAGAGGAACTGCTGCTTCTGTGTATTTATTAAATGGTGTAAAATCTTTAAAATAGGTATTCGAAGGAAAGATTTCACTTGGTTCTGTTTGGCTTTTATCTAACACAGGAAAGCTGTTGGTAAGTTTGAATAGGGGAATGATGACCTGAGAAAATGGAGTCTTGTTTTTAAAATGTAGATTAACTTTGGGGCCTGTTCTTTTAGTGTGTCCCTTTGTGGTTTGGATTAGTTACATACAGTATTGCTGCCAGGATCTACTACCCTGCCTATCTAGTTTATCAGTCTTTGGAAACCTTGAAATTCATCCACCAGCAGGTCATTAGCCAGAAGATTTATCCTATTCCACAACTGTGTGCACATAATTTTTTTCTTGAGGGGCCAATGAGGAATCTTGAGTCAAAGATCATGTGATTCTTCTAAGCACTGCTCTACAGTCGTGCTCTCCATCCCTCACCTTGGCAAAAGCTAGTAGGGGAGTGGATTATCACAGGCTGGTAATTTGCACAGAATTCCAAGGGCTTTGTACAGCTGGAGAAGATGAAGCACAAAAGCAGTAAGTTATTTGCCCAAGGTTACATAGGAAGCCCGCGACAGAGCTGAGAAAAGATCCTAGAACTCCTCACACCGATGCCAGTCTGATCTCCAGGCCATGCTGCAATTTTAATACTCTATCAAGTGACAGAAACTGTTCAGTAGCCCTAACCAAAAAAAAAAAGGGCGGGAGGGGGGCACCACAAAAGGGAGCTAAACTTCTGAAAAAGGTTCCACACCCTCAAAACATCCCCTCCACCCTGATGCGCCTTTTGGATTTTTCCACTTAGGCCACATCTAAACTTATAGTGACCAGATAGCAAGTGTGAAAAATCAGGACAGGAGGTGTGTGTATGTGTGTGTGTGTGTGGGCGTAACAGGAGCCTATATAAGAAAAAGCCCCAAATATTAAGACTGTCCCTATAAAATCGGGACATCTGGTCACACTATCTAAACTATAGACTTCTGCCAGGATAACTATGTTGGTGATGAGTTGTGATCTCTTGACTGACAGAAGCCCCTAGTGTAGATTCAGTTTTGCACTTTACTGGTATAGCTTGTTTCACTCAAGGAGGGCTGGAATAAGTGTGCCGGGAAAAGTGCAGTTTTTCCAGGATAAGTTGCATCTGCACAGCACTACTGATATAGCATACTGATACAGCTATTACGGGAAAGGGCTCCTAGTGTAGACATAGCCTTAGTTTGCTAATACTTTCTGATGGCTTGGCCACTAAGTATCCTTTGGAGGAGGGAGGAGTTCTCCATAGCAGAGCAATGCCATGTGGATGAAGACAGGCATTTGCAACTGACACTCAGCTACTAATCAAGTAGATTGCTGCCACAGATTTGTTTCTTCAAAGCAGAGTCATGTGTGGCCCAGAGACAATTGTATCATATCACCAGCAGAACAAAATCTCTGTTTTTTTGCAACTTGCTGCCATCAAGGCACTTGAAAGAGAAGCCTCCCCCCTTCCATTCCAATGAGACCTTTCACTGACATCTGTTCACTTTGTTAACTGTCAGCTTGAAGTTACCATGACAAAAAGAGACAGCGTTTCCACAGTGAATAGCCCCCAGCAGCTACTAAATGCAAGCAGAGTCAGAAGGAAACCAGGGGCACCAGGGAAGTGCCTCAGCTTCCGCCCCTGCATGGAGAGCTCTGCTTTTACCATCTCCTGTTTCATTCTCTGCCCTAGCTTATTATATGATATACATAAAGCATAACAAAACTAGCCAAGCTTAAAAAAATCGAGAGCAAGATCGACAACGGAAGCAGGTTTTATTGGTCAGAAAAAGCAACTGCTCTCTTAATGGAACAGACTGACTTGTTCTGTGACTACATCAAAGTCCAAATGGAAGTTAGAGGGTTGTTGGAGAACCGAGGAAGGACACAGACTTACATTACTTTAACTCTTTACGCTCCTTAAGGGGTGCAGCACATGAAGAATGCAGGAACTGGCCAAGAAAAATGTGGAATGAGCAGGGACATACTCCGGAAGCTTTGTTTATGCAATGGTGACAAAGCTAATACTTCCCAATGGAAATGGTGCCCTTTGCCTTATTGTTAATGGCACCGCATCCTGTCCATCTCCACCTGGTTTACTAAGGGGAGGGGCAAGAAGCTAAATCATTAGCAGCTTACAGTTCAGATTTACTGTCTGAGTATAACCTGATACCAGACCATTAGCTTTTGCAAGGGTTAGAAATTTTGTATTGCAATAGTAAAAACAAGTCATTGCAGATACTGAAAGTGGAAGTCTAATTCTGACTTGATGTGAACAGGAGGCACTGCATTGGCTTTAATAGAGTTACATAATCTTTCAACTCAGCCCCATGTGTTAGCAATTATTCCTGCTGTTTGTAACATGCATGTGTGTGGCTGAAATGAAACTCAGCAGCACCCTGAAATGTGCTGGTGAGCAAATAAGTTGGAATATGTATCACTTAATAAATAATTATCATTAGTTCTCATGCAGCACTCTTCAAGAACCACTTTCCATGGAAGTATTTCCAATGCACCCAATACCAGTAGTGCCAAAACACCTGACACGTAACAAACCATCACTGGGAAAGACTATTTTTCATTTAGTCCTAGTATCACTCAGAGAAAATAAGCACAGGGTAAACAACAGGCCTGCTGACAGGAATTCTGGGCTCCAGGGCAGAACAGTCAATGGGCCCCCCATGCCCGCCTGACTCCTGAGCAATGCTGTGTCTGCGCTGCTGGTGCCCAATGAGCTGCCGGCTGCACTGCTGGGCACGCTCTTCTGGCACAGCCAGGGCTTCCATATGCCCACCTGGTTGGGTTGGGTTGCCAACTGTCTAATCGTTCAAACCCAAAGGCCCTTTTTCAAGAAAGGGGATGGGCAACATATATTTATACAAACACACACACTACATATCTGTTACATATGGCCATGTGATAAGTGAACTTATCTATAGTTCTGTACTGTATCAAGCACCTCTAACCTTAATCTTCCCTTTGTCTATTAGTTAATTTCCCTAGCACCTATTCTAACATGCCTGAGCTATCTTTTCCCCATATTAACTTACCAGAGAAATATTTCCTCCTCCTCCTCTAAATGTGGATTTCCCTTTCAATTACTACACCTGCCTGAGGCCCAGGATGGGCAAGATTAATGCTTGGAGCATTGACAAATCTTCTATACATATAAATGTATTTGGTAACTTTAACGTCTGAAATCACATGGCTATAATATATAGTTATAATATTGATGGGAGGGACAGATTACCAGCTTTTCAGTGGAACACACAGCACTTACTGTCCCATTTTTATGCACAAAATAAAATAAACTCTACAGTCATTAGCAACATAGTTATTAAGGCACCTGGCTTCACAGGCTCAGGGATTAAATAAAAATAAATAGTCTGAATGCTATTTAAAAACTCTCAAACGTTTTTAACATATATGGCATGTACAGAACATATTTTGCTGTAGTGTGGCATTGTTTGGGATGATCTGCATAATTCGCTTGTGGCTTTGCCACTCATGAACAATGCACCCATCTCACTCTTATGATAAAACCTGAATGTCACCATGTGAGCTTTGGATATTCTATTTCACACACATCCCATAAATTATGCCATTAAAAATTAAACAATTTGCCAGGCCATGGTGATTGTGGTACTGTAATATTATCTCCTATTTTAAATACAGAAAGGTACTACTATTGTTGTAAAAACTGCAGAACAATTTTTTAAAACACAAATGCAGTCATTAGGAAATATGATTTTAACAGTTGCCCCAATTTTTGCTTATACTTAGACTATAAAATAATGCGTATCCAAGAGGTCTCTGTGTGCTAGCTGTTAGGAAAGGCTGATTTATTGACTGTAACCCACCCATGTGTGTGCACGTACACACAGAGTGTCCATACAGTTTTAAGGAACACTGTGTTTCAGACTTGCCAACCTTAGCAGTGTCCCTTTAAAGATCTGAAACTACTGATTAGCCCTGCTTAATACAATCTGTGTAATCTACTGTGGATCTTACAGATAACTAGCAACTGTTAACATTAATTAACTCAGCAGAGCTTTAACCTCTCCTTCCCCCCACCCCCAGGCTCTCCCTGGAGTCCCCGAGTTAAGGGTTTTCTTTTAAAGCAGCACTAGTGCATGACTTAGCTAGAGTTATTATTTAAGTGTCATCCTTGTGCATCTAGGGTGGAAAGCCATTAAATAATTTACACACATTTTTTAAAGGGATTTCCTCTCCCCTTTTTGACTTGCCTTCTCTAATACCTGCTGTAGTCCTAACATGCTTAATACGTATAATATCCTGGGAATATCCATGAAACCCCAAGAAAAATTTAGAGGGTGCAGCTGCATTCTAAGAGCTCCTTTCTTCCACCATCTGTCACAGAGACAAAGGTAAGCTGTGTCACTATGTAATTTATTAACATTCACAAAAGATTAAGGACCTAATACCCCTGCTATTCCAGTGTTAAGGCTTCCAAGCATTATATTTTCAGTATTGTCAGCTCTCACCGTTGCAATCTCGAGTCTTGTGATATTTGGTAAAACCCCAGCTCCTGGAGTCAGGTAATTATGTGACAAACCTCTACTTTCATTTGAAAAATAAATAAATAAATAAAGGTTAAGGTTCTAGCTCTCGTGGTTGAAGAGAAAAACTTGAAAAATGTGACCCTCTACAGCAGTGGTGGGCAACCTGCGGCCCAGCAGGGTAATCTAATTGCGGGCCATGAGACATTTTGGTGACGTTTACCGTCCACAGGCACGGCCCCCCACAGCTTCCATTGTCTGGGAACGGCAAACCACTGGGACCTGCGGGGGGGGCTGTGCCTGCGTACGGTCAACATCACCAAAATGTCTCACAGCCCGCAATCAGATTACCCTGATGGGCCACATGGGGCCACCTCTGTTCTACAAGTTCAAAAACTGGAAGGCAAATAAAAACAACCGTACATGCATTATTATTTAAAATCTCGTGATTTGGGGAGTCTGGCTTATGATTTTTGAACGCGTGGGATTGGCAATACAGCATTTTCCTCAAAGGTAACCCATAGGCTGTTATGGACTGAGGAGACAGTCAACCAGAAGGAAGGTGTTATTCTTGCTACAAGTCAGGAAAACGGAGAGGCCAGGAGTTACCACACGTGCTACAGAAAGCCCCCTGTATTACTAATTTCATTTCTCAGTTTTACTTCTTGATCCATGGTTTCTTTGCATTTCACAGCTGGGGGCTGGGAGAAAGTGACACTCAGAATGACATTTCCTAGCGTGTTAACATTTGCAGAGGTGCTGGCGGTTGGCAAGACTACGAAGCTTTAAGGCAATGTCCAAAAGCAGCCATGTGTTTCTCCCACCACGCCCTTTACCTGTACTGCTGGAGATCAGGATTACTGTGAAAGTAACACAGTCAGGCTTGGAATGAAGGAAGAAACTCAAGAAGATGTATATCAAATTATCTGTACTCTCTCTTGGCCAGATCATGAAACAACAGGAGTGCTGCTGCCATGGGGCTGACCTCCCAGAAAGGGAGGGAGGATATGAAAGGGGACTAAATGTTAAATCCCCAGAAAGAATGCTTCAGGCAAGGAAAGAATCAAGCCTCAGAACACTGAAGGGATAATAGTGCCTCCCATGCTCTCGCTCTAGGAGGGTTTTAAATGCTGATTTACAAATAGCAAAGGCTGTAGGGAAATAAGGCCAACATTTACTAACCTTGGTGCCTAAAGTTAAACCGCAAAATCCATATTTAGGTGCCTAAACAAGTGACCTGATCTTCAGGAGTGCTAAGCAACCGGCAGCTTCAATGGGAACTGTAGATCCTCAGTGCCTTTGAAATGCAGGTCACTTATTTAGGTGCCTAAATATAGACATAAGGGCTTACCTTTAGACACTGGAGTTGGAGCATTTGGGCTCAAATCTCTTTAAAAAGCTTAAAATAAATACTACTGTAATAGTCACAAATATCTTGATTACAATCCAGTTTAAATTTCTGTCATAATTGCTAACAATTGATGCAAAGGCTATTTAATGGTTCCGTACCTAGTACCCTCTCCTCAGGCCTGCCAGGGGAGGGAGGGAAAGCAACTGCCCAGGGGCCTGGGCAATTTAGAAGGGCCCAGGACTCCAGGCTGCTGCTAACATGGTCGCAGCAGCGGCGGCCAGGAGCCCCAGGCCCTTTTAAATCGCTCGGACAGGCCGCAGGACTCCTAGGTACGTGCCAGGTGGTGCCGGTGGCGAAGGCAGCTGGACAGGCACGTGGAAGCCCTAGCTGTGCCTGAAGAGTGCCCCATTGACTGTTCTGCCTTGGGGCCCAGAATTGCTGTCGGCGGGCTTGCCTCTTCTATACCGTGTTGAGTCAACACTGTAGCTAATGGCAAGAGTTTGTCTCTCCTACTGCAACTAAGTTTAGAGGGCTTTCAAATCAAGTCAGAAAAGCACAGAAAAGCAAGTAGTTCAGTTAATACTTAATCAGCAAGGGGACTGTGTCATCTTTCGTTCTTGTGGCACACAAAAACTTTGCAAAGCACGTGTGTAACTAGAGCAACACTGTGTTTATTATGAGCTTCAAAGAGTTGAGGGTAAGTGGTGGAGTTAGGGGAGAGGAGAGTTTTGTTCTGGTTTACAAACAGCTTTTCACATCACTTATTAAAACTTCCCTGAATCATTGTTTAAATATATTTATACTAAGGTGTCAGGTTACTTTGTCAAACCTGTTCTTTGCTGAGAATACCGTGAATTAGTTGACTCTGGTGAATGGCTGATCTGAAACTGGAGAGCGGTGGGAATTAGCTCAGTTGCTTACCAAAGCAAGTGCTGCAGGGAAACAAATATGTCTTGCACTCTTAAAATCTACAATTAAAGTGTGTTAGGTACGAGGGCCGACATTTTCAAAATTGCATGCTTAAAGTTAGGCATCTATAGTTAAGTGCCTAAATAAGTGACCTGATTTTTCAGAACTGAGCACACACCGCTCCCATTAACTTCAAAGGGAGTAGTAGATACTCCATATGTCTGAAAAAAATCAAACCGCTTCTATGTAGGGATCTGAATGTAGAGCTGGATGACAAGGTACTTTCACAGAAGTAGCCTGATTTTCACATATGCCAAAGTCCTACCACTCTCTTTGAACTCAGGGAAGCTGCATAGGTTCAGTGCCTCTGAAAAGTCCAGCCACGTATTGACATGTCTAAATATGGGTGCTAAAGGTTAGAAATTTAAAGTTTGAAAATTTGGATCTAGGTGCTCAGTTTCTGCACCTGATAATGATAATATGATAATAGCCACTTATCTTACGGGGTGCATAGGAGTGTTTGTAGAGCATATTGAAATCCTCTAACGAATGGGGCTACATAAAGTATTAATTAGACAGGAATCCCCAACACCCACAAATAATGAGGAAGCTTGCGCCTTGATCCAAACTTGATGACTCACGCCGATCTCTAGCATTAACATATATACACGTACAAATGAAGCAGAAGCTAAGAATGTATTGCTAGTGTTCCAGATCAGTAGATTAACAATTCATTGTGAATTACGATTGAATGTGATACCATGAAACAGAGAGAACAGCCATTTTAATCTTACCCAAAACTAATGCAGGCAGGAGCTCTGCAAGCTTTTTCAAACAGCTCTGCCAATACAACTCCACCTGAGCTGCAGCATTCCTGGTATTTCAAACCCCAGGCCTCACTAGAGCAGACTGCCCATTTCGTCCAATTGTGTGGCAGTTTTATGATTTGCATAATAGGGAGCAGGAGGAAATTAAGTTTGTCCACTTGTGATGTAAGATAGGATTTGAAACCAAGTCAAGATCAGGATATTTTGCCACCTCTCCCTTTTCCTCAATAAAACAAAAGGATTTATAGATATATACACGCACACTCACCCTTTTGAGAGTACAACTCTAGAAGTATGTTATATGAACTGGGTTTTTTTTTTATATTCAAGAGATCAGAGGTGGCACTTGTATTGGTTGGAATCAGGAACAACTCCACTGAAATCAGTGGAGTTTCACCACTGTAAAGCTGATGCAAGATGACGATCAAGACCCTTATGCATGTTTAGTAGCTACGGTCCTATTATTATTGTTAGTGTACTAGGTGCTTCACAGAAGATTCGGAAAGATGTGGTCCCTACCCCAAAGAATAAGGCCTAAATTCAGTCCTTGTAAGTAACCTGGGGGAGCCTCTTTTTATCCATAAGGCAGTTGCTACCTACTCAGAAACGTAGCTTGACAATCTTGCTTGCTCTTGGCTGGGGTCAGACATTTAGCTCTTTAGTTATTATGCAAGGGCCACCAAATCAGGATGAAAAAACATCAACCCGCTTTTCCAGTTGATCATAAACATGGTGCATTAGAAGTCTTTTCCCTGGGGATGGCTAGCCCAGAAATCTGAATGTATTTCAGCCCTTATGGTTCAAAGCACTGAATAATGTACTTCAGAAAAGAATGATGATGGAAAAAAAAAAACACACCACCACATTAAAGAATGAATCACATGAAACAAATAGCAGGTGGTGACTAACAATACATATTTAATGAGGACCTCCTGCTTCATGAATACATACAATATAGCCTTGGTTTCTCTGACTAATTGACACCACTCCTTGTTATAGACTGAAAAAAGGGCTGTGTTATATGGAACTACATATTTGAGTTGTTCATATTTTATACAAGAATTTTCTTGGCAAAAAATATTTTTAACAACCAAGCAATATGAACTTTAAACTCCTAACCATTTATTTATCAGAGCTATATTCCCCCCACCCCTTAGCTACGTTTGCAATTACTGTATACTGGGGTCAGCAACCTTTCAGAAGTGGTGTGCCGAGTCTTCATTTATTCACTCTGATTTAAGGTTTCGCGCGCCAGTAATACATTTTAACGTTTTTAGAAGGTCTCTTTCTAGAAGTCTATAACATATAACTAAACTATTGTTGTATGTATAGTAAAAAAGTTTTTTAAAATGTTTAAGAAGCGTCATTTAAAATTAAATTAAAATGCAGAGGCCCCCGGACCTGTGGCCAGGACCCTGGCAGTGTGAGTGCCACTGAAAACCAGCTCGCGTGCCGCCTTTGGCACGTGTGCCATAGGTTGCCTACCCCTGCTGTATACTCTAAAACATTCTATATCCTGTATAGTTGCCTTGGATTCAAAAACTCATGCTACTCTTTACATGAATTCAATTAGCTCAGGGAATAAACCCCAGTGGTTAGAGCAGGTGACAGAATTAGGACTCCTGGCTTGTTTCCAGCTGTGCGCAGACCAGCTGTGATATTTTATACAAGTCATTTAACCTCTCTGTGCCTGAGATGCTCCTCCTGTAAAATAAGGATAATTTATGAACATAATGGGGAGAACACACAAGTATAATACCCAAGACCCTGTGAACTTCACAGGTACTAGTGCTCATGGATTCTGTGCTGAAAGACATTCCATGCAAGTGCTTTATAAAACCTAATTTTGGGCAAATTTATTTAAAAAAAATTAATTAGTTTATGAACACAGGCTGACTGAAGGATTTGCCAAGAAATCTGGAAATAAACTCTGCCTATGGATTCTTGGAGCTGCTGGGTCTGGAGGGCTAGCCAATGCAGATTCACGGTGACCTTCTACTTGGGTAGAAGCTGGACACAAGCTCCTCCTGGATCTATTGGGCATAAAGCCTGCGGCCAAGTGTCATAGACACGACTCTGCAATGGCAGATATCCTTATACCACAAGACATTCGAGGGCCCAGACAGAATCAGGTCACCAATGCTGGTATCCCACAAAGGTGAAAATTAGAGCAATGATTTATGGGAAAGAGAATGGGAAAACTGTTATTTGGGAGGTTTAGCAAGTCAGGCTGCTTTGGCAGGCCTGTGTACCAGGGAAGAAATCTGAGTTTTAAACTGTTAACATAGTCAGGAAATGGAACCTTATTGCACTAGCTCTACAGTCTGATAAAGTACACGTAGCCAAAGCTAAAAACTGCTCTGGCTCAGCACAAAAGGTTATCATCTCCAGGGCTGTGGTAGCAATTTAAACAGTGACTGATGTTTAAATTTTTTCATTCCCCCTTACGTTACCCTTCATGCAACAAAATTCATTCTCCTTTTTGCTCTGATATAGGAAGGATTCTCTTGTTAACCACAAGCAAGATCTCTCTCTCCTGCAAAACCCTAAGCTAGCATTCTACATCCCTGCTTCGGGGGGGAGACTTCACAGGTACCCAGCAGGCTATTGCTTCAGCAAGTTTATTTGTAAGCTAACTATAGTACATCTCATAACTGTTAACTGCTTTCCGCCTTGAGGGCATACATCATACATTCTGGGAAGAGAACCTGAAGAGACTTGCTCCAAATCCAACCAAGAAAAATGAATGGCTTGTCCTTAAAAAAAGGCAAGCAGCAGCAGTTAAAAAAAAACGAAAAAAAAAAAAATCTATCCTTTAGTACTTGGCCCCTCAATGAGATAAACAGATAACATTTCTCTGTTTAATGATCCTATAGAAGATGCTTTTTTTTTTTTTTGCTTTCAAAAACCAGGTTTGGCCCTCTACTAGGGTGAATATTTTATGATGTGTATTTAGTACTATATTAATTTTGCCAGCATGGCTGCTTTTATAGGTTTGCGCATTCACTAACATCTGTATTTGAATGCCAAGAAACCAGTTTATTCCATTCCTAATTTCTCTCTGATACTCCAGCAGCGTGTCTCAGGGTGCTTACTGGCTTGTAAGATGAGTGGAATTCAGATGGGCCCTCCTCGTACCACATGTTGGGGTGGGGAGGAGTGTGATCAAACAAAATGGAAGCATTAGACTCCAAAAACCTCATAATAATAAAATTGATGGGTGGATTTTAAAAAAATGTTTAAGAGTCAAATACTGCCAGCACTATGCGCGTGAAATTCTCTCTAGTCCTACATATTTAGAATGCAGGGTACAATCTCCACTCCAGTCCCCCATATTTAAGACCAGCCATATTTTAATGCTAAACAGGCTGACAGCATCTATTTAATAGGCTTATCAGAGCAGTCAGTGAAAAGCACTGCACTGTAATTTCAGCTGGGCCTCACTGTGCTCTGAACCCTTCTTTGTGTAAATAGAATAAATGGCAAGTTGTTTGTTGGCCATGATGGATGAACATGTCAAGATGCTAAAATTTGCAAACGTGTTTTATTTGAGATGGGGAGTAGATGATGTGCAGGGGTGGTTGACCTTGACTAGAGACAGCCTCCTCCCCGAGTATTAAACTGAGTTCTTGGAAAACTTTACACTGGAAGGGACAATTAACAGCAAAGGTTTGAGTCACTAGATTTAAAAGAAAAGACTGTTTAGTTCATGTGAGCTTCCTTTTGTGTTGCAAAACAGCAAGAGACAAGGAGGGGAACAACATATCCAACACCCAAATGCTTTGGTCTTTAGGTTTGAATAACTGCCTGGGAACATGCTCATAGAAGGGTTTATTGTATCCGATAAGGGTTAATGCACCTGGGGTCTGATTCTATGTCCAGGGCCGGCTCCAGGCACCAGCAAACCAAGCACGTGCTTGGGGCGGCAAATTTTCAGGGACGGCATTCCAGCTAGCTTTTTTTTTTTCCTTCCCCTTCCCCTCCCCTCTTTCTTTTCTTGGGGCGGCAAAAGCCTAGAGCCGG
Source organism: Malaclemys terrapin pileata (assembly GCF_027887155.1). Lineage (NCBI taxonomy): Eukaryota > Metazoa > Chordata > Testudines > Emydidae > Malaclemys > Malaclemys terrapin. Next base: position 122,857,691 of record NC_071508.1, read on the forward strand.
CCCCGGCAGCAGCAGCGCGTCCTACACGGGGGGCGCCCAGGGAGTGCCGGGGGGCCGCTGCAGTTCACATCGGGGAGCAGCGCCCACACCTCATGGCCGGGTGGGCTCCGAGCACGGGACACTCGGGCTGGTGACCGCCCCGCGGGGCGGACCAAACCACCTGCAGGTGCCGCAGGGCAGCCGCCTCTCAGTGCCACAGCCGGGGCTGGGCAAAGTGGCCCGAGCCACCCAGGGACTGTGGCAGGGCAGCCAGGAGCAGCAGCGGGGCCTGCATCCTGCACTGCGGGGCTCCGCTCTCTCTAGGGCTGCCCTGCCCTGGTTCCTCAGCCCTCTGCTGGGCAGTCCCCCGGCTCTGCCCTCCTGGGTCCCGACCGGTCCTGGAGGTGGGAGCCCCGGCTGGAGGGACCCTGAGCTGAGGCAGGGCCTGGGAGCCCCCCTGCTTACCCTGACCGTGCCAGCGCCGGACTGACTGGAGGCGAGGGGGGAGCGGGCAGAGTCAGCACTGGTGGGAGGGAAGCCCAGGGCTGGGGCCGCAGATGAGGTGGTGGGGAGAGCCCAGAGTTGGGGCAGCAGGGGATGCAGGTGGGGGAGAGCCCAGGGCTGGGGTGGGGGGCAGCCAAAAATGTTTTTGCTTGGGACGGCAAAAAACCTAGAGGTGGCCCTGTCAGTGTCCCCCTGCAACTTGTAGAATCACTCACAGCAGCGCAGAGTGAGTGTAGAACAGTACCAGATAACCATGATAGCATTTCACACCTACTGTGCATTAACAAAAAGTACCCGCACAAAGTGTAGGCAACAAAGAATAAAGCCATCCAGCGGGCTGAGGGTTTGAATAAAGTTTCTAGAGTTCTGGAAGTGGCATACTACATCCTAGATTTGCTTTTGTCATTTCATCTCTGTTCAGCAGATTGCATGTTGTAAATAAATTAGACAAAGCATCCTGTATCTATATCAACTCATCTCTCTCCTAATAAAGAAGTAATCTACCTCCTGGAATCCAGGACCTTCTGACCACTCAGACAGTGGCAGGAACTAGATTACTAAAAGAATTTCTAGCCTCACCTATGTGTGCCTTGCATTTAGTTTGAAGTGCTCTCCTAAAATACAGAGGTTGTCTAACTTTTTCTCCAGAGTGAATGATAATAGAAAACATCTTACAGCTTGGGAGGAAGGAAGACCCCATTACTAGATCCCTACAAAATTCAGAGTCCATTTTGGTCAATTTCACAGACATAGGATTTTAAAAATCAAATATTATTTCAGCTATACAAATCTGAAATGTCATGGTGTTGTAATTGTAGAGGTCCTAACCCAAAAAAGGAGTTGGGGGAGAGGGGGTCACAAGGTTTTTCTAGGGATGGTTGCGGTACTGCTACCCTTACTTCTGTGCTGCTAATGGCGACGATGCTGCCTTCAGAGCTGGGCAGCTGGAGAGCGGTGGTTGCTGGCTGGGAGCCCAGCTCTGAAGGCAGAGCTGCCGCCAGCAGTAGTGCAGAAGTAAGGATGGCTTGGTACAGTATTGCCACCCTTACTTCTGTGCTGCTGCCTACAGAGCTGGGCCCTCAGTCAGCATCTGTTGCTCTCTGGCCAGCCAATTCTGAAAGCAGCAGTGCAGAAGTAAGGGTGGCAATACTGCCACTCCCCTAAAATAACCTTATGACACCACCCCCCCACAACTCCCTTTTGGGTCAGGACCCCCAATTTGAGAAATGCTGGTCTCCCCTGTGAAATCTCTATAATATTGGGTAAAAGCACACAAGACCAGATTTCACGGGCGAAGACCAGATTTCACAGTCTGTGACGTGTTTTTCATGGCTGTGAATTTGGTAGGGCTCTAACTATTACACAGACCCCTCCCATTTGCAACCATGTAACATGCTTCTATCAACTGCAATGGTTGTTTTCAAGGAAGAGCAACAGGAAAGTATAAAATATATTTTAGCTGAGTTTTAATGCAATTTAGCAGATAGAATCAGGGAGGAGGAGTCAGCATCATGTGACAAACTAGCTCTGCTGGACCATAGTTTGGGAACTAAAGTCTTAAATAAGTGGGGATGGAGGAACACAGTAACATAAAACTAGCCTACTATAGTGAAAATACTGCAAGGTGCTTTATTTTTTTATATAAAGTACATGCATCAATAATATATTAATATTTATGTATTTTTCAAATGTTGAAAAGAGGCAGAGAAAAGTTAGATATACTGAAGTCAAACATCACATACTTCTGAATTATTTTCTTGCAGTGTTTGAAGTGAACATCTGGTTATAAAGCATTTCTTGATTTTACTGTAATTTCAGCATTTTCCAACCTTCACATTCTTGTACATTTTCTAATACCCATAGATATTAATTTGGTTAAAGTATAACCAGCAACCATGAATTGGATGAGAAAACTACTTACAAGTTTTAGCTGTCTCTAATATTACACAGTTCTCCTTTTTGCCATTTGTTTGCACTGTATAGGCATGGAACTGACACCTGTGACCATAGTGAAAGAAAAACAACTGTTGCTACTACCATAAAAAAAAAAAAAAAAAAAAAAAAAAAAAGACTATTGTGGTAGTCAACCACACAGCAGCTTTGGCAGCTCTGGGAGGAGAAAACAAACAGGGAAGCAAGGATACCTGTAATCCTGTCATGTATGTTTTTATAGTTTATATTTGCCTCTGCTTAAAAAAAAAAAAAAATCACACAGTTCAAACTACAAAACAGGTCTTTCATATGGATTTGTTTATATTACTGCAAGACTTTAAAACCCACAAGTGTGGTGAGCATTCCATATTCTCAGTCATTTTCTACATGCATCTGTAAAGTAGCATAATTTAGGCAAGTGGTGAGCTACGACTCCTGTTTTTATGCTAATGCTCAGGTATACAGAGTAGCAAAACGCAGCAGTTCATTTTAAATACGCTTTTTGTTTAGCAGTGTAACCTGGCTGTCACCAACTTTTATAACAACTTTAAGACTTTATGTATTAAGTAATTAGAGAAACATCCAAAATGCTAGATTACACGACGTTTATTGGATAAGCATCATATTTTACAAGTTATCAAAACCAGGGCAGTCAGATTCTTGCTTATTTGCATTTTGTATATCTTTCTGCAAAGTGGATAGCCAACTACAAATAAACTGAGGCTGGCAATTATGCATGGTTACGTTATCTTCCTATGTATACTAGGACACAGATTGGGTTAGTCCAATATATGAGGCTTCCACCATGAATACTGACTAGATCCATCCTTCTTTTGTTGAATTTGGTATTGGAGATAATCATCAGATACCCAGGAGAATAGGATCACTGGTCACGTAGCTATTTCTTCATGTTTCATATCTAGATGGCTGCAGAATGAAAGCATGACCTAGGATCACGTTAAGGGAACTTCTGTCTAGTCTTGCTGAAATGACTGAAGAAATAGGTCTGACCTTAATTCTGGACATTGGAAAATAGAAAAAAGCAGTATTAAGATCGCTGTAGAAATAGGCAACAGCACTGACTAACTAAAAAAGCTCTTTCTTTGGTAAGATGGGCAGAGATGCATTATCAACCTAACATGCTTGAGCAAACCTGAGAAACTCACTTGTGCACAAAGATGAAAACAATTGATAAGGATGGTTTCAGATATCCAACTGGTTGCTGTAAACATTGAAAGAATTAGTTTTAATAAGCTATGCCCAGTACCTTGAAAAGTGTTTAAGATTGCAACAGGCTGTCAAGGAGAAGAGCCAAAGCAAACCGTGACCTGGCATCCAGCTTTGTTTTAACCATACACAAGTGTATCAAACAAAACTGCTCTATGGCCCAGCATCTCACCTGAAGCCAGCTGAGGAACTGAAGGTGTTCAGTAGCACTCATGATCAGGCTCCAAGTTAGAGAATGAAAAGGAACAAATTGGCTTTATTTTCTCTGTAGGATTGGAATCGGAGGGCAAGATTAAGTGTCCAGCCACTGAAACGTAAGCAACTCTTGCAAAACTGGCAGCTTTTGTTACTGTGTATCAGCTTATGCCTTCTGCACATAAAACCATAAAGAAATATTCATGTGCTACTCAGATAAATACAAATCATGACACTGAAGACAAAAGCCACAAATCATGACACTGAAGACAAAAGGCTGGCTGCACCCTGGGCTTTTCACATTCAGGAAAACCTAAAAAATACATGCAATCTTTTTTAAGGGCAAAAGCCAAGAAGCGACTTGAAGACATGAATTGTATGAGAGGGTAACTTTTTTTTTTTTTAAGGTACACTACGGTTTTGCTCTGAAAAATAACTAAATAGTATTAAGTATCAGAGGGGTAGCCGTGTTAGTCTGGATCTGTAAAAAGCAAGAAAGAGTCCTGTGGCATTTTATAGACTAACAGATGTATTGGAGCATAAGCTTTTGTGGGTGAATACCCACTTCGCCAGACACATATAATGGAAATTTCCAGAGGCAGGTATAAATATTCTGGCATTTTGTCTTTTGGAACGGAGTTCGGATATCACAGATTCATCTCCCCATACAGCGATCAGATGCAGTACCTCCCGTTCAGTCCATGCTGGAGCTCTTTTGCGATTCTAGGACTCCATGGTCACCTGTGCTGATCAGCTCACTACGCTGGCCAAACAGGAAATGAAATTCAAAAGTTTGCGGGGCTTTTCCTGTCTACCTGGCCAGTGCAGCTGAGTTGAGAGTGCTGTCCAGAGCGGTCACAATGGAGCACTCTGGGATAGCTCCCAGAGGCCAATACCATCGAATTGCGTCCACACTACCCCAAATTCAACCCAGCAGAGTCGATTTCAGCGCTAATCTCATCGGGGAGGAGTACAGAAATCGATTTTAAGAGCCCTTTAAGTCAACAAAAATGGCTTAGTCGTGTGGACGGGTGCAGGGTTAAATTGATCCAATGCTGCTAAATTTGACCTAACTCGAAGTGTAGACCAGGGCTCAGTTTGGCACCAGGAAGTCAAGCTGTTTACTTTCAGTGTCACTACCAATAACAAAGATGCTATAACTAAAACTTAATTAAGAATTCTGTTGAGGATCTGAGAGCCAGAAAATAACCCACCTCCCTCTGCCTTAGCTGCTTTGGCTCAGGAGGGCTAGCAGGGATGATCACCAGTAAAGAAAACCCCGGGATGATACTTCTGTCACTAAAATAAGCTGGTATGACTTGAAATACACAAAAGGAGCAAGTGTGGAGGCTCATTTTTTGGATCATAAACTCACTTTAAAGCAAAACATGTAATTAGTAAATTTAAAAGGTCGTTTAAAAATTGAATTCCACATTACTCTGTGTTAAAGTACGGTAGCTAATGTTCTAAAGCATCAATCTTGAACAGGTATCCTATAAAAGGGTCTATTATAATTCAGAAACTGACAATTTCGGATTGAACATTTTACAAGAGAAGTTTTATCCACCACTATTTTCTAGTGGTAATTCTTATGGTTCTCATGGGACTACAGCCATTTAGTCTTACTGCAACACAGCTGTTCCAAATAAACTAGGCATTAACCCCAATATGACCCTCTCCTTCCTCTAACCCACTGTGCACCAAAGGGGTTCACTGAAATAGGTCTCTTCGCAAACACCATTTGGACATTGGACTCCATTCCAAAGGCCACATTGGTGGATCTTTTATGCATTAGTCTATTGGGACAGCTTTTGAAAAAAATATGTATTTAAGATGCCATGGAAAAAATGACATTTACTTTTCTCTTGCTTTTAAACCAAAGCAAATAGATTTGGCAAATATTTTAAATTAGCCATTTAACATGAGGTGACTAAATCCAACAAATTGGATCCATTTTCCTGAGAGAAGGACTAAGCTTATTAGTTAGAAGGTTTTAAAGATATTCAATAATTCCAACAGCTCAATTTTTAGATGCAGTGCGCATGATCTCTAACTTTATAAGGGGTGGGCTTGATTTTTAAAAGGAATAGCAGAATTAATGGCCTCTATCCATGTCTTTAGAAATACTAAAACCCAAGATTACGTAAGTATCGAGGGACTTTTAATAATGCTAATTATTAAACTGACAGACAGTGACAGCTCCACAGGGGTGATTTCAGTCTGTTGAACAGATTCTTATTTAGGGACTTTTATTGGCCAGATTAGAGCCTCATAGACTTTAAAAGCTTAACTCCTTAGCTGCTGGATTTATCTAGATTGCTACATGCTGTGTGGTTTAGATAGCGTAACCATCAGTGCACACATTCAAATGGTCTCAAAGAGACAAGAAACAGACGTTGTGCTAGCACAGCTGTTAGTCTGTGTTGTTTTTTAAAGTAAGAGCTGTCTTTAAAAATCTTCCCCATTAAAAAAACAAACCCACGAACCCAGAAGCATTATTGCGTATTGGAGATTAGTGGATGACAAAATGTCAGTTAAAACACACACTTGTGAACAGGTGCCCTTCACAACCAACTCTGACACAAAGTCCATGCTCTGTAGTGTCATAATTTCATCTTGTTCCTAGGGCTCGCCTTTATTAACAAAACAACAAAGTTTAGCTCAAGCGTTCTCCCCAGCCTGCTCCATTCCTACACCAGGTCTGCTCAGCCCACACTCTACATCCGCTCTCTAGAGAGTCACTCCCAACTCCTTTATATCCAGGTGCGGTAATCAGACACGATTCAGCAAACCCCACTAACCCATTTTCTCAGCAGGATCTACACCTGCTAGGAGGATTGGGTGTTTCAGACAAACACTGCCAGCCAGTTACAACAATGAACTGCATAAGACATATGACAGTATCAAAATCAAATCTAAAAACAGTAACTTCCTTTTCTGGAATGCCTATGATTTAAAATAAATAAATAAATAAATGAAATAAATCGCCCAAGCTTTTTTCCAAAATTAAAAAACACCCTGGAGGTATGGTTTGTAGGTCCAATACCTGGTTGGGGGCGGGGGGGGGACGACGACAAACAAACAAACAAAAAACAGCCTATGTTAAAATGATGGCCAAGTAATAAACCTGCTACTTTTAAGATGAAGTGCTAATACAGCTGAAATCATAGGCCCCGATCCTGCAAACTCACAGACACAGGCAGAACCCTTTGCTCATGCAGTGCCCCATTAAAGTCAATGGGGTGCATACGACATTGCAGAATTAAGGTTTTAATTCCCCTCTTTATATACCACTTCTGTACAGGAGATTAATCTAGATTTGTAGGGAAACCAGCACCTAAAACAGAATGGATCTAATATAGTGTCATATACACCATTTACATATGCTGATATATACAGATTATGTTTTCTGAGATCATAATATAAAATTATTCATTGATTATATGCACATTCTATCAAAGAAATATCATTTCCATTTGTGACCTGCCAAGAAAAAGCAGAAATCCTGTGTTTAGGGAACTGCTGTGCAACTGGAAGATTTTTTTTTTTAATTTACCGTATATTTATGGAATTCATGTAGACTTCACTTTAAAATATCTGTATGCAAAAGGCTAAATTAAATGGAACCGATTACAGAAATACAACTGACCAAAGCAGGCCTTTAGATCTGCAGATATTATAGCTATGCAACAGGCATTACAGGCAGTCCTTGGACTTATGACACAATTGGTTCCTGAAAATTGCTTCGTAAGTCAAAATGTCGTAATTCAGAACCGCAATCCACTCCATTGCAGGACCGAACGTCGTAAAGTTGAAACCGATTGTCGTTAGTTGAATCAGGGTGTCAATTCAGAAATGCCGTAAGTGCCATTCATGGTAAGTCAAACATCATAAAGTCGAGGACTGCCTGTATAAACAATTAATTTAGCAAAAATAAATCCCTTTACTACTATACACTGCACACAGCAGACAGAATATTTTCCAATATATCTGAAATTGTAGCTTCCTTAGGCTACAGGGAACCTAGGGCTGCAGAACCTACCTAAACAATACTCCAATTGATGTAAATGGGAATTTTGCCTGCGTCTATATAGCAGAATTGAGTCAAAAGTGTGTTAAGTCTGATGAGATTGTCTAGATACAGTGATATATGCCTTAAATCTAATCAAAAATTCACAATAGATATGGTAGTGGAAGGTAGCAAAATACCCTGTAATTTTACTCTTGCAAGTCGTAGTGCAACAGTTTACTAGGTTAACACTAGAATAAATTAAATTCTTAAACAGAAGATTTACAACAGGTAAATTCAAATTAGTACAGACCTAAATTAAACATTCACTCATTTTTTTAGCTGTCTAAATGACAGTGGAAATATTCTCTAATTCAGACCATTCCAAGTATCTCCTCCCCGCCCCCCTCAGTTGATGATAAAATGTCATGGGTTAAATCAAGAAGTGCTGAATAAAAGCCAGATATATTTCATGCTGTACAATATCCATTTTTGCACCTCCAGGTCCAGTGGGTGCTGGAGCCCACCATGATCACCCCATGGCAACTGAACCCATCTCCCCACCTGTGCTTTCAGAATAATGCCCCTTTGCCTCTACTTCTGATGTGTCAACCTTAACCAACTACTGCCACAAGCTAGACCAAACAACCCACTGAAACCTTGGATCAGAACAAAAGAGGAAGCTGATGACAGCAGCACAGCCCTTCTCTCCAAGTACATTCCATTCAAGCTATGAGTCTAGAATTCAGAGTCATCTTCATTGCCATCCTTTAGTATTTATATTACAGGAGCACACACAAGGCCCCTTGCTATCTCAGCTTGGTTTCCCCATTTGTCTGTATAATGAATTCACACCTTCCTAGCTTATTAACCAAAACGAAGACAGAACTAACCCAGGCACATGCCAGCCTATTCTGTCCTTCCCTATATTCCAGCTCCAGGAAATTACGGGCCATAAAGTAGTTTAAAAGCTGGGCTATTTTCCCCCCATCTGTTTGAGGTCACCATTTCATTCAGGTTTAAAATATATGCAGAGCCTCAAGGGGGGAAAAATGTGCCTCTCAAAGCTCAGTGCTGTATTAAGCTTTCGGACATAATCCAATAGATCAGCTACAATGCATCCTAGAATCACAGCTAGTAAACTAACAGCAGAGTTCTCAATGACATGTGGTGGGATCCCTGTACCATCTGAAATAGTAGCTCTCAAAATATTGATATCTTTCCAAATTAGCGACCACACTCTGGGACAAATGGCTAATTTGTCTATTTCCACCAGAGTTATAGATGGCATAAAATCTCACTATACAGTATCAGATCTTCTCTCTCTGGTACAGATGAGTAACCTGTCTAGGGACCTACCTATAAAAGGTACTTCTATGGCCCCCATTATTGTACTATCTGACCATCTCACAATCTTTAGTATACTTATCTCTACAACACACTTGTGAGGTAGGTTGGTACCATTAGTTCCCAATCTGTGAAATGGGAAACTGAGGCACTGGGAGATTAAGTGATTGCCTGCTCACTCGGGAAATTGTGCCAGAACAAAGAATTCACTTACATGGCACACCTGACTGCAGTATATGCATGGCGCCTTAGTATCCATTTAACATACTGTCTACTTCATATTTCATACTGTAGCTAGTGCACTGGTTAAAGAATATTTAGATAAGTTAAATGCATTCAAGTCAGTAGGGCCTGATGAAATTCATACTAAGGTACATAAAGAGCTATCTGACACAATCTCAGAACTATTAGCGATTATCTTCAAGAACGCACAGAAGATGGGCAAGCTCCCAGAGGCTGGAAAAGGGCAAACAAAGGAGACCTGGGGAATTATAGACTGATTGGCCTAACTTTGTTTAACAATTTGTTCCAGTTATCAATCAGTTTGTAAGCAAGTCAAGGATAAAAGGGTTAAGGTACAGCCAGCATGGGTTTGTCAAAAATAAATTATGCCAAACCAACCTAATTTCATTCTTTGATGGGGTTACTGGCCTACGTGGGAAGCAGAAGACAGGCTATATCTTGACTTTAGAAAGGGATACCATCCTTTGTGACAGTCTCATAATCAAACTAGGGAAACGTTGTCTGGATGAAATTACTATAAGGTGGGTGCCCAATTGGTTGAAAGACCGTACTCCAAGAGTAGTTATCAATGGATTGCTATCTAACGGGGATGGTGTAACTAGTGAGTCCCTCAGGGGTCAGTTCTGGATCCAGAACTATTCAATATTTTCATTAACGACTTGGATAATGGAGTGGAAAGTATGTTTATAAAATTTGCAGATGACACCAAGCCAGAGGGTGGGGGTTGTAAGCACTCTGGAGGATAGGATTAGAATTCAAAACAACCTTGACAAATGGGAGAATTGTTCTGAATTCAACAATAGGAAATTCAATAAAGTGCAAAATACTACACTTAGAAAGGAAAAAAAATCAAATGCGTAACTACAAAATGGAATAACTGGCTAGCTGGTAGTACTGTTTAGGTTATAAAGAAGACTGATCAATTGTTCTCCATATCCAGCGAAGGTAGGACAAGAAGTAATGGACTTAATCTGCAGCAAGGGAGATTTAAATTAGATATTAGGAAAAACTTTAACTCTTAGGATAGTTAAGCACTGGAGTAGACTTCCAAGAGAGGTTGTGGAATCCCTGTCATTGACTCATAGACTTTAAGGTCAGAAGGGACCATTATGATCATCTGGTCTGACCCCCTGCATGCTGCAGGCCATAAAACCGTCCCTACCCCTTCCCTGGACTCTGCTGTTGAAGTCCCCAATCCTGTGTTTTAGTGACTTCAATCAGCAGAGACCCTCCTGCTAGTGATCCCTGCCCCATGCTGCGGAGGAAGGCGAAAAACCTCCAGAGGCTCAGCCAATCTACCCTGGAGGAAAATTCCTTCCCGACCCCAAATATGGCGATCAGTAAGAACCCGAGCATATAGGCAAGAGTCTCTAGCCTGACCCCTGTTAGCCATTATACTATTTACCTACCATTGCTTGGTCATTGGAGGTTTTAAAAAACAGGTTGAACAAATACCTGTGAGGGATGGTCTAGGTTTACTTGGTCCTGCCTCAGTATAGGGGGTGGACTCAATGACCTCTTGAGGTCCTTTCCAGCCCTATGTTTCTGTGATTCCATAATGGAAAACCTGACCACAAATTTTATTTGCGTCACAGTAGTGTCAAGAGGCTTCAACTGAGATTGGGGTCCTGCTGTGCTTGGCACTGCGTAAACACAAAATAAGACAGTTAGTGCCCCATAGAGGTTCAATCTAAATAAAGATAGACAAAGGGTAGGAGCTGAAATGGAGTCACAGAAAACAGAAAGGTCTTGCCCAAAGTGACCACCAGAACTAGGACTAGAACCAACATCTCCTATCCCCCAATCCACCTGACCAAATTACCTCTTTGTAAAAAGTACAAGTACTTGGTACTAAATTATTCCCAGTATATATAATAATGTTTATGGTACTAAGAATCTCAGCTTCTATACATCACCTTCCCCATACCCTGTTACAAGTTATCACAGTTTAAAATCTGTTATCTCACATTAATGTTCAAAATTACAGATGTGAGACTGATTCAGGCACTTAAATACATATTACAAACAAATTGTACTCTCAGTTGCATACATCTTGGAGAAGAAATTGCCAGACCCATAGCGTATAAAGTTAGCAAAGTAATTTGGGTGAATTTATAAGGGACTATTATTTGTTAAAACTGCTGACATTGTGGTCTTGAGAAGAGACAAATGTTGTGGTTTACAAACTTGGATTTTAAAACTCAAGAAAAAAGTTCCTCCCTTGAGTTCCTGAACTGAGAGAGAAAGAGAGAGCTTGAAATATAGATATGTAGTAATACGAAGAAATAAAGTTTACCTATAGAGGCCTATTAATTAAGCAACTAATCAGGGACCCCTAGGGGCCTTCTTACTATTAGAAAAGAGATGTAAATTTAACAAAGGGGCACACTGTATATAAAAACTTGTTTACAGCTGGCAAAATAGCTATTAGGCACAAGTTATGAACCAAAACCAGAACTCGGATTTGCAGCAATATGATATATATAATGTTCTTTCTGCACATTCAGTGAATGACTTCATATTTACTCCTCCCACCATTATTATTGGAACTTTTAAGGTTTGAGTTACTTATGAAAGTTGCACATGGGCCATTTTGTGAGTATAACTGGTTTTAGAATTGGGTCTCAGCAGCAATTCTTTTTTAAATGCAGAACTATTTCCAGCCATTTAGAAATGTCAAGCAATTGTCCAAGGACTTAGTGGTCACAACTATGGGAACTACAGGCACCGAAATGTAGCAGTGACCACATACAGTGCTTCTTCCACTGGCATTTCCAATCTGCATTCTTTACATGAAAGTTATGCCTCAAAACCACACAGACACTAGCCAAGTGATGATAATGTTAATTCTTTTCTTCCCACGACCACAAGCTTTTATGCAAACGGTAGGGATTTTTGTGATGCAGTATGTGCCATTTGAGTGAATATTGGCATGTCTGAAAGTTAAGGATCTAGCAGATATGGAAACAGATCTTCTTGCTGCTTCTAGTTTTTTCAAACTATATTCAAAATGAATTTCATTGCCCATAAAAGGTGTCAGATCCAGAGGTTGATGCACAGAATGGAGGAAGCATGACACAGCCACTTCAAGCTTCCCCAAGCTACCCTGCCAGTCTGCCCCAGCCCAGGCTTGTTTCAAATAACTGCTCCAAAGCGTAGTCCACACAAGCACATTCTGTACCCACTGTTGGTAAAGAATGCAGTTGCACCAGTGTTGACAATGGTTTAAGTGCTAATGTATATAGGCTAAATAAAGCATTACCTACAGTGTGGTAAAGGGTGCTATGGTGATGAATTCGGTATAAGAACCAAACAGAATAGAATAAGGTGTGTCTACACTCAGGATTTTCCTCAAGTTCTCCTGCCATTGTCCTAAGTACATCTTAACCCCTACTTGATGTCATCTACAAGTTTTATAAGCATACTCTTCACTCCATTATCCAAATCATTAATTAAATCATTAATTAATGAAAATATTGAATAGTACCAGATCCAGGACTGACCCCTGAGGGACCACACTAAAAACACCATCCAGTTGGACAGTGAACCACTGATAACTACTCTTGGTCTTCCAGCCAGATGTGCACCCACCTTATAGTAATTTCAGAACACGTTTCCCTGGTTTAATTATGAGACCGTCACATGGGACTGTATCCATTTTTAAAGTCAAAATATATCCAATCCACTGCTTCCCCAGTAACCCTGTCAAAGAAGGAAATTAGGCAGGTTTGGCATGATTTATTCTTGACAAACCCATGCTGGCTGTACCTTAAGCCTTTTATCCTCTACTTGTTTACAAACTCTTTAATAATTTGTTCCAGTATTTTTCTAGGAATTAAAGTTAGTCCGACCAGTCTATAATTCCCCACATCTCTCCCCTTTTTAAAGCTAGGTATTACATTTGTCCTTCTCCTGTCCTTTGGGAGCTCACCTGTCTTCCATGAGTTCTCAAAGATAATCACTAATGGTTCTGAGATTGCTTCAGCTAGTTCCTTAAGTACCCTAATACGAATTTCATCAGGTCCTGCCAACCTGAATACATCTAACTTATCTAAATGTTCTTTAACTTGTTCTTACCCTATTTTCCTTCCCCCTTGTTGCTCATATTAATTGTGTTGAGTACCTGCTAACCTTTAACCTTTTTAGTGAAGACTGAAGCAAAATGGACATTAAACACTTCAGCCTTCCTGATGTCCTCAGTTATTAGGTCAACTTCTCCTCTAAGTAGTGGACCAACACTTTCCTTTGTCTTTCACTTGTTCCTAATGTATTTAAAGAACCTGTTTTTACTGCCTTTTACGTGCATTGCAAGGTGTAACTCATTTTGTGTCGTAGCCTTTCTGGTTTTGTCCCTACATGCTTGTGTTCTTCTTTTGTACACCTCCTAAGCAATTCATCCAAGTTTCCACTTTTTCTATGATTCCTTTTTGATTTTCAGTTCATTAAAGACATACAAATACGTACATCAACAAAGGCGGTGGAAAGCTGCCAATGCTCTGAACCATCAGCTTGATCAAGGCACTAGCTAGAAAGTGCAAACACACCCTCCAACATACGTGTACACACACACACACACACACACAAAAAACTGACAATGACATTTCACATTCTCCCTCATAGAAGCCTTCTCAAAATGTCACAAAAGTTCAAAAAGTTAATTACCAGCATTTTTGCTGTTGGCCAGTGGCACAATGTTCATTAAATGGAATTAGTGGCAGATTCTCTAACAGATTTCTGCTCAAGAAATCCCACAACAAAATGACTAATTTGCTTAGTTTCAGAAGATGAAGTTCTCACAGGCCATGATTACAGAGCCTGTAAAAGTGTGGATACTCAGTGGGAAATGTAGAGACTTTACCTGCCACCAGGACTAACCCTTTTTTTATACACTCCTATTAAAATAAAAAATTGGAACCGGCCAACTCAAAATTCTCTCATCTTAAAAGTTGTCAAGGTTTCTCCCCATTTTACTGCAACAATCTTGACACAAAGCACTGGTGATTATTTTTTTTACAGCCCTCAGTGATCAAGGTTTTGTGCTGCTGTAAGTGCTGGCATAACTTCACTGAATTCATAGATTAAATGTTTTTGACAGAGTTAACAAAAACAGCAATTGAGACACCAGGTGAACGTCAGAGCCACCTAAACGGTTCTGATTCCAGTGTAAAAGTGTTTCTTTAGTGCATTTGCCCATCCCATTTACGCTCAGTGAAGCAAATTTTATAAAGAGAGAAGTCCAAGCCACAAAGGTCAGATCTAGATCCAAATTTCTCCGATACCCAGCTCTCTTCAGATACAGGGTTTACATTCAGACCTGTTAGAGAGATAGTGCCTCAAAGTTCTGACCCAGATCTGGAATGTCTTAACATCGTGGGGGGGCCATTTGGGTTCAGGGTTCTGGTTTTCTTCTGAAAGTAGAGGTGGAAGTAAGTCACCAAATACTGAAATAAATTTTGTTTTAACAAGTTCAACTATACTGAGCACAGTTATGTTAGATATTTATATGGACCCAAAAAACTATCCAGCCTTTGAGTGAGATCTTAAAATAGTTTAATTTTAGTAGCTACTGATATCTTATTCCACAAAACACAGGGACTAGGGGACCATGAACTTATATTTCTATTCTTCCAGGTCTTTGGGGGGGGAAAAGGCTTTTGTTTTGCGATACCCACTTTGACCCTTTGTTTAATAACACACAAAAGAATTATCACCCTCACTTCCCTCCATATACACTCCCGCTCCCCCCCCCCCCCAAATACAAGGAATTAGCTGTAAACGAGATTTGAGTCCATTTGGTGAAAGTGAAGGGAATTCCCCAAGGCCAACATGGTGTTTTTTAAGCTTGTGCTTCCCTTGAGGAAGCAGCAATTTGTGCTTCTATTGTTTGTCAGGAACCCTCCCTCCCACTTCCAGACTGCCACTGAAATTGATTAGATGTTTTCTGTCAGTAACACACTAGCCTCATCTCGGAGCTATTGACTTAGATTACTCAACTATACAAACACAACTAATTTCAGGCTACTTAAAAAACAACAAAAAATAAAGGTTCAAAGGAGGAGAGGTTTCACAATAATTACTATGAAAAGTTTTAGATGGCAAAATTCTCTAGTACATTCCAAAATATCCATTCTAGAAGCCTTGAGTATACTTTGTAACAACCAACCATCATTTAATTCAAATGATATACACTAGCTGGGCTTCTAACACACAAGAAATCCTCCAAAATACAACCACCATTAGTAGAAATGGGACGCTGCATATCAATCATATATAGAACTGAGCAGATTGCCCTTAACTCCTTCCAAGCTACTGGGACTTGAAGGTTATGCAACGTCATTTAAAAGGGAATCGCTCTTAGATTAACAAGAGGCCTTGGATTTGCCCTAAAGATCTTGATGTGATAAAGGAGAAATGAGCTCCTTACATGTAGTGTATAGATATAAAAATATAATTGTTGTTAGATTTGCTATTATTTAACATTTTCAAGAACAAACTAATTAATTTTTGCTATCATGCTATTTATGTGCAGGGTATGCATTCTTGAGGCAGGGAGATGCAGTAGCCTGACAAAGTAATGGTCTAGATCAGGGGTAGGCAACCTACGGCACATGTGCCAAAGGTGGCACGTGAGCTGATTTTCTGTGGCACTCACACTGCCTGGGTCCTGGCCACCGGTCCGGGGGGCTCTGCATTTTAATTTTAAATGAAGCTTCTTAAACGTTTTAAAAAACTTATTTAACTTTACATACAACAATAGTTTAGTTATATATTATAGACTTCTAGAAAGAGACCTTCTAACAACGTTAAAATGTATTACTGGCATGCGAAATCTTAAATTAGAGTGAATAAATGAAGACTCGGCACACCACTTCTGAAAGGTTGCTGACCCCTGGCCTAGATTTTTCTTGAACCTGGCCAGAGTCTTATTATTATGCTTCCCATCTCCAGCCACAGCTCTTGCTCTCTGTTAAAAATAGTAAGAAAGTGTGTTATAAGGTATTACTGTAGTGCCTGGCTGGATTAGATTATATTAAAAAAACCCAACAGCGCTGAACCAACGAGACACTAAACAAGCCAGGTCACATAATTCTGAATCAGATTTATTTTCTCCCAGACTCTAGCCCCTGTTTGTACATTGTCTAACAAAGGGCCTGATCATCTGCTGCAAGGTGCTGAACTCCCATGAGTGAGATTAAATTTTTAGGGTTCTCAGCACACTAAGGATTGGGCTCTTGGATTGCAAACTTTGTGGAGAAAGGACTGCGTCTTCTGATGTTGTACGTAGCGTAGTTGTAGCAATGTCGGTCCCAGGATATTAGAGAGACAAGGTGAGTGAGGTAATCTTTTATAAGACCAACTTCTGTTGGCGAGACAGACAAGCTGATGAAGAATCTGGGTGATTCAAAAGCTTGTCTCTCTCACCAACAAAAGTTGGTCTAATTAAAAAAAAAAATAGTACCTCACCCACCTTGTCTCTCTCTGTCTTCAGATGTCTGTAAAACTTCATACAGATCTATGGTGCTGAGTAAGCAATAATAAAGACAGACAAGGAAATCCCATCCTGTTATGTTGAAAGATTGAGGAAATGGGATTTCCCTGCTGGGGTAGAGAACTCAATGGGAGAATTAGTTATTTATTTTTAAGTGAATGACAACCCATTCTAAAAAGCAACAGAGGGTCCTGTGGCACCTTTGAGACTAACAGAAGTATTGGGAGCATAAGCTTTCGTGGGTAAGAACCTCACTTCTTCAGATGCAAGATGACTTGCATCTGAAGAAGTGAGGTTCTTTCCCATGAAAGCTTATGCTCCCAATACTTCTGTTAGTCTCAAAGGTGCCACAGGACCCTCTGTTGCTTTTTACAGATTCAGACTAACACGGCTACCCCTCTGATACTTTAACTCATTCTAGCAATACCTACAATGCTAAATGATTGAGCCATACGTTTGTTGTCTTCAAAAATATATAAAATGCCAACACACCACCTCAGATCAAAAAGCTACACAATCTACTCTCCTGACATGCTGCCATAACTTGCATTTAAAAGTCATCGGTTCTATTTTATTTTCTTCTGCATGAATCCCCCTCAGACTCTCTTTAGCAAGCTCTGTAGCACAGATAGCAATTGGTGGAAGAATATTTTGGGGTATCTCTCTACTATAGTAGCATCAAGCCCCAGAATTGTAATGAAAGTTAATGAAGTACCATTATTCTCCCACACGCTCAAGAGATGCAACACTCCATCCAGCTGCCTCTAGTGTACAGCATATGGCTAGAAGAGATGCAGGTGGGTGAGAAGAGCCTGGGAATGGGAGTTGATGTGGTCAGTCTTTCATGAGACTTATTTAAACACAATATGTATGTACAGGACCATTTTAATACTCCTTGGCATTTCAAGATGTCTCTAAGGGTGAAAGCAACGCTACTTGTTTTAAACACGTTTTATATCCTCAGACATTAGTCCTATTTCATAGATCCTGCAGAAGAGTTGAACATCGACACAGCTAACCAAAGAGCTATCATATCCTTCCAACTCAGTTTTTTCCTTCCTTTTTAAAATCTGCTGATGGGCCATGAAGGCTAGAGAAGTTAGCTCTATCTGTATTTCAAAGTGCTGGCAATGATGGCTGAAAATGCTTTTACATGAACACAATTTCCTCTTCATTTCCTGTGGTAGTTTTCTTTAACAGACTACTAATTCCTGTGCTAGCGGAAACACCACAACCCTCGGCAGACACCAGTAAGAGCAGAAGGCACACCTGATAATAAATCTTGATGTTTCTGACTAAGATGGTCAGGTTTTGGATGCGGAGGTTGACATCATTATCGACGTGCTTGTTGACACGTTGGTTCGTCGGCCGTGGATCTCTAGAAACAAAAAGGGAAAACCCAATGTTAAAGACTGGGCATGCATCAGCTCTCTCCTGTCACACTACAATAATGCAGTACAAGGAGGACTCTTAAACATTTGACTATTTCAGTAAAATTAATACAAACTTGCAGTACAACAAACTAACAACTTAATATTCCCTTTGCAGCCACGCAATGAAAGGGAGGGAGAGAGTTTGGAACGCTTCCACATGCCACTCTGCGTAACACATTTTAGGTGACCCTATGTGGCGATTCAAGAGCCTCCCTCACTTCTAAGCATCATCATCCTGCAACCACTATGCACTCCCAGAGCAAGGGGTATGCAGCATACATATAGTTAGACCGTCCCTGATGCAAGGAAATCTCATTCAGACACAGGCCATTTTCTGTCTTGCCTAATTAGATTTAAGCCCGGTCTTATATTTTAAGAGTGTTCAGTGTCTAGCACACTGGGGCCCAGATCCTGACTGGGGCTTCTAGGAACTACTGGAAGATATATAAAGGTGCATGCGTGTGCAAGAGAGCAATTAATTGGGATGGGGGGGGGCAGAGAAAAGAGAGCGATTAGTATGCTAGAAGTTTTCTTTGTTTTAAAGGAAGTGATTACAACTGAATCTCGAGGGTGAACTGAAATGACTGTTTCTGAGGTAAAGAAAAGCCCCAAATGATTAAGAGAATCTGTATGGAAATTAAACACACCAATGCACCTTAAAAGGGATCTGAAAAACTTTGTGATCAGTCAATCCCCTAGTTCAGTGTGTTATCAGCTGACACCTAACCAACATAGGCATCTGCATCCAGGACTCTGCTTTGGCAGTTAATCTAGCCATTGACAACTCTTCCAGAGGAAACACTGAATTTTGGTGTTGACAGGTGAATTAAAGGGGAACTGATATACTGTGTGACTGTTTGTTAAAGTTTACACAAGTACCATAAGCAGTTAAGAGTATTTTTGTGTTTTTAAGCACAGCCACGTCAATTCATCTTTGCACTGAACATGGGTGATATGTGTAGACATCACAGAGTGTCTCTCCCATTGAAGAGATGGCCAAAGTCCTGCTTTGACTTGATACCTATACGCATGTGCAGTTGGTGATTTTAAATGCACTGAGGTACAAAGTGGTAAATTTGCCACTGGCATAAATGGGCAAGACTCCTCTTCATCCACTCTTACAGAAGCAGTAATATTTGGCACACAGACTGCAGTTTTAATGCACAAGTTAAGAAAAACATAGGACTTCAACATAAATGCCATACTATCACCTTTACTTGAACCATCTCATTTTTGTTGATGTTTGCAGCCCTGAGATTAACTTGCCCTTGTTAATGAAACCGGTGCTCAAATACTATGGTGATGGGGCCATACAAGTACCTAGTGAGACAGATCAGACAGCAGTGCAGCAGCACAAGACATGTGCAAGATTTGAAAGGGGAACCAGGGTTTGGCCTCTCCAGGTCCATGTTAGGCCAGCCTGTATGGGAATGCTCTAAAGAATACTAGTAGAGAGTCTGATTCTGATGGATGCTGGATACTTAGGCTTTGTGATTAAAGTCATTACAATACACAGGGAGGCAAACAAACAGTAAAGAGAAGTTGACCAAACAGAAGGGGTAGTTCAAAGTCCTCCAGATTCTACATGAACCAATCCATTCATACACTACATAGTGGTGCTGCTGTCCAATACTATAGCCCATTAGCCCAAAGTCTATATCCAGAAAGAAGAGATGTTGGCTTTGGCTGTTCTATTTGACCCCTGCTGCCATACTTTAACAAAGGAAATATTAGTTTTGATCGTTGCTTATCTCACAGATCTATCACTGGGACATACTAGGAATGATGATGGGGCTGGAAAATAAGTGGACTTTAAAAGTTTGATTAATAAAAAAACCCACAAGAGGAAAACACACCCAACACACTGAAGACACATAACTGGCCATGGCAAAGAACTGGCATTTCTTTTGAATATTCTTAGATAGGGCATTTTTTGGCCCAGGGTGAGATTTTCAAAAGCACCTAAGTGACTCAGGAGCACAAGGTCAATTGACTTTTAATGGGACTTTTGCTCCTAAATCATTTAGACATCTTTGGGGGGAAAAAAAAAAATCACACCCCCTTTACCGCCCAGAAACTGCAAAACACACACCCATACAGACGCTTAAGTTTACACATACAAGTAGCCCCACTGAAATCATTGGGACTATTCACATCCATAAGTGTTTGCAGGATCAGGGCGTGAGGAAAACAACTTCCTAAACTGCCACTATTATGTTTAATAACAATAATCACTTTGCCCAGGGCAGCCTTTAATATCATTGACCACGAGGCTTGTTGATCTGCCTGTGGAGCCAGACCGGAGTAAATGGTGTTATTTAAGCGGTTCCATCATTTCCTCTCTGAGATGGAGGCCAAGTGCTTTCTTGAAAATAAAATATAGTCTGAACATTATGTTACAGATGTTTGAAGAAATTGCATAAGTAGGCAGGTTTGTTTAATGTCAGAAAGGGGCACTGTGCAATGCCCCGAAAGATCACAGCTGCTAGTCAGTATACAGACCACAGTCATGTACAGTTTGTTGCCCAATAGGATAGACTGGGATAAGTGAGACCATGTATATAACAACTTTATAAACTTCCTAAGCAGCATGGAATCTTATGCATGAGGTGAGGTGAGGTAAGCAGCTCCTTACCCTGAAACAGAAATGCTTTTCAACTTGTCACCACAGAAGCACTTTATGAAATGTTAATGCTCACTGTATAACAAATTCAGATACTGATACTGGAGATGCACATGTGCAATAGGAGATCAGTAAGTTATGGGAGTCATGGCAAGTTGCTCTTTGAGACAATGGCTGGTTTCTGAAAAGCAGATAATCTTACAGGTCCTGGTTTGCTTGATCTTACACGATTCTGTAACCTAAAGGCATCTTGGCCCAGTTAGCACTTGGATGAGAACCTCCTTATGAATCCCAGGTGTTCTAGGCATTCAGCTTTTCTGCAAGAAAAAACTGATACTTCATTATAATATTTTAAAATAAGTTTTTACAATGTTTTCTATATTTGATTTTCTGTCTAGTGTGAGTGGGCAGCATAATACAAAGGGGACAGATTGGATTGCTGCTATCTCTACCTCACTCACCAGGATTTAAAAACCCATTTGCCCCAGGCTAGTAGGGATGTGGTGAGCACGAATGGGCTGAGTGATGTCGGGGAGCAGAGACTGGGGTGGCTGGCTGCTAAGGGAAGGGAGCAACTGTGGAATCACAGCAACACAGGGGCAGCCACTCCTTTTAGACGTTAGAAAGACAGGACCATTGTGATCCAGGGGACACGCCTGTATCTTTAGGACAAGAGGCAGCAGAGTGGCATCTCCCCACTTCTCTAACTGGGGGAAACCAGAAATGAGCCTGTGAATAGGTGGCTGCATATGGGCACATGCAGGACAGGTGGGTATGTTGGAAGATGTGGGTCTGGGGAGTGAGAGGAAGGATGTTTGGGGAAGGAGGAGATAAATGAAAACAAGACACAGAGCAAGAGAGAAGAAGATACCAGAAATCTAGGGGAGAAGCAAAAGAACAGAACTCAGTGTAGGGAAAGAGAGAGGAAACTACTCAAAACAACACAGAAAAGGGTACAACTCAATCTGTAATAGCAAAGAATAGGGGGAGCAAACTCAGGGAGGGGGAAACAGGGATCAACAAAATCACAAGACACTGGGTAAGCTGTGCAATAAGAAGCAAGCTTCACATTTACAGGAATATCTTTTTCCTTTAATTAAACTGAGACAAAGAGCCTCAAACTGCGGCCTATGGACTCTCCTCGTTTCCAGCTTCTAAATTCCAAGCATTCTCAGCTCAGCCACTGGCCTGCTAGGCAACTTTGAGCAAGTCACTGGCCTCAGTTTCCATGTCTCAGTTTCCCCATTTGTAAAATGGGGATAATGATATCGACCTCCCTTTGTAAAGTCTTCTGCGAGCTCTCAATGAAAAGATCTCTATAAGTGCGAGATATTATTAAATTGTATTAAAAGAAACTAAAAATATATCATATTTAGATTAAACAGAAAACGAACAGGGATATTATGCAAGTGGAGATGACAGCTCACAAGAATCTCCGTATTAAAATATGCTCCCCACTATGAATGAGTTTGAGACCCCTGAACTGAATCTCATGAGTACCTCGCTATTCAGCATTTTCCTTAAAGCCCTGCTCCATATGAGTACATGAGAATCTCAACTTTCATTTCTAAAGAGAAAGCATGTTTTAGCCCTCATGATTGCAGAGAAAAAACATGAGTTGAGTGTAACCCAGAAGTTTAAAAAAAAAAAACAAAAAAAAAAAAACAGAAGGCAAATAAAAGGACCGCAAAATTATTAATTAAAAAAATCCGATCTTTTTTTTGGGGGGGGAGGAAGTGGGGCTGTCTTGATGGTCAAATGCTTTGCGCTGCTAATACGGGGTAACTGCGCTTGAAAAGAGCTCATCAGAGAACTAGCCATCAGTTAAACCAGATCATGAACTATGGGAAAGGATTTTTTTTTTTTAAGTTCAAAATTATAAGTCTTGCTTGAATAATTTGTGGCAAATAAGCATTACAAGTCAGTGGGAAGCCCTCAAATAGGGCCAGCGAATTATCAAATATCACAGATAATCAAATGTACCAAGGGTCACTAGTATTCTATTGCCTCTGGGCTGATTTTGTCTGAGATAAAAGTTGGTTTGGGAAGAACTATCCTGCAGTCCCAATCTCCTGTATTCTTTTGCCTGCACTTTGTTCCTGGAAGTAATTCACTAATGGAAAACAAACAACAGAAGGGGACTTTGTTTAGTCTAATTGCCACGATTCAAATATCAGCTTCCTCTTCTTTCGTATCTAATAGACTAAAAGCCAATGAGAGCCCTAAACTGCCTGTAAAATAAATATTCAAATAGGATTTAAAACAATACAAGAAATATGCTTCCAAATAATATAACCCTCATGTATACATGGCTTCTTGCTGCTTCCATTATTATATTGGCTACTCCTATCAGATATACTGAGATCACAGAAGACAGGTTGATATTATAAACAATGACAATTGCAAGCAAAATTCAAAGATATTTATTATACAGACTTTCCATTTAGGAGTTGCAAAACAAAAAAATATGATGGTTTTGTCAGATTTATTCCCGTCAGATATTTTGTCACTTTATTCCTGTCCGATATGTTCCAGTCTAGGTGTGTAACCTATTGTTTAACAAGGCAATACACAAATATTTAGGGCTCTTTGTGTATATACATCCACCATTTCCCAATAAAAACACTCCATCATAAAAAGCTATGGGCTTAAGCAGTAAATATTTGCTTACACTAACAGATATTCCTGCCCCAATGTAATCACTGTGCTCAAGGCAATCAGATTTGCGTCACTTTCATACCAGGAAGTGACACAAAACTGTATGCAGCAGAGTCTGAAAAACTTTGAAATGTGGCTGTAGAACAGTGTATTAATTTGATACAAATGCACTCACAAGAAATCCAGAAGTTCTAGTACTACTGCAGTTTCACTATGGATAGCTGTATTATTTTAGCGCCCCATTAAACAATATTGTATCATTTGCTCATAAGGGATATTATTTACAGATATGCAACTGTGCCATATCCATGCTTAGGTCAGAGTCAACTGTGGCAGAATACAGAAGGAGGAGACCATCAAAAACAAAAAGACTTATCCTGTTTAGCAGTATTTAAAAATGTCGTGACATTAACATTGGATGTTGGCCACAGTCTGACTCAATATGTAACTATCACCTGCATGAGTGAGTAAGGAGGCCTATCGTCCCTCCTTGCAAAGTTTGGCGTGCCTGAGGCTCAGCTCATTTCTGAGTCTCTCTGAACTCTAGTTGTCTAAAAAAGGACAGGGTGGCAGCAGGCCACCCCTCACTCCCCCTCCCCCATTTCACACAGCCAGCAGACCTGGACAGGCAAAAAGAATGGCAGCCTGCACTGCACCTCCCTCTGAGGGTGGTGCAGTTGCCATGCTGATCTGACTAAGCCATCCAAAATGCCTCCTTGGGGTTCTGCCTGCAGCACAGCTCTTCTGCACCCACACCAGCATGCCAGATGGTGTGTAGGGCATAAACCAGCCTACCGTATTTAGAAATCATTGGTCTGCTTGTGTGAATGGAGCCTGCTCAGCACTGCACACAGTCAAAGCCCTATGTTTTGCCAGCAATCAAAGCTCACCAAGTTTAACCATGCCACTTAATAGAGCCACTGGATTCCTTTCAGCGATGATCGGACATTAAACCTCACTTGACAGCAGGACAGAAATAATGTATTTTAACAATGAAACACCTATAGCACCAGCCTCCGCAACTCGAAACAAAGTTTTGGTCAGAGGTTTTGGTCAGGGGTGAGGGGAGGGGAGGTAATACAAATACCAGCTTCACCAATTCCCATTTAGAGACATCTGTTTTGCTGCAGCTAAACAATAAGGGTTTCAATCACATGGGACCATAAAAAAATCCAAACCTAAAACTCAAACTGTCATTTAGGTGTGAAGTCATATGCCTGTGTTGTGTGTGTTCAAACAACTTTGTCAACAGGATATTCCTCAGGCGAAACAATTTCAAGTAGGACTGGAAAGAAGAGAACACCTGATTGGTTAGACAGTTGTCTAACAGCTCTTTACTACACTCCACCTTCAGAGCGCCAACATTTACTACACTCCGTGCCTTCAGAGCACCAACATTATTTTAACATGGCACATAATATACTATCCGATTTATCAAGGACCCTGACAAGCACAGTTTCAGTAAGACACAAGCATTTAAAGTCAACCTCACATGGAACCTGAGGAACTGATGAGTGAGCATTTCTGAGACACATTTGTTTTTCTATTCTGAAAACTTTGTGGGGCAGAAACACATTTAGAAAGGCTCTCCTGATTTACAGGCAAGCAGTAATTGCATTGCAAATTCTAAAGGTTGGCTAACAAAGAGTGAAGGTCACAGACAGAAGCTCCCTTTAGCACCTTGCTGGGTTGGGTGGACATAAATACTGTAGTGCTGGTTCTTTAGTTAAATAATCTTGGGCTCTCAATAGGAAAATTTTGGTTTCTTTGATCCCAAGACACCACCAGAAGCACTGCCAAAGCCATCTAAAAAAAAGGAAAAAGAAAGCCCTGTCCGCTTGTGTTTAATCTAACGGGAGTTTCTTACTCCAGTACTCATTGTGCATTAGTGCTTCCCCCGCACATTTTCCATGGTGCTGCTGGCAGAGTTGTCTTTTGGATGAGATGTAAGACTAAGCTCTTGAATGCTAGTGGTCATTAAAGATCCCATGGTATTTTTCGCCAGAGTATGGTATCCAGACCAAACTCCAATAGCATAATTATAGTTAACGCCCCTGCAATTTCAATTGGATTTTATTGTTCACTCCTTGCCCCAAAACGCTGTTAAATTTTTGTACACTGTAGAACAGTTATGTTCCTCGCTAGAGGTGGCTGCATTTCAATGGTTGATGAGGTGATGTAAACACTCTATTTTAATAATATATATACACACACATAATTTTAGTCAGCAAAGCACTTTGCATCTCATAATAATGAATCCAAGTGATCTTCTACAGTTCTATCACTAAAAGAAAAACTCGGTTGCTCATAGTTCTTTGTTGTAAATAGACACCAGGATAGCACCATTTTTGTTTTCCTTTGTTAAGTACTTTCTCTTTGGATGTACGAGGTTTGCTAAAAAAAAAAATTTTCCAACAATGTTCATAAATTAGTTAATTCTAGTTAGTTAATTCCATAGCAGCCTCACTACAGCTGTAACTTTGTCCGGCATGGAGAAGTACTTTAAGGAAAGATGGACATGATGTAAAACCCCCTTCCACTTCTACACATTGAGAAAGTTTAGATGTGGATCTAAATATTGATGCTTAGAGCCCTGATTTTAGAAATTCTGTTTAAAAAGGGGTTCTACCATGAAAAATGACTAATAAACATGGCCTTCCTGTAACCAGAGTCACAGGTCATGTAAGATTTTATATCCCCCCGCCACACACACACTTTTTTTTTTAAACCACTTCAGTTAACACTGCAGAAACAATACACCTCAGAGGGAGTGTGCTGGATTCGACCTTGGCTCGTGTTAATTGTTAGCTAAATTCCATTTACAGAATCTTAATTGCTGGTAATGCACAAACCAGAAAGAATTCAGTTTCACTTTGCAAATTGCATGTGGAGCTGGCCACCATCAGAGACAGGATACTGGACTAGGTATCTTGGGGTAAGAAGCCAGACTCAAGACACCATCTTTACAAAGTCACTTTTCAGAAAATACTTGCACAGTACACACCCAGTGACAAGTTAATCATCTACAGCAGGCTTTTCAAAAGTGCTCAGGGTTGGCCTAGATCTGAATACAGTGAAATCTATGGTAAAATGTCAATAAACTTCATTCAATGGGAGCAGAATTGGACCAATATTAAGCGCTTTTGAAAATTCCACCTTTAAAAGTTAAATCAAAAAAACTTTTCCACATAAATTCCTTATCTGAAATATGTCCATTATGTTTAAATGGAAATACAAATACATATGAAACAGAATCTGCATATGATAAATTCAGCTACAGGAAAGGATGTGGTCAAAACTAGATTAATGTAGAAACTTTTTACTAAGAGCTTACTTAAATGAAAGGAAAAAAAACAGAGCTAGATTAAGGTAACTGTTTTCTATTTCAGATTAAACTATTTATAAATGTCTTAGTTCTATCTGTAGTGGTCCGTGACAAACACGTCACCCAAATAAAAAAGCATTTTATTGAACTACATGAGCACTATGAAACTTTATATTTGAACATCGATACTTCAGCCCTTCTACGCAAATGTGACTCACTGACTACAGTAAAGTTTCATGTGATAAGGCTTTTTCATTTCTCCAGAGATGATGAAATGTGCCATCACAGGGGGACAAACAATTAACAAATGTATCAGGGCAATTTTTTAAATCAATTTTTAAACCTGGGGCAAATTTTCTGTGTGGTCAATTTCAAATCCAGGAAATAAAAAAAAAAAAAAAAAATCCCCCTCCCAACCTAGGGAAAAATATTGCAAAAGATTTTCCTCTCGCCATGCACCTGTTTTCCAACCAACTCTCTATCAATTATACAGAAGACTGAAATGCTTTAATGCCTGTCAAACAGTAACATACACTTTACCTTCACCAATAATGAGGCAATCTGCATATCAGGAAACTGACCTGTCTATTCAAAAGTATTGATTTCCAGTATACATTTAAATACAAGTCAACTCAATTACAGTAATTTAAGGTTGGATCTTGTAACACTAAGCAGTTTTCATTATCCCTTAGAAGATTACTTACATTTGCAACATGATTTTGTTCAGAAAGACACCATCTACCAGATCCATATACATAGTCAATTTGTCTTCATTTTCATTCCCTAACGGTCCAAATGTTTTCACCTGTCAGGAAAAACAGCAGATATTTTAATAATCCATCACAATTTTCTTACAGAATAACCTAAAACTGCACACGTCCCAAGTCTCACTAGAAACCACCTCCAACCCCACTCCTGCCAAAGCAATTACAAACCGAGTAGTTAAACAATCCCTGCACATCTTCTAAACACAAAAGACTCATCTGCGAATAGGCTTTCTGACATAAGGGGAGGGAAGCAGCCCTGCTGTAAAACCGTTGATTTCAACAGTGCTGAACTTGTTTACACCAGCATTGAATTTAAATCAAGACTGGATGTTTTTCTAAAAAAAATCTGCTCTAGGAATTATTTTGGAGACAATCTCTGGCCTATGTTAAACAGGAGGTCAGACTAGATGATCACAATGGTCCCTTCCGGCCTTGGAATCTATGAATTTGACTCCAGTTTCTTAACAACCCTGTTCTCGCTGCCTATTCATTTTTTTTCTTCCTCCAACGAGAACTGTGTACCTGTGTCATAAAAGCAAAGGACAGTGGTTCTTATTTGGTGACTCTGATCACCAACAGGGACAAATATTTTGGGCTGAGGGTGCCCAGGCCTATTTGACAACATTGTTCACATTTAAATTAATGATTGAGACAGATTCCCAACCATAGCGGATGTCAAATTCATAGAAAGAAAGCGCCTTGCTCTCATTGTACCAGGGCAAGATTTACACCATTCAGGCTTCTTTCCCATCCCCCATTCCAAAGGTGGGGTTTGATGCTCCCCATTTTAGAGCCACACGGTCCTTTTTCAGATTTCGGGAAAGATTCATCCCAATTACTGATCTCCCAACACTTATCTATGGTTCATGTGACAATCATATCCTGGAAGGTATTGTTGCTTTGGGCCTACCAGTCAAACCTCCGAACAGCAGGTAAGTAGCAACAGAATAACTGGATTCCTGTTTTCAAAATGGTCCCCTCCCTCCCAGGTCAAAATCCCTTTTCTTCTATGCACCCATTGTGAGCAGCACCGAAGAACCAACTCTGTTACAAGGGGAACAACCCGCTAGCTCTCAGAAAGGAAAGTTTCTTTTTGTTTTGCAGGCAGATTGCTAGGAGACCCCCAGACTGGTCGCAGACACTTGCGGCAGCTTTATTTAAAGTTGAAAAATAGAACTACTTTGTAACTGCACGATTCCTGGAGTAGACAGTTAATATTAATTATTATTTAAAATAACGAGGACCCATAAACTTGTTCCCCTGCCAGCCGCCAAGGTGGGGATAATTCAGCCTGGCCAAGAGATCTCTGCATGGAGTTGCTTTTAAGAATCAAAAAGCAGGGTTGGTGTGTGCGCGCAGCGGAAGCGGGACGCTAACCTGTCCCCAGCTCCTCGGGGCACCCAGCCAGGTGCTCCCCGGGGCGCGGGGGGAGCGGGCAGCCCCCGCCCCAGCACGCAGGTCCCAGAACAATGAGGCGCCACTTACCCAGGTCACCAAAGGGCTCTGCAGGAAGAGCTCCATGAGCTCAGAAATGGTCACATCCATGTTCGCGGGGCTCGGCTCACAAAGGCAGCGTGCGAAGGGCTCGCTCACTCGGGAGACAAAGGCGAAGAGCCCATGTTCCGCGGCGCCAGCGCCCGGCAGGAGTTGCTTAGCAGAGAAACAATGCGAGGTCCATCCCCCCTTCGCCTGAGGGCACACGGTGCGCAGGGCCGCTTCCTCTGGCTGCGAGTCCGCTCCCCAGGCTGCCCCGCCAGGGATCGGAGCCTCCCGGCTGCAGGCCGGTCCGTCCGCCCCCGCTCCCGGCAAGGGCTCGCTAGTCACTCCCCCAGCAGGCTGCGGCGTCCCGGAGAGATGCTTCCACTCCGCACAAACTCCGCGGCGGTAGGTTACTCCGCGCGGCAGAAGCGGGTTCTTAAGCGTGCGCTCGGGGGAACCAAAGGAAACTCACGCGCCTCGCGGCAGCACTGTCAGCGCGAGGAAGGGATGTGCGGGGAAGTTGGGTATATTAACAATAATAAAAGAGCACGGCCCAGAAACTCCCCTGCGCTCGAGAGAAGCCATGCAACGCGCAGCCCCTTGTAGCAGAGCGGGCGATGCAGCGTCCTTCGCTTCACGACTACCTGTAGCAACTAGGAAAGTCCCCGCACCCGCAATTAGACAGGGGGTGGGAGGGGGCGGTAAGGAGGAGCTTTGACAGGCATCGCCGGCTGCAAATGGGAGGCTGGAAAATGGACTGAGCCTGACCAATGGGAGTTGCCGCTGGCTGAATTTTGGTGTCAGCTAAGTTTGCTGTTACTTTGGAGCTGAGCGAACACAAGGAGGGGCGGCGGAGGTGGTGGGGCGAGGGGACGCGCTGGGCACTGCTGTGGGGTGGGGGTGGGGTGGGGTGGTGCGTGCTGGCGATAGCTGGCACTCGGAGAGGTGGCGCGTGGTGGCCTGGTTTGTCTGCGCGCCCGGGGGAAGAATCCGGGCTGCTCCTGGCGCGGGGTGATGCCCGCGGGGGAACCTGCCTGCAGCTGGCTCCCAGTGTGTTCCCCAGTCACTAACCACCACGCTCCCTCGACTCAGGGTGTGGGTGCAGTTGCTCGTGCCGAAGGCCGGGGTATCAGTCAGTGCCCAGAGATCGGTATTGAAAACCAGTTCTTGTTTGCCGAGTATTGAACAGGGCGGATCTATAAACGTGCAAAGCTAAAAGACAATGAAGGAAAGCAAGGGGGACGGGGGGTGGAGAGAGAGAGAGAAAATCCTCCTTTGACCTGCAGGATGTTTTCCGTCTATGCTAATGGGCATTGCTAGCATGACTCTAGTACTAGCCCGCTTGTGTTTAAACATGAACTCATGCCTAAGGCTTCCCAAAACCGAGGGAAGGCGGTTGGGCAAGTGACCATTTAGATACAGTAGCTAAAGTCTTCAGTTTAACCTCGGAGCCCTGCTAATTTTGAACTCCAAGGAGCGGATAACTAGATTCATATGCAGCACTTTCAGCAGTGACCCCTTTCGTTCAGTTCGACGTTCTCTCGTTTTCAGGGGGCTCTGCTTATTGTCTCTGACTTTCCCTCATCCCTTAACCAAAGGATGGCACTGGGGAGGCTGTGATATTTATATGAGCCATGTATGGTGTTGGTTCTCCTCAATTCTGATAGCTGCATGCATCCCCCCTCCCCTTCTTTCATCAACTCAGTTGCCAACTCTGCACCATGTCCGGTCTGAGAGGAAGAGCAGCAGGTTGCTGGAGGCAGCCCGTGTTGATCCATACTCGATTGGCTGAAAGACACCTAGGATGCGTCTGACGGAGTGGTTATTCACCCACGAAAGCTTATGCTCCAATACGTCTGTTAGTCTAGAAGGTGCCACAGGACTCTTTGTCGCTTTCTAGGATGAGTAACTGAGCCATTCAATCTCTGCAGCCCTCCAAAACTAGTCATTTCTGAAGACAGGTTTCCAAGCAGCACCACTAAATACAACAGGTGGGTTGGGGTCTTCTTGTGTTGTTTTCAGCCGTACCCAAATTCGCTACAACTCAGTTATCATAGAGATCATCTCTTCTATTTGTCCCCATGTAAATGACCATAACTCTTATTCATCCACTCAGGTAAAATTCCTTGGGAAAAAAATAAACCACAAAAATAAAATTAGGTCCCTCTCTGCACTCAAAATGCAATGGCATAGAAAAACCTGAACTAAGGAAAGGGTGGCTACCGAAACTCAATGGGGGAGTGTGGTTTCTCTGTGTGGTCCCCAAAATTAGCATACACTATTGCATGAACCTCTCGTCTATTGTAGTCACAGAGGTTGAAAGGGAGGAAGGACAGTCATACAATTAAGACACTGAAATGGGAGCTCTGGGTTCAAAAGTCTGCTGCAGACTTTTTGTGTAACCTTAGTAAAGTTACTTAATCTCTCTGTGCTTTAGTGTCTCCATGTGTGAGAGTCTGATCCAAAGCCCATTGAAGTCAGTGAAAAGACTCTAATAGGCTCCAGTGGACTTTGGATCAGACCCTAAATAGGGCTGCTCCTCCTTACTGACAAAAAAAATTGTGCAGTTTAATTAACATTTATAAAGTGCTTTAGGTGGAAGGCAATATAAGTGCAATGTATTATTATTAAATTAATGGATATCTTTTGAAGAAGCAAAATGAACACTCTGAAAGCTACTGAGATGTGTTTAAGTGGGCTAGAACAAAGGAAACCCAGGGGTGTTTTAAAATGCATTACTTTATGTGTCAGAGATACTGAAGGAAGCAAGAAATAGAAAAGGGAAAAGGAGAAATGTTGATGCGTACTCAGGCAAGTGAGAAGCAAACTACTGCATGTCTATTTTTGAAATAAATACAAAATCAGGTGGTTAATTCTGGTTACACTCTGCTAGTTGTATTCTTTAACAACACTTACAAAATATTTACTACTGTCAAATGATGCGTATTGGGATATGGATGCCAAAATATAGTCTTGGAAAAAGGAAGTGGGAATTATCTTCTTTCAGACAGAATTTAGCCTATTTGAGCTATAAAAAATTCCAGATAATTTAACATGCTGCATGATAATCCTATCAAATTCAACAAATTGCTAGTAGGCATTTTGATAGTTACAATAAAATCTGTCCCATTCATTGGTTCTCAGAGTTGAAATGAAACCATTGTATGCAAAATTTTAGCATCTAGCGAGAGTTTACTACATTTATTTTTCACATATGTAGTATTTTATTTACCTTCATCAGCCTCCCCATCACTGGCTTTCCTAGTACAACTTATCTTTTTATTGTTTAGACACTAAGCTCTCTAGGTCAGAGACTGCTTTTATTTTTGGGTATTTTAGAGGGGTCAAGCACATTAGCAGCAGTAAGCAAATAGGACAGAATACCTCAATAAAGAAACCATTTAAATTATTTTCTGCACTTTCCCCACCTTGTCCAAGGAAAATATCAGCTGGTTTGAACAATATAGTTGTAGAGTTGTAAAAAGTCTACTGCTAAATGGTAGAAGTCAGGGTTAATTGTAGTGTCTTGTTCATGTCATTTAAGTTTGATTTTAGTGGCTCATAATTATAGGCAGATACATAGATCCTTGATCCCCAGGAGCCTGTTTCTTGTAAAAGTCAATGGCAAAAATCTCCTTGACATCAGTGGGAAAAAGATTAGGCTCCGTGTGTGTGTCAGAGCTTTTTCTACTACGACAGGAGGAAAGAAAACATTCTCTCCAAGTTGGAGAGAGTTGCTGAGACAACACGGGATTGATCACATTCACTCATCTGTCATTTAAAGACTAGGTAAACTAAGTGGAAAATCACTTCCTGTTTGAACAACCTGTGCTCTGTCTACTTCATTAAATCAGTCCATCTGGAAAACATGTTTATCTACCATTCCCCACTGCAAGAAGTGTAGTATCTTATTGCAAATCAAGATAGGCTCAAGCCTCAGAGTTCAGATCTGCATTTGGAGGTCTGCACAATTCAGGGCTATTCCTATCTAAGGGGTTGGTTAGTAGAGACACACTTGTAAAATTTGAACCACTGCTAAATTACAACAACCCCTAAACTCTTGGGTGCTTGGCAGACTTGGTCTACATGAATTGTCACTTGCCTACATCCCCGTATATCTGCTTCTCTAGCTTTCCTGAGAAAAGTGAACAGCGGTATCTGGACAACAAACAAAAAAAGTCATAATACAGTGGGCCACATACCCAACAGTGTGCCTTACTAAGTGTTTCAGGTACCTATGAGCCTACCCCTGAGAAAGAATGGAGAAAAAGGTAGAATAGGAGTGGTTAACAGTTTTTCTACAAGTTTTAGAGGGGTGGACTGATACAATTTAACTTCTTGTACCCTGTGATCTTCCATACTATTGACTGGTCTGTTCCTCCACTTATTTGTGAACGTTCTCTAGTGGCTAGAGCAGGGGACCAGTGATCAAGAAGATCTAACTGGCTAAGGCATAGGCCAGGAGTCTGGAATCTTGGATTCTATTTTCAGTTCTGCTACTGACTGGCTATGTGACCTTGGGGCAAGTAATTTAATCTCTTTAAGCCGTAACTTCCCCATCTATAAAATGGGGATAATTACCTGGTTTGTAAAGTGGCGTGAGATCCTCATCTGAAAGGTGCTATGTAAGTGTAAACATATCCTTACCTGTCATGACTTGAGTGTACTTTCCTCTGTTCTCACAGAGTCCTAAACTAGAGCAGTCTCTCACAATATAGGATTTGGGCATTAGGAATATGGGATAATTGAAAGGAGCTGTGGAGAAAAAGAGTCATTATAGATCACAAATTATAAAATCAGTGTGTGCTGATCTAATGGCCCCAAGGGAATAAAAGCCTGATCCTGAAAGGTGCTGAGCACCTCGGCTCCCATTGCATTCAGTATTTGACCCCTCACAGCAGCAGATGCTCTGGGTGAAATCTTGGCCTCTAAAATCAGTAGCAAAACTCCCATAAATGGGAGTTCAATGGGGCCAGGATTTCACCCTATGATTTCACTTCTTTGTGTAAGGAGATGAGTTCCATCTAGTGGATACAGGAAAGCACAGCATG
Source organism: Malaclemys terrapin pileata (assembly GCF_027887155.1). Taxonomy (NCBI): domain Eukaryota; kingdom Metazoa; phylum Chordata; order Testudines; family Emydidae; genus Malaclemys; species Malaclemys terrapin. Next base: position 122,891,952 of record NC_071508.1, read on the forward strand.
CTTTCTAGTGGATGCAGAAAGGTACAGCATTGTTAAATTAAAATGTCAAATAACCAAATAACTATGCTGAATTCAAGATAAAAACCTGTGAATAGTGTAAACTTCAGATAAAAAGCAAATTATAATATAAGCTTTGAAAAATGGATGCACTTTGAAAGTGTGATACCTTTTATTTTTGTAACATGACTTCCATTCTTTTCTTCCATTGTTTCTCCCACTCTCACACACATACTTTTAAAAATATATTACTCTAGTACCCAAAAGTGAATGAGGTGTTTTAAAACCACTTAAGAAGAAAGATGCCTGCCTAAAGAGTCTAAATACAAACATTAAAAAATGAAGGATAGAGAGAGTTATTTGGGATGAGTTTTTTGGGCCCATGACTAGGAAAGTTTGTTGCTTTCCAACTTCTACCTCCTATCCTGGAGCGGAGCCATGATCTTCAGGGTGGGGTCCTTCAGAGCACTCAGTTTTGGCTTAACTCTGCTCCTATTAAAGTCAAGGATAAAATTCCTATTGACTTCAATGGGAGCAAAAATTAGATCAATGCTGAGTGCTTTTGAAAATCCCATCCTCAGTGCATAAAGGTAGTCTAGGGAACAGAGCCTCCCCCTCCCTTCAGAGTCCTTGGTCCAATGTGATTTTTTCCCTTTATCTCCTCCTCCCTAGTGATTCTGTCTCATGTTTTTGACCCAGCCCTCACCCATACACACACTGCTTTCCTATATTTACTCCCTGATGGTTGTCTCCCTTACCATAGTATAATCAGCACACTTTCCCCATCCTGTCTCACCAAAGCAAGAGTTGGCTTCCCCAACACCTACCCACCTATCGAGAATTAAGTTCTTGTCCCTGTCCAAACCATTGACAGGATTTGGTGCTGCTGCTGTCAAAAAGGCAATGAAATAAATGTTGATCTGAATGAGATCACGGCTAGGTCTAAGCATGAGTATTTATATGGATAAAAGCACTCTCCGTTTAGATCAGTAAGGAAAATAGTGTGCACGTTTGTATTATGCGAGTTTTCTAATGGTTTGTAACATTCATTTCTAAATCTTTTTGTCAAGATTTGGCAAAGAGCTCATTTCTCTCCATTACAAATGCTGAACTTCAGCCTCTAAACAAAAAACTTAGTTACCAGAGCGATGTCTTTAAGCAGCTAAGAGAATACAAGACATTAAAAATAGAGGCCATAATTATTGCCTGTATTTATTATTACTGCACTCATTTCTAAAGCACCCAGCACCATCATGCTGTAGTTGTGTGACAGACCAACACAAACTACAGAAGAAGAAAATTTCTAAGTTCAAGCATTTTCAAATGTTCCTTTATGCTGACTGTACGCAGCATAATTCACCTCTCTCAAACTGTCCCCTGGCAACAGCTATAAGCATCAACAAAGCTACACCATTCATGTGTTGTCTGAAGTGTAAGGTCCTGAGCGATGGGACTAGCAGAATGTACAAGATTACAATACAGGACAGCTAAATTGATGGTAATGAAAGTAGGTTTTCTAGTTCTGTCTGCCTAGAAGTGTCATTAAGAAACTTGCTTGTAGATATGACTGCTGTTCACAACCAAGAGTCTTAGCAATGAAGAACATTTATTTTAAATAAACTAGTGTGAAAAGAGCTGCTAGTGCAGCATTGACAGGAGATTCCCCAAAACTTGCTGTCTAATGTCCACAGCAATTTTTTATTACAGTCTTTTAATCTTTTTACAAGCTTGAAACAGCTCTTTTCACAGCAAGTCTGCTGGCTCAGCCCTATAAGACAATTAAATATTGGCCAACTCCTGTTCCTCCCACCCCCAAATCTAGGGGTTTAATTCTTTTTGGTTTTGGAAATCTAATTTTAAATCTGGTTTTGGGCACAAATGAAATTGTTGTTCTCCATTTATTGCTGTCTAGCACAGGGGTTTTCAAACTTTCATCACATGAATCATATTTTAATTGATACATACACATGTTCCAATTCACAACTTCATGAACCGCCCTCCCGCTCACTTGTAATCACAGAATATCCCCTGGAGCAATGGCAGCAATTGCTTACGTGGAAAAGTGACACTTGGGAAGTTTCAATGTATGTTTAGTCATGTTTAACATAATTTAACAACTAGAAATAAGGAGAAAACAGTTCTGTGCAACCAGCATGCACAGACCACAGCAGGGGAAATTCTGACTTAGGTAAATTGGTAACCTAGAAAAGCATCTACTAACAACTGGCAGTTTCCATTCAGGGTGCCCAGGAATAGTACAATATGGGGGAGTTGTTGGATCAGGAGGAGGTGCATTAGCAGAATTGTTTATGGAAGTTTAGACACTGGGACTGGCTCCCTGCAGCTAATTAGCATACCCTTCTATGAGCTTTCTGACCTAGCATTTTCCTTTCCATTGTAGAGCAGTCTCAGACAGATTCTACTTGAAGACATCTGAAGAATTTTGGGACAAGACTCAGACTACCTCACTGAGAGTGTTACGTTTCAGTTTAGTCTCCTTTGAATGGGATTATAAAAATAAACTGATATGGAAAAGACTTGTTAGACTATTCAGATGACTTCATTCCATTGTCAGATTGTTCCTTAGAGTGCATTCTGTAAGGGCCAAAGCTTGTTCCCCTCTTAACCATAGGCACAGAAGGTCCTAAATGTCACAGAATCACCACAGTTCTACTATGCAGGGAGATCTAACAGAAGAGTTTTAACATCCTCTGTCCACCATTGAGAAATTAAATCCATAGCAGCATTAGGTGTATGAGAGAAAGAACGGGGATGGCCTTAGGATCCATCACTGAGAAATTTCTTACCTGATAATTTTTTGTTAGAAGGCTCTCTCTTCATTCACCACTAATGGGTTAATTCCCCCTCTGTGAAATTCAGAGGCAACCTAATGTTGCTGGAGGCTCCAGGACTAAGCCTCACTCTGCAGCTTAGGCCACCACCAGATTTCTTCCACAGCTACAGAAATACTCCAGCAGCTGATTATTAGCATTAAGACAACTTGATATAATGTATCAATTAACGTTGAGCCTTAGACTTGTAATTGTTTTCCTTTAGATAAACATTTTAATTTGTGTTCTAGTCATTTACCGGTCTATCGGGGGGTTGAATGAGGAGAAAAGCTGTGCAACAGAAAATTATCAGATAAGAAATATTACATTGTGTTGCACAGCGTCTCTCCTCAGTTGTCACTAATGGAAAGCAGAGAAAACACAGCAGCAGTGGATGAAATGATAAGCAGAGTTTTAAGTGGTATAGCAGAATAATAAGCAGTAATGAAAGTTCCCCCAATATAAGGAAAGGAATTATGTGGGAACCAACCCAGAAGCACCTCTCTACTGAAGGAGGCCTCTACAGAGAAATGAAAACCTACTTTTCCTCAGTGCCAGTAGGGGCTTCTGTGAATAGCTTCCCAGATGCTTAATGTGCCAGCAGATACAGGATTTTTATATCTTGCCTGCAGCAACGCTAAGGTCTTGGCATTTTGGGTAGAATGTAGAATGAGGTGAGCAGGATACTATTGGTGTGTGAAAGATCAGGCATGTGGCAATATCTTTAGAGCATTAGGAATGCCTATTTATGACACAATTTGCCAAAGGAGAGCTAAGGGTTGGAACAAAATGATGGGAGAACTGTTTGCCAGGAATTACTGAAAAAGGCACTTATAGCTCCAGAAACCTTCTGTTCAAGGTAAGAATGACCTTTTCCTCATGACAATAATAGTATTGATCTTGTAAAAACAGGTGATCTGATTCCAACACCTGCCTTTCAGAGGTAATGGCAACTAGAAAGGCCAGCCACAGGCTTGTCTAACCTGCCATGCTAATTAATCTTGGCATCTGATGATATTCTAATAAAGAGTCTTCTGTGATAGGACTGTTACCCACATTTCTAATGGTGCTTGGTTGTAAGACTCCCATCCAGGAGCGGCGCCAGGGTTTTTGCCACCCTAGGTGGCAGCGCTCCTCCTCTGAGCATTCAGTGGTTCTGGGGCCTTCAGTGGCAGGGGTCCTTCTGCTCTGCGTCTTCGGGGCACTTTGGCGGCAGGTCCCGGAGCGAGTGAAGGACCCGCCACCGAATTTCTGCCAAAGATCCATAACGGAAGGACTCCCCGCCGCCAAATTTCCTCAGAGGGCGGCAAAATGCCGCCCCAGCAAATCCTGCCGCCCTAAGCGACTGCCTAGGGTCGCCTAGTGGAAGCGCCGGCCCTGCTCCCATCTGCCATTCTGGAGAAACTGTAATATAGCTGAGATCACCAGTACTTTGCAATTATTATTACTCCAAACATCTAGAGGTCAGTGCCCCATTGTGCTGGATGCTGCACAAAGAGGGCAGTCACTGAAAAGAGCTTTCTGTTTCCCCATGCACCACACATGTAAATCTGATCAGATCAATGAATGTTATTTCCTAGTTGTGTTCTCTCTGGATACCAAAATGTATCAATGTGGCTAATGGTGAATCAATTCTGCACTACACTTCTCTTCTGATGCACTTAACAGCCTGGGCAACTGTTCTAGGCCTCGATGAAGGAGTCGCTGCTTCAGGGCATCTGGTCTTTTCTACAGGTGCATCATGGGTTCCATGGCTCAACAGGTTTACTATATATGAAAAAAATCTTTGCTCTGAATTGCTGTAATGAGTCTTTGAAATGGCTGTGTGTGCGTCTCCTCTCTCTTATGGCTTATTAGGGTCTTTTGAAAGAAAGTCCCCTTCTGAAGGCGTGACTGTCTGTCAATGGTGGAGGTACTGCTGCACTAACTTTAGGTTCCTAAGACTTATGAAATTTATTTGTTTTTATACAACATCTTAATTTAAATGTGGTTTTAAGCAGAAGTGCTCTTTTGTATCTGCTGTAAGGAGGTAAGGGGAAAAGGCCTGAAGTTGGAAGTGACTGAGCTCCGCTTGGGAGTAGTGGCCAACCAGGAGTCGCAGAGAAGCTGGATGCAGAGGCTGCCTGGCAAACGAAGAGGTGCATAGAAACTGGATGCAGAAAGGGTTCCTCAGGAACCACATGCAAGGGCATGTGTGCAACAGGTTGAGACTGCTGCACATGACAGGTGGGTTTAGGTCTGTGTGGGTCTTATGGGAGAGCAGCAGCAAGAACAGCTGGGCAGGAAGCCAGTGCAGAGGGGTCCCACTGCGACACACTAACTGAGACTGGCCTGAAAACCCACAAGCTCCTATCTGTGTGTAGGAGCTGTTCCTCCAGGGCACATCTAGAAGCAAAAGAAACAATACACAAAGTTAGTATTGTGGGTGCACTCACAGTCTTGAATCATAAAAATTACATACACCTCTTTCTTGGCAAACATGCTGCATGTCAGAGCACTAAACATGGTGAGTTCGGCCCGGGGAGGGGATGGTTGTGCAAGATGGGACAAAGGGTCTGGGTTTCCAGCAGGGGATCAGTACAAGCGCCTAGGGATACTATTCTGAATACTGGCACCGAAGCTGAAATTGCACTACTGAGGGTAACTGATGATGCAAGGTGGACCTCCTGCATGTGTGAGGTTTCAGACTGGGTCTGTATGCTGCTCGCCTGTGTGTTACTTTGGTGCCTCCAGAAGTAACTGCTGATTAGCGCGACAAAGTTTCCTGCAATGAGGGAAGAAACAAAGCAGCTCTGCCAAGGAACCTTCGGCAGAGAATTGCACAGCATCTGCAGGAAAGTTTCCTAGCGCTCTCTATGGAGGATTCCTGGGAGATCTCAGTGTGCATTAACAAACTTTTCTGCAGGGCCCCCCCACGTAGCTACACAGGGGAATGTGAAGCAGATGCAAACAGTACCTGGTGGTGTTAATTTTGATCCCTTCTTCCACGTGCACCAGGTAACAAAATAAAAGAGACCTCTACCTTATGTAACTGTCAGGGGAAAAAAAAAAAAAAAAAGTACTTACCAGAGCTCCACTCTCTTGCTTCCAACACACTGGAGCCAGACTGCTGGGACTGGCTAGACCCCTCCAGAGACAAAGAGGTCCTGGCTCACCACGCCACCAGACAAGCCTGGTACCTGTCCCACATCCTCCTCCAACTCGACCTCCTTGTCCACCACTTCACCCTTGGGGTTGACTTCCTGGGCATTGCCTCTAGTCCCCCCCAAAGTATCCACAAGGCTCTTGGCAGCAGAGGTGGGGTCACCACTGAGAGTGGTGTGCAGCTCCTTTGAGAAGCTGCACGTTTTCTGCGCCACACCAGAGTGACAGTTGGCCTCCCTTGCCTTCTGGTACACCTGCCTCAGCTCCTTGATCTTAGCACGGCACTGCTGCATGTCCCTATTGTGCCCTTCTCAGCCATCTGAACCATTCTATGGCTCAGAACTGCGACTGCACAGCCTCCTCTCCCCACAGACCGAACAGATCCAGCAACTCTGGTGTACTCCAAACAGAAGCCTATTTGCTGCAGAAAGCCAACATAGTCAGCAGGGAAGATGCGATGCGAGCTGTCCATACCAAGCAAACAGGAAATGGAATTGCAAAAATTCTTGAGGCTTTAAAGGGGGAGGGATGGATGCCTGCGTACCTGGTGACAGGGCAGCAGAGAAGAAACTGCTTACCAGAGTGGTCATGATGGGCTTTGTGGAACACCTCCTTGAGGCCACTTAGGGCAACATAAGCAAGCACAGTGTCTACACTGATACTGCGTCGCTCTAACTTTTTCACAAAAACTTGTATGCCACTCGTTGAGGTGGTTTTATTATGTTGGCATAGCAGGAGAGTTAAATCAGCAGGAGGAGCACTGTTGTGTATGTACCTCAACTGTTTTGTTGATGAAACCTGACTTTTGTCAACAAAACTGTATAGTGTAGACATACCCGTAGTGTTAATATTAAAATAGGTATTACAAGTATTCAATAAAGTCTAAACACTAAGCACATTTTTATAATTGTAAGTTGCTGCCTGCATCTCACTTATAACATCTGTAAGGTAATATTTGAGCATTTGCATTGTAAGTCTGTATCTGTGTAACTCACCAGACAGAAGAAAAAGCATTAACTAGTGTGAAATACTAGTCTCCAACAGATGATGTTATGACCTGCATGACAAAAAAAGGTCCATCGACACCAATTTATGGATTAGAGAACAAGACTTTGTTGATTGCTCTCTCTTCCCTCCTTCCTCCCAACCTCTCTCCCCCATGATGAGATGGGGAAGTGAATTCCTCCCATCAGCTAAGTTTGCAACTCAAAGCAGATGGGGTGGGAGGAGGGGAATTAATATAAAGCCAGAACAAAGAGGAACTGTATCTCAGTGCTGCTTGGATTCTCAAGGACAAGGTTTTCTAGGCACAAGCAAGAGATCCCCAGGGTTTAGCCTGGGTTAGCCCTGAAGGACATATAGAGCTTGCTTATTATAGAAGTTTCTGCTACTTCTTGAAAGTTAAGATTGGAACTCATTTGCATGTTTGTATGGTTGCCTACTTTCACCTTGTAAATAATACTAATTTCCTTTGCCTATATAATAAATCTTTACACAGCTCATTATAGGATTGGCTACAAGTGTTGTTTTCAGGATGAGATCCAAGGTGCAACTGACCTGGGGAAAATGACTGGGCCTCTGGGACTGGCAGTAACCTGTTGCTGTGATGTTTGGTGTAAGACCAGCCATCACAAAGGTAAGCTTACCTGGGGCAAGACAGATTAGAGTAACCAAGGGGACTGTCTGTGACTCCATGTTAAAGGCTGTTACAGTGCCTGAGGAGTGAACACTTGATAACTAGTTGGTGAAATCTAAGCATAGAACTCTCAACCAATTTGAGACTTGTGCTCCGTTTCTTAAGAGTCTGCCTCGAGGTTGGTACCCACGCTCTTGAGCCACTGCAGGACAGCTTGACACTCCCATCTTCTGTATTGGTCAGTCTGCCTGAAAGTCTCCTAAGGTTTAAATATGGAGCCAGCCTGTGGAGTGGAGAGGGATGGGGAGAGACTTTTTCCCATCTTTCAGACTCCTTTCCCTGGCAGAGCAGGGTTTATGGCTGATGCTCAAAAGGCAGTTCCCTTTTCCCTGCCAGAGTTCCAGATAGGCACAGTTCCCATTAGCTGCAGCCTTAGGCAGGCTGCACAGGAGGAACGGATATCAGCTGAGCCCAGACATGCTGCAGGCTGAGGTACAGGCAGTGAGCCTGCAGAGCACGGAGAGACCGTTTAGGAGAAAAACGCCCAGCAAACACTCCCTCTGTGATAGGGTGGGGGGAGGAGGAGGAGTTTACTCCCTGATTTTCACCCCACGTGTTCATTAACAACATTGCTACCTCAGGAAGGCAAAGCCAGCTTTTGCCATTTTGGGGAACCAGACTCTCTGGCATTTGCAAGACTCACCCCTGAATACCATGAGAAGCCCTGAATTCATAGTGGAAGAAAGGCACAGAGGACCCAATTTAGTAGTGGGAGTGGATTTTGGACCCTTTTGGGGGTTTTATCCCTCCAGCCCAGGTCTGATGTGGGACTTACTCTCTGAGCTGGTCAAGTGGCTTCCTCCTTGTCTTTGGACTCTCTATCCGAAAGCTCAGAAACTCAGGCTTTTCTGCAATGGAGCCATGGCTCCTCCAGCAGGCTGGGGACCCAATCTGCCGGTCCACCTCTGAGCCCTGTACATTGGCAGTGCAAGGATCTGCTGGCTGGGAGCAGTCAGGGCATAATTTTCCCTCTGTCAAGCCTGTAAATGCTACTTCATAGAGGGAGCACCCCTGATTTATCCCAGAGCTTGCAGAACAGCTCCGCCTTGCCTGAGTGAGGGGGAGAGAAGTCTCAGAGAGAAGGTGCTACAGCAACAGATCTGGGTGGTTAAAACCACCAGGCTGTTATTTATCAGATGGGAGGCGAAGGGGGAGGAAAACGATAGATAAGTCATTGGGTTTTTGTATAGTAATTAAAATAATAAACACAAAATGGTTAGGGCAAAACTGAGCTGCCAACTTGTTCTACCACCAGAGGCAGACTGAGCTGAAGGTTAAGGCTGAGTGACGAATAAAGACAGCAGCTGCGCAACAGAATGCAAATTTAGGGGTGTGCAGTGGTCGCAGCTCATGAGCTGTCCTACTTGTTGGAAAGAAAATTCTTGGAGCTGGTCACTGTGACTCTTCTTTCTTCTGCTAGGTGCATTAGGAGAGACTGACCCATGCGTCTCTTCTTCAACCTGGGGCTCATGCTCCAAAGTTACTATCTGGAAATCCCTCCCCAAAGGACCTGGCAGAAAAGAGGCAGGCTAGGCAGCCTACACACTGACTTCCCTCTTCCTTGCCCAAAGCAGTCTTTGATGATGTTGAGACAAACAGGGCCAAATGCAAGCATGTAGGGGAGGCAGTAAAGCCAGCTTTTAGTGGGCACCACTAAATGGGTAGCTTGGCCTGCTTTCAAGCTTTGCTGGTCAGCACAGCACATACATACACTAAGTGAATCCCTGAACACTTCTTTAAGAGGAACCTTAAGGGAAGCATAAAAGGTTCCCAGAGGAAACTGGCACATATTCCATGCTGCTCCCACTTACCCCAAATCAAATCCATGAGTCCAATGCATGTTTCAGGAAATTCCACCAAATGTGCACCAGTCATCCGATAGAGAAGACTGCTGATTAATGCAGATCGCCCTTAAACAGGGTTGAAAGCTGAGCTGAAGACCACCACACAAGCTCCACAATAACATAGCTGCCCTATACCAGAAATGAATTGACTGTTCTGTGATACGACTAGAATCAATTCATAATTAATGACAGGTTCGCCTCCTCTTCCTACAACCACCACAGTAGTTTATCCTGGGAACTGACTGCTTTATATGAGAAACAGTTACAGGCTAATCAGAAACTACAACTCAAAGGGCCACTAATTCACACCTTTTCAATGTACACGCAGGGCTAGTGACATTATTTTCAGGAACCTGATCCTAGGCTTCAATGCAAGTTGATCTAGGATTGTTTAATTATCATACTTTGTGACTAGGTTAGCTCTGTTACAAAAGATCACACAGAGGGCCAAATTCTACTCTCTTGTATGCATACAACTCTAACTGAAATTAAATGTAGTGCTGTGCACACGAGAGAGCAGAATTTGGTTCATAGATGGCTGCAGCTTGAGTTGACAAACTGGACTGTTTTGGCTTTAGAACTATATAATATAGGAGTGATGTTACTTTGTTACTACTTGGCTTTAATTCCCCTATCTTTGGGTTGGTTTATAAGAAAGCTAAGACTATGCTTTTTAGTGTGTTCTTAGTGCTAGCAGGAAAATACTTTTGGTGGTTCTCATGTATGGCTATTTTTATACGAAAAAAAATTTACCTGGAGCTGATGTGATCCTGAAGAAGTAGTTACTCACCTTATACAGGAACAATAGTTCTTCAAGATGTGTCCCCCCGCATGGGAGATCGAAGAACTTTGGTAGCAGTTAGACCAGCACATGCACTGTCTCTCCTTGTGCCCTGCCACGAGGCTAGCCAGAGCACACAGGCTAACCCCTCCCCCCCCCCCCAGTTCCTTCTCTACTGCAGACAAGAACTCCAAAGTGGGGGGGGGGGTTGTGGAGCACCCATTGAGAGACACATTTCAAAGAACCATAGTTGCTGCACACAGTAACTTCTTCGAGTAGTGTCCCTATGGGTGCTCCACTGTAGGAGACTCCCAAGAAGTATCCGTACTGGAGGGCTGGGGCTTTGGAGTCAGGTCAGTTACAGATGACAATACCGTGGAATCGAAGATGGCATCGGAGGCAGAGGCCCCAGTGATCACATAATGTTCTGTGAAGGTTTGGACTGACAACCATGTCACTGCTCTACAGATTTCAGAGATAGAGACATTCTTGAAGAAGGCGACGGATGAAGAGATTGACCTCATGGAGTGTGTGCGAATGCTATCTGGTGGGTCATGTTGCGGATCTGATGAACTGCATTAGGCAACGTTGAGACTCGAGAGAATCTCTGGGCTGATAGTGTTGATCCCTTAGATCTTTCCACAATAGAGAGGAAAAGTTTAGGAGAGATCTAATGCGTGTAATAAAGCCTCCCTGATATCATGGTTAGGCAACAGTCTGAATGGCTTAGTCCTGTCAATGTAATAAAATCCTGGATACATCTAGTGTGTGTAATTGTCTTTTCTCTCCAGGCCGAGTGTGGCTTCGGGAAGAAGACAGGCAGGCTGAATGACTGGTTTAGATGAAATTCTGAGACCCATGTTAGGAATTAAATTTGGATGCGGTCTTAGAAAAACCTTCTCCCTATGGAATGTCATATATATGAGTTCGGCCATAAAAGAGTCTGAAGCTCATTTACTCTTCTGACCAAAATAATAGCTAATAGAAAGATTGTTCTTTACGCTATCTCATTCTGAAAACTATCAGAAATTCAAAAAGGGGGCTCCACTAGCATCAGGAGTAGTAAATAGAGGTCCGGGCAGGAGTAGGTTCTCTGCCTTCACAGTGGGTAAATATCTAATAGTTCCTGTGAAACTTTGATACTGATGGATGAGAAAAAGACCAAACAGAACTGCCCAGGCTGATGTCAAATTAAAATTGTCACAAGATGGATCTAAATTGAGCTGAGCGAAAGGACAGCTTGCTTCAAATGCAATAAGTAGTCAACATTCTTTGGTATCAGAGTCAAGACTATGCTGGGCTGCCCATAACAAGAACAAGAATATATTTTACTGACTGATGTTTTCCTGCCTGGATTTCTTGTAGGGAAGCCAACAACAGCCTCATCATCAGATGCAGTGACTTGACTTTGGGTCTGGATGGAGCATTTGGCTGTGGTGCTGTGAAAATCAGGTTGGGGGCAGCCTGGGAGCTGGATCAGAAACTGAACCGACATCTGGAACAAGTTTGTCACCCAAAACTGCCATGGCCAGTAGGGAGCTACAAGAAAGATTATAGCTTTGTCCCTGTTTTAGACTAGATAGCAATGTAGGGCAGAACAGTTTTCTTCATCATCAAATATTTAATAGTGGGCTCTTCAATCTAGAAGAGAAAGATATAACACAATCCAACGGCTGAAAGGTGAAGTTAGACAAATTCAGACCAGAAATAAGGTGTAAAATTTTAACTATGAGTAATTAACCATTGGAATAATTTACCAAGGGTCGTAGTGGAGTCTCCATTACTGACAATTTTAAAATCAAGATCGGATGTTTTCTAAAAGATATGCTCTAGGAATTATTTTGGGGACGTTCTAGGGCTTGTTATACAGGAGGTCGAACTAGATGAGTGCAATGGTCTCTTTTGGCCACGGAATCTATAAATCATCTTCATCCTGTGGCCCACTTTGTATAAGAGATATTATGGACCCATATCCCCTCACAATTTTTTTGTTCTGAAAATGTTTCATTTTAAAGTTTTCCATGAAAAGCGGAATGAAAATGGTATGAGAACCACTGCGCAAGATCAATTTTCCATCCTAAAGCTGGTCTATAACCACGTTATATAAACATGCTATGGCCTCTTTACATACTCATGTCTAACTGGGCCAGAATTGTTAGTTAAAAAGGAGTGTAAGGTACACACGATATGACTGAAATATCTCTTAGCACTTAAGTGATCTTCTAGCTCCTCATAAAATGGACAGTTTTAAAATAATTTATTACTCTACAATTCAGACAATTTTGTTAGTTTGTGGATTGTATTAACTGTGTTAATTTTAAACTTAACTAAATCATTCAAGAATTGCTGACAAGACTAAGCTGTTTGGGTCAGGACAGTCTTTTTTGTTCTGTGCTTGTAGAGCACCTAGTACAATGGGGTACTTGGTTCATGTCTAGAGCTCCTATGGAATACAAATAAATAAATTATAATTCTTTACTGCTAATGCTCTCTGATGCATCTAAGTTGCAACAGTCAAGTTTCAGAATAAAGCCACAACCATGATGCATAATTATCCCTCTGCCAGTTGTAGTTTCATCAACATTGTTTTATACTGCTTTTCAAAAAGCCAGTTTCCCTCCACCCCGATATTTTGCCAGTTTGTTCCCATGCCAAAGTGTTTTTTCACACATCTCCCAGCACAGAGTAAAGGAGACTGACTACTGATGTTCAGCAGTGCCTTAGACCAGTGGTTTTCAAACTGCGGCTTGTGGCCGAATACTGGGTCGCGGAACGTAAGGCACTAGGTTGCGGCGGCTCTGGTCAGCACCACCGACCGGACCATTAGAAGTCCTGTCAGCGCTGCCGCCCAGCTAAGGCAGGCTAGTCCCTACCTGGTCTGACACTGTGCTGCGCCTTGGAAGCAGCCAGCAGCAGGTCCGGCTCCTAGGGGGTGGGCCATGGGGTTCCACGCGCTGCTGCTGCTCCTGCCCCAAGCACCGGCTCCTCACTCCCATTGGCCAGTTCCTGTTTTGTATGCAGTCTTGAAGCAGGAAGTGATCCACTTAGAGATAGTCTGTAAGGAGATTGCTTGTCCCTTCATATGACCTGCATATGATACAAACAAACAAGGCGAAGCCTGAAAGGGTTTAGTCCCATCCAGATAAAAGGCCAGACATTATCTGATATCCAGCATGTGAAGACACTGCTCCTCTGGAGATGAATGTGGCTTGGTGGGGGGAAGCCACTAAGACAAGCATTAAGGTCAATATCACCAGAGCATTGGAAAATAGTGATCATCCATGAATGGGTGGATGAAAGGCTGAGATTGCTAGATGCACCCTCAATGAGCTAAGTGTAAGGCCCGATGACTGAAGATGCAGCAAATACTTCAAGAGGTCTTGGATACCAGCCAGCATTGTCTGAACACTAATTGCCTAGGGAGGTTGTGGAATCTCCATCTCTGGAGATATTTAAGAGTAGGTTAGATAAATGTCTATCAGGGATGGTCTAGACAGTATTTGGTCCTGCCATGAGGGTAGGGGACTGGACTCGATGACCTCTTGAGGTCCCTTCCAGTCCTAGAATCTATGAAAACTCCACGGGTCAATGATCATATTGAAAAACACTTCCACTTTGCCCAATAGGCCACCCTGGTGGAGAGTTTTATCCTACTGAGTAGGACCTGTCAAACAGATGCTGAATATTGCTCTTCCTCCTCATTCAACCACAGAGCAGCCATGCTATGAGATGCAGGGAGCTGAGACTGGGATATAAAGTATGACCATGATTCTGAGTAAGCAGGTCAGGATGAAGAGGAAAGGATACGAGAGGCTGAATTGTTACTGCAAGAAGTTTGGAAAACCAGCACTGCCACAACCATGCCAGGGCAATGAGGATGAGCTTGGCCTGATCTGCTTTCAGCTTGAACAAGATGACCTGTGGAATGATCAGGATTGGAGGAAAATCATACAGGGAACCGATTGCCAGCTGAGGTGGAAGGAGTCAGTCAGGGAACCTGGACTAGAGCCCCCTTGAGAGCAGAACAGATGGCATTTCCTATTATCCCTTGTAGCGAACAGGTCAACTGTCGGGATGCCCCACGCTGCAAAGAGGACTCTCAGAACACTGAGCTTCAGAGCCCACTTGTGATCCAGGGCAAAATTCCTGAGATTGTCCACAAGATGATTCTGGACCCAGGACAAGTGATTGGCTATCAGAGGGATACTCTCGTTGATGTAGAACTGCCATAACCTGATCACCTCTTGTCAGAGCATTGAAGTGTGCTTCCCCCTTGCCTGTTCCCATAATATTATCAATACCACCGTGATGCAAGTATGTGAACTACTGAACCCTTGATGAGGTCTAGGAAAGTGAGACAGGCATTGTAGATGGCCTGAAACTCCAGGTCAGTGATATACAGTTGCACTTCCTGCTCCAATCACAGGCTGGGAACATTCAGCGACTCCAGATGTGCTCCCTAACCTACCAGGGAGGTATTGATGACAACAGTCCTGGTTGGTAAAGGCTGGCGCAAAGGGCACACCTCAACATACAGTCCTCTGAACCTTCCACCATTGCAAGGAGTCCAGGATCAACGGAGGGAGGCAGACCAACCTGTCCAGAGAGTGTGCAGGGTTGGATGTTAAACAGTCCTGAGCTATATTTGAAGACAAAGGCGCAACCACCTGTGTGCAAGTGGACATGTGGCCTAAGAGCCTCAGGTACACACAAACTGTTGTGGAAGGTTAAAACTACAGAGACAAAGGTGGCCTCAGTGCAGAAGCAGGCTGCATGGTCTGTTTGAATAGGTGCTGCTTTAGGCAAAGGTCCCTAGCCATGAGTCTGTTGATCAACAAATTGAACACCGCTCCTTGACATGGGCCTTGCCCAAGCACAGCATGCATCATGTATCGGGATTGTTGGGGATTGCTTCCCCACATGATGAGCAATATTTAAACCCCGGTGAGGGCATCACAGAGGAATACTTAATTAAATACAACTAACACTAATATAACATCAAGGGTACTACTAACTATATACAACTACAAAGAGAGACACTAAAATAGTGAGAGGTTGTGCAGTTAAGACCACCCAGAGCTCAGACTCCATCAACAGGTGGTAAGAAGGAACTGAGGGAGGGGTCAGGGTGGCGCCACCTCATATAGCGAGGGGAGGGATGATGGCCATGAGATGCAAGCACCAACCCTCTACAGGTACTGCTAGGCAAAATTCTCTGGCTCTAGTATGATGGGTGTGCACACAGCTAAGTGAAATACACTGCTGCATCTTCTCAAAGCAGCAGCACTTGCTACTGCTAGCAAGCAGTAGCATGAAAACAATTAGATACCAAGAATCTTCTTAGGCCCTTTGCTGATGAACAGTGGCACCTGTTCCTGCCTGGATGGCTGCCCTTCTTTAGTGGCACATCCAGAGAGATACCAAGCCATTGGTTTTCAAATTGTTGTCCAATGACCATCAATTGTGTCTCACACATTTCCAGTTAGTTGGTACAGCTTAACCTATCAGAATGGTGAAACAGTCGATAGTCTTCAAGCAATAACATTTCAAGGACTGGCTTACAGCTAGCCAGACTTTCAGATCAGATAAATTAAAAAAACCCAACAACATGGATTGAAGTATCCCCCCCATCCATAAAGATAAATCCCTCCACTGAGCCACTTCAGCAAGGCAACGTGGGGAAACTCACACTTCAACTGTGGGTTGTACCTGTTCGCTTAGTGACAGATTACTTCATTTTTGGGCTAACACCTTTCATCAGTACAAAATTCATTGATAATTGTCCTTTTACAGAACACTATTGTGATGTATCCAGACTAATTAGTAGCTGTGTCACTCCTGTCCTGCAACCTCGGGTGCCTTACAATGCCTTTCAAAAGTGGTAAGGTATTCTTCAATGCAGTCCAATTCCTTGTATGTAGAACACAACTGTCTCAGCTGAGGGTTCCTTAAATTGAGGGAGAGGCTGGTGATTCTGGGATGTGTCCATGTTTTTTCCCCCCATCAAGTTCAGATTATATTTCCGCTCCTTCTCCTTTTCTTGGGCCTCTTGCTCTTTCAGCTCCATGGCTCCCTTGCGGGCAGCTGTTTCTCTCTATTTCAGCTTCTCAGGCTTGTTGGAGGGCTGCTTTTTCTTTTTCATTCAGCTACATGGCTTGTTTTTGGGCAGCTTCCTGATCCTTCATTCTCATCTCAGGTGCCACTCTTAGAATTCATGTTCTTTGTCCTTTGCTTCTTTCTCCAATCTGGCCAATTCCAGGTTTGCAGTTGTTTTGCTGGTGCTCATATTTATTATTTTACACTGGATTAGATAAAACTGTATTTAAACTGAAGTGTCTGAATAACTATTTGAAACAATAAGCTGGCATGTTTCCTTAAAATACATATACTGTCCAGGAAAGAGCTAGGCAGTAACAGGACACAGTTCTGGGGGAAAATCTAGGACTGTTTCAGTCATCCTGCAGAATAACCAAGGCTAGTGATAGCCAAAGTGTAACCCAAGTGTGGCTGGCATGCTGGCATGCTGTTTGTGGCCCAGATGGGAGCTACTTCATCAAGGAATTGTAATGCACCCATGGTTGCAGGACAGGGGTCACAGCTGCTCATTAGTCTGGATTGTACCCCCAACCATACACTATGAATATAACTTATAAAATAACAATGGACCTGAAAAACTGATGTGAGAAGTAACTTGTTGAGGAAAAGGTAGTTAGTGCAAAGAAAGATTAACTCACGTTGTATGCTAGAGTAACCAATTCACTTTTTTCCCCGCACTGTGTTTTCTCATTTAAATCTGGAATTACTGCGCAATTACATATGTATTAATAAAGATGAAGCTCAAATGCTTCGACACTGACAACTGGCACACAATCCGAAAAGTATTTTTTGTAGGCACCTTACAGGCAACATGTCAGTTTACATGCAACATTCCACCTACAGACACTAAAAGCTAAGCTGCTATCTATGGTCAAATCCTGGATCCCCATTGATCATTATCCCACTATAAAATGGCATACTTGTACTTGTGACAGTCTGGTGATGTGAATGAGCAGAGGGCAATCGACTTCTCATTAAGCAGGCATCTTTTGCTTGGAAAAGAATGAAACTAATTTCTAACTAACAAGATACGCTTATTATTGGTTACTGAGTGTCATTATTGTTTTCCAGCCAAGTATCAGAATAGATCTCAACGGATGGTATTCTGGTAAGTGAATAATCCTGGAACCATCTTCATAACATGACTAAAACTGGTATTCCAAAGGGAGTCAGAAGTTTAAAAAATACCACTAAATGCAGATTTTCCTTCACCTTTAATTATTTCTTTTTTTATTTTCATAAGTCAAATGTGTCAATATACTGGTGCTCCTAAATCATCCATCATCCTTTTTGATTCATAAGTATACCATCACTGTTCCCAGTTATGATATTCAAAATCTCTTTGGAATACTAATTTCATCTTTATAGGTTTCTTCAACTTTTTTTTTTTTTTAAATTCCACCCTATTTCCCTGAATCGTTTCTCAAGACAGTTGCTGATGTAAAGTTTAATATAAAATATTTAGTCACAAAATAGTATTGCTTTTGTATGCACATTGTGG
This sequence comes from Malaclemys terrapin pileata, assembly GCF_027887155.1. NCBI lineage: Eukaryota > Metazoa > Chordata > Testudines > Emydidae > Malaclemys > Malaclemys terrapin. The sequence goes on from NC_071508.1 coordinate 122,909,842, forward strand.
CAAGAATCATTTTTTTCAATAAAAACTATACCATCTTCCATAAAATCCTACACATATTAAGATTTGTGATGCAGAACAAAATTACACAGGGTGAAACAGGTACCAGCACAACAGTGAGATTATATTACATCAAAAAAATTTTAATGGTCCCAAATATATACTCAACAACTAAGCATACACTCAGGGGGCAAAATAAAATAAAATAAAATAAAATTATGACACAAAAAGTGACCACATCTAGAATTCCACTCAATCTTTAATCAAGAAGGGACAGACAAATCCCCCACCGCCAAAAAAATTCTGCAGTTTAAAGGGCAAAAGGGAACAGATAAAAAAAGAGGAAACTTTATGTTCAGGCCCTCCCCCATAGAGGTTTTTAAAACCTGTTGCAGCTTGACTAAAATGTTCAGAATGTATGATTTCAAAGGCAGGTCTCTTTATACAAAGAAACTGCTGGCATTCTTAGTGAAGAATTATGGCAAGACAGCCTTTTCTTCAAAAGTCTCATACATTGTCCAAGAAAGCATACTCTGATTGTAGTAACTGACCAGCCAATCCAGAGTTCCATGAACAAAACTCCTGCCCTGTTGGCTTTTTATTTTTTCCATTTCCTTCCCTGAGAAAAGGGCAATGTGTGGTCCAAGCTGGAGAGCTCAAAGGCATAAGTCTTCCCCCTAAATGTAATATTTTCCCCTTCTTCTGCTCCTTTGAATTGGCACTTGATTAGCAGAAATCCATTTGTATAGATTGAACTGTGTCACACACAGTAATTCACAAAAGATTGCTGCTTTGTTGTGTATTATTATTTTTAATTTGAAAAATTAGTAGTTTTTCCTTCCCCAACTGGAATTGATATTAGACAGTTGCCATTATGACGACTCAAGTTTTGCTTTCTTTGACAAAGGTACAGTTTCTTCCTTATCTTCATCTTCATCATCCTCTTCATCATCATCAGGATAATCTACAAGCCCCACTAGGCCTCCCTGTGAAGAAATACAAATAATTAAGACGTACACAAAAATGAACCAAATATTGCTCAATCCCAGAGAACTAGAAAATGTTATTACCACAAGAATATTGATAAGTCTGAAGTTTTGTAAAAAAAAAAAAAAAACAAAAACCCAACTCCAACATGCACAAAAGCAATGTCTTTTGGAAGTGCTGATTACAATAAGTCCAAAAAAAAAAAAAAAAAAGTTCTACCCCTCCAAACAATCCTACCTATGGGGATAATTTGGGTAGAAATTAAAGAAAATGCAAACTACTTGGCAAAAAATTGTCACTGCAGCTCTATCTGTACAAAGATGGAAATTTCCTTTACCTAGGATAGTTGACTGGACTGCAGCAATGAGCGATCTGGCAGAACTTCAGAGACAATATGGAACATCCTTCAAATTGAATTATCAATTAGGATAATTTTATAATATGGTCTCTTTTTACTAACACTAATTTAAAAGTAGTAATAGAAATTTTAAATATATGTTTATTATATGCAAAGTAGCTATATTAATATGATGTGAAGGTTACAAAATTTAAACAATTTTAGGAAATTCAAAATTAGAAGTATCTCTAGTAACATTAACTCATCTACATTGAACATACTGACCAAAACGTTCCAATTCAGATGCCTATGGTTAGGCATCTACATCTATATTTAGGCACCTAAATATGTGACTTGATCTTAGGAGGTGGTAAGCACCCACAACTCCCACTTACTACAATAATTTTCCAATTTCTGGAATTTAGTCAACACATGACTACAAAGAGTTGTGGGCACCAAGCATCTCTGAAGATCAAGCCCCTTGTTTAGGTGCCTAACTTTAGACATCCAAGTTAGAAAATTTTGGCCATTGCATACTGAAGCATAAATGCAACAAGTATATTGTATACAATATACATACACAATATACAGTCATATTTTATACAGCATAACACTGTATATACATTATCTATATAAAATAATGTGAGCAAATAAATGTTACTAGAAAGCCTAATTCCAATGTTATTTCTAATGGGTGTATAGAAGAATAAAGTGATAACAGCATTTTTAGAGAAAAATGTTCAGAATCCACAGACATACTATTGTATTAAATTAGGAGGAAGATACCTTATACAGAAAGACCATTGTTGCATTGCATTAACAGATAACCCAACAAACTGCACAATAGTAGTGTAAATATAATCTTTTCATAGTACTGTGGACCATTTGACATTTAAAACAGTCTAATAATTCAAATGCAAGACCATATCTACAGCTAGATTTATTGCTGGGTGGGGTGTGGGATCGAGGAAGAGGGGTTGTCAGGATCAGGAAACTGTCAATGAACTAAGTATTGTAGTTAAGATTCATTTTTGATTTGGCTTTTCAGCTTATGAGTTATAAAACAAAAACTAATTTATAGAATACTAAAAAAAAAGGGAACAGGAGTACTTGTGGCACCTTAGAGACTAACAAATTTATTAGAGCATAAGCTTTCTGGACTACAGCCCACTTCTTCGGATGCATCTAATAAATTTGTTAGTCTCTAAGGTGCCACAAGTACTCCTGTTCTTCTTTTTGCGGATACAGACTAACACGGCTGCTACTCTGAAACCTAAAAAAAAGGGCAGTATCATTCCCCGAATATCTGTAAATCAAGGGGAGTTTTCTACATGTAGATACTGTTATTCCAGAACAGAACCATTAGCTTCCTTTGTGGCACTATCCTACTCTCCCATATTCCTCCACGTACTCAGTGACCCAAGCATGCAGAGGGGTAGGGAGATGTGCAATCCCTGTATTCATGTTTTAGTGGAATCCCCTCTGTTCTGAAGAGCAACTAATGTAAGGAACGTCCTAAAGATGTCGGAGTTTTAACTCTTCTCTGCTGCTAGGGAGAGCAGCAGGGCTACTAGAGGCTGGTGAGGGAACAAAAGCCTCCACGTGGATAGGGAATCTGTTGGAGACAGAGTTAAATTCCATGAATACCTGATCTACTGCTTCTTCCATGGGTGGGACAAATCTGCCACCCCCCTCTTCCCTACAGAAGAACTTGGAGGACTCGTTTTTAAGGGAATCTCACAATAGTTCTCTTTCCAATCAGGATTCCCTGCTGCAGGTCTATGACTGGTAGAAGAAAACTTTTAGTAAGACAGAACAAAAATGAGATTGGAGGTGAAGAAAAAGCATCCAGACTTTTAAAAACTAATGATATGGCGTCATTTCCAGGCTTCCGGGAAAACACATGACTAGAGAAAGATCCAAGCAACTTTTCAGAAATGGAAGAATTCAGTACTACAGTCGCTTCTGGTTTTCTTAGTTGGTTTCTATTACCATGAAATTCTGCTCTCCATATATTTCTTTTCCCACTGTGAAAACCGATTTTGATAATACACAAGTATTAACTACATTTTGTCCTAAAATTATATTTAACTGCATTTACAAATTGTTGTTGGAGTTTTAATATGCTCCTTCTGGATATTTCATACAGGATATTTGATACTAAACTGCTCAAGATAGTTAAGACCAAAGCAGACTGTGATGAACTTCAAAAAGATCTCACAAAACTAAGTGATTGGGCAACAAAATGGCAAATGAAATTTAATGTGGATAAATGTAAAGTAATGCACATTGGAAAAAATAACCCCAACTATACATACAATATGATGGGGGCTAATTTAGCTACAAGAAGTCAGGAAAAAGATCTTGGGAGTCATCGTGGATAGTTCCCTGAAGATGTCCGCGCAGTGTGCAGAGGTGGTCAAAAAAGCAAACAGGATGTTAGGGATCATTAAAAAGGGGATGGAGAATAAGACTGAGAATATATTATTGCCCTTATATAAATCAATGGTACGCCCACATCTCGAATACTGCGTACAGATGTGGTCTCCTCATCTAAAAAAAGATATACTGGCACTAGAAAAGGTTCAGAAAAGGGCAACTAAAATGATTAAGTGTTTGGAACGGGTCCCATATGAGGAGAGATTAAAGAGGCTAGGACTCTTCAGCTTGGAAAAGAGGAGACTAAGGGGGGATATGATAGAGGTATATAAAATCATGAGTGATGTGGAGAAAGTGGATAAGGAAAAGTTATTTACTTATTCCCATAATACAAAAACTAGGGGTCATCAAATGAAACTAATAGGCAGCAGGTTTAAAACAAATAAAAGGAAGTTCTTCTTCACGCAGCGCACAGTCAACTTGTGGAACTCCTTACCTGAGGAGGTGGTGAAGGCTAGGACTATAACAGCATTTAAAAGAGAACTGGATAAATTCATGGTGGTTAAGCCCATTAATGGCTATTAGCCAGGATGGGTAAGGAATGGTGTCCCTAGCCTCTGTTTGTCAGAGGATGGAGATGGATGGCAGGAGAGAGATCACTTAATCTCTGTTTGGTCCACTCCCTCTGGGGCACCTGGCATTGGCCACTGTCGGTAGACAGGATACTGGGCTAGATGGACCTTTGGTCTGACCCAGTACAGCCGTTCTTATGTAAGTACTGATAATCCTTTTTAATGATTTTTTTATTAGTTTAGTGTGCTGCACCTGAAAACTGACAGTCAATTGAAAAAAAAGCTGAAATTTCTTTCAAAGCAAAATTTTAATAATCACATGTGTGTTGTGGCATACAGCAACTGTCTCCAAGAATATATGGCCACAGCTAATAAAATAACTGTAGGATTCTCGACACTGCTGTAAGAATTACTGTTAGGGACATATGTTGGTGTGCAGCAAAATTTGGTAATATTTCCATTAACTCTGTCAACTGCAAACTATTTCTGCCCCCCGCCCCCAGTATTCCTATGCCACCCAATGAATGTAGATTACCTTTTATTGTGGACGATAAAAAGCAAACGAAAATGGAGAACACATTAAAAAAAATACTTCATACTTAAGATTTGTTTTTAAAGTTGTGCACAAGTTTGTGCACAAAAATTTATTTAAATACTCCTTTTGTTTATATTAGGTCAAGGCTCTTCAAAAGTGCTAGAGACCAGGAAAACATATGAAGGAAATAACTCAAATTTATGTAGATGATCAGATGGGCTCTAAATCTGCTAGAATAAAAATTTGACCAATGGCAGCTGAAAAATACCTTGGTAGTAATAGCTGCCATCTGAGATGTGCTTTTAGAAACTGATCCCGGTGATCCTGGCGATCCTGGTGATCCTGGCGATCCTGGCGAGCCAGACAAGTTACTTGCAGATGATTGGCTGGTAAGGTTAGTTTTTGTACCACTAGAGAAGGAAAGTTTGAAACTTGGGCTCTGACGACCTGAAAGATTAGTTTTCAGAAGGACCTCCTTTTCTTCACTCTCTTTCACTGTAGAAAAGAAATATACTTTTGAGTGATACCCCAGTGACTTTTGTAAATAAATGTGAGTTATGAAATGTTTAATATTTTGCTACAAAAGTTACATCTGTCTAACTTCACTTGTATCTTGGTGGAAGGAGTTAAATGAATATATTTTTATAGTAACTTGTATTACTGTAATGCCTAGCAGCCCTTGTCACAGACCAGGACCCCATTGGGTACTATTTCAGTGATATTATTTGTTGAATGTACAAAGAAGCTGACTAAATATAAATTAAGCAAATAGCATATGGACAACTTGATTATTCAGCTGGGATTTTTTCATTTCAGTCCTTTAAGAAAAACAGGCAAATTTATTCAGAGAACATTATTTTTGCACTATTATGTCTTTATATAGATATGAATAAAACCTAAAATGGTTTGAGTTTAGTTGCATGTAGCAAGTTCTAAAACTAAAAATAAGGCTTTATATGAAAATACAGGCAAACCCTTGACTATAGCAGAAATAATCCTTCCTTAAAAATAAGCCCAGGCCTTCATTTAAACTAGATACATGGCCATTCTCCTTCCAGTCACTTACATTTTTTCCTTTCCATGAATTTACTAATAGGGTCCATGATATCTTCATCATTTTTAGTTTTGTCAGAGGGGGGCACCACTGCTTCGCCATCCTCCATATCATCTTCATCACTATTAAACCACATTTCCTCCTCATCTTCTAGGGTTCTTGCATCTCTCCGGTATCTATGATTTCTCAAGATGGAGCGCATACTGTGGAACAAGTAGGTTTTAAGGGTTTTGAGACTCAAGTATCACTTTAAGTTTACATAAATATTGGAATAAACCAGCACGGCATACGTTTACACAATTTAAGCTTATAATGTGATAAAAGAACTATCAATATATTTTTTTAAAGTATATTTATTTACTTCATGTGGACTACATAAAGAAATCCAACAAGAGAAATTTTTTTAGTATAGAGCACAGTAAAACCTCACTAATAAGCACATTCACACATACTTCACCATTCTCTCCAAAGGTGCTGTAAGTCTTAAATTACTAAGAATAGTCTAGTACAAGCAAATTGTGGAGTACGGTCATAATACTAATCTACAATTGCCAAAATAAACAAAGGACATTTTTAATGTATTATCGTCTTATAGTGCAAATTATTATACTTTATTGATAAATGAAAATTCAGTCAATTTATACAAATATTATAATAACAGATGTCATGAACAAGGTGTCAGTATTGTCAACTCGCACAATTTTATTGTGAATCTGAAGGTTAGTGTATTTTTTTTAAAGTCCAGCTCCTGAAGCCAGGAAATTCATTCATGTTTCATTAAAAAAAAGTAAGTTTCTACCGCTTCCGAGTGCAGAGAAAAATCTTAAAAACATGAGCCCTCTACACTCAAAAATCAGGAGGCAAATAAAAAGAATCCAAAACGTTTTGTTTTCAACCTCTCATGTTTTTTGTGGCCTGACTCATATTTTAATACTTGCGACGGGCAATAGTGCGGTCTTGCTGTGTCTGTATGTACAGTACCACTTTTAATTTTGTTGAATTTAGAATTCTGATAAGTTTAGAAGTTTTCATCTTAAATCAAACTTAAGTCCTACACCCTTGTGAGTATTCTGGAGCTCACACTCTCTCAAGTTGTGGACCTGTCTTAACCAAAGTACTTCTTGCACTAAACCACATAATTGAATCTTTGCTATTTTTGCATGCTTCACTTAGGGTCAGCTAGTGGCCTGGCTTACGAGACCACAAATGAATGTAAATGACAGCAAGACATTCCCCTCCCATGCTGCCTCCGAATAGGAAGGCTGCCCCCATATCCACTATAGACATAGGAGGAGGAAAGTTAGGCCAACTGTGCCTCTCAGGGCCATAATTCTTTCCTTGGGCTGCTCTCAGGCAGCACAACTATGAGCTATCCCTTAGCCTGGGCTAAACGCAAAGGACAATTTAGCTCGTAGTGTTTTGTTTTTTTCTAACTGAATAAGAGAGGGGGATTTCTTCTGTGTTAGGCTAATGCCATAAAGGGGCAAAGAGAATTTTGTTTATTTTTTTAGTTAAGGGGAATGCACCTCTAAATCAGATTTTTCTATGCTGACAAATCAATAAATTAAGTAGAGATAATGTGGTGCCTTTAAATGTGGGAATAACAGTCAACAAAACAGCTCCTCAGATGTGAAATCTACAATACGACTGAATGTTCGCCCCTCCCACACGCATGTTAATATAAAAGCTCTAGGGTTTGAGTTTTACGTATATTGAAATGCTCAGTTTACCAGGCATTAGATAAATATTATTACTCTGAATTATTAGTAACACAACATATTAGCACAAAGTACTGTATATTCTAGCACACTCTAGAACATAGTAGTTCTATTAAAAACAGTTCTGGCATTTTAAAACAAATCTGCTGTAATCCTGCTCCTTTGCTTAAATTTTCAGACACTCAACTGAAATATCAGAGTTAAGAAACCTCTCAGAATGAAGTCAAATATACATTAAAATAACATAGCATGATCTGAAATTAGGGTGGCTGGATGCCGGTCGAAAAGAGGACCTCACGGTGTCCGGTCAGATCTACTGACTGGACACCGAAAGTTCAGTTACTGCAGATGGGAGAGACTGGAAGGTGCTGAGTCATCACCCGCGCCAGCTCCTACTCAGCCACGGCTGCCTCCTACCTGCATCAGGTAGTTGCAGCTGCCAGCACCGGCTAAGCAGGTTAAGTCCCTCCTGACCCATGCAGAGTGGAAGAGCAGCATGAGACAGGGGGAGGGAGAAAGAGGAGTAAGTGGGGGGTAGAGTCTCAGGAGGAAGAGGTGGGGCAGGGGCAAGGCCTGGGGGGGGGGAAGAGGCGGGGCATGGCAGAGCCTCAGAGGGAAGTGGGAGAATAGGGGAGGTTCTGGCACTCCCACTGGAGTGTCCAGTTTTTATATATTACCAAGTTGGCAACTCTATCTGAAATTTAAACTTCTAGAATGGGTAACATGCATAATTTCATTCAAATGTGTTCTCAATGTGTTCAAACCACAATATAAATAATTCAAAAATATCAGTTGAACACTGACCAAGTGTTTGAGCAACACAGATCTGGAAATCACACTATCAATCAGATCTGTTCAGCAAGACCTGAGCTGCAAACAGCAAAGGGTCTGAATTATTTATGGCTGCCCTGCTAGTGCACAGAAATCCAAATGCCTATATCCTCAAAGACAATTTATCATGGAAGTATTAATGAATACATTTAAATGTATATTTACCTGTCAAGTTTGGGATTATCTTGTCTTTCCCTTTGTTGTTCAAATCGTAGTTTCAATCCTTTGAATGTCTGCACATAATCTACATCTTCCAGTGCTTTCCAGTAATTCTCAATTACATGAGCGGTTAATGATTTTATATCTTCCTATAAGAAAAGTACAATCAAAAACACAGTGACCTTTTAATTCTTCAAGACAATTAATTTATCTTGTTACTGTAATAAAAATACAGCAGGATATAACTGAAAGATATGGAAAAGATGCAATATTCCTAAAATGCCTTCAAAGTATGGCATACTAATTTATTTAATTAAAAAAAAACCATTGTATATACCAGTGTAGCTGAAATCTGGTACTTAACTTCTGATAAATAATTTGATAAAAAGAGAACAGTAACAGTTTTGTATTAATAAATTCTTCTAAACTTTAAGTAAAAAAAACTGTCTACAAAGCCAGTATAAAAACAATGAAAGCAACTCCAAAAAAATTAAGATCTCTGTATGGCAATTTACACATATTTTTACAAGTCAGTCAGTCTACTTATATCTGTTGTAATAACTAAACAAGGAAGTCAATACCTTTATTTTCCCTCTCTCCCTCCTAGAATAAACAACAATCACCCCTCAACAAAAAAAGGAAAACAAAGAAATTATATCTTTATGTCAGAGGGAAGACAAGGGGAAATTTGACTCCCCTGAAATGGTGCTACCAACAATGACTATCCCAGGCCTTGACTACCTTGGGGCCCCCCCATGTAAGTGGGATGATCCCCATCACAGAGAGTTACTAAAGCTCCAGGATATGTTACATTTCCCAAGTAATTCCTACAGAACTAGTGGGGAATGATGAATGTCCTCCAGACCCCTACCCCAACCCAACATCAGGCTGCCCCTCCCCCTTGTGGATCTTAAAACCAGACAGCATCTTGCCAGGGTCTGGGTGAAGGTGGCAGGTGGAGGAACAGTTCTCTGGAGGGAACTGACTAGTCCCTTATTGCCCAGCCAGAAATCTTGGGGGCCAATATTTATATCAGTTAGATTAACACACTTCTCCATATTCTTTAGTATTATTATAGTTGCACCAGAGCACACAATTAGTGTGTCCATGTGTGAAATTTCAAGTCACATCTATTCTTTAATATTTTCCAGAAAAAAATAATTAAATCCAGAGTTAGTTTATACAGCGGTTGCATTTTTAAGTCTGGGCACAATGGAGAGCAACTTCAACACTATACATACACTGAATGTAGAGCTTTGACAACAAAGGCAGTGTTTTCAAACAGTGGTACATACAAAACTTCACTTAAATTATGGATTTCTAGTGGTCACGTTATTATGATGCTTTCATTTGAACAACATCAGAAGTAAGTGGGCATCCATAATTGTATCATAAATTAAAGTCTATTTAACTCGAAGTATACATGATGTAATATAAACATTAAATTGTCAATTCAAGACAGTACTCACCACCCTAATAAATTCAAACATCTCTATTATAGCAGAGTTCATCAGATTATAGCGGGATCCATTGTTGAGAAATGCTTTGACCACAGGTTCAAACAAAAAGCTTTTCATTATATAGCGGTTGTAGAATTCATCCTTCAACCCAATTATCTTTCTCTTAAAACGAAGGGCACCTGAAACAAAGAAATGGTTGTTAAAAAGCCATGAATTTTTAATATTTTACATTTAAAAGCAAAAAAAACCCAGCAATTGTTCCAAGTTGACTACAAGAAGGATACTCCCAATCCCAACTATCACGGAGCTTTACATTATTGGTAATGGATTACGTACTCAAATATCCAGTACCCTGTGGATTAAATCTACAGTAGCTCTTGAAACTAGAACTGAAATGTAATGACATTTTATATTACTGGGGGGAAAAAATCCTTCAGAGTAATCCTATATTCATAGGTCATCTCTATTCAGTGAACATGCTTTAACAAAACAGAATGCTGTAAATTAGGCACATTTCATAATTACACTACTAGTGTGTAACTGAAACAACTGTTCAAGTTTAAAAGAAAAACATTTAACAATGCAGGAATCATTGACAATATTCATGGTTGGGTTATGATGTGATCATTTTTTTTTTTTTTTATCATTTTGGAGCAGACACTGTCAACCTTACTGTGCTATGCTTTTGAGATTTAGAAACCCATTGGAATTTAGACAGGGACTACCTAATTTATTTAACTTGTGATCAAAAGTCAAAGATAAACTACTGGTATTCCCTGTGCCATCCACCCTTTCATGACCAAATTCTAAACATATTTTCCTCCAATCAGATTTTTGCTCATAATTTCTATTTTCCAATGAGAGTCTTCAATCTATTTCAGGGGTTGGCAACGTTGGGCACGCGGCTCGCCAGGGTCAGCACCCGGGCGAGCTGGGCCAGTTTTATTTACCTGCTGACGTGGCAGGTTCGGCCGATTGTGGCCCCCACTGGCTGTGGTTCGCCGTCTGGGCCAATGGGGGCGGCGAGAAGCCGTGGCCAGCACATCACTCGCCCGCGCTGCTTCTCGCCGCCCCCATTGGCCCGGGACGGCGAACCGCGGCCAGTGGGGGCCGCGATCGGCCGAACTTGCCACGTCAGCAGGTAAATAAAACTGGCCCAGCCCGCCAGGGTGCTGACCCTGGCGAGCCGCATGCCGAATGTTGCCGACCCCTGATCTATTTAATTATTTTTGTATTCGTTTTTGAAATGTAAATCTTTTATTTTAAAATGAGAAATGGCATTTTCTCTCTCTTTCAAACGCACAGTGGAGACTTGATCTATTTACATCTCCTTCAAGGCTCTCCCTTCTGAGGAACTCCAGCACTCCCTTAGCATTTGAGGTCTCACAGTACCTTACTGTGCATAACTGAGGGCTTGCTTCTCTACACTTACAGCGCTGCACCAGTGCAGCTACGCTACTGTAGTCTTAGGGAATACGCTACCTATGCCAACAGGAGAGCTTCTCCTGTCAGCACAGGCACTCCACCTCCCTGAGAGGCAGTAGCTATAAACTTGACATAGTGCTGTCTACACCAGAAGTTAGGTCAGTATAACTGCATTGCCCAGGGATGGGGATTTTCTACACTTCTGAGCAACGTAGTTATACTGACATAAGTTTGTACTGTAGACCAGGGCTAATGCAGGTAACCTTCCCTCCATTGTTTTATGAAAAGCGATGAAAATGGACCAACTATACATGTCTGAAATGTCGTTACTGGAGGGCTTTGATTCTGACAGAATGATTTTCAATGGAACTCTCAAAAAGCTCTCCTCACTCCAAGCTATTTATTTCCCTATGAATTTTCAACTTTCTATCCTACTCTTTATTCACATTTACAAGTAACTTTTTGCAAAGTAGTAACAACTGCTCAATTAGGCTACGTCTACACTACGGGAGGGGGATCGATTTCAGATACGCAAATTCAGCTACGGGACTAGCATAGCTGAATTAGACGTATCTGATCCGACTTACCCCGCTGTGAGGACGGAGGCAAATCGACCGCCGTGGCTCCCCCGTCGACAGCGCTTACGCCTACCTGGGCTGGTGGAGTATGCGCGTCGATTCGGGGATTGATTTATCGCGTCCCAAGGAGACGTGATAAATCGATCCCTGAGAGATCGATTTCTACCCTCCGATCCTGGCGGGTAGTGAAGACAAGCCCTTAGTCACTTAACTTTTTGGAGTGTGGGTCTTCACACCATTAGTCTTGACAATGAAATGAATTTTCTTTACATGGTTGTGCAAAGCTCATTGACATTTACCACCAGAAGTGCTTTCTCTCCAGAATGAAGTACTATCATTAGCACAACAAAGGTCTTGTCTATAAGGTGCATTACTCCACATCTGAGAGGTGTTAATTCTAGAGTGCACTAGGTTGTCACATACTAACCAGCCAACGTGAACCATGCTGATGCACATTAAAAGTTTTCTCATGTGTGTTAACATAATTCTGCTTTAAATGGGACTATGTTAATACACGCTAAGGAACTTTTAGTACGTGCCAGCAGGGTCAAAACAGGCCAGTTAACGTGCAACACACTAGAATTTACACATCTCTGGTGTGGACTAATGCTCTTATCAACAAACCCAAAAAAGTGCTGATCTTGACCAATGTACTGTTACTAGATTCTAAATACTAGCTCAGGAGAAGCATCTGAACATGCATCAACAGTGAAGATCCTCAGTATTTTAAAATGTTACATTTATTATAGATAGAGATCCACGTGTCCAATTAAAAATGCTTTTGAAATTTTTTCTAAAGCAAGTATTATTTAAAACCTATGGAGTGTTCCCTTAGCTAGTTTAATTAATACAGCCTCTTTCAATTTCATCTTGTCTCATCATTAGGAATAACATATCAACAAATTGCTATGAGAAATATAGACCTAGTTGTAAAGGTAGCATATTTGTACTGAACTGGTAACTGTCATCCTTCTGTAAATGTGTTTTTCTTCCAGTAAAATACAAATTGAAGAATTAATATTAATCTTCACACAGCTAATAATTTATTCTCTATAATTCAAACTTACATAATGCCAAGAAAGCATGCTTTGAGGCCATGAGAACTAGTACTCTCCGTAGGATATCCTTGTTAATAATATAGTTCTTTATGTGATACGTATGATGTTCTACACAGAATGTTAGCAATTCCAATATTAATGCCAAGAGCTGGGCTGTCTGAAAATCATCTATAAACAAAAAACAAAATGTTAACAAGAACATGAATTTAAGAATATTTAGGGCCTACTTTTCAGAAAGTGACTCCAAATTTGCAGATGCAATCAGATAACTAGATGCTTAAATGCCATTGTGCTCTCCTGCAACTAGTTTAGGTAAATAACTGGAAGCCACGATTAGACCTTTACAAAACAAATATACAATCCCTGGAGTAATTTGGTATTTTCACCAAAACCCAAAGTCTACACCTGAAAAGGTTTGCCAGGATTGTTCCACAAGCAAACACTCCTATACTATAGACACAGATTATATCCACAAAAAAAGTGCCTTTGCCAGTATAGTTTATACCAATTTGGTGAGCAAAATAAACTAGACTAGTAAAAGCCCTGGTATGCCCGCATAACTGCATCTATACTAGGGCTTTTGCCAGTACAGAAATGTTGTACCAAAAAGTCATCCCTAACTGACATTACTATACCAGCAAAAGTTTCTAATGTGGACCCAGCCTAAAGGAATTTGTTAAAAGGCAGGTAAGAGATTTTAAAAGTTAATGTTTTTTTTGTTTGTTTGTTTGCGGTCGTTTTTTAAAAGGTTTCTAGACTACACTAGATCAAAGATGAAATTATTGAAGAACCCATTAGAATGATAAATTAAAGAACGAGAGAGAAAGAAATGGAAAATTTGAACTTAGATTTCTTCATCTAAAAAAATGTAAAACTAGTTGATTTGAAACATAGTTGAGGTACAGGCTCTTATAAGACCCAAAGACATATGAGACCCAAAGAAAAATAAAATACAATTTCAAAATTTTCTGAAAGCTGGCTTGAAATTATATTTTATTTTTCTTTGTTGAATATATGCATTTCAAAAGGAGTAACTGAAAAGCACACTTCCAATATTTTCACCTGGCTCTGAGTCACCTCGCTGATTCAAATCAGACAACTCTTTTGAAATACTCTTATTCTGATTATGCAGCGTTTCAGACATCCTTTGACAGTTATTCTATTCTATGTACTACAATTCAATAGCCTTGGACATGACTGCCAACATTCACAGTAGTCTCACCTTTGCTAGGCTTCTCCTCTGTTGTGTTAGCCAGTAAGGGAGCTGTGAGAACATGCATACAATGTTTATAGAAGAAACCCAGGAATTCTGTCTTTTCAGTTTTCTAAAGGATAAAAAATATTTATCATTAATATTTTAATATGAAAGTAACTTATATTACCAACAGCATTTTAACACACAAAAAACCCCAACCATACTTGAATTTGGGAATGCACTTACATTGGCTGTGGCCAGCATGTTTTCTGGATCAACTAAAGTACGAAGGAGACCCATGAGTTGTACTGCCCCTCCAAGTTCAGGATCTGTATCACAAATCATGTGTTCTATGATGAGGTTAATGAGTAAAATATCCTATCAGAGAAGATATAAAAATGAAGAGATTAGTTATGACTAAGAAAAAATAAAATTAAAAGGGACACTGTCAGGTCAAATTTGGCCCAAAACTAAGATTTTGTAAAATAAAAGATGTTAGGACAAAATTTAGGACTAAAAGAAATAGCTCCTTGAAATGTATTTTTAAAAATGCTCATGAAAACCTACTCTATTTACATCTCTAATACTGATGCACTATACTCATCCATGAGAATCTTTCAGAGCAACTACAAATGGCAGATAAATAAAAAAGTTGGATTAAAAAAATAGACTAGTCTAAACTGAAAATACAAAGAAAGGTAAACAGCATAAATGGTGAGAAGGTACATGCTTAAAATTCTTAAGTTGAATATATGATGTGCCTTATGGAAATTTTTTTTTTTTTTTTTTTTTTTTTTTTTTGGAAATTAGGAGTTTTAACCTGAATGTCCTTTTAAAATACAATGCAAGGCCCTATTTCTGCAAACAAAACGGAACTCCTGAACTAAATGGGATTACTCACATGTGTAAAGTTACTCAAATGCATAAATAGGAGTTCAAGAGTAAAAATTTCCATTCTTATAGGGTTACCATACGTCCGGATTTCCCTGGACACGTCCGGCTTTTTGGTCCCCAAATCCCCGTCCGGGAGGAACTGCCAAAAAGCCAGACATGTCCAGGGAAATAGGGAGGCTAAGAGCTCCGAATTTGTGTGTGTGGGTCGCCCGCTGTGACATCATCTCAGTGAGACACTCGGCTCCTGCCCAGGGCATGCTGGGGGCTGTAGTCCGGCTGGGCCTCGCTCCAGGGAGAGCAGGGAGAGGGGAGCAGCCGAGAACTACAACTCCCAGCGGCCCCTGCGACATGACCAACCTGCCCCTGTGAGGCAGCAAGCTGTCTGGGGAGGGGGGGTGCGGGCCCCTGTCCTTTGGGGGGGGGTTGTCTCTGGGCGCCGCTCAGCAGCCATCGCAGTGCTGGGGGCCGCCCCCGGGGGGGTTGTGGACGCCAGTGCGTTGCGGGGAGCCGGCACTGTCCGGATTTGCGTCCCCCTGGGGCTGGAGCTGTGCCCCCGGCCCCGGGCACCAGTCACGTCGGGTTACCATACGTCCGTTTTTTCCTGGACATGTCCGGCTTTTCGGCAATCAAACCCCCGTCCGGGGGGAATTGCCAAAAAGCCGAACATGTCCAGGAAAAATACCGGACGGGCACTTCCTCTCCCGCGGCTGCTCTGCTCCTCCCCTGACTCAGACTTCGGCTCTGTTTAAGAGCCAAGCTGCCCGAGCTCCGGACCCCAAGCCGCCGGCCGGGCACTTCCCCTCCCGGGCTCCAGCTGCTCTGCTCCGGCGGCACAGCAGCTGGAGCCTGGGAGGGGAAGCGCCCGGCTGGGGGCGCAGGGTCCGGAGGCTGCCCGGCAAACCGTGAAGCCGGTAGCGCTTGGGCAGCCCTTTTCGTGTGGCTGGGAGGGAGGAGGGGGAGTTAGGGCGGGGACTTTGGAGAATGGGCGGAGTTGGGGCGGGGCCGGGTGTGGGGAAAGGGGCGGGGCCAGGGCCCCATGGAGTGTCCTCTTTTTTTATTTTTTAAATATGGTAACCCTAATTCTTATATAATCCCTTAGTGCTTGCATGTCCTATTACCAGCAACAGCAGGACCATCTGGAAACTGAGACATCTGTCAATGGGTTAAGGCCCTGATTCTGCATACACTTATGTACATGCTTTACTTTTACACAGCTGAGTAGTCAACTGAAGACAAAGGGTCAACTCACAAATAAAATTAAGTAAATTTATGTTAGCAGGATCAGGGCTTTAGTTTATAACTTGTCTTCCATATTTGTAGGAGGTTTTCCATACAGAAACAAAATTAGCTGTACAATATGAAAGTAAGCTATTTCCTGAAACAAAACAAGTTTTAAAAGGAACTTGAAACACTGGATATTTCTACTAAACTGGCCAAATACGAACTAAAAATATTTTAGTTATCCCACTATTTATTACGGTCTTAAGCCACCAATACAGAAATTAAATAGTTATGATCAGAATCATCTTAAATTACCATGGAAATAAAAAGGTAGTACAATTTATTTATTTGTTTAGCTAACACAAAAAAGATTATGGGAGACAGGTATATAAAGCACCTAAAAATATATGCCAAGCATATTAGATCCAGAATACATTTTTAAACAGCTATGGGTTCATTTTTTATTCAAAATTCCATCTTTCTATGGCTTTCAGTTTCCTTCTTTGCTCTTTAGTTACTTTAGTCCAGCCCCAATTCTATAGCTGTTCACTAATACACTATCTTACTTAAATTAAAGAGCTTCTGTTTATTATATTGTACAAGCAAATTCCTAATATATCATTCAAGGATTCATTTAAGTGCTATTAAATATTGAACTGTTTCATATTTCTTAACAATTCTTGAAACTGACATCTCTTGCATCCCTAAATTTCTGATCCTATAATCCAAAGTATTTTAGAGAACTTGGCTTGCTAAATACATTACAAAAACAAAGTTTTTGTAATGTATTTTTTCAAGTAAAAAAAAAAATCTCTGGATGCATATTAAAAATGACAGTTGTTGCAAGAGGTTTATTACAAAAATGAAGAAAGTAAAGAAAAAGCTTAAAATTTACTAGGGTTGTTTATTAATCGCACTTAACTCACGTGATTAACTCAAAAAAATTAATTGTGATTAATTGCACTGTTAAACAATAGAATACCAATTGAAATTTATTAAATATTTTGGATGTTTTTCTACATTTTCATATATATATATATATCTATATAGATATATAGATATATATATATATATATATAAAATTCTGTGTTGTAATTTAAATCAAAGTGTATATTATTTTTATTACAAATATTTGCACTGTAAAAATGCTAAACAAAAGAAATAGTATTCCTCAATTCACCTCATACGAGTACTGTAGTGCAATCTCTATTATGAAAGTGTAACTTACAAAACGTAAATTTTTGTGTGTGTTCCATAAGTGCACTCAAAAACAAAACAATGTAAAACTTCAGAACCTACAAGTCCACTCAGTCCTACTTCTTGTTCAGCCAATTGCTAAGGGCTGGTCCACACTAACCCCCCAGTTTGAACTAAGATACGCAACTTCAGCTACGTGAATAACGTAGCTGAAGTCGAAGTACCTTAGTTCAAACTACAAGGTACTTACCGCGGGTCCACATGCGGCAGGCAGGCTCCCCCGTCGACTCTGCGTACTCCTCTCGCGGAGCAGGAGTACCGGTGTCGACGGCGAGCACTTCCAGGATCGATTTATCACATCTAGACAAGACGTGATAAATCGATCCCAGAAGATCGATTGCTTACCGCCGAACCCAGAGGTAAGTATAGACGTACCCTAAGACAAACAAGTTTATTTACATTTACAGGAAATAACGCTGCCCTCTTCTTATTTATAATGTCACCAGAAAGTGAGAAAAGGCATTTGCATGGCACTTTTGTAGCTGGCATTGCAAGGTATTTATGTGCGGGATATGCTAAACATTTGTATGCCACTTCATGCTTCGGCCACCATTCCAAAGGACATGCTTCCATGCGGATGATGCTTGTTAAAAAAATAATGTGTTAATTAAATTTGTGACTGAACTCCTTGGGGGGGAATTGTATGTCCCCGGCTCTGTTTTACCTACATTCTGCCATATATTTCATGTTATAGCAGTCTTGGATGATGATGCAGCACATGTTGTTCTTAAAATGAGCACTTTTACTGCAGATTAGACTAAACGCAAAAAAGGTACCAATGTGAGATTTCTAAAAATAGCTACAGCACTCGACCCAAAGCTTAAGAATCTGAAGTGCCTTCCAAAATCTAAGCGAGACAAGGTGTGTAGCATGCTTTCAGAAGTCTTAAAAGAGCTACACTGATGTGGAAATTACAGAACCCGAACCACCAAAAAAAGAAAATCAACCTTCTGCTGGTGGCATCTGACTCAGATAATGAAAATGAACATGTGTCGGTCCGCACTGCTTTGGATTGTTATTGAGCAGAACCTTTGTCATCAACATGCACGCATGTCCTCTGGAATTGTGGTTGAAGCATGAAGGGACACATGAAGCTTTAGCGCATCTGGCACGTAAATATCTTGTGAGGCTGGCTACAACAGTGCCATGAGAATGCCTGATCTCACTTTCAGGTGACATTGTAAACAAGAAGCGGGTAGCATTACCTCCTGCAAATGTAAACAAACTTGTTTGTCTGAGCGCCTGGCTGAACAAGAAGTAGGACTGAGTGGACTTTCAGGCTCTAAAATTTTACATTGTTTTATTTTTGAATGCAGGTTTTTTTGGTACATAATTCTACATTTGTAAGTTCAACTTTCATGATAAAGAGATTGCACTACAATACTCGTATTAGGTGAATTGAAAAATACTATTTCTTTTGTTTTTTACAGTGCAATTACTTGTAATCAAAAATAAATATAAAGTGAACCCTGTACACTTTATATTCTGTGTTGTAACTGAAATCAATATATTTGAAAATGTAAAAAACATCCAAAAATATTTAAATAAATGGTATTCTGTTATTGTTTAATAGTGCGATTAATCGTGATTAATTTTTTAAATCGCTTGACAGCCCTAAAATATACACATCAATTGGTGCACTCCAATAAGCAAGCTGGCAGGGTAGAAAAGTTACTTTTTGTTTAAACACCCCAATCCTGTAAGTACTTAAGAATGTGCCCAGGCCCCATTGGACTGCTCATACACTTAAAGTTAAGGAACATGACTAGGTGTTTGCAGGACTGGGGTCCAAGAAGGCTATGCAAATGAGGAAATATGGTCATCTTTCCAAATATGAAAGATTAATAGATAAAATAGGGTAAGCTGTAGTTTATATAATTGTGTTGTGATTAATATTATTATTGTAAATACTACCATAATGGGTACGAGAGAGAACCTTCCAACCATAGTTTTTTTGTTTGTTTGTTTTTAAAGGAAAGGTTCTAGAAAACTATTTCAAATCCACATTTGTCAAATGAATAAATCCTACTTTATGAGCTGTCACTAATAGAGACATAAATATGAACCTTCTAAAAAAAGCTTTAGAGGACCTCCTACTTACATCATCATTCTGTTGAGCTTCCTGCATAACAAACTCTCGTACCATGGATGGATTGTACTCAACCAAATATGAGAATATATCAGTAGCTGCACTTCGCACTTGTGCATCATCCATACCCTGGAAAGTCAAGTAAAACTGTTTAAGTACTTTAAAGAACAAAAATCGTTGTACTTGAAAGGCATAACAGTAGTTTTTTAAATGAGCAGAAGCAATTTCAGAAATCATAGTTCTGTCTGAATTTATTATTATTATTATTAACTATTACTGTTACAAGTAATAACTAAAGTCACCATATATAAGAGATGACGGCTCCCCCCCACCGTTTTTTTTTCTGGTTTAATTGATAGCTTTGTATGCAATCAGTTGAACAGTTTCCCTGGTTTATTGGTCATAGCCCTGTTTTAGTTTGAACACAGAAACAGACCAGAAAAAGGAATAAAGATTGGGGGGGGAAATTGCAAATTCACAAAAACTGCTAGGGGGACTTAGTGATGTAATACCTAAAACTACTTTATTTATTTATTTATTTTTTTAAAGTGGACTGAATTTCAAGATGACAGTATCCCTTTCAGACAAAACAAATCACTAAAGTACTTCAGAAAGCCATGACACTGCAGTGTTGCTGTAACTACTTTTTAAATAATTATCTTTACTGAAATGAAAAAAAATATAACTGTTACAACAAATATTTACAAAGAGTCATTTCAAAAAAATACATATTGCATTAACTTACTAGGATGACTTCTAGTGCTGGCAGTATACCCATATTAGACAATGTTTTGAAAAAAGCATCTCTGTTTTGAGGTTGCAATGTTTGAGAAAATGCACAGAACTCTTTGAGAAAGTTTACCTGAAACGTAGAAAACAACATGCTAGTGATTAACAAAATTCAGACAATGAATAGTCACTTCATGAATATTTTACAAATGCTTACCAATTCTTGTCTTTTCTCCTCATCTGTGGCTTCATCTGTTAATTGTGCAAACAATTCTGTCAGAAATTTTTCATCTTCCTACAAAAGTAAGATAATGCCATGTGTTTATTTGACAATACTGAAGCTAACCCTCATAATATTAACTCCCCAAAGCCATGCCTCCTGCATTTTATACCACTGTGCATGCACAGAATTTATGTCCGGCACAGAATTTTATATTTTCTGTGCAGAAAAAAAACTCTGCCCGAAAGTGCTGCAGTTCCACCTTTTGCCCACCAGAGGCCGCTGTGGCGCCAGAACAGATAGCTGCGGCTGACCAGCAGCTGGCTGTGTTCAGCACAGCACCCTGCCCCAAGCCGCTGCACTGCTTCTAAGGGGAGAGAGAAATAAGTTTCTGTATTGTAGTTTAGATGCATTACTCAAAGTTCTCTATTAATTTGCCTACTAAGGAATTTGTCAAAAAAAGACCAAAACACTTGGGAAATCTATTTTTGTCTGTATTATTAGACATACTTAGATATTTTGAAATAAATTACCAAAATAATTGAAACTAGTGTGATATTATATATGCATAAATTTGCAGAATTTTAAAATATTATGCACAGAATTTTTAATTTTTTGGCACAGAATTTCCCCAAGAGTAATTTTAAAGGGAAAATTTGTAACAGTGTTAATCAACTTTCCACTTAATATACGTAACTAATGGAAGACATGTTTGATTGGTGCAATCTATACGAGGGCTGAAGGACCGATCAATCAAGGTGACATGTAACTGACTAGGTGTCCTTTCCTTGCTGCTGTTATATGCAATTTTCTTTCTTAGGTTCATTTGATTTTCTTTCCAATTGTGGTATATCTTATGTTGTCATCTGTCAGTCTTCTCTTTTCCTTGTCTCTCTCAATCCACAAATCTCCCCACATTATATTGTCTGATTATCACCCCTCTATTCGGTCTCTCCTCTCCCTCAAAAAATCATTCTCTATCTGACTCTGTCTCAATATCACATTTAAAAAAAACAAACAAACAAAAGAAACACTACCCTGCTCAATCACTCTCTCCTATCCATATCATCCACTCAAACAGGGCCTGGAAATTTTACCAGAGACCTTAAAATAACTATACCCAGTAGCTTAAGAATGATATGAGAGGAAAGGAAGAGTTCAACACCAAGATTTTGGGAAAGAGGCGAATGCTGAAAACCAAATGAAAATGATTAGATTCTTATCAATTCCACTGCTGGTTCTTAATGGCAGCAGTCAAGGTTGATTAACGTTCATGCTGCTGAAGCTTAGCAAAGCTATGAGCAGCGGCAAGCACACTAGAGCAGGGGTAGGCAACCTGCGGCACGCGAGCTGATTTTCAATGGCACTCACACTGCCCGGGTCTTGGCCACTGGTCCAGGGGCCTCTGCATTTTAAATTAAGCTTCTTAAACATTTTAAAAACCTTATTTACTTTACATACAACAATAGTTTAGTTATATATTATAGACTTCTAGAAAGAGACCTTCTAAAAAACGTTAAAATGTATTACTGGCACGCGAAACCTTAAATTAGAGTGAATAAATGAAGACTCGGCACACCACTTCTGAAAGGTTGCCGACCCCTGCTATATTGTAATACATACAGAGAGGGTTATAGAGTTATGGTTGCATATGCAACTTTTAGCACTTAGGGTAAAATTTTCAAAATGCCTCTCTGATTTAGGCCCAAATCTCATTTTCAAAAGTGATTTAGGAGACTAAATCTCATAACTTTCAATGAAAATGAAAACCCGTCCAACCCCACCGCTGCCTGGCCGGCTCAGGGACGTCAGGGACACGGCTCCCTCCTGGACTGTTGCAGTGCCAGAAAAGGGGAGAGGAGAGTGGGAGCATGAGGTGGCAGCAGGGCCATGCAAAGAGGGGGGCCAGTTGCGACTCGCGGTGCCTTGCACCAGTCCAGGGTGCTCCACTTTTAAAGTCCCCTTTTAAAGTCCAGGGTCCAGGAGAGTCGCACAAGCCACTCATGCAGCATCTGGGAACCCTAACGCAGCTGCTCCCAGAGCCCAGTCCCCCCACTGCTCCCTGAGCCCCGTGGGCAAGGGCTTCGGAACTCACATCCAAGATCACCGAGGTGCCTTTCCGCTGCCCCGCGGGAAGAATCCCTGGCCGGCGGCTGCCTTCCCTTACTGGTGGAAATCCCTGTCGGAGAGCAGCGGGCTGAGCGGGGCCGGGGGCCGGGACCTCGGCTGGCAGCAGAGTGCCATTAAAAGTCGGCTCGCGTGCCACCTTTGGCACCCGTGCCGTAGGTTGCCAACCCCTGCAATATAGTATTCTGTGATCGCATACTATATCTACTTCCTAGCAGCTAGGATCATCTGGGTATATTCCACAGAGTCAACTGCCTGCCACTGCAGAGGCCTCATGCATTGGTGGTATCTCAATCTCTTCTGTTCTCTGCTTGTGGCACACTGTTTAGTCTCATGAGTACTGGCATGCTTTAGTCTAACCCAAGTAACTGGGTTCAAAATGAAGGTAACGGAGCAAAATGTAATTACCTGTGATACACAAATGGCCAGAGTAGATCTAATAATGGTACCTTCTGTTCTGAAAATTTATGGAACTGTATTGCAAATATAATATACAATTTCCCCCTCAAACCTCTGTTAAACACAGTGTTTTCTGTGGATGAGATTTTTTCAAAAGCTCTCAACCATGGTCTAACCCTACTCCCATTTAAGTCATTGTAGAGTTAAGATAAGAATGAGTGCTTTTGAAAAATCCCATCCTATGGTATGCATACAAATCCTGTATCTGACGTGCACAATAAGCTGCTGTTATTAGAACAGAAGAACTTGCTGGAAAAATATAGGCCACCTGTGATTGTAACTCAATTAGCTTTGTGGTTACAGCTCAGCCCATTAAATGCACTTAACAAAGGGTATGTTGCTGGCTGAAAGGAACAATGGTATGCATTGCTCACAATATTTGTATTATATTATATATAAAAGCACCTTATATATAAAACTTATATATAAACTGATATATAAAAGCTAAGTGAAAGATAAAACAGTTACCTACCTTTTGTAACTGCTGTTCAAGATGTGTTGCTCATGTCCATTCCAAGTAGGCGTATGCGTACTGCGTGTGCCATTGTCAGAAGGTTTTTCCCTTGCGGTACCCATCGGCTGTGAAGCCCCCTGGAATGGCGCCTACATGACCGTGTATATAGGTCCTTGCCAACCCGCCGCCTCTTCGGTTCCTTCTTGCCAGATACTCCGACAGAGGGGAGGCAGGTGGGTCTTGGAATGGACATGAGCAACATGGTTGTACAATTATAGCACTCAGTGGGACTATGCTGAAAGTTAAGCTTGTACATTAAGCTTCTGGAAGATTGCAGCAGCTTTTCTTAGTCTTTTGGCATCTTATAAAGTCTGTGCAGAGACTGAGCTAAGGTCTCCTGCAAAGTCCTCACTGTAGCCCACTGTACTTTTCACTACACAGTTAACATTAGAAATGTACCTATGTGCAGCTCAGACTTCCTTAGCTATATATTTCATGAACTTTAGCAAAAAATCTCATACAAAATACATTGCATATGCTCCATATGCAGTTTTCAAAGGCATGACAAATTGTCAAATTAAATGCAATTTTCCCTGCTGGAACATTTTAACACACTTCTCAATTAGGGCTATTTCTGTGAAACAAAATTAACTTTCAACGTCTATCCACTTCACAGCTGTGGAAAAACAGACAAGAACCAACCCCTCACTCAAAAAAACAAAACCCTATTCTCCCTGCTTTATTCATATTCCCTTTTGGTCTGAGATAACTTCTGGAAGATTTCAGCCCAAAAGGTGAAAATTTAATAAAAAGTTACAAGCAAAAGTTCCTAGAACAGAAACGGTGTATCAGCCTTAAGTATAGTGCTATTGTTGCTGCTCCTGTTGTAATATTGCACCTGCTTTATATAACCCTTCCCTTCACATAGAATGTCAGGGTTGGAAGGGACCGCCAGAGGTCATCTAGTCCAACCCCCTGCTCAAAGCAAAACCAATCCCTAGACAGATTTTTGCCCCAGATCCCTAAATGGCCCCCTTAAGGATTGAACTCACAACCCTGGGTTTAGCAGGCCAATGCTCAAACCACTTAGCTATCCCTCCCCCAATCCGACACAAGTTTGTGATATATATTAAAGTGCCCTCATCCCCTTGATCTTGAGCTATCCTCCTTCACACAGGTCTTTTAATACACTATTGATAAGTAATTTCCCCCTTAAGACACTTCTCCATTATCATTTAGGCATAGCTTTGGTAGTAACAGGAACCCATCATATTTTCAAGATGGCATACACATCCAAACTATTTCTGCAGCATGGAAGAAAGAATAAACTAAGCTCTGATACCACCAATATACAACAACACTTGCATGCATCATTTCACTAAGCCATTTCCCATTGGAAAACTGCCCTCATTTACTTTAGTGCAGCAGATAATTTGCATGGTAAACTGCTCTGTAAAATGCATTTCAAAATGCAAATAAATTAAACCTGGCATTTCTGAGCCTACTGCTGCAGCATGCATCCTTCTGAGACAGTCTAATTTCAACTTGATGCGCTCCCTTTAATATCTGGACAAAATCGCTAAACTTCTCTAACTCAGTTCCCCCCAAATCACCTACAGATAATATATACTCACATCACAATGGTGCTGCAAAACAAATTAACATCTGTAAAGCACTTTCAAAATAAAGAGCAGAATATTGCTATTACTACATGTGGATCTGGTAGCAGGATGATGCACTCTGAGAATAAACATACATGTACAGAATCTTGTATTTATTCCACCCTTTTTAAAAGACTGGCTTAAACAAAAATAATTGCTTTGTTTGAAAACTGATCTAGAAGTATAATAAAGGAAAATTATAATATAGTAAGGCCATGCACTCAACATCCCAAATAGCAAGGGATAAAACAGCAGTAAGTACATAAATTATTTTAAACTATCTGCTTCTCCCCTTCTATTAAATTCTTCAGATCCCTAGAAAACACAAATCAGACTCCAAGTGAGCCCAACAACATGCTTTATTCAGGCAACATTATAAACATCACAGGAGCTTGCTGGCACACAGAACCAGCCAATAATGGGGGTCAAGTAAATGGTGTTTACTCACTCTATGGCGCAGTTTTGCAAGTTTTTTTTTTAAATTTTATAATACAAAGGGATAGGACTGATGGCCTCCAATGTGAGAAGAAATGTATAAAATAATATTTTTAAGTTGCAAAAGAGCGTCACAAAGTAAAAACACCACTTACTTGTCTTCCCCCCATTCTCAAAATTAGTCAGCTCCAGGTTCCAGTGAGGGTTTTTTTGGTAGTTGTGATATCACTAGAATAGGGTATGCTGGTACACCAAGCTTGTTGGCAGTTAGGAGGGGATGAAAAAGAAAATGGGGGGGGAAAAAAAAAAAAAAAAAAAAAAACACAGAACGAATTTAAATTCAATTATGTGCTGAATGCCTTTCTTACACCACCTACACAGGCCAAGGATAGGCTCGGCAAAACTTTTTTTTTTGTAATTTTAATAGGTATTTTTGTTTATTTTAAATTGATAAAAATAAAAAAGCTTAAAGTGTTCACAGTTGTGCAAAATTATGGGTTTTAAGGTTTTTTTTTAATTGATTTTAATTTTCTTGATTGTGGGAAGTTACGGGGGGAGTCAAGTAATTATGTCATGACAGTAGATACTGAGATTCAAAAAGTTAAAGTTTTATAACCATTGACAAATTGTGTTCTAACATCATTTGTCAAAGTAAATAGCCTTAAATCCAAGGAGCATTCTTCTTACTTTGTGTATCTGTACATTTTGGTCATCATCTACGGAAATACTTTTTCCATCAGTTTGTGTGGTGAAACTGACACTTACTGATAAAAATCTAATTCTTCCAACCGTATAGTCCTGCCTACCCACCACACAAGACTGGTGTCCCTGCTCACCCGAGCCCTGACTGCTCCCTGCACGCTGGAACCCTGCCCTGTACCCACCCCCGCTGGAGCCCACCTCCCCCCGTGCGGGGCTGGCATTGCCCCACCACACTACATAACTGCCAAATATTATTGTTGTATCAACGCATAAATAATACAGTAACTCCTCACTTAACGCTGTAGTTATGTTCCTGAAAAATGCGACTAAGTGAAACAATGTTAAGCGAATCCAATTTCCCCATAAGAATGAATGTAAATAGGGGGTTAGATTCCAGGGAAATTTATTTTTTGCCATACAGTACAGTACTATAGTTGGGAGGTGCTCCACCTGACCCCACACAGGCACAGCCCACTGGCACTGGAGACAATGAGGCAGGCAAGGAGGTTGAAGGTGCTGTAGACTAGGAGAAGCACGTTGCACAGAGGCAGCTTCCCCTTCTTTGCAAGCACCAGGGGCGGTGGGCTCAACCCTTGGCCCACCCACTCCACCCCTTCCCCCAAGCCTCCACCCTTAACCCGCCTCTTCTTCACCCCCTTTACTCCGCACGCTGCATCCTCGCTCCTCCCTCCCCCCGCCTCCTGCCCAAGGCTTGCAGCGTTCAGGAGGCAGGGGGTGGGGGGAGAGGAGAGAGGAGGAGTACATGGCATGCAGGCTCCTCTTCCCTCCCCTGCCTCCTGAACACCGCAAGCCAGCTGACTGCCACAAGCAAGAGGCAGGGGAAGGAGGGGGGAGGTGCGTCGCGTCCTCGCTCCTCCCCCCTCCCTCCTGACCACAGAAATCAGTTGGCTTGCAGTGTTTAGGGGGCAGGAGGGAGGGGGGAGGAGCGAGGACTCCATGCGCAGGCTCCCCCCTGCCTCCTGCCCAAGGCAATCAGCTGGTTTGCGGTGTTCAGGAGGCAGGGGGAGTCTGCACGCCAAGTCCTCCCTCCTGCCCCCTCCCTCCTGCCAGCTGATTGCCGCAGGGAGGAGGAGGGAGAAGATGCTGATCCATGGGGTCTGCCAGCAGGCAGGAGACACTGGGGGGGGGGGGGGGGCCGCGGCGTGTACGGGAGCTGGTGGGGGGCTGCCAGCTGTGGACAAAGCAGGCAGCCAAACGACATTATAATGAAGCACTGCACAACTTTAAATGGAGCATGTTCTGTAATTGAGCAGGGACATAAGATCAAAACAATGTTAAGCGAGAGGACATTAAGTGAGGAGTTACTGTACAGCCAAGGTCCCATCATACCACCAGTCCTGTATTATTACCTTGGCAAATTTGGCAGCCATTCAAATGCTAATACCTTACCTGTTCAGCTTGTTTCTACCAATATTCCTCTATGCAGGCCCAGAATAAAGAAAGGTAGTCTTATAACTACTTTCTAGAATGGCAAAGTCCAACTACCCACTCTCTGGGCTGGCGTAACTGGACATTTCTGAATAGCTGTCAAAATCTATTTGCAAAGAAATACAAGATTGTGGATGGAAACATGGAGGAGACAAAAAACCAGCCTCTTTTGTCACTTTACTTATATAATGGGAGTGCTTGGTTGCTCATGACCAGTTTGAAACTCATGATTACATAAATGTAAATAAATATTGCATCAATTTTTTCTCTCTCAATAAAGAGCACCAAATCTATTTTACTTACACACGTTTTTTTAACAAAATAATTATGTTTATAAAATATGTACACAATTCAACAAGTACCCTTTCTATGCTGCTGGCACCCTCATAACACTAAAAAATTAGAACTGCATAAATTTTATATATTTATACATATAAATACACATGCACAAAACTATGTTAAAAGAGTGTTAAGGTTACGAAGTCAAGTACTCAAAAGTGAGGAAGGAAATACCATAATTAAAGTTGCTCATGCAACCTTAATCCAGCTCCCTTGTGCATATGATATGGTGCACATGATAATTACATGATCACATACCATATTTTCCACAGAATTCATAGATTCATAGATTCTAGGACTAGAAGGGACCTCGAGAGGTCATCGAGTCCAGTCCCCTGCTCTTGTGATAGGACCAAATACTGTCTAGACCATCCCTGATAGACATTTATCTAACCTACTCTTAAATATCTCCAGAGACGGAGATTCCACAACCTCCCTAGGCAATTTATTCCAGTGTTTAACCACCCTGACAGTTAGGAACTTTTTCCTAATGTCCAACCTAGACCTCCCTTGCTGCAGTTTAAGCCCATTGCTTCTTGTTCTATCCTTAGAGGCTAAGGTGAACAAGTTTTCTCCTTCCTCCTTATGACACCCTTTTAGATACCTGAAAACTGCTATTATGTCCCCTCTCAGTCTTCTCTTTTCCAAACTAAACAAACCCAATTCTTTCAGCCTTCCTTCATAGGTCATGTTCTCAAGACCTTTAATCATTCTTGTTGCTCTTCTTTGGACCCTTTCCAATTTCTCCACATCTTTCTTGAAATGCGGTGCCCAGAACTGGACACAATACTCCAGCTGAGGCCTAACCAGAGCAGAGTAGAGCGGAAGAATGACTTCTTGTGTCTTGCTCACAACACACCTGTTAATACATCCCAGAATCACATTTGCTTTTTTTGCAACAGCATCACACTGTTGACTCATATTTAATTTGTGGTCCACTATAACTCCTAGATCCCTTTTTGCCATACTCCTTCCTAGACAGTGCCCAGGATTCACCATACTCAGTGATTGAGCTGCTGTTTAATATTTTGTTTTATTCTCATTGTTCAGCTTGTGGTCCTACGCAAACCATTCAAACCCTGCTTGGAAGACAGTACTGTATTAATTTCCCCAGTGGCTTTTTTATGGCTGTGACAGGATGACTGCTCCCTGCAAGAAAGGGAGCAGGGTCCAGTGCACTTGGACAGATTAGCTGATGCCCAATTGGGTATAAAGGAAGGCACCTGGGCCTTATAGAAGGGGAGTCAGCTGCAGGTGTTGAGGGATTCTTGCGGACACTGCAGGGAGTAAGGATGTTTCTGCATGGCCCTGAGTCAACAGGGGAAAGGCAGCACCCAGAAAGGCCTGTGGAGAAGACCAAACTTCAAGCAAGAGGTGCTTGGAGAGCAGGAAGACAGGCCTCCGGGGAGGAGGGGCTGCACCCAATTTGGGATTGGGGTGGAAGAACTGAATTGCTACAGAGAGGACAGGCCCTTAGAGAGGGGGGATGGGCTCAGCTGAAACTGGGATGAAGTTTTTGAAGGTCTAAATTTTCTTTTGAAAGACTTTGCACTGGATGTACCAAATTGGACCCCAAAAGGAGGAATGTTTGCAACATCTGGCCTATGTGGACTTTATTAAAAGGGAGCCTGATTTAAAGAGAAACTGAGTCATGCCTCAGAAGAGCCACAGTTGGCCTGAAGGGGCACTATAAAATAGATGCATCCATTTACAATGGCATTCATCACAATAGTAGAAGACTGCGTCACAAACATAAATGAATTTATTCTCACACCAATGAGATGAGGTGACGTTATCATCTGAGTTTTACAGATGGGGAAACTGAAGAACAAAGAGATAAAAGTCAAAGGTGTCCACTAATTTTGAGAGTTCAGTTTGACACCCCAACAATCTATTTTTGAGAGTACTTAGCTTTATATGACTTTTGTGTTCAAAGCACACTGACTTCAGATTCAGTGCTCTTTTGCACATCAGACCCCAGGTAAAGCATCCAGAAAACAAAGAACACAACTAATGCTCACCTGTAAAAAAAAAAAAAAAAAAAAGTTTGGTTTGAATGACTTGTCCAAAAATCACATCTCTTTCTGCCACAGAGTTGCTAACACCCTACCTTATTCACTACACACCTTCCAATTTCTGCAACAAATAAGGGAGCAGTCCTACAGACTACAGCCTCTTTCACTACACACAGATCTATCCAATTCATTGAATGAAGCAAGGGTCTGTGGAACAAAATACTACAGAATCATAGAAACGCAGGGCTGGAAGGGACTTCCAGAAGTCATCAAGTCCAGCCCCCTGTGCTGATGCATGACAAAGTAAACCCTTGCTGGGTGTTTATCTAATCTATTCTTAAAAAAAAAAAAAAGTCCAGTGACGGTGATTCCACAACCTCCCTTGGAAGCCTATTCCATAGTTTAACTACCCTTATAGTTAGTTTTTCCTCTAACCTAAATCTCCTTTGCTTCAGATTAAACCCATTACCTCTTCAGTGGACATAGAGAACAACTGATCACAGTCCTCTTTGCAGCAGCCTTTAATGTATTTGAAGAGTGTTATCAAGTCCCCCTCAGTCTTCTTTTCTGAAGACTAAATGTGACCAGTTTTTATAATCTTTCTAAACCTTTTATCATTTTTGTTGCTCTCCTCTAGACTCTCTCTCCAATTTGTCCACATCTTTCATAAACTGTGGTACCCAGAACTGGGCACAGCTGAGGCCTCATCATGTAAATAAATACTGTATTATAATATATATGCACATGGGGGCAATCTTAATTCTGGCATTTTTTCACCTTTGAACGCTTGACTTTGCAACTAGGACTGTCAATTCAACCGATTAACACAAAACAAATTAACAAGATTAAAAAAAGTTGCTATTAATCAGTTTTAATCGCACTGTTAAACAACAATAGAATACCAATTTCCATTTATTATTATATTTTGGAAATTTTTCTATATTTTCAAAATATATTAATTTCAATTACAACACATAATACAAAGTGTACAGTGCTCACTTTATATTACAATAGTGCAATGCAAATGCCTGTTCTCACTTTCAGGTGACATTGTAAATAAGAATCGGGCAGCATTATCACTTGTAAATGTAAACAAATTTGTTTGTCTTAGCGATTGGCTGAACAAAAAATAGGACTGAGTGGACTTTTGGCTCAAGTTTTACATTGTTTTGTTTTTGAGTGCCATTATGTAAAAAAATAACCGTACATTTGTAAGTAGCACTTTCATGATAAAGAGACTGCACTACATTACTTGTATGAGGTGAACTGAAAAAATACTATTTATCTTTTTTACAGTGCAAATATTTGTAATAAAAAATAAAGTGAGCACTGTACACACTATTCTGTGTTGTAATTGAAATCAATATATTTTGAAAATGTAGAAATACATGCAAAAATATTTAATACATTTAAATTGGTATTCTATTGTTTAACAGTCCGATTAAAACCGTGATTAACTGCAACTTTTTTTTAATCTCCCGATTATTTTTTTAAATTGTCTGATAGCCCTAATACTTTTATATGTGCAATGTCTTAGGTTTTTAAAAAAGAAAAACTGGAAAAAAAAACAAAATTCTATCGGGTGGCATAATACTGATACTGACATAGGTCATCTGCAGGGCCACATGAGCTAATGGAGTAATTGATAATAGTAGTAAGTTATCCTCTGTGTAGACCAGCCACTAGAGGGGGATGAGACACAATTTGCCACTTGGTTCCACAAATATTTTCTGACAGCAGAGGAATACTGAGACTCAAGAATCTAGGGTTCCATTCCACATTCTGTAGAGTAGCATGCACTGTCCAGTGGTTTTCAAACTGCGAGTCGTGACCCAGTACTGGGTCGCAGAACGTAAGGCACTTGGTCGTGGCTCTTGTCAGCACTAGCAACTGGGCTGTTAAAAGTCCCATCGGCGATGCCGCCCAGCTAAGGCTAGTCTCTACCTGTTCTGACACCATGCTGTGCCCCAGAAGCAGCCAGCAGCAGGTCTGGCTCCTAAGGGGGGGGGAGGAGGGGGGGCAAGGGGCTCCACGCGCTGCCCCCGCCCAGAGCACCAGCTCCACAGTCCCATTGGCTGGGAACCGGCCAATGTGAGCTGGGAGGAAGGGGGGTAGTGCCTGCAGGCGAGAGCTGTGCGGAGCCGCTTGCGCGCCTCTGCCTAGGAGCCGGACCTGCTGCTGGCTGCTTCCGGGGCGCAGCATGGTCCACGGTGCCAGGATAAGCAACAAACTGCCTTAGCACCCCCGCTGTGCCACTGACCAGGAGCCATCCAAGGTAAGCCCGCACCCCAACCCTGTGCCCCAATTCCCTGCCCCAGCCCTGAGTCCCTTCCTGCACCCAAACCCCTCATCCCCAGCCCCACACCAGAGCCTGCACCCCCAGCCCTGACCTCCTCCCGCAACCCAACCTCCTGCCCCAGAGCCTCCTCCCACACCCTGAACCCCTCATTCCTGGCCCCACCCCACAGCCCTCACCCCTGCACCCCAACCCTCTGCCCCAGCCCTGAACCCCTCCCACACCCCAAACCCCTCATCCCCAGCTCCATTGGGTCGTGGGCATCAACAATTTTCTTCAACTGAGTCACCAGAAAAAAAGTTTGAAAACCACTGCTCTAGTGGACTCTTGAGCTCCTGTTTCCCCTAAGCCCGATTCCCTTCTACCTCGGTCCACTCCAGCCAGGCCCTTCCCACCCACCCCAGGCTCCTCGTCACAGTCAGTCCGAGTCTGGTGTGAACGGCAGGGTTATGTCAGGGAAGAAAGGCACAGGTGGCAAGAGAAGAGGCACAGATGTTGTGGATGGAGTGTATAATGCCATACATTCTAAATAACTTCATGTATTTAAACCAGAGGTGGGCAAATTTTTTGGCTTGAGGGCCACATCTGGGTGGGGAAATTGTATGCAGGGCCATGCATGTAGGGCTGGGGTGTGGGAGGGAGTGCGGTGTGCAAGAAGGGGCTCAGTGCAGGGGCTTGGGGCGCAGGTGGTGTGCAGGGTGCATGAGGGGACTTAGGGAAGGGAGTTATGGTACAGGAGGGGGTGCGGAGTGCAGGAGGGGGCTCAGGGCAGGGGGTTGTGGTGCAGGGTGCAGAAGGTGTTCGGAGTGCGGGCTCCGGTCCAGTGCTGCTTACCTGGAGTGGCTCTGGGGTGGCAGTGGCACACAGCAGGACTAAGACAGGCTCCCTGCCTGCCCTGGCCCCGCGCCGCTCCCGGAAGTCGCCAGCACCATGTCCCTGCGGCCCGGGTGGGGGGGGGGGGGGGAGAGGGTGGGTAGGAGGACACGTGGGGGGAGAGGCAGAGGGCTCTGTGTGCTGTCCTCCCCTGTGGGCACTTTCCCCAAAGCTCCCATTGGCCACAGTTCCCCATTCCTGGCCAATGGGAGCTGCGGGGGGTGGGGGGAAGCCCTCTGCCCCAGGGGCCACAGTGACATGGTGCCAGTTGCTTCCAGCAGCGGCATGGGGCCCGCAGCGCCACAGGGGTGCCAATCCCGCAGGCCAGATCTGGCCCGTGGGCCGTAGTTTGCCCATTCCT
Organism: Malaclemys terrapin pileata; assembly: GCF_027887155.1. Lineage (NCBI taxonomy): Eukaryota > Metazoa > Chordata > Testudines > Emydidae > Malaclemys > Malaclemys terrapin. Next base: position 122,943,708 of record NC_071508.1, read on the forward strand.
GATTTAAACTTAAAGCAGAACCATTTTGCTCCTGTATAACCCACCTTCATTGGGCCCAGAGTTGTCCAAAGTTGACCTACAATCAACAGCAGCAGTATCACCACCACAAGCACTACCATGGTCCACAGAAGACAGCCAAGCACGCAGCACCCCCCATCCTTCGCTCCCACTGGACTATCATGAAGCACCCCAAACATCAAGTCCAGGGGTCTCTTCAATTAAAAGGTAGCTTATAAAAAGACCCCAGTCCCCAGCAGCACCAGTCTCCACCAGGAAGTGGTGAGATGGAAAGGAGAGAGAGAACCAGACACTCTATAACTACAATGGCTTCCACAATGGACAGCAACCACCAACTAATACACAGGATTAACAACAGTCAGAAAGGAAAATTTTGTTCAGTTACATTGTGACAAGCCTCTACTCTAACAAAAAATACAATGGGCTTTTATATTCACATAGAGCAGACAGACCTTCAGCTTTAAAGTCCTGTCTAAAAAAATCCAAAGTAAACTTCATGGAACTCATTTATTTTGCCTTGCTAATGCAACCCTAACCAGACTGTATCTCCAAGTAAATATTTCTAACCTGATTTTTATAAGGCATAAAAAACTTACTCACCCAGGCTGAGCAGTAATTTTGCCTGGTGAGTGGAACCAGGGAGCTGTATGCTATTTCTCAGGAGAAAAAGGAAAGGAGAATAGCAGTCCAAGCGCCACTGCTACTTTAACAGGATAGGACAGAAGGAGTCAAGAATCCCAGAGGTGAGCAGCTTGACGACGTACGTACCTTATAAAAATCAGGTTAGAAAAGAATGAGGGAGGTACATTAGTGGAAGAGAAATTAAAGTGGGAGAGACTATACTCATGTATGTTTTTTAAACTTGAGCTAGAGTAGTCATTCATTTTACAGAGAGAGAGAGAATGAAAGAGAAAGGGAGAAGAAAGGCTAGCCTTCAGACTACAAGCCACAGCAGCTGTGGTGGGAAGGAGGGCTTCAAATATTCCTACTCACTGGCCACTTGGCGCAGCTGTAGGATAGATGGGAAAGCAGCCCTCTCCCATCTATCCTACTGCTGCTCCAAATGGCCTGTGAATAGCAATATTTTTTCCTTCATTCAAGCCAGATCCCATATTTATCTTCACCATAAACTATATCTCATTTAGCTCCACCACTGCCTTTTCTCCTCTCCCAGAGTAGGGAAGGGAATCAAGAAAGAGTGTGGAGCAGTGGAATGAATGAGTCAATCAATCAACCAAGATGTAAACTGAACTATGGAGGAGATATAAGAGATGAGAGTGAAAAGACAGCTTGGTGGTTTTAAAATTTCATCTCAGAGTCTTTGATCTCACACAAAGAAAAAAGAAATATAAAAAACACTGTGCCAAACCCTTTTACTATGCATGGGAAGAAGAGGAAAGGGCAGCATAAATTAATTTATTGGGGGTGGACTGCCACCCTGATAAGTTTAACTGTTCAAAAGCCTTTTGTTGTTTTAAAATCTCAGATAACACAGTTTGGGAGGGGCATGGCTTGAGGCACAGCTGTATTTAAGCCAGGTTAGTAGGTTTAAACTTTGGGCTAGTAATGTTTGGTAAATTTTTCAAGCTTTTTAAAAATGTACCAAATAAGCCATTCCCTCTAGCACAGTGTAAAACATCCATTACTATTCTGTTTACCTTCTTTTATTTTCTCCAGATAGAAGCAGAATTAGATGTTTCTGCCAAACATCTTCCATTTTCTAATCCTTCCCAATTTATATACCTGAGAATTTTCCCTTCCTCTTGGTACTTTGTGGAAGTCAGAAGAGCTAGGATATAGTGAAGGGTGTTTATTCTGCTCTGTAGTGCTGCTCTCTGCTTTTCAAAGCTGCAGAGAGCAATTAATAGGACTCAAGTTTGTGTGTTTAAGGTAAATCATTAATCCTCACAGCCCCACTGTGAGGTTGATAAGCATTATTCTCATTTACAGACAACAGAAACAGAAGTAAGGAGGGGTTCAAGTGACTTATCCAAGGTCATATAGCAAGTCAATGTCAGAACCAAGACTCCAGCCTCATTGTGCCCCCTGCATACAAGTTCCTCAACCATACTCCACATGCAATACACTATCACCATTGACTAAAGCCAAAAACCAACAGTAGAGAAGAAACTAGTTTGCTATTATTCTATCAACTTCTTCATCCTGTACAACAGATAATACTCCTATTTCTGACAGCTGCACACGTGATGCATGACGTGCTGCTTGAGACTGTTGCAGTACTAACTCCTCTTGCCCAAATTTCCTCCCCACAGCTTATCCAATTCATGTAACTTGGAGTCAGTGGTTGATGTTTGTTGGGTCAGCAAATGACCATCAGCAAACGGTATTCCAGTTTTGTAATAAGTAAGATGGCAATGGGTGGGGGAGGGTAAGCACCTGTGAGGTGGACAAAGAGGCCAAGATTTTCAAAAGTGACTAATGAGCCTGGATGCCTAACATAAGGCACCTAAATGGGCATTTTTCAGAGGGTGGGTGCTGAGAACTTTCTGAAGATCAGGCCTATAAAGTGTTTCAAGCTGGCCACCCCAAGATTATTAGTCAACTTTTGAAAATTTAGGCCATATATCATTCTCCCCATTCTACAGGAAAACACATTCAGAGATCAAGTGATTCAGCTGGGGAGCATCGCAGTCTAGTGAGTTAGATCAACTAGAAATCAGGAGACCTGGATTTGAGATGCCCATGTAACTATGGGCAAGTAATTTTAATCTTTCAGCCACAGTTTCCCCATCTGTTATGGGGGTAACAATATTCAACAGGGTGTTTTGAGGCTCATCTAAATAAACTACACTTAAAATGATAAGGCAAGTGTGACGCATTGCTAGAAAGGGTTAGATATCCTGCAAAATAAATAACCCTCAAAAGACATGTGGGGAGATGATATTTGTTTTTGTGTAAATACATAGTAGGAGTAGGGTCGACAATGTGATCAACAGTCCCTTGTCTATGCTGTCTTCTGATAATTCAGAGGTCAAAAGAAGATCCTAGCATTTAAATAAATTGTAAACATGGGATATCTTGGTATTCATCTCTCTTTGAAATGTACTGTGAATGATGGAGGAACAAACAAATGTCCTTATGTTAATTCGTATAGCTAAGTACCGGTTATGGACCTCCTTCAAAGTCATCCTAATTACCTTTTGTTCCCTGAGGAACTCCAACTTGTCAAAAGACACGAAATTGTATAAAAGATCCTTGGATCCTGATTCTGTCATCTCAGATCTGCTTAGGATTCATCAGGGGAAGTTTGACTCACAAGACTGAGGTCCCAGTTATGCTGGTATGCCCTGAATACGATATTTGGACATTGGACTATTAACTATTTCTGAACGAACTCTTTGCAACTACAAAGCTCACCATCTCTGCTATGAATCTGCACCTAAATGAATTGAACTCATGTCTGTATGTACATTGATTTTTTTAACCATACTCTCTCTCGTTTTTGAATAAATTTTAGTTTAGTTAATAAGAATTACTGTAGCATGTATTTGGGTAAGATCTGAAACATTCATTAACCTGAGAGGTAATGTGTCCGATCCTTTGGGACTGGTAAAACCTTTTCTTTTATATGATGAAATAAGATTTACAGAAATTTTGACATGGGTACCTGGATGGAGGCCTGAGGCTGGATCACTTTAAGGGAACTGTGTTGTTTGGACTTCTGAGTAACCAGTAAGGTAATGAAGAAGCTGTTTTACGCTGGCGTGGTAAATCTAAGTACTGGAATATTCACTAGCTTTTTGAGGTTTGGCTGCCCCATTTTTTGCAGTTCATCCTAATTGAGTGACCATAGCTGGCCCCCACTAGGACCCCGGTCACAGCAAGTCTGCAGAAACATTTAGCACTGTGCTCACTTCTTCAGACTACATAGTTATCAGGAAAACTACCATTATCTCCATCCTTCTTGCTTTTGTTTGGTTTAAGAAGCTGGCATCCACTGACTACATATTAATAAAATACACATCTGTGCGCCTTACCAATGCTGCCTGGCTCTGACGAAAGCCTTATAGCACTCACTGTGCTACACAAAGTTTATACTTCTGCCCAGTTCATAGGGTTCGGTGTGAATACTTAAGCAATGTGTGTGGGTAAGAACACCATGAATAAATGGTTTTTAATATCTAAATTTCTCCATTAAAACTTTTTCAACAAATGCACAAATTCAAAACAAGACACACATTAGAACAGATGGGGAGTTTCTAGGCAAAACCATTTTGCAATTATGAGCCAAAATAATTAGGAACACGTTTAAGAAACTAAATCACCACTTTTTTTTTTTAACGTGCATCTTCCAAACAACTTGTCTGAGCTGCCTCAACCTTTAGAAAAATTCTACCCTGGCATAAAATCATGAAAAGATTTAGGGCAGATTCATTCTTAGTTACAGAGGCTGGAGTCTTAACAAGTAAAGGCTTAACAACTGGGTAAGAATACTCAGTACACCTTGCTAACTTCAATTCAACTGTGCTCAATAAGGTACTAATGTAGTTTGTTACATTTACATTATAAGTTCTACAGTAATAAGTCTAAAGTTCACATTTTAATAGCAGAATATCAACTTTATAGCTCAGTCTTCCAAACTGTTAATCTCTTGCATAAAATATATATATAAAAAAAATCTTAAGATGCTGAAAGCCAGTTTCAAGTCAACTTTCCATGTTAAAAAGTAAGAGCTTCAGACTTACCTGTAACATACCAACTATTTCCACTTTATTAAAAAAGATGAAGGAGTGAAGTGTTGACAGCATATTTTCTTCAAACACTGAGGGAGTGGGTAGAACCATATCTTGGATATACTGTACTCTGTATGTTTGATGAATTTTTTGCTTCAGCTCTGGATCAGATATAGGAATCACCTCTTTAAATTTTGCTGTTTTTGTCAGAAATTCCCTGTGTTTCCGTGACGGCGATAAAGAAGGATCATATTCTAGGCATCCAATTACGTCCATTATACATTCCTCAGAAAACATTACTTCAAAAAGTGCAGTTCTGTTCAAAAGGAAAATTCCCTTGATAATTTCATACAAGTGGTGTAGTCCTTCAAGGTTCTCCAAGTCCTCACACACATGAAAAATTTCTAAGAGCTTTTTAATATAGCCCTCATTTTCCAAAGCTAGTGCGAGTTTTTCACGACGCAATGGAGAAGGCAGTGAAGACGCCACAAGTTCCGCAATTTCCTCTAGCCGATTTAATTCACAAGATGGCAATTCTAGACCTGGTGATGACATATCATCAAAACGTTCCTCCTCAGATTCATCTACAAGGTCCTGAGTAATATCCACTGAAGGATCTTTTCCTTGAACCTATTACAATGAGACATTTTTTGTAAGTAATTTTTTAAAATTTCTACTGGCATTTTTTTTTTTTAAATATTTCTAAAACTGTGCATTTCCAGTAAGGGACAGAGGGTGAAGGAAAAAAGCCAAAAGCCGCATTACGCTCCTTGATGGTAGAAAGACTTCTGATTATATTTTTATTAAAAGCATGATCTGGAATATCAATGATTCTACTTCCTGGAGCCAAAAATAAATGCATGAATAAGAGTTTGCCATTTAAATACAATGCAGTTCAGGTTCTGATGTGCTTTTGAATGTTGGCATAAAAGGCACAGTATGGGACATTGAACACATTCATTAATATATGATTTTGAAACAAAGTAATTTTCTGGACTAGATATTTAATTGTATTAGTTTGTATAAAGCTGAATACTTAAATGTCAGGAAACTGGAAATATAGGGAATAGAGAAATAGCAGAATTTTCTGAATACTTCAGGAAAAAGGAAGACATTATTATTATTAGCACTTCTCGGGTGTCCATCACTAGAGCTTGAAAGGTCCCCTTGCCCAAGGTGAATAAGAAGCGTTCCCAGGTGAACAACATCTTCTGCAGAATCTAAACTTTCAATTACAAATAAAAAATTTTCGAACACTTAAGGTTTTGAATATAAGGTTCTAACACAAACAGATATTAAACTGATGCAGCACAATCTTCTTAAGTCTATATACAACTTGTTCAACTACCTCTGCTGCAGATCAGAGCTTTCCATGAGCTACACCAGAATGAACTGACGAGAGTCTTGTCAGCTTTTATTGCTATTTCTTACACCTGTGGGTAGTAGTGAAAATTACAAGAATCAAGTCAAGTTTTGTTCTGCTGCAGTTTGGAAAAACTGAACATCAGCAGAGACAAACACTAGTGCTATTCACTGAGAAAGAGGACCCAAAAAGTGAAGGTTGTTTCGAATACTCTGCCTTTGTTCAATATATCTGCAGTAGCCAAAAAACTAAGGGAATGGAAGAGGTTGACATTTTCACCCCATTGATGCAGCCAGGAGGCTAGTGGAGATATATAGCAATAAATATCTCATTCTTGCAGCAGCCAGAAGGCTGTGGAAGAGGATGGAAGAATAGTGAGAACACTTCGCCATCCTCATAGCAGCCAAAGAAGGCCGGGGAGAGAGACTCGAAGGCTTCAAATTTGGATGCCCTCCAGCCACAGGTGGATATAAAAGGTGGGGCCTCAAAACACAGTCCAAGGAAAACAACCTGGCAAAAACACTAGCACATTCAATTTTCCTAAAGCTGGGGATGATTGGCTTTTCACCTGGGTATTCCCCAGGAACAGTGGGTGCCACTGTATCTTTTGAATCTGTCTATAGCTAACAGTTTTAATCCTCTGGCAATATTTCCGATCGTGGGTTCATGGGTGGGAAAAGATCAATAGGCTAAAATAGAAAATGAGTATGATATGCATGTGTGTATAAAGAGATGTATGAAGACATATTGATTCTGCAGAGGAGAAGAGGAAGAAGGAATAAGACAAAATATACAGGACAGAATGTAGAACAAAGAAGAGGAGGAGAGAAAGGAAAGAGACAGATAAAGGAGCGATGGGAGAGATAAGAGGCAGAGAGAGAAAGAAAAGGGAAGCAGAGATGGAAGAAGAGAGACACTATGGTTTATTACAGAAAAGAAAAAGAATAGAATGAAGCTAGGAAGCAGAGAAAGTAACATCAAGCAAACGAGACATTAGTAATAATATTCAATGAATTTATTTGATTAATCCTTTGGGTGGTATTCAAACATCTACATAGCTGGCCAAACACTATTAACACTGGTGGAATATAGCAGATACATGCAGTGAATATATTTTCTGCTATTCAATCAGCCCTAGTAAAATACATTAAAAATTGTATTAAATAGAAAGTTGATTGACATGTCACAAATAAAATGCAGTGTACGATGAACAGTTTAACTGCTTTAAATTGAAAAGGTCAGGACTTTTGGCGGAGAATATAGAGGTACAGATTTGACTCCCAACCTAAAAGATGTCAAATAAATCTTTCAACCCCTGCCAGTCACCACAGGGACTCCATCACAAATATGCAGAAGAACAATCCACTCAAGTAAATTAACCAAGTTCCCCTCTCTCTGTTACAGCAGAAAGGCAACTGAAACAGGAGGGTATGAGAGAGAAGGAAGAGAAATGCTCAGATAAGAAAAATGTATATGAAGAACAGGGAATTAGGAGAGAAAACAGACTAGCATTAAGAAACCTACAAAATGGAAAAGACAACAGGTAGATTAAATCAAATACAACCTCTAGTCTATGGTTCTATAATCAGCTTCAAAATGCACTTTAATGTTGAAGTATCTCCCACTTTAAAAAAATGAAGTAATTAGTAACTAATGAAATCACTGTTATAAAACCTCATAGAATCATGGAAGTGTACAACTGGAAAGGGACCTTGAGAGTCATCTAGTCTAGTCCCCTGCACTCAAGGCAGAACTAAGTAAAACTAGACCTTTCCTGACAGGTGTTTGTCTAACGTGTTTCATGAACTTGTACTTTATGCAAACTTTCTTTAGGGAAAGTGTGGGTGAATCTCAAAGATACTTTTAAACACAGTTTTGGGGAGAGCTTTCAAATATAACTGTTAAACTTAGCACCAGACTTTTATGGGGAAAGCACCAGTTTCTCAATTACCAAATATGTAATTTTTTCCTCTGTATTTTTTTACTTACAAGTACTATGCTTAATCTCATTGCTAAAAACAGTTCATAAAAATCAAAAGCGTAACACTGCAACATCCAGATAATCTTCCATTTTTCAAACATACCTGACATATTTTTTCCCATATTTCATCACATCCAGCTTTTTCTTGAAAGCTAAGTGCCAAGTCATAATTTTCAGCTTCAGACCACACAATCAAAGTGTCCTTGAAAGAGATGAAGAAGTATCTTTCAGGCAAGTTATATTTTAGCTATAACAGGCTTTAAAATTGTTTAAAGAGTGATCGATCACTTAATTTAACAAGGCAAATGTGAAACCAAAAACCAGAAGGACAGTATAACAATACCTATTCAATCATCATATTTTAAAGTTATGTTTGAAGCTTCTAGGATCTTGAAATAGTCACATTTTATACAAACCAAAATAAAGTCAAAGAATAATACTGAAAACTGTTTTAATCTCACTTTACGCACCTAAAAATTATATTTGAATAATGTAAATATTCTTTAGCTTCAGGATGCAATTATTCTTCTTCCCTCCCTAATAAAACATGCTAACAAGTACAATACATCAGTTAAATTAAATTGACTTTCCTGGGACTAATGACATAAAATTAAACATATGCATAAGTCATGTGCAGGATCAGGGTCACAGTCAGCTTCCAGATCTGTTATGCCCCAGAAAGTGCTATGCTGATGCAGTGTCTAATACCATGGAGTTGTATTTCTAAAAATGCCTATAAATTTGAAACTATGACAAAACTACTGATAAGCATGGAGCTAATTTACTGGCTGCATGAATGTCTTTTTCTACCACTACACTCAACTGTATGCCCTCCCCACCTTTATTTTAAATCTGAAAGGATATAACATTTTACCGGTTTGTAAGACCACAAAACTGGGTTAAAATGGCACCAAGTTGTGCTTGTCTCTTACTATCCTAAGCCTGTGACCATGTCCTAGTGTTGTCCTGTAGTTTATGGAAATCAGTATAGTACATGCAGGGGTATTAAACAGGGGTAGAAGCTGATAATCTGGTGTACTTTTTCAAACAAACATATCAGTTCTCTCTCTTAGCTGGGCTATGAGGCAACATATTGCTAAAATTAACGGACTGTTGATAATTCCCTTTACATGCATTTTGGTATAATCTACTTTATTTAAGTAGTGCATTCAAGTTTAGTTTGCAGTGTTGCAGCTGTATTGGTCCCAGGGTGACAAGGAAGGTGAGGAAATATCTTTTATTGAACCAACTTTTGTTCATGGAAGGGACAAGCTTTTGAACTTCACAGAGCTCTTCCTCAAGTCTGGAGAAAGTAACCAGAGTGTCATTTAGGAACTCCTTTTTCTTTTGTACGGTTTAACAGAAATATGAATTACACTTATACATCTGGCCTGATAAAAGACCACCTTTTGTAGTCAAATGCAAAAATATACACTCACTCATTGGATATATAAAAAATTAAAAACATCAGAAACTCTTTTCTGATTAAATTCAACATTTAAATCTGAAGCATGCTATAAAACAGGATACCTATGCTACATTATGCATAACCTTGTTTAGTTTACTATTCTCATTTTTAAAGGAGTTCATTTTAAATTTATCATAGTGAGAAGTTACAAGAGACGTACATAATTAAACATTTCATATGTCAACTGGGTTTTTGGTTACTTTAACAAGCATTAAATGGATAATAACCATAAAAGTGAGCATTTTTATTTTAAAGTGCACTTGCCAGAAAAATATCTTCATTTTTGGCTCTACCCATTACCCAATCCTGAACACTTTAAAAAAAATAAACTAGTCAAATAGCACAGCACTACTATTCTGCTCCACTGTGAGCAAGTCAATCAAGAAAATAATATCTTTTTGCCATTACCAGAGCAGCTTCAAATATACCATTGGGTTTATCTTGCAAATGGCAGTTTACCATTTCTTTTTCCAAAGGGTTGGGGAAGAGGTGGTGGACAGAAGGAAGAGATTTAGCAAGCCACCCCCAAAATACAAAAGGGAAAAAGCTGCAATGAATGATGTATCCTCATGCGAGACAGATTACAGTGCAAATTCTTTGGTGGTAGATTGACAGCACATGGTGCTGCTGTCACCTAATGAGATGGACAAGTGTCTCATGGCTAGGGGATTTTATATGGAGCATCCTAGAAGGATCTTTCCTCTCTTTGTCAAAAAGAATCAGGGAAACCCTTGCTCCGAGGTTTAGCCATTACTTGGAAATGCTGAAGATCACCTTCCAGTTAGAAGGTGTCCAACACCATTTTGCTGTACGAGAAGGGTGATCGTGAAGATCTAAAGAACGATCATCCAATATGCCTGCTCTCACATGTCTACAAGCTGTTCACCAAAATAATAACAAACCGACTCTTGCAGAGTCTGGACAAGCAGCAGCTGAGAGAGTAGGCAGGTTTTTGAAGGAATTTCTGCATAATGGACCATATCTTCACTATAAACCAGCTGTTGGAGTGCTCAAGAGAATACAAATTCCCTTTATGCATTGCCTTAGTCAACTATGAAAAAGCGTTTGACAGTGTGGAGCTAAATGGACTGCTGAAAGCGCTTGCAGAGTAGGGCATCGACACAAACTACAGACCATTAAAGGAAAGAAACTCTGACTGCACTACAGGTATAATGCTGTTCAACACTCCCCTTCACATCCCAGTCAAAAGAGGTGTGAAGCAAGGAGACACTATTTCACCAAAACTCTTCACAGACTGTCTCGAAATGGTAATGAGGTGGATTAATTGGAAGGGTGGAATCAACGTCAATGGAGAGCAGTTAAATCACCTCAGATTCACGGACAATATTGTGTTGATTACCGAAAACACTAACAAACTACAGAAAACAAAATTTATGCAGTCTGATGCCTTGCCAAAAGTCCAAATAACAGAAGTTGAGCAATAAGTTTATTTGGGCCAAAAAATTAACATGCACCATGATCAGGAAGACGAACTCTCACAAAGAAATAAAGCTGGTTGGGGCACATTCAATTCTATCAAGGATGTCCTCCGGGAGGGAGGGGAAATCAAAAAGGTAACACGTGCCAACCTCTTCAACTCAACAGTACTACTGGCAATGTATGGTAGCAAAACATGGGAGCTAATGAAGATAGACAATTGTTGCTCCTCTATCACGGAGAGGAGGGGGGAAAGAAGAATTTGGGGGATTTCAATCTGTGACTGAGTCCCCAATGAAGTGATCAGACAGCAGAGTGGAGTGCAGGGTGTCGTTGTTGAAAGCAGGTACAATAAAATGCAATGAGCAGGGCACATAGCGAGGCTCACTGACAATCGATAGACTGTAGCTGTCACCAAGTGGTACCCATGGGAACTGAAACTACCACTCAGCCGATCTCCAAAGAGATAGGAAGATTTTATCATGAAAAGGCATGGGAGCATATATAGAGAAGGAAGCCCAGGATGAGAGACGAATGGACAACTTGTTGAGATCGGCACAATCTATATGAGGGCTGAAGGATCGATTGATAGGTGATAGACACTTTTTAGCAATAACTTATCTAAATGCATGAGAGAAGATTATCAGCAAGCTACTGCTGACTAACTCTTTCTCTCAACGCTGAGAATCATGCACGTCTGCTCGCTGCTCTGAAGAAATATTTTGTGATGGGTGGGATGAGTCAAAACTGCCTTGTTCTGGGAAAAGAGAAGTTTTGCTGTTTGGCAAAGGTAGTCAATAGCGATCTCTCCTTTTCATATCCTCAAACTGGTAATACTTGGTCAGAGGTGGTAAAATTAAGAATCCCAACCAGGAATTCTGACCATGTCCCTTTTAAAGAAAGCTATGTACTGGACATGGAATTTAAATATTTTCAGGTTCACTATTTGCAGAGGCTGCACCTGTTCTGCACTTATCAACATAAGGATTGATTTACTGTCACACTTTCAACAGGGTAGTGCTATCTCTTGAATTTAATTCAGAATGCAGCACAATAATTAGTTGCTGGTTTGACATCACCCACCATATTATGTCCATCATATGTAAACTTTGGCTGCTTAAAGTGACAGATGATAGTTTTTAAAGCCCTAACATTATAGGCCAGGGTCAGCAACCTTTGGCACGCAGCTTGCACGGGTAAGCACCTTGGTGGGCTGGGCCGGTTTGTTTATCTGCCGCATCCGCAGGTTCGGCGGATCGAGACTCCCACTGGCCGCGGTTTGGCATCCCAGGCCAATGGGAGCAGCGGGAAGCGGCGCGGGCCAAGGGATGTGCTGGCCGCTGCTTCCCGCCGCCCCCATTGGCCTGGAGCGGCGAACCGCGGCCAGTGGGAGCCGCGATCCACCGAACCTGCAGACATGGCAGGTAAACAAACTGGCCTGGCCCGCCAGGGTGCTTAGCCTGGCGAGCCGCGTGCCAAAGGTTGCTGATCCCTGTTAGAGGTGATGGCCACGCTTGAGATCTCTTTCTTAAGCCTCAACCGGACGTATCTTTCTGGAGATACTACGTTTTAGGAATCTCACCACTGCAGATCAAATCTGCTGGTGATTGCTGCTTTGCCGCAAGTAAGCGGGGCTACCATCCAGAATTTACTCACCCCTTGACATCTGTCAATTCATTTCTACTCATTTTTAAAAGTTCCTTTTTAAATTAAAAAAGGGTTGATTTTTTTGTTTGTTTGTTTTTTTAAGCAGGACCAGTGTTGGTTCCATGTTACCATCATATTCTCACTTTCTTCTCCCCATAACCCTACCAAAAAAAACCCTACCACACTATTTTTCAGCAGATTCTAGAGTGGTTTCATTTGAGTGTTAGTGAGATGGCTACTAATTATGCTTGTGGAAGAGTTGGGGCTTTGTAAGAATGAGTAATTTCTTAAGAGTTGCTGCCTTGGAAACAATTCTGTAGTGAGATGAATCTTGTAGCAAGAGATGCTGATCTTAATTCTAGAAAACGGACGGTGTTCTGCAGTCCTTTCTTGCACTGGTACTAACATGTTTAAAGGATCATCTGCCATCTTTTCAGGCATCTAGTGGCAGTTCTGAGGATGTAACAATAAAGACACCTTAATGTTATTCAGTCATATAATCTACCATCTAATGGATGCAGTGACATGAGGTTCTGATGACAAGCTGTAGCCTGACCTGCTGGTAAACCAAGTTTCAAAATATTCTCTGAGGCATCAGCTATGTCAAGCCAGAACACCACGTTCCCTCAAACAGATAGGAATGAATAGACAGTTTCAGCTGATACCTACTGAAGTAATCTTCTGGTGATATTGCTAGTATGACTGACACGAATACCTTTCATTCTGAATTTGGTCCCATATTATTTGCTTAGCCTGGAAGTACCTGGCTATGTAAAATCACTTTGGGTATCCTGAAAACTGCAAAAAATATCAAGTACATATCTACGGGTGATCTTTTTTTCTGGCATTTGCTCTATTAGCTCCTATGCTCAATAGTTGAACTTTTGGTTTTAGTTGCAGTTTATTTCAAGAACATGGGATAGAATAATATATTTCAGTTTACTGATTCCATAATATGGCCTTGCGGTACTCCCTTTATGATTTATCTATTTAGTCAGCTTTGTCCAGCAATAGTGAAAAAGAAATTTGTCTGTCAAGTCTTACGTTGGGCTGAAGGAACCAATTTGGCATCATGTTGCTCTCTTATTAGAAAGGAGGCATTCACGATCTTCTCTTGCTCTACTTCCTCTGTCCCAACAACTACCTAGCCCATATTCTAAATTCTCTTTAGTTATAGGGACAAACGTTTTATTTCCTACTGTCTCAATTATTTCAGGTTTGTCCCATTGGTAGAAGTACAAGTTTCTTCTTTTCTGCACATTTTGTCACAATCTCCTCACAAGGCTCTTTCTTTGTACCTCCCCCAAATTTAGCTCATGTTAGTGATAGTTTGACATGGCTACTTTTCAACATTAAAGCCATAGTTGCCTCTGAATTACTTCATTAGTAGATAGTACACTAAATGTAGTGTGTATCTTCAGGTGCATCTGAAATACAATTAAAGATATCTGAACTACATATTTTACTGCCCTATCACTGGTAGGACCACTGTCATAATTATCCTTGAACAAATTACATGCAAAAGTCTGCATGCTTTACTATTTCTCATAGAAGAGGCTTTATTTTTTTGTTTGTTCTTTTGGAGTGGATAGAAGGAAGCATCTCTTCCTTAAAAAATAGCCATGTCTACATTGTGAACTCTTTGGGGGAAGGCACTGTTTGTTCCTGTATGTGTGGAGAACACCCAAGAAATTGCTACAATAATATAAATAAATAAAAAGCATGAACTAGGAATGAGAGTTAAAAATAAAAAAATTAATCTGTTTAATGTCCATACTCACTGGGATATTCCTTTGAGTGTACTTTCTTTATTTAGTGGACTAACCATTTCCATCTGCCTTTTCTGGTTGTAATCCTAACTTTTTATTTATTTTTACAATTGTTTTGATAATTGGTTTAAAATAATCTAAAAAATGAACTCTAGTCGTTAACAGTATAGTATTAAAAATAGACATTACTATCTATAGATTAAAGGTAGTGTATTACATAGCTGAACTGTAGTGCCTACATTTGAATATAAACTCTTTAGTGAATGGACCGTGTCTTCTTCAATGGATTAAATAATCATAGAAACATAGAATATCAGGGTTGGAAGGGACCTCAGGAGGTCATCTAGTCCAACCCCCTGCTCAAAGCAGGACCAATCCCCAGACAGATTTTTACCCCAGTTCCCTAAATGGCCCCCTCAAGGACTGAACTCACAACCCTGGGTTTAACAGACCAATGCTCAAACCACTGAGCTCTCCCTCCTCCCCCCACCCCCCAAAAAAGAAAAGTCTTTTTTATTGGTTAAGTCAGTCTTCAGCCATGACGACTCTGGGACATATCTTGCCACAGCAGAGGAACTGCCAGGAGCAGAAGGTAGCAATTGTTCGATTTCTCTCCCTATAGCTCAGAAAAGGGATTTCAAGGAGTTCCGTTTCTTTTCCTAGCTATTTCTGCCTCTAACAGAAACCTCATTTTCTATATTTAAAACACTCCTAAAGGAAGAAGGCATGCCAGGAGATTTGCCATTGGATAGGGTGTCTAGAAGATCCAAAATCTTAATAATCTTTCCATACAATTCAATACAAAATTGAACATATTACATAGGATTACTACATCAAGTATGCCTTCTTAGGCTTTTTTTTTTTTTTTTTAAATGCAGAGTATTTGGACGTTTCCAGCTAATGAAAGTATAGTTAAGCAATGGATTATGTTCTTCCTGCTATCGTGTACTTCAATCATAAATATCTTGAACTAAAAGTAAATAGGAACATGCGAATGCTTGCTACTCTCATATACCCAGGAAGAACTTCTGGCAATATGCTTAAAGTAGGAGGCCTTAAAAGACTTGAACTTTACACATAAATGTATGGCAGAACAACCCTTTAGTGAGGATTGCTAAACTTTTAGAGCATGATTTTTATGGTATGTTTTGTCTGGTATGCCAAGCCTAGAACGGACTCGGAACCAGTTCAGCCCTGAGAACATGCTGGAGCATCCCTGAGGCTACTCTAACTTGTCCTGGATGGTAACAATTCCCAAGAGGCCAGCCAAGGATTGCTGGAACTGCAAGAGCAGTCCAGCAACAATCCCCGTGACTGGAACTGCAAGGAGGTTTGATACAATCAGCCAGGGATTCCTTCCACTTCAGAGGAAATCTCTGCTGCTGAATAAAGCCAGCTTTCTGGCTCCCTTACCCCAGCTGATTGTTAAGAATCCTCTACTTACAGGTACAAGAATCTAACCCTATGAACGAGCGATCATAGAACTCAAGCACAGAAGGGAGGGACAACGGCAGCTGAACTACAAATGGGCTATTTTGCTAGGTAAAGATGCAGCTGGAAGGTAATACAACAGACGAGAAGTTCATGTGAATAACCAGGGATCTAGAAGCAAGCATTTTCTGTAGATCTGTGGGCTCCACATCAATGAGATACCACACTACACGTCCACTGTACCAGCACTACTTCCTCATGAGAAGAGACGTGAAAATCACCAGAAGTTTAAACTGAATTTTTGACTTAGTTCTCCCATTTCAGCACACTTTTTTGAGGAAGACACTAATCTGGACAAGCTAAAACAAAGCCTAATAAGAGTGGATCAATATCACATATGACACAAAGAAGAAAGAAGAGCGGCAGAATACGGACCCTGGACTTCAGAAAAGCAGACTTTGACTCCCTCAGGTAACTGATGGGCAGGATCCACTGGGAGAATAACATGAGGGGGAAAGGAGTCCAGGAGAGCTGGCTGTATTTTAAAGAATCCTTATTGAGGTTGCAGGAACAAACCATCCCGATGTGTAGAAAGAATAGTAAATATGGAAGGCAATCAGCTTGGCTTAACAGTGAAATCCTTGCTGATCTTAAAACACAAAAAAGAAGCTTACAAAAAGTGGAAGATTGGACAGAGAGAAGTATACAAATATTGCTCAGGCATGCAGGAGTGAAATCAGGAGGGTCAAATCACACTCGGAGTTGCAGCTAGCAAGGGATATTAAGAGTAACAAGAAGGGTTCTTCAGGTATGTTAGCAACAAGAAGAAAGTCAAGGAAAGTGTGGGCCCCTTACTGAATGAGGAAGGCAGCCTAGTGACAGAGGATGTGGAAAAAGCTAATGTACGCAATGCTTTTTTTGTCTCTGTCTTCAAGAACAAGGTCAGTTCCCAGACAAGTGCACTGGGCAGCACAGTAGATACGCTGGAGGGTAGGGATAGCATACAGGGGGACCTAGACAAATTAGAGGATTGGGACAAAAGAAATCTGATGAGGTTCAACAAGGACAAGTGCAGAGTCCTTCACTTAGCACGAAAGAATCCCATTCACTGCTCAGACTAGGGACTGAATGGCTAGGCAGCAGTTCTGCAGAAAAGGACCGAGGGGTTACAGTGGACGAGAAGCTGGATATGAGTCGACAGTGTGCCTTTGTTGCCAAGAAGGCTAATGGCATTTTGGGCTCTATAAGTAGGGGCATTGCCAGCAGATCGAGGGATGTGACATTGGTGAGGCCTCATCTGGAATACTGTGTCCAGTTTTGGGCCCCACACTACAAGAAGGATGTGGAAAAATTGGAAAGAGTCCAGCGGAGAGCAACAAAAATGATTAGGGGGCTGGAGCACATGACTTATGAAGAGAGGCTGAGGGAACTGGGATTGTTTAGTCTACAAAAGAGAAGAAAGCAGCTATCAAATCCGCCCTTATTCAACTACCTGAAAGGGGGTTCCAAAGAGGATGAATCTAGACTGTTCTCAGTGGTACCAGATGACAGAACAAGGAGTAATGGTCTCAAGTTGCAGTGGGGAAAGTTTAGGTTGGATATTAGGAAAAACTTTTTCACTAGGAGGGTGGTGAAGCACTGGAATGGGTTACCTAGGGAAGTGGTGGAATCTCCTTCTTTAGAGGTTTTTAAGGTCAGGCTTGACAAAGCCCTGGCTGGGATGATTTAGTTGGGGATTGGTCCTGCTTTGAGCAGGGGGTTGGATTAGATGACCTCTTGAGGTCCCTTCCAACCCTGATATTCTATGATCACTCAGAGATTCTTGCCAGTACCCCCTGGAAAAGCAATGGGTGTAGGAACAGCAGCACAGACATTTTCCAGGAGTGCTGTGTACAGAATGATTGGAGGAAAAGAAAAGCAGAAATGAAGAGAGAGACTGGAAGGGTGAAAATGCATACAAACCAAATGGGGGAGCTGCACTATAATGGTGACGAGCAGGTGGCTCAGCAACAAGTGGTGCCTTGTTCTAGGCCAGTAGGCTCTGTACTTGCAGCATTTAATTTTTTGGTGACAGAAAAAGGGCTAGGAAAAAAACAGCTCAGATTGCTCTTTAGAGATGGACTCTGGAATATACATTACAGAACTGAACTGTAATCGAACGGTGGGGCTGCGTTGGTATAAGCATCAACAATGCAGTATGTCCACAAAAGTCATGCTGTTGTCGGTGCTGATCCTTTAGGGTTTGGCTTAATGACCACATAAAAGTGCTCTGCTATGTCACAGCAACTCTACTGCTCTCTGCGTACCTATCCCACTGCTCCCACACGGCTTTTCCAGCAGGTGTATAATCTCTACAGTATATAGCATATACATGCACCTGTTCACTCTCATTTCTGATTTATTCCATTATCCTCTTCCTGCACAAGAACACCACACAGATTGTGAGAGGCATAAGAATACCATCACACGTTGTACAGGTGTCGTGGCCAAGAGTCAGGAGTTCCCTATGTCAGGCCAACTCTGGGACTAGAGGCCCAGCATCTGACAACACTCAAGTTAAGGTGCTGGATTCAATTATTGCTACAGTTTTTGTTGCTGTTTTTTTTAAAATTGTTCATGTTTCCCTATATGATTCAGAAACAGGTAGTATCACGGCCCAGGTTTGGTGGTGGTGATATCCCCCACTCCAGGCCCCTAGACATAGCTCAGACAATTTCCACGCTCACCTCCTAATCACCCACCTACTTCAGTGAAGCCCCCAAGGATATAGTGGTCCTCCAGCCAAATGAGCGGGAGTGGACAGCATGGAAGCGTAGCTCTGGAAGCACATGGAGAGATATACTGCTGTACTTGAAGCAGGGTGGATAAAAAGCAATGATTTTTTTTTTTTTAATTAAAAAAAAAAAATCAGATTTTTGAGGGAAAAACCCTATCTAAAAATGGTTTTAATTAAGATAGCTTTGAGCTATAATGTATCTCACCATGGAATAGGGATTATAAATTCTAATTCTATAGTATGAGACAATATATTCATGTAATGCAGGGGTCGGCAACCTTTCAGAAGTGGTGTGCCGAGTCTTCATTTATTCACTCTAATTTAAGGTTTCGTGTGCCAGTAATACATTTTAGCGTTTTTAGAAGGTCTCTTTCTAGAAGTGTATAATACAGAACTAAACTATTGTTGTATGTAAAGGAAATAAGGTTTTTAAAATGTTTAAGAAGCTTCATTTAAAATTAAATTAAAATGCAGAGCCCCCCAGCCCGGTGTCCAGGACCTGGGCAGTGAGAGTGCCATTGAAAATCAGCTCGTGTGCTGCCTTCGGCACGCATGCCATAGGTTGCCTACCCCTGATGTAATGTTTAAAAAAAGTTTTCTAAATGAGTTCCAATAGTTCATGGATTAGGGACCTAATCTTATGGGACTCCAGGGGCTTCTATATAGATTAACCTAAATAATCTTTCTACCTACCCAATGGGACCCAGTGCTCAGTCTAGAAGATACCATCAGAGATGCTTAGTTTTGCAGTTTGAGAACTGTGGATTTGTGTCTCCAAAGATAACAAAATGTTTTTAAATAAATAAATGATATATAGAGGTGAGAAATAACAGACCTCAACCCTATTGTCCCTCTGCAAATTTGTGTACACAAGAGTCGATCCCTTACCTCTCTCTAAAAGTGCAAAGTTTCAAAAAGTTCAATAATAGAAGACTGTTGGGGGCAGAATAGATCTGGACAAGGAGAAGAAGCCTGGAAATAAATGTGAGAAGGGAGGGACAGGCAGTAGAAACAAAAGGGAAACTGTTTGAGCAGCATATTCCAGAAATCTTGAAGTTTTTCTGAGTGTAGCCTTCATTGATTTGAGATCTACCATCCCATTCTCTCACTAGAAGGGAAAACCTACAATGGCAGCAGGCTGTAAAAGAGACTCAGTTTGGGAATATTTTAATGAAGTTCCTTTCCCTGTGGGTAAGACAGGCACGCGTGCAAAATGCAAACAATGCAACAAAGAAATGCAAGGCCTTGTTGCCCAAATGAAACAACAACATGAGAAGTTTCCTTCTCAGGAGGAAGCTGCATTGAAGATGATGAAAGGAACATCACTTTAAAAATGTTTAATGTGTACCTTCTAAAAAAATGAAACCTACATCTCTGAGTCATGAAGAATATGTATTAAGATTATAACAACCAACCAGAATGCACTTTTATGTAGAAATCCATGATTAAATCGAGTCCTCCTGACTAGTGATTTAAACTAGGAGTTAAATCAAATCCACCCTGACTTGAAGGCAAGAGGAGGCACATGGAATAGGCTTGATGTGCATCTGCTAACCAATTTCCCCATTCTGTTTTGTTTTTCAGAGCTCCAAGATGTAGAAAATAGCCCTAACAGGGGTTAAAAAGCTGAGTCAGCCCCCAATTAAAATAATTATGTTGTGGCATTTCTCTGCACGTATACGTGAATGCAAACTAAAATAAAAGCTAACTTTTGCTTTTGGCTTTCCAGGAAAAAACCCACAGATCTGATAAATCTGGCATAATAAAGTTCTGTTATCTTTGTGTCCTTCACTGATGCTCTGGAGGCTGGGGGCCAGAGAGAGCAAAACCAGCAAAAGCTGTTTTTGGGTCTGCATACAACCAACTTGACAAGTGACAACAGAGTCTGAGCTGTGAAAGCTGTCACTAAAGTGTAAACAGATTTATTCTTGGATAGCAATATTTGTACCACTAGTGTTATGCTAGTAATCTCTGTTCACACTGACACTAATTCAGATGGGACAACAAGACAGCATTTCTGGAAGCGAATTTAATCAAAGCAATGGTTGCCAATCATGCACATCAGCAGGAGCACTTCTGTGCGGACAAGAGAAGTGTTACAAACATGCTAAAGAGATCACAGAGTGGCTAACATGGCAAATTTAATTGGTATAAGGTATCCCTGGATGAAAGAAAAAGTTATTGTTGATAGGATCTAACCCTCCGCAGCTGGAGTGAGTCACCACTTTGCATGTGAGGTGAGACTTTGGAGCAGGAAGAAGGGTAGTGATGGAAATAGTTCCTTTAGAAGGGTGTGCGTAGAGTGTACTGGACAGGGGAAAACCTAAAAAGAGTTGAGACAAAGAGTGGAGGGGAGGAAGAGAATGAAGAGAAAAAGAAAACAGAAAATGTGTCATTTTAAATGATATTTTTGGCTACTGATCCAGTTCAAAAAAGGGTATCAGATTATCGTAATTACAGCCAAAAGAAAATAAGAAATAAGCCTGTCCTCCTAAAAGTTTGGAATCCCATCTCTCATTTCACAGAAAGGAAGAGTAAGTAGATTCCCTTCGACAAGTGCAAAATTAAACTCCTAATCAAGCAATAAGTTCCAGACTTACAAGTGCTCTAGACTTTTATTTGCTGCGGGGGGAAAAGTTTTTAGGACATTTTTCCTAGATACCATGAACTGCATTACTGAAGCTAGCCTCTATCTGCAACACAGTATAAAACTGATTAGAAAATAGGCTTAATTTGCATGAACTAAGTTCAATATAACAATAACCAGCAGACAGCAGCCTTTGTCCCTTTCTAGTATAGTTTCTAATATTGAAAAATATTGTGCTTTTCAATAGGACACACCCATCAAATTCCATTTTAATTCTTTAAGCAAAAAGACTCTCCAGGCTAGCAATGCACACAACTAACTAGTTTAAGACGTGAAAGTCTTATTGGCAAAGAACAGTCAACCCTAGGATCGCAAAAAAGCAGGGAGGCATCAATATTTCATCTATTTGTTTGGAAAGAGGTGGCTAATTTGTAATTTTACAATCAGACTGCTGTTTTTCCATATGTTTTGATTGGTTGTATGATCATACACAAAAACACTGAAAAGTATTTTCTCTTATCTTTCAGTTATAGTAACTGGTAGCATTACTTGTAATAAAGGGTAGTAAACTCATAGAACATTCATATTAAAGAAATAATAGTCTCCCTTTAAAAAGAAAGAAAAGGTAAAATAATTAAAGTTTACCTGTTGCTTCTGGTATGCAGTGTTTGGATTAATTTTGGACTCCAAAAGAAGAGAACCTGAAGGGATTAAAAAAAGAAGAAAGTTCTGTTTTAATTCAATAATGGGGATTGAAAATTCTCTTTTTAATCACTGATACACTAATTAAAAATACACACAACCTAACACTATGTTCAGAACTTCATCCCCAATCCTGCAAACAGGTATGCACATGTTTTATTTTACTCACATGAGTAGTTTCATTGAAGCCAACAAGACTCCTCACAAAGAACATTAAGAACACACACAAGTATTTGCAGGATTTGGCCTTAATCTCCATAATCTATTTTGACTTCATTATTTTCTCCCCCAAACAGCATTTATGGGTGAGATGACCAAATTAGAAAAATAAACGGTTCTTAAGATATGGTCCACAAAGCACATACTGGTGGTCTACAGATACTGGTCACATGACGCTGGCTCTCCTTGTTTCCATCTGCTAAATCTCATGAAAAAGTTCATGATCCATGTCAACTTCTTGATACTACTTTTTCCATGGAAGCAGTTACTGTAATTGCCACAAGAATGTTTTCTATCACCATTGGGAAGTAGTCCACACAATCACATTATAAAACCCGGAATTAAGATTAACCTTAAAAGAAATCCAAACAGGTAAAGGTATGGAAATCACAGTTAAGGCACCCATACAACCTTGTGACAACAGGCAGAGTTAAAGTTGTATGGGGTGCCTTACCTGTGCTTTTCAATACCTTTACCTGTTTGGACTTATTTTAGGTTAACCTTAACTATGAATTTCCTGGGTTTTTAGTATAATTACATCACCACTAATTTTTTTTTAAATTAGTCATTCTTACTCATACATTAGTGGTATGCAGGCTTAACCTCCACTCAACTTTACTGTCCAGGAATTTAAGAGAAATTAAAATACTTAAATCCATTTTTCTTAGTGCAAATCTGAAATTTCTAAAAGGTGAGAAGCAATTCTCCATGAATAAACAGAATTTGAAAAGGATAATTGTAATTAAAATGGTCATTTCTGAATCTCATGGTGGGAGCCAACTCTCTGAACTGATCACCGGAAATTAATGTTCAATACCTGAACAGTTCATTAATTATAAATCCATACTTTAAAAACCCATGTTAACAATATGGAGAGAATTACTGAAAGAATCTTACACTTGTTTCTCTCACTGTCAGTCACAAACCCTGGGTTTAGACATACAGTCCTTATCTGAAGAATTTCCAGTGACTTCAATAAGAACGTTGGTTAAATAAGGACTGCAGAATGAGACCATACGTTACTTTTTCAGCAGGATGGCTACTAAAAGCAGTAGAACTGAATACCAATGTTAATGATAGTTCCTCCCGTGATAAAAGTGCTTCTTACCTTATAAATTTAGAATATTACAAAATGTTGATGTTCAAACAAGAGGCACACAAACCAAGTCAATAACAGAATATGTAGTTTTTAAAAATTACAAATACATTCACTTTAAAGGAGAGACAGTGTAATTTTTTTTTTTTAAACTTACCTGCAATCCGAGTACTACTTATTAACTCTAAGGCCTTGTCTACACTATACTTTTGTTGACAAAAGTTAATGGCGCTTTAATTAAAGTGCTTTAAATTAAACCACTGTCATACCTCCACACTATGCTCCTTATGTCAGCAGAGCACATCCACACTAGCAGCTCTTGCATGGACACAGAGCAGTACACCGTGGATAGCTATCCCACTGTGCAACTGGCCACAGGGTGCTTTGGGAAAGGTTTGCAATGGCTCATGGGACAGGTACAGCGTCACATGATGCGCATCAATCTCATCATTCCATGGGCATCCTACTAGATTACCAGCTGGTTTTCAACTGAAGTGGGGGGAGATGGTGGGGAAAGTGTGTGACAGGGAGTATATGTGTATGCTCCCGGAGAGACAGAGTGTGTGTGTGTTAGGGAAGTGTGTGTGTGTGTGTTGGGAGGGGTAGTGGGGAGCGAGTGTCAGAATACTGTCTAAGTTCAGACAGCTGCCAGAACCAACAAATCCTAAAGCAGGGGGAGGGGATACCCCAGTCCCCATCAGCCCCTGGTTCTGCACAGCACAGCAGTAGTCTCTTCCCCCACCCTTCAGCAGCAGCCCACTCTGCCTGCCTGCCAGACAATTCCACATTAATGGTTCTGTGATTCTCTGAGTTCTCTCACAGCCTCCTCAGCTACCAGAAGTGGTATCCTCAGCAGTTCTGTGAGCTATTCACAAATGCTGAAGAATGTCAAAGCTTCCCAGAGCTTTGAAAGGGGAGGGACGCATGCCTGTGTAGCTAGATGCAGGGCAGCAGAGTTCAAAGGAGTGAGCAGAGCACTCATGCTAGGCGTTGTGGGATACTGGGGAAGGCAAGTTATGTCGACATAACAAACGGCAACATCTACACTGATGTTTTAACACTTTAAACTTTGCCACAAAAAGCCCTATGCCTCTCGTTGAGGTGGTTTTATTTTGTCAGCAAAACAACAGAGTTTTGCTGCCAAAAGTAGCATGTACATCTCCACTGTTTTGTTGGCAAAAGTTGCCTTTTGCCAACAAAACCATGTAGTGTATACAAAGCCTAAGTCCCAAGTTCAGGATTCTGTTTGCCTTGCAACCACCTAAAAACTCTCATGAACTGTTGATGATTCCAAAGAGAGATGGTTGTTCATATATCATCAACTGTTACATAACAGAATCCTCAACTCAGATGCGGACAGGTAAAGAAGAGGAGAAACAGATTTTCATGTGTTTTAAAATGTGAAGCTATTTGCAAGTTGAAGTTCACACAGTACATTCTGTAGACCTGAACTATTTTTTCCTCTCAGAAGTTTTGCAGTATATAAATATTCTTTTGTCAGCTAATCATACCTGCTAGTCCAATTCTTTCTTTTTCTAAGGAAGTTATAAACAGCCTTAAGCCATCTGTGAAGTTCCTGTCACACATTGACTTTAAAATAAATAAATAAATAAAATAAAAACACATACCCACTGAACTGACAAGTCCTTTTTTACTGTAAAAGTGTATGTAGAAAGACTAAAGGCTTGTCTACACATGGACCTATTCAGGAATAACTCCATGTGTGCACACTCAATCCATGATCAACAGGGCACTCTCATTCTGGAAATGTCCACACATGGAATTATTCAAGAATAGCTGTTCCTGAATATCTTCATGTGCAGACAAGACCTAAAAGAACTCTAATTCAGCTATTTGATATTAATTCAGGATTTTGATATGGGATCACTATTATAGAGGTCTCTTCGATATTTTTATATTTGTAAAGGAATCGAGGAGGAGGAATCTCACTATAAAGAAGAGCGCTTCTGTTCAAACACTCACCTTGGTAAGTAGGAACAACAGAAAAGAACACTAATAGCACAAGGGAGCAGAACAGAATTTTGCGGTAATGCTATGTAATTTACTTGTGTGGCAGACCTTAATTTTAAGTCCTTTTTAAAAAAAATGTGTAAATACATTACATGCAAATGTATGTTTTCCCCATGTTTAACTTAGCTAACTTCTACAATGAACAATTGAACCAGAAATGTTAAGAACTAGAACGTGTGTCCCATTTAGATGGATAGATGTCATAAATATCAACTTGTGGTAGGAGATTATTTCTATACAAGTCATTTTGCTTTTGTGCAGTGCTCCTTTAACTGCCATCCTTGTGAAAAGGCAACAATTCAGCATTATCAAAAGAAAATAATCTTTTACACAATATGGAGTGGGAAACATTGTCTGAGTTGGTTTTTATTCCCTTATGCAAGGGTACCATATAAAGCAATGTCTGGGAATGTGTTCAATGTAAGTTAATTTGTATTAGGTGAAAGCTATAAGGATGCTGTAAGGATAGCAACTGGGACAAGTAACCCACCATCTGTGCAGTCTCCATCATACAACCAATTGAACTGTTGCATGCAAATTAGCTGTAGAGTAAGGGTGGTAATTGGTTGAATTACCTCTGATATCATAATGGTCTTGGGCTCTTGGCATGGCATAAATATATACCTTACTGTAACTGAAAGCCCATGCTTTGTGCCAGTGTAATTTGTAGAGTCAAAATGGGTGCAAACTTACAATTTGACAGTAATGGACCACAAATCCCAGTGATGATTGAACCTGGTGATAGTTTAAACAAAAAGAGCTCTCATGAGCTTGTAGCAGCTTCCATCACTTCACACTGATTAAACAGACATACTAGGCTTTAGAGCAGGGGTAGGCAACCTATGGCACGCGTGCCAAAGGCAGCATGCAAGCCGATTTTCAGTGGCACTCACACTGCCTGGGTCCTGGCCACTGGTCCAGGGGGCTCTGCATTTTAATTTAATTTTAAATGAAGCTTCTTGAACATTTTTAAAACCTTATTTACTTTATAGACAACAATAGTTTAGTTCTATATTATAAACGTCTAGAAAGAGACCTTCTAAAAACGTTAAAATGTATTACTGGCACGCAATTCACTTAAATTAGAGTGAATAAATGAAGGCTCGGCACACCACTTCTGAAAGGTTGCCGACCCCTGCTTTAGAGTGACACAATCAGACTTGGAAACAACTTCCAAAGGGGATGGTGGAACTGAAAGCCACTAGAAATCATCAAGCTATGTGTCTTGATGAATGCCTTTTGGACAAATTCTATAGATACTGGATTCCTGAAAAAAGTCAAGGGAATATGCAAGATGACCTTGTGCATGTGATTACTTCTATGACTGACAAGACAGCATACAGAATGTGGAAAAAATTATTCAAAACAAATACTTAAGACAATAAAGTCTTTGCCTATGTCTGACATAACCTCCTTCCAGGCTCATCCTTCCAGACTATCAAAAAGATCAGGCTTTATACCCCTTTTCTACTGTTATCACAAATCTTGCTTTCTTCTATTCTGTACCTGATGCTTGCAACAGCCTTCTAATGTCTATTTGTCAAGGCTCCAAACTCACGATTCAACTCACTCCTACTCATTTATGCAGTATCACCTAACAAAAGTATGCATTTTCACACTTTTTAGAGACTCAAAACATTTAAACCACACATTTTGTTGTAAGAATGAATAAATGAGTTCTCTGTAACCCATGACCTCCCTCAATTCCACTCCACCTAGGAAATATGATGGACTTGTGAGGATACCGTAACGGGCCTGACATTCCAGATAGTTACTCAAGTTAATAAACTACTCTAGTAGTTAAGTCAATAAGACTACTCGTGATAAAAAACACTACTTATATACATAAGCTTTTGCAGGATAAGGCTTCCAAACAGTAAGCTCTTTGGAGGGAGGAACCTGAAGCACATTTGTGGATAGTAAAAACAGTAAATAATAGTTAGGTATGGTAGTGATAATAGAAACATTAACAATGTCAACCTTCATTTAATAGGTCAGATTGCAGCTAATAAAATGTCTTGTTTTTAACTACATAAATTCTCCACTCAAAATACTGGATTCCAGTCCTGGTCTTTTGAATAGTATACTTAAAAACATTTTAAAAAATTGTTTTGTTGGGTTTAATCAATCTTGTTAGACATGTCTAATAAATTTGTAAAATATACCTTCCATTTCTTGGGGCTATCCTAGGCTATGTGTATCCTACAGCTTTTGTCAGCATAACTTATGCTGCTCAGGGGTGTAAATAAACCACTTCCCTGAGTGACATAAGTTACTCTGACATGAGCACTGGTGTGGACAGCGCTATGTCGGCGGGAGAAGCACAGCTATTGCCTAGGGCAGAGGTGGTTTTATTATGTTGACAGGAGAGCTCTCTGTTGTCGGCATACAGTCTCTTCACCAGAAACACTGCATTGTTGTACATGTAGACAAGCCCCTAAGAATACTTTCCAAGACTTTATCCACACTACTTTTTGAAAATGGTTATAGCCTGTAAAGCACATTTTTTAAAATGTCATCAGGATTCCATGTTCACTAATGACTCCATATGAAGTTTGCTCATTTTTCTAAACATTTTTTTCAAACTGCCTGCCCTGAAAACTCATCTTAAAACTTTAGAATCAAGTGACATCTATACAAACCCATTTAATGAGTTTATGTGGGCATCACTGAAGGAAGACAGCAGGGTTACCTGTGGAGAGGAGAGTAAGATTTAGTCTACCGAACCTCTAGTACTGGGAGTTGTATGCGAGATGGAAAGAACCCAGCTCAGGGCAGCTTTGCAGAAGTGGGTCTAGTGGGAATGGTTTGATTCACAAAACAAAACAATTCTGATAGGGAAGCGAGCAAGAATAACTACAAAACTCCACAATAGCATATTGAGAGTTACTGTTTAGGGAAGAAACATACTTTAAATATGTTAAGCCAGTGGTTCTCAGTGTCCTTCTTTGTGTTTTGAAAGGGAGGCTGGAGGTGGCATTTGGGGATGCATGCTTTTCCCACAACCCTAAAAATTAGCTGGATGCTTCAGCTACCAGTGACCAGCAATGAAAATTAGTTAACAACGCAATTCACACTACTCAACTATTAGTACAGACTGCCTGCAGACTTGGGAAAATACTTCATCATTAACATAAGCAAAAAGTGGCAATGTTTTCTTCACAACAATGGAGGGCTATTTTTTTTTTTTTTTTTAAATGAGAACTTCAATTTAGGAGCATAATGCCGGAGGAAAGTGTGCGCAAAAGGCGGATTCTGCAGTAAAGTCTGTTGTTATAGAATTCATGTAGCTCTGTCTATAATAAGCTCTCTTATAAGGGGTCCACACAATGACAGGAGAACAAACTACAGTGCATACACGACTTTCCTTGAGAGACTATTTCACAGTCTAATAGATGTGTTAACGTTTTCCATCTTAAACGTTTTTTAATTTCAACCCATCACTCCCAGTTTTACCCAAAAGGACTGAAGTGTGTTACCACAGAATTATTTAATTTTTATTTCCTAGTCAATAGTGGTACCACAACCCAAATTTCTCAGCTGTTCAATTGGTTTCTGAGGCAAGATGAAACTTTACAGCAGCGGTTCTCAACCAGGGAACCGCGAGCCCTTTCTGGGGGGCCCCAGGGCCTCATGGCTGAAACCTGGTACCCCAAGCCCCAGTGCCCCCATGTAGGGCAGAAGTCAGGAGCCCTAGTGCCCCACTGGTCTGAAGCCTGGAGCCCCGGTGCGCCACTGGTCTGAAGCCAGGAGCAGCACGGGACTGAAGCTGGGAGCAGTGTGGGGTTGAAGCCAGGAGCCCTGGCACACACACACACACACACACACACCCCTGGTCTGAAGCCGGGAGCGGTGGGGGAGTCCCAATGCCCTCCCCCCCCCCCCCAAGTCTGAGGCCAGGAGTAGCACGGGGCTGAAGTTCCAAGCCCTGGCGCCCCCCGTGGGCAGAAGCAGAGTCCATGTGCAGAGTGTGTGCGTGGGGGGGGGGTGCTGCCTCCCCCAAACTGCAGTGCCTTACCCAGAGTGGAGCTGTCCCGGGGCAGCTCCCCCCACCCTTCCGCCAGTCCTCCTCAGGCCCCGTACTCTGGCCAGATCATAGGTGGGAAGCCGAGCCAGGTAATGCAGGACAGATGCTCCTCTGCTTGGTGGTGCCATGGAGAGGGCAGCCGTGGCATTCCCATCTGCTACTGGTGTTTGGGGTTGCGGCTGCTCCTCAGCTCCCAGTCCCCTTTGACTGCTCATGCAACTGGTAAGAGCTGCCCAGGCAGGGGGACCTGACTCCAGGGAAGCAGAGCCCTAAGAAAACAGCCACCACAAGGGGAGCACTCCTAGCATGCAGCCCCTAATTACCTCTCTCTCTTCACCCTTAGCTACCCCCCTGCCTGCACTCAGCCCCTAGCTTCCCCTCTCCCTGCACTGCAAGTGGTTTTCAAACTTTTTAAGCTGAGTCCCCCCTTTGGGTTATATTTTTTGGTTGCATCCCCCCCACAACCCAGACAGGCTGGGTGACCTCCTGAGGTGAGTCGGGGGTGGAGGTGGCACTCCCTCTCTGGACCCCACTGTGCAGAGCTGGCCCTTGCCCCACCCCAAAGAAAACAGAAGTCAAACTATGCCTATGCCCAAGGGTCCTCCCCAGCCCGGAGCCCCGAGTTCCCCCACCCACACTGGGCATTTGAGTTTCTATAGCATGTTGAGGGGGAGGCCTCAGAAAGAAAAAGGTTGAGAACCCTGCCTTACAGAGCCACTTAAGATCTCTTTGTGGCTAGTAAAAAAAAAAAAAAAAAAAAATCACCCTTTAAGCCTTCAGGGCAGGTAGATCAGCACCACTAACGGGCATTACCATGCACTCCAGTCATGGTCTACAGACAAATCAGTTCAATGATTAGCGGCAATCAAAACAGCATTAGGATATACAGAGAATGGGATTGGGTGGGGAGAGAGAAAAAAAAAAAAATCAGCTCCTCCAGAGTGAGTACCAAACTTTCCTGGGCAAGTGCCATCAACTTTATTTTTTTTAAGTAAAGTTTAGGAATCTGCTAGTTTCAAGCCATTGTGATCACAAAAAAAAAAAAAAACACCTTCCAAATGGGGAGGAAGTATAAGTCAAACCAGTGATGTCTTCCTAATTGTGCTGAGAGATAGCAGCAGTGCCACCATTGCTTTTGGGGGCAAAGTAGCTTCCTGCCTCTGTAACGGGGCAGAGGAGACCTGTCTGCTGCAACTGTTTGGCAGGTAGGTAGAGACCGGTATTTGTGGGAGGACTGGCACAGAATTAATTAGGATTCAGAATTCAGCAACCTGGAAGCTAGGGTCTTCAGGCACAAGCAGCAGGGAGGTGTTGCCCAGAAGACGGTGAGGCAGAAGAGGAGGCATGGCTTGGTAATCAATGTATTCTGACAAGGCAAATAAGCATAGTCCTTATACTAGTAAGTGCCTGATAATTTTCTCAATCCCTAAGATAGAAAATATTTGTATCATTACGTGAATGGTATACTCTCATCTGGAATATTGCTTTCAGTTCTGGACACCTTACCTCAAAAAAGAAAACAACAAAAATAAAAGGTTCAGAAACTAGCAATGAAAATTATTTAAAAGCATAGAAAGGTTGTCATATGAAGAATAGGACTGTTTAGGTAATGGAAGTGACAAGGGAGGATAGGATACAGTTATTTATAAAAATGAATGATAAAAAGAGTAGACAATAAAGGAGTGCCTAATTTCCAACAGAAATACAAGGGGTCATGCAGTGAAACTAAAAGGGATCAAGTTTAGAATTGACTGTGGTACACTTTTTTCCCCCTCAAAAAAAGCAAACCAACATGTGGAACTCATTGCCACTTAGGTATTATTAAGGGAAAGAATTTTGCAGGATCCAAATAAAGGACTAGACATTTACACAGATAACGACAAGAACATTCAGTTACAATAGATGGGATTTTGAAAGGAGATATAAACCCTCATGATTCAGGGCATAGCCATCCAGTAAGAGATTTCCTGTATTAAACAGGTTATTCTCAGTTGTCTACACCAGGGATTCTTGAACTTACTTGACATTTCTGGCCACCATCAAAAACAGGACACTTGACACATCATGGACCACTGACCTGATCTGGTATGATAATTCCTATGTTCCATCTATTGGAAATGGTTATAGTGTCCTAACAGGCCACAGATAAAAATTGACTATTGGTTGCATTCTCCCTTAGAGAATTCTGAAACCTAAATTGGTCTATTAGCTTGTGTGTAAGCCATTAAATAAGGTCCCAAATAAGAGGAAGTTGAGTCCTGACCCCAAACTGTAGGAGGAAACAGTTTGGAGGCAGAAGACACCATGATGGAAAGGGGAGGAACGGTCAAGGAAAGGAGATGAAAGAACTACACAGGGATGCGAAGACGTGTGGAACACTAGTAGGGTGTCCAGTACTTGTTAATTTTGATCCTTACATTTAACAAAGCAATTCAACAGAAAAGCTGAAGGGTAATTGAAAGAAGGAGGAACAAGGGACTTGAGCCCTATAAAAGGCATCAATGCATTTGAAGTATAACAATCTGGCATCACTGTTTTTTTTTGTTTGGTGTGTGTGTGTGTGTGTGTGTGAATTAACTGTTCACACTTACAAACATTTCATACAATACACCAAAATGTTTTTTTTTAAATTTCATTGCATACAAATTTGCCTTCAAAACGTTCTTGGCCATTGACTTCTGACACTGAGAAAAAACTGAATATTAATCTGATAAGGTAAAGTGACAAGAATAAGAAAACAAACAATTATTAGAGGGCATGTTTGCCTAAAAGGATTGATATATTAGCCTCAGTGATCAAAAAACATAAGTTTCTGAAGAGCATTTTATTATCTAATAATCCTATAAACTGTACATGCTAAATAAACTATGTTAATTTCAGTTATTCAATTTGTAAAAATATTAATTTGCTGAATATTTTTAAAAATATGGATAATCTTTAAAATTCAATAACTCCTAGATAAACCTTAAAGCAACACTTACAATACTTCATACTTCCACTGATTTCAGTGGGATTTGCATATGAAGATTGATGTTGGGAGTTTATTTGCTGTAAATGAGCTTGTTTAAATCTAGAAAAGAAAGTGGAAGTCTGTGTAGCCTGAACCGACTGCTCGACAATCAGATTACAACCTGCAGCATTTTATACTCAAAAATTCTACCCACATCATTATATTTTTAAAATATTACCACTATATTTGTTTTTTAAATGTCACTCTTTTTCATTTGATGTTTCAGTTGTACTTTACTCATTCGTTCAGCTCTTGAAAGCTGTCCTGGTGGTGGTGAGTGCTATAATTATACCATTGTAAAATAAGCCAGTTTACAAAGGTGATTCGCCCCCTCGCACCTCCCGCCCCCACTATGCTCCCTTTCACCCTTAAATTCAATAGCAGAGGTCTATTGCCATCTCAAGGAGTTCATCTTACATAAAAAATAAGACATGCTGTAAAGAATGGGGAGAACAGTCTTGATTTTTTTTTCGTAAAATCAATTACATATTTGGTTTTCATAATTTATTAATAATTTAGCAATTTAAAAGACTCAAATCAACGTAATTAGCATTTAAACAGGTTTTTGATAATAAATCAATTTTCTAAATTTGATTCCTACTATATCAATTTAGGATTTCCTTATAATGCACGTTCTCAGAACTTTCCTCAACAATGACTCGACTAAGTAAGTGACCTCAATGAAGTTTTCTATCATTCAGTATCAGCAAAAGGAAAGCCAAATAACATGAGGGAGAGGGGAGATTACAATCAATTGTAGACAGCAATCTGCAAGAATGATCCACCCTAACCAGATGTAAGATAAAAAGCCTGGAAATAGCTAAGGTCAGAAAAACATCACCAAATATGCAACTATATGGTTAAATGAGATATGACAGACTTCATTCATACTACTAGTGTTAAATAAAGCCAGATATACTTCAAAGTTTAACCCACAGTAACTACAGCAACCATTAACTAATTGATCAAATAATCATGGATAGTTCTTACAAAAAAAACTACCATAATGTAGTGATCTGTAGCGAAACATGCTTGCAATATGAGGAAAAACAAGTGATATGCTTTGTTTTAAGTGAATTTATTATTTAAGGGGTAATTCTAAAGCAGTTTTAGCAGGAGTGCAGAATACTCTAGCTGCTTAAAATATATCCTGACAATATTGTTTTGTTCTTTGTACAGTCTTGAAATCAACAATTTTATGAAGTGTGGATATACATGAAGTATTTAAAAGTGTTTTAAATGATGTTTAAGAGTGAAAAATATATTTGAAACCCAATTACTGAGAGATGAATAGGTTAGACACTACATTGAAAGAATTTTAAAATATTTTATGTTCAACAAATATAATTCAAACTGTGAGCAGTTTATTTAATTTGGGGATTATCAATTATTTGAAGAAGAGATCGCAAGTAGTATTTGTGGCAAAGATCATTTTGGAGGGCCAAGAAGCAGGATACTGGTGTGCAATATAGTGTGTACAATGTGGACTAAGTGTATTTGGTACGCATCATTATGTCTGTGTGTCCAATATGCACAAAGTCTGTACCTGATGGGTAGGAGAGTTCTGTCCTAATCTTCCAACCCTGTCCCTTGGCCTAACAAGAGTTAACCATATTTGCTGCCTCCCCCATTTCAGAATTGCATACAAATTATGCCGATAGTGTCATGGAACAGATATACAAAGCCAGTTCCCCTCTTTCTTTTTTAGGTGTATTGGGAAAAGACGACTACCAATACCTGGCAGGCTCTCACACACTTACCATCGCTCTCTGCCCTGACAAGCAGGGACATGCCCTTCAGCCTCTCCACGTAGCCAGAGGACACATGTCCGGTGCCCCGATCATCCCACTGGCGGTCTTCATTCAGCGTGTAAACTTTCACCCTCCGCCGGGTGTCTGTCATCCTGTCGCCTGCCACACTACAGCCACCACCCTGGCCTGTGACACCTGAAGGAACAGGAGGTTGGTGGGGGGCTAGGCCCCCCTCAAAGGAGCGGAGCAGGAAAGAGGGTAGCAGTCCACACAGACACCCCGGATGTCTCTTTATTCTTCACTGCTGGGGCAGTCTCCTCCTCATCCCCAATATTTGGAGACACAGCACAGTGCTGGGGAAGGGGGTGGTTGGTGGAAAGCTATTTACGAGGCGTGCTAGAAGACCAGGGGAGGTGTTCTTCAGGAGGGAAAGCCTAGGGAGCAGTTGGGCTGCCGGGGGTAAAGGGACAGGCCGAAGGGGCAGCGTGGGGAGGGAGCAGAGGTATAAGCGGAGGGATGGTGAAGGAGAGGTAAGAGAGGATGGGAGAGGAAAGATGGCTATGGAGACTAGAAGTGGGTGGGGGGAAAGCAGGGGGAAAGGGTGGCAGGGGATGGGGCTTGCAGAGCAGGGGTGCCAGGCGAGGGGTGAGCCGGGAGGACAGTGTGTGCTGGCCGGGGAAGGGGACAGGAAGAAACTAGATCAGCAGAGGGGACAAGGGGTGGTGGCAGATCGGCGGTAAGGGGGAGGGAGCGGGGTCAGTTCACCCCCTGCCCACCGCTCGGCTCTATTGTGCGGGCGCTGCCCAGGCCCGACGCCCCCTCGCTCGCAGTGCGTCCGTGCGGGGGATAGAGGCGGCGCGGCTCGTGGGCGGCCAGCGGGCGCTGCCTGTCCCGGGCGGGGTGCGAAGGTGGCCGGGCTCAGCGCCCCGTCTTCCCCATGGGCTCGCGGCAAATTCACTCCCAGCCCGGCTCCGCCGCCATATTCTTCTTCCTCCTCCTCCCGCTACTGCTGCGGCTCAGCCCCGGCTCCTCGGCCCGCTCCGCTAGTCCGGCCGGCTCTGCTCCGGGCGCCCGGCAGGCAAGGCCCCTCCCGGGCTGGCGGGCTGGCTGGCTAAGGCGCGGCGAGGCCCGTCCGTCTCCCACTGGCTCTGTCTCCGCCTCAGTCACTGCGCGGCCGCCATCTTGGTTTCACCTCTCACTGGAGGCGCGGGGTCTCCCAGCCAGCGGCGGCACGGGCCGCCCGCCAGCATTTAAAGGGCCAGCAGCAGCGATGGGCTCAGGGAGCGGATGGGGTTGTTAGGGGGGAGAGCAGCGCCTGCCTGTGTCACCCAGGCGCTTCCGTCACCAAACTGTGTGCACCCCCCAGGTAGCACCCTACCTTGAAACACACAGCAGCCCACTCATCAGCAGGCCATAGCTTGCGGGGCAAGGGTAGCACCCCTCACGATGAAGCACCCCACTGATCACTGTGGCACTCCACCCGCGACCACACATCACCTCACAGCACCCTAGGGTGCCAGGGCCCAGCCCTACAATGCAGCACCCCACTGATCACTACACAGCACCTAAGGGTGTAAAAGAACAGTACCCCACAGCACCACTAGCTGAAAAGGCAGAAGCCCATTGCCCAGCACCCCCACATCACTGCACACCACCCCCACTCTTTATGGTGCAGCCCTCCTGGGTACTAGGGTACCACCCCCACCCTTCACAGTGTATTTCAACTTGGGGTGTGAGAGCAGTAGCCCTACCCACAGCACCCTACCTTTGAGCCAAAGGGTGGCACCCATGCAGCACCCCACATAACAGTGGGTATGCAGGAGGACCAAATAACCATAACAAATAATATTTCACTTATTTTGCAGTGTTTCGTTTCGGCATCACAGGGCAGGAGCCATTCATTAACCCAAAGCTCAGTGTGTATAATGACAGGTTTCAGAGTAGCAGCTGTGTTAGTTTGTATCCGCAAAAAGAACAGGAGTACTTGGGGCACCTTATATGCATCCGAAGAAGTGGACTGTAGCCCACCAAAGCTTATGCTCTAATAAATTTGTTAGTCTCTAAGGTGCCCCAAGTACTCCTGTTCTTTTTAGTGTGTATAATGACACTAATGGTATAGTGCTGGGAAATACTTTACCCTCCCCCGGCCTGGCCCTATATTAGAGGAACTACCAAAGTGATGTAAAGTCACCTTTGTTTCACTACCTCGGTTTGGGTCCAGATTCAGGAGTAACAACACATTGGGCCTTAAGACTTTAAATTCATTCTGAAGTTATCAACAATGGTAAGAGAGAGTGCCAGTGTGATGAGCTCCTGCCCACCCTTTGTTGATCTCAAAGCCAGGGCCGGCTCCAGGCACCAAACTGGCAAGCAGCTGCTTGGGGCGGCCGCTCCGCAGAGGGGCGGCACATCCAGGTATTCGGCGGCAATTCGGCGGATGGTCCCTCACTCCCGCTGGGAGCAAAGGACCTCCCCCCGAATTGCTGGCGCAGATCGCAATCGCAGCTTTTTGCGGGGGGGGGGGGGGGGAGAGGGGGGCTGCTTGGGGCGGCCAAAACCCTGGAGCTGGCCCTGCTCAAAGCAGACTGCTGTATGGTATAAGAGCTACATCTTATGAGTTGTACAGTAGCTGTTGGCTTCCTTAGGGATATCAAATATGAAGTCTAATCCAGAGGTGTCAAATACATGGATCACAGTGGCAAGATCCACCCCTTCCTCAGAGATGAGGAGTCTTCTGGCCATTCAAAGATAGTGAAAATCATTCCTTGCCCCAAAATGCAAAATATGGGTCCAGGAGCAGTGGGGAGGAGCCCAGCATGAACCCAGGCTTTGTTCTACCTTGACAACTGGTGATCAGATGTCCTTGGTTGAACAGGAAGTGTGAGTTCCAGGAAGTTTCTAACCTCCCTTTTTTCCCTGATCCGAGTCCCACATTTTCCTCATCAGTTTGCTTACGTTGTGTCCAGCAAAGCTGGAGTGATCCTGCTGCAAAGGCATCTTTTCAGGAGGCTCCCTGAATGGTACAGAAAGTTAAACAGCTTCTGGTAGAACGGCTGTTGGATTCACCAAACAGAGATGCAATCCAACAATTGCAGTAACAAACAGACGCTGTTGATTCTCTGCTGCTGTCAACATCAGAGCATATGTCTGACAGATTTTTTTTGAAGGCTGCATCAAAATTGAAAACAATACGCAAAAACACTAGAGCTTTGGGGACCTTATAGGCCCATCACTGTACTGGGAGAGTGTCTTGCAAGACACATTCTAGCTACACATGGGAGCTCAATGTATTTTATTTTTTTATGAAATGGATGTTTGTATTTATTAATAAAATGCATTTTGCTGGGTCTAATGTGCCACAATCTCCCCAATTAACAGTTATTCATGAGGAGGTATCCAATCACCACTATTTCCACATCACTGTCATACATTTTTGTTTGGCCTTTTATAGCTAACCACAAAATTTATATCCATATGTGAACTCTTCCAAAGTCCAGTTGTGGACATTTAGTTAGGGCCCACCTCTAGGTTTCAGCAGGGATCCAATTGTGGATTAGAGCTGGCTGTGACGATATCTCCATCTACACTATGAAGACAAAAGCAACAGACGGTCCTGTGGCACCTTTAAGACTAACAGAAGTATTGGAGCATAAGCTTTCGTGGGTAAAAACCTCACTTCTTTAGATGCATCTGAAGAAGTGAGGTTTTTACCCTCGAAAGCTTATGCTCCAATACTTGTTAGTCTTAAAGGTGCCACAGGACCCTCTGTTGCTTTTGACAGATTCAGACTAACACGGCTACCCCTCTGATACTTGACTATGAAGACAAGCATGTTAAAAAAGCATCCATAGTATGGCTGAAATTGTACTAGAGACACAGTTGTGCCATAGTTCTCTTGACTAGTGAATATAACATGTTATTGGTGTTTTGAAAACCATGTGTTGTGGATCTGTGCCCAGGGGAAATCCTGGAGCAAGTGCACAGAAATGCACACTACCTATAAATGCGTAGGCCATCCCTGAAGGCACTTGTGTAGCCAGGTGTGGCACTGGAGGGGAGTTCCACCTTACTTCCCCTGATTAGTCATCAATAAGATCTGGGCAAGGAAAAGCCAACACAAACTAACAAAATAGTATGTGTACATCCCCTTTTAATAAGGTTTCAGGACAGGCACAATTACATGAAACAATGCCTAACATCCTCACCCTGGTTCAGAGCTCTCACATGAAGTATTAGAATCTAGTCAGACTAGTCTCCTGAAACACAAATCGCCACCTGCTGCAACCAACATAACTTCTACTTCCTTCTCTCTTGCCCAGCTTCCTGTTTAAATAGCCAATCCCCATGGCAGGGCAGGGCTTCCTTAATTACACCCAGGCTATCCACCTTCTATAACCTCCACTTTGATAGAAGGCTTGAAGCCCGCACAATGCCACAAGTATACAGGGATGGTCTGGGAGGCACTGGGGCCAGTCTAACCAAAGATGTGCTACTTCATCACCTGTCCCAAGCACCCTCTGTCAACAGGGCTTCTGTACAGAATCCTGGCTGGAATTTGAAGTTGCTTTCCGCCAAAGGAAAATCTGAGGGAGAGCAGTGGTTATTTGCAATTTGCACCCCTTTGTGGCCATGGGAATAAATGTGGACCCAGGTTTATTTTGTGTTTTTTTTCGTTTCAGTTTTTGGCAATTACAGAATGGTATGCTCAACCAGGCTCCATGTGGAGTCTATAACCTTTAATTTCTTAACTTTTGTCTTAAGTTTCTTTATACCAGACTCTGTTGGGTTTTTTTTAAAAATCACCCTTCCTGAGTCTGTGTCACTGCATTGCCTACTCTCACATTTGTTTTTTCGTGATGCCTCAGCTCCAAGATTCATGTGATTACATGAGAATCTCAATTTTATAATAAGTTTCTAGCCCTCGTGATAGCAGAGAAAAGCTCAAAAATGTGACTAAAGACCATCAGAGACCAGCAGAGGAGCTAGCAAACAGGGGAGTTTTGCAAGGGAGTTCTCCAGGTGAAGGAGAAGCAACTATATGACCCTTGGGGTGAGTTTGTTGTCTCTTAAGTTTGTTTTTGAGTGCTTTCTGCTTGCCTGAAGCCTACAGTGTGGTCTGTTTGGGGGGAGGGCGTGGCTGAGCCTAGTGGCCTGTTAGGCAAGGCTGAGAATTACTTAATGAGGCTTTGATCTGTAATCCCTTTAGGATCTGTTAACCAGGGGGTGGGGCTACTCAGGGAAAACAGGGGGTTAAAATGCCAGCTCCTAAGTGACCAAAGGAGCTAGTGAACAGAAGCAGCAAACAGGATGTGAAAGAGTATAGAGAAGGAGCATGAGAGCCAGCTATACTTGATGTTCTTTAAACTTGGGCCAATATTCACCCCTCTTGAAACCCCCCCCAAAACAACCTCTCCCCCAATAAAAGCTTCAGGAGTAAAAATAATACAGGTAGAAGCCCAGCAGCAGAGTTGGGCTATCTAGCTTATTGTACTGAACACAGCATGCATGATTACCTACCTTGCGGACAGGTGGCGTATGAGTGCACTCGGTGCAAGCAGCTCATGGACCTCAGGGACGAAGTATGGGTTCTTGAGACCGGAGTGACTGAACTGGAGGAGCTAAGGGAAACAGAGAGGTACATAGACAAGACTTTCTGGGACACAGTAGAATGGTCCCATCCCCAGTCTGACAGCCTCTGTGCTGTTGAGGAGGATGAAAGTCTTTGGGAAGGAGAACATCAAGCTGGAGTGGAGAGAAATGATCACATAGTTGGCACCCTCCTACCAAATGATTCCATGGTATCTTCTCACACTGAGGATACCTCTCCAGGGGAGGGAACCCCAGTTATTAGTAATGGGAGATTTGATCATCAGAGATACAGATAGTTGGGTTAGTGATGACTGGGAAAACCAGATGGTAAATTGCCTTCTGGGTGCAAAAGTTGTAGATCTCTTGAGTAATTTAGACAAACTTATGTGCAGTGCTGGGGAGGAGCTGATAGACATGGTACATATAGGTACCAATGACATAGGGAAAGATATTTGAAGAGAGGGGTCCTGCAGGCTAAATATAAATCTAGGTAAGAAATTAGAGACCAGGACCTCCATGGTAGTATTCTCTGAAATGCTTCCAGTTGAACGCACAGGGCCAGTTAGACAGGCAGAATTGCAGAGTCTAACTGTAGGGAGGAGGGTTTTAGGTTAGGAACCAGGGAACCTTTTGGGAAAGGAGGAGCCTATACAGGAAGGATGGGCTCCTCCTAAACCAAAATAGAGCCAGATTGCTGGCATGTAAAATTAAAAAGATCACAGAAGAATTTTTAAACTAAGGGCTGGGGGAAAGCCAACAGGTGTGGAGGAGCACACAGTTTGAACAGAGACATCCCTTAGGGGAGGATCTATTAATGCAGATTTTCTATATCCTAGAAAAGAGGAAAGGATAGAAGTTGATCAAGTACAGGTAGGAACTGAAAAGAAACCGTCAAATGAAAAAAAAGAGTCCCATTCAGTTATATCACATGAAGGCAGACAAATAAATATTGACAAATTTTGTAAGTGCTTGTATACAAATGCTAGAAGTCTAAATACTAACTTGAATAATAACTTGAGTGCTTGATATTAAATTATATTGATATAATGGGCATCACAGAAACTTGGTGGAATGATGATAATCAGTGGGACACAGTAATACCATGGTACAAAATACATAGCAATCAGAGTAGGTCATGCTGGTGGGGGAGTGGCATTATATGTGAAAGCAAGCATAAAGTCAAATATTGGAAAAATTTTCAAAGAATCAAACTGTAACACAGGATAGAAATTCCACACTTAAATAATAAGAAGATAGCAGTAGGAATAAACTACCAACCATTTGGCCAGGATGGCGATGGTGATTGTGGAATGCTCAGGGAGATTAGAGAGGCTATAAAAATAGAAAACTCAATAATAATGGCATAGGTGCCAACTCTTTGGGTGCTCTGGGGCTGGAGCACCCACGGGGAAAAAATAGTGGGTGCTCTACACCCACCGGCAGCCAAGCTCCCCTCAGCCTCCGCCCCACCTCCTCCCCTCTCCTGAGCGCACCCTGTTCCTCAGCCTACCTCCCAGTGTTTCCTGCCCGGCCACCACCAAACAGCTGTTTGGCAGTGTTAGCACACTCAGAGGGCGGGGAGGAGTGGGAATGTGGCGCACTCAAGGGAGGAGGCAGGGAAAAGGCAGGGCTGGGGCGGGGATTTGGGAAAGGAGTTGGAATATTGGCAGGGAGGGGGTGGAGACTTTGACAAAGGGGTTGGAATGGGGGCAGGGAAGGGTGGGAAGAGGCGGAATGGGGTGGAGACGGGGGGGGGGGGGTTGAACACCCACGGGAAAGAGGGGAAGTGGATGCCTATGATAATGGGGGATTTCAACTATCTACATATTGACTGGGTACATGTCACCTGAGGATGAGATGCAGAAATACAATTTCTAGACATCATTAATGATTACTTCTTGGAGCAACTAGTCCTGGAACCTACAAGGGGAGAGGCAATTCTCTATTTAGTTCTAAGTGGAGCACAGGATGTGGTATAAGAGGAGAATATAGCTGAGCCGTTCACTAATGGCAACCATAATGTAGTTAAATTTAACATCCTTGATGGGGTGTGAATACCAAAGACCACCACCACACTAGCATTTAACTTCAGAAAGGGGAACTACACAAAAATGAGGAAGCCAGTTAAATGGAAACTAACAAAACTGAAATGCCTGCAAGCTGCATGGAAACTATTTAAAACACATCATAATAGAGGCTCAAATATAATGTGTGCCCCAAATTTAAAAAAAATAGTAAGAGGACAAAAAAAAAAAAAGTCACCATAGCTAAACACAGAATAAAGGAGGTGATTAAAACCAAAATGGCATTCTTTAAAAATTGGAAGTCAAATCCTACTGTAGAAAATAGAAAGGAGCATAAACTCTGGCAAGTCTAGTGTAAAAGTATAATTAGGCAGGCAAAAAAAGAATGTGAAGAGCAACTAGCAAAAGACACAAACTAACAGCAAAAAATTTAAGGATACCAGAAGCAGGAAGCCTGCCAATAATTAGTGGGGCCACTATCCGACCGAGATGCTAAAGGAGTGCTCAAGGAAGATAAGGCCATTGTGGAGAAGCTAAACAATTTCTTTGCATCTGTTTTCACTGCAGAGAATGTGAGGGAGATTCCCACCCCGAGCCATTCTTTTTCTAGGTAAAACAGCTAAGAAACTGTACCAGACTGAGGTGTCAATAGAGGTGGTTTTGGAACAAATTAATAAATTAAATGTAATAAGTCACCAGGACCAGATAGTGTGCACTCAAGAATTCTGAAGGAACTGAAATATAAAGTTGCATAACTATGGTGTGTAGCATATAGCTTAAATCAGCTTCTGTACCAGATGACTGGAGGTTAGCTAATGTGATGCCAATTTTTTTTAACAAAGGCTCCAGAGACAATCCTGGCAATTACAAGCCACTAAACCAAACTGGTTGAAATATAGTAAAGAAGAGAATAATCAGACACATAGATGAACACAATATGTTGGAGTTTAGTCAACACAGCTATTGTAAAGGGAAATCATGCCTCACCAATCTATTAGAGTTCTTCGAGGGGGGTCAGCAAATATGTGGGCAAGGGTGATCCAGTGGATATAGTGTACTTGGACTTTCAGAAAGCCTTTGAAAAGGTCCCTCACCAAAGACTCTATGCAAAAGAAGCTGTCATGGGATAAGAGGAAAGGTCCCCTCATGGATGAGCAACTGATTAAAAGACAGGTAACAAAGGGTAGGAATAAATGGTCAGTTTTCAGAATGGAGAGAGGTAAATAGCAGCTTCCCCCAAGGATCGGTACTGGGATCAGCGCTGTTCAACATATTCATAAATGATCTGGAAATAGGGTTAAACAGTCAGGTGCCAAAATTTGCAGACAATACAAAATTACTCAAGATTGCAGTCTACTTTGGACTTAACTAAGAGTTTCAAAGGGATCTAGCAAAACTAGGTGACTGGGCAACACAATGGCAGATGAAATTTAATGTTGATAAATGCAAAGCAACGCACATTGGAAAATAATCTCAATTTTCCCCGGTGCCGGCTCTAGGTTTTTTGCTGCCCCAAGCAAAAAAAATTTTGGCTGCCCCTCCCCCCAGCCCGGGGCTCTCTCTCTCCCCCCACCCCTCACCTGCACCCTCCTGCAACCCAGCCCTGGGTCACTGGTAACTCGCTCCCAGGGTAGGTCATTCAGCAGGAATTTTGGATGTGCACAGAACACAGACAGGATTGGTTCCCATATGGTTACAGAACTGCAGTAAAGTAGAACAATTTTCAGCTTGTGTGATTGAAGGATATCTGGATGCATATTATAAGACTGTCCTACATAAATGAGGAAAAGTTGAAGTGCCTTTATTCTTTTGTTCCATTCTTTGTTTCTATGGGGAATTTGCCAATGCAATATCACTGTCTTCCTTTTAAACAAATAAAACTAAAAGCAATGGCTGTTGAAAATAGCAATTCCAGTCCTAATAACCACGGGGAAGCATTTCTTGCTCAATTTATTCTACTTTTTCTACAGCAAGTTACAGTGGATCAGTATATTTGATTTGGGAGAAATGAAGTAACAGCTGCCCAAATTGAGCTTGAGCACTCCTGAATTTTGAGGGTGTTCAAATCTGGAAGGCAGGTGCTAGATTCCCTTTCTGAATATTAGCTAAATCTGGGCGGAAAAAAAAGTTAATTTCTGCTTCCATGGCTCAGAAGTGTAAATCCTCCTATGTGCCTGGTACTGTATCTAAAGCTGCCCAGGTCCTAGTAGAGCCTCCCATCCCTTACTTTTCATTTTAAATTCGAGTGGGATCCACGTACCTCCCTTGCTAGGCTTCAGATAGAGAGGTGCACTGTCCATTTAGTCCACCCAATTCTTTCTTTAGGGGAGAGCCCAGGGCTGGGGCGGCAGGAGGTGGGGGGGCAGAGCTGGGGCAACAGGGGGTGCAGGTGTGTGTGGGGGAGAAGAGCCCAAGGCTGGGATGGCAGGAGATGCGGGTGGGGGGCGACCCCAGGGCTGGGGCAGCAGGGGGGTGCAGGTGAGGGCCAGAGCTGGGGCAGTAGGGTGTGTGTGGGTGGGGGGGGTAGGGAAGAGTCCAGGGCTGGGGCAACACAGGGGTGCAGGGGGAGCCCAGGGCTGGGGTGGGGCGGGGG
Source organism: Malaclemys terrapin pileata (assembly GCF_027887155.1). Classification (NCBI taxonomy): domain Eukaryota; kingdom Metazoa; phylum Chordata; order Testudines; family Emydidae; genus Malaclemys; species Malaclemys terrapin. The sequence continues at coordinate 122,987,921 of NC_071508.1, forward strand.
TGGCAAAAAACCTAGAGCTGGCTCTGTCCCTACCATTCACAGCAAGCCGCAGCATGAGGTTTCAGTTCCACACTCCTTCCCCCTCCCTTTCCTGTTAATTGCGGCCGAGGGAATGCTGGGAAATGTAGTTCTTTCCCTGCTCCAGGGCTGGCTCTATAGGTAGGGAGCTAACCAAGGAACTACAGCTCCCAGGGCCCCCTATTGATTCTCAGCTCCCATGCTGGATTCTTGCGCCCCTGCAAATTTGCGGTCCCAAGCAACTGCTTGCTTTGCTGGTGCCTAGAGCCGGCCCTGATTATACATACAAAATGATGTGGTCTAAGTTAGCTGTTACCACTCAACAAAGAGATTGTGGTGTCATTGTGGTAGTTCTTTGAAAACATCTGCTCAATGTGCAGCGGCAGTCAAAAAAGCTAACAATGTTAGGAACCATTAGGAAAGGGAAAGATAAGATAAGACAGAAAATATCATAATGCCCCTATATAAATCCAATGCTCACACTTTGAATACTGCAATTCTGGTCGCCGCATCTCAAAAAAGTTATATTAGAAATGGAAAAGATACAGAGGAGGGCAACAAAAATGGTTAAGGGTATAGAACAGCTTCCATATGAGGAGAGATTAAAAAGACTGGGCCCGTTCATCGAAAAGAGATGACTAAGAAGTGATATGGCAGAGATCTGTAAAGTCATGAATGGTGTGAAGAAAGTGTTATTTAACCTCTTCACATAACATGAGAGCCAGGTGTCACCAAATTAAATGAATAGGCAGCAGGTTTAAAACAAATAAAAGGAAGTACTTCTTCACACAATGCAGTCAACCCATGGAACTCATTGCCAGTGGATGTTGTGAAGACCAAAAATATAACTATAAAAAAAGAATTAGATAAGCTAATGGTGGTTAAGTCCATCAATGGCCATTATCCAAGATGGTCAGGGATGCAACCTCATACTCTGGGTGTCTCTATGTCTCTGACTGCCAGATGCTGGGACTGGACAACAAGGGAATTATTGCATGATCCATCACCTGTTTTTTCATTCCCTCTGAAGCATCTGGCATTGATCACTGTCAGAAGGCAGGATACTGAGCTAGATGGACCATTGGTCTAACCCAGTATGGCCATTCTTAGGTTCTAAAAAGCACCCAAAGTATCTCATGATGTTTAGGCCAATCTCATGATTTTGGGTACTGTCTCATGATTTTTGAATGCTTGGGGTTGGCAGTATTGGTGCCATAGTAAAAGTAAAGAAAAGAGACAGAGCTGATACAAAACTAAAATTTTGTTTTGTATTAGAAAGAAGGAAGGAGAACAGTTCCCTGTGGTTCAGTCTGAAAAACAACTAATTCAACCAAGATGATTAATTATACACGTTAAAAGATAGACAGATTTGGGATGCCACATAACCACCACCCACCCCAAAAGACACATATCTGAAACTGGTGTATGTGGGATGTTCAGGCGTCTCTGGAAGAGCACTTTAAGCCATCCAGCATGCTGATATACATAAGTTATAATTAGTACATCAATGAAAGATCATAGTGTGGGCTCCTTCCCCAGGTCTCATCTGAAACAGTCTTGAGGAAGGACACTTACCTTCCTATAGTTTTTGGCCATCTGGTAGTCATCCCCTGTCTTCACAAGCAGCTCCACTGGAACTAGGTAGAGAGGCAGGATGGGGAAAACTGGCTGGACACCATAGAAGGAACCAGTGGCCTGTCCCTCTGGCAGAGATGAGCCCATACTACATCTCCTAATATAGGATGCTAGAAGGGAGGGAGGGAGGGAGGGAGGGGAAAAAAAAAGATAGTAAGGTAATATACAGAACACTGAAAAGTACATATAAGGTGAGAACAAATGACACGACAGACCAAAGGAACCACAGAGTAATAGGCATGATCTCCCCAAATACTATCACCCTCATGCCATGCCCAGAGGTAAGACATATAGAATCATAGGACTGGAAGGGACCTTGAGAGGTCATCTAGTCTAGTCTCTTGCCTCATGGCAGGACTAAGTATTATTGATCATTCCTGACAGGTGTTTGTCTAACTTGCCCTTAAAAATCTCCAATAATGGAGATTCCACAACCTCCCTAGGCAATTTGTTCCAATGCTCAACTACTCTGAACAGTTAGGAAGTTTGTCCTAATGTCCAACTTAAATTGTAGCAAGGGACATTTAAGCCCATTACTTCTTGTCTTATCCTCAGAGGATAAGAACAACAATTTTTCTCCGTCCTTGTTATAACAACCTTTTACATACTTGAAAACTGTTATGTCCCCTCTCAGTCTTCTCTTTTCCAAACTAAACAAACCCATTTTTTTTCAATCTTCCCTCATAGCTTGGACCGCCCCGGGGGTGGGGGGCGCAAGTGGGGCAATTTGCCCCGGGCCCCACAGGGGCCCCCATGAGAGTTTTTCGGGGCCCCTGGAGCAGGGTCCTTCACTCACTCTGGGGGTCCCGGAAAACTCTCACGGGGCCTGGGGGGGTCCTTCTGCCCTGGGACCCGCCGCCAAAGTGCCCGGTCTTTGGCAGCAATTCGGCAGCAGGGGCCCCCTGCCACCGAAGACCCCAGGCCTCCTGAATCCTCTGGGCAGCCCTGCTCATAGGTCATGTTTTCTAGACCTTTAATCATTTTTGTTGCTCTTCTCTGGACTTTCTCCAATTTGTCCATATCTTTCCTGAAATGTAGCACCCGGAACTGGACACAATATTCTAGTTGAGGCCTAATCAGCATGGAGTAAAGCGGAAGAATTACTTCTCGTGTCTTGCTTACAACACTTCTGCTAATACGTCCCAGAATGATGTTTGCTTTTTTTGCAACAGTGTTACACTGTTGACACATAAGCAATATATCTAACAGCATTGGCAATTGCCATGTAGGACTGGACCATTTGAGATCCAGGAGAGATCAAACATACAAATAGGAACTGGTATATTCTACAGACCTGTGGAAATGTGCAACTAAACCAGGGAGCAGAGCAAGGTAGGAAAATAAGCCAAAGGTTTACCCCATTTCCTGAGACTGGGGTGCTGGATACTAGGAAAGACAGCATAGAGGTGGGATGGTGTGGAGAACGGGGAGTAGCAGAAGATGTGAGAAAATTAACATAAACAAGGTGCAGGTTGCCATTTGTGTTACTGTAGCACCTAGGAACCCCAGTCATGGACCAGGACCCCATTGTGCTCGGCTCTGTACAAACACAGGACAAAGACAGTCCAAGCTCTCGAGAGTTTACAATCAAAGGCCTGGTCTACACTATGACTTTAATTCGGATTTAGCAGCCTTAATTCGAATTAACCCTGCACCCGTCCAAGACAACCCTGCACCCGTAGAAGACAAGAGACACTAGATAGATATGCAGATGAGGGAGCACAAGGAAACAACAGAGCAATGTTGATCAAGTATGACAGGCAGTGGGCTCAGCATAACAATGGCCTAGCCATTGTCAAATTTTTTGTAGGCATCGCACCAAAGGAGAGTTTTAAGTAGGGATTTGAAGGTGATAATGAGTTCGTTTTGTGGATATTTACAGGGAGATCCTCCGAAGTATCAGGGGTGTCCTAGAAGAAAGTAGAAAGGTGCTTGTTTGAAAGTTTAACAAATGGGTAATGGAGACTGGCATCATGAACTGATCGGAGGCAGGAGTTGACATCTCAGTAGTCAATAAGAGATGATAAATAGCATGGAGAATGACTGTTGTGGGTTTTGAAAGTGAAGATAAGCTACTTACATTTAATGCAATAGAGAAGAGAAGAGGGAGCCAGTGGAAGGATTTGAAGAGAAGAGTGACATGGTCAAAGAGATGAGCTAGAGAATGATCTTTGCAGAATGGACATGAGCATTCATCAAGGCCAGAGATCAAGATACAAGACTATGAAAACTTAGATGAGAGTTTTAGCTGTGTGAATAGATAGGAAAGGAAATATTTTTGAGATGTTTTGCAAAAAGAATTGGCAAGATTTAGAAATAGCCTGGATGTAAGGACCTAGAGAGAGGTCCAAGTCAAAGATGATGCCCAGGTTACAGGCCTGAGTGACAGGCAGGATGATGATATTGTCCAGAGTGATCGAGAAAAGCGGTGGAAGGAAGGCTTTGGGGGGAAAGATTTAAGAGCTCTATTTTAGCTATGCTGAGCTTGAGCTGATCGCTAGACATCCATAAGGAGATGTCAAAGAGGCAGGCTAAGTTTTTAGTTTTGACCAAGAGACAGGTTACTCTCATTGCCAGGGCAGCAAATCTCAAATGAGGTAAGACCTGACATATCAGTTGGCTAACTGACATATCAAATAGTAGTTATCAATAGGGAATCATTATTGAATGTGGTGTTTCTAGGGGGGTTCTGCAGGGATCATTACTAAGCCTAATGCTATTCAACATTTTTATCAATGATCTGGAAGTAAATCTAAACTCATGGTGTATAAAATTTGTGGCTGTCACAAAGATTGGCAGCGTGGTAAATAATGATGAGGCCAGAGCAGTCTTATAGAGTAATGTGGATCACTTGTTAATCTGGGACCATATAAATAAAATGCATTTTTGTACAGCATCATACATTTAGGAACAAAGAATGCAGGTCATACCAACAGAATGGGGGACTGTACCCTGGAAAACAGTATCTCTTAGACTACAATACCAGTGACTGTACATGTCTCCGTGTGCATTGTTGTGCCATAGCACTCTCTCTCTCTCACACACACACACACACACACACACACACCCTAAGTCCCTGAAGCATGAGTCTGGAGGCGAGTACAAGATGAGGAAGCTAGCATGCCTGAGGGCATGGGTATGCACGTGCCTCCATTGTAGCATGGACCTGTACCCATGGTACAATGTAGTGTGTGGACGGGGCAAGATCCAGATCCCAAGTTTCAGTATTCCTCCAGACCCATTCCTACAATGCAGTGAACCCTTTTCTGCTTGACCCTTACCACATCTATATAAAAGCCTTGTGACTCTGTTACCAGTGGTAGTAGCAAACTGGGCTGACCACTTCAGAACAGTTTTCTGCTGCACTCTTTTGATGAGTACAGGTGAACATAGATCATTCTGATTGCAGCTGCATTGTCTGCCAAGCATACCTGGGCGTGGATCACAATGTGCGGTTAAACTACACCATCCTCTAGGACTTCTCCCAGAGCAGCAGGAACATTCACCTGAGCTGGGAGATTTCAAGGAGGCTGGAGGAGGCAGGAATTTACAGCAGCCCCTGGTAGGCAAAAGATGTAATTGCAGTGCCTCCCCAACAGAATCTATTATGCTGGGGAGGGGCGGGGGGAGAGAATCTGCAGGGGACATGAATTCTGCACTTGCGCAGTTGCGCTAAAAATTCTCCCAGGAGTACAACATGCATCTTGGCCTTTAGCAGTATGATCATGTTTTTTCCCCCACAGTGCATGTGATTCTTTTATTAAAAAGTGGTGAGGGCGCAAGGGGGAGGGCATGGGCCCCTGATTCCAGCACACGAGAGCTCATTCAGACCCTGCTTACACATTACTACAGGTATCTTACTAAAATTAACCTCTGCTCCTTCCTAGGGGAGTGCAGAAGTCTGAGACTGAAGGAGAGTGTAACAGTCACATTCCTGAACTGCTAAAAAGTATCAATATTGAGGCCTTTGGCAACACAGCTATGTTGCATGGAAGAATTCGTTAGCTTCCCTCAAAGGAAATAAAAATGTAATGCTATCCTTGCCTTTGAATTGGCAGGAATTTCCACTGCCAAATGAAAACCATTTCTGCAAGGAGGGCAGGAGCAGCACCCCAGAGACAGATGAAGAAGGACCATGGAGGTCCTGCACAGTGGCATGGACAGGAGAAATCAGGAGCAGTTTGAGTTCCTCAAGGCTTGGGAGTATGAGACTCTTCGGCAGGAGAAGGCACTGATGAACCAGTTCCCAAAGCAGGATGCATGCCTCAAGGAATAGAATCAAGCCCTGATGTAGTCACTCATTCAGCTGGTAGCCAAATGAATTTGGGTTCTTCTCTGGGAACTGGTGCCATCTCCTTCTCCTCCTGCTACTTCTCCTTTAGCTACTCCCCAGGGCTCTGTGGAGGTGGAGGACACAACCTCCTGAGTGACAGGGAGGATCCTTCAGGACTCCTGGCACAACACCCTCTACCAGCACCTGAAACCCCTTACAGGGGAACCCCCCTGAGCACGCAGGAGGGGAACAATGAGCCTGTGGCACTCCCTGAAACCCAGCTTGTGTCTGCCTCTTTAACTCCAGACAGGAGATGTCCCTGCCGGGACAATTTTCCACTACCATTCGCAGGAGTATGGGGAGGGGGAGGGAAAGGACAAGGAGACAGGTTCACGCACATAATGTGTGCACATTGCTCAGGGAGCCTGGCCCATTGTTTTTGGATTTGCAGTTCTGTCAAGATTTTCCCCCCACCCTTTAATGTTCCATGTGTCACTTGTAACATTACTGTTCCCTTGACTTGTGTGTAGGCCCTCCTTTCTAGTATGATCAGTGGGCTATTTTCTCCAGATTTGGCATCGGGCCCAAAAATACACAGCACATGACTGACTTCCATAAGTCACTGCAGCCCTAACACTGCAAAGAATTCCCTCTCTCTCCCATGCCCACTCCCTGGGCCCTAAATATCATAATTTTAAAAAGCCCACCGACGGAATATGAAAAGTAAAGTGTGATCAGAATGCTGGATACTTTCACTAGCAGCAGATTTAAACATATAGGAAAAGTTTACATACATATCTTTGTGGCTTGGTTAATATATTAATTTAGTATACAGAAAAAGGAAACAATTAAATTAACAGTAAAGACATGAGACACCAAACAGTGCTTAAATGACCCCTCCCTCCCCCAAACTCCAACAAACCTTGACCACTTTAAACATTGGGCGTAGTCAGGTATAACAGCTGATAAATGCTATAGGCAAGGCTATCAGTGAACGGTGAAAAGAAATATTCTGAAACCCCTCACAACCACTTACAGAACTGTTTTTAAAAGTGGTTTCCAACTAATTGACTGTTCTTGATAAGGAACTTCTTAACAGAGGTGTTGCCATAATTGTGCAATGTTTTGTATTATGTTAATAGAACTGTGTCAGCACTCTCTGCACACAAACACATGGCTAAAGGTGCTAACCTTGAGGAGGTGCCCTCACACAATTGCCTATGGTCAATAGGTACAGAATGTTGGCTGTAGGAAATCAAAACCTACAAAAATTTATGTTGGCTCGCAACTCTATGCAAGTGTTCTCTAGTGCTTTAAAAGTGGCTCCACAGGGTGAGATAGTGACTTCTGCCTCTGCTGAGGGCACTATTTCCCTCCCTGTTGTTTCAGGATGTGAGACTATATTGCATCCTGGATTTCACTTGCCCAACAGGAACCAGGACTAGTGTTCACATGGATGGAATCCAGTTGTTAGTATAAGCTTTGCAAACTAGTTCTGTCCTGTCACTGTGCAGGTGTGGCAGAAGCACCCTAAAAGTGTGGGGGAGGGGGAGACCATAGGCGCCTGAATGATGGCCATGACTCTGGAGGCCTTGCCCCACTCCTCCTTCCTGAGCCCCTACCCCACCCCTTCTTCGTGAGCCACCACTTGCTTCTCTCCACACCTCCCCCTGTTGCTCACCCTTATGACCAGTAAAGGAGGGGGGGCGGCACATGGCCCCTCTGGCACCTCTGGTCCTGTGCCTACTCCATACTGAACTATTTCCCTTTCCCTTCACATATGTCTTGAGGGGTACATCATGTCACGATTATGCAAAGGGTGTTGGCCACAATGGCATCCAGACATTGTCAATGAGCTTTCAGCTGCCCAAATGCACACTCTATGACCATTCTGCAGTTACTCAGTCTGTAACCAAATTCCCTTTCTGTTGGATCACTGATGTTGGGGTTTTGTTACATTAGCCAAGTTAGAAGTGGGTATATGGGGTTCCCCAAATTAACTGCTGGTACAGAAATACCTTAGAGAATCATGTGGTTTCTGGGGAATTAAGTCTCTTCTTCCCTTCTCAAGTACAGTTCCACTCTCTGGAGAGCCCTAGCATCATAAACCTTTCCTGTTTGTCCAGCATTGGTGTTCACAAACCTACCTGTCACCATTACACTCTGACCCAGCTCAGCCCCTTGCGAGCAGTCACAGTGTTACAGACAAGCCCTTACCCTGACCAAGGGAAAAATCAAGTATCAATAAGTCCAAACAGCCAGATAAGTGCTAAAGAGGCCCTTGTTGTAGAGGGTCTAATTTATTAGCAAAAAAGCCAACGCAGAACATAAACAAAACTTTCACCCCAACATCCCAGTGGGGTGACCAGGTCATTCTTAGTCCATGTTCCTCACCTGAGTCACATTCACCTCTACCCATGCTCTTCCTCCCTGGTTCCAGCCTTTACCCATGGTGTTAGGTCTCTTGCCCCTACTAGAGTAATGTTCTTCTCTGGAATCTGGGTTCCAGGGAGGTCTATCCACTGCAACTTTTCTCCAGGGACAGCAGGTGATCCTTGCCAGGCTGGGCTTGGAGGCATGAATGGTAAAGCCTTCTGTCTTGGAGGCTCTCCTCTCCAGGAGCTACTCTTACAGGCTCCCCAGCCTAACAGGTTCCCCAGAGAGTTTACCTTCTAGGTATTCAGCCCTCTGGCTCAGGTTCCTCTTGAGAGCTCCTCTCTATAGGAGCCTCTTGTCTCCCTCTGGAGTTTCTCTAAATGAGCTTGGGTAACCACTATTAGATCCAGGTGCTTATTTACTAATCAGCCACCAGGGCAGTCAATTATCCTACAACAAGAGTATAGACTACTTGTGTGCTCCAGAACTAGCTGTTCCAAGAAACATTCATTGCTTCTCCAAACTGGGTCCCAACATGACATTTGAACACAAGGGATGAATTTGGCTCTTTGGTAATTTCAGGGATTGACATGGATGTTCCCTATGGATTTTAACAGGCCTCCATTATTGTTTCACTATTTATACTATTCACTTAAGTCATGTAAATATGTAAATATTAGAAAATTGCTAGTAAATGAGGTTACATGGATCATAAAAATAAAAGCTTATTAGAATGTTAAATCATTCTCAGAAATAAAACTTTTCCAAAATGTTACTACACATATGATTTCTGTTTACAGAACTTTGAATCACTTATTTATATTGCTTTGGACTGTTGCAGCTACATTTGAAAAATGCCTAACTTTCCATGAGTGATTAACTTTTTCTTATAATATAGTTGCTTATTTGATAGGGTTATTCCATGCCTTTATGCAAATACACATCCACAATGTCTCATCTTTGAACTTTGAGTAGAACTTTTAGAAGCACTCAGTGTTGGCCTAAATTTGCTGCCATTACAATTTACACACTCAAAATGCTGTAAAACATTAGCTATTTATGCCTCAAAACAGCCTGTGAGGTTGGTAGGTAATTATCATTATTTTAAAGATAGTAAAAGCTACTTGGGAAACTGAGGAAGAGATAGGTTATTTGACTTGCTCAAGGTCACACAGCAAGTCAGGGCATGTCTACAGCGACAAAGTTACAGCGCCGGCAGTTACAGCACCTCTCAGAGAGTGCTGAAGGAACACTGCTGTTGTGTTCACACTGACAGCTGCCTGCGCAATAGTGTGTTCACACTTGTGGCGCTATTCGGAGCGGTGGACTTGGGACAGCTATCCCACAGAGCACCTCTTTCTCTTTTGCTGCTGCTAAGACTTGTGGGAAGGCAGAAGGGGTCATGGGGCATCCTGGGTCCTGTCCCAATACCCCATGATGCATTGCTTCATATCCCAGCAATCCCTGTGCTTCCGTCCGCATTTGGCGCCATCTTTCAACGGTTTGCGTACTGCGTGCCCTACCCTGCCTCTTTCTGGCTGCAAAAATGGATCCCAAGCTGTTGACAAGAATGCTGTTTGCACTGACCAACATGTCACGAGTGGCAGTGGAGTTATTCCTTAAACTACAAAGGCAAGAGGAGTGCGACATTGATCTTGCCACGCGTAGTAGCTATGACACGAGATTTCCTGTGGCATTCATGGAGGTGCTGACCATTGTGGAACACCACTTTTGGGCTTGGGAAACAAGCACTGAGTGGTGGGATCACATCGTGATGCACATCTCTGGAGACAAGCAGTAGTTGCAGAACTTTCGTATGAGAAAAGCCACATTCATGGAACTGTGTGATGGACTTGCACTAGCCCACGTAGCCACCGAGTACATTAATCGCAAGGGGTATTTCTCAATGTTTCTCCAGGCACTTGTGGATCACTGTGGGTGTTTCACAGCCATTAACGCAGGCTGGTCCGGAAAGATGCATGACACATGCATCTTTAGAAACACTGGCTTGTTCAAGAAGCTGCAAGCAAGGACTTTCTTCCCAGACCAGAAGATCACCATGGGGGAAATAGAAATGCCCGTTGTGATTCTGGGAGACCCTGCCTACCCCTTAATGCCGTAGGTCATAAAGTCATACACAGGGCAACTTAACAGCAGCAAGGAGTGGTTCAACAACAGGCTAAGCAAGTGCAGAATGATTGTGGAGTGTGCATTCGGCCGTTCAAAAGCCTGCTGGCAATGCCTGTATGGGAAGCTGGACATGGCTGATGATAATATTCCTATGCTTATGCTTCCTATGTGTGCTGTGCACGCCATAATATTTGTGAAGGGAAGGGTGAAAGGTTCACTCAGGGCTGGACCGCAGAGGGTCAGAGCCTGGCGGCCAAGTTTGAACAGGCGAAGACCAGGGCTATTAGAGGGGCACAGCATGGGGCCATAAGGATCAGGGATGCTTTAGGCAGCAATTTGAAGCTGAAAACCACTAATATTTGTTGCTATACTTGGGATTGCAGTGCTTGTAATGCTAGGAGGTGATTGGTGCACGTGATGCAAGAAGGGGCCTTAACATAGCTGTATGTATGTTGCTTTGCAGTGCTCTTTTTGCTTTCACTTAATAGAATAAAGATTGCTTTCAAACACACACAATTCTTTTATTGAAAGATAACTAGAGGAGAGAGTCAAATGAAAAAAATCATCAGCAGGGAGAGGAATTGGGCGGGGGGTGGGACTGGAAGGAATGGGGGAATGGAAGGTCTCAAGAGGAGGAGCGGTCCCAAGATAGCTACAGATTTGTGTATGTCCAGGGATCATACCCAACCTTCTCCTTTGGAGTATGATGCAGTGGGTGCTGTATTTCAACAGGGCCAAACTGCAGAGGGATGGGTGTTGAGTGCAGTGGGTAGTGGGATTCCACACTGCTGGACTGTGAGGAGGGAGGAGAGGAATGCTGTGGGTAGAGAGTGGAGCCAGGAGGTTGATAAGAGTGTGTTGGCAGTGGGTGGGGGAAGGGGGAGAGGGCGCATGGGAAAGAGTTTTGCGACAGCAGCTGCAGGACAGGGTAGGCACGGGGCTGCTCAGTTTGAAGCGCTAGTATCTCCTGGAACGTGTCCGCTTGGTGCTCCATAACTGTTAAGAGCCGCTCCGTGGCTTATTTCTGGTGTGCTGCATTCTTGTTTCGTTCCCTCTGACAATACCCAGGTGCAGTACTGTGGCCTACTGTCTTTGGAAAATCTTTGAGGAAAGCATGCAAGATTGTTTCAGACCCATGGTTTACTTTTTCCCCAAAACTGGATAAACATATAAAACCTGCCAAGTAAAATCATTTACCATATATATATATGGAACTTCCATAATATTAAGCATTACACTCAGCTCTTTGAGCAAGGAAGCACATTGTGTCATTCTCCAGCTAACTCATCAGGCTAACATATTGAGTACTGATGGTCTTCTTTTAGGTTAATTTAAGGAGATCCCTCCTCAACCAGACCTCTACTGTAACCTAACATGCCCTGACCTCCCTCATTACCTCCAAATATACTATCTTTTTTTTTAGTAGGCCAATGCTCAAACCACTGAGCTATCCCTCCCCTCTTCTAAATGCCTTCATGTATTGTCATACCAGCTCCTTCTAGTTCCCTTTTCTTATCTCCCACTTCCTTGTAGTGCACATCTCAACTAGGGCTGACTGGAAATTCCATTTTATAAAAAAATTCAAGATTTCAACATTTGTTTTTGTTCCACATCAGAATGAAAATGAGACCTTTCAAAAAAAAATTCACAAAAAAACTATGACAGACCCATCCCAGAATAGCTGATAACCATTCCAGATGAGTTGTCTCATGGTAGGTGAGCCAATAACCATAGCTGGGGTGATACCAACCCCAGAATATCCAATAACCAGCCCAAGAGTGTGCCCTAAGCACTGGGCTATAGCCTCAATCTCTCACCAACTGGAGTTGTTCCACTTTATATTAATGATATAAAGGGGGGCGGGCAGGGAGAGGGAGAGGGAGAGAGAGCATTCATGCAAGGGAGAACATTGTTTCTATAGCCCAGTGATCAGGATACTCAACAGGTGTGTGGGAGATCCCAGGCCAAGTCCCTGCCGTGAATTAGGCAGAGCATGGACTTGAACGTAAATCTCCAACAATCCAACTGAGTGTCCTAATCACTGAACAATTGGATATTATGGAGGTGGGGTGTGTGCATACCTCTCTTGATTGAAATTCTATCCTTGATAAATGTTTTGTTGAAACCAATATGTTTCCACAAAAAGTTTTTGGTTTTGACAAATTGGATTTTCCTATGAAAAAAGTTTTGTCAAAAAATTCCCAACTAGTTCTAATCCCAGCCTTCTTTCTCTCTCCCCATTTTAAAAATTATGTTGTTGGATCCAGCTTTTCTTCTACTGAGCTCCATGAATCCACTTTAAAACTCAAACACCTAAATTTTATATTGCACTCTAAAGTATATTCAAGCTCCAGTACTCAAGATTTAAAGTGAAAGTGATCAAGTCCCTCTGGAGAAATAGGTGAACCACATATTAGATTTTATTGAATAGATAAAAGTAACAAAATGCCAGAAACTTGTGAGGATTCTCAAGAAGAATGAACTTTAGCTATGAATCTTGAAACAATCTTTATTCACCCACTACTGGTAGTTACTCACCCACTACAGGTTTTATTTTTTCAGTTTTAAGAGTGTGTTTAGTGCTCATAACAATAAGGACCAACAAAATCTTGAGATTTGGATAGTGCAGACAGGATTATGCTGCAAGCTGCAGCAACATGCAGGGCATGCACACAGCAAGCACATCCAACCACTGGATGGAAGAACACTAATTAGCCAAGTCTGTTCTTGTGTCTGCCCTTTAATAGCCAAATACAACAAGTTTGAGTAATTTATACAGGTTGAACCTTTCTAGTCTGGTACCCTCGGGACCTGAGAATTTGCTGAGCCACGGGAGGTCAATATTGTAGTGAGCAGGTCTCTTTTTATTTTTATTTCACCGAAGTGAATAAACGGAACATTTGCAACGCTGCCTAGCCAAGGCTTACCAGCACTCTTCATAACAAAGTGTAAGTGTTGTTACACACTTTTACTGTATTGGCATTCTCACTTATGTTAAGTGGTGCCTTATTACAAATGATGTTCTTTACAACATCTGAAAACAGTTTCCTAATAAAATAATTTGAAAATGAATAGGTTTTCCTGTAGATTTCAATACATACGTTTACAAAGAAACCAAATTCTGATGGAAAAATTACATATATAAAAATATCAATGAAGGAAGATAGATAACATAACAATATTAAATAGGAAATTACTTTCAGCGAATGTCTTGGGAAATGTAAGTAAGAGATAGATTTAATAAAGGGGGATAGAATAACTTGCTATTGGGTGTCACCTTGTATTTCATTTAGAAGTGTGGTTGTCCAACCTAGAAAGAAGTAGAAGTAACAGTTGCTGAGGTTTCAGACACCGATACTTTGTTCTTTTTCCTCACTTTACTTTTCACTTTGTTCCATATGTTTATTTCATACATTTGCATCATAAATATGACAAAGATGATGCCTCCTACTAATACAGCTGTTGTTGTGCTAACAAGATATTGTCCTGGGAAGGCCAAAGGAGCATCATCAACATAAATCTGCAACAGAAAACATTTAACATATCCTTATATTGTCTTAGCCTAACTACTAAAATATTATATCAAAGTTTTAACATGTCCTTATTTATTATTTGTTAATACTGTTAGTGTGCTCAACAAAGAGAAAATAAAGGGAGATTCTGTTCCCTGGGAGCTGACAATCATAGGACCCCATTCTGCTCCATTGAAATCTGCAGAAGTTTTGCCATTGCTTCAATGGGACCAATGTTGGAGATTAAATTAGACAACTAAACAGTTCAGATATAATATTTTGGACTACATAAAAGTGGTCTAACTTCAGATTATGCACATGCCTTCTTACTTTGATGTATTAACAAACCCGGATAGGCTTCACAGAAGGTTTACTGGGTCTAATTCATTCCTGGCATGACTCCACAAAAGAAGTTATACCAGGGATGAGTTTGGTTAGTATACTCTAGACTATCATTTTTTGTGAAGCATTATTTTGCATTTGTTATGCTCTGGGCAGTCTTTTGTACAATATAAAAGGAAATACTTTTCTCCTACAGAGAACACTGATTTTAGATATTATTTTAAGGACCATAATGTCCTTTAATGCAGTGGTTTTCAAACTGCGGGTCGCGACCCAGTACTGGATCGTGGAATATAAGGCACTGTGTCACGGAGGCTCTGGTCAGCACCACCAACCGGGCTGTTAAAAGTCCCATCAGCAGTGCTGCCTGGCTAAGGCAGGCTAGTTCCTACCTGTTCTGACACCACGCTGTGCCCTGGAAGTGGTCAGCAGCAGGTCCAGCTCCTAGGCAGGGGGCCATGGGGCTCCATACGCTACCCCTGCTCCGAGCACTGGCTCCGCACTCCCATTGGCCAGTTCCTGGGCAATTGGAGCTGGGGGGCGGGGGGACGGTGTCTGCAGGTGAGAGCTGTGTGAAGCTACTTGTGGGCCTCGGCCTAGGAGTCGGACCTGCTGCTGGCCGCTTATGAGGTGCAGTGCGGTCTGCAGTGCTAGGACAGGCAGGAAGCCTGCCATAGCACCCCCACTGCACTGCTGACTGGGAGCTGCCTGAGGTAAGCCCGCACTCCAACCCCATGCCCCAGCCCCAAGCCCCCACCCAGAACCCCTTCCTGCACCCCAAACCCCTCATCCCTGGCCCCACCCCAGAGCCTGCACCCCCAGCCCAGATCGCTAACCCCCTCCCACACCCTAACCCCCTGCCCCAGCCCAGAGCCCGCTCCCACACCCTGAACCCCTCATTCCTGGCCCCAGCTCGCAGCCCTCACCCCCACACCCCAACCCTCTGCCCCAGCCCTGAGCCCCTCCCACACCCCAAACCCCTCATCCCCAGCTCCATTGGGTCATGGGCATCAACAATTTTCTTCAAGTGGGTCGCCAGAGAAAAAGTTTCAAAACCACTGTTTTAATGAATGCAATTTGCCATGGCTATGGCTGTAAATATATTCTAGCAATTGCTTCAGTGAAATAAGAGTCCACACTTTAAAAAAAACAACTGCAATCCTTTTACATAAAACTCCATGCTTTCAACCTTTTACTAGTTAGTTAATGTTTGTTAAGATCTTTGAAGTTGTGAAACAGTCTGTCTTAAACAAGTATAATATTTCTTTACACTCATCTCTCATAAAAATGGTTTCCTTGGCTAAATATTACATTATCTCTTCCTTCATCATCAGCTTCCTCTTAGAAATTCTGCTTAGCCTATGATTCATCTTGACCAGCTACACAGAGGTAAAATTACATCTTGACATGACTACACTAGGACTTTACAATGTGTTACCTATCTTACTATAAAAACAAACAAACAAACAAAAAAAACCCCCTATTTTTCCAATATGTCATTGATGTCTATCAAATCCTAAATATAATTCTTAAAGATATAAAAGCTGTTCCTATCTAATCTGACCACCTAAGTATTTTTAACACACTCATGACCATAATATCCAGGCACAAATTTATGGTTAGTAAATATAATCTTTCTTTCTGGGTTTTCCATCACTGAAATTGCTTTGGTTCTCTAAGCAGCTGCATTGGAAGACTGGCAAAACTGCCCTAAAAACTTAATTCTTAATCAAGCAGTGCCATGAACTGAGCTGCGTTAGGAACATAGCAACAGATTGTACTCATGATCTGAAACCCTCTCTGCTTTGCCCTTTCTTCCTGACTGTCACCACCATCACCAGCCTCCTCACTGCTCACTAACCTAAGGGTCATCTTTGATTCCTTCCTTTCTCTTGACCCGCACATCAAGGCTATGTTCAAACCCTGCCACTTCTGCCTCCATCACATTTCCAAAATCTGAACATTTCTTTCTGCGCTAATGCTCTGATCCCAGCTCTCAGCATCTTCCATGTTCACTACTGCAACCTCTTTTTCTCTGGCCTCCCTCATACTCAAATCAGCCCCCACCCCTCCCCAGTCTGTACAAAAAGCAACTGCTAATGTCCATCTTTCTTGGCCATGGCTTTGACCACATCATCATCCCTTCTTTGGATCTTTCCTACCATGAGGTTCTCACTTTCAGGGGTGCTGGAACAATTTGTAGAGTGCGGGTGCTGAGAGCTATTGAACCAAACTGTAAACCCTATGATGGACACCACTTCAAGCCAGGGGGTGCAGCAGCACCCCCAGCACTCCTAGTTCCAGCACCTATGCTCACTTAGCCACTGTATCAAGTTCAAGTTTCTTGTTCTTCCTTTCAAGACCAGTTATGGATCTCCCTCTCCCTACCTATCTGCTCTGATCTCGGATTGCATCACTCCCTGCCTCATCTGCTCTTCCAGTGATGCCAGCTTCAAGGTCTCATATTCAGCTTCTCAGACAGACGTCTATACACTTTCTTCCACTTTGTTCTTTAAACAGGGAATGCTCTTCCTAAGCTGATTCATAAAGCCACTACTCATCCTTTCTTACAAATCTCTCTCCTAGACCCATCTCTGTCACAACACCTACAACAAATATTCCAGCATAGAACAGCTAGGTTCAAAGCTGGGGGGGAACACAGTGAGAAGATGGAGTGGGGAAATGTATTTTTGTAAATAAAAACAATTATGTAGAAGTTACAGAAACATAGAAGTGTAGGACTTGAAGGGACCTCAAGAGGTCATCTAGTCCAGTCCCCTGCCCTCAAGCCAGGACTAAGTAATAACTAGACAATTTCTGATAGGTATTTGTCTAAACTGTTCTTAAAAACCTCCAGTGATGGAGATTCCACAACCTCCCTTGGCAATTTGTTCCAGTGCTTAACTACCCTGACAGTTAGGAAGATTTTCCTAATGTCTAACCTAAACCGCTCTTGCTGCAATTTAAGCCTATTGCTTCTTGTTCTGTCCTCAGAGATTAACTAGAACATTTTTTCACCCTCTGCCTTGTAACCTTTTATGCACTTGAAAACTTATCATGTCCCCCTCCCCTCAGTTTTCCCTTTTCCAGACTAAACAAACCCATTTTTGTCAATCTTTCCTCATAGGTCATGTTTTCTAAATCTTTAATAATTTTTTCTCTCCTATGGACTTTCTCCAATTTGTCCATATCGTTCCTGAAATGTAGCACCCAGAACTGGACACAATACTGCAGTTGAGGCCTAATCAGCACGGAGTAGAGCAGAAGAATTACTTCTTGTGTCTTGCTTACAACATTCCTGCTAATACATCCCAGAATGATGTTTGCTTTTTTTGCAACAGTGTTGCACAGTTGACTCATATTTAGCTTGTGATACACTATAACCTCAGATTCCTTTCCTAGCTAGTCATTTCCAATCTTGTATGTGTGCAATTGATTGTTCCTTCCTAAATGGAGTACTTTGCACTTGTCCTTATTGAATTTCATCCTATTTACTTCAGGCCATTTCTCCAGTTTGTCCAGATCATTTTGAATTTTAATCCTATCCTCCAAAGCAGTTGCAACCCTTCCCATCTTGGCATCATCCACAAACTTTACAAGTGTACTGTCTATGCCATTATCTAAATCATTAATGAAGATATTGAACAGAACTGGACCCAGTGGGACCCAATTTGACATGGGCTTCCAGCTTGACTGTGAACCACTGATAGCTACTCTCTGGGAATGGTTGTCCTACTAGTTATGCACTCACCTTATAGTAGATCCATCTAGATTGCATTTCCCTAGTTTGTTTATGAGAAGGTCATGCAAGACAATATCGAAAGCCTTACTAAAATCAAGATATACCACATCTACCGCTTCCCCCCATCCACAAGGCTTGTTACCCTGTCAAAGAAAGCTATTGGGTTGGTTTTACATTATTTTTTCTTGACAAATCCATGCTGACAGTTCTTTATCACCTTATTATTTTCTAGGTGTTTGCAAATTGATTGCTTGATTATTTTCTCCATTATCTTTCCAGTTAAGTTAAGTTGACTGGTCTGTAATTCTCTGGGTTGTCCTTATTCCCCCTTTTATAGACTGGCACTATATTTGCCTTCTTCCAGTCCTCTGGAATCTCTCTCATCTCATGAGTTTTCAAAGATAATTGCTAATGGCTCAGATATCTCATCAGTTAGCTCCTTGAGCATGCTAATAATGTCTCCTTGAAAAAGCGCCAACTCTCTCAAACTGTTTTTCCCCTTAGACTTGCTTCCCATAGGATCTTATCTACCAACTCTCTGAGTTTGCTAAAGCCTGCCTTCTTGAAATCCATTATCTTTATTGTGGTGTTTTCCCTCCTACCACTCCTTAGAATCATGAACTCTATCATTTCATGATCACTTTCACCCAAGCTGCCTTCCACTTTCAAATTCTCAGCCAGTTCCTCCCTATTTGTCAAAATCAAATCTAGAACAGCCTCTCCCCAGTTGCTTTCTCCACCTTCTGAAATGAAAAATTGTCTCCAGTGTATTCCAAGAACTTGTTGGATAATCTGTGCCCTGCTGTATTTTTTTCCCAAACAGATGTCTGTGAAGTCGAAATCCCCCATCACCACCAAGTCCTGTGCTTTGAATGATTTTGTTAGTTGTTTAAAAAAAGCCTCATCCACTTCTTTTTCTTGAAAAGGTAGTCTATAGGAGACCCCCTACCATGACATCACCCTGGGTTTTTTTTAACCTTGTTTACACTTACCCAGAGACTTTCAACAAGTCTGTCTCCTATTTCCATCTCAAACTCAGTCTGAGTGTATATATCCTTGATATATAACGACTCCTTCCTTTTTTCCCTGCCTGTCCTTCCTAAGTTGTACCCTTCTATACCGACATTCCAGTCATGTGTATTGTCCCACCAAGTCTCTCATATACACTCTCTCTCCCCACCCTTAATAGATCATTTGTCTTCTTTGACTATGGAGCAGGGATTATGTTTCTATTTTATGGATTTGTATATCACTCAGCATAATGGAGCCCTGATCCTGATTTGGGCCTCTAGGTGCTATGTTGCCCCTCTGTAAAATGGGGATAATGATATTGACCATTTCTTAAAGCGCTTTGAGATCTATGGATAAGCGCTATAGAAGTACTCATGTATTATTATTGTTAGTAGTAGTAGTTACATAAAATAACGAATAATAAATAATAATATGCACATAAATGGGACCCTCTGCATGTGCAGCTCTTTCACGCCACATGGAAAAACGGTCAGCTGCCTCAGCAATAGCATTCCACTTGGAGAGTTCTCTGCACATGTGGGCATCTGCAAGTGGGAATGTAACCCATGTGCCTAATAGGGAGATATCTCTTTAAGAGACTCATTGGGGGAGGTAGAAGTGAGTAGCGTCTGGATCATTGTTGCTCGGCAGATTTAGCACTCCCCATCCAGAAGCTTCTGGATTTGGTGTGGAAGTTTTGGGTATGCTCCAATAGGTTCCATGTTGCTGGGGTCAGATTCCATGAGGGCAAGCAGTCAGGGCAGCTGCTTTACAAAGGGCCATGTCCCTGTATGAGTTAAGAGAAGCTGAGGCCAGGAGCAGAAAGCAGGCGGTTGTCCCTAACTCTGAAGCATTTTGCAGCAGATTAGTGATATTGTTAACCCTCTAAAAGGGAAGCATGGGCAATGTCAATTACAGCAAATTTTATTTATATTGTATAGAAAATTAATTATAGCAAATTGGGAGGGAAAATAACTTCTACTTTAGTTGTATGCTTTGAATGTTGTTTTGATTTTCGCTAAATTGTTCTAGTTAAATTGTCTCAACTAATATGATTCACCAACTTTTCTTTAACTGTAGTAATGGGGAAAGAGTCATTTATATTTTGTTATTCTCAGTTTTGTATTTTCTTGTAACAGGGTTTTCTTTAAATCTATACACTTAACTGAGTGATTGGTTAATCAGTTAGCTGACTGGTTAACAGTGATTTCAGCAGAAGAAGAGTCTGCATGGATTCCAACTGAATCTTCCTATAAGCAAGTGGAGGGGTGTATAGATTTGTTGATCAAAAACTGTAACTGAGACTTAGGTGAACTAAACCTAAGCTTTTGGGGACTGAACTGTTCAGATCTCAATTTGTTTTCTTTATTTATTTTTATGTAAAACTGTGAAGATAATGTCTGTGGATTATAAGATAGCCATGTTATGCTGTAAAAATTAGATTATAAAATCTTACTATAAAGAAACAAAGTTATTTAATTACATTCATTTCTTTAGTTCCTTTTGGGACTTGAATGTGGGGAGGTTGACCCTGTGCAATCTTTGCTGAAAATCCTTAGAGACTGAACTCTGGGTCTCCAGCTACTTTTCTATGAGAGTTGGGGTTTTTAGGCATTGAAGAAGGGCAATGAAGTAAACTCTGGCCCACCCAAAGGTTTCAGGAAGGGGACTGGAGATTGTATTAATTTGCATTCATTAACTTTCCATGCCTTTTGTAATCCCTTTTGAAGTGTGAATTCTGGGAATGAGTAGGCCAGGCACCATACTGACCAGAGAGCCAGGACAGAGCTGCAGGAGTCCCATACCTGCTGCAGAGAAGTAGTGGCTTAGTATGGATGGGACAGTGTTCCCATTTGATACTTGCTTTCTTCCTCTGGCTTAGGACCACCAAAAGTGGAATGGCCAGCTATATAAGGAAGCTGAAACTCACTTTTTATTGCCAGTATCCACTTCCTGTTAATTTGCGCAGTCACTTGGAATCTGGTCATCCTCAGCTGCCATCGTGCAACTCCTATATACCTCCTTTGGAGAGCTGCAGGGCCCAGAAACTTCCATAAAATGCCATGGAAATTTTAGACTCTGGGACACATCTGAGGAAGACCAGTTGTGTGAATGGCAGAATGTGGGGGGCAGTATCCCTGTTCTACAAACTGTGTAAATCCAAGTTTAGCAAGTACACCTTTTGTGATAGCTCTTGTCTTTCATTTGAAATGCTGTGATCATTTTTTTTAAAGTGACATTTGTTAAAATTATGGGCTATTTACTGTACCTGAAATTCATCAAGTAGATTACAAAAGGAGACTCCAGGAATAATTGCTACCCTGAAATGAAAAAGCTCAGACCCCTGTGAAAACAAAACAAAACAGCATTGATGGATCTCTTGTTTTAAGAACAAAATTTGTTTAATTAAAGAAAATACATATTGAAGGCTCCGTTGAGCAGAAACATGCACAGAAAGCATTTTCAACTGGTTCCTTGAAACTTTTTTGCAGTTTTGCATGCAAAGTTGGCAAAAGTAAGAGCAACTAGTGAGGGACAAACCTATCTTGCTTGCAGATGCAGTAAGGCAAGGGATTAATTGGGGCCATCAGTGGGCTGACAATCTTCCTTTAACGGTGTGTTATTTCTTGATTGTGGTGTGCATCAATGTAAAATTGACATGGGGTGGGGAGCAGACCATGAGGAGAGCCACTGCAAACCGCTTGTTTTCTCCGTAGGTTGCTCCTAAAATCTGGAGGGTCATCTTCATTTCCCTCATTATCAGAGAAGACTCAGCAGCAGGACAGCATGGGGGCAAAGGGAACAGAATACTCTTGCCTACTTCCAATTCCACTTCAGAACAGCTGATGTGGAAATCAAAAGACTGAGAATTTTCCAATCCCATTAGCATGATAGGACAAATTAGAGTGTTTTTTACATTTTGAAGGGGCAGAGGACATGCATTCTACTGCTCCAAAACATGCAGAGCAGATTGCTCTTAGAAAGTGGCATCTCTAAGTAGATTTACTAGGAAATGGGGCCATAACTGGTCCCCTGAATACCTCACTAGGAGATGCCAATGTTGGTTTCTGCTTCCATAAATGGCCTAGTTCTGAAAGGGCAATCTAACTTCTGAAAGAAGTTAAGTGAAAAACCAAGTGCTAATCTTAGCCCCAGTATAAATGGCCATAAATTCATTGGAGTTACACCTGGGCTGAATTTGGCCCATACTCTTTTATGCAGAAGAAAAGTGTAGGACTCTCCCAAACACACCAAAATCTTTCAAAATTTAATTTTTAATCTGTGCTTAATATTATTTTAATATTTTTATTGAAAACTTTAGAAGAAAGCAAAAAAAGCTAAAATTACGCAAAGCATATTTTTAATAAAATGCTACTGCATTTTAATAAAATTATTTTAAAAAAGCATTTTGGAAGAAAGGGCTGCTAGAGTACTAGGCAGGAGAGCTGTTTGAGAATTTTTCATTAGAATGATTTTTCAACTGAAAACAAAAATAAAAAGTTATGCCAATATTTTTGATTTTCCATAGAAAAAATGAAATGAAATTTTTTTGGACTCAGTTTAACCAGAATTAGAATATTTTGTTTACTGAACTGCCCCAAAACATTTAACTTCAGATCAGTAAATAAAAGATATAAACTGCATTTCCCTAGCACATAGCCTTATGGGAGTTGTAGACTGATTCCCTGGAAGACTACATCTCCCACAATGCAATGTGGATCCAGTTCACCAAGCTAGGGAAATGAATTTAATGTTGATCTGACTTGAGAGAAGCTTTCGGGTCATTTCTACAAAACAAAATGAAACATTTAGATTTCAGAAATGTCAAAATGTTTTGATTTTATCAAAAATGAAAAATGTTGAAATGAAACATTTTGAAGTTTCTGTAGTGAAAATTTTCAGCAAAAAATTTTCCATTCAGCAAAAAAAAAAAAAAAAAAAAAAAAAAAAAAGGATGAAACTTTGAAATTTCTATTTCAGGATTAAAACAAATATTTTCAAAATTTTAAGGCCAGAAGTAACTGCTGTGATCATTTTGTTTGACCTCTTGCATAATACAAGTCATAGAACTTCCCCCAAAATTTCTTATGGGATGGAACTGAAATTCTAAATTTTGCTCAGCTCTAATATGCAGTTTTGATATTTAAAAGTTTAGGCAAAATATTTAAAAGTGTCTTTGAAAGACTGTACCCATAATTTTGTATATCAGGAGCAATTTAGAGGCTTACTAAAACTGCTTAGAAAACATAATCTATGGATAGATTAAATTAGATAGATATAATAGATTAGATTGATAGATCAAATATGCCATTATTTAGTAATCAGTATTTTTTCCAAAGGAACATCCTGGTGACTGCATATACAACAGGCTGGTGAAATAAGTGATGGTAAGATCTTGAACAAAACTTATAAAGTAACATATTCAAAAGGATCATATATGAAACAACTACCAAATACTTTCTTTACTATTTAAAGGATCAGCACCTTTAAAGGCTACATATGGTATGGTCATAAAGTATAAAAGACAGTTTATCCAGATTACAGATGGGTCTGATCTATGAACGGGTGTGCTTGGATCTGGGTTTTATACGGAAAGGAAGTTTGGATTCAGATCAGAACTGCCTCAGAGTTGAATGGTGTTTGGATATGCAGTTTCGATTCATGCCTATTTTAGTCCAAAATATTTATTTTTATCTGAAATAAAAAAAAACAACTTACATATATGTTTAGGGTTAGGGCTTCTGGATTATACAGTGTAATGTTGAGTTTATCAGCTAAATACGCTCTCATTTTTAACATGCTTGGTGTTTCATTGGTACCTGTAAAACAGTAGAGGTATTCCATTTTTTCTTTCCCCCACATTTTTTAAAGAATTCCATTTTCTATATTATGGGTAATATAGGTTCTATGACTCACAGACAGACAAGGGAAGAGGAGTGTTTTAGCCCATTTAGTCTAAAGGCCTGTCTCTGTGAGATGGTGAGAGCTTCCTGTGAGATGCTAAGTACCATGAACTTCCATTAAAGAAAATGGGAGCTAGGGGCACTCAGTACTAGGAGAGGTGCTCAGAATCTTGTAGGATCCAGCCTTTATGTATCACTCACATATCCTTGAGTTTCTGAGCATCACAGAGAAAGGATAATTAGGACAATTTTTGCCTCCTTGTTTAAAAAAAAAAAAAAAAGTCTCCCTTTTCTTGAAAAATTTCCCTGCATCCACAGAAACATACAGACTGGGGACTCCAATTATACAGTATTACAAAAAGCAAAATAAAGGAACATATACCTCTACCCTGATATAACGCTGTCCTCGGGAGCCAAAAAATCTTACCACGTTATACGGGAAACCGCGTTATATCGAACTTGCTTTGATCCACCAGAGCACGGAGCCCCGCCCCCCTGGAGCTCTGCTTTACCACGTTATATCCGAATTCGTGTTATATCGGGGTAGAGGTGTACTTTAAGGTTGCTGTGGCAGATAGTGCAACTGCATGCAGTATCTTTGGAGACCTTATTGTATAAAGTTTACAAATGTTTATGTATCATTGTAGGCCAAAAATTGTATGCAATTCCATGGGACAAGGTTATCAGAGCTCCTCCAGGAACTCAGAACGTGTGTGTGTGTGTGTGTGTGTGTGTGTGTGTGTGTGTGTGTGTGTGTGTGTGTGTGTGTGTGTGTGTGTGTGTGTGTGTGAGAGAGAGAGAGAGAGAGAGAGAGATATCACTACAGTCCCACAGATTGTAAATAGCTCCAGAGGAGTACTCTCTAATGGGGTGGTTTGCAAATACTGGGTTAGGGCAGAATTTAAATAGACTTGTGTGTGTCTCTTGCATTTGATTCAAAAAAATGGTCAGGACCTTAGGTCCTAGAGAGGACCCCAGCCCTTCCCGAAAAGTTGGAAAGACTTTGGCTTACTAGTGCTCATAAGATTTCTAGCTGATTTCTGGAATGTTTAGTGCATGTTTAAATCTGTTCATTGATTATTTTATGTTTTCTCTGTGATGCTTTTGGCTAAGAATGAATGTACTTTGCTTTGGAAGAGCTGTGTGGTCACTGGTAAAAACATTGTCCTTGGACAATGCTGGCCATTAGGTGACCTGGCCTGCTGGGGATATTACAGTGGATGGCATGGGCTGTGCAGCCCTAAAACACCTTGTCAGGAGGGAGAAAGAGGCACCGGTCTCCACCTAAGAGACATGATGGCTGGGAGCCTGAAATCTTAAGTGGGTGCCCTCGAGAGACCATGGAGGGGAAATACAGGTGCAGTTATCCTGAAACTCTGACAGTTGCTACAGATGACAACTTCAAACTAAAGGGTTTTACACTTTATTACTTATATAGGCTAAGCTGTGTACCCAATGAGAGCAGCATATTAAGCTGCTAGGATATGTGTGCCACCATAAAGATTCCTCTACCTGCAGCACCAAATGGGAACTCTGAGGGGCGGATTTTCCTCTCACTTACATAGTGGAAATCAGGTTTTCTGATTTTCTGATTTTCACCAAAATCAATAGGGTTCTGCCCTCTGAGGGCTACAGCATTCCCTAAAATGTTGCAATGCTCTTATCTTATGCGGAATCACAACCCTTCAAACCAAAGTGTATGTGATTGCTATGCTAAGGACCCAGCAGGATTGTCTGCTGAAATAGGTGTGGCAGTGGCAGGAATGCAGTCTCTATCTTGAACCTCAATGACCTGGCCTCCAAGAGCACCACCCTCTGAGAACTTCAAAGTGCTTTCCAGGCCTGAGGGGATTCCCTCTAGGCCAACAGGAGACAAAGGAAAATGAGATTCATTACAGACAGTTCCTGTTACTTTGAGCCCCTCCTGCTCCTCAGTCTGTCCCTGACCTCCCCACCACTCAGACTTGCAATCTCCACGCAGCCTTTTACTCCATCGTGTCACCTAGGGGTAGGCTGCTATTGAATCCCCTCTATTCTCCATCCCCACCCCTCAATCTCTGCTCCCTGCCTTGGTCATCTCTTCATTTGACTCCTGCATAGGATTACCAGATAGCAACTGTGAAAAAAAAATGGGACAGGGAGTGGGGGATAATAGGTGCCTATATAAGAAAAAGTCCCAAAAAACAGGACTGTCCCTTTAAAAATGGGACATCTGGTCACCCTACTCCTGCGGCCCTCTCTTCTCTGGCCTCAGTACCTCTCCTCTTGCTCCCCTCAGCTTAGCTAAAATGCTGCTGCTAAAATTATCTTCTTTCCTTGCCACTCTGCTCATGTCACTCATTTTTTTAGATCCCTGCACTGCCCTCCCTGACACTTCTGCATCAAGATCAGACTTCTCTTCACCTGCTAGGACCTACCCAGCTCCACTCCTCCTGCTCCCCCCTCACTCACCCAAGACTCTCTCCTCACCTCCCCTTTGTATCCACCCCATCACCTTTATTCCCCATTCTGTGCAGAAGTATGTCCATAGTCCCATATATCATGTGACTGCCCCTCCTCCTTTTTAATCCTCCTCCCCAGAGCTCACTTCTTCCAACAGTGCCTCTGGAGAGATTCTTACATACAATGTTACAGACAAGCAAGAAGAAATGCAAGAGAGTTGAGTGTGAAGTGAGTCACCTAATATTTCTCTCAATTTTTTTTTATTTATAATATGGTGCCTCAATTTTAATGAATAAAAATATTATTTTTGTTGTTGCACAGGTTTTCATGCTTCTTGATAGACAAAGAGAAAAATATGGTTCCTGTCCTGAGGAGGTTAGAAAATAAATTATACTGATACCCCAATGAATAAAAACAAATCATAGTAAAAGTAGGAAAGCAAGAGAAATAACAGAAAACAAGGGAAAGGGAATAATATTCTTGCAGAAGCATTATTTCATTATTTATATACAATTGTTCTTAAGCAATGCTCAGAAAGGAGGTTGGTTCCCAGGTATTTTGCTACTATATATGGCCCAAACAGAAATGATTTAATGGTGATTTTGTTCAATCGTTTCTTTTAGAAATGGTAATGGATTAACCTAGGCAGCTAATATGTTTGATTACACTCTGCGTCCTAATTTGGACAAATTTAAATCCTTCTGTTCTAATATTATGATGCTAATTTTTATTGATTACAATAGCTCTCAGAGAACCAAATCAGGATCAGGACCCATTGGACTAGGCTCTGTACAAATACACTTAAAGCCAGCGTCCCTGCCTTGAACAGCTTGCATAATTTTTAAATTTGAAAATCCATGGGTGAAATCCTATCTACTGTGAATTTTGCCATTGACTTCTATTGGGCCAAAATTCAAAAATTCAATAGCTCCAACCCTGCAGTACCTCAGGCAAGTAAAACTCCCATAGTCTTCAATGTGTCTGTGGAAGGAGACTGCCCAATTGGGTCCTATGCGATACTTTAAATGTTGGGGGGTTGAATTCTGCTCCCATTTAACTCAATGGTAAATGAGTGGAAAGAGCCAGCAAACCAGCCTGGCTGGGGTTTTACATTTTCCTCTTGCATCTTTTACTCTGTCTTTTTAACAGTGAAATCAGACAATGCTCAGTATCACAACCCTCTGCTGTCCTACTTGACCCTGAAACAGATCTGGTACATACATCAGGGTCTAAACAGGAGTCCTCGCCTGGATCCGTTAAGAAAACAGATGAGAAAGGAAAGGTAAACTTCCAGCAGAAATGCCCATTTAGGGAGGTCTTACAGATCTTAACATTTGTTCCTAGTCTTGTCTGTTATCAAAAAGAACTGTTCTGCAAATCCTCTATCCATACCTGCAACTTCCCAGTTTGTCCTATGGTTAACCTCTGTGACTGTGACAAAAAAAGGAGATGCCAGTGGTGTATATTCATTCTCACGGTCAACTCTGAAATGGATTGGAAGTCTTGTAACTGGATATTTCATCCTCAAAGCCTAAAATCGAAGTTGTATATTGCTATTTAGTTACATTTAAAATAAAAGATTGTTTTGCTTCTTTAATTCACTCATTAAATATTGAAGCCTCACTGTGATGGGGGTGTCTATCCCATACAGATGAACAAAGGTTAACAGGCATCTGAGAGCTCAGTTAGCCCACTCTGATGCACCTGAAGGATGTGTCAGAGTTGATTTGTTATTAGACCCAGCTGGGGATAAGTGGATAAAAGAAGGAACTGAAAGCTAGAGGGGAGGATCCCCGACAGAGAAACCAGGAGAGAAAAGGTAGTGAGTTCCCTGTCTGGGAAGGGCCTGGGGAAAGCAGATGGAAGAAAGCTACAGGGATGGAATTAATCCCAGTGATGGGCCCTGGAAAGGTAGCATGGCACAGAGGAGTCCTGAAGGCAGGACCGGCTCTAGGGACCAGCAAACCAACCACGTGCTTGGGGCGGCACAATTCCAGGGGTGGCATTCCGGGAGGGTGTTTTTTTTTTTGCTTCGGCATTGCGTTCTCTGAGTTTTTTGTTTTTGTTTTTTGTTTTGCTTTAGCAGTTACGGTCTCTGAGGTTTTTGGTTTTTTTGCTTGGGGCGGCAAAAAACCTAGAGCCAGCCCTGCCTGAAGGAGAGGTGTTCAAGCAGAGAAAGGAGGAGCTGGGAAGGCCTAGAGAAAGCTAGAGGGCTGGTTAAACAGAGGAGAGGCTGTGTGGGGATGCTGGGAAGTAGCACAGGAGGAATCAGAGATAGGATGGGCCCAGGGAAATAGCAGTATGTCTGAAGAAGACCGAGCTACTTAAGACAGGGTCCTCTAGGCCAGAACACAGAGCTGAAGGTGTGCTTGAGTTCTCCAATCAGCCCTGAGGAAAGCATGTGCAAGCCTGATAGAAGGACTGTTTAGCCCAGGGTTGGGCCGAAGATGGAGCCTCAAGAAAGGGCTAAATAGTAGCCCAAGAGGGGGCAAAAGGATAATTTGTATTGCAACAATTTTGGACTTTCAGTTGTACTTTTTAATTGCACCCCATCTGGTGTAACAAATGTGACTTGGCCAGAGGATGAATTGCGAGATGAGACCACCACAGGACCAGAATGACTGTTGGCAGGGGATCACTAGAGCAGAAAGAGCTGCTACATCATGCCTAGCTAGGAGGGGAATGTTAACAGTGAGTCAACTCTTCCACACTCACATACCTAGAATGATGAGCTAGGATGTCTCCTTCAGAGTCAGATTTTTTGCCCCTGTTTAAATTCTTACTCAAGTCAGGAGAGTTGCCTAGACATAGCTAAGAGCAGAATTCAGTCTTAATAAAAATTTATTTTCAAGCTTGTCTTGTTACAGTTCTCACCTTCTCTTTGCAATCTGAGAAAGCAACAAAAAAGGAAAGTTTCTTGTTGTCATCGCAGTTACATTCTGCTCGAGTTGACTTGTTAGCACACTGCTTGTAGGCTCCAGAATTCTGTAGAAAGGACATAAAAACAGTTTACCTCACTTTCCTACCTAAATTCTGAAAACAAGATTTAATTTTTTTTAAAAGAAAGAACATGAGTAAACAAATGCAATTATTTAATCTGCATTTATCAGAGAGATTTAAAATGTAAATGTGTGATTTGCTAGAGACCAATTTGGGTATTAGAGAAGGTCAAAATTCAGAATTTCCATTCTGTGGGAAATTCTGAGGTTGCGAAGTATGATTCCATTTCATGTGCTTTTGAAAAAACCAAAATCTCAGAATTTTCCCTGAAATGCAATATTCCAAAAATATTTAATTAATGCTTAATTTAATCTTGACCGTATCATTTTGACTTTTATGTTACATTATATAAACTAGAGCTGTTCAGGAAGCTGAATTTCAATTTTGTGAATGTTTTTGAGTTTGGGGGAAATTTTTTTTTTCTATACTAAAACAAAGCCAAAATTTCAAAAATGTTCCCAAAACTGAAATCCCATGATATTTTATTTCAGAAACATTGAAAAAATGAGTTACTTACCTGTGCCATAACTATTGTTTTTCTAGATGTGGGGGCAGATGTGTATTCCACTCAGATGTGCACATGCCCAGCGTGCTGAAGACAGAGAACTTTGTGCATGTGCCCTCATGCCTTTTTTTCTGGTCCCTCCCAAGGCTATTTAAGGGTGGAACTGCCCTGACCCTCCTCAGTTCCTTCGCACTGGAAGGGATAGAGAATATGCCATGGAATACACATCTGCATCCGAATCTCAAAGAACAACAGTTACAGTCCAGTAACTAACCGTTTTTTCTTCTTCAAGTGGTTGCAGACATGTATTCTGCTCACGTGACTCACAAGCAGTAATAGAAGGGGGTGGGATTCAGAGGCTATTTAAACAGCAACTGTAGAACTGACTTTCCAAAATTTGTATCCAGACTAGATGCAGTCATAATAGTGTAGTATAGTGTTTGGGAAAGATATGCACAGAAGACCAGGTAGTGACCCAGCAAATGTCCAATATGGAAACGTCACTGACAAACGTGACCGAAGCCGCTTGGTTTCTTGTGACGATGTGGCCCATTGAGACACAGAGACCCCTTTGCAAAGGATCCTCTCTTCTTTGAAAACAACTCTCGTCTCAGGTCTGACAAACTCACTACTCCAAACATGTCTTGAAGAGTATTTATCCATAGGTGTAACCTGCAAGGCATCGACAGATAGCTTGTAACAAGGCCTATAATCATTGAGTATGTATGGGTAATATTTAAGGGAAAATGTAACTATATGGAAAGTATGGTCTTGGAGTGAAGTTAGTTATCAAGGGATAAAAATATGTCTTGGTGATGGCACATTCGAACAGGCGGGAGTTGTCACCCCTCCCTGGCTAGCCAGTGATGCAAGGCAACTATCTAATTTTGGGATGGAGCAAGGCTACCAATGGAAAACTATCAGAGACAATGGTAAACAATTGAAACCAGCTAGATGTAAAAAAGGAACTTTACAACAGACAGGGGATCACATTGCCTATGAGTAGGGACAAAAGACAGTTTCAGTATAACACAGAATAGGAAGAGGCACTCTGGATCCATTCACTGAGGAAATATCTTGTGGAGCTGGGGTGTTTTCATGAAAGACTGGATCCTGGTTCTTGTAAAGCCAGCCAGTTTTGAACTCTGGAGTTTTCTGGCAATTTATCTATAAATTTAGACATGACGTTCCAATTTAGGAAGTCATATTTCAATAACAGTGCCTGCTGATTACCAATGTGCATCTGTAATGACAAGGTAGAATAAATATTCCTTCCCATTAAATCTAACCCTTTAGTCGCCTTATCTTCAGGTGTCAGCTTGAATCTCTCGTCTCAGCCTCCCATGTGCAGCCATTATGAGGAGAGAGTTTGGGATGGAATGGGAGTAGAAACTCTCAAAGCCTTGCATAGGGACATAGTATTGCTTATCCATATGCTTTGTGTGTTTCGAAAGAGCTTCATTTACAGGGAAAGCTCTTGCAGCTAATGGTTCGAGAATGTCCACCAACTTATAGGTATTCTCCTGAGCAAACTCTGTCTAAATGCCCAAGGCTGTAGTCATTCGCCTCAGCAGATAAGACTTGATAAGACTTACAGTCTTGAGTAACAGAAGAAGACAAATCCAACATTATGGAATCATCCAGTGAGGAAGATGAGGAAGGAAGACGAGCCAGTGGAATCTCCTGTAGCAAAGCTCACTCCTGCAATACTGGTTCAGACTGTAATAGCTCAGAGGGAGCAATGAGTATGAGTCTCCAGTCTAGCTGGGTCAGGAAGTGAGACAATAGGAGGGTTCAGTGATCTTGCTCTGCAATGAGCAGAGGATTGGGTCTTTGAAGATTGAGAAGCATCCCAAAGTTCACCCTCACTGCAATAGAGAGGAGACTAATGAGCTCTTCTGGGCTTGTTCAGCACTAACTAGGCACATCTGTAAGGCTTGCTGTGCCTGGAGAGGAGGAGCTTAAAAAGGGAAATCAAAAGACAGACATTATAAACAACTTGAAGTGGAGTCTGATGGGAACTCAGGGGAGCCACATGGGCCCCCAGCCCCTACCACTACTGTGGGAATGGTGCTGGTTCCGGTAACGATAGTGATTCCCTGGAGGCCTCAAAGACTTTCAAGATTGGTACTTGGAAGGACAGAGAGAGGCAGTAGATGACCTTGAGCTCAAATGCAAGGAATCTTCGAAATAGTGTGATGACAACAGAGGAGCCAGCCCTGGTGGAGTCAGCAAGCACCCATACTTGACTGTGGTTCAAAACGTGGGCCACATTGGTATTAAAGATGGTATGGTAACCAGCGCTTTGAGTACCAATAGGGATACTGAGGCTGCACAGACAGTTGGCACTGGAACAAATGTTAGTATTGAACCTGTAGATCTGGTCTGCACTGAAACTGCACAAGGCAACATTGCCATCAGTGCCAAAGGGATCTTTTTGTACCAGTAAAAGGAACTGATTTCGCCTCTGCACACTGATTTTTAAGCAGTGCTGAAGGCAGCACTGGCAACAGCGCACAATCTGAAATCAGTTCAGGCAGTCCTGAGGCTGCAGAAGAAATCACCACAGCTGAATGCTTGTATTAAAGGAGAGACAGAGACAGAGAGGCAGAGCAAATCTGAAGGTGTCCAATAAGCCCCTGGAAGAGGGAAAGATAGCTAACAGGAAATTTTTCTTTACTTTCCTGTTTGAACTCTCCCAGGATTGGAGCTAGGAAACAAAAGCAGAGACATCCTAGGAACAACTTGGGTTAGCCCTAAAAGAAATAACTACCCAAAGCAGTGCAGACCAAAGCAAGTTCATTTTCATCATCCAAGTCAGATGCCACCAGCAGAAGGTTGATTTTCTTTTTTGGTAGTTTGGGTTCTGTAGTTTCTGTAGAGTGTTGCAGCATTATCTCCCATAAATGTAAACAAACTTGTTTGTCTAAGTAATTGGCTGAACAAGAAGTAGGACTGAGTGGACTTGTAGGCTTTAAAGTTTTGCATTGTTTTGTTTTTGAGTGTAGTTATGTAACAAAAAGAAATTAACATGTGTAAGTTGCACTTTCATGATAAAGAGATTGCACTATGGTACTTGTATGAGGTGAACTGAAAAATACAATTTCTTTCGTTTGCCATTTTTACAGTGCAAACATTTGTAATAAAAAATAATATAAAGTGAGCACTGTCAACTTTGTATACTGTGTTGTACCTGAAATCAATATATTTGAAAATGTGGAAAAACATCCAAAAATATTAAATACATTTCAATTGGTATTCTATTCTTTAACAGTGTGATTTAACTCAAAAAAATTAATCGTGATTAATTTTTTTGAGTTAATCGTGTGAGTTAACTGTGATTAATAGACAGCCCTACTTTATAGCATGGGATACAGACATAACAAGATTAATGCATGAAGCAGTTAACAAGCATTTTAGAGTCTAAACACATTTGTACAAATGTAATACCGGTCTTGAATAATACTAACATACATGCAAGTTGGTCTGGATTCCAGCTATGAATTTGTCAGTGCTCAGCTGACACCAACAGCCTTGGCAAGAGCTGGCACCAGTGCTACCAGCATCACACTAATTAACTAAATAGTAAGAGTACTACTACTACCACTATCTATAACTATTTACAGGCATTCACAGAGAAAGCCACTGTGACACCAAAATGTGACCACGCTGAATGCTATGACTCAAGCTGTGGGGATTGAGAAGGACCTGAGGAGAGCTGGGGCACTGTCACCCTTATATAACCTTGAGAAGGACCAAAAGGAGGTATGAGGGTGCTTGTGCCACCTGACAGGCACTGCTAAGCAAAGTTCTCCCTTTTTGGCGTGCTGGGCACATGCACACCTGAGTGGAATACATCTCTGCAACCACTTGAAGAAGCGCATAGTGTTTCCAAAACAAAATATATTCCCCTAGAATCCCCCACTGCAGTGAAGCTGGGAATGCTGGAAGGTCTGGTAGTGGCTATTGAAATAAATATGATCCTTGTCAGTTTCACTTCTGCTCACCATTGAATAGAAGCTGTGAAATTGACCAGACCTGTCTTCAAGTTAATGAGAGAGAGAGACCCCCACTCCCACCCTACAATATCCAATAGACCACTAGTTGGGCACTCACATGGGATGTGGGAATCCCATGTTCAAGCCCCTGTTCCAAAGCAGGCAGAGCAGGAACTTGAACCACATCCTACATGAGTGCCGCAACCACCTGGCTACTCTGGGATGGGTCTCTTCCTCCATTCACCCTCACCTCATTTTTCACCAGAACTTCCATCCTGGATCTGAAAAACCTTCCCAAAAAAAGTTTAATCAAAATGGATATTTCTGAGGAATTGACATTTTCCATTGAAAAAGTCTCCAACAGCTCTAGTGCCAGTCAGTTTCCATTGTCCTTCCTCTCTATTGTTGCAGAATCCACAGTTGTACACTGCCGTTTCCGTCAAAGTATACTGCGTAGACTGTCGGTCCTTCATCAGTTGAAACTGAGCCAATCACAATACGTCTTCCAATCTTCTCTTGCTCTGGCCATCCTTTGCCATGCTTGTCCATATCTCCTTTTTAGGAAATCATCCCACCTCTTTGGAGGCCGACCGCATGGCCGTTTCTGTTCTCGCGGATACCACTCGGATATAGCTGCGGGCCATCTGTTGTCGCTGAATTAGGCCATATGTCCCGCCCATCGCATTTTGCTGAACCTGCTTTCAACAACAACGTCTTGCACTCCAGACTGCTGCCTAATTATTTCATTGGGGATGTGATCGCGGAGTGAAATGCCCCAAAATGTTCGTTCCATTGCCCTCTGTGTGACAGATAGTTGATGTTCTTCAATCTTTGTCAGCGACCATGTTTTGCTGCCATATAACATTGCTGGAAGCATGGTCGAGTTGAAAAGATTCACACGAGCTGTTTTGCTGATCTTTCCTTGGAGGATGTCCTTGATGTCATTGAATGCACACCATCCAGCTTTTTTTCTGTGTGACAGTTCGCCTTTCTGATCATGTCGCATGTTGACTTCCTGACCCAGATAAACGTATTTATCAGCCTCTTGGATTTGGCTCTCCTCCAAGAGTTATTTGGGTTTTTGGCAGAACATCTGATTTCATGTATTTCGTTTTCTACCGATTCATTTTTAATCCAACTTGACTACTTTTCACATTCAGTTCTTTAAGCATTCTCTCAAGCTGGGCTGTATTTTCGGTTATCAGCACTATATCATCTGTGAACCTGAGATGGTTTAGCCGCTCGCCGTTGATATTAATCCCATCTTTCAAGTCTGCTTGTCGAAAAACTGATTCAAGACAGGCTGTGAATCATTTTGGTGAAACTGTATCTCCTTGTTTCACACCTTTCTCGGTGGGGATTTGGAGGGGAGTATCAAACAGCGATATGTCCATGCTGCAGCCAGAGTTTGCTTCCTTTAGTAATGTGATATATTTCGCGCTGATGCCTTGTTCTGAAAGAGCTTCAAAGACGGTGTTAGGGGATGTGTTGTTGAATGCCTTCTCGTTGTCCACGAAGGCAATGCATAAAGGGAGCTTATATTCCCTTCGACGCTCTAGTAGTTGGTTTAGAGTGAAGAGGTGGTCGATCGTGTGATAATTCCTTCAAAAGCCAGCCTGCTCTCTAGGCTGCTGTTCATCCAGGTTTCGCGACAGTCGATTTATTATTATTTTAGTGCACAATTTATAGATATGCGAAAGCAGGCAGATCGGGCAATAGTTCTTTAGATTTTCTCGATTGCCTTTCTTATGCAGCAAGATGGTATTGGACTCTTTCCAACTGGAGGGTATCATCTGGATTTCCAGGTAGCGGCTGAACCTTTGGGCGAGAGCTTTCCAAAGTTCCTGACCTCCTGTCTTAAGCACTTCTGCTGTCAGACCCTCCTTACCTGGAGCCTTCCCCTCTGTCATTTGATGGACTGCATGACGGACTTCGCTAATGAGAACCAGAAGTATGTGTTCATCGGTTTCTTGAAGTGATGGCATTGGGATGTCTATATAGGATGCAAACAGCTGGGTATAGAAATCCCTGCAGATTGCCTCCATCTCTGTTCGATAAGTTACTGATTCTCCGTCCCTGTTCTTCAACGCCGATAATGATGACCTGTACAATGCCAATTCCTGTTTGCATTTTTTGAGACTTTTACGATCTTCAGCAGTCTTTAGGAGCTTTTTGGTTAGAAATTTCTCGAAGTCTTCCTTCGGCTTCATTCGTATGAGCTTGCAGAGAAGGGAGTACTCGAGCCTGTTGCTACCATTTCTTTTCATTTTTCTCCTCTTCTCCAATAAAGTCTTTGTATTCTCTGAGATTCTTCCGCTAGCTCTTCTTGGTCTTTCACGTTCAGCTGAGTCTCTTCAGTCTCTTACTGAAGTTCTCATAATCGTCATCGCAGTCATTCAGGAGGCTCCAATCTTCCCTAGAAATGTTTTCCTTCAGGATTGCCTCGTCGAAAGCTGCCGGTTGGTGTCTTCTGTTCGCCATACACAGCGCCTTTTTCTCCACCTTCACAGTGAACATGAGTCTGGCTCTCAGTAGGCAATGATCGCTACCAATATTGAATGATGGCACTATTGAAATATCCTGCACCGTGCATCGTCTATCGATCAGAAAGTAATCGATTTCATTTTTTGTCTTTGCGTTTGGTGCAATCCAGGTCCATCTTCTGTTGGCCTCCTTTCGGAACCAGGTGTTCCCAATGAACTTTCTCCTCATCTCTGTCAATATAGCTAGTCGTTCTCCTCACGCATTTCGTTCTCTGATACCGCACCTTCCTATGAACTTTTCGCCCTCTCTCCCTCTTCCAACCTTGGCGTTAAAATCTCCCATCACAATTGTATATGTAGAACTCTGAACAAGGGTTTCCTCCTTCCACATCATCATCTTCGCATGCACTTGTGGGAGCATAGAGCTGGATGATTTTGAGGGTACTATTTCGGTTCAATCGGAGGTAAAGCACCCTGATACGCGATGAGTCAAATGGCATAAGACAATTTTCGAAGACCATTCCTTGTTTATGATGAATCCGACTCCTCCAACTGTCCCCGTGCCTTCTCCTTTTCCTAGAATGACCATGCTTCTATCCCTCCAGCTGACCTCCATCTCCTTCTTTCATCGTGTTTCACAAACACCCAGCACATTGCAGGCTGTTTTTGTCTTTTCCTACATGAGATGGTTTATCGATTCCTCCTTCATCAGTGTTCTGCAGTTATAAGTGCATACTGAGAGAGTTGTCCGGTTTCCCTTTGGCGACCTGGCATCTGAGATTCTTTGCAGCCTCTCGTCGTTTGAATGCCTCACTGCCTCCGGAGTGGGTATTGAGGGACGGGCCGAGAACTGAGACGTGGTTTTCCATGTTGTTTTCGCCATTGTTTTCAGCCACCTGCTGGCTGGGCTGTCAGTGGCGTGTTTACCTCCTCAACTTAGCTAGCTTACAGCCTCAGAAAACATGCATGATCCCAGAACATTCAGCAGCAGTGAAATGATTACAGAAGACTTACTTTTGATCCAGCAAAATAATCTCTCATTCTAGGTTTGCTGGGGTCAGCATTATAAAAGTTATCAGTGAGTGGAACAGCTATTCCCAGTTTCGATGGAGGCCTGTAGTTTACCTGTATATAATACAACAGAAGAGAAATGGATATGGAATAAATACACATTCAGATGTAGTCAAAAGGATGATACAAGAATTTCTTAATGTCAGAATAACTGGCAGAAGAAATGTATATGGTATTAATACCATAGAGGATGAAAAACAGACCTGTTCATTTATTTTTTATCACATTTCTATGTCCACTGTTGTCCCAAATGGAAAAGTATCTATCTCCTTAAAATATATGTATTATAATGTTTAATAAAATGAATTATAAACCAAGTGGACACAATTTTCAAACATGGGCATCTAAATGGAACATTCAGATCCTATATTTGAATGTTTAAATTGACACACATGCATACACATTTGACATGTCTATATGCTAATCCTAGTAGGGGATTTGGTTGTCTTATTTAGGCATCTATGTTTGAAATATGGGTCTAACAATGTGCAAAGTTTTGTATATTTTGTGTCTTAAATACAATTAAGATATTACAGAATTGTCCAATATTAAGTCTGATCTAGAACATTTCACATTATTAAAAAGCCATGTTAGAAAATGAACCATTCAATCATATGAATTGGCAATGTGTTTAAGATAACCAATGTTAAGAAAGAGGTATTCAATGATCAAGTTAATAATATCATAACTCGGTAACTTGGTTTTCTGTCTTGCCCCCATCCCTGCTTCCAATCCAATTTCAGAGCTCCTGTAACTGTGGGGTTTAGGAATCTTGAGAGAGAAAAACACAAAATATTCTGGAGGACAGTAGTAGCCTTGAAATCACGAATTAACATGTAGTGAGAGGATTTTTATGATTAGAATGTTAAAAGCAATTATTATAACCTATTTAGAAAACATTGAGTGGGCAAAAGGGGAGGGCAGTGGTTCTGTATGCCAAAAATGGCAGTACCTGTTTCGAAGTCACTGACAACTTGGAAAAAAATGCTCTTGAATGCTTAGAGCTCAATGTCCTAACAGATGATAATGCACAAGAGAGGATACTATTTGTTGTCTGCTTCAGACCACCAAATCACACTACAGAACAGGATGACCTACTCCTGTAGTGCCTATCTACAAAGTGTCAGGAAAAAAGCTGTGAGGTCATGAGGAACTTCAATTTGAGTGACATGCTGGACGTCTTATGCTGCCAGTACTAAAACATCCTTGGAATTTCTAAATATTATAGATGACAATTGCTTAACTCAAACAGTGTTGCATCCAACATGGGGGAATTGTATATTAGCCCTCATCTTGACAAATAAACAGGGATTGATTACAGAACTAAAAATTAATGGAAGCTTTGGTACAAGTGATCATAACTTGATCATATTTGTAATATGCAACAGAAAAAAAGTCCAAATCAGTAATACTTTGTGCTCAAAAAGGATCAGTTTCACAAAGCTGAAAATAATTATGAACCAAATCAGCTGGGAGGAAGAATTTAATCAGAAAAAACAATGATAATTGGGAATTGTTTAAGAACAATTATATATTAGATCTTAGACAATTCTCAATTATCATTGTTTTTTCCGATTAAATTCTTCCTCCCAGCTGATATATAACAAATGGAAGAAAAAAAGAAGTCAATAGTAATAAATATAAATCAGAATCTAAGAATTGTAAAAAACTGATAAGGGAAGCCAAGGGACACAAGGAGAAATTTATGGCCAGCAGAGTTAAAGACAATAATAAAGTTAGTTTTTTTAATAAAAAAAACTTACTCTTAAGAACAAAAAGAAACCTAACAATGCTATTAGTCCATTACTAGATGGAAATGATACAATTATTAATAATAATGCACAAAAGGCAGAAGTATTCAATATATATTTCTGTTCAGTATTTGGGGAAAAGCAGATGATGTTGTCATATCATATGATGATGATGATAACAATTACACTATTTCCATTCCACTAGCATCTCAGGAAGATGTTAGACAGCAGCTATTAGAGTTAGATACTTTAAAATCAGCAGACAACTTGCACTGAAGAGTTTTAAAAGACCTGGCGGGGGAACTTCCTGGATGGTAAATGTTGATTTTCAATAAGTTTTGGAAAACTGGGGAATTGGCAGAAGAAAGCTAGCATTATGCCAATATTTAAAAAGGGTAAATTGGGATGACCTGGAGAATTATAAGCCTGTCAGTCTGACATCAGTCCCAGGCAAGATAATGGAGTGGCTGATACAGGACTTCACTGATAAAGAATTAAAGGAGGATAATATAATTAATGCCAGTCAACATGGGTTTATGGAAAACAGATCTTTTCAAA
The DNA here is from genome assembly GCF_027887155.1 of Malaclemys terrapin pileata. NCBI lineage: Eukaryota > Metazoa > Chordata > Testudines > Emydidae > Malaclemys > Malaclemys terrapin. Next base: position 123,027,672 of record NC_071508.1, read on the forward strand.
CTAATTTGATACCTTTTTTAAAAAATGAGATTACAAGTTTAATTAATACAGGTAATTGTGTAGATGAAATATACTTAGATTTCTGCAAAACATTTGAGATGATACCATGTGATTCTTTGTTTAAAAAGAACAGAATGTTATAAAATTAACAAGGCACACATTAAAAGGATTAAAAGTTGGCTGATTGATAGATCTCAAAATGTAACAATAAATGGGGAACCATCATCAAATGGACGTCTAGTGGGGCTGATTCTAGTGGGGGAAATCAGTTCTTGGCCCTATGCTATTTAACATTTTTATCAATGACCTGGAAGAAAACAAAATCATCACTGATAAAATTTTCAGATGACACAGAGATTGGGGGAGTGGTAAATAATGAAGAGGAGAGTTCACTGATAAAAAGAACCCTGGATCATGTGGCAAACTGAGTGCAAGCAAAAAATATGAGTTTTAATATGGCTAAATGTGAATGTATACATCTAGGAACAATGAATGTTGGACATACAAGATGGGGGACTCTATCCTAGGAAGCAGTGACTCTGAAAATATATTGAGGTCATGGTAGATAATCAGCCAAACATGCTGTAGTCAAAAAGGCTAATGCAGTCCTGGTATGCATAAACATGGGAATCTCGAGTAAGAGTAAAGAGGTTATTTTACCTCTGTATTTGGCACTGGTGTGACCCCGGCAGGAATACTGTCTCCAGTTCTGGTGTCCACAATTCAAGAGGGACATTGATAAATTGGAGAGGGTTCAGAGATGAGCCATGAGAATGATTAAGGGATTAGAAAACATGCTTTACAGTGGTAGATTCAAGGAGTTCAATATATTTAGCTTAACAAAGAGAAGGTTAAGGATGACTTGATCACAGTCTGTAAGTATCTACATGGTTAATAAATATTTGAAAATGGGCTCTTCAGTCTAGCAGACTGAAGGTATAACATGATTCAATGGCTCAACATTGGAGCTAGACAAATTCAGACTGGAAATAAGGTGTAAAAGTTTTTGAAGTGAGAATAATTAACTATTGGAACATCTTACCAAGGGTCATGGTGAATTCTTCATCACTGGCAATTTTTAAATAAAATGTGGATGTTTTATAAAAATATATGCCCTAATTCAACAGTAATTATTTTGGAGGCATTCTATGGCCTGTTATACAGGAGGTGAGACTTGATGATCACAGTGGTCCCTTCTGGCCTTGGACTCTACAAACATTTTGATTTACTTAGCCTAAACATACTAAATACTGATAGCATATTTGTAACAAAATATAATAATTTTTGATCTAACTTTCAAGCCCTGGCCTCTAATTTTACACACACATTTTTGTGCACAACTAAATCATCTACAAAATTATGTTGACACCAGTGTATGTATTCACTTCCTCAACTTTTGTGTGCAAATAAGCATGCTTCCACTTTTTCTTGTGAAATCAGTGTCTCCTACAAACGTGGATGCACAAAATGGGAGGCTGAACATTACTCTCTTTGGATATAGATTTGCTGACTATTTAGCTTTCTTACCGGCAACTGTTTTAAGAGTTTGAAACCATATGGGTCTTTTGGGTCCCCATGCAGCCAACTCTGGGCAGAGATTGAAACCGGAGAAATGTAGTGCATTGATTTACTGTACGAACAGCCACTCTTCAGTGTTAGCACAATTGTTGACACACCACAAACAAGTGATGCTTTTGTGAGAATGACAGCTATTGAAGATTTACCCTGTGGAAGTTCATATGGTAAAAATAAATGAGTACATCCAAAACATATACAATATACCATTACAATGAAAATAGCAAATAAATCTAGAAATGGCCTATAGCTCATACAGTCTTCTTCAGGAATGGTCTGTACCATTAGACACAGCAGTGCTTCATAATTTATTCTGATTGGTTGGCTGGGTGGAGTTAAAGGAGAAAATTTTAACCTATATGACTTGCCACCATTTATCTGGAGACTTTTGCATTAATTTAGATGGAATATATGGGGCCAAAAAGTCAAAGTTGTTAACATGACCCACTCACCGTTCAACATTAAACAGTTTTAAACAAGGTTCGGGATTTGGTATACAGAGACCTCAGCCTGCTTAGTACCAGGGCAAACACATTACAAATCTTTTTTAACCTTTTATTAAAAATACAGAAACAGAAGGGAAAATAGTTAAAGCATTTGAAATGTAAAGTATTAAATGAAGGTTTCCTTTTAACAACATCTCTTGTTCCCTTTCTCTTTAGTGGGGGAGAATCTTTAGAAGGAACCCCACCCCTACCACCCTTGTCTGACAGACTCTTAGATGGAATTAAAGATGGTAATAATTGTCCTTTTGGAGAAAAGAAGAACTTAGTTTTGATGGGCTGGAGCTGTTGTTAAAGTCCAAACCCCTTTCCTAGGAGACAAAACATGACAAAACACACACAAGAGGGAAGAGAAAATAACAGTCAAGATGGAAAATGCAGCTTCTGTCCCTGGTGTAGAATCTCACTTGCAGTCACACTGCTGAAGAAACAATCTTTTCAGCCACTTGGAAACATGGCATACTTGTTCCAGCCTGGGACAAGGTAGGCTATTGCTTTTAACTGCCTTTCTTATCACAAGCTTATAGCAAAGTTGCAAAATATATAGCCCCAATTGGCTAAATCAAATTCTTATTAAACAGAAGAAAAGACGCAATGCTCCAGATGTGGCCTCACCAGTGCCAAATAGAGGGGAATAATCACTTCCCTTGATCTGCTGGCAATGCTCCTACTAATGCAGCCCAATATGCCGTTAGCCTTTTTGGAAACAAGGGCACACTGCTGACTCATATCCAGCTTCTCATCCACTGTAATCCCCAGGTCCTTTTCTGCAGAACTTCTGCTTAGCCAGTCACTCCCCAGCCTGTAGCAGTGCATGGGATTCTTCCATCCTAAGTGCAGGACTCTGCACTTGTCCTTGTTGAACCTCATCAGATTTCTTTTGGCCCAATCCTCCAATTTGTCTAGGTTACTATGGACCCTATCCTACCCTCCAGTGTATCTACCTCTCCCACCAGCTTAGTGTCATTTGTGAACTTGCTGAGAGTGCAATCCATCCCATCATCCAGATCATTAATAAAGATGTTGAATAAAACTGCCCAAGGAATGACCCCCGGGGTGCTCCGCTTGATACTGGCTGCCAATTAGACATCAAGCTGTTGATCACTGCCCATTGAGCCCGACAATCTAGCCACCTTTCTATTCCCCTCTTAGTCCATTCATCCAATCCATACTCTTAACTTGCTGGCAAGAATACTGTGGGAGACGGTATCAAAAGCTTTGTTAAAGTCAAGATATATCACGTCCACTGCCTTCCCCATATCTACAGTGCATTCTAGGATGAGATAACTGGCTATCAGGTTGGTCAGGCATGACTTGCCCTTGGTAAATCCATGTTGACTTTCCTGATCACCTTCCTCTCCACCAAGTGCTTTAAAATGGTTTCCTTGAGGACCTGCTCCATGATTTTTCCAGGGACTGAGGTGAGGTTGACCGGTCTGTAGTTCCCCTGTTCTTCCCTTTTTTAAAGATGGGCACTATATTTTCCTTTTTCGAATCATCCAGGACCTCCCTGATGACCACGAGTTTTCAAAGATAATGGCCAATGGCTCTGCAATCACAACAGCCAATTCCCTCAGCACCCTCAGATGGATTAGATCTGGACCCATAGACTTGTGCATATCCAGCTATTCTAAATAGTCCTTAACCCGTTCTTTCACCACTGAGGGCTGCTCACCTCCTCCCCATACTGTATTGCCCAGTGCAGCAGTCTGGTAGCTGACCTTGTCTGTAAAGACCGAGGCAAAAATATCATTTAGTACTTCAGCTTTTTCCACATCATCTGTCACTAGGTTGCCTCCCCCATTCATTAAGGGTCCCACACTTTCTCTGACCTTTTTCTTGTTGCTAACATACCTATAGAAACCCTTCTTGTTATCCTTCACATTCCTTGCTAGCTGCAACTCCAATTGTGTTTTGGCCTTCCTGATTACACCCCTGAATGCTCGACCAATAGTTTTATATTCCTCCATAGTCATCTGTCTAAGTTTCCACTTCTTGTAAGCTTTCTTCTTGTGTTTAAGCTCACCGAAGATTTCACTGTTAAACCAAGCTGGTCGCCTGCCATATTTGCTTTTCTTTCTGCACATCGGGATGGTTTGTTCTTGCGACCTCAATAAGGCTTCTTTAAAATACAGCCAGCTTTCCTGGACTCCTTTCTCCCTCATATTAGCCTCCCAGGGGATCCTGCCCATCAGTTCCCTAAGGGAGTCAAAGTCTGCTTTTTAGAAGTCCAGGTCTGTATTTTGCTACTCTCCTTTCTTCCTTTTGTGAGGATCCTGAACTCAACCATCTCATGGTCACTGATGCCCAGGTTGCCACCTGCTTCTACTTCTCTTACCAATTCTTCCGTTTGTAAGCAGCAGGTCAAGAGGAGAACGGCCCTGGTTGGTTCCTCCAGTAGTTGCACCAGGAAATTGTGCAATTACAGTTACAATTATGCAGTCAGCAATTATTGTGTTCACTTCCATCCATCTGAATTCCCTCCCCAAATCTTATTTTTTTGAAGAACCCCAAAAGGGATGATAGGTGAAATAGCCCATCTCTTCATTATTTTGTCCAATAGGACTAATTTCCGACACATCGATTTTGGTTCATTGATTTCTGGTCCCACACTTCTCTTGGATACCAAGCATGATCTTAATAAAGTCCCTGACTTAGATCAGTAGGCCTTTTTGTTTGGACTAATTCAGTCTGTCTCCCTTCTGCACCTTTCCCATCAATATTTGTATAGCTTATTGTGACCGTTTATGAACTTGCACTCACTTCTCAAAGTTGAGCTCACAATTGTGATAAATTTATATGCTTAATTACCACAACAGCTGCCTCTCTCTACATGTAATAGGACTATGGTTGTGATCAGCAGGGTACTCAACCTACCTGTTTTAGATGGGAAGGGTGGGGGAGGGGATGGCAGGACATGCTCTGTGAGGTGTCCTTGACTCAGGAATTCACTCTTCCACTTAATCTACCACAGCCCACACTTGTTAATTTTCTGGTCATAACGTAAAGGCCATTTTTTTTTAAAACCAGGATACTTTGGGGAAGGGGGTGAATTAAGGATTATGACATGATAAGAGGGGATGTTCTGATTAACAGAATTAATGTGGGTACATATAGCATATGAACTTGTGTAGACAAGTCATTATTTCACTAGTGCTGATTTTATTTTTATGTGCTTGTGTCATGCTTGTGAAAGAGCCCACAGCAATGGAAGGGGGTGTATGTGAAAGAATAAAAAGAAAAACTTTACAAAGGGGTAATTTTTCCCTGAGTTGCTCCATATTACCTGACAAACATTGACTTTACCCCAACACCAAACACACTGAAAGGAAAAAAAGAGACTGTCAAGGTGAAACCTGGTGGGTAACTCTCCCATCATTAATCTAAGATTTCCATGTTCTGGCATGGCAGTGTCACTTCCCCATGGGGCATTCACACTAATATTAATCAGCTCCAAAGCCTACATTCTGATCTCCATTAATTTTTTACACCTCATAGGCAATATGCTCATGTAGACCCACATGCAGACAACTAGAATAACAAGGTCTCTGCCCTGAGGAAGTTAGAAAATAAACTGCATTGATAATGAATAATATGAATGCATAACAAATTACAGGGTAGAGATGTGAGGGAGAACAGAAACAAGTGAAAAGGAATATGGCCCTTGGAAGTAATTTTACATTATATATACTAGATAGATAGATTCTTGAGCCATACTCATTCCATAGGTGGAACTCGCAGTGACATGTATGAGAACTTTACACAAGGACTGAGGGTCAACAGGCAATAGATATTCACAAAATGTTGATCAAATGTTGAAAATGTTTCATAGCAAAGTCCTTTAACAAAGATATTCTACATGACCCAGTCACTACATAAGTGTAGGTTTCAGAGTAGCAGCCGTGTTAGTCTGTAACCGCAAAAAGAACAGGAGTACTTGTGGCACCTTAGAGACTAATAAATTTGTTAGCCTCTAAGGTGCCACAAGTACTCCTGTTCTTTTTACATAAGTGTAAATTTTCTCAATGTATAATCATCTGCTCTGCCCCCCTTTATCATAATTCTGCTAAATAAAAAATGAAAGATACTATTGTAGGAGCCAGTATGTTACTCACTACTTGTCTGCTCTTACTTGTTTGTAAAAATTGTTAGTAACAGAGAATTCCATCGTGTAACTATCAGTGTCATCCCAGTAATCATTTGTCTTCACTTTGAATAGAGATGGATTTCCAACTACTAGCTTCATTAGTGGCATGTGAAAGATTGGATAGGCTGTGAAATCAAACACAGAAATGAAGATCATAATTACTTGGAGCCACGTGCTCCCTTACTATAGGAAAAACTCAAGTGAGGAACAATTAAGCACAAGACTCAAAGTTTGAACTCAGAGTTGCCATCTAATGCTCCACTCAAAGGGAAAAGATGTGTGTCCATATGGAGTGAACAGGGAAGAGTTATCTCCTACTCACAGCTCTGAATGCCCTCCTCCTCAATATTAGTAGTCGCTTCTTAGTTTGGCCAAACAGGTTAGTTGACCTGTTACTGTAATGTGTCTTTACACAGATGAGTGCAGATTTTTGTGGGAACCATATCTGAGAATTTCCTGAGTTTTTTCTCTCTGGCCTTCCTGCATCTCATCTTATCCCACTCTTTCCAGTCTGTGCCGCTGTTAAAATCATTTTCCCGTCTCACCACTCGATCACGTCACTCCCGTTGTCTTTGAATCAGACATGCTCTCACAATCTAGCTTCTCGCCCTCATTCTCAGTGCTCTGCACAATTCTATGCTGGCCTGTATCTCAGCTCTCATTTCTCACCAATATTGTTACCATCAGCAATGCAGCTTTGGTATGCCTCACCCACCTTGGCCTTTGTACCTTTTTCCATGCCACCTCTTTTGCTTAGAATATCATGCATCCTGTTGTTTTCCAAACAATCATTCTCCATTCCATTTCTTTGTTAAAACAGAATTCTGCCACAAAGCTTACCAACATTAATCCATCAATGCAGTGTGTGTGTGTGTGTGTGTGTGTGTGTGTGTGTGTGTGTGTGTGTGCGCGTGTGTTAAAAGGAAGAAGAACTCTGCATCACTTTGAAATTTGACCATCCTGTGCTAATATATTCTGCTAGTATATTGCACTATGATGGGATTTTCAAAAGTGCCTAAGGAATTTAGAAGCACAAGTCTCATTAAATTTCCAATGGGACCTGTATTTATATCTCTCTGAGTGCTTTGGAAAATCCCACCGGATGTGCATGAAGTGTTATGTACCCCTAATTTAGGATGCAAAATCCTTGCCTAGGTACTGAGCTGCTCTTTGTTTTGTACATCATCAACAACACTATCATATGGTTAAAGTTTTCAACCTGGGATTGAAATGCAGATTTAGGGTCAAATTCTGCTATCAAATACATCCATGCAACTACATTCACTTACATTGGCATATATGGGAGAGATCTATACCGGGGATTCTGATAGTTATCTTTTTAAATGTCTTGACCCTGCAAACATTTACACATGTGAGAAACTTGACTTATGTGAGGACACTCACTGAAGTCAAGGAGACTCTTCACGTAACTGAAGCTACTTCATGTGCAAGAACAAGTCCTAAAGTACTGACACTAATTTTCTAACACTCTCACCAACGCTTAATTTTCTTTGATTCTTACTGGGCGTCACAAAGCAGTTAGTCCCTGAGGATAGACTAGGCCCAGCTCCCTTGGACCAAGCAGGTGAGTTCAGTGTAGCCAGTTAAAGAGGGCTGAGCCAACTCAGTACTTATAAAGGGTTGGTAGTGGGCAGGAAGAGGAGGGATTGATTGACACAGGCTGTGCCTGGGGAGGGAGAGCCACACTGGAATACAGCTAACTCCTGGTAGGTCCCCTGGAACAAAGTGGGGGTTGGTGCTCAGGGAGACAGCCCTGAGGCTGCTCAGAACTGAGAACCTGCCAGAGGGCCCTGAGAGAGGTGGAGCAGAAACCTGAAAGCAAGGACTGAGTTAAAATTGTTTTTCTCCTTATTTGATGGCTTCTATTAAGAAAGTAAGCCTCCTTGCAAGACAATGGGCATGGCAACATATATTTTGGAGGTGGGGAGAAGCCTGGCCCAGTGACACTGCTGATTAACACACAAGTGGAAAAAGTACCCATACTGTACTGTTTACATGAAAAATTGTGTTTAATCATTGTGGCCCCTGGCACTTCCTGTTCTCTTTCCTGTTATTATTTTATTCCATTGGTTTGATTTAGTCATACTTTTAAAATAGTTGGCCAAAAATAAATGTAGGGTCCAAAAGTCAGGGTATCTTCTGGTGCTTATATGTAATTGAAAAATCAATGAAAACACATTTTAAAAGAAAAAAATCAGCTTCACCTTTGCATTAAATTTCTTCAACCGTATTTTTTCAAGCACGCCAAAAGCTACTTGTCTTTGCTAAGAACAGAGGGCAAGATACAAAGTTCACTGAAGTCAATGGGAAGACTCCCACTGACTTAATGAAATTTAGATCATGCCTTAAAGTCTAAAGTGTTACGTTGCACTCCATATGCTTTATGAAAATATTTTTATGAATGTGAATACAATGTAACTGGAATATGCTTTATACAAAAGGTCTCTTGTAAGGTATCATTACAAAGCTTATGATCTACCGAGTGTGCTCATCCTATTTGTATGCATGTATCATTCTTGTATCTGAAGCTAGAAATATGCAAAGTTTAGGTCATTAATGGTGGTTTATAATCTTGATGGCTCCCATTGACTATGACAATTGGTTGTAAATGGTTTATTTACCTGCATGCCTTTCTGGGTACATGTGGGCCAGCCTTTGGGTAATGAAGAATGAGGTCTCACAGGGATATGTGACTATGTCAGCTGATAATGAAATTCATCTTAAATCTGGTACTTTTCCATTTAGAAGGAGGGGTGGGGACCCAGAGAGACAGAAGAGTCCCACTTTGTGCCAAAGCTATAAAAGGGGGTGGAGCAGGACAAAGGGAGAGCCAGTCATGAGAAAACACCCAGTTAACACCTAAGATGTCTGCTGGAACTAACAGGATTGTACCAGATGAAAGGATTGGACCCAGACTAGGAAGAAGTCTAATCTGTGAAAGAAGTTTATTGGAACATCTGAGGGTGAGATATTACCCGTAATCAGTTTCTTAATGTATTAGGCTTAGACTTGAATGTTTTTGCTTTATTTTACTTGGTAACTTACTTTGTTCTGTCTGTTATTATTTGGAATCACTTAAATCCTACTTTTTATACTTAATAAAATCACTTTTGTTTATTAGTAAACCCAAACAGCTGTGCATCTCTCTCTATCAGTGTTATAGAGGGCGGGCAATTTATGAGTTTATGCTTTATACGCTTTATACAGAGTAAAATGGATTTATTTGGGGTTTGGATCCCATTGGGAGTTGGGTATCTGGGTGCTGGAGTCAAGTAACCTGCAGAGTTATTTTCACTTAACACCAGCATCTTTGGGGGTGTGGCCCAGAACTTGTGTCTGTGCTGCAGCAGGCTAGTGTGTCTGGCTCAACAAGGCAGGGTTCTGGAGTCCCAAGCTGGCAGGGAAAACAGGCTCAGAGGTAATTTCAGCACATCAGGTGACAGTCCCAAGGGGGTCTCTGTGACCAAACCCGTCACCTATAGCAAGTTTGAAGTTTTAAAATTAACCTAGTTATGAGTGCAAAGAGAAACCATCTGTCAAAATGTTGTAAATGTTACAATGGCCATACTAAGGAGCCTGGTTTTGGGTGTGAGGAGAGAGTGAAGGTAAGTAGAGTATGGTTCAAAAATTTCCTTTTGTCCAAAAACAACCATGTATAATTTCAGTTTATAATTCCAGCAAGTGGCAGGGGCTTGAAATGTAGAACATCGTCTTCATTGGAGTTACTCCAAATTTACATGTAACTGAAATCAGTATCTGGCCATTATCATGTAAAATTCAACCAAACCAGCCTAATAGCTATTTAATGTTTTGTGTTCAGACTATAGAGCTCAAGAAATAAAACAAAATTCAAAACGTCTCACCTAGATTAACAGGGGTTACTCTGAATCCAAAATTGAAGGTTTGGGTAAGATCCAGGTATTTAATGGCATTCAGTGGTAGATTATCAAGTTCTCGTACCCAGTATCTACAGGTGTCTACTATAATCTTCCATTTTCTTCCATTCTTAGTGCCAAAGTCATACACAAACCACATGCCTGAGGAAAAGTTTTTGTTGAAAGGCACTCTCTCAGGCATGGTAGCATCTGCCAAAGCATTCAGACCATCTAGAATTTCAACAATCAGGAAGCTGCTAAAGCCAGGAATCACCACAGTCTTCTCAATATCAGAAGGTTTAAATACATTAAGACGTGAAGAAACAACCTTCACCGAACGATTATAATCTAAATTAAGAAAACAGAATAATTACATTTTCTGTTCAATAATTTTTAGTATGCAAATCTAGGACCAGATTATGGCACCCTTACTAAAATTGAGTAGTACCTTATTCCTTCACTGGTATGACCACATGTAAATTAACATATTATTCAGTGTGAATCATGGTGTCAGAATCTGGCTCATAATTACAACAAAGAATGCTCATAAGTAACAGTTTAGAAATAAAAATTCATATTGGATTTCAAACATTTGTGTTTGTTATAACTGCGATACATTTTATTAAACATAGGCTCTGATCCTCTGATCCTCCTCTTACCATGACATAAGAGCTGCACCTTCAGCTCTACTCTAACATGGGATTTTGATACTGAGGAAACCCTCAGGTAGTTGCTTGAGCCAGATTTGCAGCTGCTTTGTGCACAGCAGGAGGAGGCAGCATCCCAGCCCTAGGTTTACAGAAGGGCATTTTTGGGTGGGTGAATTTGCAGCTTTCAGTATTGATACAAATGACCATTTCTGGAATAAGTTTAAGGGTGGCAATACACTCTCTTTCAGTGGCACCATTTCAATTGCTTATAATTTATTTGTATATAAAATTTCTTTAAATAAGTCATAGTTTTCCCAGAGGAAAAATGACTAAGTCCATGGCATTTCTTAAAACAAACAAACAAGCAACCAAACAAACCATTTTGAGTGGAGTTCAAGCTAGATTCCACTGAAAGATTATATATCTATATAAAAAAACTGGACACTTTTTTCATGCTTGTATAACTCCAGGACAGCTCATCTGAACTGATTGTAAATTTCCAGTTTCAGCCTGAGGCTGAGAAAAAAACATGTGGAGTTACAGACTCAAAGGAAGTGTTTAGAGGGAGTGAAAATTGGGGTTTAGAATACAATGGCTTTTCAAAATATGTTAACGGTGGTTGTAATATTGCTCATTTGGCTACTCTGAAAGAAAAATGAGGAAGTCTGCAAACAACTCAGAATTCTAAGCACGTTTGTGCTTCCAACACTCTCTCCCTCCACTCTTTTTATATCACTTGTCTCCTTAGATCGTCAGGGTTTAGAGATCTTCATATGTGTTTGTATATCATCTAGCACTATGGGGCCTTTGGACACTATGTAATATAAGCATTATATATGAATATTTCTTAGTAATAATTAACAATGAAGCAAGAGAAAGTTGTCTCAAATTTGTTAAAACAGTTCTGATTTCATTGTTTAATAATTATAATATAATTAATAATATATGGAGATATACCTATCTCACAGAACTGGAAGGGACCCTGAAAGGTTATTGAGTCTGGCCCCCTGCCTTCACTAGCAGGACCATGTACTGATTTTGCCCTGGATCCATAAACTCACAACCCTGGGCTTAGCAAGCCAATGCTCAAACCAGTGAGCTATCCTTCCCCGCAATTGGTATATGTACTTTTGTTCTTCTTGAGTGATGCACATGTGCATATCATGTCTGAGTCCCAACAGCTTTTACCATCACCAGTGCCTAAGAAGAGGCATAAGAAGCAGGGGAGATTGTTGGCACTGAAGTCTATTAGGCATGGGGATAAGAGTAGAGTGCAGTCTAAGTCTAAGTATTCCTCTGCTTCGGTACCGCAGAAGATGGAACCATTGATTCTGGCACCTGGGTGGGTGACGTCAAGTCCAAAGTCAGAAGGAACTCCTTCCACATCTGTGGCACAACACCACATACTGACACTATCTCAGTACTGGCCATGCTAGAGGCCATGCCAAAGCAAAGACAAGCACTCAGAGAAGAATTTGAGATATCTAGCCATGGAGAAATAGAAAAGAAATTCAGTTTTACACTTTTGGAGAACTAACCCCACTGAAATGTGAATTCCTTTATCTGCAGGTTAAATATAGTGTACATTCAGACAGCTAGAATGGGGATTTTTTTTTTTTGTAAAAGGTCATATAAGAGGTTATTTTCCAAAAAAAGGACCTCATTACTGTACAGAATCAATGATATCTGTAACTTACATTCAGAAACAAGCTGAAGCTTAACTCTGGTGGTGTTTGACACCTTCAAAATACTTAAAGTATTATCCATAAAGAAGCTTTTATCTTTAGATTCAAAGGGAAACCTCTCCAGAACGTCTACGATGACAGAGGATAAATATTGTGGAGGATATTCATGATGGAAAACATTGACTATTGTAGCTGATCCGCTTGGCCTACATGGGCAGGAAGCATATATTTGTTATTACATTAGACAATTCGCTAATTAAAGAATTTACACATGCTTAAGTCCAACCCTATTCACAATAGTACTTAAAGAACATAGGTAAATCCAATTGACTTCAATAGGATTTAAGCATAAGTTTAGACAGTCAAGCATATATTTAAACACCATTCCTGAATGGATATGCTTTCATGAACTAAGGTGCTAGTCAGGTCCAGTAGAGTAGAAATTACCCATGTCTGTCTCCAACACAAAGCCAGAACAGTTGGACTGTGTACAATGTTGGGTGCGGGTAGCAGAGATAGAATTCACTTCCTAATCTGCAGGCAGGCTATGGAGCTTCAGTGCAACCCCTCTAAAGTTGATATTCCAGCCCATGGACCACAAAAGCAGACACTGCCACTCTGTTCCTCTTCTACTATGTTCCTGCCTCTGGAGGACTTAGCGCAGAGGCTCTCTTACGATGGTAGCTGTTTTCAATCACCATGTTGTTTTAACACACATGGTGCTAAAAATGCTGCCAGAGCCAGAGAAACATCTACACTAGAGTTCCCAGTGGTCCCAGCACCACTGCAGCTGAACTGGTCTTAGAAACGGTAGGAATTTTTTTGTATCAAGTCCATAGTGTAGACAAAGCTTGAAGTAAATTCTTGGTGCATCAGAAAGCTGCAGCTGAAAAAAAAATCAATCCAGATGCAAAGGGAAAGAAGAGTGAAAGAGGCTGTACTGATGATTTCTACTGTTATTTCTGAAGAAAGACAGGTGACTGCTGGCAAGGGTAGAGTGGGGAAGCTTGGTTTGCTGCAGAGCTCAAAGCATATTTAAAACATAACTGCTGATTGACACCGTTGATTAGCGTCTTTACCTATGCAGCCCTTTGCCTGTCTGCTGATACAAGCAAAGAATTGTAGTGGTGGCGGTTTGTGTCAGGTGAGTGCCTGTTCACTAGTACTGCCACAATGTCCTTCACACAGCAATCAGAAGGTAAGATTTAACCCATTAGCCAGAAAAACTGTCTCTAATGATATTGAACGCTCTAGCAGACATTTATATTCAACACAAAGTCAACACACAATTAGGTTATGACTGTCTGCTGCTATGCAAATGAGGCACTGGGCTGGAGAAGCAGAGTTGATGTAAACTGGCAGAGCAGTATTAGGACATTTTCATGAGCATTACATTCATTTACAAAATTTAAAACCAAAAATAACCACAAACAATACAGGAACTAGACCAAAATGAAGCTTTATGTGCTCTCAGCTATCTCTAAAAACCCTTCACACCAGTGGTGTGCTGATTTAACACATGATGTTAGTGTACACAAGAAGGAAGTAAATAAAAAGCTGCAATAAATCCAAGCTCCATTAAAACACACACACACACACACACAAATGTAAGGGCTAGATACTACAGTCTTAAATCAAATAAAACTACCATTGAACTCCCAATGTCTTAATGGTCTCCTAGTAAACACCACTTATGACTCTCCTTCATGATTCTGCCATTTTACCTAGATTGTTTGCTGCCGACGTTGCTCCATTGGACAATTAGAGGGCAATGTTTGCTGCTAGCCATCTGGCAAAGAAAGGCTTTCTGAAGGCCACTGAGCATCTATTGGACTTCAGTGCAAGCTTTGCTTGCAGTATACCAAGACTGGACCCATCCTTTGCAGAATGGAAAAAGTAAAAATTGACAGAAAAATCTATATCCAGCTAAAATCTGCCCTTGGTTATACCCTGGTAACCCTATTGAAGCCAATAGATTTGCAAAGTATGATTGAGGGCAGCTCTTTGCCCAATGTTTCCACGTTCCTAAAATGGTATTTAAAAATTTTTAATAAAATACAAACTATGAAAAAAAGTATTTAGCAATGCTCTTTTAAATGATTAAAACATGAAAATATTGAATGCTCTTTGATACTAATAATATAGCAAGAGTTCATCTATTTACCGATATTGTAACACCTTGCCTTTGTGCAGACCATAAAATCTTGACTTTTTAATACTTCTTGATTTTCCATTCAATGGGATATGTTCAAAAAATACCATTTGCTGTTCAGTGATGTATTGTGGCGACAATGGGCCATCAAAACCTATGTCGTCCTCCTAGAATGAAGGGAAAATGTTGGTGGTTATCCTTTTTCTTTTTATTCTTCTTTGCCTAAACAATGTAAAATATAAAATTGTGCTGATGCCTTGAAAACTGATTAAAGACAAATTAGTAAAATAAGGACATTTCAAATAATCTGTTTCTTCCCCCCACATAAAATGTTACAAATGTTTTCTAACACCTACAGGACTCTCTAAATATAGAGACCACCCTATTAAAAAGGCAACAGTAACCAAGCTTAAGAGAGTGGTATTTGAGGAACAGCAATTATTTCCTCTGCTAAGTAAAGGGAAAACTGCAGCATCTGAGATGTGTAACTGTTGGCAAATGTTTTTAAATGGCAACAAAGGTATTTCTTTTGAGTTTACTGATTTTTTTTTAAATAGTAAGAAAAAAACCCAGTAAGTATAAGGACTATATTATTGGACAATTACTTGTTACCCATTTGATTTAACAGGTATTATGCCAACTTCTTATTGCATCGTTATTAGCACCTACGGACCAGGGTCACATTTCTTGGAATATTTATCATTGAAATGTGATTATTTTTTTAGGTTAGCCACGTTATGCTTAGGCCCATAGACTGATCAGATTTTACCTCTGTGACTAAACTCCACTCAACCTCCCACTTCTTATTCCTGCATCATGCGCTTCTCTCTATTACTGTGAAAGAAAGTTCATTTCCTCATAATTCTTAAGCCTTCTCTTCTTTTGGTATTATTCAGTACATTATTCTTGTGATGTTGTGCAATCTATATGGTTTTATAAAAACATGATAATAAGTGAATATAATGTAACTGGAATATGCTTCGTGCAAAAGGTCTCTTGTAAGGTATCATTACAAAGCTCATACTCTACTGAGTGTGATCATCCTATTTGTAGAAATGTACCACTCTTGTATCTAAAACTAGAAATATAAAATATAACTCTGAGGGCCTATTGTAATTATGTAAAGTGTGGGCCATTAATGATGGTTTGGAATCTTGATGACTCCCATTGTCTTCAGATGGCTGTGTTTACCTGTGAGTCTTCCTGTATATGTGTGTGCTGGCAAGTGAGCAATGAAGTCTTGCAGTGACATGTGATCATGTCACCTGAACTGGAATCCATCTTTAACCTGGTGCTTTTCCAGTGAAGGGGGGTGGAAATCCAGAGGGACAAAGGGTTCCCGCCTTATGCAAAAGATATATAAAGGGGTGGAAGAGAGGAGCCATCATGAAGAATCTCCTAGCTATCACCTGAGCTGGAACAAGAGCTGTACCAGGGGAAAGAATTATGCCCAGGCCTGGAAGGTGTCCAGCCTGAGAAAAAAAAACTTACTGAAGGATCTCTGAGGGTGAGATTATCTGTATTCAGTTTGATTAGACATAGATTTGCACATTTTATTTTATTTTACTTGGTGACTTACTTTGTTCTGTCTGTTACTACTTGGAACCACTTAAATCCTATTTTCTGTATTTAATAAAATCACTTTTTTCCTTATTAATTAACTCAGAGTATGTATTAATACCAGGGGAGGGGAGGGGGGGCAAACAACTGTGCATCTCTCTCTATCAGTGTTATAGAGGGTGAACAATGTATGCGTTTTCCCTGTATAAGCTTTAAACAGGGTAAAACAGATTTATTTGGGTTTAGACCCCATTGGGAGTTGGGCATCTGAGTGCGAAGGACAAGCACACTTTTGTGAGCTGTTTTCAGGTAAACTTGCAGCTTTGGGACAAGTGATTCAGACCCTGGGTCTGTGTTGGAGCAGATGGGTGTGTCTGGCTCAGCAAGACAGGGTGCTGGAGTCCTGAGCTGGCAGGGAAAACAGAAGCAGGGGTAGTCTTTGCACATCGGGTGGTAGCTCCCAAGGGGGTTTCTGTGATCCAACCCGTCACAATTCTGTCTCATTATATGCTTGGGAATTTCTCTGCTCACTTAATTAAAATGTTACTATTTAAACTCAAATTCTGCAAAGCATTGGGAAATAAATTTGCATAAAAGATACTATATAAAAAGAAATACAATTTACCAGCACCCACTCTATGTGTGAGCAGCACTGGGTGATTCAGCTCTCTTCCATTTAAGGTGAAATCCACTCGTGTGTGAAGAGCACACTCAAAGCCTTCTGCTCTATTCAAGCATAGCATTGCACCATCTGCTAGTGGGGAAAGGCCTGTGCAAACCTGTGCTGAACCCAAATAGGAGGGTCAGACGATGATGTTTGAGGTGGAATGGAGAGATGGACTACTGGATCCACACTTAATTGTACTCAGCATAAAAGTGAAGAAAGGTCTGTGACTTATTCCAGGTCCTGGACTAGAAATACCCAAACAGGGGCTGCACAGCAGCGTTGCAGCTTGTCCAAAAACTCAGGGTGGATTTCATCCACTTCCTCGCATGAAACCCAATTTCCTTGAACTTTGTGCCTGGCGAGGCAGGCGGGGTTTTAAAAGTATTCTACAAGAGTTTGATAATTTTGTTATACAACTAACCTGTATTAGAGTGATAACATCAAGCAGGTGTATTTCCAGACTATCAGAGACTGATTCATTCAGAGAAATTATATTTAAAGACCCCAAGTGGTCATAGTACAAATTGAAAACATCGTGTGCTGATGTCGTAAGCTTGGCATATCTTTCAAAACCTACAGAGAAAGAACATAGGACAAGATGTTGAAAATAGGTCACCTGCACAAGCAAAACTTGGTAGCATAGTGAGCTTAGGTTTATTGCAATAGGGCTGAAGACTGCTGTTGACTTCCGAGGGAGCTGTGATGGCTCAGGATGAGGCCTCTGTTTTTAAAAATCTCTGAAGAAACAAGCTTATGGTAAGTTAATAAATAAAAACTGTTTATAACAAAATCACAAACAAATGTGATTGAATGATTATCTCCTAAGGCACATACTATTTAAGGTCCTGATCCTGCACTGAGCACTGGGATAAGCCCTTGTGTCCATTATTGTCAAGGAGGCTCTGCCTGGGTCAAGGGATCCATGCATACATGCTCATTGCAGGCTCAAAGCCCCAAGGCTCAGTCCTGCAATCAGTTAAGTCAATGACAAAACTCCCACTGACTTCAATCATAGTGTGGAGCATACCATTATTGATACTCAGCCCAAACAGATTATCTGCTTTGCAGTTTTAGATGTGTATGTTAATGTTAGCAACACAGAGTTTTTCCAACCGAATGACAGCTCGTTCAGAACTTAACAGAAGATATGAATTGAATACATTCTTTTTTGTAGCAGTTTAAAAGATTTCTTGTATCCCTTCAGCCAATGTACTGTAAAATAATGGTAACAAAAAACTAGCTTTAATTGTTTTTCCCGGAGCATGGTTAGCAAAGCAGCTGCCCTGGGTCAGTTCCTAACCACTGCAGAATTAATTCTGAATTCCTCACCTGCCTTAGTAAAGAAGATGTTTCCCTTGTCAGTCACAAATGCAATTGAGTGACTATAAACACACATATTTGTTTTTATAATTATTTCATTCTCCAGAGTGATTAACAACATAAAAGTGTTGCCTCCATCGTCAGAAAACCAGACCTGTGGAAAAGAAACAATTGTGACTGTTGAACTGCTATCTGCATTCATAGCTTGCTCACAGAGTATTATAGAGACAGAATCTTTTTCAAATTAACATTTGCTGGAAATAATCAAAGTAAACACCCCAGCCTCACAGTTATAAAAATGCAATACATTTTATTGCACACATACATAAGTATTACAGAAATACCAGGCTGTCCCAAAATCTACAACTTAATGTTTTTAGAAAATAACCCCTATCTGGCAATATGTTTCCCTGTAACTAAAATTTGTTCATAATTAACTATAATTCACTTCTTGAGTATTTCCTCTCTCCTCCACCACCCCAGAATTAGGCCTATCCTTACTTAAGATGAGTAGTACCTCACTCCACAAAGTCACACTTGAATTAAATGAGACCATTCACAGACTCTGTTCAGTGGTAGCAAGCACTGCAGAATGAGGCCCTGTGAGAAGTTATTTCTTCCCACAGTTAGAAAATGCATGACAGTTTCTCATTTTGATCTTGCTTCTGCTGAAATCGATAGGAGTTTTACAAAATTTCATCAAGAAGGATAGAACTGGACCTTTCATTCCTAAAAATCACCATAAAAATTATACTTCACTTCCATATATATTCCCATAGATGCACACCTGGCTCCCATAAATATAGAGAAAGTGACTTCCTGGGTGAAAAAACATTCCAAAAGGCAAAAACTTAGGGTCTGGAAACCAGAATACTGGAAATTTTGTTTTCCTGTTCAATTTGTGGTCTGTTAACTTGTACACCGAGACCATTTCTTTATTCTAAAGAGAAAAAAATATTAACTATAGACAGGTAAGATTTTTGCACAATCATTAAACCACTAGCATACAGAATATCATAAGAGCCAGAATGTACAGCACATTTAAGTGGTTATAAATTTATGTCTGGCAAGTGACAGTAATACACGGAATTTAGAGAGAGAAACCTGCACATTATTGTGTAACTGGGCACAAATTTTTGCTTTTCATTGACCGGTCAAATAGAAACATTCCCTAATTTCTAGTAATTGAAGGAAAAGACTTTTGTGGCATTTAGAAAAGATGGAAACTTAAGTTCTGAAGAGCGGGAAAAGGGGTTGTGAATAAAGCAGAGGACTGGGAACCAGGAGAGCTGGGTTTCCTTTCCAGCTGTGCTACAAAACACCCTGGGAACTGCAATTAAATGTTCGATTTTCCTTGTCAAAATATAGTTGCTCATGAAGAGCCATTTGCACAGATAACCTTTTTTCAGTGCAAGGCACCTAAAGAAGGACCCATTTTATATACAGAAATAAAGGAGAAATATACCATTACTACTTCACACTTCTGTAGCACATTCCATGCAAAGATTTCAAAAAGCACCTGCAAACACTAGGATGAAGTTCATCCTTGTGCAGAAGTCCAACACCAAGCCAATGCACCACTTCCACTCAACACAGGCCTTGCTCTGGACTTCAGCACAGGGGAGAATGTCACTGTAGATTAATAAATTTTTATTATCCTCATTTTACAGATGGGGAAACTAATGCACTGAAAGGTGAAGTGATTTGCCCAAAAAGCAAACCAGTGAAAGAGTCAGGGATAGAACTCAGATCTCCTAAGTTTCAGTCCCCCTCCTCTAATACTCACTGATACTGTTTGGCATTCTTTATCCAAAAACGATTGTCTTGAACAAACAACAGAATGGCATAGAAGGGTGGGCAATTTAATTTAAATTATAAATTAAAGTTCAGATGTGCTAAGCGGCAGAAATTATGCCTGGGGTTCCATACTGTACCTGAACAGTTATAAGACCTATTCCAGTGTTCTGCTGATAGTCAATAAGAAATGCCACTACTCGTCTAGAAAGTGTCTTTCCACCGTGAAATTTATGGGGCAAGCAACTGTACCATTCTGTGTATGGATCATTACTATAGAAACAGGTAGATACCTAAGAGGAAGGAAATATGTGATTAGGAACTCAATATGGTGAAAGTTTGAATGGGTTTGTATGTAGTGTATCATAAGCTTGGTTTCAGAACAGAATGGAGGACCAGATCTTCAGCTGGTGTAAACTGGCTCAGCTCCATTGACTTCAATGAAATGCTTGTGAGCATGAGACTAACAAAACTGCACAAGCATTTGCACAAATCCCTTCAGCAAGACCAAACTCAGTCTTACTTGGGTCCTGGGTTTCTTGTTTTGGGCAGAAATTGACAACTATCTGGAATCAAGCCAACCTCTATGTTGGATTTGTGATATGGACAAATGGGAACTAGTAAGTAAGTGGAAGTTAATGAGAATTTTCCTGGAGTATTAAGGAAGCAGCTCAAGTAAACAATTGCAACTTTAGGCCCTTTAATCTGCAACTAGATCCATGTAGACAGCCCTTTGTGCCCATGTGGAGCCTAATTGACTTTAGTGGGATCCACATTGGTGCTGGGGCCACCAATGTTACCCAATGGAAGTATCAACAGGGTCATAGTATGAGCTAAATGGTATTGCATATTAATTTGGAAAGCAATTTTAAAGCTAGGAAACTAACTAGGGGACATATAGCATGCCAACTTTTTACTAATGAGCTATAACATCAAGACTTTACATGTTCAGACAGAAAAATGGCAAAGAAATAGGAAGTTAAAAAATATAGACTGATATCAGTGGGAATACTGTTGCATTAGTACTGCAGTTACGATCAACCAATGCAAACCTTACCTGGTTTACTGCATTACCATACCTGGCTTAATGTCTTATCTTTGTTGAACGAGAGGCTAATGTAATCCACTAGGGAAAAAACAAAGGTATTATCTAAACATCAAAGTCAGCATGTAATAGCTGTAATATAGTTTTATAAAAAGACCAATCTGGTTTCATCTTTATGGGACAGATTTCCCAGAATTGGGGCCAATTCTTCAAAATAGCTCAGTACTCAACATGCTCAGCACTTTTGAAAATAAAGGTTTATATCAGCTCATATAATGTATATATATCATATATATGTAAATTTATACTCCCTCCCTCCCACACACACCAACTCTGTTCCTTATACAGAGGGGGAACCTGTACAAGCTGTTTTGGGTTTTGGCAGGTTGGAAAGGGAACGATCACCTCTGTGGTATGTGCCACATTTCATCCAACCCTATAGAGACCTTTTCATGGGTTCTCTTTAGGGTTCCGGTTCCACTTGATTCTCCATCCCACCAGAGTCTAGGTAAGTTACATTGTGTCCCCCTCCACCATTTGAAAATCCCCTTCAGGGTTCTGTTCAAACAACATCTTTGGTTGAGGGAACTCCTAGAAGATTGCTGGGAGTTTGGCTCAGCACCAGTGGAGAGACAGGAAGCCTTTAAGTGGCAGTCCCTCTCCTCAGGAGGATTCTTCAAAATCTGTGAGTTTAAGGGTTAGAGCAGTAAAATAAAGAAATCAATATTGTTTAGATATGAAAAGTACTTTTTAGTCGAAGGATAACTGGAAAAGGCTATAAATGAAAATGTGAAAAGCTCTCTGTTGCAAAGCTAGAATGTCCAGGAGCTAAGCCTTCATTACACCAAGTGAGAACAGGAAATGGCTGAAAGGTCAGAAAGCACTGGAAAAAGGCAGTTATCTACATGGGGAACAATTTTAGGATAATTGTTCCTTTCATTTTCCCTTGATGAAGAGGTTTGGAGGGGAGGTGGATCTACAAGAAGATATACGTATAGTAGAACCTCAGAGTTTCGAATACCTCAGGAAAGGAGGTTGTTTGTAAATCTGAAATGTTCGTAACTCTGAACAAAATGATATGGTTGTTCTTTCATTGACTTAATACAGCTTTGGAACTTTACTATGCAGAAGAAAAATGCTGCTTTTAACTATCTTAATTTAAATAAAACAAGCACAGAAAAAGTTTCCTTACCTTGTCAAATCTTTTTTTTTTTTTAAACTTTCCTCTTTTTTGTATTTAGTAGTTTACGTTTATCACAGTACTGTACTGTATTTACTTTTTTGTTGTTGTCTCTGCTGCTGCCTGATTGCATACTTCCAGTTCCAAATGAGGTGTGTGGTTGACCGGTCAGTTTGTAACTCTGGTGTTCGTAACTCTGAGGTTCTACTGTATTCTGTTCCATACCTCCTGTTTTAATCCTTTCCCCCCACTCCCCTCTCTTACACTAAAGTGGTCCACAGAATGAATAAAAGGAGAACCACTAATCTGGGAAATTATAACCAACTGAGCAAACGAGTAAAGTAAATGACAAATCTGGGATATGGACAAGCAAATCCTCCTTACTCTATAGACTGCATTTACATGGAACAGAGTTTGTGAACTGGATTTGTGGAATGCTGATTTCAATCTGCCTGTCTAAAGTAGCTACTGTGCACCCACATACAAGTACAAATGAAAATTAAGAACATAAAAAATATTCATTGGTGTTAAAAAACCTCTTTTACCCCATGTGCTCATGCGAAGGATGGGAGATGAGGAGTCCTCTTGTAAGTGTTTACACAAATACACCTGTAAATAATTTAAACCTGTGTGTAATTGTCTGGGATAAATTCTTGCTCCCTTTTCAAAGCTTGAGTGAATGGGCTTTACACAGGGAAGAATTGTCATCCTAACCTGGAGCCGGGTTTCAGAGCAGCCACTATGTGGCCACTACAGCAGTGTCTGGGTTATAAGAGCAGCTACTGCTTGCTCTGTGTCCACTAAATAGTTTTCTAATCAGTAGATCTGTGAAGTTTATAGATTCTCCGCCCATTCCTTGCAGAGAACTGGTGCAGAGCAGTGTTGTAGGGCACTTAGAAAGCACAGGTTTCTTTCCATGAAGCTTCTCTACCGCCTATCCCTCGTGTAGCAGGAGAGGTTACTCACCTTGGGCAGTAACTGGAGTTCTTTGAGAAGTGTATGTGCCTGTGGTGCTCCACTTTAGGGGAGCATTCATCCCTGCACCTTTGATTGGAGATTTTTGATAGCAACGCCTGTTCAGCCCACGCATGTGTCCTACCCATCCTCGTGCCCTGCACTGAGGTTATATAGGGCTATGTGGGCAAGCTGCTCTCAGTTCCTTCTCTATCGCAAACCCCATAAAGACAGCTCCGAAGCGTGGGAAATGGGGTGGATAGTGGAGCACCCACAGGGACACATATCGAAGAACTCCAGTTATTGCACAAGGTGAATAACCTCTCCTTCTTCGAGAAGTATCCCTGGGGGAACTCCACTTTAGGTGACTCCCTAGCAGTAACCCTTTAAGAAGGTGGGAGTTTAAGAACAGAGTCCACCACTGAAGAAAGAACTGTGTTGCCTACTGCTGCATCTGATCTTGCAGCATGAATTAGGGCACAGTGGTTGGAAAACGTTTGCACCGAGAAACATGTTGCAGCCCTGCAGATTTCAGCAACCAGAATGTCTTTGAGTAGAGCTACAGACGTAGACTGTGCAGTCACTCTTACGGGAGGTATCAAGGCTCCTTCCCCATTCTGAACTTTAGCGTACAGATGTGGGGGCCTGCATGAAAACTTCTAAGCTTAACTACCAGCTTAGATCTGGTCCATTGCCACCACTCCCAATGTGCTAATTCCCTCCCCCGGGTAGCCTTGAGAGACACTTCACCAATTCCCTGGTGAATACAGATCCAAACTCCTTGGATCTTAAAACAAGGATAAATTAACCATCCCCCCTCCTCCCTTCCACGAACTCCTGGTGGATCAAGATCCAACCCCCTTGGATCTAAAAAACAGGGAAAATCAATCAGGTTCTTAAAACGAAGGCTTTTAATTAAAGAAAAAGGTAAAAATCGTCTCTGTAAAATCAGGATGGAAAATAACTTTACAGGGTAATCAAACTTAAAGAGCCCAGAGGACCCCCCTCTAGCCTTAGGTTCAAAGTTACAGCAAACAGAGGTAAACACCCTAGCAAAAGGTACATTTACAAGTTGAGAAAACAAAGATAAAGCTAACACGCCTTGCCTGGCTGTTTACTTACAAGTTTGAAATATGAGAGACTTGTTCAGAAAGATTTGGAGAGCATGGATTGATGTCTGGTCCCTCTCAGTCCCAAGAGCGAACTCCCACCAAAACAAAGAGTACAAACAAAAGCCTTCCCCCCCACCAAGATTTGAAAGTATCTTGTCCCCTTATTGGTCCTTTGGGTCAGGTGTCAGCCAGGTTACCTGAGCTTCTTAACCCTTTACAGGTAAAAGGATTTTGGAGTCTCTGGCCAGGAGGGATTTTATAGTATTGTACACAGGAGGGCTGTTGCCCTTCCCTTTATAATTATGACAGGAGGTGTGACCTCAGCTAATCCATAAAAGCAAATACATCCAAAGATCCATTTAGAAAGTCTGTGAGTGGAGACAGGTGCTCCCTCAGACCTATTTGCAATAGAAACAAAGAGCCTAGGGGACCTCCTCAATGGCCTAGTTCTATCCAAGTAAAAGGCTAATGTCCTCTTAACATTTAGTGCAAGAAAAGCAGACTACTGCGTAGACTGTGGCTTAGGAAAAAAAGAAAGGTGAATAGTTTGGATGATATGAAATTCAGAGGACTCTTTAGGTAAGAACTTTGGATGAGGTCATAAAGATTACTTTGTTCTCCAAGGAAAAGGTAAGGGAGCATTGGCCATTAGAGACACCCCCACCCCAACCTTTAGAGCAGAAGTGATGGCCACCAAGAAGGCAGCCTTCATAGACAGATGTAATAGTGAGCACATAGCTAAAGGCTCAAAGGATTGTTTCATGAGACAGTTAAGAACTAGGCTGAGATCCCAAAGCTATGTAGAGGCTCTAATCTGCAGAAAAAGATTGATAAATCCTTTTAGGAATCTCGCTGTTGTTGAATGAGAAAATCTCCCATCAAAGGTTCAGACACACATGCGCACCTAAAGTGGAACATCCACAGGGACACCACTTAAAGAAGAACAACAGCACTTCTACTGTTTTTTAGCATTTTTCTTGGGTACATAACTTGTGGGAGAATGGTTGGGGGATCAGACCCTAAACTAAAGACACTTTATAGTTAAGGCTGGGATTTTCAGAAGATCCTATGGGAGTTTGGTGCCCAAATTCCATGGAAACTGAGTGGGATATGAGTGCCTAACTCCCTTAGGCTCCTGTGAAAACCCCAAGTTAAGTGATTAACCCGATCACAACTCAGTTCATAACTATGCTTTACTCTTTTTTTATTTTCTCCCTCCGTTTCATAGATTTAAAAATTTTCACATCTGAACTTCTCACCTTCATAGCTCTCTGCGTTAGCTAGACATTGCACATTATACCATACATTTGCGCTGAAATAATCATCCTATGAGAAACAGAGGGAAATACATAATTAAAATAATTGCATCCATTTGTGATGTAATTTTTCTGTACATAAATAATAGCTTAGTTTGCATTAAAGAATCCTGCAAAGACACTGGAGGGTACAAGGAGGGTTGGGCTTGATCAATAATGTAGATAAGAATAAATACAGGTTGATGGGGAAAGAGGAGTTGGAGAATATAGCCATTTCCTGAATCTCCAAGTCAGGAATAAGCAAGGCCTGAACATAAAGCTGTTGGAGGTGTAATTTTTCAAACAACATGTGAAACCAAAGCCTTGATAAGTGGTAGTCATTAAAAGATCCCATGATAATGCTACTCAGTGTCTACAGCCAAGTTCAAATCTGAGAAAGTAAATTGTGCGTGCCTACAATTCCCTCTGCTGTATTAAGCAACAGAGGGTCCTGTGGCACCTTTGAGACTAACAGAAGTACTGGGAGCATAAGCTTTCGTGGGTAAGAACCTCACTTCTTCAGATGCAAGTAATGGAAATCTCCAGAGGCAGGTATATATCAGTGTGGAGATAACGAGGTTAGTTCAATCAGGGAGGGTGAGGTGCTCTGCTAGCAGTTGAGGTGTGAACACCAAGGGAGGAGAAACTGTTTCTGTAGTTGGATAGCCATTCACAGTCTTTGTTTAATCCTGATCTGATGGTGTCAAATTTGCAAATGAACTGGAGCTCAGCAGTTTCTCTTTGGAGTCTGGTCCTGAAGTTTTTTTGCTGTAAGATGGCAACCTTTACATCTGCTATTGTGTGGCCAGGGAGGTTGAAGTGTTCCCCTACAGGTTTTTGTATATTGCCATTCCTGATATCTGACTTGTGTCCATTTATCCTCTTGCGTAGTGACTGTCCAGTTTGGCCAATGTACATAGCAGAGGGGCATTGCTGGCATATGATGGCATATATAACATTGGTGGACGTGCAGGTGAATGAGCCGGTGATGTTGTAGCTGATCTGGTTAGGTCCAGTGATGGTGTTGCTGGTGTAGATATGTGGGCAGAGTTGGCATCGAGGTTTGTTGCATGGGTTGGTTCCTGAGTTAGAGTTGTTATGGTGCGGTGCGTGGTTGCTGGTGAGAATATGCTTAAGGTTGGCAGGTTGTCTGTGGGCGAGGACTGGCCTGCCTCCCAAGGTCTGTGAAAGTGAGGGATCTGGTGTATTATTCTTAGTAGGCTGGCCTAACTTAAAATGTTTTTGTGAACTGTTAGGCAATTGTGGTGTTCTAACCCAGAAATTTAAAATATTTCTGTTGGTTTTTTTTAAATATTAATTCACTGGTGTAAAGTGATCTCGTATTGTGAACAAGTAAAACAAACAGAAAATTAAGAAAACTGCTTTTCCAAGATTCTCACCCTTTCAAAGCCGCAGAAGCTTGGTTTGGTGAACTAGGGAAAAACAGAAAGCAAAAAATTAGTAATACTAGTATGTGATCATGTAATTAAAGATTATCATAATACATGTGCACCAGGGGATTAAATTAAGCCTTAATTTTGGTATTTACTAAATGTTGAATGCTTGACTTTGCAACTTAATAATGTTCTTTTAGCATAGTTTTTTGCATATAATATACATATTAAAATCAATAGGGGAGGGCATTTCTTGGCAATTCATGAACAATAATATTAAGCATATTCAATTTCTGCAGCAGTCATTAACAATCAAGAAATGCTTTTCCTATCAGTTATTAAATATGTTCATGATTAACAGAAATGACAGATGGGTTTTAGCTCCAGAGTTCAGATCCCAATTTGGTTTTGAATTTCTTCAAGTTATTGGGACATTTGAATCCATGGTTTTGATTCAGGCCTATCTCCAATATAAACTCATTGAAAACCACTGGCTATCCAGTATGCAATAACAAGTTGTAGAAACATGTACAGTACAAATTATTTAAAAGTTAATAGGATTTGTTTTGACAACTTGTGATTAGGAGTTTTTAATTATATAAATATTTTAGTTACAGTCAGTCTAATTTTATTCTCATAGCTTCATTTTATAAGTATATAGAAGCACATGGAGCCAAATTCTGTTCGCAGCTACACCTGCACAAATCTCTATTGATTTGCTCAGGTGTAAATAAGGGCAAAATTTGGCTAGTGACACGTACTTTGAGTTTTAAACAAGGTAAATTAGTAATCACATCAGGCCAAATCATTAAATCTTAATCCATAAATCCTTACTCAGACAAAATTACCATTTAGTGAGTGAGTGTGACCTTCAGAACCACCAACGCCAACTGACAAAGAGTTCGCTGTTCTGTAACAGTAACTCCTACCAAACCTGATGCACTCACTACACCTAACACACTGCTTTCATGGTATTAATCCATAAGTAGGGTTGTTTAAGGTATTAAATGAAAGCAAGTGACACACTTGTCATTAATATCATTGTGAAATGTATGTACTGACACTGTATAAGGAGTTATGTATACATACTGAAGATATATTGTAAAGTCTGTAACAAGGCAGAGATGATAAATGGGTTTTCTGCCAGACGAAGCATGCCTATTCACCTATCCCTGTCTCTGATGTAAATTAAGCATGGTGAGGCAAATACATTCCAAGTCATCAGAGACCTGTGAAGTCAACAGGAAAGGAGCACACAGGAAAATGAACAATGGGTGAGAAGTGTTTTATCTGAGGTTGTACTTCAAAAGAATACACTTCAAAGTGCTTTTCTGGATGAAGACCAGAAGGCTCAGCATCTTGCAGCATCAAATTCTAAGTGATCAACCAACCTTCCACTTACCACTAGTGCTGATCAAATGAATTGGCCTTGCCACGGTACTTGTGGCACAGCCAATCATTTGCAAAAGATGGATCCAATTCTTTTGCTATGGTGACAAAGCGACTCTGGTGAACCCATACATATGTGGGTTTCAGAACATATAAGTTAGCAAGTCCATTAAAAACCCTGCCTTCAGAATAAGAGTAAAGGAACTTCTTGTATGGATAGTTTAAATTAGATGAAACAAAAGAACTCTTCTGGCATTAAAGTTTATTAATCTAATAAATAGTTAAAAGGAGCATGACTAAATGTGCTACATTTCTCACAAAGCATTTTTACAACAAGATTACTCAACAAATTAACTATTATGCTGTGGGACAGTTGTATGTCCTTATTCTGAATTTTAACAATCCTGAATCTTCCTTTATTCCGAATTTCCTAATCTCATGTTAAAAGGCTGAGAAAAAGGTAGTCACACAAATTAAAAATCTCCTTTACTATATTTCCATGAGGACTGCTCTAAAAATAACTGCACAATTGTGCAAACTTTTATTTGTCTTACGCTTTGCAAATATGCCTTAAAATGTTACTTAATTTATAAGTAAACTCACATACATTTAAAATCCTTCCAGTTGGATAGCGTAGATCTTGACTGATGAAAAGGCCCAATGTAGTGAGGATTATTAAATGATTATTCGTTAAGATTATATTCACAAGTGAAAGGCCAGCACAGTCTTATGGAAGAGAAAAAACAGCATTATGAATAATCACTGCTTTGTTTGTTTTGTGCATTCACACATCTGTCATGACTATAGTCTACAACACGCAAGCCAAAGAATCACTTAGCCATTCAGAACATTTGCGGGTATCATTACAAGTGCTTGGTTCCCCTCTGGATTCAGCATATAAAATTAAAGACATTTTTACAAATCATGTATGTTTTAGAATTTGACATGAACGCCATTTAGCTGGCCAGCCTGTACCTGAAAATAAGGCCAAAAGGATAGGTAGTGTGGAATTAGGGTTGTTTTTTTGCTGCTTCAGAATAGCTTCACAAACCATACATCTTTCTTCCCATAGGAACTGATGATTCCTTTTGCCTTTCAGGTTATAGCACAGTAGGGTTACCATACGTCCGGATTTTCCCGGACATGTCTGGCTTTTTGGGCTCCAAATCCCCGTCCGGGGGGAAAGCCCAAAAAGCCGGACATGTCCGGGAAAATCGGGACATGCCGGGCCGGCCGTGCGGGTGCTCGGGGGCCGGGCCGGGGGTCGGGCCGGGGACTTGGGGGCCGGGCCGGAGACTTGGGGGCCGGGACGGGGGAGCGGGGCCGGGCCAGGGGCTGGGGGCTCGGGGGCGCCGGGGACTCGGGGGCCGGGCCGGCACTGGCGGCTTGGGGGCCGGGCCGGTGGTGCCAGGCCGGGCCAGGGGCTCGGGGGACGGGCCGGCGGTGCCGGGGGCTGGGCTGGGGACCGGCGGTGCGGTGCCGGGGGTGCTCGGCCGGGGGCCCGAGGGCCGGGCCCCCGAGGGCCGGGCCGGGGACCGCAGTGCTGGGCGGGCCGGGGGTGGTCGGCCGGGGGCCGGGCCCGGCACCCCAGGGCCGGGGCCAGCCTGGGCCGCGCCTCCTCCCCCCACACTCCCCCTTACCTGCTTCAGGCTTCCCGCGACTCAAATGTTCGCGGGAAGCAGGGAAGGGGGCGGAGACTTGGGGGTGGGGGCAGAGTTGGGGCGGGGGCGGGGCCGGGTCCCCGTGGAGTGTCCTCCTTTGGGAGGCACAAAATATGGTAACCCTGTAGCACGGACTCTTTAAGAGCTTCCTAGGCCAGCTCAGCACTCACCCAGTACTTAAGTACTTCTTATCTTACAAAGGACTGGAAAATAGCCCTTTCCAGAGCACACTTTCCACTCCAGTTAGCTTGTAGGGACCACCATGGCAACTCTGTAATGTCCTTGTCTTCAATCTGACAGGGTTCAAAGCACCACCTGTGATATTTACCTTTTCTCTTGTCTGGTTTGAGAATGTGGTCAAGCAAGGGACCAAGACTGTTTCAAATTAGTTTCTACTACTTGCCACTGATCTAAGCAAGCCTTCCTTCTCTATGCATGCCTGCTATGGATTTATAAGTTTTGATTTTATTATTATTTCTTAAGCTTTTTTGTTTTATTATTGACAATTACATACACATTATGCTATATTTTGATGTAATTCAAGATGATCTCTACTGACCTCAAGGGGAGCAAATGTGGGTAGAAATGGGTCAGGGCACCCCACCACGGTTCTGTCAACACAAGTCTAAGTGCAGACTTGAGTCTCTCACATGACAGTGTAATGAATGTACCACCCAAGCAACCAAGAACACTGCACTTGTTAAATTATTAAGAAGAAGAAGGAATTACCATCGTCTAGGAGACTACACAGGCTGTCTGTCATATTGAACCACTTTGTATCTCGAGATATAAATCCAGAATTGGTAACTCCTAAATAAATTCCTACAAATAAAAAAAAAAAAAAAAAAAGAAGAAGATTGATGTAGCAATGAAAGGAAAAAGGACAATCTAAAAGCAGATGTCTCACAATTTGTAAAAGTATTTTCTGGTACAATCATATGAGGCCAAATCCTATACTCTTCACTCTGGAAAAACTCTCACTGACTTCATAGGATTGATTATAGGGTTGGAAATGCTGTCTTCTATTGATCACTTCAATACAGAAGCTTCTGTGTAACTTTTGAGTGAATGACAACTGAGTAAGGACTCCGGGATCTGGCTACAGATATCAGAGATGTTTGAAACTCCATTATCTTTGGTTTTGAACCACTTTTCAGAGCTTTTAACTTGAATTTTGGGGCTGAAACCCCAAAATCAAAAATAAAGCTCAGTTGAAGCTGCCAAGTTTTACCTGTTTTCATACTGTGATTTGGAAACCACAATAAGGTTCAGATGTTGACTTTCCAAATCAATCCGTACCACATAGTTTTGATATGAAACCATAAATGAGACTCCTATTTTATTTTGAAATGGAGACTAGAACTCATTTTAAGGATTCGCAGACTTTTTAGAAACACAGACTGAGCTGTGATTTTTATTTATTAAATGCTGTCTGTGCTCAATGCACCTGCCCAGATGAAGGTCCAGACTTACAGTGGTGCAGATTTCTTCCCTGATTTTAACTAAGCACATCTTGCTTTTGAGGGATATTGTTGAAAGTTCAGGAAGCATTTCAATGGAATGAGAGTAGTCATTCAGCACAGAGGTAAAAAGGGAAGACGGAAGGGTGTATCTAACAAGAGTGAAAGATGTACACATTGAGTTTGTCATGAATTATTGAAGTGCCTGGTCCCTTAAAAGGCAGTTTTACCATTCACTTTTATGGGATCAGGTTTTTCCTCAGCTGAGTTTGACCACTGTCAGTGTTTGTGATGAAAGCTTGGAACAGCTACAATAGATATTTCAATGGGAATTCCTATAGGTGTCTCACTCTGTATTTCAAGCACTGTGTTATGATTTCATTGAAATTAGTGACTGAGAAACTACAAAAAGTTTCAGATAGTGTTTTTGTTACCCAAAACTCTGAAAACTAATGTGTAAATCTTAACAAAACAGGCTTTATTGGAGTTCTAGTAGATCATCTGGCTCTGAAATGCTGTGACATTAATGATTGTGGTCATGAGATTTCCTTTTCCCGTCCTGGCCAAAAAGCAGTAAGTGCAGAGGAGTATGGAAAGTTTTAAAAAGAAAAAAAAAATTGCAAAGAAATTATAGATTTGGTTTAGTTTTAGTTTGGGGAGAAGTTTCAGGCTTTGCTACCTCATGAAATAAAAAGTTATTTACCCTACAATAACTGGCTCTTCAAGATGTGTTGTCCATATATATTCCACTTTTTGAGTGCATGCACCAACTGCACTCTAGATGGATTCTTTTAACCAGCATTGTCTGTTGGGGAGTCTATGCCCTATATATCCTTATGCCTCTGACTGAAGAGTGGTGTTGCCCCAACCACCCTTCAGATTCTTTGCCCCATGAAATCTTGATGTTAACAGACTCTATAGCACCGAGTATGGGGGAGAGGTTGAGGCAGATTCTGGAATGTATTTAGTCTAATCTATATATAGGGACATGTATTGAAGAACCACAGCTACTGTAGCATAAGCAATTGTTTCTCCTTTGTTGCTTGTGTATATACAGTATATATTTCACTGCTAGTGACTCACAAGCAGTGATCTAAATTATAGAAGGTAAGTACTCAGAGTCTACCTAAATGATGACCATAGGAAAACTCTGCCAAAGTCTGCATCAGGTCTGGATGTTCCATGACAGAACAGTGTTGGATTAATATGAGAACTAAAGGCCATGTTTATTACTCTATAAAGTCTATGATTGGTATATTGCTCAGAGAGGCAACAGAAGTTGCTTGTGCTCTCATAGAGTGGGCTATGACCCTTAATGGTGGGATTACAGAAGCCAACTCATAGCAAGGTTTGATACAGACTAAAATCCAGTTTGAGAGTCTTGGAGTAGAAAAGACCTGGTCCTTAACCCTATCTCTATATGCTATGAATAGTCTGGGGGATGCTCTGAGTGGCCTCGTTCTATCTGTGTGTAATAAGAGGCCATCTAATGTATGCAGTTTTGCCTCACCTTTTTTCAAACATGGGTTTGTAAAGAATATTGGAAGGTGAATAACTCGACTTAAATGGAAATCACAGATCACTCTTGGTAGAATTTTTGGGTGAGGTCTTGATGTCTTGTCTGTATGAAAGGCTGTACATGAGGGCCTGCCATTAAATCTTGTAATTCCCCCATCTTCCTACTTGATGATATTGCTACCAGGAAATCTGATTTAACAGAAAGATGAAACAAAGAGCAAGTAGCCTTGGGTTCAGGTAGAGGTCACATCAGCCCTGCTATGACTATATTTACAACCAAGAGAAGGATAGGTCTCTAACCGGGGGGAGAGGGGGGTGTGGGAGGGGGAAGAAGAGGGAGGGAGGATTAGACCCTCATAAGCCCCTTTAAGAATCTAGACATGATGGGACGATATAATGTAGCATATCCATGAATTGGAAGGTGGAGTGATCACATAGCTACTAGACGAACAAGCTCATTGATAGTCCTGAATTCTTTAATTCCAGAAGATAGTGTAGAATCTCAGTTCTGAAAGGTGACAATTAAGTCCTGACAGGCCCATTTTATAAATCTCTTCCACATAGCAGAACATGGGTGCCTGGTAAAGTCTTTTCTACTATAGATAAGGTTGTCCTGGGCTTCAAACAAACATGCTCTGATGCGGTCAACCAACTAACATCCATGCCGCAAGATAGAAAGTGCATGGATTGGAAGGCAGGACTTGGCCACAATACTGAGAATTAGGTCTGGTAGTAGAATCAGTATTTAGATGGAGAGGTTTCTAAGACCTGAATACCAAAACTGCCTTGGCAACCATGATTATCTTGATCGAGACCTGCTTGAGCTTCCTGAGAATTCTTGGTTTTAATGGAATTTGGGGGGATGTATAGCAAAAGTCCAAGGACCATGGCATCCGGATTGCTTCTGAAATGGATCCCAGGCTTTGCCCCCCATCTGGAGCAGAAGCCATGATAATTCCTGTTCTCTCTGATGGCAAGAAACCGATTTGAGGAATTTGGTTAAAATCACATTGTCATCTATGGGCCATGTATGGTTGTCTGCTGAGGCAATATGCAATCATGTTCTGTATTCCTGGTAGATGCACTGCCCTCATGGTGATTTCACAGTAATTACGTAAGTTCCAAAGTAGTGCAGGCTTTTGACATAGTGAAGTGGATCTTCCGTCACACTTGCTAGTTTATATAAAACATGGCTGCAGTAGTTGTCTGTCATGTCTTTTATAGTGAGGCTCTTGAGGGTTGAAAGGAAAACTGAGCATGCTTGACAAATGACTCAACTCCAGGACATTTATGTGGAGCTTCTCCTCTTGAGGAGTCCATAAACTCTGTGTTTATAGTCATCCAGATAGGCTCCCCGAAGGTGGAAGCATCAATCACCAGCCTTAGATGGAAGAGGAGGGAGAATGGAACCTCATTGCAGACTTTTGTTGGATCCATCCACCATTTTAATGATGACTGGAGTCATGGTGGAATACGTACAGCATGACAAGTTGATGTTTGCTTGGCTGATATACAGACTTCAATGACCCTTGCATACAGTACTGGGGAAGTTTGGCATGCTGAGCTATGCGGAAGAGAAGAATGAGGGGGGATTTGATAGCTGCTTTCAAATACCTGAAAGGGGGTTCCAAAGAGGATGGCTCTAGACTGTTCTCAGTGGTAGCAGATGACTGAACAAGAAGTAATGGTCTCAAGTTGCAGTGGGGGAGGTTTAGACTGGATATTAGGAAAAACTTTTTCACTAAGAGGGTGGTGAAGCACTGGAATGGGTTGCCTAGGGAGGTGCTGGAATCTCCTTCCTTAGAGGTTTTAAGGTCAGGGTTGACAAAGCCCTGTCTGAGATGATTTAGTTGGGGATTGGTCCTGCTTTGAGCAGGGGGTTGGACTAGATGACCTCCTGAGGTCCCTTCCAACCCTGATATTCTATGATTCTATGAAGGTGCAGGAAGCCATGTGGCCCAGCAGTCTGACGCAAGTTCTTACTGATGTCCTGGGCTGAACTCTTAGATGGTAACATAGGTCTAAAATGGCTTGGAATCTCTATGGTGGTATTCTCAGAAATGCTCACAGTTCCACGCGCAGGGCCAGGTAGGCAGGCAGCGCTTCAGAGTCTCAATGCATGGATGAGACGCTGGTGTAGAGAGGAGGGGTTTACATTCATTAGGAACTGGGGAAACTTCTGGAATGGGGGGAGCCTATACAGGAAGGATGGGCTCCACCTAAACCAAAGTGGAACCAGACTGCTGGCACTAAACATTAAAAAGGTTGTAGAGCAGTTTTTAAACTAGGAGATGGGGGAAAGCCGACTGCTGCAGAGGAGCATGTGGATCGGACAGAGACTTCTCTTAGGGGAGAGTCTAATGATAGAGAATCTCCAGGTTATAGTCAGGAGCAGAGAGTGGAAGAGGATAAAGTATGGGCCAGATCAGATGATAAACATTCACATAAAAAAGAATCTGATACATCAGAAAAGGGCAGACAAATAAACAGTGACAAGTTTTTAAAGTGCTTGTACACAAATGCTAGAAGTCTAAATAATAAGATGGGTGAACTAGAATGCCTTGTGATAAAGGAGGATATTGATATAATAGGTATCACAAAAACCTGGTGGACTGAGAGCAATCAATCAATGGGACACAATCATTCTGGGGTACAAAATATATCGGAAGGACAGAACAGGTCGTGCAGGGAGGGGAGTGGCACTATATGTGAAAGAAAATATACAATCAAACGAAGTAAAAATGTTAGCAAATCCGCATGTTCCATAGAATCTCTATAGATAGAAATTTCATGCTCTAATAAGAATATAACATTAGGGATTTATTATCGACCACCTGACCAGGACAGTGATAGTGATGATGAAATGCTAAGGGAAATTAGAGAGGTTATCAAAATTAAGAACTCCATAATAGTGGGGGATTTCAATTATCCCCATGTTGACTGGGAACATTTCACTTCAGGATGAAATGCAGAGATAAAATTTCTCGATATTTTAAATGACTGCCTCATGGAGCAGCTGGTACGGGAACCCACAAGGGGAGAGGCAACTCTAGATTTAGTCCTGAGTGGAGTGCAGGAGCTGGTCCAAAAGGTAACTATAGCAGGACCACTTGGAAATAGTGACCATAATACAATAGCATTCAACATCCCTGTGGTGGGAAGAACATCTCAACAATAGGGTTACCATACGTCCGGATTTTCCCGGACATGTCCGGCTTTTTGGGCCTCAAATCCCCGTCTGGGGGGAAATCCCAAAAAGCCGGACATGTCCGGGAAAATCGGGACAGGCATGGCTGGCGGTGCTGGGCCGGGGGCCGGGCCGGCGGTGCTGGGCCGGGGGCGGGGCCAGCGGTGCCGGGCCGGGCGTGCCGGGCCAGGGGCCAGCGGTGCTGAGCCGGGGGCCGACGGTGCCGAGCCGGGGGCCAGGGCCGGGGGTGCTGAGCCGGGGGCCGGGACCGGGCCGGTGGTGCTGAGCTGGGGGCCGGCGGTGCTCATCCGGGGGCTGGCCCAGGGCCCAAGCCGACCCAGGCTGGAGACGCCGGGGGGGCCAGACTGGGCCGCGCCTCCTCCCCCCACCCCTCCCTTACCTGCTTCAGGCTTCCCGCAAATCCAATGTTCGCGGGAAGCAGGGGAGGGGGCGGGGACTTTGGGGAAGGGGTGGAGTTGGGGCGTGGGCGGGGCTGGGGGCAGGGCCGGGGCACTCAAAATATGGTAACCCTACTCAACAGCCCAACACTGTGGCATTTAATTTCAAAAGGGGGAACTATGCAAAAATGAGGGGGTTAGTTAAACAAAAGTTAAAAAGTACAGTGACTAAAGTGAAATCCCTGCAAGCTGCATGGGCGCTTTTTAAAGACACCATAATAGAGGCCCAACATCAATGTATACCCCAAATTAAGAAACACAGTAAAAGAACTAAAAATAAGGCAAATAGAAAATTTGGCAGTGTTTATGCTCCTAAGTGCAAGAATGTAATAAGAAAAGCCAAAGAGGAGTTTGAAGAACGGCTAGCCAAAAACTCCAAAGGTAATAACAAAATGTTTTTTAAGTACATCAGAAGCAGGAAGCCTGCTAAACAATCAGTGGGGCCCCTTGATGATCGAGATACAAAAGGAACGCTTAAAGACGATAAAGTCATTGCGGAGAAACTAAATGGATTCTTTGCTTCAGTCTTCATGGCTGAGGATTTTAGGGAGATTCCCAAACCTGAGCTGGCTTTTGTAGGTGACAAATCTGAGCAACTGTCATGGATTGAAGTGTCACGAGAGGAGGTTTTGGAATTAATTGATAAACTTAACATTAACAAGTCACCGGGACCAGATGGCATTCACCCACGAGTTTTGAAAGAACTCAAATGTGAAGTTGCGGAACTGTTAACTAAGGTTTGTAATCTGTCCTTTAAATCAGCTTCTGTACCCAATGACTGGAAGTTAGCTAATGTAACGCCAATATTTAAAAAGGGCTCTAGAGGTGATCCCGGCATTTACAGACTGGTAAGTCTAACGTCTGTACCGGGCAAATTAGTCGAAACAATAGTTAAGAATAAAACTGTCCGACATATAGGAAAACAAACTGTTGAGCAATAGTCAACATGGTTTCTGTAAAGGGAAATCGTGTCTTACTAATCTATTAGAATTCTTTGAAGGGGTCAACAAACATGTGGACAAGGGGGATCCAGTGGACATAGTATACTTAGATTTCCAGAAAGCCTTTGACAAGGTCCCTCACCAAAGGCTCTTATGTAAATTAAGCTGCCATGGGATAAAAGGGAAGGTCCTTTCATGGATTGAGAACTGGTTAAAAGATAGGGAACAAAGGGTAGGAATTAATGGTAAATTCTCAGAATGGAGAGGGGTAACTAGTGGTGTTCCCCAAGGGTCAGTCCTCGGACCGATCCTATTCAACTTATTCATAAATGATCTGGAGAAAGGGGTAAACAGTGAGGTGGCAAAGTTTGCAGATGGTACTAAACTGCTCAAGATAGTTAAGACCAAAGCAGATTGTGAAGAACTTCAAAAAGATCTCACAAAACTAAGTGATTGGGCAACAAAATGGCAAATGAAATTTAATGTGGATAAACGTAAAGTAATGCACACTGGAAAAAATAACCCCAACTATATATACAATATGATGGGGGCTAATTTAGCTACAACAAGTCAGGAAAAAAGATCTTGGAGTCATCGTGGATAGTTCTCTGAAAATGTCCACGCAGTGTGCAGAGGCGGTCAAAAAAGCAAACAGATGTTAGGAATCATTAAAAAGGGGATAGAGAATAAGACTGAGAATATATTATTGCCCTTATATAAATCGATGGTACGCCCACATCTCAAATACTGCTTACAGATGTGGTCTCCTCATCTCAAAAAAGATATACTGGCACTAGAAAAGGTTCAGAAAAGGGCAATTAAAATTATTAAGGGTTTGGAACGGGTCCCATATGAGGAGAGATTAAAGAGGCTAGGACTCTTCAGCTTGGAAAAGAGGAGACTAAGGGGGGATATGATAGAGGTATATAAAATCATGAGTGATGTGGAGAAAGTGGATAAGGAAAAGTTATTTACTTATTCCCATAATACAAAAACTAGGGGTCATCAAATGAAACTAATAGGCAGCAGGTTTAAAACAAATAAAAGGAAGTTCTTCTTCACGCAGCACACGGTTAACTTGTGGAACTCCTTACCCTGAGGAGGTTGTGAAGGCTATGACTATAACAGCATTTAAAAGAGAACTGGATAAATTCATGGTGGTTAAGTCCATTAATGGTTATTAGCCAGGACGGGTAAGGAATGATGTCCCTAGCCTCTGTCTGTCAGAGGGTGGAGATGGATGGCAGGAGAGAGATCACTTGATCATTGCCTGTTAGGTTCACTCCCTCTGGGGCACCTGGCATTGGCCACTGTCGGTAGACAGGATACTGGGCTAGATGGACCTTTGGTCTGACCTGGTACGACCTCTCTTATGTTCTTCTGTTCTCTGATGGTAGATAAGCCACCATTGGTGTGGAGTAGAGACTGGCTCTTATGAGGTTTATATTTTTTCCAGTCACTATTGATTTGTCTTTGTTTATTTCCAGTCCAAAGAGAGATGCAGTTTGCTGAATGGAGCCCACAACTTGCTGGTATAATTTCCCATGAATAAGCCAATCAGCCAGGTATGGGAACACTTGAATTGATAGATTTCTGAGGGAAGCTGCCACTACCATGAAGCACTCTGTGAAAACTGGGTGCTGCTGACATGATGATTGGAATACTCTGTACTAGTTATGATATATCTTTGGAGGGCTGGGTGAATCATGGTATGAAAATAGGCATCCTGAAGATCAAGAACAGCATATTAATTGATCAGATGAAGGGATGAGATAATAGAGGCAAGGGAACCATCCTGAACTTGAGCTTTTGGATGAAGGTGTATGGTTGCCTCAGGACCAGAATAGGTTGTAAACTTCCTTTTTTGGAGGAATATGAAAATAGTGAGACTAAAAATCCTGTCCCCTATACTCTTGAGGAACTTCTAGTACTACTGCAAGACTGAGAAGTGATTGCACCTCTTGAAATACCATGCTGTCATGAGATGGGTACTTGAATAGGAACAGGGAATGTGGGTGAGGGTTTGCAATTGGATGGATGAGCCCACCTGTGACAGGGTGCATAAACCCTGCAACAGGCAAGGAGGAGTTAAAAAGCAGCTTTGGGTGCAGGCAGCCCTGCCCCTTCAAGGCATGCCAGTCTTGGAGGAGGAGCCTTAAAAAGGGAAACACCCAGTTCAGAAGGGCCCAGTCTGATGAGATGGGCAGACCTCTCACCCTCAGCTCCCAGAGAGGAGCACAGCAAAGAACCATGCTACCTTTGGTTACCCATGAGCACAGAGAGTAGGACAGACAGCAGAAGGATCTTGGCTAGACAAAGGAGCTGGTCCTGTAGTTCATTTCTTTAGTTTAGTCTCCTTTCCTTTGTTACTTTGAGACCTGAGATTAGGGACTTGACACCAAGGCAAACATCTGCTGAGAATACAAGCTCTTTGAGGAGAAGTTGGGTCAACGTAGGAAGTAGTCCACAGAAAAAGCAAGAAGTCTGACCAGACAGATGTAACCACCTGTTACTAGGGTCCCTGAGTTAGAACCCAGGCTAGAGGGAGGGACCAGGGTTTCCCTACAGCCTCACAAAGAGACTAGCATGAAGACCCCTGTAAGCAGTTGCTCTTACTGTTGTCCCACTCCCTGGCATCAGGGCACTATGTTGCAGGATACTTCACTTCTAACACCCTCTGGTGGCCACTTCCAGACAGAGACAGGCTATCATGGGGCCAAGGATCTTTTGTGGCCTGGCCCTCCAGCCAGGTCACTTAAAAGTTCTAGCCCTTCTGGGATAACAAAGGCTCAACTATAAATCCAAATAAAGCCAAACTAATAATTTTTCTGTCTCTCTGAGCTACTCTAAAATCTTCTGCTTTTGCCCTTACACTTGCAGAATTCCTTCTATTCTTCTTCTTCCCCAAAAGGATTCATCCACTGCCTCCTTTCCCCGTGGACTCTGGCAGAGAGTTCATGGACCTCAGAGGTCACCCTGCTCCTTACAGGAACTAACCTGCTTCCTGTGGGTCTCTTCCAGCCTGACCTCCCCAGGCCCTTCCCAGAGCAGAAACTCCCTTTGCTTCTCTCTTCCCTTAGACTGAGTACACAGCTCTGATTAGGCAGTCCTCTTTTGATCCCCTGCAGCTGGGATTAAGTCTCCACCCCACTCAGCTGGGACACAGCTTTCTGGTCACAGGCAAAGCTGAGCCCAGTATGCCTTAAAAGGTCAGCCACCCTGTGAAAACCCCAAACACAAGGTGCCAGAAAGTCTACTGGGCCTGGACCTGAGTTGTTGACCTAGTGTGAGGTCCTGGGAATACTGAGTGAAAACCCTTGTTTACCCAAAAGGGCTGAGACCAAATGTAAGCTAGTCAGAGGGCCGAGCCACATTGCAAAGACTACCAGTCTCTCTCATTTAGAAGGTAGATGTTGAGTAATTTTTCTTTCCAAACAAGTCCAATTTTTTGGGCTGTGGTTTTCAGAGTAGATTTTGACACTGATGTGTCCTCTGATTGGCTGCTGCAACTCCCATAAATGAATATAAAATTTCTCAAATCCCAATTGAGAGAATGTGATAGCAGAAGTCTGCTCTCTTCGATGTTGGAACCAGAGAATCAGGCATCTGCAAAGACCTCACCAAGGTACTAAAAGTCTATCATTTACTGGTAAAGTTAGACATCCAGGAGTTGTCGTTTGGAGAAAGTCCAGGACTTTGTGTGATTTTTCTTGAGCCACCTCAACAGCAATTTCCAACGTATTGTCAATTCTCCTCAAAAGGTCCTGGAATGTTTTGTCATCATCTGGGGTGGCACTTGATAACTCAGGCATTAATGCCTCATCCAGACTTAATGAGGACAAATGTATAGGGGCCAGATGGTCTCCAATCTAGGAATCCTCATCCAAAACTCAGACAGTGAGATCAGGTAATGAAGGCATAGGATGGGCTGATGATGGATACCCCTTTTGAGGGGCACAATTGGGTCTAGCCCTGGATTGGGCTGCTGGTTCAGGTCTTTTTGTTCAAGTTATTCCCCACAGAGTTCAATATGGCCAAAGGTACTGGTAAGCATAAGGGACTGGTAGCCAAGGAAGAGAGCTCCAGGGAGTGGTGTCCATACCTATGCCTATGATAATAGGAATCAACCCTAGAATCTCTCCCACAGGTAAATGTTCCTGAGTACCTTGACCTTAGCAATTTAGCTGATGAAGGCTCTCTACTGTCCTCAGACTAGAAGAGGAAAAAGAATATTCCTCTTTAAGAGGAGAGGCAGTACCAGTAGGCTTGTGTGGAGCCACCACAGAATGTTTTAGTTCACAGAGAATGCACTCGGTACCATAGTTGGGACAGTGGCCAGTACTGGCAATGGTGACTTTACCACTGGTAACAGGGGGGAGTCCGCTACTGAGGAGACTGATAGGTCTTTGGATACTAAGTAAATCTTTGGTACTAAATATGACAGTGCCTATGATAAGCAAGCTGCCATTGCCAGTACTGGGGTAGAGGATACCGGAAGAGTCAGTACTGGGGACATCAGTACCAGATGCCTTGGCACTGAGGCATCATTATCAGGTGATCTCTTTAGCACCAAAGATGAAGGTTCTGAGATAAAGTGACTGGTGCCTGAATGAGCACTGGTCAAACCTTTTTTGTCTCATGAGCTATCCTTGGCCTCTGATGCTCAAGAAGCTTAATGGGCCTTAGAAGTAGAAGGACCCAGAGAAGGAGTTCTGTCTTTTTCCCCTAAAAGCTCCTTCTTCCTACTGCCATCCAATGTTTTCCTAGAGGAAGAGAACAAATCCTTCAGCACAGGAACATCAGAGACACAAGTGGAAGAGGCAGCAGGAGCACATTCAGATGAGAGTGCTCAGATGTTTCTGTTCCTGGAAACCCAGGATCCATGATCAGAAGAAGGATGCATCATTCTCTCCATCAGAAAAAGTTTTAGCTGAGCTTCCCTGGCTCTTTGGTTGTCTTTGAACGTGACTTACAGCTGGCACATCTCTCCCGTGATGTGCCCTTCCCTTAGACACAATAGCATCTAGGATGCCCATAGTTTAAAGTCACTATGGCCTTATACAAAGGGCAATTCTTAAAGCCTGGGGTTTATGATCAAACAAAGTGACTGAACTCAGTGCTGAAAGTACCTCCCCCAAGCAAAATAAAACTAGTTTCCTCACAAAGAGATGAAAGGAAATGCTATAAAAAGACAAACTATACTAATCACTAAGTATGTGCTTACTACGACTACCTACGACTATTCACATATACAGAAAAAGGCCACACAACTCAAAAAAAGCTCAGACACTGCAAGTTCTGACTGACTTGTAGCCACAGATGGTGAGAAGGAACAGATGGATGGAACAACTCTTTATGCCCTCAGTTGGAGGCACGAAGACACATAGGGTGCAAGTGCGGTCCCAACAGACACTGCTGAGCAAAAATATTCATCTTGACAACCAACACTGGAATATATGGAGGATACTTGCTGGAGGATTCTCTGCACCTTGAGGTCTTTAAACCACGATTTGAGAACTTCAATAACTCAGACATAGGTTAGGGGGTTGTTACAAGAGTGGGTGGGTGAGATTCTGTCTCCTGCATTGTGCAGGAGGTCAGACTAGATGATCATAATGGTCCCTTCTGACCTTAAAGTCTATAAGTCTGTGAGTCTATATGCAGACAAGCAAGTGCAAAACCACCTCTCATCTCCTACCACTTGTGAGACTACCTGTTTCTATGCTTCTTCCTATGCCTGAAACAGATTCCCTGATCTAGTATGCCTTGCAAATCCCTATTCAAAATCCATTTATTTCAGCAAGGCTTTCACTCATCCCTGCTCTCAGACCTCTCTTCATAATCCTTTCATCTACTCTATATTATGGTTTGACCACAATGGACTGAATCTTGAAGTCTATACTCAGTCAAAACTCCCATGTATGCCAAAAGGAGTTTGATTTGAGTAAAAATGGAGTAAAAAGCGAGTAGTAACTTCAGGATTCAGGCCAATATGTATTAAAAAAAACATGCACCATGGAATTGCTAAGAAGTGTCAGGACAGGCAGGCAGGCATCTGACTGTCACTAGAGCAGGAGCAGTCTGTCAGAACTACCAGGCTGCTGGGAGTATCCCGAACAAGGTAGTGATGTTGAGCAGACTGGGGTGGCTATATTGTATTAGCAGCCTCTATACCTGCCTTGCTGTCACCTAGTTAGACCCTGGCTTGTTGATTGGCTGGACCCTTAGGACTCACAGATAATTATCTCAGGTGATGTGTGAGGTTCAGAACATGCAGGCTCAGGGATGACTCATCAGACTCAGAACACTCATCACAAGAAGTGAGCGAAGACAATTTTTAAAATTGCTCAATCATTTTGCTTTTCTGTTGCT
This sequence comes from Malaclemys terrapin pileata, assembly GCF_027887155.1. Classification (NCBI taxonomy): domain Eukaryota; kingdom Metazoa; phylum Chordata; order Testudines; family Emydidae; genus Malaclemys; species Malaclemys terrapin. Next base: position 123,071,587 of record NC_071508.1, read on the forward strand.
TCCCTTCCCTCCTGTCCTACCTCTATTTTGTTAATTTGGATTCTAAAATCTTTGGGTCTGTGAATTTATCATTTTACATGTCTATAAAGCAACTTTGATACCAATGGTGCTATATAAATAGTAAATAAATAAAACCATTTTGTCCGTCTCTAAAATGGATTAACATTTGGTTTGGTAGCTCTTCCCATAATGGTGTGACAGACCAGATTACCCATAAACTCTTCAGCTTTTTCCAACAGATACAGCTAAACAATAGTAAGTTACTGAATATCTCTATCTTTACTTTGGTTTTTGTTTTACAAGATTACTGTTAAGCAAGTTTGTGCTGGTTTTACTTTTCAGCATTTCCTACATCGACCATTAGATGGCAGTGCTCACTTTTATTTGCATCTCAGTCCTCCTCTGTCTGAGATATTAAAGCTAATTTCACCATACTGTACAACAGAGTATAAGCCTTGGTCTACACTGGGGGGGAGGGAGGGAAAATCGATCTAAGTTACGCAACTTCAGCTACGTTATTCATGTAGCTGAAGTCGACGTACTTAGATCCAGGGCCGGCTCTGGCTTTTTGGCTGCCCCCAGAAAAAAAAACAACAAAAAAAAAAACGGGGCAGCCAGAACAGCAAAGCAAAAAAAAACACAAACCCACACCTGCGGCGTGGCCGGAGCGCGGGTGCAGGGGGACTGGCTGGGGGGGGAGGGGGCGGGAGCGGGCAGGAGAGAGAGAGAGAGAAGGGGGCGGCCAGGGCTACAGCAGGGGTGCTGCCACACGGCCCCTCCCGCTGCACCGCCTCCTGCCGTGAGGGCTCCTCTCCGGTCAGCAGGGAGGGAAGGAAGAGGACTGCCCTGCAGGGCACTCCGGTTCTCCGTGCCGCCGCCCCCTACAGGGCGGATGGAGCGGAACAAAAACAACAACAAAAAAGCGTCCATGCTGCCCTAGGATTGGGCAGAATGCCGCCTCCAACAATCTGCTGCCCCAAGCACCAGCTTGCTCAGCTGGTGCCTGGAGCCGGCCCTACTTAGATCGACTTACCGTGGTGTCTTTACCATGGTGAGTCGACTGCTGCCGCTCCCCCGTCGACTCTGCCTGCACCTCTCGCGGTGCTGGAGTACAGAAGTCAACAGGAGAGCGCTCGACGGTCGATGTATCGCGTCTAGACTAGATGCGACAAATCGATCCCCACTGGATCGATCACTGCCCACCGATCTGGCGGGTAGTGTAGACATACCCTCAGAGTGATTGTCTAAATGTGACCAAGTTTATCAGGACCAAAAGACATCTAATAATAGAAGGTCATACTAAAAATCAACCAATGGTCCATCCTCCAGCAGGGGTTCATTGCTGGCTTCTTCAGGGGAAGGTTTAAAACCTTCATAATTCAACTAAGTGTGCAACACTACCCTATTGGGAATTATTTTCCTGAACCCAAATGATGATCAAAATATAACTGGGAGCATGATACATTAGACGGGGTACTGGACTGGGGGACAACTTTGGTTTTATTTCCAACTGTACCATCAACTTGCTAAGTGATTGTGGTCAAGTTACATCACTCCTCAGTGCCTCAGATCATTTTTACAGCTGGTAATCTGAGGCACTGAGACCCACAAGTAATTTATGTATTGCGTAAAAAAGCATGTCAGAGTGCCCTCTTCTGGGAATGAGCAAAACAAAAGTGGCCAATTAAGACTTTTCTATACCATTCATTAGGTCAGGTGACAATCCTATTTCCTTCTTTCTCCTCTAAACAGTGCTGGCCTTTAAATCTCTCTGAATGTCTCAGATAATTTCAGTTGCTTTTTTCCAGACCTCTTCTCTTTCTGCTTTGCCTTTTTGAAATGAAGGGATGCACCCTAAATTCAACAGTCAAAGCGAGGCGGTATCATTGATTTGCATAACCGAAATATAGTATTTTTGGGAGGTTTCTTTTTTCACCTTTTGGCTGTGATTGCACACGGGGCCAGACAATGTCACTGACCTGTCTAATTTTGGAAGGGAGGGTACAGATGTTTACATAAGGTAATGCGAGAGGTTCTATTTATTTCAGAACCAGGGAGAATATGTGAATAGTACAAACTGTTTGATCCAACTTACGTTGCCTTGCACTGGTCTACAGATTTATGGTGAATATATTCAAACACACAGATACACAACTTACCATGTACTGTATCGTTGCATATAAGAGCAATTACTGCCACATCATTAGCACAGGGGCATTTTGACACTGTGATATTTATTACATCTGGTATTAGAACACCAATTTCAGTAGAGCCTATTGGTTTGCCAAGATGCCACTGAAGAAGAGGCTCTGCGGAAGAAAAAAGTCTAGATGTTTAAAATATACAAAGCATGAATACACTGCATGTTTATTTAACCATCCTTGCCACTTGTCCTATATATTTCATGGATAAAGAGAAGACAAATGTAATTGGTTATAAGAGACTAAGTAAGAAATGAACCTAAAGTGGCTTCACATTTGGAGTGCAATAGAGAAAGAATGTGCACGTGGACGAGGACATATGTAAGGGCTTGCCTATACTACAGAGGTACAGCTCCGGCACTGCAGCTGTGCTGTTGTAGGATAGACACTTGTTACAGTGGTACAGAAGGGATTTCCCCCCTCACTAGAGTAAATCCACCCCTATGAGAGGCGGTAGCCAGGTTGATGGAAGAATTCATTCAAAGGTTTATAACTTGGTGTGACAGGATGCTATCAGCTGGGAGTGAGGGCTGCAGGGAAGCCGGTCTTTGCTATTAGCCTGTGTTGCATATTCTTGTGAAGAAAGAGGGAAATAAATTCACACTTTGGTGAAAGATAAACGGCATGGTGTACGTTTGAGATTATGAACCATCTGAACTGGCCAGGCAGTGAGGTTCACCAGGTAGTGACGGAGACACCCTGTGACACTTGGCCAAATTCAAGTAGATTTTCACAGGGTCAGGAAAAAGCACAAGGGATTGGCCTGACACAAAGGCTACTCCCATGCCAAATTTTAAATCTCTGTTCCAAAGCAGGGAGGCTCTCAGATCATTTCGAAGTATTTTTTAACGGAGAAAAACATATTTTCCTCTTAGCCTCGTTCTTGGAAACAGCTGAACTATATTGGCTGAAATAAAAAAAAAAAAAAATCAGCCTGAGGCAGACACCAGGCATAGAAAACTTCAGCCCAAACCACTGAAATTTCACAAAGTTCTAAGCAACTGAAAACAGGAGATTTTTCATGGGAAGTATGGGCAACCTTAATTAGGCAGTGTTGCCAATAATAATCATGTTACAAGACAATAGTCTTGACAAAGAAATTAGGAAGACTCTTTAGCTTGCTCTACAGAAGGGACATAGTTTTCTAATAAAATTAACTGAAAAAGGTGCACTGATCATCTTGTTATATTTTTCCACAGACAGAACTTTTTAGATGAACTCTATCCTGTACTGAGGTTGTACAATAACTATATGAATATGATTAAGGCATTAAGGCAATTTAGCATGTGTAGAAGAAACTGATTTTTAAAGAATTTTTTTCAATTTTCCCCTAATGGTGTCACTAAAGGGCAGAGTTAAGGTTATTTGTGTGCCTTAGCAGTATGTTTCCATTTCTTAAAATGTTTAGATTTAAGTGTAAGCTTAACTCCGACTAATATCATCCTTAACTGCATTTTAACAGGGTATTTAAAAAAAAAATTCTACATGATTCTCTCTTTCTAAATGTATCTTACCTCTAAAAATATCTAGTAGTGTTCCTTCAGTAGTAAACATGTTTAATCTATGATGCATGGTGAATCTTACAAACCATTCCTCTATTGGAGCAATATCTGGTTGAACATAAAGTGAATATAAATGGACAGCATTTAGAGTCTTCTAAAAACACAACAGAAAAGTGATTCGCACAGAAGGTTCTTTGTTCATACTTCAGTCTGCCTTCATACAATGGTTTTCCCATAACTTGAATCCACCCAAACTGAATAACTTCCCATGACATTCCTGTTTATAAAAAGAACCAAACAATTCTGAAGCCTTATTCAGCGAAAACATTCATTGAAGTCAATGGGAAGGTTTCTTAAACAAGTGCTGTAAAACTGAGTAAAGTGCATCAGGATCTGGCCCAAAGACTATTCGTTATGTGACTTCATTTCTCAACATTTCACATAGCAAGGTGACATAATACATAGAATATATAAGATGAAGTATATTTGGATTTTTAAAAAGCTAAAGATACAGTGTCTCACTGATTCCTAGTCAAAATATTTATCTGCATTATCTTGGATACAAACACTGCCGCACAGAGTGAAAAATTGCTGAAGGACCAACAACTAGGAAACTGCTCATATAGCTGCGGGTCTATCTAGTCTGACATGGGTTTATTTAACATCTTTAAATAAGTGGAAGTGGGAGTAAACCAAATAATGAAATTAACAGATTATATTAATCTGTTAATCTAGGGGGGAGGGATAGCTCAGTGGTTTGAGCATTGGCCTGCTAAACCCAGTGTTGTGAGTTCAGTCCTTGAGAGGGCAATCTAGGGCAAAATCAGTATTTGGTCCTGCTAGTGAAGGCAGGGAGCTGGACTCGATGACCTTTCAAGGTCCCTTCCAGTTCTAGGAGATTGGATATTAGGAGGAACTGTGAACAACAGTGACAGCAGAGAAATATTCCTAGATATGTTAGAAAGGAGGACAGAACATAACAAAAAGTTTCAGATTGGGAAAGTGAAAACCAATACAGAGGAGGAAAACCAATATGAAAAACAGATACACAAGGCAGGGAATGAACATGGAAAGCCACAACTCTATAAGAAACAGAGGTGATAAAGGAAAACAAACAGGAGTTTCCAATGCAATATGCCAGTGTAATTTTGTCTACGAAGTCATGAAATCTCAACCAGGGAGAAGATAGTCATTGGCAAAGGTTATTCAAAAATAGGTGCCTAAAATTAGGCACCTAAATAACTCTGGCCTGATTTGTTAAGTGATGAGCACCTTCAGCTGTCACTGAAATTCATTCAGAATTGCATAACTCAATATCAAAAAGATATTAAAAATTAAATGAAGGTGAAGAAAATAAAAATTACTAGATTTGTAAGGAAAGACTAACAAGGCTAACTATTTACAGAATGGGTCAGAGATTACTATATGAGGACATGATCTACAAGTATATGAGGGGGGCCAAGAATGAAAAGGACTTATATAAGGTGGTACAAAGCAGCGGTGTAGCTAGGACAGAAAAACTAGGTGGGCCCTGGATTTCGGGTGGGCAGGCAATGATGGGAGGGTGAGGGAAGGGGAACAGGAAGAACCAGGGAGTGCAGGAGGGATTCCATGCCCTGGAGTTGGGGGGGGGAGGGGAGGGAGGGATAGTTGGCATGAAGGGGAGGGACCACAAAAAGGATCCAGTGCCCTGGGGAGGAGGGCAGGAGGGATGGGGGAGTCTGCCTCCCCCCACTCCCTTTCCTGCTCAGCAGGCACCTGGGGTGCACAGGCTGTGGGGTGAGCCCATAAGGCGGGAGAGCCCACTGGGGCTCAAGCTCCGCCCGCCCCTCCCAATCCCAGCTCAGTGTCATGTCTCTCTCCTGCCGGTGCTGCATGCAGCTGTCCCAGTCTCTGGCCCTAGGGCTAGCCCCGTCCCCTCCCCCCATGAGGCAAAGAGCAGGTAAACCTAGTAATAATGGGATGAAATTAAGAAGAGTAAAACTTCAGTTGAAGTTGAGGGAGAACATGGTGATAGTGATATGTATGTAACTAAAAATATAGTTTTTACCTGTATTATATGTAATATTTCTTCTGGGGATATCAATAGTCCAGGTAGACTGACTTTCTTCCTTTCATTAAAAAAAAAAAATCAATGAAATATTTTATTTCTCTATGATTCTAAGTTACACATTTTATTTTGCCCTTTTTTCCATTATTTTCAAAGGGTGTCAAAACTTTGGATTAAATCATCTGTGATGAAATGGAAGCACTGCAATCACACAGGCTGCTGTCAGATTCTGTCTTTTACGGTATTCTCTCTTTTACGGTACTTATTCATTGTATCCACACTTTATATCTATACATGGATGACGGATAAAACTCATTGAAAAGAATAAGCATGATTCCATTCCTCACCATGAAGCCATGGCAGAGTGAGCTTGGCCCCACGAGTAATTACCCAGGGTTCCAGGTGGGCTTGTAAAGCCCATGCTGAAGCATGCACTGCTATGGCTTCCTGCTCCAGTACCCAAGTTAGCAAGATTCAAACTAGCTCAGGTATGCCAGCTTGCGCTGCAGTCACCCCCTGGGGTTACAGTATAGTGGTACAACTTGTGTGTAGAGATAAGGCCTCATTTAAAGTTCTGGGGATGGCTTGAATAGGTAGTCACAGCAGGACAGGCATTCAGATCTGATTCAACACTGCTGAAATTTCAGACACTCATCAATTGATGTCCCAAAAATGGAAGAAATAAGATTGTATCATACTTATTCTGGGCTGTAACCCACTATTCTGAAATGCCTGCAAAGCCTGAACAAAGCATGGGGAAGAAGGGTGGCATCCGGAACCTGTTTCTTCTGGGTTTAGCGCTTTAATTCCTATCTGCCATTAAAATGGTGCATTCAGAATAGCTTGAAACTTTGAAAGGTTGCAGCACTTCCTTTCTCTGTGCAGATAAGGCTCTGGCATTCCATCCAGATCCCAACCCAGTGCATTTCCTTCTCAATTGGTTTGCAGCTTGGTAGTCTTTTGACTTGCTGGCCTGTAGTTAGCTCTTCTAGCTTCTCTTGAACGCTGCTTTACCTCCTGTTTCTCTGCCCATGCCTCCCTATGGCGCCGCCTCTCTCCACCTACCTCTCACATTCCATTCTTACTTCTCCAAATTCCGCACCTCATCTCTCAGAAATAGCCCAAGCCACCATGCACCTGACCTGACCGCTCAGCTGCTACTACCATTTCTCCCTGCTTCATTTCTGAACTATAGAAAAGTATCAGGAATGAAGGGGTTACACTGGACGCAACCTTATTTAAGTGCAGTTCTTCTGTATTTGTATCTAATTCTGACAGAAATGCAAAGGTAATCCAACAGCCTGGTAGGAAGGAAAAAGTGTTAAGTGAGAGGAACAGGCTAAAATTGCTTTTTTACACTGACCAGTGCTTGCCAAATTACTGTTTATCAAACATGTATTGAAAAAGAACAAAATGTTACCAGTTTCATTCTGAAGTAGAAGATCCCAGAATAGGTACTGTTGAAGATCTGAATGCTGGGAGCAAGCCCTGATGAGGTATATCGCAGAAGAAGCTTTTTTCTGTTCTCCAAAGTATCCTCCTGATTTACATTATATAAATGACAGCTGATTTTCTTTGAGGAGGAAAAAACCCACAAACTTTTAGCAGGGGAACACCTTTCTTCCCCCAACATGCTTCAGTTACCAAAATGATCAAACATTCAACAGGCCAGTTTAGGTGGATTAATTAGTGGGATTTGATTGCACATATCAATTTGCCCTGCAAATCAACATATTGTAACAAATCCATGACCAGCTAGGGCTTTACAGTATCACTACAATGCACATTACAGCCATGCTGAACTTCAGGTCAACTGTGGGCATAGGAATAAGATCCTCTAGTTCCAGAAGCACAGTCCCCTACCACTTGAGCTGAAGGAAAATCTTCATTAATAGTTATCAGGACAGGGTCAGTTGAAGAGTTCAGATTCTGTCAGTAGAGGTAATTACAATGTAATTAATTAAACACAAAACCCTATAATATTACAACTTTAATTTTCAAAATGTGGCCTCTATCTATCTGTGTGAAAGCAACTTCACATGCACCATCACTTCTATATGTAAGTTTTACACACTACAGCTATCATTTTTATGCACTAACTGTAAAAGGAAAACAAATTTGTGCAAGCAAGTCTAACAATCAGGGTCATCCAAATGTACAGGCAAATGATCAAAGCGATACAAGTGATAGTGTGCAAAAACTACCATTGCAAATGACTGCAGGTGCACAATTACACACCTATAAAGTACAGGCTTGAGTTTAAATATCAAGATCTGGCTGTAAGATTTTGAAATCTGGAAAGCTTGCCATTGATGCATGAGACAGAACAGAATGCAGTTCTGCAGTCAAGTAGCCTTTGGAGCTACAATAGTAGAAAATGCATATTTGCCTATGAAATACAAGTGCATACGACTCCAAATATATTTTAAAAAGAGGTACGGTGTATGTGCAGTATACCAATGTGCCATTTTTAGTGTCACATTGGTGACTGTGACGGGGCGGCTGCCCCTCACTGGCAGAAAAGGGGTTAAAAGCAGCCCTAGGGAGGCTGCACTGGAGGCAGCCAATTAGAAAGGGGCGGCGAGGAATAGCCAGTCATGACCCTGCAGGCCTATATAAGAAGGGCTGCAGACAGGGGAGCTAGAGAGAGCTCCTGGCTGGCTGCTAGAGTCTGGAGGCTAAGGCTTTACGGTAAGGGCAAAAGAGGGTGCTGGAGCTGCATGGGAAGTGGCCCTGGGACAATGGACTGCAGTTGCAACTGAGGGAAGTGGCTAGATGGAGATTGCAGGTCCCCCGAAAGTGGTGAACCCAGAGTGTGGTGCAGCTGGAGGGCAGCGTCATGAAGAGGACACTGTGGTCCTGGGAGTGACATGGGTCCAAGAGCAGAGGTGACGGTGGGAGAGACACCACCAGAAGAGGGTGCAGAACTAATTCCCAAGACAGCCAGTAGGAGGCGCAGCAGTGGTGAGTTCCACCCCATCACAGTGACCAAAGCTTGTGACCGAATAATCTGGATATTCTTCATATATCCATTATTCATCGGAAGGAATAGCTCTACTGGGATAATTCCAGACTATTGTTAAATATATCCATTAGTAAAAGTAAGCCAATGAAGAAATATCCAGATTATTTGGTCACTGAGATGTTAGGTAAAAGCAGTAATCCATTGCAAATCTAGGGGAAATTACCTTTTTGAATGATACCAGATCACTGCACTCTTCAATGCCATAGGTCAACTCTCAAATCTAATTTGTTACCGTGAGGTCATCATTCAATCAATCTAATGAGAATTATTTCACTTTTAATGAAGTCCTTATTATACATGACAGGTTTACACATATGGTAATACTTTCAACTCTTAAGAGGAATTAATCCACAGTCCTCGAATTATAATAAAATAGTAAACCACAGTGCTGTACTTTTTATCCATATGCATTGAACAATTACAAATATAAAGCTTACCTTGGGAACTTACCAAATTTTGTGAACCAAGGTACAATTTAATGACCTTGGGCTTTGGGCTTGCATCATCTAATGGTTCAGTATAGCAAGAGAAACTTGAATTCTCTTTCACTGAGGGAGACAAAAATATAGTTTAATCATTGAAATATCCTTTGTAGAAATGTCTGTTAAAGCTAAATATTAATTTTGGAAAGGAAAAAGATAATGTACTAACTTGTACTAGGTATAAGGAAAATTAGCAAACACATTGAAAAAAATTACACTCATCTATCAGGACCTGACCATAGAATCATAGAAATGTAGGACTGGAAGGGACCTTGATATGTCATCTACAGGGTCGGCTCTAGGCACCAGCTTAACAAGCAGGTGCTTGGGGCGGCCAAAGGAGAGGGGGCGGCACCTGCGGCAGTTCGGGGCGGCAGGTCCCTCACTCCCTCTAGGTGCGAAGGACCTGCCGCTGAACTGCCACCGCTGATCGCGGCTTCCGATCGCGGCTTTTTTTTTTTTTTTTTTTTTGCGTGGGGCGGCAGAAATGCTGGAGCCAGCTCTGGTCATCTAGTCTGGATGAGCTGAGGCAGGACCAAGTAAACAGACCAGCCCTGACAATTGTTTGTCCAACCCGTTCTTAAAAACCTCTAATGACGGAGATTCCACAACTTCCCAAGGTAATGTGTTTGAGTGCTTAACTACCCTGACAGGAAGTTATTCCTACCATCTGATCTTTGGTGCAATTTAAGCCCATCACGTCTCCCCTCATTCCTCTCTTCTCCTGACTAAACAAACCCAGTTTTTTCAGTTTTTCCTCGTAAATCATGTTTCTTAGATCTTTAATCATTTTTGTTGCTCTCCTCTGGACTTTCTCCAATATGTTCACATCTTTCCTTTAGCGTGATGCCCAGAATTGGACACAATACTCCAGTTGAATATCAGTGCTGAGTAGAGTGGAAGAATTACTTCTCCCATCTTGCTTACAAGACTCCTGCTAATACATCCCAGAATGATAGTCACTTTTTTTACAACAATATTACATTGTTGACTCGTATTTAGTTTGTGGTCCACTATAACACCAGTAACCTCATGTGACTATTAAAAGCAATCTTTAAGGCTCTAGTTCCTGACAAAATTCCAGAGTGCCTGCTCATTTTCAGGTATGAATTAGAAAAAGTTCTACAGAGCTCTTTTTGTCTGGCATTTCTACAACACTCCCCACAAGGGTATCTGAATAATGAACATGGTAAATTAAATCTGCATATTTTTGCCCATAATGGACATTCATATTGGGTTCTACTCTTTGCCAATCTAGGAGCTCTGCTTGGTTAGTCTGTGAGTGTGTGTGAGAGTCCAAGGACACTGATTTTGAATGAAATACCAGAGGCTACTAGACTGAGCCAAAGTCTGACTGCTTTGAAAGGATACGTCCAGATGCATCTTTTTACAAAAGCTTTCCTATTATAATGAACAACCACAAAATACTCACAACCCAACCAAGCAGGTATTATTTGGAAACTCTCACTAGCCATTGTTCTGGGCATTATCTGTCTTCTTCCAGCAGAATACAGTTTTCTCAGGGTGTTGTGGGTAGCTAGGTATTTTGTAATGAAGCTGGGTTGTGATCCATTGATGGCTTTGTAGAACAATGCTAAAACCTAGAAATTGACATTGAAAACAAATTGGGAGGGAGAGGGGAATGCAGAAATCTGTCGTGTGATCTCAATGGCTTCTTCTGCTGAAAAGACAGGCTGCTTCATTCTGCACGAGCTGGATGTTCTGTATTACTTCCACCTTCAACTCTAGGAGCAATGTTACATTAATTAGATTGGATGTGACAAATGCATGGATTGCTGTTGTCAAGTCTTCATCTTAAAGGAATATGCATAGTCTTCTAGCAAGCTGAAGGTGGAAGAAAGCATCTCACCTGTGTCAGTATCTGGGGATCCAGTGCGAGTGATGACTACTGGTATTATATAATCTTTGTAAGGCGCTCAAATGCTGTAGTGATCAGCATGGGAAAGAGATCAAATGAGATTGAACAAAAGAATGGTTTGGCCAAATGTGCATAAAAATGTTATGGTACCTCGCCACATGATACAAGACAGTGCATTGTAAGTCATCATGGGCCTATGGTACTGATAATTTCAATATTACCACTTTACATCTCTGAATGTGAGTCCGTAACTATTCTCCTGCACTGACTACCAGTAAGTTAACATAGAGCTATATCACAACTTGCCTTCCACATTATAAGTGATTCCTGAAGATAGATTAGGCATCTTTAAAATTGCTCCAACTGCAATATATAAAACCAGTGAGTCCATCTGTTTAAACAAAACAAAACAACCACCCTCATTTTATAATCTTAACAACATATTATGGGAATCTTATATCAGTTCTACAGAAACTGAGGCCATTTCACAAAAAATTATGCTAGAGACTTGCAAGACTCTTGGCTTCTACTCCCTTCTCTATCACTGGCTTTTTGCCTGACCTTGAGCAACTCACTTGACTTCTCTATGCCATACTTTTCCTTATTTGGATTACGCTACCCATCCTGCAATGTCCCACAATGCAATTCTCTCTTGTAGAGAGAATGCTGCAGAACAGGCAGTACTAACTAGTAGTTAGGGTCTATGTTTAACTTTTGCCGCTGACTAGCTGTGTGACCTTGGGCAAATCACTTCGCCTCTTTGTGCCTCAGTTTTCCCAGCTGTAGAATGAGAACTCTCAGGGGCATTGTGAGAACTAATATTTATAAACCACTTTGAGACCCTGGGATAGAAGGTGTTATATAAAATATACAGCATTTAACTATCAGGATTTCCCAACTCTTAATAATTCCCTTTGTCTTAATCTTTTCTTCTTCATGCTGTCCCCATTTGGCTCACTTTATTCTTGTTTTTGTGTGTATTCAAGACACTTCATTTCCTCTGAGTGCAGCTCTAAAACAGCGAGCAAAATAGACCCAGTCCTCTCTTCCCCCAACCCCACACTGGCCTCTTCACCATTTTTTCCCCATATGCATGGCTGAGCTGTCATGCCTATCTTCCGCAGCAGCCAATCAGCAGTTCCTTAACCTGGGACTAGCTTCAGGATTCTGAAGGATGGCAGTTGGCCTTCCCAACTGTCCCCTCAGATAGACAGCGGCAGCCCTTCTGCTCCGTGCTTCCATGAGCAGCAGGTATAGGGCTCTCAGAAGTTCCTGCCAGTGAGAACTGTAGTGCAGATCCCTGGCTGGCATGGGGCCCATTATGTTCACCCCCTTTCACATAGTTGACAACAGGCTTGTCTTAATTAATGTCTTTATTACCGAGTTAACAGGGAGCACAGGCTAATCTACATATTGGTTCTTATCCTGTAACACAGGCTGCTCCTGCACCAGGCCAGGAGCTGTTTCTTTCTGTTCATAATTAAAACAGACACACTGCATGACAAAGAGAGAGCTAAAAACTTAGGACAAAATTCTGCTCTTGGATCCACACGATGGCTCCCTCGACTGATACTCTGTTCTCTCTGCCTGCTCAAAGCCCCTTACTCTGCTCCAAGAGACTCTTGAATTAAAGAAAGCAAAATTCCTCACTTGGAAGGAAGGACAACTACAGATAGATTGGGATCACTAAGAAAGGAGTGAATCAATATTAAATCATCCCCTCCCCAGTCCACACAAGAAGGGGGATTGAAAGAGACCGGCTGAGTTTTAAATAACTTGATATGAGGTATGGGATTTCCTGATCTGCTCATGAAAGTTACTGAGTTCATAGGGTGATTTCTTACACCTCTTATCAAATGGGAATAATTAAAAGTGAAATGCAAACCCAAAGTCTCTCACATTATATATTTTCCCTCTAAACATGCCACCTTTCTGTAAAGGTGCCCATCTTTATTCTTGTATGGTTGGAGAATAGAGACCACAACATCAGTGTGAGCACTTAAATCAGTGATCAGGGCCAGCTCCAATGTTTTTGCCACCCCAAGCAGCAAAAAAACAACAAGCCACGACTGGCTTTATAAGCAATTGCACACACTGCAGCAGCTACTTCAAAGGATGATGAGTCCCTTGACAGGGAAGGGTAACCTGGTGCAGGGAATGGCATCAGGCTCTGCAAACTTGAATACATCTAACTTATCCAAATAAGTTGCTAATGCGTTCTTCCCCTATTTTGGGTTGCGGTTCATTCCCCCTTGTTATTAATATTAATTGGGTTGACTATCTAGTTACCTTTGATATTTGTATTGCTCTTATTCTTCAGGCAGTACTGTACTCTGCAGAGTATTATTGTGTCTCTGCCTTCTCTGATTAGGATTTAAATCCTCTTTTCTAATTCAAGCACTGTTCCCTACACTTCTGGTCCCAGATAAGGAAAAATAAAAAGGAAAACAAACTATCAACCCCACCTGGGCTCAGTATATAGTCCTGGTACTTTAGGGAAGTGTCTCTAGCCCCTTTTGGTGGGAGCCTGGGGTGGGTAGGTCTGTACTCCTCTCCAGCCTTCTGAGTTGGGTTGCTGCCTTTTCAACCCTGTCTCCAGTTGGAGCATGAGCTGCAGGGTTGGAGGGGTGGGGCTAGCTGGGCCCAGTAGTTCCCTTTAACCCCTTCCATCCCAGTGTAGGGTTTGTATACTTCAACACAGCCAGGTAAATTGATCTATGTAAGATTTTTTCCAAAGTTTACTCTACAACTAACTCTGGTACATCAACCATTGACTTATTTTGTGCTACCCCAGAATAAGTGTACTGATCACATCATATTAAAACTACTGTATACAATGGGATTTCCTTTAAGTTTAGAGTTTGTGGGCACTCAAATTGTCTCCTTGGAATAGAGAACAATAGCAGATGACTCTTCTCTCACACTTAGATTGTAAACTCTTTTGGACAGAAACTTTTTCTTCTGGTTATCCTGTCTCATGAATATTTTCAAGAATTAAAAAAAAGTTTTCCCATCCCAAATCTGGAACGTCAAAATCTTGAAAATGTTCATGATTGAAAACTGAAAATAAGAGTTCAGTTTGGGTCAATGTTTTGTTTTGATAATTGCAAAACATTTTCCTTCTATTTTGAACATTTTTCTTTTTTCCTTTAATTTTTTCCAAAACATTTTTTCAGTCTATTTAATTTAATTTCAAAACAAAACCAGTTTGAATTGGAAAACTGGAATTTTTCATTTAGGAAGCATCAAAGCAAAAGGTTTAGACAATTTTGATACTTTTTCTTCAAGTTGGGAGATTCACTGAAACCAACCCTGTTTCAAAACCAGACAGATTTGCATTTTTTGATAAAAATGATTCGCTGAAAACTTCCCAACCAATTCAATAACATAGTTATGTTTTTAGATTGTAAATTCCTTGGGCAATACAAATAATGCCATAGTTAATTAAACAAAAAATTCTGAATGCAGAGTGGATGCCCTTAAATTTAAGAGTGCTCTTTTTCAGGGAAGCACAGAAATTCTTCAAAACAAAATCAGAAATGGGCCTGAAATGGAACAATGGGTCCAAAAACTCTGATCCTGATCCAAGTCCAAATTTAATTTCTCCTGCTCTCTCTTCTATGAGCCAAACTGGAACACTGTCTCCAAACATCTCCCAGCTTTGGGATTACCTGAACTTCGTGTATCAGACCCTCCAAGATTGATACACATCTCTTTTCCTGCCAGAATGATCATTAAACAAAGATTTCTTTGGGGACCTGTCTTCTCAGACATAAATCCAGTTGTAGATATTATGGATCAAGAGAGACTGATTGTTGCTAGCCTATTTCACCTATTCATAGTAGAGAAACCAGCCCAACCTGAGCAAATCTTGAAGACACGCACCTGTACTGGAATTCCACAGCCAGAGCTAGGAGGCTAATTTGTGTGTCCTCATTTAATCTCCATTACAAGAGGCTATAAGGCTCTGTCTTGCACTGCTGGGACTGTTTTATTTAGTCTAACACCTCCGACCACAAGAGGTCTTGGATTTCAGCTCTGGCAGTCCCTATCATAATTCCAATACTATAAGTAGCTTAGACAAGAGTTAAATTTCTCTGCTGTTCTTTACAACAGCCACTGTGTAGCAGTAGAATACAACTATTTTTCCTCCCCACGAGAAGGCCAACATTTCAACAGACAGTCTCATACATGGGGCAGTGCTCAAACTTTCTCCTAGATTATAAGCCTTTGCCAGCAGGAACCATCTTTTGTGTGTGGGGTGGAGTGGGGAAGTGGGGTTCCTAGAATAATGAGATCCTGATTCAGGCATCTGTGCACTCCCACAATAAATACATTACAGACAGTACTACTAAGAAAATAGGTACACCATGAGAAGGCAAATAAAATAGCATGAAGGAGGGTGAAGAAAATAGATTTATGCTGCTGCTTGGCTAGGTTAGTGCACACGTCTCGAGCATTACACCAGGGAAGACGGGGAAGGGGTTGTTGTATGCTTATGTCTATAGCTTATACAAAACTTTATTAAAGAAGTGTGTTTCAAGAAGGACCTTGAGGAGGAAGATAAGCCAGGAAGGTGGTTCTAGGTATGGAGGCTCTGTGAATTGAAGGTGGACATGTCAGAAGGGGCTGGTCAGCCAGGCAAAACTCAAAAATGGCTTGAAAAAAATCAAATTAAATGCAATCCTCTCCAAAGAGGGCAGCAGATAAAACGTGGGGAAGTCCAGGCTAATGTAATGCGTAAAATTAAGTGCGGAGGCCTAAAACCCCCCCCCAAAAGACCATTCTCTCAGCAACATAAAAGCTGGTGATTCACATACATTACAGCAAGAAACATGTCTTGAGAACAAGCATTTTAATCATCATTTAAAATAAAATGTTGCACATGATCATCAGATCATCAGAGATATAAGAAAAGCACTTTGTTTTGTAAATAAGTCCTGGCCAATTGTCTAAATAATAATGAAATACTACTCTCTGTATTGTGGGAAGGCCTAGATGCCCCAGCCGTGGATCAAGGACTCGTTGTGCTAGGCACTTTGTAGACACATATAAAGAGAAGATGGTCCCTGCTCCAAAGTATATGATGAGAAACAACAGGTAGTTATAACAAACAGATGTGGAGGAATACAAGGAAACAGTGAGACAATTATGACTGGTGTAGTAAGCAGTGGTCACAGTACACTAGCTTTGCCATTAACTCCCCCCTACGACCATTTCACCAAAATACACTTCAGAACTAAACCTGGCTGTGGTTGGAGAATAGTGTTAAACTCAGCCTTGTGAAATACTCATAACGAAATGCGAAACCAGGCAAAATCACCAAGGTTTGGAGTTTTCCTGCAAACACGAAACTCGTGTAAGTTTGTAAACAGCCTGCAAATTGAGTACACAGGAGTTTATTTATATATTTATTTTTGAAACTGTGTAAAGGACACGGCAAGATGTGGCTGTTCAGCTTCGTGTTTTGGAGCTTTCAGTAGTAGATTGACACCTTACCTCTGGGTTGGAGTATGAGGAGATGGATTCTGTCCTACCAACTTGTGCATTGTTTCAATAGTGAGAACTCTTCAGTCTCTCGGAGTAAAAAAAGTCACTTAGTGCACTAAGCCATCTGATTTGACTCTGCAAACCTTTTAAGCACATGCTTAACTTTAAGCATGTGATTAGTTGCAAGGAAGCCAATGGGGCTACTCATATGCTTAAAGTCATTTGCTAAACTGGGGCCGGAGAGCTGACCCTTTTACGGGATGAGTTCCCTGTTTTATGCTAGCAGTTCCTCACTTTCATGAGCAACAAATTCACACCCATCCCATGCCTTTTTAAAATGTGCAGTAGTTTCCAAGTAAGGGTGACAAGTTAAACAATAAAACTGGGTAATAGAGCAATGAGAAATCAGTGGGACAGCAGAAGTACTGAGAAAACTGATAAGCAGCTCAACTAAAATTATTACTTACACAAAAAAGTGTAAAAATCCACAAATATTGGGCCTGATCCCACATTTCTTGTTACACCCAAATCTCCTGTTTAACACTAAAGGAGAGTTTCAGCTGTGCATGGAATGTGGAATCAGGCCCTTATTGTACAAAGAACAGAGTATTTTGCAAGTGGAATAAATGAAAAGACTTAAGAAGAGAGAAATATTATCCAAGTTAACTTCTTCATAGGAATCTATGTTCATTTGGCTTTTCTTCATGTCTTCTCAACTGTCAGACTGTTTTGATCTGCATTGTACAGTGCAAAGCACAGACAGTTAAGTTAATAAATGACCATCAGTTATATGGCCTAACTAAAAGTGCAACTTCTATTCATACTCATTTATAATATTATACTATATTCCACAATTTTGTGGCTAGAGAAATTGTAACAGGATCTATTCATTGCTGCAAAATCACTTATTTAAAAATAAAACAAATTTCTAGTCCTTAAGGCTCTGAAGAAAATCATGAAAAATTACTTGCCCCGTAAATTCTGACTCTGAAAATGAAAGATGACAATATTAAATGTCTTGTTGTAGTCCTATTGGTCCCAGGATATTAGAGAGACAAGGTGGGTAAAGTAATATATATTATTAGACCAAATTCTGTTGGTGAAAGAGACAAGCTTTCAACTTACACAGCAGAAGTTGGTCCAATAAAAGATATTACCTCACCTACCTTGTCTCTCTAATATAAAATGTCAACACTTAACTGTTACACTGCTGTTAATTTTAGCAGCTATATCCATCAAGTGTGCCTATCCCTAGCCCAACCTGCCTCCCTTGGTGGGGAATCTATTATTAAAATGACTCTCAGATGTCCCTGTGATGTTATTCATTTTTAAAACTCCCATTTTTAAATTTAAATGCTGCTGCAGAATATGCATTGCGTCTCACCAGAATGCAGCGTCTGAAGTGTCCCTAGTCTCCGTTTGCCATAAGATGGGAATGGGCAACAGGATGGATCACTTGATGGTTGCCCTGTTCTGTTCATTCCCTCTGTTCTGTTCATTCCTCTGTGGTGCAGCCTGAGACTGCTGCGCCCCCTTAACTCTCCAACCTGGGTTCTCTCTCACAATGCTTTGCTAGTGACAAGCAGCCAAGCCCCTCCAGGCACTGTTATCACTCAGCACAACCACATGTGGAGCCCCACACTCAGCTAGATTGCATGAATGCTCCCAGAGCCACTCCTGAATCACACAGAGAAAGGCATCAACCAAATCGCCCCAGCTCCCAGCCTTGTACCTCAGGAATATACCATTTATTAATTGGTACACCAGCCTTTGTAAACCTGAGCAAACACCCTTACCAAACATGTCAGGCAAACTCACTGGTAAAGATAAACAGTTAAACAAATTTATTGACTACAAAAGATAGATTTTAAGTGATATGCAAAAAGTCAGAGTTAGTTACCAAAAGAAAATAAAACATAAGCATGCAGTCTAAACTCTCAATCCTATTAGACTGGGCAACATCTAGATTAAGCAGTTTTTTCTCACCCCACTGGATATTGCAGTTCATAGTATACAGATTTCACTCCTGAAACCTGGGCCAGTCCCCTCTGTTGGAGTCTTCAGTCTTCTGAGTGTCCTTGTTTGTTGCTTGCAGCATAGGTGAGGAAGGAGAAAGGCCAAGCATGTGGCCACTGTTCTGTTTTATACCTTTAGTCCATGTGCTTGGAGAACACAAGTCCAGGCATGTCTGGTGGACACTGCAGAGTCACAAGGTGAAGCAATACCCTGGTGTGTCTCCTGTGAGTGAGTCACTGAATTGTACCTTCTCTGCTGGAGATGTCTGTTCAGCACCCACCCAGGTGTTGGTTACCTCCCTTGATATTGTCTCTGGAAAGCTAGTATCTTGGCACCTCCCAAACTCACAGTATATTTTAGTGACAACCATACAACACATTCTCATAACTTCATATGCATTAATGATATAAATATTTAGATAGAAAAATGATTTTCAGCAGATCATAATCTTTCCCTGGATAGCTCACATGGCCTGCTATATATGCAATATCACAATTTTATATAAATGAGGAATATGGGGGTTACAGGATGCTCCCCCAAGGTATAGAATGTTACACATTCTGAAGCACCTGGCATTGGCCACTATCAGAAGACAGGATACTGAGCTAGATGGACCATTGGTCTGACCCAGTATGGCCATTCTTATGTTCTTGTTGCAAAATATAGATCCAATTTGCTTCTGATACAGGGGACCTGGGTCATGGTTTCTCTGACATGTAATAAAAAGCTAAGCTGTACTTGTTTAAAAAAAACAAAAAAAAAACAGAGTGCCTAATATTTTGGGGGAATGTCTGTCTGAAATACTTAGAGAGATTAAACGACACCCAGCAAGAAATATATAAATAAAAAATATCATATTAAGGCCCATTAAACATCTATCATAAAATGTGGGGAGTCTCTCAAGCAGATGTTCTGTCATGAATTATTGTTTGTTTGGACCAGAGTCAAGTGACTCTAGAGGTTACCGTAAGTTTTTTCTTTCCAGATGAAACCAGATGTTGAGTGTGAATTACTGGTAGATGAAGAGGATAGTGTAAAATGAGGGTAAGACTATTTGTTTACGATTCATAAATGGATATTCTGAGGATTAGATCATGTTTGTACATTGCTTAAAATTTATGTAGTACTTTACATCTTCAAAAATATCATTATAAGACACTGAGCTAGTGGGTTTTTAAACTATTAAAATTAGTTGTCAATTGGAGGAACTGTTAGCTGAAAATATTGGCACCAATCCTGAAAGATGCCAAGTCCTCTCAACTCTAACACTTTAGAAGGGATTTCCTTTCAATGAAAAGCTTAAAATGTACAAATGAGGGTCATTTACAACCTCAGAGAAGGCAATATCTAAAGAAAGAGTAAGGATGATGGGACTGGAGAGTGGGAGGGAGATGATGCTCATTATTTCTACTGCGATTTGTAAGGTTGGCTGGAAATCCCACCCACTGATGGAAAAATTTGACTTTTTATAATAAAATAATAATAATAATTAATTAAAAAAACTATCTTAAAAATGTGACAATTTTCAGCCACAACCCAAAAAACCCAATCTTTCATCCAAAAAAAAAAAAAAAAAAAAAAAAAAAAAGAAAATTCAGACATGTTATCATGGTGCCTCATAGTTCAGATACCTCATGTTCCCATTCTCCTCTATGACCTGGGATCCCTGGCTGGGCTACAACTACCAAGATACACCACATGATCTGCTGAAGTGTATCTTGGGAGATGTAGTCTGGCTGGGAAACCCTGCCCATTGAGGAGAGTGATAAACCTAAATTACAACTCCAATAATGTATCACATTGGCAATAGAAAATGTTCAGGTTTTGGCCAAAAATCAAAAACTTTATAGTTCTGGGGTATTTGGTTATTCAATTAAAAGTTGAATTTTTCCACAGAAAGGCAACTTTCACCAAAAAAAATTGCATTTAGTCAAAAATCCAATTTTCTGGCAAAAAGCCTCAACATTTTCATCAGACAACTTTCCACCAACTCAAGCAATTATATTCCCAGACAAAAACTAAATTAAGATTCAGTTAGGTTGAGCATATAGATCAATAATTTAGGGTAAAATCTATTATAGGAATGAGGAACGATATAATAATCACAAAACCAAGCATTATCAATCCAGAGTTAAGGTTAAACTTAAAAGAAATCCAAACATGTTAAAGAGATAGTGATTTGGGGTGCCCATTTGAGATGATCTGACACTTTAAAGGGGTCTGTGATTCAGAAAGAGCTGAATAGCCATGTTCTGAAAAATCAGGCCCTTTGTAGTGTCTTAAGTTGGGACCCAAAATCACTAACCATTTTTGAAATTATTGACTCCTATATATATTTTACACAGACACCCCCCATATAGTCATATAAGACATAAAAAAAAATGTTAAAACATTAAAGGTTGAAAAGTCAAGCACTCAAAAGTTAGGAAATGTCAGAATTCAAGTTACCTGGGCAACCTTAATTTTTGCCCGTGTGTGTATGCATATGATACAGTCTTTAATTACATGATCACATTTAGTGTTTCTACATGACTCCTGCCTTATTCAGTGCATAGGATGGACAGTGCTCATTTAATAAGCAACTACTCAATATTTTGTTTTATCCTCATTTTTCCACATGTGGCTTCATGCCTTATTTATTGCACACTATTCACCCCTTCCTCATGGGATTTTTTCTGGCACCCATCAGTATAGTATCTGAATGCTTCGGAAACAATTTATCTTCATAAATCCCCTGTGAGGTGACAATGTTGTTATCCTCATTTTACAGATGGGTAGAGAAACAGAAATTAGAGTCAAAGGCATCACAAATTTTGGGTGCCGAATGTGAGATACGTAGGACCTGATTTTTTTATTATTTTTTTTAAAAAGAGTACTTAGTATTACATTCAATATACAGCTCCCATTGACGTCAGATGGAGTTGTGTGAATGCTTAGCGCTTCTGCAAATCAGACTTTCATGGTCTGAAGTCAAACTCACATAAAATGAGGAACATATAATTAATGACCACTTCTGAAAAGTCTGGTTTAAGTGACTTGGCTGGCATCACATAGGAACAGTGTGGCAGAGTCAAGGTTAGAATCTAATTTCCCAGAGCAGCATTTAACTACCTTAACCATCAGACCATATTTTCTTCTTTCTGCAGTCCCCTGCCTCATTCACTACACAGCTTCCATCTTACGCAATAAACAAAGCAAGGGGTCAGTCACCTTCACTACACAACCTTGATCCATCCCAAAAGCAGGTCTACATTGGGTATTGAAGGAGGTGGAGGGCCGGTGGAAAAAAAATAGTTTGTGATCATGTAATTAAAGATAATATTATAATGCACACGGGCAATCTCAATTCTTGTATTTCCTAACTTTTGAGTGCTTGACTTTGCAACCTTAATGTTCTTCTAACATTTTTCCTGTGAAATATCCTAGATTTTTGTAAAAGCAAAATGAAAAACACAAGAATTCCAGCATGTGGCATCTTATTGACACTTACATGGGTCATCAGCAGGGTTTGAACTTTTAGATCCAAGGCACAGACCTCTGCTTGAGATTTTGAGCTAATGGAGACTTGAGCTAATGGAGAAAATGTTAGGAATAATAGGTTGTCATCCTCTATGTGGACCAGCACTAGTGGGGGATGGAGCACTCACTTTGCCACTGGGTTTCACAGGTATTTGCTCACAGCAGAGGAATGGAGAGACTCAGGCATCTTGGGGTCCACTCCAGGCTCCAGTGGGGAGTGTGCTCTAGTTAACACAGACCTATTGCCCATTTTCCCCAATTCTGACTCTTTATTCCACCCCCTCCAATTTGCCCCTGTCCTAGGCTTACCCACACCAGCTTCCTGTCCCAGCCACCCAGTCCTATTCTCCTCCTTCAGTCTCTTGTCTTTCCTTTCCAATCTGTCTTTTTGCCTAGCCAGTTCCATTTCTCCCCAGCTGCTTCTCAGACTTCTCTCTTCTCCTACCCCTCTACCCCATTCCCTCCCACTGGTTCCTGATCCCATGCTCCCTGACCAGCCAGGCCCAGTTTTGTCCCTCCAACTGTCATAGTTTCTCTCCCTAGGGTTGCCAACCCTTCCGGATTGTTCTGGAGTCTCCAGGAATTAACGATTAATCTTTAAGTAAAGACTGTCATGTGATGAAACCTCCAGGAATACATCCAACCAAAATTGGCAACCCTATCTCTTCTTCTCCTTCCACCCCAATCTCATCAGACTCCTTTTCCAAATCTACTTCCTTCCCTTTCCTTTGGTCTGGCTTTTGTCTCCTCTGCATTTGAATCGGATGGCTTCCTTCTCCATATGCCTGGGTGCCCGCAGGGATGGCGGATCATTGAGAGCACAGGGCCAACAGGCTCCTTATTCTCAGTGCCTGGCCCTTAACAGGAACAGCTGGTAGCAGCAATTACAGGGCAAGTCCTGCTTCGCATCTGTATCCCTGGTTTGGAGCATATTCAGTTGCTCATGTGCAGTCTAGTCAGCAGAGGGGATGGAGCATGCTCAGAGAGGATGGACATTGGAGATTTTAAGCTGTTAAAAGCTAAGAAGTGTCTAGGCATGTGCACATTGTGATTTTTCAAAAGTTTATAACTTGTCAAAATTGGGACAGATTTTTGTGGGATGGCAAAAGGCACATCCATGATACAAAGGTCACCTCCCCTTACCGATTTTCAAGTCCTTGCTCTAAAATAGAGGGCCCTTCAACATTTCAAGTAAAAGGTCTCTTGTTTAAAAAAAAGAGCAAAACAATGTATTTTTTCCTGGCCTTATTCTTGGAATCAGCTGAACTGTTTGGCTGAAATCTTCCAGAACAAATTCAGCATGAGGCAGACACCCAGAGCAAGGAAAATTTTAGCCTCGCCCATAAAAATTTAGCAAAGTTATGAGCAACTGAGAACAGGATCTTAAAATGGGAAGTGTCAGGCAACCTTAATAATAGGAAACACTACCAGCCCCACCTATAACTTCATTTTATAAATACACACAGAGCTTTGTAACAGAGAATCCTATAGTCTCTGACATGTGCAGTATACCAGAGATGCACGTGTGTGTGTAAACACAGAAATTATATGACCAACCTCAGTCTCCTTTGAAGCATATTCAACTGTTGTATCAGGGGATAATGGTTTCACTAATTCACACCTATATTATATTTTCCCATCTTAAAAATTTCATTGTGTTATAAATCTGAGGGTTTTTTTTTAAACAATTCTAATACAAAATTGCACCTTTCAGCAAGGACCCTCTTCCTCTGAATTCTACATTGCTGAGCATACTGACAATTCTAAAAGATTCATAATCACTGACTGAATAGCGAAGGCAGTACTTGTTCACTGAAGGACCCTACCCTGAGTCCTAACACTTGCCTGAGCTCTAAGCCAACTATTTCAAAAAGCAGCTTTACTTGCAATCAGTGTTTTGTTAAATACCTTTCTCTGTTCATATCTAAACTTTATTTACATAAAAAATCCCAGCCCTTGACAAGATGGACAATAAATACAGAAGTAAATCTTTTAAAATCTGTACTGTTTTCTTAGCGTCACACAGTGCTTTTCATCTTAAAGATTGCTAAAAGTACTCACTACATATATGCCCAAACACATACAAAAACTGAAGTTTGCTTTTTGTGCCAAATTCACTCAGTTATACGTCAATGAAATTACTAAAGAGACACCAAAGTAACAAAGAGAAGATTTGGCATTTTGAACCTAAATAAATAGAAACATGCAAAGGCAGAGGGCCCTAAATTGTTAGAAAATAAAATTTTGAACCAAAATCTCGTGACTACTCAGGATCCATTTTCATCAGGTCCTGCAAAAAGACTCTCAGCTGTTGCCTTGCTGAATAATTTTGCATTGGTAAAGCACAACCAAAGCTCTTTACAACCTTTTATTTCAAGAAAGGGATATATAGGAATAACCCACAACTAATGAAGTACAGCCACCCCGATGTGACTCTCAGTTGTTTAGCAGCACCCTGCAACACTACACAATAGTTTAAGACAGGAAGTGAAGATTGCAGTACCAAAATGAAAAAGCAGGAGAAATTTACAAATGTCAAAATAATTATTACAGTTGGAATTTGTCCAGAACATAGAGTTTAAAGCAGTTTGATAAGTATTAAATGTCTGATAAGTCCTTTACATTCATGGTTCATATAAAACAAAAACTAGTTCTTATTTAGTATAGTAACTACAATTAAAAAGGAGTCACGTGATTTTTATGGCTGGTTTCATGTTTAAGTTGATAAAAGTTCCAAGTGTACGTACATCTGTGAGAGGATCCGGGATTATTCATGAGGCAGGTGCTTGAATGACGTTGCAGTTAACATTTGGCATCACCTTCTCGTTGGTCAAATCCTTTCACACCCTTCTTAAACAAAGAGCTGGCACTAGACTGCACTATATTGCATAACTAGTCGAGATTATGTATTTTCAGAAAATCCCGTGTGCCAGCAGGAAGCTCTGTAAAGGAAAAAGGTTTCTGTATGTCAGTAAGGTACAATAAAGGATCATCACTGAGTCAACACAGACACTCTAGGCCTAGCCCTGCAGCCCTTGGACTTGGGGCAGTCAGGGATGGCTCCCAGATGAGCCAGTGGAAATTTTGCCTGAATGAAGACCATAGTATCAGACCTTAAAAGTTATGTATAAAACAGATATTCAGGCTAGGTCAACAAGGGTTTTAAAATTCAAGAACATTCAACCAAGAGGGAAAAGGAAATAATAAATGCGTAATAAATATTAGGCATTAAAATCTAAATTGTCTCAATACCACTGTGCCATGGGGCTGGCAGAGTTTTCAGCTCCATGTTACTGCAAGTACAATAAAAACACCATGTTTCAACACAAGCTGTTTTTAGAAATTCACTTTATGAAAACGTTCCTATTGATTATAGGACTTGCATTTAAAAAAAAAATCTTAAATTTCAGGGCATAAATTACCACAGAATGACACTTTGAACTTTAATAAGCCTGTGCAGAAACAGGTTTAAATTTACCACCAATTCGACACACTAAAACAACTCACATTTTTCTCACTCCTGCTTTGAATTCAGAACAATTGTTTTTTTTATTGTCTGTATTGTATTCCACATTATTAACTTAGTCTCCATGAGTAAATAGTTGCAATCCCCACAGAGATGCATAATATCAGAGATTTCAGATTCTTGCTGTTAAATGAAAGAAGAAAATGATAGTGGTGTGGGTGGAGACACCCTCTCAAAGGAAAAAAAAGAAAGCATTCTCACCGATTTCTATCCAGTCCTGGATGTGTCCAGGAGGCAGCCAGAACTCACGCTGCTGGAACAAATCCCCCTTCAATTGCATACCACTGCAGCTTTTCTGTGGACACAGTTATCCTCTTTTATTAAACATCTTTGTCATCAGCTAAGCAGATGAGGGATAGAGTCAGTGGAAATCAATACAAAATCCTCCAAAGCAAGTTCAAAGTGACATTGAATAAATGAGAAGAACAGGAGTACTTGTGGCACCTTAGAGACTAACAAATTTATTAGAGCATAAGCTTTCGTGGACTACAGCCCACTTCTTCGGATGCAGTCCACGAAAGCTTATGCTCTAATAAATTTGTTAGTCTCTAAGGTGCCACAAGTACTCCTGTTCTTCTCTTTTTGCAGATACAGACTAACACGGCTGTTACATTGAATAAATGCTTTAAAAAACTTTCACTAGCTCTCTTTGGAGTACATAGTAAGGCAGGAGTGGCCTGAAAATACATTCCATGCACACCCCAAACTCCCTCTGAAATCAAGGAAGGAGGGGGGAGGGACAAAGAAGACAGGATAGCACCCAAGAATAAGAAAGTCAGTAGAGTTCAATTTTAAACTTTTATCCATTTCTTTTATGATGCAAAGCTAAACATCTTATGTGGACCAGACCCAGACCATGAGGAATTAGTGGATGAGGCACAGTATGCAGAGCCTGGATCTGGCATACTCTACACCTATATACTATGGTAATAGTGGCATTAAAGTTACTTAACGGACTGATAATTACTTGTATTGAGCAGAATGTAAATTCCCAAAGGAAGGATTTTATAGGTTTTATTCTTTATAAGTGAGTTTTTGTGGCATTCAGGTTACACCAACATATTTACATTGCTTAGCTGTTTAAACACTAACAAGAGAGAGGGGTGAAGACAGTTTAAAGGTAGAAACAGAGACTCTCTAGGTGACGTTTATTTGTGAACAGCAGTCACAGATGGACTTTGTGTTGCTTTTATTTTAATGCACAGAGATAAGGCTAACAGCTGCGTTCTTCCCTGCATTGATATACCATACAAACATCTCAGGCTTCTGGATTTTCTGGTTTAAATTCTTCCCAAAAGGATTTACAATATTTACATCTATATTTAAAGAGCTGATGTATTTCTAAAGTATTTTCCTGTTTTCTGTGGATTTTTCAGTTTCAAAGTAATGTATGTGACTAACATTAAGGCAGGAATAGCCGTACCTATTTAAAACAGCATTTGATGAAACAGCATAAGTTTTACAGAAAAGTGGTAAAGAATTTCCCTGCTAATTAGAGCCTAGGGAATTCAACATGAGAGAGAGAGAGTCAGAAAGTCCTGCATTCTACTCCAACTTCTGATACTGACCTACTATATGGCCTTAGACTGTCCTAAACAAGAGTTTGAAATTAGGTACCTAAACCCATATAACACCTCAGTGAATGGTCTGATTTGCAGATCTGAAGATCGCATAACATTTTACCTGATTAACACAATTTTAAGGGTTGCAGTTTGCTTTACTTTCCTGTTGAAAGTGCTTTTCATCATCTGGATGGTCTTTTAAACATTGGATATGTTCCCTTCAAATATTTATAGTGACCTATACAGAGCCCCCAGGGTAGTACACAGTACCAATATCTGGAAAGGGGCCAGGGAGAAGGGATAGAGTAAAGAAAATTTTCAATAGTGGATTCTCCTGTTGGCATAGGTAATCCACCTCCCTGAGAGGCAGTAGGTAGGTTGACAGAAGAATTCTTCTGTCAATCTAGTGCTGTCTACACGGTGATTAAAATCAACTTAACTCTGCCAGTCAGACATGTTGATTTTTCACACCCCTGAGCAATGTAGTTATGCCAGCCTACTATTCTAGTGTGGACCAGGCCTAAAGGTGACTGGGAAAATTGCTGCAAACAGAACATTTTGGGTTGAGCTACTGAAAGCAATGGTTTTGTAGACTCTGTGATGAAAGTGAAGTCCTCCCTTATTAGATCAAGCTGTAATGCTTTATTATGTGTTAAAGTCATTTAGGTTCTGACTAAGAGCTGAGAGACACCCTCTAATATTGATTTTTTCCCTCATGTTGTGAAGTACTGTTTTGTTAACTAAATAAAAGAATTTAAACCATCCCATGCTGAGTAGGAGTGTGATGTGCAACACAGAATTAGGTAGGGCAAAGGCAGGTGGGAAAAAATGAAGATAAGTTCTTTGCTCTGAAGTATGTTTATTTCCTCTGCTGAAAATGAGAGTTTTGAACATGGTGCTCCATAGATTCAGTGTTTTGCTGTTTTTCCTTTGCTTTCCTACATCCTTACCATAGATTTCAGCAATAAGATTAATTTATCAATAGATAAATATGGAAATATTGCTGCATTTTTAAAGTAGTATGGTTTAAAATAGATGTGCAGTCTATTTACTCAACCTGGATATTCTTCCATCGTTCTAGCTGCATCTACACCAGGAATTAGATCGGCTTGACTCTGGGGCTTGACACCACTGAGCAACATAGCTAGGTTGAGCTAAATTTTAAGTGTACACCAGGACTTAGATAAAGCTAAGGGCCACATTGCTTTGCTTCCAGGCTGTGTCTGCTTGGGTTTTATCTCTGTGCGCTCTCTCTGTCCCTGAGCGTCACTTCTTGTGACGTCTGTTCCACATACCCATCCAGACAATATTCATTTAAGCCCCTCTACCCAGCAGTGCAAATGCCTGGGCAGACTTCATAATGCTTTGTTTCAGGTGAGGCTTCTTAACTATCTCTTAAGCAGTCTTAAATGAAGCACACATTCACACCCATCAGTTTCAATGCGGCCTAACTGAACCCATGACAAGGTTTATCCAACTCACAATAATATTTTAAAACATTGGAGTAGACTGATAGCAGACTTCACATCTGACCAATCTTACATCCATGGGCAGTAGGTGACCCGCCGGCTTAGGGAAGCTAGCCCCTGGCCGGCCCCACCCCCCTATCCCCACTAGAGCCCAGAGTTTCCCCCAACCCTTGAGCGCCGGGCAAGCAGCTCCAACAGTCTTTCCTCCTCCTGCCCCCCTTCCCCTGAGTACCAAGTGGCACAGCCCCAGCACCCTGGTGGCCCCCTAGCGCTGGGTGGCCCCAGTCACCCCAAGTCCTGGCCCGGCCGGCCGCAGCCACCTTATCCCTACGCATAGAACCAACCAGCACACTCCCTTTAAGAGGAGCAGCCAGCCTGCCTGGGCTGGAGCCAAGGGGGAAGAGCAAGCAGGACAAGAGGGGGCCTTCCAGACAGAGCGTGTGCAGGGCCATGCTGGGCTGCTTGGGGGAGGTATAGCCTCCCCCAGCCTACGATACACGCTGCCCATGATTACATCACACTTTAGTTGGCTCATTGCAGTTAAATGGACAGTGCAACGTCAAATTGAACTGCAAACTCAGGTTTTGGAACAAACTTCCACAAAAGCTACCAGTGATAAAGAGGCTTCATTTAAAGGGAAATTCCATTTAAACAATTATTGAACAAATAAACATGCTCCTGTGTCACAGATTGTACCCTTATATTCACCAATTTTACAAGACTCTTGATAAATTTTGTACAAAGTATGCCTTGTAAGGTATCCTTTGAAAACCCAATCTACTGAGCACTAGTATCCTGGTAAAATGTGGGTAGCAACACTACATGTGAAGTTATAAGATTTTACGATATGACATTGAGACATGTTCCAAGTTTAGAAAAGCAGGCACAGACCAGTTCCTCGGAGACAAAAGGTTAGCTATTACCTCAGCGAGTTGTCAGCATAATCAAATGGATTATTATTGGGTTGAGTAGGAAGAAGGGTGTGAGCGAGAAATTTACATCTTGGCAGTCAGACTTGCTATCGCCTGAACCACAGCTGGAGATGATTCTCAAAGAAGAGAAAGGCTATAACAAGGGAGAACAGAGAACACAAGTCACCTCTGTCCCCTCATCTCTACTCATGGCATCCAAAATGTTTGAAAGACAAAAGAAGAATCATAGAACTGGGAGAGTGGTCCTGGCTGAGAGATCCAGCCATACTGCTGTAAGCCTATAGTGAGAGAAATCTTTGCTTTGAGTTCACTTAGCTTGATAAATTAGGTATTAGTTTTACATTTTATTTCTTTGTAACCAATTCTTTTATGCCTCATTATTTGTAATCATTTAAAATCTGTAGTTACTAAACTTGTTTTATCTAAGCAAGTCTGTTTGGATTGAAGGACTTGAGAACCTCCACTGAGAAACAGGGTTTGTGAATACCATTTTCTACTAATGAAATGACAGACTTGCTATGAGCTTGTAGTGCACAGAACGAAAGAGCTGGGCAGTACAAGATGCACGTTTCTGGGGACAAGTCTGGGACTGGGAATTTGCTGATGTCGCTCTGTAATATGATTCAGGAGTGGCTGGCTAGAAGCACTCATATATTCAGCTGGGAGTGATTTTGCATGCTACAGGCTCTGTGTGAACAGACCAGGAATGGTGTAAAAGGCAAACAGTGTAAAAGGCATCCCAGACTGGAGAGTGAGAGGGGACACAGCTGTTCAACAGTCCAGATTGTACCCTGGGGAATGTCACACCCAGTAGCCCAAACACTGCAACATTTTGTTCATGTATGAAGAAAAGTGTAATTCACTCAAAAAAGTAAACTTGACCAGTCTATTTGCATTGATTGAGCTCAGAGAAATCCAAGAGTTTAACAAACAGCATAAATAGGGAAAAATAAACATTTAAAAATGCTTGCAGTTTTAATGATCTAAACTGTTTAACAGGTTAGGACTTTTAAACCTTTTCTTTTTT
This sequence comes from Malaclemys terrapin pileata, assembly GCF_027887155.1. Classification (NCBI taxonomy): domain Eukaryota; kingdom Metazoa; phylum Chordata; order Testudines; family Emydidae; genus Malaclemys; species Malaclemys terrapin. The sequence goes on from NC_071508.1 coordinate 123,102,267, forward strand.
TTTTAAATAGTACAAATGTCACAATATGTGTAGTATTTACTGCAATTCCAAATAATGTATTTTATTGGTAGATTTTTTTTCCCCATGGCATTTATCTGAGCACTTCTCAATTTTGCCTCACAACATCCCTGTGAGCCCACAAAGATTCAGTGGTTTTCCCAAAATCACAAAAAATAGAACAGAGCCAAGAATAAAACCTTGGGGTTTTGTGTTGCAGTACCTTACCCACAAGGCCATCCTTCAACTAACAAAGAACAAAGGGGTCAGCCTGCAGCTCAGAGTTCTGTCAGTCAGAAAAAATGATCAAAATATCTCACTAAACAGTTGACAAAGGTTACAATACCCCCCCCCCCACCCCCAACAAGAAATCTTGTTCAGCAAGTTAAAAAAAAAAATGAATGAGGTTTATTAAGTGATCATAAAACCATATTCTAACTACTAGTATTTAAAATATCCAGCTCAGATAGTTCATGGAGCTTCATGGGAAAGGGAAAAGAGAAGAATAAATAATCAGCATCTATTTGAAACATTTGCCATGCATCTCCTTCCTCATATTTATAATTTTGAAGCTGCACTTTCATCCCATAATATCCACTTCTGAGCTTCAAATGCAGCCTTGCTGGGTAAGGAATGGTGACTCTTGCATCCATTGCTGTAACCATGGTAATCCCTTTGTAACCAAAGACTGTTGTTTCTATGATTTGAGAGCTCATTCATCTCTATAGGTCCAGATTCTGAGCTAAATTGCCATAGCCCTGTTGAAGTGAAGTCCAATTTATATCAACTGTGATCTAGCTCAGAGTCAAATTTCTCACTTACATGTTCTGCCAGAAGCTGATGTGTTGATGAAGGTGGCAAGGTTGATACTCGGGCTGCTTTTGTAGACCACTTTGATCTGGTCATACAGCTGACCATTTGCAAATAAATTATCAAACTTTTCCCAGCGGATAGAAGAAAGTAAGTCATTGGGGGTGATAACTATTTGGCAGGTTAGAGGTAGTAGTAATAGCTGGACATATTTGACTACCCCTGGCCTGTCAGGTGACTAATGCAGAGGTGCAATTGTGGGGAGGAGAAAGAGGGTGCTGAGGAAATAAAAGTAGCTGAGAATCAGAAGGTGCTGAGTACTGTTCAGGCTGGTCTGAGCTGGGTGAGAATGTCAGCATCTGCTATATCTCAGAAAGGTGTTGGAGAGTTACATGGACAATAAAGGAAATGTAACAGATTCTGTGTTTTGTGAGCATTGGCTTTGAAAACAAAGTTAATACCATAAGTCCTTTAATTATAACCTGCTTTGAAATCAGTCATATAAAAAAAGGGATATAGTTTGCTCAAGAAATTCCCCCACCCCTTAGAGAATAAACACTGCATGGCCCATAAATGCCTGGTGTGGATGGAGGCAGCAAAGTCTAGTGGGTTAGAACACAAGACTGGGCCTCAGAAGACCCAGGTTTTATTCCCAACTGCAGCCCAACTTAATGCGAGAGCTTGGGCAAGTCACTTAATGTCTCCAAGATTCAGTTTCTTCATTTGTACATTGAGGAGGATAATATACTTATCCTCATTTTTTGCATTTTCTCTGTAAGAGTGCAACTATCCCATTTCATACTTTTCTTTTGTAGGGGCTTTAGGCATTCTTCTATCTACAAAGATGTATCAGCTTACTGTTGAAAACTGGGAGTATTTCATCATAATGTCAAGCACATGTTGCACCTTCACCATCCATGATTCCCAGTATCTATATATGCTGCATTTAAAAACTTGATTTTCAAGTAGTTCTAGTTTCTTATTGCATTCGCACTTCAGTCCATCATGAAGTACTTTGAGAAAGGTCTTGTAGTAAAAGACGTGTCCCAGGCCTGCATTTTTTTTTTTTTTTTTTGGCAAGATCCCAATGAGATGCAGTCTATGTGCTCTGAAAACAAACAACATTGCCTCAACTACACAGATATGAGAGGCAGAACTGAGGTTCTGTCCTGATCCCAGGGCAAGTCTTGAAGCTGTGGTAACTGGCTTGTATAACTTAGATATAGTTATGAATTTTCAAGTCAACTCGTACTTGACTAGTCAAGGGATGGTTTCCATAGGCTAGGGAGGAAGGGAGCATAGCTGACAATGGATTGCGAATTGGAGAGTGCCAAACAAAGACTATACTTCAGCAGAGGAGCTTGCACTTGAATTCTGTCTAGGCAGCCATCTTTTAATATAGATACACACTAGACTGGAGAGGACTGGATTGCCCTGCACTTTTCATCTTCAGTTCACTGGTTCATGTGAGGCATAGGTTGGTAGCAAAGAAAAGTTGTTACCATTGACTAGCTGTGGACCTTAAAGAATTCTCAGATCAGATAAGAGAGCATGTGATGGTGCCATTCTTGTGAATGCTGCCACTGGCCATTATATTACCTATCAAACTTAGCAAGCATTTCTTACAAGCCAACATAAATTAACTCTCCACATCTAGTAAGATTTGAGATTATCAGAGGGGTTATTTTTATGAGAAAAGTTCAAATCCACCGTGACAAGCTTTGAAGTTCACAAATGCTTTAGGCACCTCCTCATCCATAATATAAGCTAGATAACTGTCATTATCTTCCTTGGTAAAATGCTTTGAGATTGATGCATAAGAGTTATAGCATTATTCAATATTTCTGCACACTGGCCATTAAAATAGGTGCGACAATCAGCAAGACTCTGGAAGGATGTATCCTAGTTTCTAACCACCACTGAACATTCACATTCAGCTAATGCAGTCCAATCTAATGAAAAGCAGAAAGTGATGTCATCTGCCATTTTTTGTTTTATAGATGCCAAGAAAAGCACCAAAATGAAGCATCAGGAAGTATGTGGGATTTAACAAAGCTGAGAAATTATTGAAAGTTCCTAAATAAACAGCTAAATCACTGCAATAAAAGACTGTCAATAGTTACCAGTATGTTGCACTGTTTTCAGAAACAAACCCTTGTTTTTGTTCCTGCACTAATTTCCCTCCAACCTGCACCTCTTTTTTGCAGTACAAGAAAGGCAAGAAAGCAACTAGGTTTGCCTTGTTCCCATGTCACTGATTCCACATCTTATTTGGGGAACAATGTGAAGTATTCCTCTAGTGCTACCAACTAGCAGGACAAAGTCCATTCTTTTGTCATGGTAGTGATAAACGCTGGCTACAAATCAGGAAAAGTTGGATTCCTAGCATACTTATTTTAAAAGTAGTCCCCAAATATTTCATGCTTTGAGTTCTCACTGCACAGAAATCTATGAGTCACATGCTACTCCTACGTGGACTTCCTTATGTAGATGCCAGGAAACACCATAAGAGCTTCTCCCTGATTTTCCCCTGGGAGTACAATAAGCAGCGTGATTGCTCCTTCCTCAGCACACCTGGCAGGGGTTCAACCTTCTAAAGTTAATAACTAGCCCAAGAAGCATGTGGATTTGGGGACATTGCTGTACATGGAACACAACTGCCTGGAGGCTCTGGGCCTCAGCACAGTTCCTTTAATGTTCCCTTCTAGTATAGCAACGTGTCTTGGAAATCAAGCTACCATGCATTCCTATCAGTGGCAGGAAAAAAAAAATCTTGGTGGAGAGGGAGATTTGCAGATACACAGGATCAGTTTTTGCAGGTCACTGCGGCTGTTACTTGCAGGTGGGTTAGAGACTGGAACTCATTATGGTCTCTTAAGTAGTGTGCCATAGAGACCAGCTGCTCCTCAGCTCCCCAAACCTGCAAAGATATTGACCAAATGGTGGAAGTTAAGAGACGAGCAAGAGAAATGATCCAGGGTTTGGAGCGTGATCAATGGAGAATGTGGGGCAGGAAGAGGAGGAATGTGCACAAAAGAGTCTACAAATAATTTAAAGCAAGGAAAGGGATTACATAGCTCTAGCAGTAATAGGACCTAATCCAAAGGCCATTGAAGTTAGTGGAAAGACCCCCATTGAGTTCAATAAGCTTTAGAATCACCCTCTTAGGAAGGCACTGATGACAGTGAGATCTATTAGGACATCTAATATTCTCCCAAGGAAAGAGATGGAAGCACCATGACTTCGGTGTTTTAAACAAAAAAATAGTCAAGGCACTTTTCCATGGACTGTAGGGATCTAAATCTGCACCGAAATGGAGATTGAGCAGGTATTTAATATGCCCATTGTCTATAAAATTGTATATCTTACGTACATCTATAGAAATATGGTTGAAGACAGAAGCCCTTCTACAGTCTTCTCTACGTAAAAAATTATGGGAGACACGTTATTTTAGGAGATAAATTATACCATAGTGATGCTGTGATACCTAAAATAGCCTTCGGGACCAGTCCTGCTTTCATTGAATGTAATGGAAGTTGTGTCAAGGATTTTGATGGGATATGGACTGGGGTCTCAGTGTAAGCCAGGTAAAAGAATGTAAGCCATCTAAAGCAATGTTTGTAGAACATAGTGCATGGGAAAAAACATTGCTAAGAGCAGCACCAAGCATTACATCACGTAAAGGGTTGTATTTACATTATGATGTAATTTTACAGCAGAAGCTGGAAAAACAAGGAAGGTGACTCTCAGCATAAATCATGCTGGACAGGCTTTCCACAACCTCCCCCCCATGTAGCTAAGCAATGTATATTTTGCCAGACTAAAAGCAACTAGGAGAACACCCTCACTCCCGGTTTGTAATCAGCCATACATTCTGGCTGCAAAACAAACTCATAACTCAGAGCTAAAGCTATGTGTGTCAGACAGAAATGTCAAGTTAAGCAGCATGTGTCTTTATTTTAATGTTTAGAAATTATCTCGTTACATACACATGTCTTGCCAACAAACAAAGGAGCTGGTGTTCTCAACTGGATTTTCCAGGACAGAAAATTACAAACTATTATTGCCCTAATTATAAAACACAATCACTTAAGGAGTTGAGGGTTTTTTTTAAACTATATTTTGACTTATAAGCTCAATACAACATTCAACCATCTTTAAAATAAGAATCTTGTGTTGTTTTCTCAAAGGAACGCCATCAAATTGAAAGCTAGAGAGTTAAGTGCATTTTCATGGGCCTGGTCTAGATGCAAGTCTACATCAACTAAACGTTTATTTTAAACTGATTTAGTGAAACGGGGTGCAACTTTATGTATGTACATTCTTAAAAGTCTGTTTAAACCTGGTTTATAGCCAGTGTTCAACTGAAAAGTGTGCCCAGGCAGGTGTCTGTGCCTGTTCAACTATGTCTGTTTTCAAACTGATTTAAGTTGTACTGGTGCAACCTCTGAGTTAAGACAAGGCCATGCACTTGTAACCCACTGGTCAATGCATGCTACAGATCTCCCTCTATGCTGATCCACAGAGGGAAAGAGTTCATGTCTGGGAACCAAGCTACTGTGGACCTCAGATCCTTTGGATGAACTTCCTTTGTCCAGAAGAAGTATGTGTGTGTAAACATGTCCCTATCTATCAAACCCACCGAGGATATGGGTCTGTTAGAGTGACAGCTACCAATCCTTGGCTCCTTATCTCTGTGAGTAAGGGCAATTTCCTGGACAAACCTCAGTGAATTAAGTTAAACCTTGTTGAATGTAGTTTAAGTATTTTGGGAGCTGGTTGTATTAAAAATGCAAATGTTTACATACTATTGTGGGATATATGGAAGTACTTTTGGAGGACCGGATTAATGCGATATTTGGGGTATTGTGAACTCCAAAAAAGACTGTTTAACAACGTAGCAGACAACTGATCTTTTGGGACTATATATGTGAAGTGGAATTATTAGGAAATACTGGGTTTTGGGGTGGGAGAATTGTAAACCCCCACTTATGAACAGCCTTTGAAGGAGGAGACCTTTTGTCTGCTGATCACCTGTTACATAAGGATAGTTCAAAGACTCACACTGGATTCTCCAGGGACCAACAGACAAAGAAAGGACTTCTGAATAAGTAGCCCAAGTTTAAACTGATTCAGGGCCTTCTTTCTGATACAGCAGATGAACAGGACCATGGAGGGTCCCAATCCTTAGGGAAGGTTTGGAAGGACTTTGGCCTGCAGAGGCCCTCATAAAACTGGGTTCTTCAAGTTCTTCTTCTTGAACTTGAAATCACAGGAAAACCCTTGGGTGGGGTTTTGAAGGATTGCTCCTCCCAGAGCCCATGTTGGAGGGGGTGATCTCTGGTAAGCTTATTAGCATGCATGCAAGTTCTTACTGTTTTCAGCATGTTTTCTCTGTAGTGCTTTCGCCTTAAGAAAATAGGCTTGCATAGGAAACGATGTTTGGGACCTTATAACTGTAGCAATCACATCGTGTACCATCTCTGAGGAGAGAAGTGAAACAGGTCAGCTGAGGCAGACTCTCTTTAGCACAGTGAAGGCAGGGAACTGATCAGCCTGAGATACCCCATTCAGGAGGGAGAGACACACAGGTCTCCACCCAAGAAAGGCAACAGCTGACACCTGAGAGCAGGTTTTCCTCCTGGACTACAGAGAGGGGCACTGTTGATAAACTAAGCTGTGGCGGTCCCCTGGTGTGTCTTCCAAATCCTCTTCCCATTGTTTGTGGTTTTACAATTACATTTTGAAAAGTATTTCTCTCCCCTTTGTTGCTGTGAGAGAATCAAACTAACATATAGGAGAAATGGACTATTCAGGAGAAATGGTGAAAGTGACTGTACACCACCTACTGCCAAATGCACAAAATAAACTAACTGAAATAAAGAGAAATATTTTCTCTAGCCTTTTCAGCGATAGCCAGCTTGGGTGTTACTTGTAACCAAAAATAGTTTTAAAATGTTCATACGCAAGAGTAATGTCTTTAGATTGCCCCTTTAAAGAAAGCTCTTTGCTACATTTTCCCTTTTCCTCCATCTTTTTTGGATGGTCAGAAGTAGACATCAAGTGTACATGTGACTTCACTAACTGGTGTCAGAAGATTGCTCCTAACGTGATGGCTATTTTTCCACTATTACAGTTTTACAGGTGAAATCCTGGCCCCCATTGAAGTCAGTGGGAGATTTGCTATCAACTTCAATGGGATCAGGGTCTCATACAAGTTCTGATAGCATGGCAGCTACCAGCTCTTGGGAAAAAAAGAAAAGAAAAAAAAGGATTCTGGAGTTAAGCAGCAGGATTTCTTACCATAGGTGCTGGAACTAGCAGGGTGAGGGGGTGCTGCTGCACCCCATCTTGAAGTGGTTTCCATTATATACAGGGTTTTCAGTTTGGTTCAATGGCTCTCCAAACCCCCACTATAAAATTGTTGCAGAACCCTCTCTCTTACATGACAGGTAGTCACACAGCTGTCAGTAACTGGTTGTGTTCAGGGCTGGGGCAAGCATTTAGGCAACCTAGGCGGTCGCCTAGGGCACCAGGATTTGGGGGGCACCATTTTCTTTGGCAGCGACCAGATCTTCGGCTGCCCCGGTCGCCGCCGGCATTTAGGCGGAGGGAACTGGGGCAGTGGAGTGCAGGGAGGGCCGCCTGCAGCAAGGGGGAGGGGAGCATGGCACGCAGGGGAACTCCCCGCCCCAGCTCACCGCTGCCCCGCCTCTTCCCCAAGCATGCCGTGGCTGCTTCACTCCTCCTGCCTCCCAGGCCTGCGGCGCCTAAGCTGATTGGTGGTGGGGGGTGGGGAGCTGGCGCAGGGGGGGCACCTCAAGGCGGGGCTCGGGGACGGGGGGGCGTGCAAGGTGGAAGTTTCGCCTAGGGTGCGAAACATCCTTCCACTGGCCCTGGTTGTGTTCACCTTAACTTCTTTACAATATAGAAGACAAGCTGAGGAAGAGAATCTATTCAAAAAAACCCATTAGGGATTAATTTCTTTTGCATGTGATTTAGAGCATTCTCCTGCAAAGCAGTGCTTAATTTGTGCCGGGGCTTCCCAGGGCTGAGCCTGGGCTTGGCAGTTCATAACGCTGGCACCTCAGGGCTTGCTGAGTCAGTTGTGAAAGTAAAATAATTGCTTGAGCCCCAGCACCTCTTTCATTACAAATTGCTGCAAAGAGCCAAAGCTTTCAGGAGAAGTTACCTGGGGTGTTCAGCTGCTCTCTTAATACCATTGCAATAACTTGTGAATGCTTTTGAGGCCCATGTGTGGATGAAGACAGAGGACTAACTCCTGCTCACACTGAAATTAATAGTAGTTTTATTGCTGATTTCAGTGGGAGGAAATTCAGGATCTAGGTCAGGCCCAGAGCCACAGAAATTTGGCTCAACTCCCCTAGTGTACATCAAGCCTTTCGACATAGACTCTTCCTTGTGGTCCTGACCACACCCTCAGTCTCTGATCTCCCATCCCCATGCTGCCTCCCTAAACAGACTGCCCATCTAGTCTACATTGCCGATGGAGTCCTTCATCGGCCACCTCCCAGTTGATTCGTGGTTTGTCATGGGTTAGCTGCTGCTGCATCTGCTCCAAGGACCTTGCCTGAATCCCCCCCATCTGAGAACTGAGTTATTGGCATTTACATTACTACAATTTGCTGCCTTTTTTGTTTTAACAGGAAACACTCAAAAAAAAAATTCCACTTCAGGGTGTTACGTCCCCTGGGTAAAAATACTTCTCCCCTCTCCAAGTATCTAGTCAGCACCACACTCTTCTCCCATTCCCAACAATAAAAATCAACTCCATACTTCCAAATCCATCAGTCCCTCCCTACCCCAATCCTCTGTTCCAGTACCTTCCAACCCACTGTATTCTTTCCCCTTCCCAGCACCTCATAGAAGCGCTTGTAGGCAACTCCCTTACTTGGTAGCTGTTCCTTGAGACCATCAGCAGTGTTGTCAGGTGGGTCATCCTGCAGTCTCTGGCTTGCGTTGGGTGAGCAGCTGTCTTACCTGGTTGCATCCAGATCATAACATAGCCAGGGGGGAAAGATTCTTGGGGTTACACTTCCAATTCGGCTGATCTATTTTACACAAAAAAGAGCAAGCGAGAGAGAGAGAGAGAGAGAGAGAGAGAGAGAAAAAAGATCTTTCACCCCTTTCTCCTCCCCATCCCCCACTTTCCTAATGCAAAGGAATCATACAGCTCTAGATTCCTTTCAATCTTATTAATCCGTTTGCATTGATTATATTTTCTAGGCTACCTTGGCAATGAAGAGAGATCAAGTTCTAATTTTAAATGAGAGACCTTCCTTTACAGAGCCCCAAACAAGTAGTCCTTTAACATAGGACTCATGTGAAGCCCCTCCAGTTTGTCAGTGGAAAAAAATACTGAAGCTGGAAAATATTAATTGCTGTATGTGGTCAGTGGTGTCTTCTTTCTAGATGGTAGAAGACCTTGTCACCTAATTTCTCTCTCTCTCACACACACACACCCACACACCCCTCTTCTACCCCCACCCACCTCCTTCTGAACATTATGGTTTCAAGAAACTTGCAGAGTCTCCTCTTTACCCTATAAAGAAGTAGTATTATATTGTGCTACAAAAGGGAGTCCGATAATTGCTTTTACACCCTATCCTTTTGTGCTTGAAGCTTAGACTGGACAGTCTTACAATAGATCAAGAAACCCCAAAAAGGCATGTGTAATATGGCTAAAATTTTCCTACTTTCCAAGTATAGAGACCAGAGTAGAACAAAGCACCACTGAATGGAAATGTGTAAAGCAGTTGACAGCATAGGGAAGCTTCATCTAGAAACAGGTTAGTACATAGGGTACTGATTGTCAATGTCAGGGCTTCTGAGTGCCTATAACTGCTATAAAGTTTAATTAGGGCTATGGGTGCTCAACTGCTTTTATCTATAATTAAAATAAAAATAAGACCCACAATAAGCTTTTGCCCCCCCCCCCCTTTTTTTTTTTTTTTAAAGGTAGTCTTGGATCTTCATTCTGTAGCTAAGAAGCTCATCTATGCTAAGGGTCTGGAAGCAGTTGAGGACGTAGTCAAGAAATTGTGTTGAGAAGGGGCAGAGAGATGGTGTTTCCATGCATTTTAGTTAGTTTCCGAGTCTTGCCAAGTCAATTCCACATAGATGATGCTGTAAAACCTCTTCTCCATGATGGTTAAGTGACTTCAGAGAAGTAATGTTCCTTAAGGTCAACAGTGGAGTTCACTGCTCTGTTCATCTTTCTAGCTACTAAGAATGTTATGCGACTGTTACACAATAGTACGAAGAGCCTTAAGTACAGCACTTTAAAGCTCTGGGTCATTTTGTGTGAGCCAAGGGAATCAGTACATTCTGCATAGACACTTACACTACTGCTGGGATAGCTGAGCACCTGCTCAAAAATGCAGAGACCATGCACAACTGCAGTTTTAATTTAAATACCCCTTTTTAATTAAAAACCTCAACCCCCCTCACAAATTACCAAGCTGAAAGGAGCTTGGTAGAGAAAAATGTAGGAACTGTAGTGGAGTATGGAGGACTAGGTAAGCATTAGAGAAACCAACAACAAATCAGATGTAATAACACACTTGTTTATTACCTATGTATTTGGAATAAAATGTTAACATAAAGGTATATATTAAAATGTCAACATAGCAAGAAGGGAACATGACCAGTTATGTTTTAAACAAGGCTCAGTGTCTGAAGACAACCATAAGTAATTTTAAACACGACTAATTTTCCTCTTTAGAGAAGACTTTGTAATAAATTGTGGCTTCCAAAATGTTGGAACATTCCTTGCCCTTCTCCTTCCCTCCCCCATTAGTAGTGCTGACCAGGACTGCATGAAGCAACAGATACTCAGCACTCCTGCTTACAATACTTTTGTTATCATGAAAGGAGATACATCGGACATATTAAAATAGAGAGATTACAGAAAGATCAGTGAAGGCCAGATCCTGTTCTCACTGAAGTCAGCTGGCCAAATTGATCAGACATAAATCAGTACTATAACCAAGGATGAGTTCTACCCCATGGGAATTTTGCAATTGACATCAACAGGAGCAGGATTCAATATTTGTCTCCTAATGGTGAGGATCCAGGGCTAAAATATTAAAATCTTGTTTTAGTTGTTTTCTGGAGCTGGTGAAAAAAGTGGAAGTACACACACACATACACACACACACACACACACACACATACACAATCGTTGCATTCTCCCCCATTTGTTTTTTGTTCAAACATCAATGAAAATTTGCTGACATTTGAAAAGTTTCAGCCAATAATATAGCTGGTCTTTCCAGTTTGACATTTCATGAAAATCCTCCCCCGCATCAAACTGTAAACAAATATTACAGGACTGTCTTTACAAGGTGTGTGTTCTTCCATTAGATTATTTTCTCTGGCCCCTCAGCTGTTCCTTCCCACAGCCCCTCTCTCCTCTAAGAAGAGCATATTCCAAAAACATTCTCATTCAAATCCAAATATGCAAACACATCATGTGAGAGTGGATTTGAAGTTAAACCAATAGGGTAAACTCATTTTGTCTATCTATATAGAGTACGCAGACAGTGTCTGTGCACTCTGAATAGGTAGCGAATAAAGAATTGGTAAGGGATGAGTGATCGTGTAAATACGTATTTATAGATTTATTTTTTTAACATTCCAAAAGTTACAGGAGTGCAAAAAGGTTATGGGTTTTAGATGCCTGTATATTATACATGCAGCTTATTTATCAAATTAAAGCCCAGAGTGAAAATTATTATTCTTCATAAACAGCTATGTGAAGATATGGAATGAAAAGAAGCTAGGTTTAGCTATGGCGTGCCAAGGTGGCACCACAAAAAAAAATAAAAAAAAATAAATATTGGTGCCATTTGCACTGAAGATAAACCTCAAATTGTTACTCTTCAGATTCTTATAGCTGTACTAAAATTCTCTCACTTTCGGCCTACCTCTTAAATAAAACCCGAGTCCTACTGTGTGCTGTGTTCCAATGAACATTTTATAAGCACTGCTAGATCAGTAAATATTTGCTCGTTCCACAGTACAGGTTAGTCTGGCTTTCAAAAAATGTAAGTAAACACTACAGCATCATTGATTAGATAGGAAGTGGTTTATGGTTTTAAAAAATACAAATGGAGAAATTTATCCACAAATGCTGGCCCCAATCCCAGGCCTTGCTCTGGCCACTTTTCCCCATTCCACCAGCACAAAGCAGCCCTAAAGCAAACAGATCCAGCCCCTGCAGTACCTCACCTGCATAGGGAGATCCTTGGGTGGCACAGAGTAGCCATAGTAACTCTTACAGCACTATTCCACTCCCTGTGTCAAAATAGCAGAGGCAGCTGGGAGAAAAAAAGAGCGTCTGTGCCCCACCACTATCCCTGGCTGCTGTAATGACCTTTTGTGGCTGCTGCCAACTGGCACAAGGCAGAGCAGTCTTTGGGCTCTGACTACTGCTTGGGGTGACCCCAGGATCCCTGTGTGTTCCCCACTCCTTAGCTGTGCTAAGTGCTCCAAGGCCACAGCTGAGGCTCTACCCCCTGCAGTTTGCTCATTTGTAGAGATGTTCATTTCATTCCATTCAAATGGAGTCAATACTCATGCGACCCCCTCGATCTTAATGGAGGGTCCCCAAAAGGGAAGTACCTACGTGGGCAGACTCCCACTGATGTCAATGTGAGCCTGCCCAACTAAAGGCTTCACATGTAGACCCATGACAGAGAACAATGGGGAAAAAAATCAGAATCAAGTTTCTGCTTTCAGAGACTTGATACCAACATTGTTTCAGAATCTGCAAGGGGAAAAAAAAAAAGTTTGTTGCCTCTTTTAATTAAAAAAGGGGAAAAAAAATAAAAGGCCTAAAAGGGGTTTGTTTATTTTTTAAATTCTGCTGCTTTTGTGTGGTCTTTGAAATATCAGGAATATCAGGTCTTCATTTCCCTGGTTTTGTGACAGTCTCAAGAGGAAGGGAAAAATTCTCAACCCTTAATGGAAGTGTTGTGATGTTGCATCTTTTCTCCTGTTTATTCAGGAGTTACTTAGAAAAAATGCGTCTGACGAAGTGGGTATTCACCCACGAAAGCTTATGCTCCAATACATCTGTTAGTCTATAAGGTGCCACAGGACTCTTTGTTGCCTTTTAGAAAAAAATAGTTATAAGTAGTTTGAACAAACAACACTTTCCCTTTCAGTCTGATTTCACTTGTTTGGTATCAAAGATATAATCCTGCCCGTTCTCCAGTCATCTATAGACATTTCCAGGGGAGATGAGAACTGCGTTTCTATTGTTACTTAAAAAGTTCAGAGAAATCCTTTTGGAAAAAACCCAAAACAAAACCAAAAATACACACAAAACCCCTTTCAAGCCTTCTATAAAGAAGTTTAAAATACAAAAGGACATGAGTTCAATTCCACACACGCCCTTTTAAAATAGGCTTTAAATTTACATAAACACTATATTATATAATCCTTCTTGGAAAAACTACAGCAACAACAGTTCACTTCTCAAGGTGGTGTTTTACTTCAGTGTACAGTTTCACTAATTCCCACCTGTTATCATATCAGTATTTTGCCAGCAGTACTCTGTGAAAGCTCTGATCCCTTTTCCTTTTGGCTTATTCCCGTTAACAATATGTGATGCAAGTCCAGACTTCCTGAAACATTCAAGTAGATAGTATTTTCCCTCTTTTTATCTGTATTAGTTCATTTTAAGAGTGCAAGAGTTTCTTGTAGCAAGTCCATATCAGTACTGAATTCTTCTTTGACATCTTCAGGATGGATTTATGTTATGCCATTTAATGACTACCTTTTCGGGGTTTGCGATTGTATCTCTCCACTGATCTGCTGCTTCACTACTATTGCTATTAGAGCTTAGCCAGACCTGTGGTAAGAAAAGAAAAAACACACCACAGCTGAGTTGTCATACAGAACACATTACTGGCAGCCTCAGCCAATCCCCTCAACATTACTTCTAACCATTGCATACATATAATGAAAGCTAGCATGTACTGCAGAGTATAATAAAAATCTGTCAAAGTTAGTATGGTCTGACCCCGGGCTGGGAGCACAGGGTATTAAAACACTCAGTTCAATTTCTGTCCCGGACAGTGACTAGGAGTTTGGTGGACTCATCATAGGCAACATACATATCTCCACTGTGCAACACACAGCCAGTTGAGCATTGTTTGTGATCTCTGAATTCCATGGGTGCTGCAAGTCAACACTCAGGGGGAGTCTCAGAACTCATTAGGACTTGGAATGGCTCTACAGAACTTAACATAAGAATAGAAGAACATAAGAAAGACCATATCGGGTCAGACCAAAGGTCCATCTAGTCCAGTATCCTGTCTACCGACAGTGGCCAATGCCAGGTGCCCCAGAGGGAGTGAACCTAACAGGCAATGATCAAGTGATCTCTCCCCTGCCATCCATCTCCATCCTCTGACAGACAGAGGCTAGGGGCACCATTCCTTACCCGTCCTGGCTAATAGCCATTAATGGACTTAACCACCATGAATTTATCCAGTTCTCTTTTAAACTCTGTTATAGTCCTAGCCTTCACAACCTTCTCAGGCAAGGAGTTCCACAAGTTGACTGTGCACTGTGTGAAGAAGAACTTCCTTGCATTTGTTTTAAACCTGCTGCCTATTAATTTCATTTGGTGGCCCCTAGTTCTTATATTATGGGAATAAGTAAATAACTTTTCCTTATCCACTTTCTCCGAAAGTGCACAATGCATTTAAATTCACAATTAAAAAACAGATATGGCCTAACTGGGCATTCCATTGAACTTAATGGACTTCTTGCCCGAATGACCAGGTGGGTGAGGTAATCTCTTTTATTGGACCAACTTCTGGTGGTGATGAAAGACTAAGAGACAAGCTTTCAAGCTACACAGAGCTCTTCTTCAGGTCTGGGAAAGGAACTCAGCAAGTCTCAATCTGTTCCACCTTGCCTTTAGTTATGTGTTAACCACTTTTGCTAAACAGTCTAAAAGGCCATTCCAGGTGAAGTGGCCAGAACAACATGTGAAGGAATGTGCCCATACCATGTATAATCATGTGAGAAAAATCAGTTTGTCAGCAGTGCTCAAGTAACAGATGGCAGATACAAACTGAGGAAATAAAGTGCAAAGCGCAAAGAAGGAAGTTTGTCTAATCATTTCCCTCCCACACCCCCGCCCTTCCATTAACAAAAGTTATTGGGACAAACAGAACTCTATCAATATTTATGAAGGCTTTTCATTCTTTTCTCCGTGCTTCAGAGGACCAATCTTGCTCATACAAATCCCAATGATTAAAATGTGATTTTTTGTCAAAATACACTATGCATACACAATTTTGGCTCTCAGGGCAGTCAGTGGGAATTTTGCCAGCCAGAGGACTGAAGGATTGGGTCCTCAAATAAAGATCACCAAATAAATTCCTTTATGCATTAAAATAGTCATGCTTATGATCAAAGACACCTACAAACAGCACAGTCTAAGCTTTAAGTTGTCTTCTGAGAATGTCATCCAATTAAATCTCACGTTCTCTAAAGAATGAAGTTACTGGATTCAGCTATATTCATCTTTTTCCAGCTCTACAGCCAATTGCTCGCAGTACATTTTTCCTATGGCCATGTTTTGTGTCTGCCTGTGTTATATAGCAATATCTGCCTGTTTCAGCCTAAACCAGCCTTTCCAAATCAGCTCTAACGAGCAGAGGTAGTGCACTTTTCTTTTTCTTCAACCCCCCCCCCCCCAAGGTTTGTTATTAAAAGCAGCCCCACTAATCCAGATGCAGTGACAAAGCTTGATAACTGCAGCATCATGCACACGTTATTTACTCCAAATTAAAATAGCTAGAAAGCACAAGCCTATTTTTTTTTAAATATAGTTTTACTAACAGTATCACAATGAGATCCAGCACAAGTGTGGAATGCTGCTCTATCCAGCATGGGGAAGCTCACCTTACAGTCATTCATGCTAGGATATGGCCTCCATAGCACTTACAGCTCTCCAGTAACTGTGTACGTTTCTAATGTCATAAGCACAAGGTATACTGATACAATGGTAAGTTACATGTTTACTGTGATAAAGAGCATAGGACCTCAGTGGGATGTGGACATTATAAAGGTAAAAAGAACAGGAGTACTTGTGGCACCTTAGAGACTAACAAATTTATTAGAGCGTAAGCACCTTAGAGCATAAGCATGCATCTGAAGAAGTGGGCTGTAGCCCACAAAAGCTTATGCTCCAAGGTGCCACAAGTACTCCTGTTCTTTTTGCGGATACATACTAACACAGCTGCTACTCTGAAACCTGTCATTATAAAGGTAGTGAGGCTCTCAAAAAAACCCAGACATTTTGGGGTTCTAAAATTTAGGTGCATATGTTATTTTATAAAAAGCAAAAGAGGGTCCTGTGGCACCTTTAAGGCTAACAGAAGTACTGGGAGCATAAGCTTTCGTGGGTGAAAGGTTCTCACCCACGAAAGCTTATGCTCCCAATACTTCTGTTAGTCTTAAAAGGTGCCACAGGACCCTCTGTTGCTTTTTACAGATTCAAACTAACACGGCTACCCTTCAGATACATGTTATTTTATGGCTCTCAGAGAGACAACTACCACTACCTAGCATTGAGGGCTCTGGAACAGATCAGACAGCACTGAGGGTAGGTTATCAAGACCGGCCTGTGGTCCACTAGAGAAAGAAAGGAGGACAGAAGAGACAGGAAGTTGGGAGTGGAGATTTTAAAAAGCCAAACTAAAAACTCTTGGTTAGTAAAATAAATGTAGCCACACGGTACTTTCAGGAAGATGCAATGGAAACCACCAACTTTGCCATAAAAGAAAATATTGTATTCCCCTCAAGCATTTTATCTAACAGACAAACAAATATCATTATGAGGTTCAAGATAACCTAATTGTGATTAGGTCTTGTGTACTCAGAACTGTGCTAGTTTCAACATCCATTGCAATAGATTCCTGAGCTTCCTGCTTCCCTTTCAGGGACTTGAGACGGAAGTAAAGGTAACATTTAATGTTCTAATGGTAGGGGACGGGAGGGGAGGCAGTCATTTAAGCTCTTGACATTTCCTTCTCTGCATACTTGCCTGAGCACTGCAAGCTGATACACCCTCTTTTTGTAGAGGCTATTCAGAGCTGCAGTGCTCCTGTGAATGCCAGATTTGCTTTACTTTAGCAAGTCTAAGCTATTGACTACACTACCGACCTTACAGTGGCACAGCTGCGCTGCTATAAGGTCTCCCATGTAAATGCTCTATGCCAGTGGGAGAGAGCTCTCCCATGAGCTTAATTAAACCACCCGTAATGAGCAATGGTAGCTATGTTGGCGGGAGAGCGTCTCCAGCCAACATAACGCTGTTCACACCGGCACTTTTGTCAGTGAAACTTTTGTGGGTCAGGAAGGTGTTCTTTTCCCCCACACCTCTGACTGACAAAAGACTGACAAAGCTTTAGTCGGTTAGGTATTCAGCAAGGAGGAGTTTATCTGTATGTATGTGTGAGAGAGAGAGTGGTATTTCACATGGTGGGACTCTGGGGGAAAATAATCAATGAGCCCAATCCTGTGAGGTATAAAGTGCATTCTGAGGGGCAATGAGCACCCTCAACTACCACTGCATGAGCACTGTAGGAGCACAGCACCACTCAGGAGATGCTCAGGTCCTTGTAGGACAGGGCCCAAAGCTGCTACTGGCTGTTTATTGAACGAAAATGGTTGACATTCAGAGATTACGTAACTTAGTAGCTAAGCAGTGATCCTGGTGAGTAAATTTTTAACCTCTGGTTTTATGCTAGTTACCAGGGGTTGGGGGTGGGAAAGAATAAAAACCAACCTGTCCCAGGAACTGTTTTCTTCTCACTGAGGTCCTGCTGTAGAGTTTGATGAGAAAATTAATTCCTTGTTCATTCAGGCTAACTGGAAAAATCATTGTTTCTCCCCACTTCACTTGGCCATTGGTGGGTTTCAATAGACGAGTCTTTTTCTTATAAATCAACCCTTCTGTAGTAAACATTGAAACCTTCACAAAGAAATCTAGGATAAAGGAAAAATGTGTGACACGCAAAGGGGTTAGTGCACTAAAACCTGACAAGAGCCATGTGTGTAGTTTATATTCTAATAATTACCTAAAAGCTGGGCCAAATGTGTTCATATTTACTTAAACATTGCAAGAACCATACAATAGCTTTCATTAAAATCACACATGCCTAATACATTCCATAACATTGAACTGATTAACACAGCATCCAAATGGCAAGGGCAGGCTAATGCTCTTGCATGTCAGAATTAATATTAGGACAAAAGAAAACCCCAAACACACCAACATAGCATCAAACCAAACAACAAATTTAATCTAGTATGACATCTATGGAAACGAATCTTGGCAATGGAAATCTACTGTGCTATGTAATATTAGCTCGAGGTTTGTGCGGAATGCTATGAATTGCCAGGTCATTCAAGCAGTACTCTACCTGTTACAAATGCTTCTAGACAGGAGGTATGAGACAGCTGATGTACTTACTTAAAGAGAGTGGTGTGGATGAACTTGGGAGGCTTTGGGCTTCAAGAATCTGTAACTGAATCCTGCTGTTTATTGCTTGAAAACAGGTTCCTATTTGAAGTTCTGCTTTGCACACCTATAAAAAGAAGAATGTTGCTTTAATATCTGGATTAAATTGCATATAAACTCATGAAACACATGAATTTACTTATATGGATATTGAAATAGAAACCAGATTTATTCCACAAGCACCCAAAATGTGCTTTGGTGACCCTTTCCTCATGCATTTCTGTATACTGAGGTAGAGACAGATAAATATCACTTTATTCCATAAATACCCTGACACTTACCCAATACGATTATGGATGACCAGAGGCTTTGGAGTTTTACTATGTAAAATGTATTTGTGCCATAAATAAACATAGTGTAAATGTAATAAGATCTCGGAGTTTAATGAACACTACACAAATGAAATGCTCAGGACAAACTTTAAGACCTGTTGGAGTATCTTAGAAAGCTCTATAAAAAATAATGCTTATGATTATACATTATTTCCAGTATCTCTCTCCCTATTTTGAATTATTAGGATGGAATTTCATGAACACAATCTGGAAGCAAAATTTAGATTTTTGTAACCAGGCAAGCCTCAGGAGTTGGCTCTTTGTGGGGCTGCTTGTGTTTAAGAGTTCATCTGAATCCTACCACTAATTATTTAATGCTCTCTGATGTCACACACAGAGGATTATAGATTCAGGTGAAGAATGAGGAGCATTTATGGTTATTCAATAACAATATCTACACATGGCAAGTATCATTTACATTGGAACATTACGGATTTATTCAGATGCAGTTTGCTTCCAAAAGCATTAATTCAAATTTGATTTATAAAAAGTATTAGCATCTGCACACATTTTCATGGCAAACATATTAGGGGGAAAACCCCACAACGAAAATTAAGATGATCCTGCTGTTGTGACACACGCAGTTCTGTAACAACTGCCATACTGTGGGTGTGTCGCTGCACTGGGTTTGGGAATAGACAGTAAAACAAACCTTTTATTACATTTCTCAAAAGATAGCTTTACTGTAGTTTCTGATTTAATTGGTCCTATAAATTAACCCCGGTTATTATTACTCTTTCCTGTAACACTTAGCAACCACCTGCTGTTTATTGCTCAGTTAACTGCCTGAATTATTGCTCCAGAGCATGCAGCTTGAATACAAACACATTTAAATGGTTAAAACATCAATAAAGAGCAAGTAATACTACTTAGTACTTTTAATCCATAAGAATTCAGGCCGTCTACTTTGTGTGAACAAGAAAGATCTGAGGGCTGAGAATTTGTCATTGGTCAAAAATTTCCCCAGTTGCCACAGCGCGTGTTCCGCGTAACAGCTGGTTGCAGCCCTTTGCCCCAGAAGCGGCTGAGTTTCAGGAGCTTAGTTATAAAGTGTACAGTTGTAAAGTCTTTTGGAATGAAATACAAAGCGCAGGAAGATATTAATTATAACACTCAGATTTCCAGAATTAACCTTACACTTGTGATTTTACTTTTCCTCCCATTAATCTTCAGCTCTCTTTCTAGTGTATGTGATAACACTAGCTACCATGGCGTATGATGCATAACTGGCGATCAGTCACTTACTGAAACTTTGGAAGGAGGCATTATATCCAACCAATGATCGGATTCCTGTGAATTGAGCTCTCGTAGTGGCAGGGAACACTCTCCGATTGTTTTCTTCCGGGGAGTCTGAGTTTGGATTTTAAACACTAGTCTTACAGTCTGCAGAATTTGCAATTTGATAGTAAACACAAAGGTTTCCATGAATTCAATGTCCTAGAAGAAAGGAACATATGTAATACAACAATGAAGAGCCCTATACACCATGAAACCCAGGGGAAAAAATGTTTTAAGCCTTACAAAAGGTGTAATTGGAAATATTCTTAGGCTGTCTTCATTGCCTACAGAGGTGTGTTTTTATAGCTAGATAACTAACATGGACTAGCTATCTCGGGTGAAATCCTAGTAGAGAGAACGCTCTCTACTTTTTACTGCAGTGTAACTAGGCAAGGTCAACTGCACATGAGAGACCAATCGTGTGATACACTGCAGAAATACACTACGTTCACCGAGTCTCACTATAAAATTCTAGGAGACAATTAAAACGCCTTGGTTATCTCATTGTAAACACACACCTTTTTTGGCAGTGAAGACATAGCCTTACAAAGTTCTCAGTCACGACATTCTCTGCCTGGTGCTGATTGGCTGTTTGTGCCAACCCCTCCCACCCTAGCTCTCTCATTCTTTTCACTTCAGCCTCAATCCACCTGCCCTCCACACTGCCCTCTCTGCCCCACCTGTCTTTACCATCTCTGATGACTTTCTATATAGCTAATCACCTCCTTACCAACCCCCCAAAAGGAATTCAACAACAAAACCAAACAAAAAATTTGTGGCACCAACATGGATGTTTACAAACCATTCCTCTGCTTGTATGTTACACCTCTGGCTCCTTCCGGGTGTCTGACCTCTCTTTTAGACTATGAATCCTTCAGGACAGGGACTACCCACTACTCTGCCTATCCAGTACCCAGCACAGTGGGGTCCCATTCTCAGTTGACCTCTAGACAGTACCACAACATATCATTATGCTCTCACAGTCAGTAGGAGTTTGGGGATTGGCTTCCACAAAGTAGGTCCCTAACTTTAGGATTTCTATCCCCTTTGCACAAGCAAGGTGAATCTAGGCCTGTCTTTTTCCCATTTAGCCCTCCTGACAGGTCGAAGTGGACGCTCAGTCATTAATCAGCCAGTAGGACCCCGACACATGAGAAATGCAGAGTAAAATTTAAGGCACCAAATGATACAGTCCCCAATTCATATTTGTACAAAGAAGCAGAAAGAAGGGAACTCAGAAAAAAGGGTTAAATTGCACATTTCTCTAGAAGGGTTGGGAGGATCTAGACGTGTTGGGTAACATTTCAGACGGTGCCACTTTCTCCCTTCACGCCCAATTTTAATAATTAAATATCACCAAAGATAGTCATGGTGAGAGGCAAGCTTTTGAGCTTACACAGAGCGCTTCTTCAGGTCTGGGGAAAGTACTCAGTGTCACAGCTACATATAAGGTGGAACAGATTGTTTAACATAAGTAGTTAACACATATTTCAAGGGAGCATTCCAGGTGAAGTAGCCTGTTAACACACCTCCAATCATAAAGGAGAAAGGAAGGGGGTGGGAAGGAATGTGGGGTAGGGGGGAGTTGCTAGTAGATTATAGGTTGTTGTAATAAGCCCTAAATCCAGCATCTCTGTTCAGGTCATGATTTTTAGTGTCTAGCAGAGTTCTTCTTCGAGTGCTTGCTCATATCCATTCCATTAGGTGTGTGCGCGCCGCGTGCACGATCGTCGGAAGATTTTCTACCCTAGCAACACCGGCGGGTCGGCTGTGGAGCCCCCTAGAGTGGCGCCTTCATGGCGCTGAATATATACCCCAGCCGACCCGGCGCCCCCTCAGTTCCTTCTTACCGCCCCTGACGGTCGTTGGAACTGTGGAGCGCTGCTTAGCTGTTCTCCACTCTCCCTAGCTTTGTTGGTTATTAGCAGTTATAGTTATAGTGTTTATAGTTAAATAGTTAAATAGTTTAAAAAAGTTGTTATAGTTGTTCTAAGTAGCTCAGGGGATTAAGGGGGTCGTCTCCCCCTTTCTTCCCCGGCCGCGGGGCCGGGCTCATGCCCAACGCTCCCGGCTTCAAGCAGTGCGCCTCCTGCGCGAAGCCTATGCCCACGAGCGACCCGCACGACTCCTGTCTGAAGTGCCTGGGAGAGTCCCACCAAACAGATAAGTGCAAGATCTGTAAGGCCTTCAGACCAAGGACCAAGAAGGAGCGGGACTTTCGGCTCAGGCAACTCCTGATGGAGGCGGCACTTAGCCCGGACACTCCCTCTACGGGCCAGACCCCGGCGCCTAGCACCTCGGTGCGCAGTGCACCGGCAGCACCGGCTTTGACGACCACGCGAGTGGCGTCAGACAAGCCTCCCCGGCACCGGACCTCGTCGGCACCGCAAGCAGTGCCTCGGCGCCGATCATTATCCCCGGGGCATAAAAAAGCCCATAAAACGGGGACGTCCGTGCCGAAGACGCCAGCTCCCCCAGTGCCGGGGGTAGAGCCGCGTCCGCCGGTGGAGCAAAGGAAACAGGTGCCTCCAGCACCGTCGACTCCGGCACCGAAGCCGTTGAGTCCGGTGCAGATAGCGTCTCCACCGAGGCCGGCGGTGATACAGTGCCTACCGTCGACTCCAGAGACCTTCGCGGCGGCGAGAGACTTAATAGCTCTCACGGAGCCGGCACCGCCTCAACCACCGGCACCGACTGCACCGCTGACTCGCCCGGTCCAGTCGAGGGGGAAACCGGCCTTGATGCGCCCTCCACAAGGACTGGAACCTCGGCACCGCTCCAGGTCCCGAAGCAGGTCCCCACGCCGCTCGCAGTCCCGGCACCGAATATCATCTCGGCACCGGTCGTACTCGCGGCCAAGATCTTCTTCGCAGCACCGCTCTACGTCTCGGCACCGATATGATCGTCGGCACCGATCAACGTCGAGACGTAGCTCTCGGCACCGCTACGGTCGACGCTCGACGTCGAGAGGCCGCTCCCGGCACCGGGCATACTCCAGGTCCTCGTCGAGGTCCAGATCCGACTCCCGGCACCGACGAGGTCATCGGCACCGGTCGCGGTCCCGGCACCGATCGCCGGCACCGCGTGGAGATAGAACATCCCCGGACCGGCACCGTGCGGCACCGCATCCCACGGGATTCGTCTCGACGCACTCGGCACCGCCATGGCCATCGAGATCGGTGTCCCGCTCCTCTGAGGAAGTATCGAGATCGGCATACCCCCCTCAGGGTCAAGCCGAGGAGCAGGACATAGGCCATTGGCAGGAGGTAGCAGAGGACCCTGCTCATGGCCCATCTCACTGGTCGTTCTGGACCCCGTGGGCGTACCATCAGGCGCAAGGGGCTCCAATTGCGTCGACCTCTCGCTACGGTCACTCCGTCAGAGGGGCCCCGGAGTCCACCATCTCTCGGCCTCCGCCAGGGGGCATGGAGGCCTCTGGGTCCGCACCACCTGACACCCTGGACCCAGGCACAGGTGATGCTCCAGCCCAGGAACAGGGAGACCAGGACCAGCCCTTGGATCCTGTTCCACCGCAGGCATCTTCCTCTTCTTCTCCCGATGAGGCAGTGGCGGGCACATCGTGCACAGGCCCGCCTCCAATAGATCTTCGGGCTCACCAGGATCTTCTGCGCAGGATGGCCCGTAATATGGACCTGCAGGCGGAGGAGATAGTGGAGGTTCACGACCCGATCGTGAATATCCTTGGAGCGGATGCCCCATCGAGGGTAGCGTTACCCCTGATCCGCACGATTCAAATGAATGCGGATACGATATGGCAGACTCCTGCCTCTATCCCACCCACAGCGAGAGGGGTGGAAAGGAAATACTTTGTCCCGTCTAAGGACTATGGGTACTTGTATACCCACCCCCAACCGTGTTCACTGGTGGTGGAATCAGTGAACGCACGAGAGCGCCACGGCCAGCAGGCTGCAGCGCCTAAATCAAAAGAGGCTAAGCGGCTCGATTTGTTTGGCCGTAAGGTTTACTCAGCCGGAGGGCTACAACTTAGAGCAGCGAACCAGCAGGCGCTGCTGAGCCGCTACAGTTTCAACTCCTGGAACTCTATGGGTAAGTTTAAGGAGCTGATTCCCCAAGAGTCCAGGGAAGAGTTTGGAGCCATGGTAGAGGAGGGCAAGAAGGTGGCTCGGACCTCCTTGCAGGCCTCCTTGGACATAGCAGACTCAGCTGCGAGGACCCTGGCTTCGGGTATCGCTATGCGTAGGATCTCCTGGCTTCAGGTCTCGGGTTTGCCTCCGGAGCTGCAGCAAACCCTACAGGATCTCCCCTTTGAGGGACACGGATTGTTCTCAGACAAAACGGACTCTCGCCTGCAGAGCCTAAAGGACTCGAGAACAATCATGCGCTCCCTGGGGATGCATGTTGTGGGCCCTCAGCGCAGGCCATTTAGGCCGCAGCCTCAGCGCTTCTACCCCCCCCCCACCTCGTCAGAGACAGGACTCGGCCAGGAGGCGAGGGCGAGGTGGTAGAAGAAGGTGGACCGGCCCTCAACCCGGCCAAAACCAGGGGCCACCTAGACCACCTTCAGGCCCCAGGCAGAACTTTTGAAGGTGCGGTCGAGGACGGCGCCCCAGTCATCCCCCAGGATCCAACCCCCTCCTTTCGGGATCGCCTCTCCCACTTCCACCGTGCTTGGTCCCTTATAACTTCGGACCGTTGGGTCCTCCGCACGGTGGAGAGGGGATACGCTATCCAATTTTCTTCTATCCCCCCCTCCCACCCCCCTTCCCCGTCCCTCTTCAGGGACCCTTCTCACGAGCAACTTCTTATTCAGGAGGTTTCTACGCTCCTGGCCATGGGGGCCATAGAGGAGGTTCCAGTAGAGTTAAGGGGCAGGGGATTTTATTCCCGTTACTTCCTGATCCCCAAGTCCAAAGGAGGTCTGCGGCCCATCTTGGACTTGCGCGGACTCAACAAATTCGTAGTAAAGTTGAAGTTCCGCATGGTCTCTTTGGGGGCCATTATCCCTTCCCTCGATCCTGGAGACTGGTTCGCCGCCCTCGACATGAAAGACGCATACTTTCACATCTCAATTTACCCACCTCACAGACGCTTCCTGCGATTCGTGGTAAACATGGTGCACTACCAATTTGCAGTCCTTCCCTTCGGCCTATCCTCGGCCCCAAGAGTGTTCACGAAATGTATGGCTGTCGTGGCAGCGTACCTTCGTCGGCAAGGGATACAGGTGTTCCCGTACCTAGACGACTGGCTGGTACGCGGTCGCACCAAGGAGCAAGTTCAAGCTCACGTCCACATAATAGTGCACACATTCAACGAGTTGGGCATCCTACTCAACAAGGACAAATCCACTCTAGAACCTACCCAGAGAATAGAATTCATAGGCGCAGTTCTAGACTCCAGACGTGCACAAGCCATCCTGCCAGACAACCGATTTGGCACCATCATGAGCCTCATTCAAGGGCTCCAGGCGTTCCCAACTACCACGGTGAGGTCGTGCCTTACCCTGCTGGGCCACATGGCTTCCTGCACGTACGTAACCAGGTATGCCAGACTTCGGCTTCGCCCACTTCAAACCTGGGTGTCTTCAATATACCGTCCACATCGGGACAGCCTGAACATGGTGGTCACGGTCCCGATCTCGGTCCTGACCTCCCTCACCTGGTGGCTAGATCACAATGTGGTCTGCGAGGGGATGCCACTTCACGCCCCACAACCCTCTCTGCACCTGGTCACAGACGCTTCATCTCTGGGTTGGGGCGCCCATCTCAACGAACACCATACCCAGGGCCTGTGGACTGCATCCCAGCTAGCCCTGCACATCAATGTTCGGGAACTGATGGCGGTGCGCCTGGCGTGCCAGGCATTTCTCAACCTCCTACGTGGCCGATGTGTGTTAGTTCTCATCGACAACACCACGGCCATGTTTTACATCAACAAGCAAGGAGGAGCACGTTCGTCAATCCTATGCCAAGAGGCCATTCGCCTGTGGGACTTCTGCATCGCCCACTCAATCCACCTCACGGCATCGTTCCTCCCTGGAGTCCAGAACACTCTAGCGGACCGACTCAGCAGGTCCTTCCAGACGCACGAGTGGTCTATCCGTCCGGACATCATACATTCCATCTTCCAGAGGTGGGGGTTTCCCCAGGTAGACCTGTTTGCATCCCGAGACAACAGGAAGTGCCACGTGTTCTGCTCCCTACAAGGTCGAGCTCCGGGCTCCCTCTCGGATGCGTTTCTCCTTCCCTGGAAAGACCACCTGTTTTACGCCTTCCCTCCGTTTCCTCTGGTCCACAAGGTACTGCTCAAATTGTGCAGAGACCAGGCACAGGTAATTCTGGTCGCTCCAGCGTGGCCGAGACAACATTGGTACTGTTGGAACTCTCGGTTCAGACACCGATCCCGCTTCCGTTGTATCCGGATCTCATCACGCAGGACCACGGCCGGCTGCGTCACCCCGACCTGCAATCACTCCACCTCACGGCGTGGCTGCTCCATGGTTCACCCAGGCAGAGCAGCAATGCTCGCACTCTGTCCAACAGATTCTGCTGAGCAGTAGGAAGCCCTCAACACGCACCACGTACCTGGCCAAGTGGAAGCGGTTCTCCTGTTGGTGCGAACAACGAGCCACGTCCCCGTTGCAGGCACCCATTCCTCTCATTTTGGAGTATCTCCTCTCCCTAAAACATCAGGGGTTGGCGATATCTTCAATTAGGGTTCACCTGGCCGCTATATCGGCCTTTCACCCAGGGGAACTCGCGTCCTCGGTATTCTCTAACCCGATGGTCGTTAGATTCCTCAAGGGCTTAGACCGGATGTACCCACAACAACGTCAGCCCGTCCCGACGTGGGACCTCAACCTGGTTCTCTCCAAGCTCACAGGTCCTCCATTTGAGCCACTGGCCACCTGTTCACTTCTGTACCTATCCTGGAAGACAGCCTTCCTCGTAGCCATCACCTCAGCAAGGCGCGTTTCTGAACTCAGGGCGCTGACATCCGAGCCCCCTTATACAGTTTTCCATAAGGATAAAGTGCAGCTTCGTCCACATCCTGCCTTTCTCCCTAAGGTGGTTTCTCCTTTTCACATCAACCAGGACATCTTTCTCCCGGTCTTTCATCCCAAACCACATGCCACTCGCCAGGATCAACGCTTGCATTCCCTGGACGTACGAAGGGCCCTGGCCTTCTATATTGACCGCACAAAGCACTTTAGAAAGACGACGCAGCTCTTCGTTGCAGTGGCCGACCGAATGAAAGGCTCACCGGTCTCCTCACAGCGCCTATCCTCCTGGATTACGTCTTGCATCCGGACTTGCTATGACCTGGCAGGTGTCTCAGCACCGCACCTCACCGCTCACTCCACGAGGGCCCAAGCCTCCTCGACTGCTTTCCTGGCACATGTTCCGATACAGGACATTTGTAGAGCGGCGGTTTGGTCATCAGTCCACACATTTACAGCTCACTATGCACTAGTGCAGCAGTCCAGGGACGATGCTGCCTTCGGATCAGCGGTTTTGCACACGGCAATGTCTCACTCCGACCCCACCACCTAAGTTGGGCTTGGGAGTCACCTAATGGAATGGATATGAGCAAGCACTCGAAGAAGAAAAGACGGTTACTCACCGTTGTAACTGTTGTTCTTCGAGATGTGTTGCTCATATCCATTCCAAACCCGCCCCCCGTCCCCACTGTCGGAGTAGCCGGCAAGAAGGAACTGAGGGGGCGCCGGGTCGGCTGGGGTATATATTCAGCGCCATGAAGGCGCCACTCTAGGGGGCTCCACAGCCGACCCGCCGGTGTTGCTAGGGTAGAAAATCTTCCGACGATCGTGCACGCGGCGCGCACACACCTAATGGAATGGATATGAGCAACACATCTCGAAGAACAACAGTTACAACGGTGAGTAACCGTCTTTTATGAATTTAAGTTCCAAGGCTCATCTTTTGAAAGTGGTGTGTAGGTTTCCTTTGTGCTTGTCTCTCTCACCAACAGAAGTTGGTTCAATAAAATACTCCTGGGGGAATTCTGTGCCAAAAAATCAAAAATTCTGCTCACCATATTTTAAAATTCTGCAAAATTCTGCATATTTCATTTGTCAAACTAACGCAATGTAATCACGCCGGTTTCAATTATTTTGGTAATTTATTTAAACTACAATACAATGGATGGAGAATGGGAGTGGGGAGCATGAGAGGAAATCCCCAAACCTCCTTTGCGTAATAGTAATGTAGCTAGGTTTGACCCGTTACTTCTAATTATTAGTCAACAAATATATGCAGCCACATGCTCAGTATTACATCATAGGCAACTGAAGAGCAAGTGTGGCAATCAAACTCTCAATTTATATTGGCTACTGACCATCTCCAGAAAGGTCAGTAGCAAACAGTTTATGGAGCACATTTTGATAGGAAATTTATTTCAGTACAAAAATTTAGACCAGTTCTAATCAATAAAGCACCATAAGCATTTATAAGGACACACTATCCTTTACAATAAGGCTCTTTTACACCACTCTGGCAATGTAAAGGAGCCTTATAACTTTTACACCTGTTTTATACTCTTGGGGGAATTCACTAAGAAGGAAGGCTGCTACATTCTGCTCTGCCTGAGGGGATAGAACTTGCCCCACACCTACCCCTCCACGCAGAGTGTGCTGAAATAGCAAGCACTCTCTCACACACGACTGCCCAGCCTCCTTCCTCCCCCCCCACCCCCCCGCAGTGGTGGTTTACGTCTCTACTGGCTGCTCTAGGTGCCTGAACTGATGTGCCTGCACTGCCGGGGAAGGGTACATGACTACTCTTGTGGCTTCCCTTTGCTTCCCTGTCAGCAGTCATTTTTCTGCATGGAAGCAAAGAAATCTGCGGATAACAAGAATTCTGCATATGCGCAGTGGCACAGAATTCTCCCAGGAGTTAATAAAAGCTATTACCTCACCCACCTTCTCTCTCTAATATCCTAGGACTGACATGGCTACAACAACACTGCCTACAAAGATAATCAGGTCTTGCTCCTCCACTTCCCCCCAATACTAGTTCATATTTTCCAAAGTGTACTGTTAATTGAGCAGGGCCTCAACAACTCTGCTGTTTTTCAGCATTTTCTACAAAAAGCGGGTCGGTGAAAGAGAGGGGAATGGCGAGAGAAACAAGATTTGTCCCTTTTTTAACTTCTTAGAAGCCTATAGTGATAATGTCCTGACACTAAACAATTCTTATGGAAAACATGGCACAAAGAAAATGAATGAAGTAGAAACAGGATCAAAATAATTTATGTTTGCAGAAAAAAAATGTATTGATGTTTTTCTACCACCACTTACATTGGAACCTTCTTTGGCTGAAGATTTGAACTGCACTGGCTTAGGCAACATCAGAATTCCTTTGACAGAAATATAAGGATTTTCTCCACAACTAGAAGGCCAACTCAGATCTTTGCACTACGACATTGAAAACAGAGAGTCACTTTAGACAGCATAAGCCCCTAGCTTTAGGCTAATACAGAAGCATGCATTCTTGTTTACTGTATGGCATAAGGAAAAAGCTCCAGGATATATTTTTAAGGTAAATCAGACCACGTGTGATGTCCATGTTGCTTTAGAATTTAATTTTTGAAGTATTTGATAATCAATTTCTGCAGCAAGGTAGAATAGTTATCCAGGAAACTTTAGTGAATTAATTATATGGCATTACAGTAGTAGTCAGTCAGGAAAATGCCCCTAAGGCACTGTGTATTGTTCCATGCAAAGTTGCAGGGACCCTGGCTATTCAAAATTCCACGACCGCAAAATCATTCACAGTTCATAGAATTGTGTAAAAACTTGCTGCACACGCAAACAGAAAAGCCACAAGAAGTTACATCCCAAAATATTGGTGTTGTGGTTTTGCCACTGAAGTACTGGCAGAATTAAACATAGCTTTGCTCTTGAAATAAGATGCAGTGAAGCAATCACATAGGACCTGATTCTGCCACTCTTGCACACTACCTTACTCCACAAGCAGTCATACTATCCAGCATGACTAACCATGGCTAAGGCTACGTTTTAGGTATTTTTAGTAAAAGTCACGGGCAGTAAACTAAAATTCATGGCCCGTGATCTGTCCATGACTTGTACTATATACCTCTGACTAAATCTTGGAGGGAGGATAGGAAGGGAGCAGGGATTAGTGATTAAAACAGTAAGAATCCAGGAGGAGACGACATCTTAAAAGAAGCATGTAAAGGTGTATCACAGTTAGGCCAAACGGAGGGTATATTTTGATACTTCAGTTTTGAGATTGTTTTACAGAAGCAAAGAGTCCAATCTAGCTGGGAGAACTGATACCACAGATTACTAAGTACACCTCTACCCAGATATAACGCGGCCCGATATAACAGGAATTTGGATATAACGCGGTAAAGCAGCACTCCGGGGGGGTGGGGCTGTGCACTCCAGCGGATCAAAGCAAGTTCGATACAACGTGGTTTCACCTATAAGGCAGTAAGATTTTTTGGCTCCCAAGGACAGCGTTATATCAGGGTAGAGGTGTACAATAAAGTCTCCATTTGAGTCAGTTATATAAGCCCAGCAATATTCTCTTACATGCAAGATTGTGATCCAGATCTGTTCTGCAGAAGGAACATAACACAGTTTCACATTCATTCTTCCAAAGTCTCGTTCATCACCTGATAACGTAATGGTATCTGGGGAAAAAGCCAACAAGTCTTTTTAAAAGCCTTGCAATATCTTAGAGCCCATTCTGAAAAGCTGGGATGCTGTTCATTTTTGTGACCCGCATATTTTAAAGCTCTCTCAAACTGAGTTTGAAATATCTCAGCTCAGATTTTAAGGCCAGGAGGGACCAATAGAGCTTCAGTTTGATCCCCTGTATATTCCAGGGCATTAAATGTCACCCATTTGCTCTGTATTTAGCCTAATAATGTATATTTGATTAAAACATATCCTCCAGAAATGCATCCAGTATTGATTTGAAACCATCAAGAGATGGAGACTCCACCACTTATCTTGGGAGTCTGTTCCAGTGGTTAACCACCTTCACTGTTAAATCTGTGCCTTATTTCTAACTTGAATTTGTCTGGCTTCTGCTTCCAGCCATTGGTTCTTGTTATGCCTTTTTCTGCTAGACTAAAGAGACATTTACTAGCTGGTATTTTCTCCCCATCAATGAACGTATACGTAAGGCTAAGATTTTTGTCTCAAATATTTTTAGTGAAAAAGTCATGGACAGGTCACAGGTAATAAAGACAAATTCATGGAAGTCCATGACCTGCTGCTGACTTATTAAAAATATCTGTGACAAAATGGGGAGGTAGAAGGCTCCAGAACCCATCGCTGCTGGGGCTCTGGGGTCCCCCACTTTTCACGGTGGCCAGGGAGCTGCGCGTGGGGGGCCCCCCAGTTGACAGCTCCAGTCCCACCACCCAAAGACTGCAATCAGAGAGGTCTCTGGAAATCACGGATTCAGTGATTTCCACAACCTCCATGACAAAATTACAGCCTTACTTATACACTAATTAAATCACTTCTCAATCTTTTACATAAACTAAACAAATTGGGCTCTCACTATAAAGGCATTTTCTTCAGTCCTCAAATCATTTCGGTGGCTCTTTTCTGCACCCTCTCCAGGTTTTCACCATCCCTTTTCAAAATGTTTACACCAGAACTGTATGCAGTATTCCACTATCTGTCTCAATAATAACAGTGGTATTGGATTGCAAGTTTCTCCATTAGAAAAGGAGGAGAAAGAGCTATTACCATACTTCCCCTTTTCCTCTCCCCCCCCCAGAGTTAACTAGCCAGTTAATTAGGATTAGTCAACTCAGGGTGGGATTTTCCTGAGTACTGAAACTTGTGCTCCTATGGGTATCTCTATAGCGTATATCACAGGGTGCAACTACAGCTTGAGCTGACATACCCGAGTTAGCTAGATTAAAGCTAACTCAGATCCTGAAGCAGTGAAGCTGTGGCAACACATGCTTCAACGGGGGCTGTATAAGCATGCCTGGACCTCTGGGTAATTACGATCTAGCTAGCTTTAATCATACAAGCTGCAATTACGGCATCTCCATATCTTGGGTCGTTAAGGTGCTCTTAAAAATCCCATGTTCAATCTCTTTCAATAGGAAAGCTGCAGATGGAGGACTGAGTAAAGTAGGCATCTTACACGTCAAGTTAAGACTACCCACCAATTGTTTTGCTCCTCAATACCAATCCATAAAATCACTGTCTGCAGAAATACAGTGTAATATTTTAGATATCACTGTGTGAAGGAAATTATTCCATTGCTGGTTTCAAAAAACAAACAATTATTACCCAGGCTCCTGTTACTGCCTTGCGAATCCTTCTTCGAGGAGGTACTACTGGGTACACTGGAGACTGAATCATATCTCTGCAAAGAAAATGCCTCTTTAATCAGAGCAGTGAGTGTGACAAAGAGCCCAGCAAGTTCAGATCATAAAAGATGGGACACACTGATAATTGGGAAGATGTAAATTGAAGTTCTCTCATTCCTTACTAACCCTTGAAGCTGGTAGTGCAGAATTCCTTGGTGGTGGGATTTAACAAAATGCATTCACAGTTACCATTGATTTTTTTGCCCTACTGATGCATGAAGGTTCTGTCCCATTTGCATAAATGGGAGTTAGTAAGATCTTTATTTCCTGTTGCACCAATGGAAAACTAACCCCTTACATCACCCCACTGTCCAGTTTTATATTTTGCAAGGGAAGTGCAAAACAGGGAACCACAGTTGCTTATACTTTTCTGATAACCAACTGACTCAAATGTCCCAACTATACTGTGGGGGAGAAGGGAGGGATTAGGAAAGAACCTAGTGAAATTATTTACAATTTTGAACTTTTTCTTCAAGCTCTTCCACTGCACATCAGAATGGCCCTTAAATGTTTACTCTTGAAATGTGATGGTATCAGGCACAGGTACAAAAGAAAATGAGTTCTGGGTGTAGCCTAAATTATTAAAAACTCACCTGGATGACACGATGGGGTGGATTTGTGAGATCAAACAGCGAATGGCTTAAACCAGGTGATCCAGGAAGTGTGCTACTCCGTAAATCACAAACTGAAACAGAAAGGGACAAACATTTACTTTGAACAGCAGGAACAACTAACATTTTTACTGGTAGGAAAAGAAAAGAAGAGAAAGTAGTTCTTCGTAAATGCCAGATTCAAAGCCAAGTTAATGTTTGTCCATCCCTAAACTTGCTTATTTCATCCAGTCTCAAGCCAAACAATTATAAGTTTGAAAACATTCATAACCATTTAGGTGCATGTGGATGTTCTGCATGGTAGAGCACACACACATGTACCCCAGAGCCAGACCCAAATCACTGCATTTTTTAATATATTAACTACAGGGTTACACATTGTAACTGCAAAGGGCATGAAAAATAACTTTCGTAGGGATATTAATTACAGCATACAATACACTTTGCTACAAAACAAAGTCTAGGTTAGTGACAGTTCATACCTGGAGTGGGAAAAAACTTGTCTGTGGCTTTTGCTGAACAAGTTAAAATAACCCTTAAAAGATAGTTCATTAAAAGTGCCTAGGGGGTGGGACCAATCATGAAAAATTGCAACACTGTTTCCATTTTGAAAGGTTAAGACCCAGCTCCCTTTCATTTTTAAAGATCAGCATTTTTACCAAAAAGGGGTACTGAAAATGGAGTTTTGATTGAAAGGGTCAGTGATTTATGAATTTTGTTTTGGGGAGGGGAAAAAACCCATTGCTGGATGAGAAAGAGCTGGTCATCGTTTTTCAAATGAAAAGCTAGTTATAACTTAAGAATAAATCACGAAGAAAGAGACATAAGGAAATGAGAATTTCCAAATGTTTTTGCAGCATTTATTTTACTATTAAGTTCAAGAAGCCATTAGGTGCTCAGCAAATCCAGTCAGGCTACGTGCACAAGGGTGCACAGTTCACACTGTAAGCAATAAGGAAGTGCAAGAGTTAAGGTTTCAGCAGCAAAGTTGACACTGCTGCATTACACACAATTTTATAAGATCAAACTGCAATATACAGAACTACATATATAACCAGAAAAAGGGAAATGATAGATGCCTTAGAAATACCTATGTGCCAAATACCAAACTGACATCCTCTGCTGCCTCCTTATTTCTTCATGCGCTTCTCTCTCCTCAATGGCAGGAAGTAGCATTGCTTATGGAATGTCTTAGCAAAGAGATGGGTCTGATCTTTAGAGCTGCTCAGACTTGGGGTTCAAGCTGACCTCCTTAGTTAAGGTTTTCCACAACAAGGGTCTCATCACCAAGAGTGCTTTGTCTTCTGCACCAAGGAGTCTTATCCTTGGCTGTGCCTGCTGCAGTCTCTCTGTAGGTCATAGTTGTGTTGCTGGGTCACAGATGGGAAACTAGTCTCAACAGTCCAGTTCCTAGTGAGTTTTGTAAATTAGAATTAGGACTATAAAGTCAGTCTGGAGGCCATAGTGGCACAGAGAACCAGTGAGGTAATTTATCATTAACCTTTCTTGCTAAATGAGCAGACTGCTGCATAATGCAGTTTTCATGTTGCATCTACATTTAACTTCAGGTAGATCAAGTTGCAACAGTTTAACTGGAAGGTGACAAAAGTGTATTATAATCACAATAGCAAGGTCCTCATTTGAGAGCTGGCTAGCTGGAGATGGTTGAAGACAGTACTCATCACTGTTGGCATCTTTTTTTGCCCAGAAGCTGTGCAGAGTGGCTGTGCACCAGCCAAATACCCCAACATTGATAACAGAAAATACACCTTAACATGGGTGAGTTACTGTCACTGTTTTTCAGAAGCTTTTCAACTCCATCCCAACGTCACTGTTCAAGAGGCCTGAAAATACCTCTAACTCCACCATGTTGACTAATCTCCAATTTTAAACCTTCTAGAAGGCCACTTGCTACACTGGTTTCCTTACTGCCTGGTCTGTATTCTCCAGTATTTCAAGAGATTACCATTATTCGCAGTTCAAAAGGAGGACACAATGAAAATGTGGATGTTGTCGTTTTCAGTTGCCTCCTCACTACCTCCCAAAGGAAATAATCAATTTTGCTTAGTATGAGCAGTCATGACAGAGTAATGCTCTTCCTGAGAGGGAGAAAGAGGCAAAAAGGAAAAAATAGTTCTGACTTGGCTTGGAGGAAGGAGGGGAAAGCAGTAACAGTATTCAGATACATTTTAGTGAAGATCTGTGGGTCTGGGATCACTTCCAAATTATCTCTCTTTGTTTGCAAGAGAGAGACAGGACTTCTGGTCTGTTTACAAAATCTTATACAGAAATACTGGCTTACAGAAACATGCATGCCCTTGAAACATAGTTTTGATGTAATGGAAGCAAATGAGCGGAGGCAAGCCCATAACTTGATTTAATACAAGGTGAAAATATATTTACTGAAATATAATCCATATGCAAAACAGAGGAACTCTCATAGACTATTGGGAAACTTGTCAAATTGTTTACTCTTCTAGCTAAAGAAAAGGATTACAAATCAGTTGGAGGTTTTGAAGATGGCATATTTACAGTATGTTTCTAGTACAGCTGGTTGACATTTTTCAGATGAACAAACTGACAAAAAAGAGTGGCTTTTTCCAAAACAAAAAATGTTCACAAAAAATTGGTAACCACAATTTAAAATTGTGAAATTTCATTTTATAAAAAACAAAAATTTTGATTAACTCATTTTCAAAACTGCTTATTTTGAACCCTATGAAATGAAAAAAAAAATTCAAAAATAAAATTCTCTCCTCTACATTTTTTAAACCAGTTCTAGTTTTAAGTTCCCAAGCATGCAACATAGTGGCACTTCTACATGCTGCAGCACAGCAGGCTTAGGAGAGTACCAGCTAGATTTTGAAAGAGGTGACAGAAACCTTGCAAAGGAAAAATGTATATAAGGTCATTAATAGTGCAGTTCTCATGTTTCATCTATACATAAACTTCAGGTAGATCGAGTTGCAATAGTTTAACGGGGAGGTGACAAAGTGTGATATCACAATAGCAAGGTCCTCATTTGAGAAGAAGGGCAGAGTCTCCTGGTTAGCTGGAAATGGTTAATGACAGTACTCATCACTGTTTGGCATCTTTTATTGAGGCAATGTCTGTTAGTGAAAGGGAGAAGTTTTCAGGCTTACATAGAGCTCTTCTTCAGCTCTGTGTAAGCTCGAAAGCTTGTCTCTTTCACCAGCAGAAGTTGCTCCAATAATAAATAGTCTCAACTCTTTCACTTAAGTGTCTAGTGAACAATAGTACTTGCTCTCAGGTTTATTAATACTAAGATCAAGTGTCAAATATTTTCTTAGTGTGTACCAAAGATTGTATATGGGGTCTTTTAGGCTATGAAGAGGCAAGAAGCAAGCAGAGTTGTTGGGAACAAGGAGGAGCCGCCCGTATCGCATGACCAGCTAGTTCTGTGGCCAACAGACCAGAGTTTGGGAATTGCTGTATTCAGACATACCTTCCATATTCCCAATGGGTGCTCTCTTCTGCATTTAAACCTCCTGGTCAGAAAGGAAAGAGAACAGGATGAGTTCTTACCTGATCCATATAATCTCACATCCGATTTTTCTGGGAAGCGCCTAGTCAGATCCGGTGAAATATTCTGCTGCCTATAGAATGGATTATACACCACGTCACCATGGGGCCCCTGCTGGTATATATTGGAAAGTTCTGCTTTCCTGTCACCAACAAAGGCTCTGGCAGATCCTGTGAAGCACAACATAAGCCACGTGTAAGAGTCTTAGCAGTTAATGAACGTATTGCCACGGTTCATGAAGCAGGCAACATGCCTTTCAACAGGTTATGTCAGATTTCAGCATTCTTAGGAATTACCGGCACAAAAATGAAACTGTACATTGAGAAGTCATGCACACACACCCCTTGGAGTTCCTTAATATAAACCTAACCTGATTTATACATAGATAGTTCCAAAGACAGAGAGCAAGACAAATATTCACAGGAAACTGGGCCATGTGTGCAGAGAACCTGTGCTTCCACATTGGCTCTATCCCAGTGGGGCATCTCACTTTGCTATAGTAGCCCCAGAACCTTCAGGAGGGTCTAGGAAGAAGAGAGAATATAGCCTGTGGCTGTGTATACTCTTTGCTTAATTTCAATAGGATACCTATCAGTACAGAGAAGTAAAATGACTTGCCCAAGATCACTCACTCATTGGCTGAGTCAGGAATAGGACCATAGAATCCCTGTTTCCCACCTGCATGCTCAGTCCATTAGACCATAGCTGCCCTACTTTTCTTTCCTCTTCTTCCAATGAGTTCATGCAAAATATTAAGGTCTTGGTAAACAGAACAGATTGACATAATTTCATTTTATTTATCTGAAGCCCCCCATCCGTTCCTCTAGATGGTGTCAGAATGAATAAAAATAGAGAATAACTAAAAGAATCCTATATAACAAAAAAAATGATCATTCAGGAATTCAAGTGTGATGGAAGCACTAACACCAGAAAGTTAAATTAGTTCAGAGCATTCAGCCATTTAAATGAATATTAATATTAACATATGGGGTCAAAAACTGATATTTCCTTTCGCTAGCTTAGCTTCTCATGTAAGACCACGAGACAAACTGTTGCAAGCCTTGCAAAGAAAATTTGCCAGAGCATAATCACTTTCAGTAAAGATGCAAGCAGCAATTCTGAGAGCATGTCCTGTTTAAAGAAAGGAAAATACACAGTCACACATACAGAAAATGGTGTTGCATTAAAAGCAGAGTTTGGACTATTATGGCTGAAAACCAGGTACTCTAATGGTTCTCTTTAACATATTAGTGCTTTAGTTAGTGTTACATTGTAGTGAAGAAGGAATTGCAGCACATTTCTCTAAATTCAATAAATCTTCCTAAAAAAAGTACAGTTTGCCTTTAACACAAATAGCGTTCACAACTCTTAAAAGCTATTTGTCCTTCACAAATATAAAAATATACATTTTCACTGCTATGAACGAACATAATCATTTCAGAAAGACACAGCTTTTTATCTGCTATAAGAATTATACTTAAGTAGGGAGGAATAGATCAGTGGTTTGAGCATTGGCCTGCTAAACCCAGGGTTGTGAGTTCAATCCTTGAGGGGGCCATTTAGGGATCTGGGGCAAAATCAGTACTTGGTCCTGCTAGTGAAGGCAAGCGGACTGGACTCAATGACCTTTCAAGGTCCCTTCCAATTCTATGAGATAGGTATATCTCCATATATTTATTTATATTAAATGCTTACTTATGAGGCATATTTGTGAAGAGACACTTTTCATAGCACATCTCTGAGCTCTCCAGAAAACAATGATCCCAGACACCAATGAACAAAAGTCACCTGATAGTAGCATACTGTATAGTAAAAAAAAGTCTAAAGGTCTACACTTTTGCAAAAGCATGATTCTTACAAAAATAAGAAATTTGTTTGTTGAACATACAAAGCAAAGCAATCAAAGCTGAGTAAAAGTATTGTTTTATAGTGGACCACGTATTATTACAACTGAATAATTGAGGTGTTTTCCTGCGCGCGCACACACACACACACACACACACACACACCCCAGTAGCTTCCTGCTTATGCCCAGAGTGACCCTCAAAAGTGCAGCTAGCCGAAAAGCACTGGTATTCTCTGTTGGCAAAACGTCATAGCAACTAGCCATTTTCAAAATACAAAAAGTTTTGACAGTGCAACTGTGAAAGATAGGACAACCCCATGCAGTATCTTTGGGGACCACTGCATTACATTTATGAATGGTTTATATAGGATTGTGTTCTTCTCCGGTGGCGAGCAAACTTTCCCTTATTGTTAACTGAATCTGTCCATGCCACCCCTCCATTACCGCATAGTCAAGGCTTCCTCAGCAGCCAGCCTGCACTCCTAGGGCAGGACCAATACCTGCTCCTTCCCCCTCGGTTTTCCAGGGTGGAAGAAGGTGCAGGTGACGGTCTCTGGGGGCGGAGTCAGCACTGGGCACAGAGGCTGACCAGGAGCAGAAATCGGTGCAACACCCTGACCCACAGGCTGGGTGGCCCGCTGAGGTGAGTCAGGGTGGAGATAGCACTCCCTCCCTGTCCCTGGTGGGGGCTGGTGCAGGCCCCGCCACACAGGGCTAGCCCTAGCTGCCTGGTGCCGCCGCTTGCCCCCTGAATGATCCTTCATGCCCCACAGTTTGCACACTACTGTTCTACTTCATGGGGGAGGGTTATCACAGCTCCTCCAGGTACAGGATGGGGAAGGCTGTGATTAAGGCAAGTTGCCAAGACTGAACAGTACCAGAGAGGTACTTCCCCCACATGTGATTTACATATACTCGTTCAGATTGGGTTCTCCAACAACTAGGAGACAAGTAATGTGTTTTTGGTATAAAAAGCTGAATTTAAACAGACTTCCTGATCCAACAAATGGATGTGCGCTTTCTTCCAATTCTGCTGAAAGGTTGGAAGGCCATTTGCCTACTGAACTCTCCACATGGAAGATGGGTGATTCCTGGCACATTTAGTGGGTATACAGGACATTTTAAGGTTCTCTCTGTGCGCTTGCATCATTAAAATACATATGCTTGCTTTGGAGAGCTGTGTGCTAACTCATAAATGCTGGCCTACACTGGTCATTGTCCTTGGAGAGAAAGCCACTGAGTCACTACTGCTGCCGGTGGGTCTCAGTACCCCATTCCTTACATGGGAAGTTTGGCTGGTGTGGATATCTAAGGCCTTTTCTGGTCTCCAGACCTTACAAAACTGCCTTTTCACATTGCTTTTTTGCAGGTAACTTATTTTCCTCCAGGTGTCCTTCTCTACTCTGAGTGAAACTTGAGACTTGGGGGCTTTATTGATGGATGTCAACGTTGAACATTTCTCATCTTGCAGAATGAGTGAGTCCATACTGTGAAAGTGTTCCTCAAAGCAGCTCTTGTGGAGGGCAAGAGAGCAGTGACTGAGGAAAAGGCAGGAGACTGGGCTTCTGGAGAAATTCTTAATCTCAGAATCTGCCATGAATATTTACAGAAGAGGCATGCAGCATCTTTGGTTTCTCCAAGATGTAACAATGGCTGAACAGCAGTTTCTGGGACCTATATATTATTAACTAATTTCTAGATGCATGGATTTTTACTAAGAATGTTTAAAAAAAAAAAGCCTAAATAAAACACCAAACCCTCATTTTGCTATAATGCCAGGATAAAATTAGTTTAAACATTAGAAACAGAGAGACTGTCTAAAACCAAAATTCCTGGACCTACCTTCAAATTTTGGTTAGGAAGCATTGGAATCCAAACCAGCATCTGGAGACTGGTTTGATTTACATCGCTTGGGCACAGACCTAATTAAAATATCTAATGAAATGGTGTCATTTTTCTGCTGGGTTTTTTTGGCGCCACTGTGATTTTTAGTTTACCTTGAATTTCCCCAACGTGCGACAAACTGCCAAGATTCTTGGGTTGTATGTAAGCTAGTTTAAGCTGAGGGAGCACAAATGGGACCTCCCTGCCACCCGATGGCAGTTTCGCAAGGAGATAATCCTCAGAACAGCCAACTTGACGCTTAACTGACACAGAAGACAATGGAGGTTTCTCCACAATGCTTTGCCTATTTTCAGCTGCAGCTTCAGATTCCTTCTCCATGGAAACTGTTAAAAAAAAATAAAGTGCATTCAGTCTGAAGGGATCTTTTGGGTTTAACAGGATCAAGGATTCAGAGGGTTTCCTTAGTGTCATTGCATATAGGAGCAGCACTGGAAAGTTTACTGGTTCTGGAAGCATTTATTCTGTCCCAAAATGTGTGGCCACCCAGACTTTATTGTAATGAGCACCTTGCTTTCACTTCAGTTCTTACAAGACTTCACCATACAGTGTATCATGATCCAGTAAGAAAAGTGATTAATACACTATACCAATTGAAAGCTGTGATTACAAGCTTCCAGAAAGTAGAGCGCTGAATTCTAGCCTTTGTTATTTGAGAGCGATAAGACCTTTACATGACCCTTGGTGCAACAATGGTTTTTGTTTTTGCTGGTATTCCAGGGCCAAATACAACAAGCAGCAGTCTTTGTACAATTGTCATTTTCATCTCCGATTAATAAATGTTAATCAGCATATGCTAACTTTCAAATCGAGGCTATAGTTTGGATGCTGTAAAATAATTCAAGTTAATCCAAAAGAAGTGGATGATTTAACATTTTATCCCCGGGACGTGTTATTAATGAAGCTTCAATATCAAAACTATTAACCTGCATATTTATTATTATGGTGTGAAACTCACAGTCATTCTTTTCCTTCTCCACGTAGAAACACCCTTTGCAGCAGTTCTTTAGGCATTCTTTCGCCATAGCTTCTAATATTTCAACTTAAGTGAAACACAAACAAGGCTCCAACGCAGAAGTCAACCCTGAAAACACACAAAATGAGAGTAGCAGAAATTAAAATGCAACACCATTATTTTAAAATTACTGCCACATCACATCCTGAGGCCAACGCCATTGACTTCAATGGGAGCAAGAGCAGCAGCATTAGGTTTATCGTATTTTAACTAGTTTTTCTTATACATAAAGCATGGAGGTGGAGAAAAGTATCGTAAGAGTTGGTGTTTTTAAGGCTGGGACACTGAAGATAAACAAAATGCTTCTTTTCAAGAGCGTGAATGCTCTCCTCACATTCATATGAGCCACTAAGCTCCACAGAGTTTATTAGCATTAGTCAAGTCAGTTACAAGATGTTTCTTTTTATCCAACTTCCTTTGTTCACATAGTCCTTTTATTGTCCAATATTTTCACACACAATTTTACATTATTCAGTGTAAATTCCATGTTTTACATATTGACGTGATATTTATGCACGATACCAAAAATTACTTTTTCCATGGAACTACTGGTTTCTCAGGTTGTTTATGTATCAAATGGAAGACTGATTTCATATACAACTGTGTTCGCCACACATATAGGAGAGTGGAAATTGCTGACAGCTTCTAGCAAACTAAGTGGAGAGAAATAAAAACAAACCTATAACAGTCGGTTAACATTAAAAGTACTTTATGACAGTAACAAATGGCCTCTTATTTAAATGTCTCTTTTACTCATATGCTGATAATCTCTTTTCAGAGAGACAAACAGCTGCACAGCCTCCTGTCCCATATTCTAGCTGCCTTATTATTTACACACATCTCAAATGTGCATTTCTTTACAGAAGATAGTGAAGACACAATCCCCTCCCTTTGGAGCTACAAGATGAGGTCAAACAGAACATGGAGACAAGCAACGGGGTGGGAAAGACAACAAAGAGAAAAGATGGGAGTTATACGAAAACAGACTTATGGTTGGTTATCTTAGTCACAGGAAATTATGCTGAACATTTTCATGATCCGGTATAGAGACTACTCCCATGTATGCTTTGAACAGTTTGGTCTTTTTTTTTTTTTTTTTGGTATGCAAAGAGACAGCTAGGGAGCACCACACACTTTGATCAAATGATTTTATTGCTAAATGTCAATTCTATTAACAAATACGGTTTCTATTAGATGCCACCAAATATTCCAATAAATTCCTTCTGGAGCCATTGTAAATTGTATAAATTTCATCTAAGTAAGAAAAAACACACAGGCATTTTGCCATGTGAGACTTTTCTTTCAACTGTACCTATCAGTGGGAAATAAGTGACCAGTGGGTACCTAATTATACTAATGACAAGCATAGCATATATGTTTTAATTTGTTAGCCATGATCATGCATAACCCACAAGTGGTTTCACTTAGAAGGCTGTGAATACATGAGTTCAAGATGGCAATGTAAGTGAAAAGTAAATGGAAATGCCCTCTCTCTAGAAAAAGGTTTGTCATTATTACAATTGCTGCATAAAAGGTCCAGAATGGCTAACTGCAAATGGATATTGCTTCATCAACTCTCTCTCTTTCTCAACTGGGAGCTGTGGTTGGAAATACGTGTCCCATATAGCCCTCTTGCTTTTAGTTTCAGGTGTTTGAAACCCTCGTAAGTCACAAAAGTGAATGTTCCACCAGTGTGGCAAGAGCCTATGGTAATTTTAATTTACTTTAACTTCTCTGAAGGGTTGTGGTTATTTTCAGAAATGAAGCTGGGGACCACAACTTCATCTAATATGGTTTCTTATCTATTTCCCTTCATGCTCAAGATCTCACTGTGGGCCGAGTTAAACACCAGTAGCCCAATGATTATATATTCAAATATGGTAACTATTATTGGCTCAGAAGCAGCCTGAATATGGGACATATTTTGCTGAAAGACAGAATGCTACCCAGGAAACTGGAGAATATTCTGCTCCTTTGGAAAAGGAGTTACGGGATCTTTAACTTTCAACGATAGGCAGGACCTTGGTTTAATATCCCATTCCAAAGAGAACACTTCTCATTGAGCATTAAGGAAGTGATATATACTGTAGGAAGTGGCCTCAGAATCATTAATGAGCTCATTTTACCATGTGGGATTTGAATCTACAATCTTCAGACGTTAGAATACTACCAATGGATTACACCAATAGATTTTCTGCACATCAATTAAAAAGATGTACAGTATAAGAATTTAACTGTTTATCTGATTGATGAAGGGAAGCAAGATACTATACAACACCAAATCTGATGGACTGCCCCTACCCCTCAGGCCCATACCACCTCTTGGCTAAGTATTGTGGAATTAGAGGTTTACTTTACTGATTTTCCTTCCCAGTTTTTATCAGTACGCAACTGGAGCCTATATTATTTTCTCTCTTTCACAGTATTTAAACTGGGCTTGTAACAGCTGCTAAGTTTGCTCTAACCCAGCGGTGTGAAAACTATGACCTGTGAGCCACATCCGGCCTGTGGGACCATCCTGCCCGGCCATTGAGCTCCCAACCGGGGATGCTAGCGCCTGGCCCCTCCCCCACTATCCACCCTCTCCCGCAGCCTCAGCTCGCCGTGCCACCAGCGCTCTGGGCAGCAGGGCTGCGAGCTCCTGCCGGGCAGCGTGGCGGCTTGGCCGGCTCTGGACGGGCAGTGCGGCTGCCAGTCCTGCTGCTCTGAGCGGCACGGTAAGGGGGCAGGGGATTCTGGGGGGCAGAGAAGGGGCAGGGGATTCTGGGGGGCAGGCAGGGGACAGGGAGTGGTTGGATAGGGTGGCGGTCAGGGGACGGAGAGGTTGGATAGGCGTGGGAGTCCTGGGGGCCTGTCAGGGGGCATTGAATAGGGGCTGGGGTGCCATGGGGCAGTTAGGGGTGGGGGGGTCCTGGGAGGGATCAGTCAGGGGACAAGGAGCAGGAGGGGGTTGGATGGGTCAGGGGCTCTGAGGGGGGCAGTCAGGGGCCAGGAAGTGGGAGGGGGCATTTTGGGGATGGGAGCCAGGCTGTTTGGCGGGGGGAGGAGGGAGGCGCGCAGCCTTCCCTACCCGGCCCTCCATACAGTTTCGGAACCCCGATGTGGCCCTCAGGCCAAAGAGTTTGCCCACCCCTGCTCTAACCTCTGTAACAATGGTACCTAAGACTTGATGACACTTTGCTTGGGCAGAACATTCTCTATCTTAGAATGACCAGGTTGAATTTATCACCACCACTATCACAGAGACCAAAAGTCTTTTGGAACTGCCCCAGGCTTCCAAGGGCAGGAAAAACTAATTTTCCACACATGTACCAGAAAAAGTTCAGTACGTAACAGATCTACTAACTCATACTCCTAACATTATTGAGCAGGACCCACTGTGATACAGATATAGTTATACCCATTCATTACCCCAATGACAAAATTATCCTTTTCACCACTGTGCTGAGTCCCTTGCTTGGGAGGAAGGACATAAGCATTGTTTTAATGGACTTTATAATAATAGTAGTATCTTATTTCTGCATCCTAGGCAGATTTTTGTTTTAAATAAAAGCAGGCCACATTAAAACAAACTATGACTTTATCATTTGATTAATGAAAACAGGAGGTCAAGTCCAGTGTGGGACCAGCCACACATTTCTGTACTGTAAGTATGTATAAGAGTAATT
Organism: Malaclemys terrapin pileata; assembly: GCF_027887155.1. Lineage (NCBI taxonomy): Eukaryota > Metazoa > Chordata > Testudines > Emydidae > Malaclemys > Malaclemys terrapin. The sequence goes on from NC_071508.1 coordinate 123,147,211, forward strand.
CATCATCTACTGTACAGAAACAAACATGCTCAGATAATGCTATTTACACATTAATGTTTTACTGGCAGAGAAATATCAATGGCAAGCTGCAGAGTATACAGACACGTACTTAATATCTACATCACAGCATTAGTTTAAATTAGACTTTAAAAAAAAAAAAGTTCCTAGAGCAAATGGGTAACTAAAAGCCATGTTTGTGCTAGCATTGTGTGTGTTAAAGAACATAATGGTTTCAAAGCAGGTGGCATGTTTTGGATGCAGTTTTGAAGCCTCTGCTTGTGCCACAAGCACATTACAGAAGCATGTTGAAGGCTTGCTGAGGGACTGATCATCTAAAACATGGTTTTGACTTATGTTGCTTAGCGTTTCTGACACGGTTGCTGTGTGATAAAGTGGATGCTCTAAAAACTACTTTTTAAAGCTAACCATGAACAGAATACCCTGAATTTGAGAGTAAAGCCTTTCGCTATATTCAGATGTTACAGACCCTTGTTTCCACTTTAGAAACTAAGTAGCAGTTAAAATAATTCAGAAAAATTTATCTACCAGTCTGCAGTGCACTTAGCTTCTCACTCCTACATTTTCAAAGAGTCATATAGGATTAGCCACAACTGACACTGATTTTATGAATCTAGTAATAGTGAAGTTATGTGGGATAGAGATTTGTTAACAGGTTCCAGCATTGCCAACTCCCACAATTTTATCAGGACTTTAGCAATTCTGGCATGTTTTTAACTTCTCATGAAAACCTGATCAAAAGCTGCCAACTCAAGAATCTTCTCTTATTCAAAATTGAAAATATCTTCGGTTACTGCCCATGGGGCTGAGGACAGCAATATGGCCGATACTTCCCTACAGTCTGTGTGCACATGGAAGTGAGGCTGCCTGAGAAAGTTGGGTGAGATCTCCCACTGTTTTCAGTGAGATTTAAGCAATGCCCATAGGCAAAATGGCTGCCACTCCAGGGTTCAGAGGGCTAGACAGGACACCGGGGCTGTGAGGAGCAGTAGAGATTCTGAAAGGAAGATGGGGAGAATGAAGGGGGCTGATCATGGAATTGCAGGAGAATGGTAGGGGCAGAGAATAGTGATGGCGATCTGCCACTGAGCCCTACCTTCATGTATGGTCCTAGAGCAGAGAGGGGGACCTGGGGCAGTAGAATGGGGGAAGGGTGATGCTGGTGGATCCTGGATGGAGAAGTCCCAGAGAGTATTAGAAAATGGATGTCTGTTCCCTCTCATAGGGATGAGGGAAGGAGTCACCACCTGAGCAGCTAGGGAGAGGTGTATATTTGGGTTTGTACTAAAGTTGACTTTTCAACCTGAAATTCCCCCACACACAGTGGCAGAGGAATAGAGAGGAGTTAAAAAGTCAAAAGAGACTAAAAAACACACAAGGATTGGTTTGTTTAAAAATATCTTGTGATTTTTTGGGGCAAGTCTCAATTTTAGAGGGTTCTGACTCATGATTTTGGTTCTCTTAAGATTGGCAATACTGAAGTTCTGTTTTATACACTATTTAATAAAAAAAAAATCCTGCTGGGGAATAGTATAGGCCTGTCCTTTAGGTTCCAATAATTATCAAGTACTGCATGATTTAGGTGCTGGCTCTAAAGGAGGAAGGATTCTGTAAACCAGAACCCTTTGCTCAGACATCTAGTTACAAATTTTCAGTACAGTGCCTCACTACTATACTCACATATAAATGAAGGCCAATCTATATTTAGCCCCAGTTGAAAGAAACACTTATAAAATAGCAAAAATATATGTTAAGCACACATGAGAGATTGATGTCCCACTGCACCAAAGAAAGGCTGTGTCAGCATCAGGAATCCTGCCCTGCTTTATCTTCCAGTCACTGAGGCTGGGGCCCCATTTTGTTAGGTCTATACATAGAGAGTCCCTGATGCAAAGAACTTACAGTGTAAAAATGGACAAGACAAAGAGGATGGAGGAAAGGAAGAGTTGTTATCCCCAGCTTACAGAAGAGGGATGGAGAAATTAAGTGACTTGCCCAAGAGTCACACAGGAAGACCGTAGCAGAGCAGAAACTGAACCCAGCTCTCCTGAGTGCCAATCCAGTGCTTTATCCACAAAGCCCAATCTTTCCTCACACCACATCTCAATATGAATTTGACTCTAGTAAACTTTATCTTCCCCGATCATCCAACAGTTGGATAATCCAATATAACTCAGTGATAATACTCTAACAAAACATAAAGTGAAAGTCCAATTATTCCCCTAATAACATAGAAGACAAGATGAAAGAATTGTTTAATAAAATAAAAAAAAATAAAAAACACACCATACACAATCCAGAGAATTAAATCACTGCTTTTTTAATTTATTTAGCCCAGAGAAGATAATTACCTTAATGATTTCCAGGTTTCTCAGATAGAAATTTTAAATGAGTTAAATCAGATAAACTGGATATCAAAAGACTTTACTCCCAGATGCTTTCAGAATAATTGCAAGATGAGAGACACAAATGTTTGGACAGAGATGCAAATATTTTCAACAACTCATTAAATAAACTAAACAGGATCGGAAATAGCTGAATGTAGTATAAATATTCAAGGCTGGAAGTGGTCTCAAAGAAATGTCAGACTTGTTACTGTCCCATGATGCAAATATATTATTTAAAAAAATTAGAGCTAAAATAGCTTGTTTATTTAATAATACCACTGCTTTTTGGAGGTGGACAGATGTTTTTAAAGGAAGATAAAAGTGAAATATTCTGATCCCTGACTGGATCTGCCATACTGCAGTTTCCCAAAGGATTACATTTAGAGGACACACCAAAACAGTTATGAGATTTATTTCGAGCCTGAAATACATACAACTCATTCCCAGACTTTCATTCCACAAGTACATTACAGCACCACTGCAAATAGTAACGTGTCCTGACAAAATGGGAAGTATTCAGCAAAATAACTAGGAGGAGGAATGGTCAGTACCTATTAGCCATCTGGGGGCAAATGCTCAGCTGACAGAGGTCATAGCTCCACTGACTTCATTGGCACTGGGAGCATTTATGCCAGCTGACCATCTGCCCCTTGAACAGTGCCACTTTGGACTTTACCAGTCCCTCACCAGGTACTGATCACTCAAGCCTCTGTTTTCTCTGCTGGATGGATCTCAATCCTAGGAGATCCAGTCCACTTTAAGCCTTGTAAATCCTGCAAAGAGCATAGCTGTAACACCACACATCACTGGAGGTCTAACAAAACACACTACAGCAAAAACTGCTTCCACCGCAGGCTGGAAAGGCTCCCTCAGACACTCAGTGCATGTCTTAGCAGGACCAACTGGTTGCAGCCGAATGTCGGGTGGGTTGTTGGGAGTAGCTGCGTAAGTGACGCTGGGCTGGGGAGACCATGCAATTGGAAAGGGAAGGCTCCCAGATTAAAATATCAAGAAACTGGAGGAGCAGAGCAAATGGTTTTGAGAAATTTGCCTTCAGACAAAGATGTTTTGCAACAGTAGCAGCAAGGTAAGTACACGTGTACGTCGTTCACCCATAAGCCAAAGTGAGTGTGTTGGTTTTGGTTTTTTTTTTTAAACAAACAAACAGTTCTGTAGCTAGGCTTGGCTGGTTCAGACCATACAGGTAAAATATGCTGTCACTTCAGGTAGATCTAAACTTGACTTTTTAATTGTGTATGAACAATTAATAGGCCAGACACAAACATTTGTTCCTAGTGGAGTTTAACCCTAGGCAGCAGAAGGTTGTTTGAGTAGGAACACACACTTGTGTCCAAGTTACCATTACTCAATTCTAGTGAATTCAAGTTAAACAAGTAAAAATGTAAGTGATCAGACTACTGAATTCTGCTGGTAGAAGTTACTATGTATGTAACTACAGCCTGGTAGAGAGGGATGCTAGCAGGTTTGCCTAGAGTAGCAGAACCCCTACAGCCAGTAATGGTTATAGCAAGCTAGTGGTACATTACAATATCTACGCACCAAGGACCCTATTCTTCCCTACATAGATATAACTTAAGAGCGTGGAAACCCTGGGAGTTGGCAAACAGAGTCTCTTTCCAATTCTTGTGTCTTTTGGGAAAATGCAGGGAGGGCATTTGTTCCCATCCCCAGGAGAGACAGGAGATGTAGCCCCACTGGATCTTGGAAGAGATGCCAAAAGGGTTAGAGTAGAAATAGAAAAGTTCCCGAGAAGGGCAATGAAAATTATTACGGGCATCCATAGAAACGGAGGGAACATTCTTATTTCGTTTAGTTTTCAAGACTGGTGGGAGCAAGAAGAAACTGATGCAGGGTGGGAGGGTCCATAGAGTTCCCAGTGCTTTTTCTTTTGATCTTGACACCTGGCTCCTTCTGAGGCCTGACCACAAAAGATATTTTCTCCTTCTGTGCATACAAGTAGTTGGATTTCCCAGGTTGCGCAGCAGGACATAGCTTTGATAGTCTTCAGCATGCCCACCATTCTGTTTCTCTTCTTAATCAGCATGCAGCCCACCCGTCATATTTCCACTGGCGAGTCCTCTGCTTGAAACTTGCGCACACACACACAAAAACAAAACAAACAAAAGAACATCACACCAACAACTCTTCTCCAGGAACCAGACTTTCCTCTCCAGAATGCTTCTCAATCATAATGAGGATAACCCTCACCTACAATAGAATCATGGATTTTAAGGCCAAAGGGACCACTGCGACCATCTACTCTGACCCTCTATATAATACAAGTCAGAGAATTACATCCAGTTATTCCTGCATCAAGTGCAGTATATGACTGAACTAGGGCAAGTCCTTCAGCAAGATGGAGTCTTTATATCAAGACTGGACAACAGAATCAACCATTGGAACAGATAATCAAGTAATGTGGTAAATTATCTTCACTGTTGAAAGTTTTCAGTTTGAAATTTTTCCTATCTTTAAACTTCCAGCCATTGGATCTTTTATGCCTTTGCCCACTAGATTAACAAATCTTAAATATCAGATATCTTCTCCCCACATAGGCATTTATAAACCAAATAACCTCCTAGCCTTCTCTTTGATAAATAGATTGAGCTCCTTAGGTCTCCCACAGTCAGTCCTCCATGTAAATTTAAACCTACAATTGGGTGAATAACTGATTTGGTTTGGTTTGCTGGCAGTACCCCATTTAAAAATATATTTGGTTCAACCCAAACCAAGTCCAAAAATTGCAATAAAAAGTGAATTGAACACTCACCTGGGCTGTGGAAGACTTGGGTTCAACTCCCCCCCTCTGCCTGATGTGGAGAAGGGATTTAAACTTGGGTCTCCCATTTTGTAGGAGAGCACCCTAGCCATAGGGCTAGGGGATATTCTGGCAGAGAGCTCCCTCCAACTCTCCCGTTGAAGCTGTTCCACTGTGTGTAAATAAAGAGTCATTGGAGCATTGACTTGAACATAGGTTTCCCCACATCCTAGGTGACTGTCCTAACCACCAGGCTAGAGAATCATTTTCACTCTCATTCCCTAGCTCAATGATCCCATTGCCATTATGAATGATCTCCAATCTTCCCCATCCCTCCATTAACAGCCTCAGACAGAACCTTCGGATTCAGATAGAGCTGACTGCCATGTTCACCGGGGAAGACAGCCACAGCTAAAATTAGACTAAACTTTAAAAAGTATTCATGACCAACAGATTTGTCCTGCATTTTGTTGCTAGCATTCAGGATGTGTCTAGAAAGTACTGCTATTACTATCAACTTTAGAAGGTTGCCAGCCAAGGTGGAGGAAGAGCATCAGCTCAGGAAGCAGTCTTTAGTTGGGGTATAATATACAAATAAACTATGTTGCTATTGTGCAACAGAGCTAATAATAGGCAATCAAAAATCACAGGCCAAATACAGATACTGCAGTTCCCTGTGCTGCAGAAACCATTTCAGGTTTTCTAGCATCCCAGTTCTTAACAGTCAAACCTAGAGGCCTCATTTAAAGTGTCAACATCATTCCAGATGGATAACGTCACACAAATAGTTTGTCCAGCAATGCAACAAAAGCAGAAATGTTCTTAAAAGAAAGTCTTCTGTGGAATCCTCGAATGGGAGACTCTTGATGACCCTACTCTGAGCAAATCTCTAGTGCAGTGGTTCTCAACCTTTCCAGAGACCTGTTACCCCTTTCAGGAGTCTGATTTGTCTTGCATACCTCCAAGTTTCACCTCACTTAAAAACTACTTGCTTACAAAATCAGACATAAAAATATAAAAGCTTCACAGAACACTTACTGAAAAATTGCTCGCTTTCTCCTTTTTACCATATTATGAAATAAATCAATTGGAATATAAATAGTGTACCTACATTTCAGTGCATAGTATATAGAGCAGTATAAACAAGTCATTGTATGAAATTTTAGTTTGTACTGACTTCACTAGTGCTTTTTATATAGCCTGTTGTAAAACTAGGCAAATATCTAGATGAGTTGATGTACCCCCTGGAAGACCTGTGCGTACTCCCATGGCTACACGCACGCTGGTTAAGAACCATTGCTCTAAGGCACTGTGTACATGAAGATGTTCCATTGGATTAGTTCGTTCCCTCTAGAAACAGTGAGCTAACTATATTGAATTGAACTCTCACCACTTTGTTATGCTGGTTTAAAGTACGTTCCTTATGAATCACTGCGTACACCGCTCTATGCTTGTTTAAATTAACCATGAAGCATTCTGGGTAGATATCCCGTGGTACAACGTTCTGCCACTCAGCTGTGTACAGTGGTATTCTCGCAGTGCGCTGTGGGATGCCTACTAGAACTTAAGGAATTCTGAGACCTAGTATCAAACTCCCATCATTCCTCTCCTGGCATCTGTATTTTGCCAGTGCCATTCTCGCATTGCTGTCAGGCAGCATGGAAGACATGCACTGTTATCAGGATGATTTTTTTTCCCCTCCTCAATTTCCTCAAACTTTATCAGCAGAGTTATATTAAAAACCATTTATAAGTTTCATAGGTAACAGATAACACTGCTTGAGCTTAAAAAATAACCAAGAACATAGTGCAAACACAAAACCATTGGAACTATGGCATGCTCAAAGTGTAGCGTGCTCACACGCTCCTGTAAGCTATTTTTAGTTTCAGGGGGTGGATTGCAGTGGGAAGAACCTGAAATTTAGTTGCTTGAAAGGGTGATCCCAGTATGGCATGCTCCCCATAGCTTGCAGGACAGTGCTAGGATTAGGCGCTGTGCTTGACCTTTGTAACAGAAGGTGCTGCACTGCAGCTATTGTCTCTGCATCACATTTTCCAGGACCACACACGCCCTTTTGAGCCTCTGAGTGTGCTCCAGGAAGCCATTCCCTCCACACTTCTGGGCTTCCCAGCCCTCTGCTGGGCTGCAGTCATTCATCCTTTGAACACCGCCTCTTGCCTTTTTCTCCTTCTGAGGTTTGTCCCTCTCTCAGCAAGTAATAAGTCCCCTGTATGTGCAAGCTGGGGCATTGCAGGTGCTGAGGGAAGTCAGAAAAAGCCCAAGTATTTATCTTCCCAATCCTAGTTGCTGTGCCAGCACTGATAAAGGGCTGCTTTTCCCACCATTTGGGGATGCCATTCCCATCTCTTCTTCCCATGCTGGGGTTTGCTTTGAGACAATATTGTGTTTTCCAAGTTTCCCCTGCCTTGTATAGCACTGTAAAAATGTTGGGTGGGCATAGGCAGGCTAGTAGTTACATGTGCACTTCTGCAGGCTGTCATATGTCCTTCTGAGACAAATTCCCCAGGAGACACAGAAGGGTCTTATTCAAAAAGGCAATGGGCAAACCAGAAAGCTATACAGCCCTGTTATTGGCTAGAAGGGTGATGCTCCAATTGTTGCAGGAGTAGAAGGAGGGAAACACTAGCTATAGACAGGTGTCCCAGCAGAGGTGCATTGCCTTCTGTCTTAGGAATGTATATAGCCCCTATCACAATAGTATCAAATGCCTCAACACCCCTGTGGAGGTAGAGGATTATTCTTATTCCCATTTCACAGATGGGAAACTGAGATGCAGAGAAGCTAAGTGACTTGGCCAAGGTCACACGGGAAGTCTGTGGTGGGGCAGGGAACTGAATTAGTGTGCCTCAAATCCTAGACTAGGGTACTAACCATTGGACCATCCAACCTCTCCATCCTTCCATGTAATTTGTGCGCACCAAGAGAGCACTGTCTGTGTCTTAAATTCTCTTTATGACACTCTCCCCTCAGTATAAGGTGCACTGCAAAAATATATAAAACTGCAGTAATTCTTCTGAACCCAAGAGTTCCAGATAGCCAGGAATGAATGCCTCATGGCTTAAAATGTCTACCCATTCTGAAATATCTTTGAAGGCTGGTTGGGGGAATTTCTCATGTTAGCTAAAAGCTGAGGGCTTTTATAGAACTTTGAGCCAAGCTACTTTGTCTATTGCCGTTTCTCTGACTGCATCTGCTAGGCAAAGCATTTGATTTTTAATCACCATGGTGCTGATAGCTTGAGGGGCAAAAGGGGGTCCACAACAGCAAGCAGCTCAGGAAGGGGACTTGGGGGTGGCAAGTGTGGCCAGTGATTGTGCGATCGGATACTACAGGGAACTAAAACTTGATAGTGTCGATTCTCTGGTGTAGATGCCATTTTGAGCATAGTTATAGGGTGAGGGTTAAAATGCCAAGCAGCTGGAGAGAGGCTCCCAGCTCCATCGAACATAGTGGTGGACAGCTAGTACCCAGAAAACGTTGTTTTGTAATACAGCCCATAATACTGACTGCTACAGCTCCCCTTTGCAGCATTTTCAGGCTGGCTGCTGGTAGAGCTCTGTTCCACTGCATGGGGTTCCCATGTAATCTCTGAATCTGCTGGGTCACACAGTTCTTGCCTGCCCAGAAAAAAAAAATCCCTCCTACTTAGATCCCCTGGATTTTAGGGCAGTCAAAAGCACCTGCGTGGATTTTGGTCACTTTCTGGAAAGCTTTCCATCACATCATTTTTGTGTCGTGGCGGTGGCATGAGCATCCCTTCGAAAAATGAAATTCCAGGTACTAACATTATGGGGAGGCAGTGGGAGCATTACTAGAAGTCTTGTTCTGGTCCTTTGCCTTGTGCTGGTGCTCCTGGGCTTTGAATCAGCACTGGCCCCACCTCCAGGAACATTCCCTCATCTTCATTTGCTCAGAAAGCATCTGGTAGATGTCTGCATTCTGGTGACTTCTCCAGATTGGACTGAACATGCAGCTCTTCAAAGAGGGCAGTCAATTCCAGGGGCTTTGCAAAGGTCTACATGGAAGCAGGGACGGGGGAGCATAGCTGCTATAACAGGTATACGACTAGGTGTGTGACCTGGTATCCATAAGGGTTATACCTGGTTAAGTGCTAATGTAATCCACACACCTCCTGGGTGTGGTATTCTGTCCCATCTAGTGGCACCAAGACCACTTAGAGAGAGAAAATGAGTCTGCTCTGCAGCCTTAGCTAACAGCCAGTTGGCTTTTAGTGCATGCAGTAGAGCAGGGGTCAGCAGCCTTTCAGAAGTGGTGTGCCGAGTCTTCATTTATTCAGTCTGATTTAAGGTTTCATGTGCCAGTAATACATTTTAACGTTTTTAGAAGGTCTTTCTATAAGTCTATAACATATAAACTATTGTATGTAAAGTAACGTTTTAAAAAAGTTTAAGAAGCTTCCTTTAAAAGGAAAATTAAAATGCAGAGCCCCCCGGACCGGTGGCGAGGACCCGAGCAGTGTGAGTGCCACTGAAAATCAGCTCACGTGCTCCCTTTGGCATGTGTGCCATAGGTTGCTTACCCCTGCAGTAGAGGCTTATGCACTAAATTCCAGAGGTCCCTGGTTCGATCCTGTCCACTGATAACCAGGGTCTGTCAGCATTACACTAACATTTAAACAGAGATGACACCTAATTACGACGACTCTGGAGCAGTGGAGGGCACACAGGCAGGCTGTTTGAGGTGTGATGCAGGGCAGTGTAGGATAGCATTGGGAAGACTGCCAGCAGTGGAATAGTTAGGAAAGGGACCACCTGTACCTTAAATGAACAAACTCACTGCAAAAGTAGAGTTACTCCTGTTCCAAGAGGGATTACTTGCTGCAGCCTAAGACACCAAAGAATTTTCTTAACTTTTCTTCCCCCCCCGCCCCCCCAAATGTGTTGGCACTGTGAAGCAAACAAACTACAGTTACTCTGATGTAACATCTATGTGCAGACAAAGGAAGCTGGTTTGTTGATAACAGAAATACAGTTCACGGTGGTTCTACTATTCATTTCACTGGCTCCTGTGCTGAGGGGGGATATAGATATACCGGTAGCTGAACTACCGCAGTGGCCTGTGAACGGGGTTTTGCCTGCAGCAGAATAGCCGACACCTCTTAACTACCCTGCTTGGCCAACAGTAACTTGTTCAGATGTCTCCGCCCTTACAAAGAAGATCTACGTACATGTTTCCCTCCAGGTGGGCCTTTAACTGAACTCTGCAGGATGAGAACTTGTGTACTCTAACTTTAGCTCTATGGGTTTAGCAGCTGCTTCGTCAGGCACAGAGCGCAAATACTGGGGAAGGCAGATAAAACCCCTCACCCGCCCACCCCAAACCAATACATCTGTGCACAGAGCCCAGGAACAGACCACCAGCACAGTAATAAGGCACAAAGTAAAACTGAATTGCTGCTGGCTACTTCCCTGAAGAAAAATAAAGTTGAGCAAGTGTGTGTTTGAACCTTTGCAGCTGTCAGAACAATTGCCTCTGCTCTTAAGACACCCCTCCGAGAAGGGGGAACTAAACTTTGGCAGGAGAATACTATGGGCAGTTGTTCCTGTGACATAGCCCCAAATGACAACTCTGCTTTGACCCACACACCCCTCCCCCGCATCCCAATAGTCACAAGAATGGAGGCAATCTTCCCCTGATGCTGGGCCAGTGTGCTTTGGAGAGACAAAAATTAACGGAAAAAAGTGAAAGAGCATCTTAAGCCAAGACTTTTTAAAAAGCCCCTTGGAGGAAAACATTGCAGCAACAGGAGCCTCCAGTGAGTTGAGCAGCTGTTTGCTGGTGTCCAAATCACTTTCTTTTTTTAAGTTAGCATTATAGTCTTGCACCTGCAGTTCTTAAATACACTCATCATCCAAGTCCTAATAACCAGAGGATTAATATAGTTTAAAGAGGGCCAAAAGCATAATATCCATAAATCTCAACCAATTCTTCACATGCAAGATTAGCTCAAATATAAAGGAAAGGACATTATAAAGTGGTCCCATGATAATGCTTAAGACCTATTTTTTTTAAATATACTGAAACATGCACGCCCCAACCATGGCCTGTAATAGCTGTTAGAAGTACTATAACCATGTGCCTAACACAGCATTAGGCAAGTACCACTGCAATTATTGTATTGATAACATTGTTCCTGAGAGCTGGAGATATGTTCACTGACTTGGACAAGAAAGGACAATGAAATAAGTTGTGGAGGTGGTTAATGCAAATGAATGAATCCATTATGTTGGCTAGCATGATCATTCAGATTCAGATGGGGGCTGGCAATGAAAGAAAACTGAGAATGAAACTTCTGCAAGAACAACATGACTTTTAGTTTCAGAGAAGCAGCCGTGTTAGTCTGTATCCGCAAAAAGAACAGGAGTACTTGTGGCACCTTAGAGACTAACATTTATTAGAGCATAAGCTTTCGTGGACTACAGCCCACTTCTTCGGATACATCCTATAAATGTTAGTCTCTAAGGTGCCACAAGTACTCCTGTTCTTTTTATGACTTTTAGTGAAAATGTGGAAGTAGTTCCAACATGAGAAACTTCATCCATTCTAACCCAGCAGACTATTGACTTTATCCTAGTCATCAATGGTTACTTTATAATCTACACCTCTACCCAGATATAACGCTGTCCTCAGGAGCTCCCCCCCCCCCCAAACAAACAAACACACACACACACTTACTGTGTTATAGGTGAAACCGCGTTCTATCGAACTTGCTTTCATCTGCCGGAGTGCGCACACACACCCTCCCCTCCCCCCCGAGTGCTGCTTTACTGCGTTGTATCCGAATTTGTGTTACATCAGGTCGCGTTATATCGGGGTAGAGATGTAGTTTAAGTATAAGGGGTTTACTTTATCTAACATGTTCTAAATTTATTGTGATTCCAAGATGTTTTTGCACCCAGAAGTCTCTCTCCTCTTTCTTACATGAGATGGAAAAAAGAGTAGTGAGAGAATAGAACTATCAGGTATTTTGCTATGCCTTTGATAATTGAAGAACTGGAGCCATTTGTAAGCATTCACAAACACTATAACCAGGAGGGAATACTGTAGGCAGAAGAGATCTTATCACTTCGGTGTCAAAGGGCTGGTCTACACTGGGGGACGGGGGGGGAGAAATCAATCCAAGATACGCCACTTATTCGCGTAGCTGAAGTTGAAGTATCTTGGATCAAATTACCTGGGGTCCACATGGCGTGGGATCGACAGCCGCGGCTCCCCTATTGACCGCGCTACCGCCACTCGCTCTGGTGTAGTTCCGGAGTCAACGGTGAGCGCATTCGGGGATCGATATATCGCATCTTAACGAGACGTGATATATCGATCCCAGATAAATCGATTGCTACCTGCTGATACGGCGGGTAGCGAAGACGTACCCTTAGGCTAGATTTGAGGGCCCAACTTGGAAAGTGTCCCCCTTAGTAACTTGCTCAAAGTAACACACTAAGCAGAGCATTGAATAGAATCCAGATCTCTAGAGCCCCAAGACTATGTAAGACACACCTAAGATACTTTTGGTGTATGGACGGACAGCTCAAGAAAATGAACTCCTCACTAGAGCTGAGGAAATATTTTCAATTTTCACTAGAGTACAAAATTTCAGAACAAATTCAGGGGTGCAATCCAGAGAGAAAATAAGCATCAGCATTTATAGTGAGGGTGGTTTTAGGTTTTTATTATTAATTATTAAAGCACTGATCAGGTAAAACCTAGCTAAGATGACAGGCAGACAAACACACATACTAAGCAGAAGACACATGACCTAGGGAATTCTGTATGTTCTGATGGGCTAACATAGTTAGGAGACATTATGCAGTACAGATAGGTTCAAACCAAACCCAGGATCTGACTGTCCTCCCAGTTTAGGCTCCAATCCTAAATATATTTATGCTCATGTTTAACTATATTCACAAGTAAACCTTTGCAGTTCAATGGAACTACTCCTATGAGTAAAGTTAAGCATGTGCATAACTATTTGCAGGATCAGGTCCTCTGGGAAATCCCTAAGCAGATTCTTATTCAGAATCCAATCTCTCACACACACACACACACACACACGCGCGCCACCGCCTCTCATATTTACATAAAATGTATTCAGAGTTCATGATGTATCCCCAATCACTGACTGTTCTCTCTAAGAGCTGGTCCACACTAAGCCCCCAGTTCGAACTACGATACGCAACTTCAGCTACGTACCCTAAGGGTACGTTTATACTTACCCGCTGGTTTGGCGGCAAGCAATCAATCTTCTGGGATCGATTTATCGCGTCTTGTCTAGACACAATAAATCGATCCCAGAAGTGCTCGCCGTCGACGCCGGTAATCCTGCTCCGTGAGAGGAGTAGGCGGAGTCGACGGGGGAGCCTGCCTGCCGCGTGTGGACCCACAGTAAGTACCTTTAAGTTCGAACTAAGATACTTTGACTTCAGCTACATGAATAACGTAGCTGAAGTTGCGTATCTTAGTTCGAACTGGGGGCTTAGTGTGGACCAGCCCTAAGGGTCACAATGCAAATCTTCAAATTGTTTGTTTGCTATCCAAGTAAAATTTATTTAGAACATTTTAATCGTCACACACACACACACACACACACACACACCCATTATCGTTAACAATTCTCTCATAATCTAGATGGCTGGAGGAAGAGGGGCTTCATCCATTGATGCAATCAGGCTGCCAGGGAAATGGAATACTGTTATTCAGTGGGTGGATAACAGGATTTAACACAATGCTCTCTTTGAAGTCAGTGAGAGTTTGACCCTTGACTTCAAAAGGAGCAGGTCCCAAATTCTGTGTTTGGGGAGTTAGGGATTTGTCTGAGTAAGATTAGAGTGAGGATATTTACCAGATTTAAGGCATCTGAAGAAATGTACTAGCTTGCTCTAAATACAGTTAGCTAGGTTGCAAAATTAAATAAAAGCCCAAAGTAAGAAGGGAATGAATAGTTTTGCTAATGGTCAGAAAAAAAAAAAAAACAAAAACTGTCATCTCAATCAGTGGGTCATTTCAATCAAGCAAGCAAAGTCAAAGTTAAGAGTATTATTGTCAGATTTGCTAGTGAGGAAAGTCCAGAGCCTAGTTCTCCTCCTCTCATTGTTACAACTCCATTGACTTCAGTGGAGTTACTGCCAATACACACCAGTGTAAGTTAGAGGAGATTCAGTGCCACAATATTTGCCCTTTCATTCTTAACTAGTGAAATGTGTTGCTTTCAGTATGGCAGCATGCCTAATGCTTAAAGAAAGTTATAAGATGAGCTTAATTACAACGAATCTTTATTCTTACAGTGCTACTTTAATGACTAGAGTGCCTGAACACACCCAATAACCCAAGCATACAGAATGCATTAACAAAAGTACAGCCTGGCTTTAGAACAGGATGTTTTGAAGCCACTTCCAATTCACAAATGATACCTGGAGGTTAATAGACCACGGTTAATAGACAAAGCATATTATAAATTTGGAATATGTTGATATGAGGTGTGTTCTGTTGCTAATAAGGGAGAGATGCCTCGTTGACAATACTCTACTTTTGTTTGTGGTTCGGCTAAACCACTAGTTCTGTAAAGAGCTCCTTTGCACGTGATTAGATTAGTTACAATGCTCCTTGTCTGAGTTTAAGAATGAACAATGCCCAGTTGGATTTTGGTCATAATCAGTCTTGGTTTACATGAAATATTTTAATTTTAAATCAAACAACTTCATGCAGTAATGATGATTTAGTAATTGATTCAATGTGAGAATTCTGAATTACAAATGGACTATGGCATAATTTATGCAAAGTTAATGATTCTATAGTTGAATGTAGTAACTAGTTCCACCATCAAGCTCCATTCTTGGCGGTTTGCAACTTGAAGGAAAGACCTGTTGTGAGCAGATTTTTAATGGGATACTGTCAGCTTAAAACTAATATGAGATTGTAATAAAAAACAAAAGCCCCAATATTGCAAGCTGTAGCACATAGATGGATTTCTTCAGTCCCATTGACTCAATTTGACTTCCCACTCAAGTCAATGGAAGTTGTGAGCCCTCAGCACCTCTCATGAACAGATAAGTGATTACCAATGTCTACAACTGATACTTTGCCAGCTGAAGTTACACAGAACTACCTTTATCCCACTAGCAAAAGTGACAAAGATTGAGTGAAGTTATAAAAACTAATGCCCTGATCCAACAAACATTTATGCATGTCTAACTTTACACACATGAACAGTCTGGTACGTAAAGTTAAGCACAGTTTATTTTCCTTGCACAGGAACCTTGTATATATCAGCATGGAATGATAATCTGCACTCTAATATTTTACATTTTGTATTTATATAAACCTAATGCATGCACATGTCAATTCACATTTCAATCAGCTCTTAATATTTAAAATTTTAAATACCAATAAACCAAGTGGTTACAGTTAAAGGCTGGCCCCAATCAGAATTTCTCCAACACCCTCTCCTAACTCTGTTCCTAGTCACTCTTAGGGAACACTTCTTGCAATAGCCAGGCACAGCATGAATTACAGAGCACATTGCTGTTGCAGTGTGGGTTTACAATAATGTAGTTCTTGTGAAACCTGTAGAGCTAAACTTTAGTCTTCAGATTAGTGATTATATAGAGGGGGTGGAATTAACTCAATTGTTTCTAGAACCCAACCATTGACTGTGGGGATTGTCTGACACTCCTTCAAAATAAGTGCTTTATCAGTTATGTAGCTACATTGCCATCTCACTCCTGCAATTTGCCAAAGAGAGCAGGCTGGCTGCATCTGACAAAGAGAAGACAATATCACAATATAATGCCCTGGATACTTTCCCTAATGTTAGAGTGCAAGAATACAAGACATGGGGTTGTAGCTCGCATGGGCCTGTGGTTTTCATTTTTAGGCCTCTGAAAGACAGAGCAACATCACTCACTAACAGGGAGTAATTTTTTGTTTTAAAGCAAGCACGTACTCAGAAGACCTCTGCCCGGGTTTTCAGACTGGGTAAAGTAACCAAGCACATGCTGCTGTTAGCCCTTTACAGAGGGGTCATGTTTCAGTTCGGGGCTTCGGCTGCACTTTTTAGTTATGTTTAGTGCAACGGGAAAACCCTTCTAACCCGTGGAGGGCTAAAAGGGCCGTGGCGAGGCTGGGACAAGCTGACCGCGGGAGAGCCCAGAACTTTACCCCGTGGGACTTTAGAGCCTCCTCAAACAGACCAGCAAGATCCCCGCGTCAGGCAAAAATCCCAATGAGACGGGCTCCCCCGGGGACTGGGCTGGTTACCTCGGCAATCTCCCCTGGGGCAGGGCGGCTCCTCATCCTCCTCCCGGCGGGTGTAGCGGCGTCCGGCGCAGCTGAGCTGCCCTGCTGGAGACACCTGACTCCTCCCCAGGGCGCCGGGGCCAGGCAGAGGCTGGGGGCTGGCTGCTGTGTGAGACTCCCCGCCAACTTCTCCCCTCCTCACAGGGGCCGGGGCTCGGCAAAACCGCTGCGGAGCTTCCTCTGGGCGGGCAGGACACTTGGCAGCTGGGTGCTAGGCTTCCTCGCCATGCTGCAGAGCGGACGGCGCTTGCACCTGCTCCTCCCCCAGCCTCCGCGGCACACAGCTGGCTCTAGCCCTCAATCCCCACCGTCTGTCCCATCCCACCTGCACACAGCTGGCGCTGGCATTCAGTGCCTAGCGTCTGTCCCCTGCACACAGCTGGCTTTAGGACTCAATGCCCAGCATTTATCCCCCAGCCTCCTCTGCACAGCTGGCTCTAAGCACCCACCTCCTGGACTTTGCCCCAGCTACCTGTAGGCTCAGTGCGGTTCCCTCCCAGCTACAGCCTCTCCCCAGCCTTCTTGTACACAGCTAGCTCTAAGCTTTTATTGCAGGGCTTCCCTCGCCTGCCCCCGTAACACAGCTGGTGCTGGGCTCAGCCGCTCCCCGCCTCTCTCCCCCTGAAAGCGATTCTGGTGCCGCAGCTCTCTGCCCTCTTCACTTGTCTCTCCAGGCACTGGCTTCCTTACCTGCCCAGCGCTCTCCTTGACACCGGCTACAGCAGCCTTTCCCTTGGGTCCTAACGCCTGACAAGTCCAGGGCTGCAGTCCCAGCCCGCTGTAAACTTCAGGTGTCCTCCCTCAGTGGAGCGGTTCCCCTTGGTCAGTGATTGATCGCTCTTGTTAGGAGAGGAGGGAGCTGGTTCCCCTGGTAACTTCCCGTCTGCGAGACTGACCGCAGCTCCTCACAGGTGTAGCTGCTTACGGGATTTCTCAGAAGGACAAAACTCAGGAAACATGTCATTAAATTAACTTCCCCGTTACTGTGGTACGTAGGTGCCCATCCTGCTCCCATTGAAGTCAATGGCAACATTCCCGATGAACGAATTGGGACTGGGATTAGGCCCTTATTATCAGGATTGGGCCCACATACTATGGTGCTGAGTGCAATAAAAACCTCTGTAGAAGAGAGTATTTAGGGAGGGGTGAATTATTATTTATATTGGTATAATGCCCAGAGGCCCCAGACAGGAAACAGCTCCCACTTGTGCTAGGCACTGTACTGTAAAGGCCCCCAGTCTTCACAATCTATATAGTGAAGCAATTCAGAATTTTCCCCAAAAACATTTGCTCATTTCTAGACTCAATCACTAATTGAATGTTTTGTGAGATTCCAAAATGTTCACATACGTTCAGTGTTTAGGTAGGTCCTCTCTTTCCCCCACTTCCCCTTCCTCCCTTCCAGTTCTGGCAAAGATCAAAACCAGAAATGACAAAATCCCTTGCGAGAGGCTCTACTTGTGGCATTTTCAGCTGTAGAAATGGAAAATAGAGACACCAGGCACTCAGGATTTCCAGTGCAATTCTGCAGAATCTATAATTTTGGAAAGTTAAAAAAAAGCCTCCAAATTTTGAGTGCTCAAACTAAATGCACCTGAACTATAGAGCTTTTGAGGTTTCCCCAGTTTTAGAATATTTAAAATTCATATTGTCACAGATCTGATGCCAATTATGAATATCATGTCTGTCACCATGCCACATGAAACTTCAGAGCCTCAACTCTTCCTACTCCAAAAGCATAGGCTCTTAATCTCTGTCACTAGTACAGAGCCAACCCCCACGTGGTTGAGCAGCCCTTATTCTCTCCAGCAGAGGGCACACTAGCTAGTCTGCTGCAATATTTTAAAGACATAAAAGTAATTTGCTACTATTTCTAAAACATCTGTTTGTCTGAAGCTTACTTTAAATAAATCTTTCAAGGCATCACTTTGCATTTAATTGATTTTAACAATATATTTTTACTGTTCATAACAACAGTTGATTTCACAGATTCCAAGGCCAGAAGGGACCATTGTGATCATCTAGCCTGACCTCCTGTGTAACACAGGCCATGGAACTTCCCAAAATAATTTCTAGATCAGAGCTTTTAGAAAAACATCCAATCTTGATTTAAAAATTGTCACTGATGAAGACTCCACCATGATCCTTAATAAGTTGTTACAATGATTATTTACTCTCATTGTTTCTCCTTTTTTCCAGTCAGAATTTCTGTAGCTTCAACTTCAACTTCCAGCCACTGGATCACGTTATACCTTTGTGTGCTAGATTGAAGAGCCTATTATTAGATAGTTGTTCCCCATATAGGTATTTATCGTCGTTGGCAATCCCTCAAGGTCGAGGATGATCTCTTTCACAGGTTTTATTTTTCATGGGTCCTTTGGTGACTGAAAAGTCCGATTCTTGTGCCACAGCCTCATTGGCAGACATTGCAGGTGGTGTTGGAAGATACGGTTGAGCCGCGATTGCTGCATGACCGTTGTCTTTCTTTTCTTTTCTGGTGTTTTTCTGAGACCAGGGCAAGGCAATTTTCCTCAAAAGTAGATGTTCCCTCTCTGACAAGCCTTCGCCAGTTACCCCTATCCTGGGGTGCTGTCTCCCAGTGTGCGGTGTCGATGCCACATCTCTTGATGTTTACCTTGAGGATGTCTTTAAAGCATTTCTTTTGGCCTCCTCGTTTCCTTTCTCCTTTGGTGAGTTGGGCATATAGCAGTTATTTTGGTAAGCGTACATCAGCATCTATTCCTTGTCCAGCTTTCAGGATTTAAAACTAGGGTTCTGCGGGGACACACAGCAAAGGGTGCCTGGCCCAGGTCTGTGCTTAGTGATTAAAGAAAGCTGTCTTATCCATAGCCTTCTGAGAGAGAAAAGTGTCCAGCAGGCAAGGTATTTAAACAGAAGAATATAAATTCTTCTCAGCCAGAGCCTGTAAGGAGTTAATACACCTTCCTTGCAGCCAACTTCTGCAGCCAGAGTCTTTCAATTCCATAAAAACTTCTTCAGACAGACTCTGTCACTTGAGTTCTCTTTGGGAGGAACCCCAAACTGTGTCCCTCCATCCTGCTTGTCCTGATGAAGAATAATCTCCGCTGGATTCCACCTTTTCCACCCCAGTGCAACCTTTGCAGTTTAACAGACAACGGGCTTCCCTTCTCTGCTCATTGAGAGTTTAAACCTTTTCTCCCCCAGACACAGGGTGTGGGTCATACCCTTCATTATATAGAGCTGTTATAATTCAACCAGCAGCTATTACATTTGAGTTTCCTTTTTTCAAGTATATATTTAATTTAATACTTTTCTGACATTTCTCATTGAGATTTCTAGTTACTATTTGCAATGGCTGCCAGATATTCAATACTGCAATGCTTTTGCAACACAAATTAATAGATTTATATAGATATAGATAGTATATCTAAAGTGTTTCTAGGGAGCACAGAACATCAAATAATTAAGTAGGAAGATTCACCAGAATTGTTCATAGCAGTCTCTTTGCTTTGCCTCCCCTGGTTCAGCAGCCTTGATTAACTGTGTCTTTGGGGTGGTGTGTTTTGTCTTCTTGTTCTAATTCCTTGCCTTTGGTTATAGCAAGAAAACTTTTATGAAAAACTATAAAACATGCTCTGAAAATAAGCCAAGTTGGGCTCAGTCTTTTTGATGCTGGTATGTCATCCCACTACTGAAGGCTCTTGACAAAAAAAACCCTTATCTCTGTCTCTCAAGAGTTTTACCCTGGGCTCTGTGTTCTGACACATGGAAGTTCAGCTGTACTGATGGGTTGTGCTTGGCGGGGTTGTTTCTGAGGTAGCTGGGCCTTCTTCAAGCCCTCAAATTGGCATTGGCCAGGAACTGGATGGGATGTGGAGGACAGGGTATGTGGGACAGTGATGTGATTTGTTCTCAAGGCTGGACACTGAGTTCTGGGTAAGCTGGAGTTTCCATCTTGCTTCCATCTTCAGCCCTAGAGAATGACAAACATATGGGTCACTGTGGTGAAATAATCATCTGAGAGGAACAGGTGCAGTTTCTTGGCAAGAAGGAGATGGAAGAAGGCATTTCTTGACATTGTTTCTGCCTAGGCATCCAGGATTAGTGATGACACTAGGAAGACCATGAGATGTCATACCATCTTGATGAATGGAGGATAGGTTGATGGAGAGGTCAGTGCCATGGTTCTGGCACTGCTCAACAGTATCATTTCAGTCTTCTTTGGCTTCAGTATGAGCCAGCTGCTCTTCATCTGGGCACTGAGCTTGTGTAGGCTTTGTGATGCCATTGTCATATCTACTGACAAGGAGATGGAACTAGATACTATCAGCATATGGTTGACAACAGAGCCCATGGCATCGCAGGACCTCTTCAAGGCGTCTTAAATCTATGAGAATGTGCCAGGCGGAGGGTCTCTGACTTTAAGACCTAATACACTACATCCAAGAATCACAGTGGGGTCCTGGTCCACCTCTAGGGCTCCTAGCACTATAGTAATACAAACAGTCAATAATAGTGGGCATACCACCTTTGTCATTTTAATCAGTATAGTTAAAATAGTTTCTTATTCTGATATTATGCTATAAACCAACCTATGCACCACATGACTGTGCTACCTGTACTACAATTTTCAACCACTATACAAGGGGAATGGAGAACCAAGCAGGAGGTTGTAATCTGCAGCTCACAGGAGGAAACTTTTGAAACCGGAGATATCTTTGACGTTGTCTTTATTTCAGTGCAAATCATAGTACAGTTGGACTCTGTTCAATAGTAAGGTTACAATTGTTCCCAATTCTTGAATGCTTAGGAAAAAAACAGGAAAGACCTGTTCCAGGAAAGATTATATCATTGAAAACTGCCCATAAGAACACCTGATTCTGCTATACTTTTATTTTTTTTAAATAATTTCCATGGCATCACATTAACAAACATGAAAGCTCATGAACTCTGGTATCTGAAGCAAATGTGTTTGACATCTGGCACATATTCCTCTGGTGGGGTGGATTGTGCAGAACTTTATTGAATATTAAGAGTGAATTACAAAATATTAGTGTAATCTAGTAAAAAGTTATTTTATTTTTTAAGCCAGGGACATAACAGATCTCACAGAGCTACTTTACTTAGGGTGACTCAAAGTTATGTTAAGGAACAATAGCTATAAACAAAGAAGTCTTTGTGTTTTTAAGTAGTGCAGTCATAATTAGCTTGGTAATAGCGGCCCCGATTCAGGAGAGCACTTAAGTAGTACATGCATAATCAAGGCTTAAAAAGAACTGTACTCTCCCTAACATCTGAACCTTGCAAGAAATACAAATGCTGGAGGTTGCTACTGAAGGAGAAAAAGAAAAGGAGAAGCTAAAGAAATAAATGCACAATACTCTCAAAGAGGGAGCAGCCTCTATTCAAAGTGGAAGCCTACCAAGAGTTTTACTACAGCCATGCCATGTTGCAGTATGGGGCCAGATCCTCAGCTGGTGTAAAACAGGATCAGTGGTGGATTACCATATGGGGTCGGTGCCCAGAGGCCCTGAACAATTGGAGGGTCCCCTCCGCAAGCCAGAACTCTGCCCCCCACTTGCTCCTCCTCTCCCTCCTACCGGGGCCCTGCCACCCTGCTCCTCCTCTTCCCCTTGAGGCCCCGCCCCCTGGCCAAGCCGTATCAGGTGAGCACAGAGCATATTCCTCCTGTGCAAAGCTGCCCCCCCCCCGAGTCCCTCCCTCCCATGTGGAGCTGCCCTCCTGAGTCACTCTCCTTCACCCTCCCTCCCACACGGAGCTGCTCCCCCCCCCATTTTACACATGGGTATAGTGAAACACACAGAGGTTAAGTGAATTGCCTACAGTCAAGCACAAAGTGAATCAAGTATCACTGCTAGTTAGAGAACTCAAGTATCCTGACTCCCAGTCTTCAACACTTACCAACAGATATTGTTTTAATAAAAAAAACCCCTCATGTCTCAGCTATTACAATATTTGGCAGTTTGGCAGAGTTCTCTGGCATAATGCTGTATAATGTGTACAGACAGCTGCAGCTGTCCACACTCACTCACCTGAAAGTACAGGCTCCAGAACTACTGCCACAAGTGTCAGCAAGGTTATTAATGCAAAACCAAACCATTTATTGACAAGATGACATCTTTAAGATAGCCACATTTTTAGTGCATTGAACCATTTATTTGCATTCATATTTATTTCTGTGCAGCCCAGGCAGCTGTGGGGAGCCCCAGACCCTCCATCTGTCCGGGGCAAGGAGCCGGGGTGCCCGAAAGCAGCCCCCATCTCATGTCCCTACCCTCCAGGGCCCGCCATCCAGGACAGGTGGAGGGTCCAGGGCTCCCCACAGCAGCCCAGGCTCCCTGGGCAGCTCTTACCATGGCCTGACTTCCAGCCAGGCCAGGAGGCAGGGCCATGGGGGAAGGTGAGGAGCAGGGGGTGGGGCCTTGTGGGGTGTGTGTGGAGGGACCCCCAATGTTCTTTGTGTCCAGGGCCCCAATAAATCTTAATCCATTTCTGATCAGGATAGCTCCATTTTAATTCCATTTCCAATTTCAATAGAGCTATGCTGATTTCTATCAGCTGAGGAGTGGTCCCTGACTGTGTCATCTCTTACAGGTTATGCAGGATTGGAGCTGGGCAATATTTAGTTGAGAACCCTATCCAGAGTGGTGTAGGAAGTGGTGGTAGTGATTCAGTAGGTAGACTCTTACCATTGAGTTGTTACTAAACCAATAATCCATTCTTCTTCATCAACAAATTAATGTTTATAGTACAGTAGCACCTAGAATTCTCACTCAAGTGAGGGATCCATTGTACTAGGTGCTATATGTGACAGGTATGGCAAAATCCTGGACAAACTGTATGTAATTAAGTTAAACTCTTTTGAATTAAGTTGAAGTATCTTAGGACTTCACTATATTAAAAATGCAAATATTTATGTATTATTGTGGAATTATCTGCAGTGTCTCTATGCCTTGCTGGGGAATAACGGAGTGCGTATAGGGACAGAATTCTGTAGCCTGGTAATACCTTGGTTAGGAGGGACTGAGAGAGACGGGTGTCTCCGCCCAAGAGAGGTGACAGAAAGAGTGTGGGTGTCCTTGCCAGACCATAAAAGGCAAATACGTGGCAGTTGCCCTGAATTATGACATCGTACAGACATATAACAAAATAGTCCCTGCCCCAAAGAGCTTACAATCAAGTATACAAGAAATAACATATAGATGAGCCAAAACAGGGGAGCATGTGGGGTGAGAGGACAGGGTAAGAAACATCACTGGGTATTTTATCACAGATTACCTGTGTGTGCAATTCTTAGGCAATAGGAAACAGCAATCAGTAGATATTCTATTCTTTGTACAAAACTGTTGTTGATATCACCAGGAATTCCATGCCAGGAATGAGAATAGACTATAGCCCATAGTGGAATGTATCCGCACCGTGATGGGCAGGGTTTTACAACTCCCATTAAGCTGAATGCATAAATCCATGCTCCGTGAGATGAATGTGTATATGTCTACACAGATCACATCAGTGACTAAACAAAGCAGGATGTCTTCCATTTATGTGCAACTCGATCTCATAACTTGAGCTGCATTATCAATTATATTCCAAACCAGTGTTAGCATAAACAGTAAAAGCTTCAAATTACAAAGCATTTATTCTTGAAAGTATTTGATTGACAGAGTAATTGCAAACAACTGGAGGCATCAGTAATAACTACACGTATAATATGTATTGCAGGGAAAAGTAGCTATATTTGGTATTTATTTATGCTCTGATAGGAAGCATTCATATTTACCATGAAGGCTGGTCCTTTGCTAACTTTGAAACACCCATCCATTTAAAAGTATTGCTATATTTTCAGGAGTCACCATTGCTTTAATTCCTTAACACCATAAGAGCCACATATGTGGTAGCAAGGCATTCTGGGGTGAAGGGTTAATCATTTCACTGCAGCTCAGGGATTAACATCACATTAAAAACACATGTATATGTATCCAAATGACAGGATGAAAAATGACCAGTGCTGGTGAAAGGTACATTCACTCAAGCAGACTAGTATGTGTTCACGGCCTATTCAAGGACTAAGTAAACTTTACTGCACGCTTCTCAGTCAATGCACTGATTGCTCCCCAAGTGCTCTCGGTTAAAACAACACAGTGGCTGTGTAATCTTCAAATCTATCATTAACATGCAAAGGTCACGCAGACTTTGCTTTGAACCCTGTTTCAGTGGAACTTGGCGATCATCTTGTAATGATATTGGGACTGAATTATGGAAGAAGCGTGGGAGGGAGAGATATTTAAAGGTAGAATGGGAAATGAGACACTGAGAAGATCCTTACTACTCATCTTATTCTTGTATAGCACCTTTCATCCAAGAGGACCTCAAAATGCTTTATAAACTATAGGATAGATTGGGAACTTCCTACTCGGGCTGGTGAGCAGTTACTCACATGAGTCGTCCAAATGAAGGCAATAGTATTAACGGTGTGAGAAACTGCTCCCTATTACAAATATGGGATTCACAATCTGGCTTTATAGAATTAACTCCCCCTGCCACTGATAGGCCCCTGGGTACTGAAATGGAGGAAGGGGTTAACAGTATTCAGTAACACCAGACACACAGGAGGGGAAGAATGCCTACTGCCATTGAAAGTGCAGGGGGAAATTTAGGTAGGTAGAATGCAACTCTCCAACTGAGATTTAGTCAGGAAAGTTGGGTTAATACCCCTATTAGGAAAAATACAATAGGAAATGTAGTGACTACAGATTGCCAGGGCCTCAGTTTTACAGCTTAGCCAAAAGATGACATGTCCAGCAGTGCAGTGGCTCAGTACTGACAGAGAGAAGAGTACAACCTCTTCTTCTATTATCCAGACTTCCACAGCCCTTGTGGGTTTTCCCTGAAAAAAAGACAACCCCATCTGCTTTGCCTGTGAGATCATATAAAAAGGGTCAGTGGAACAGCCCCTAGCAGAGGACAACCCTTGGCCATAGAAAGAGATTATCCTTGTGCTGTAAATAGGCCAAAGGAGGGGGCAGTAGTGCTCTATACAAACCCAGAAGACAGTGACACTGCAATGATTATAACAACACTGACCTTAAAAGCACACAGGGAAACAGCTAGAGAGAGGCCACCCTGTTCAAAGCTGTGAGCCTGAAGTCAGGCTTTTAAAGCCATATTCAGACACCTAAATGAAACTGACTTGCTTTTCACACAAGCCTCTTTTCTATGGCAGTGTATGTGAGCTGCAGATGCTCAGCAGGTTTAATAGTCAGGCCATTTCTATTTAGATGCCCCAGTAGGGCTGTCAGAGCCTGATTTTATGCTCCCGGTTTGAAGATTTTGGCCATGGACAGTGCTAACAACATTTAGCATGGGTAGGTTTATTGGGACATTTGGTTCTGCTCAAGTGTTTCTAACCAGTATTCCTGCCCTTGGGCTCCTTTCCCCTTCCCATCAACTACTGTACTCTTTCAATATCACTTGATTCAGAGTTTGCAGTGCAGTGACTTCAGTGCACTAGTGACATTGTTAAAGAGCAACATAGCTGTCAATTTGTATTTGAAACAGCTAAAGATTCTTATCAGTGCTGTGAATAGCTTGTAAGTCAACATATTCCCAATGAATGCCAAATTGACATGGCACGCATTACTGCAGCCAGCCGGAGGAGATATTTGGTGAGAGGCAGGAAAAGCAACACTATGACCCAGCGTCATTTAGCCCCTAGACAAAGGAAATACAGTCAGTGACTCAACTGCCTTTGGAATTTACTGTAATAAACAATGGGAGAACATTCCACCTGAAAGAAAACAAATTAGAGATAAACCTGTCATGCAGAAAAACTGGAAATACTTTCTTGTATTAGAGCCATAAGCCATATAGTGCATGTGGGGATAAAAACTAACAACTGGTTACTGATTTAGTGATGAGGAAGTCCCCCTGGAACGTATGGCCACCAGACTGAGTTGTCTGATTTAGATCATATTAAGTTATTTGTTGCAAAGGCTAGTTCACCCTGCAAAGCTAAGGGTGAAATTCTGACCACAGCAGCTACATGTGCACTCTATACCTTCCCTCAAAGGCAAAGAGACAGATTGTTGGGACAGCATGGAGTGATACTACCCCAGGGCCCAGGAAAGTACATCACCTCCACACCAGGCAGCAGCAGCATACCACACGTGAGAGGGTGCAGCGTGCACTCTCCTTTAGAGCGGGCTAGCTATGCTTGCCATGTGTTGGGACAGGGCCTGGCTAGGGCCCCATGGGAACTAGCTGGAAGCGGTGCCTGCATTCAGAAAAGTGCAGGGGAGTATAAGTGATCCCATACTTTGATGGGCAGTTGGAGGAGGAGGAAGGCCCCTTGTGCCCATCTCTCTCCCTGCACAGCTGATGAAGCGTTAATCTGGCTTGACATGAGCCTTATCAGACACAAAAATTAGTGGGAGAATAAGCTAAGACAGATGCACACAAAAGCTAGTTGCAGTCTAGATGGACGTTCAAACTGTGAATCAATGCAAGAAAATTAACTAGAAACTTCTAGTTTCTTAAGAATGAAATTTTAATTATTCATGACATTCACTAATCATGGCTTGTTATCTAGTAGCACATGGCATATTTAAAGGAACACTGATGTATAGCTATGATACTATATATTTTATAACAGCACTTATGCCTGATAGATGTAATGATCTCAAACTCACTCAATTTCCTTTGTAAAGAGATTCCCTCCAAATGAATGCATTAAATGGAATCAAAACTACCACTTAGAAAACATATCACATTCAGAGCAATGGTCACAACATAGTTTCATTCAATTATAGTTTTATTGGAAATGTATTTTTATTAAAAAAAAGCTTTAAGAACAGTCCCACATTGGCAAATCCAATATAAATCCTTCACAAGTTGCAAAACAGTACACGAATTAGACTCTTTTTCAGATACAAATGAAGTAAGGGTTTGTACGTTAAAGGGTCATGAGGAACAGTGAAGCCATCTATTTTAAATTACAGTTCTCTCTTTTGATACAACCTAGGGTTACAAAACATAGCATGTGTTTAGCAATCTGGAAAGCCGGCACGTAAGGTTTAGGGAAATGACTGTTTAAACAGAAGCAGAAGTTTAATGGAACAGCTGCTGAGCTAGGCAGTGAATCTGTCCCTACAGCTATCACTAATTACATGAAACACTGTTAAAACCTTTGCTATTTTGGAAGCCCTGCCTGCCTTTTAGTATTAATTATTAGCTGGTAGGTTGAAGCAGCAGTAGGATAAGCAAGAGACTTTGAAAACCTTAAACCAAAGTAATTGAACATTTTCCTGCCTTTTTAAGGCCTGAACAGAGCTTCCTTCTGCCAAAGTTCCTAAAGGGACAGGAAAAAGGTGTTCAGGCTGAGTGGCAAGAGGCCAATCCCCACTATTCTTTCAGGATTTTGGCTTCTTCCTTTCGTTCCTGAAAGCTTATATACCCACCCCTCAGGCAATCAGCTCCTCTGTGTTCTTGTGGTGAGCACATGCACTTAATCCCTTTTGGTATAAGACAAGGGTGATTGAATGTTTGGGGAAGTGATCCCCTGCTTTCCAGAATCAGAGTGGGATCCCTTCATCCTACAGCTATATACAGCACACACACATTTTTCTAGAGAGATTGCCTGTGTCTCTTTGGGTGTTTATCTATGGCAGCTGCAGAGATGCTATAGATGCGGATTTAAAGGTGATGCTTTTTTAGGAAGCATTGAGACTCCCAAACCAGCAAGAGACAGTCAAAATTTCAGGAGAGAAGCAACTTGCTAGAACCACAAAGTGTTGGTTACCTTGAAAGCCAATTTTCTTTATCCTCTTCATAAAATCATGTTCTATAAGCAGATTGCTGACTGGGCAATCAATTCAGAACTAACACTTTCCCCATGAGAGAAAGGATCTGCAGCTTAACATCACAGTAAGTGCAGGGAGAACAAAACAGCTGACAGGGCAATGCCATGCCTGTGTTTCCAGAGGAAACAGAAGAATGTCAAGAGCTTGTTGTACAAACAGTGGTCTGGGCAGCAGTGACCGGTTTAGCATGGGCTCTGCTGCACTCATAGAAATCATGAAACCAAAGTTGCAGAGACAGGTAAAAACACACTTCTCCTACTCCAGTGGGGCGGGGCGGCAATGCCTGGGTAATGGAGCGAGTCCGCCCCACACTCACCCTGCAGCAGCAGCTCCTGTCCCACAGGTCTGGGCCCGGCTCCCCACTCCAGACATTGTGACCTGGCGCACGGGTTGCAGAGGGAGAAAGTGTGAGGTAATTTACAGTTAGGGATACAGCAAAGGGAAAAGAGATGAAAGCCTCCCAAAGGAGACTATTTTATGCCATCAGGAAATATAGTTGGTAGGGGTGTCCTATGAGATGGAGCATTTTCTAGAAACCCCATTTTTACCCAGCCTGACTCTGATAATTATTTTTATGCATTCATATTAACTTGTTTGCACCAAGGGGGATCTAAATTGGGCCAAATCCATCCCTGATGTGACTCCTGTGATATCAGTGGAGTTCACACTAGGGATTAAC
Source organism: Malaclemys terrapin pileata (assembly GCF_027887155.1). Taxonomy (NCBI): domain Eukaryota; kingdom Metazoa; phylum Chordata; order Testudines; family Emydidae; genus Malaclemys; species Malaclemys terrapin. Next base: position 123,176,269 of record NC_071508.1, read on the forward strand.
TTGGTCCATGGGTATCCATTATACAAATAGACATCCAAATTCTAATTGGTACATCCTAAGAATAGATATAACTCCTCCCCTCCTCCCACCAGTAATATGTGCATTACTAGATGGAAATGTAAAATTATCAATAATAATGCAAAAAGGCAGAAGTGTTCAATAAATATCTCTGTTCTGTATTTGGGGGAAAACTTGTATCATACAATAACACACTTTCCATTCCACCAGTATCTCAGGAGGGTATTAAACAGCAGAGTTAGACATTTTAAAATCAGCAGGTCCAGATAACTTGCCCTCAAAGAGTTTTTAAAAAGAGCTGTCTGTGGAGCTTGCTGGACCATTAATGTTGATTTTCAATAAATCTTCTGGAATTTCCCTGGTGTTCCAAGACTGGAAGAAACCTAATGTTGTGCCAATATTTAAAAAGGGTAAGCAGGATGACCTGGTAATTATAGGACTGTCAGTATGACATTCATCCCAGGCAAGATAATGGAGCAGCTGATACAGGACTCCATTAATAAGGATTTAAAGGAGGGTAATGTAATCTCAAATTAGTTTGATAGGGATCTATTTTCCATAAACCCATGTTGATTGACAGTAATTATAAGTTTGGTTGATTAAGGTAATTTATGTAATTTGGTAGTTTATGTAATTTGACTCGGTACCTCATGGTATTTTGATTAAAAAACTAGATTGATACAAAATTAACATGGCACACATTAAATGGCTTAAAAACTGGCTAACTGAAAGCTCTCAAAATGTAATTGTATATGAGGAACCATCATCAAACAGGGTTTCTGGGGCAATCCTGCAGGGATCAGCACTTGAACCTACCCCATTTAACATTTTTACCAATGACCTGGAAGAAATCATCATTGATAAAATTGGCAGAAAACACAAAAATTGGGGGGTGGTAAATAAGAAAGGGGACAGGTCACTGATATAGAGCATCCTGGATTGCTTGGTAAATTGGGCTCAAGCAAACAATGTGTTTTAATATGGCCAAATATAAATGTATACAAAGAATGTAGGCCACACTTACAGGATGGGGGATTCTCTCCTAGGAAGCAGTGACTCTGAAGGAGATTTGGGACTCATGGCAGACAGTCACCTGAACATGATCTCCCAGGGACACGCTGTAGCCAAAAGTACTAATGAGATCCTGGGATGCATAAACAGGGGAAATCTTGAGTAAGCAGAGAGTTTACTTTACCTCAGCAGTTGGCACTGCGGTGACTGCTTCTGGAATACCATCTCCAGTTCTGGTGTCCACAAATCAGGAAGGATGTTGATAAATTGGAGAGGGTTCAGAGAAGAACCATAAGAATGATTAAGGATTAGAGAACGTCTTATAGTGATTGAACAATTTGAGTCTATCTATTTAGCTTAACAAAGAGAAGATAAAGACTGGTTAAATCAAAATACCTACATGGGAAACAAATATTTGATAGTGGGCTCTTCAGTCTAGCAGAGAAAGGTATAACACATTCCGATGCTGGACGCTGAAGCTAGACAAATACAGAAGGAAATAAGGTGTAATTTTTTAACAGTGAAGGTAATTATCCATTGGAACAATTTACCATGGATTATGCTGGATTCTCCATCGCTGGCAATTTTAAAATCTAGATTGGATGTTTTCTAAAAGATCTGCAGTAGGAATTATTTTGGGGGAGTTCTCTGGCCTGCGTTATACAAGAGATCAGAGTAGATGTCGTCAATGGCCCCTTCTTGCCTTGGGATCTATGAGTATTCTGGTCAAGACCCATACTGCAGCCTATTCATACAAAAAGTAGGAATAATTTACATAGGGATGAGGTGAGAAGAGAAGCCATTGCTGGATTAGGGGTATCCACGTATAAACACTGGGTCAGGGGTGCCCAGGGTGGGCTGTGGCTGCGGGTAGGTCACTCAGGCCGCAGAGAGAAGTCCCTATGGAGAGGGTGAGATGGCCAAGCCCCTACCTCCACTCTGCTACCCCACTCAGCCCCAGCAGGAGGGCAGAGTATCCAAGCATAAACTCTCCAGGACCCCTATGTACCACATGTCATAACGACCTGTGATATTGCAGAGGGGAACCCTGTTAGGGCTGGCCAGTATCTGCCCCAAGCTCCTACAGCTGGCCATAGGTTTGATGGCACATGATTTTATGCAGAGCAAGCCACAATTTGACTCACAATATACAGGAGCAATATGTGGAGTAATCAAGCTATTTATATATACTCATTTGGGATGATCAAACACTGCTCAGTCATCTCTCTTCACCTTGCACTCTTTAGTTATGGCTATTTCCAAATGTATATATACACACCATAGAAAGATCCTCTGTTGGTGTAATTTGTCATAGCTCTATTGAAGTCAATGGAGCTATGCCAATTTATACTAGCTGAGGATCTGCCTGTAGACAGACTTATTTGCCTTTGTACAACATTCTGCACTTAACTATAGCAAGAATGAATCATCTGGCAGAATGAAACAACATACAAGCAAGATTCATTTCTTTTCCATGTTGCTGAGCTGTGAATTTCTTTCAACAGGTTTTTAACACGGACAGATACTACAGAGACGAAGTGCAACAGGAAATCCTAGAGTCAGACTAGATTTGGGAACCATTGAACAATGATACTGTTGTTCTGTCCATTTTTAGCTAGAGAAGACTGGATTTATTGATTGCACTGATGCTAATGATGCACCTAAGACATAATGAAAGATCAAGCTAGGCTTGGGAGCAGGACCTAGGGCTACATCTGAACAGAGGGACAAGTCTTTCAAGGGAGAGTCAGAGAAGGCTAAAGCTGAATGTAGACTCCCATGTTGAGAACTAACAATCCTGACTTATGTATGAGCTAAGTCCTGAGAGATGCTGAAATCTCAACTCTTAGCAACCTTGGGTGTTCAGACCCTCTAGGGGCAAGTTACTGTGTGGCAAACCAGGGTGTGAATCTACAGCCCACAGCTTGCGCAGTAACATCATGCATGGACATTGCTACAGAACACTTGAAAGTCCTGGAGTATGGCTTGGCTTACCATACTTCAAAGTCAGGCTCAGCTTTAGGAAGTGCAGGGCCTGATTTGAATTGTTTAGACGGGGCCCCCCACCAAAATGCCGCTGAAGACCTGGAGCGAGTGAAGGACCCGCTGTCGAAGTGCCGCCTAAGACCCGGAGCGCGGGGCCCTCTTAGGCACGGGGCCCAATTTGGGGGAATCGGCCTAAAGCCAGCCCTCTTTGAAGTAGTAGCACATCAAGCCTCTCCAGGAATTTCAGAGCAACATCCACACAGGATGTTACTGTGTAGCAAGCTGTTGTACTATAGATTCTCACCGCGGCTTACTGCGCAGTAACTTGCTGTGTAGACAAACCCTGAGCATTTGGTTTCATCTAAGTTAGAGGACTGATAAATAGGTCAGTGTCCATTTTATTCAGTTAAAAATCCATGAATGGAAGCCTGGCCTGTGATTGTGTAGTCATCCCCTTGTAGGGGGATGGTCTAGAAATACTTAATCCTGCCATGAGTTCAGGGGACTGGACTAGATGACCTCTCAAAGTCTCTTCCAATCCTATGATTCTACAACAGTTGTACAGGAAGCAGAATGGGAACTATGCCCAAACAAACCCTCATTTTAAAAAAAAGTTCAGGTTGAAAGTATGTTTCAGTAGAAGTCAGTTAATAGAAAATAACATCCCATTTGCTGCATAAAAAGTATACCCCTAAGAAGATCCCCAAGTTAAACAGTCTGGAAATAAACAATTAGAGGATCCAGTCAGTTCCCCACTACCATATCATCCTTCACCACCCATCTTCATTTGTCATCCTACCACCTCTACCCATTTGTGGGAATAGATTTCCCGCTTGGTTTGTTCTGTAGTGAAGATTACGATTCTTTATTTGTATCACAGTATTTCCAGGGTATGTCTATACTCCAATTAGACACCTGTGGCTGGCTCATTCCCACTGACTCAGGCTCATGGGGCTCGGGCTATTTAATTACAATGCAGACGGTTTGGACTCAGGCTGCAGTCCAAGCTCTGGGACCCTCCCACCCTGCAGGGTCCTAGAGCCTGAACATCTACAAAACAGTTAAACAGCCCCTTAGCCAAAGCCAGCTGCATGGGTCACCCATACCCCTAGAGGCCCCTACAGAGATTATGTTATACACTACAAACACATAGCAAGAGAGACTTTCTGCCCCGAAGAATTTACAGTCTAAAGAGACAAGACAGTCACAGGGTGGAAGGGGAAAGAGATGCAAAGTGACTTACCCAAGGTCACACAGCAGGTAAGCGGCAGAGCCAGAAACAGACCTCGGGTCTCCTGACTTCCAGTCTAGTGCCATATTCACTAGACAATGTGTGCTGCCAGCTCTATACTGTTGATTAGATCTATTGTTTATTAAATGCCCAGTAAATAGAGATATGTCAGAGTTCTATATACTTCCCCCCAGCATGATGTGGTGGGGGACTAGAAGACTAATTGTACGACTAAGACTAGAATTATGGCTCTGGCTAGTGTTAGAGAAAGTTTGGAGCTGTAGGGGGTGGCAGAGCAGGGCTTCTCCCCAGTGTAACAAGCACTCAGCGACGCCCACACTTGCTTTAGGCCCAGTTTACTGTTCAAACTGAAGCAAACAAGAAGTTCCTCCCACTGTCCTATGGTTTCACAGCCTCCCCTCCCAGGCGTCTTTAGTAATGTTCTTCCTACTACTCCATCCAGCTCCCTGCTCAGCCAGTCCTCATTCAGCCAGCTCTGGTGCTCTTTTGGAAAAGCAACTCCAGGATAACCTTCCTGAGTACATGGCCCCTTGCTCTAAGGGTCTACTAGAGACATTAGCTCCACTCCTCTACAGTTCCTCATTCCCGGCATAGCCTGTCATGCCTCCTCTCCCTGCCCTCTGACAGGTCTTTTATAGCCCCAGATTTAGCTCTATCCCATTTAATTATCTCAACTGGACACACCTGCTCTGCTGACAGGGCCTAGTTACCTTGCGACACAGGGTTATGTAAGTGTTTGCAGAGCTTGAAAGTTTGCATTTTTAACCATCTGAATCTATATTATGTGAAAACTAACATGTGTGAGAACTACTATAGCCTGTGCTTGTGTACTAGTATATTGGAAATGGAACCTTTGAATAGAAAATGTGGGGGCATTAGATGTTGTAATCGTCTAGTAATTTGTTATTTTGAGGTTGGTATATAGTTTGGCAAGGTTCAGGTTGGCTGGGGTGATAGCAAGTGATAGAAGACTTTATGGCAGAGAGGAAGTGGCTGATTTTCATGGCTTCCAGACATTTTCACATTTTTTTAAGGCACAAAATGTTTGTGTTGAAAGTGTAATATTATTTTATGGGCATTCCTGGGCTCTGCTGAATCACGCTTTCAACCTTAAATCTCTTTCAATAAATGTTTTGTTATGGAATTCCTCTGGTGTTTTCATGTGCTTTAATGAATGCCAAAGGCTAGATTAAGTTCGCATAGGGTGGCCCAGAAGAAAATACCTGTTCCAAGAGAATATATAAAGACCAACAAAGTGGGGTTCCTCTCCAGTGGGTGATATGGGGTGTGGGCTATATTGGTGGGCTAAGGGATTAGTGGAGGGAGAAGGAGAGGAGAGGGATTTTGCTACATAGAAAACTATAAGCATTAAAGTTTCATAACAGCCAGCATTAAGAGTTTAAAGTCTTTAATGCAAGACTTTGCCTTTCCCTGTCCTGCTCCCAGATCCCTTGTTTCTCACTTTTTACCTTCCCCTGTCACCTGTCAGTGCTTCTCTATCCTGCCCTCCAAACCCATATGCCTCCAATCACCTGCCCTCCCCTTTCCTCCAAGACTGAGGAATGTGATGCTTGGACCCCTTTTGAGTCTCAGTCCCTGTTGATACTTCTCTTTATACTCCTTCCCTAGCTACTCCAGGACAGCTGCCTGACCACGTGTCTCCCTGACATCCCACCTTTTATTTCTGGTTCAGCACAGCCTGGCAGAACCCAGTAGGGTTGTTATATAATCATATAAAGGGTTGTATATGCTGGTCTATAGACACGTGAAAACAGCTCTGATCCAGCATGTCACACACTGCAGCTGAGGTAACAGGAAAAGATAAAATAATAAAGAAACAAAATACAGTGTCCTGATACTTTAAGGCACACTCCGCTCTGCAGGGCCGGCTCCAGGGTTTTTGCCGCCCCAAGCAGCGCAAAAAAAAAAAGCCGCGATCGCGATCTGCGGCGGCAATTCGGCGGGAGGTCCTTCGCTCCGAGTGGGAGTGAGGGACCGTCTGCCGAATTGCCGCCGAATAGCTGGACGTGCCGCCCCTCTCCGGAGTGGCCGCCCCAAGCACCTGCTTGGTAAGCTGGTGCCTGGAGCCGGCCCTGCCGCTCTGTGCAGAGCATTTTTCTGCTCTGCTCTGCTCCAAAGTACCAGGGCTTTCTTCATGCTGATTAAAAATAAAGAGCAACCTGGTAAACAAAGGGTACTTCTGCTGGGGAAAATAAAAAACAGTCCTGAATTTGCAAAGCCTATTATAAGCAAGATAGTCAGTTTCTCCATTCCTTCATGCAATCCGTGCCGGAGAGCTTCCTGAGCCTGCAGTCCTCCTCTTAACATCCCTACACTAATGAAGCTCTAGTATATTGCTTTCCAGCCTACCATAACGTGGGAGTACAAACACCTCATTCCAAGCTGTTTCACATTATATATCTTTGTTAATCCCCTATTAGCCCTCTGAGAAACACTGAGCCATTTGTCCTCAGACCGGCCTGCAAAATTTAGCTTTTGTTGGCCAAGCCATTTGGGAGGTAAGATTAGCCAATGGAAACAATCTGGAAACATAGTAAATAGTCAACGGGAGAAAAACTTACAAAAAACACATCAGGGTGAAATCCTGACCCATTGAAGTCAATGGAAAACTCCCCTTGATTTCAACCAGGCCAAGATTTTATCCCACAACTTTAAAAATTCATCTTCTAATTTTTCCCCAAAAACTTTTCAGAAAAATTCTATTCTGGGAAGAGCTTTGGCATATGTAATTTTAGGGGGATTATTTTCTTTTGGAGGAAATTGGGTTTAGCAAAATTGAATATTGGGGTTACAATGGGAAATTAGCTCTGGCCATAACCACAGAACTAGCACAGGCACTTCATAATCTTTGCTAATTATGCACAATCATTAAAGTATGCAAAGCAGTTGAACACTCAGGACCTGACTCTCAGTTATGCTAAGGCCCCTTTATACTGTTCTGGCAGCATACGTTTATACGCATGCTGCCTTGGTGGTATAAAGGGTAGGGCCTTGGTGAAAATAAGGATCAGGCCCTAATTATTTTAAAATACACAATCCAGTGATAGACCTCTTTGAACTCAATTATGTAGGAATATTTAATACAGTGAGGAACCCACGCAGGTGACACTTTGTTAAAAAGGAGGGCTTATAGATCCAGCAAGCATAGTACAACATGTATTTTAGAAGGAACTTACAATGACTCAGCTAAAAAGTACGGTCAAAAAGGACAGATGGAACGAAGACAAATGTAGGGACAACTGAGACAGACTGTATGACTGACAATTCCAGAAACAACTGGCAATGGTAGTTAGCGCTTCTCAGATTCCACTTTTGGACAGGTGAATTTTTTGTTTGTTTGCCTTCCTTTTAAAATAAAAAAAGCAAAATAGCAAAAGCCAGCTTTTTCCTCAGTTTGTTTGGTGCCTTTGCTAAGCAGTGTTGCAGTTACAGAGGTGGGGAGGTTCACAGTCTTTGGAGCATAAAATCACACCCTAGAAAAGTTTTTAAAATCAACAAGAAAAAAAAGGTTCTTAAAACATATAATCACATATAAAATCATACGGGATCTGCTGACAATACATGTTCAGATGTCTGCATCCTGGAAAGGATTGTATATGAAGAGGCTTCTCTCATCAGATGGCGTAGGCCGTTGTGTCTGTGGCAACACTGGTTAGGTTTTGAGCTGCTATATTTTTTTGAGGAAAAAGATCTGCAGAAAGGAGATAATGTCTTTTTGTTGTTGCTTTTAATGTTTAAAGGGAATGTACTGAGGGTTTAGAACGGGTACTGTGATACGTATATCCTCAGCCGGATGACAGAGCTCCCTCTGAAGTTGATGACAGTGTTGACTGTGATCATTTCCAAGTCCAATTGAATGGTACGTGGCCCTTTCACAGGACGGGTCATCACTAGAGTTGCACTGATAGGTCCTGTTTGCTGTGTGCAAAACAGAGAGAGAAGCAGGTGAGATTTCCAAAGATGATACATGAAGTTTATGATCTTAGAGTATACCACTTAATGTTTGAGTGTCTAACATCTCAGAACGATGCTTCCTTAGCCTTTCCATCCATTTTGCTGAGGTGGGCAAGTGTCATTATTCCTCTTTGATAGATGGAAAGATTTGGGCACAGAGTAGTTAAGTGTACAAAGGTCAGGCAGTAAGTCAATGGTACAGCTGGGAATTAAAGCCAGGTTTCCTGACCCCTAGTTTAGTGCCCTATACATTGTACCTCATTGACTTGGTGAGCACATGGGTGGGACACCTCCAGAGGAAACCCAGGTACTGGTGATTCAATAGGTCTCACTATTTTCTCTAAAGGTATGTACAGAGCAATGGAGGTGTGATCATAGTGCGGATAGGCATACCTGTGCTAACTTTAATTTAGCTAATATGGGTAACAATAGTAGTGAAGATGTGGCAGCCTGGGCTTCAGTGGGGCTAGTACAAGCCCATGTACAAGCCATTGGGGACCGTGGGCACATATTTGGGTTGCTAACCTGTGATGAAGTCTGTGCTGCCTTGTCTCCTCTCTCATAGTTACACGTGAGCTAGATCTACACTAGCTTTAATCACCCTTCATTTGCTGTGTAGACATGCCCTGCTCTAGCATAGTGGTAGAGGACACTGTGCTGCTGTGGTTGCTGTATTTTGACTGATGGATAAAACAGAGGTAATTAAAGACCCATGTCACTCACTGTAAATTCTTAAACAGACAATTACATTCTGCCTGCCTAAATATCTCCTACAGTCCACTTTCAATTAGAAAAGGTGCTTTGCATTTCCTGTGTTGAACTGTTGTGTATTTACATGAACTGTTGAGAGCTACTGCACTTCATCCCAGAGATGGCTGCATTTCAATGGTATAGGAAGTGTCACTTTGTATAGTTTTATCAGTTTGTAAAGCATGTGGGGATCCTTGCAGATGAAAGTTGTTATTGTACATATAAATCCATCGTTATTATCTGGAGGAAAAAGCAAGAACATGGATTCAAGAGGTGCTGGCATGTTGGGCCAGATATTCTTTTCCGGTTTCCAGTAGTTCTTAAGCTTCATTAAGTTTATTTTGGTTTGATGCAGAAATTTTTTTATCCATTTAAAGAGACAATGTGGAGTGGTTTTAAGTTCCAAAATTTAGCCTTTATTTAAAAATAATATATTACAAAAACTTCATATGTCTAGAAAACTGTTCATGAATATTTGTCCAGTTTCAGTGGAAAGAGGGTTGGTTTTTCATTTGCATAAATATGTGTTGCAAAATCGGACCCTTTGGAGAGACTCCTTTAAATGTATTATACACAAAAGTGAAAGCAATGCTGGGATTGTGGGTCAGATTTTCAGATGTGCTCATCAGTCATAATAAACTCATCCCTCAAGCACTTCTGAAAATCTGGCTCTCATTTAGGTACCTAAATGGGAGGTGAATGCTTGATAATCTAGCCAGAATGGTTGGGTCTCAGCACTTGAAAATCTGGTCCTGTGTTGCTAAATAGAGCAGCAAATCCCCAGTCAGCAGATCATCACACACACAGCCTGGGACCTGTTTTACTGAGAGACATAATGTTAGCCAGAGCACTTTGGTTAGCTCCTGCTAGGTTTTGAAAAAGTACCAGAGATGGGCAGCATGGGCTTAAGTTTAACAACCCACCTGACTGATGGCACTTTTAACAATACAGCAGTATCTGCCCACCCCACCCTCATCCCCCACATCTACAACCTCTCGTTTTTATTTTTTTCCAAAACAAAGGAAAAGGCACCACCTGCTGGTTATAACCTAGACACTCTGGGAATATTCTGTTACCAGTTAAAGGAAAACATGTCCAATAAAAGAAAGGCCTTGGGTACTTTCTGGGATAAATGAAAGAAAGGAATCAGATTTGAACAATGGAATTTGTCTGCAAACCCCAGACAACTGACTGATCAGTCCAGATAGGTGAAAAAATCTGGGACAATAAAACTTTGCAACAGCAAAATGCTGCTAACAGGATGGAAATGATTATCTCTGGAACTGCCTGGAACCTTAAGACAAAGCTGATGCCATTTTAAAGTTCAGAACCCGACGCTACCATGAAGAATGTGAACTGGGAAATGCCAGAATCTGTTCTAATATAATTTCCTATGATGTGCTGAAAGTGTCATTACATGTATTCCAATGAATGGCACTTGATTTGACTATCAGGGTCAGATTCTACTTGTGGTTACTATCCAAGCTTCTGATACTCCTTGTTCTAAGAATGTCAGCTGTCCAATAACTATCCAATGGAGGGGGTGGGGGAAGAGAGGTCAGCTGCAAATTTTGTGGAAAATTTGGACTTTTTATTAAAAATCCAAAACCCTGCAAACTGAAATTTTTTCAGTTTTTAGCCAAAAACGTTTGTGTTTTGACTGAACATTTTGGGGTTTGGATTTTCAGTTTCCTGGTGAAAAATCGAGAAGTCTTGAAGAAAACAGACACTCTCTGCAAAACTTTCTTTTAATAGAAAAAACAGTTTTTCAGTTAAAAAAAAACCCGACAACATTTTAAACCAGCCTCCCTCCTCAGCTATTTCAAGACGTGAGGTCCCAGATCTCACTGAGCCGTATTGCCATGTGTGGAATAGCACAAGTGGGGCATGCTGGACCAGTCTGGTGAATTCCCTACACTGCCATTATAGAGTATCTTTCCCTAGGATATGTCCCCTTCCTACAGAACCAGCATCCACAGCCTTTCAGGGTTTGAGCAGCCCGCTGTGATTATGGACCAGTACATTACACTGCATGGCTATGGATGTAGTATGACAGACACACATCTGCCCCTATGAGAGAGCTTGTGCTGAAATTTTAAATAGTATACATTAAAAACATAGTACAGCTGTCAGAGAAGGATGTGGCAAACTATAAGATACTGGTAGGACTCTATACAGACTTACTCACCCGCATGTAGAATTCTCTGCCCTCGTTCCCTGATTTGATTTGGAAGATGTAATAGGCACCAGGGAAGCGAGTTGTTGCTTGCATTTGGAAGATGTCAGAAGGCACAGACCGCCCTGACATGATGTCCATGTCTCTATATAGGATGGTGAATGGTTGATCTCTGCAACCGGGGTTTTCAGCTGGACACATACAGCGACTAATGTGGACAAAATTATCATCAGTATTGAGCCAATTCTGCAACACCTAATTCACTACCTGTTGCTATGAAAGCAAAAAATAATGGAGTACAAAACTTAACTGGCTTAAAGAACCAATGTAACTTTCATTTCCTTTGCTTGCATTCAGAGCTCTCCATGGTTCCACCCCCATCCTGCCTATATCTCTGCCTTCATCTTCCTCCTGCTCTCTGGGCTCTGCCAAAACTGCTCTTCATACTGCAACTTTTGTCTCCTTTGATCACTCAAGAATTTGGATTTTCTTTTCTGGCAGCTCTGCAGCTGTGGCCTCCCAATGCACCACTGTCCTGGTAGGAATTTAGCCTATAAATTCTTCAGGGTAGGGACCCGTTAATTATTGGCCCAGCTCACTTACGGTGCAGAACCATGAACATCAATGGGGCTATATAAATAATTACATTACTTTTTTTGACAGGTTGTGTGTCCAACACCTTTCGGGTACACGCCATAGATTAAATATAGCCAGAAAATAAATCTAAAGACTGCCCAGAGCCACAAAGTCCAATTCTTCCAAAGCCTGGGTCTGGAGTTTTGGTTCAGGCACATCTCTAATTAAATCAGACAGTTCACAATGAAGATCTAAATAGCCCCCTCTCTTTATTACACACACCAACCATAATCCATAAACCCATGGATGGTCCGAACTTGAGCAAATACTTGACCAAAGAGATGTCTTGTACTGACGGCTAATAAAGGTAAATTTTGTTATCAATGTTATGTTCTAATGCTCCCTGCTGGCCTTAAACTCTGTGAATATTAAAAGACCCAGCAACTTGCTTTCCTTTGATCACACTAAGTCCCATTGTTCAGGCTGATGACATTACCCTAACTGCTTCCTAGAATCTCTCATCTTCCCTCTATTTAAGTAATGCTAATTTCCTTCCTTCTAAAGTAAAATCGGAGTCTGCATATAGATTTTAGAGCACTTTAAAATATGGCTCTTAAAACCAGAATTTTGATCTTGGGGCAAAACTCCCAAAAGAAGCCCGTGCAGAATGCACGTAAAGAGCAAGAAATGTGCACAAGCCACATTTGCTGAAAGTGCTCAGACTCTCAGTGCATCAGTGTTGCTCAGGTTCAGCGACCAGAGCATGTCACCTTGAGCCACCCAGTTACTATAACTGGTGATAATAGATTGGCTGGAAACCCTTTGGATGTTAACAGAGCCCTAGTCTTGTTGCACGTCTTTTGTTTTCTTTGGCTTCAGTTATTGACATACCATCTGGAGTTTTAAGCTTAATATTGAGTAACTTGGCAAGGGGCTGCAGGTGCCATACGCTGATTGAAATAAATCCCAAGTGACTGAGATAAGACTGGGGAGAATTTCAGCCATAATTTGACTCACAAGTGTGTGCAAAAAAACGTTAGAGCCACCATGTGATTTTGTAAGATGCTGGGGCTTTTAGCAGGGGGACTGTATCTTGGGAACATCCTGCTCAAAGGACCTCACCTGTGGACCACTAACAGTACCTAGGACCCCCATGAAGCAAAGTACATTTCAAGACAAAGTCAGTCAGCATGTGGATTTTACAACTCTTAGAAGAGTCATCTTTTAAATGGTAAGTGACTCAATCTTAACTCTAGCAGAGCTGCCACTCCTCTATAGTACAGTGTGTTATGCTTTCAAAGCTCTGTACAAACATTAACTAGTTAATCCTCACAACCCCCTGGATTGGGTAGGTAAGGAAGTACTATTATTAACAAATAGATTGTGTTTGATCAAGTATAATTAAAGGCAGGTGACAATGGAGTAACTAACTTTCTTTTGTTGCATTATAACCATTATGGTCTTCTCTGCTGCACTCATTTTGGTTGAGGGCTTTTCCAGCTTAACTTCCCACACAACTGAATCTCCTACCACCTGGCAAGTAATTGCAATTTATCATTTTTATAAAGCTTACTAATAGTAAATGCAACAATAGTGTCTGTATAGCACTTTAGATGTACTTTGCTGTCATGTTGCAGAAGTGCAATTTATTTGCCTCAAGCAGATTTACTGCCCTCCACTTCTATGGGTCTGCTACTCACTTGTCATTGATCTGGATATAAGGATCCTCACACTTTACTGGGTCTAGACATTTGTATCCTCCTTGGATATTGAAACAGGTTTGCTGTGTAGTACAAGTGAAGTTTCTAGTCTCACATTCATTGATATCTGAAACACAAAAATGAGAGGGAGGATAATACAAGGAAAACTCTACAAGATGCCACCCTTGTAAAGTGTGGCCTAGTGGATGGAGCACTGAACTGGGACTCAGGAGACCTGGCTCTGCCACTGACCTGCTGGATGACCTTGGGCAAGTCATTTCCCCCCTCTGGGCCTCAGTTTCCCCCATCTGTAAAATGGGGACTATGACACTGACTTCCTTTATAAAGCACTTTGAGATCTATGGATGAAAACAGCTATATAATAGCTAGATATCATTTATTATTTGTATTTTATTATAATAAAGCAACCTCCCCTATTAAGAGATTGCACCAAAGTATCACCAAACAAAGTACAACCCTGCTCCATCTGGGATGGATTACTAGCCTTGTAGTAACTTGAGCTCTTGCGATGTGTTATCCCTATGAGTAGTGCTATTTAGATTGTGCATGCGCCCAGGACCAGAGATTTTTCACTAGCAGAGTCTGGGCCATGTGTGCATAAAAGGCACTGCCAGATCACGGCCATCTTAGTTCCGTCTCTACCATCAGTGTCAGGTAGGGGGAGGCCAGGCAGCAGAGAAGGAGTGTTGGTAGTGCACTGCGCAGCTCAAAGAACTCAAGTTACTACAAGGTAAGTAACCCATCCTTCTTCTTCAAGTGGCTGTCCCTATGTGTCATGCACTTCAGATGATTCACAAGCAGTGTCTGTTTCAAGGAGCTGTCTGCCTGGAGTCTTATGACACAGCAGATTGCAGAGCTGCCCTGCCCAAAGAGACAGTAGAAGCAGCTGCTTGCACCAGTGCATATTGTCTAGTGAAGGTGTGAATGGAATTCCAAGTTGCTACTCTGCACATGTCAGCAATAGGAACGTTTCTAAAGAAAGCTACCGATGCTGCCTTAGCTCAAGTTGAGGGAGTTCATATGCTGCCCTCAAGGGACATATTGTTCAACTTGTCCCAGAATAGGTGCTGGGGGGGAGGCGGGTGGTGGCCCGGGACCCCCACTGGTGCTGGGAAGGCATGGTCTGGGATCCCCACAAGTGCTGGGAGCAGGGGAGGATAGGTGACAGCGCGCAGCCCGGGACCCCCGCTGGTGCTGGAGGGGAGGGTTGGTAGGGCTGGCAGGTTCCCTACCCAGCTCCGACCGGCATGTCCTGGCAGCTCCTGGGGGGCTCCATGCGCTGCTTCCGCCACAAGTGCCAGCTCCACAGCTCCCATTGGCTGGGAATCACAGCCAATGAGAGCTGTGAGGGCGGCACCTGCAGGTGTGGGCAGCACGCGGAGCCTCCCTGGACGCTCCGCCTAGGAGCTGCAGGAACATACTGGTGGGAGCCGGGGAGCCCCCCAAGGTAAGCACCGCGCCACGCACCCCAATCTCCAGCCCCAGCCCTGAACCCAAACTGCTACTGCTGGCCCAGAGGCTGCCTGGCTTGGGCAGCCTGAGCCAGCACCGGCTGCTGCAGAAATCACAGAGGTCACAAAGTCACGGAATCCATCACTTCCGTGACCTCCGAGACAGACACACAGGCTTACACATAAGTACTTGTGGCCATATGACTCAACAGTGATGAGCAGGATTTGTCTGGATGTTCTGGGGCGCAAACAGATCTGCGGTATGAGCCTGGTGATGGAGAGGAAATGGTCATTTGGTAAGTATGCCCTGGTTGTAACCGCATCCAGCCTGACCCTGATAAGCTCTATCGACTGTGAGGGTTGCAGGGTGGACTTCTCCAGGTTCACTCTGAGGCCCAGCCTCTCAGACAGATGTAGAAGCATGGCAGTTGCTTCTCATGTTTCCCTGTAAGATTGTCCTTTCAGGAGCCAGTCATCTAAGTAAGGGTAAACTGTCATTCCTTGCAGATGAAAGTGAGCTGCTACTAGTGAAGGTACCTTGGTGAAAACTCTAGGTTCTATCAAGATCCCAAAGGGGAGATCTCTGGTAGTGGTGTTGACTGGCCACAAATCTCAGGAATCTGCACTGGGCTGGATGAATGTCTGTATGGATGCAGGCATCTTTGAGACCGACGGGCATGAACCAGTTGTCTGGATCTAGCACCAGGAAAAGGGACAATAGTGTCACCATTCTGAATTTTAGGTGGTGGATGAACTTGTTCATTCCCTGAGGTCCAGAGTGGGTCCCTATCCCCCAGTTTTCTTGGGAATGAGGAAATACCTTGAGCAGACAATCCCCTTCTCCTTGCTGTTGGAGATATTAGTTCTATTGCCTCCAGTTCAAGGTGTGACAATCTCCTGCAGAAGAATGTGCTTGTGCTTTATGTTGATGATGTGGGAAGGTCCAAAGTCTGACAGTCCATGTTTTTGTGAGAATATGCTTGAAAGAGGACAGGGAGGGCAATCGGGGAGGAAAGAGAACTAAATAGTGAATCCCAAGGAGACAACCTCTAGGACCCATCTGTCCATTGTGATTTCTGTCCAGGCAGATAGTGGGAAAGTCAGCCTCCAAAGAGAGGGAAAGATCTGAGAGGTTGCGCAGATCTGGAGGGACAGTTAGTGTCTGGCTTTTGCAGGTCCTGTCAAAATACCAGTCTAGATGGTGGAAGATAGTTGACCTTGGGCACCCTTTTTGTGTGTCCCCTGCTGCTTGTGTGGTGGTTCATACTCCCACTAGTGATAAAAGGCAGGTGGGGTTGGTCATCAGAATTGTGGCTCACTGGGTTTCTTCTTCACTGCACATGTAAATACCCAGCAATCAAAGTGTGGCTCTGGGGTCTTTCAACAAACTGAGAGACTCATCTGTCTTAGCACTGAATAGAGTGTCACACTCAAATGGAAGATGCTTCAGCATTATTTGAACTTCCTTTGGGATTCCCGAGGAGAGCATGATGAGTGTCTCATCATGGCAATAGTGGCATGAATCTCTCCACCATGTCCGCTGCGTCTAAGGTCATCTGGAGTGCCGATCTTTTTACCAGCTCTCCTTCATCAAGTAGGGTCTGGAAGTGGTCTCTAATATCCTGAAGCACCATAAGCTGGTCAGCTTGTCATAAATAGTAAAATCATATTTGACCATCAGAGCTTGGCACTTTGAGACTTGGAATTGCAAAGAGGCCAAGGAATGTGCCTTTCTGCCAAAGAGGTCAAGCCTCTTTGCTTCTTTCTCATGCAGCATTGACTAAGCCTGTCTCTGTCGATTATGCTCAGTGGCTGTTGAAACTACCAACAATTTGGGAGGCCAGTGAGAAAATAACTACTGTGACCCTTTTGCAGGTACTAAATACCGCTCCTCAGCCTGTTTGGACACTGGTGGGATTGTGGTGGTTGTCTGCCAGAGAGTCCTGGAGGATTCGAGGATTGCATCATTAATAGGGAGCACCACTGCTCCGGTCCAATCCATGCAAAATGTCTAGCAGTTTGCGTGGTGCTTCCTGGACAGGCCACTCTCGAGTAAGTCTTGGAAGGCCTTTGTATAATTGGGGTGTATAGGGGAAACTGTAATCACAGCATCATCTGGGGAAGAGGACGACAAGGTTACAGGCACAAAATCCTCCTTATGATGCTCTTCATCCTCCTGCTGCTGGAGTTGAGGCTCTTGAGGAGGCTAAGGAGGCACTTCCTCCACCCTGGGATCCCTTATCTCTTTGGGTCCCTTGTGTCTTAAGGTGGGTATATTGTATGATGGTCCCAGAAGAGCCTCGAGACTCAATACCATTACTGCGCAACTTTGTAGCCCCTCAATAATGGCGCTGAGGTGCTGGGTACCAGTGAGTATATGGGGGAGAGGGTATCCTCTAGTAGAAGAGTAGTGAGATAGTGTGGAGACTCAATATTTTATCAGGGCTCAATGCTCTTTAGGAGTCCTTAGGGACATAGTCTGGGACAGGTGTCTACTGTAGTCCTCTTCTGACTTTGAGGATTCTGACCTCAGATCCAGAAAGGGAGGCTCTTCATATTGCAGGAGGTGGGAGTGATCTGCCTTTACTCATTGATGGTATCGGAGACAGTCTGCCTCAACCCAACTTGTTGGTGGGGATTGGAAAGTGGTACCACAGAGATATTGGCACCAGTTGAAGTCTTGGTGCAACGTATTGAGATCTGGAAAGGAGGAGTGACTCCAGTTCTAGGAATAGCAGAAGATTTTCTGGAATCAGAAAGCCAGACAGAGTTGATGGGGATGTCTCCACAGCTCAGATCACTAAAGTAGAAGTCACTAAATTTGACGGTACCAACGAGGGTTTCGGTGTTGAAGAAGCAGTCCCTAATACTGGAAAGTGCTGCAGTTTTGCCCTTTGAAGAAGTCCCAGTCTGTTCCTTCTCAGTATTGTATGGTCCTGCTCTGAAGTAGAAATCTCCCAGTGACTTGGAATGAGCCAGGGACTTCTGCCTCTTCTTAGATTTGAATGGGGAATCTTCCCTCTTGTCCTTATGAACGCACTTGCGTCTCCCTTCCCTGCTCTCCTGAGCCTTTCTGAGCTGGTGAGGGGTGGAGGTCTTGGAACTGCCCAGAGACCGAAGAAGAGGAGCCAATCCTACCTTCTTCAGGTTGATGTACAGGGGCATACTCCTTAGTTTCATGTACCCCTCAAAGAGGAACTTTTGGAGCTGAAACTCCCTGGACTGCTTTTTCCTACACAGAAACAACCTGCAGATACCACAGGGGCATACTGGAAGGGACATTGGCTTCCCCCAGGAAGTACAGACAAATATTGTGATAGTCCATGACCAGGAAGGGCTTGGGGCATGTATTGAAATTTTTTAAACCAGGGATTCGTGGCATACTCCCCACAACCATTGGGTGGTTGGGTGTGGGTACGAGTATGTATACAGCAATGACTTCCCACATTGGAAAACGTTTCCAAAAATAGGGAACTAGACCCCTAAATCTATCGCTTAACTATACTATAAAACTAGCTAACTATGAAAATTCTTATAACTTTGAAAACTATTTAAAGAGAGAATCTGAAGAAGTCAGCATGACACTGATGCTCCATCCTAGCCTACAAGCAGTAAAAAGGAACTAAGAGGTAACAAACTAAGAGATAAGAGGGTGGCAGTCTAGCAGCCCCTCTCATCTCTTTGGGGTGGCACACAAGGAGAGTGGGGATGAATACGTAGACCACACAGCCACTGCTAAAGACCATTCCCCAGTCACAGGTACACAGAGTTCATGCCCAACCTGAAGTGCACTACACAGAGGGACAATCACTCTAAGGAGAACCATTTTTTCATCAGTCCCTCTTTTAAGCCAGGTTTCATTATATTATTAATAGTTTATTTCTCAGTTTCTGGGAGAGCCCTCACAGTGATAGGCACTGCACAAATATAAAAGGAGTCATGGCCCCTGCCCCAAAGAGCTCACAGTCTTAAAAGTTAAACAGACAAAGGGGAGGGGAGGGGAGCATAATGTGCCCAGATACCAATAATGCAAAGTTTTCTGGGAGAATTGTTGGACATACACGGTCCCCATTTGCCCCTCAACCTTGCCCTTATTAGCAAGCTAATAAATGAAACATTCAGAACACAGGGCACTGATCCAGTGTTATTCAGCATGGGGCCAGGTACACTCTGCTATTGGAAGTGCCATTTGGGGGGGATGAAGGGTTTGGGCATTAAAAAATTCAAACCACACCTGACTCCATGAATGCTGCTACTGAGATGATTAAAAAATATATCCGTATTGATGAACCCTGCATAACATCTCAACCCTGCAGGATTTCTTTTTCAGTGAATTTATAGAGGGTGGACATTAAAGAAAGAGCAGACTGCTCCTATGCTCACAGCCAGCTTAAAACTGGTTGAGAAGCCGCAGACAGAAAGCTGTATTGAAAGGGAAAAGCGAGTTCAGCAGCTATGGTACAACCACGGCTACAGCTTAATGCAGAACATACAGAACAATACATGGAGATACAATAAAAAAGAAAATGCCCCGGGCACAGTCATGGAAGTCAGTTGCTATCTCTTTCTGATCCTATAGTGCAGGACACACCCATAGATGCAGGGACCAGTGCTCTAGGTTTGAGATTAGCTCTACTCAGTAATATACTTTAATGAGTTAATGGCATTTCAAAAGCTCCAGAGTAAAGTAGGGGCTCTCAGTGGACCCAATCCTCATTTCCCCCATTGGAGTCAGTAGGTGTTTTGCCACTGTCTTCAGGGGGAGCAAAACTGGACCATTAGGTACCTTTCTGTGCAACCCTTACTCACAATAGCAAGCACTTACTCATGCAAATAACTCCATTGATCTCAATGGGATCACTCATGGGAGTAAGCACTCACCAGCATAGCTGCACAATGCACCCCCTCAGAATATTTCCAACTTTTTGCAATGCTTAGATCAAGCAAACATCTCAAGTCTTGATTCTCAATTAATCAACTTAATTTTCCTTCCAGAACTATGAGCTATTTACTGTTTGGTTGGGTTTTAATTCATGGTTGGAATGTTCTTACCTTGGCAGCTTCTGTTATCATCAAGCAGAACATAGCCAGGGGGGCAGGAACAGTAGTAAGAACCGGGCTCATTCACACATTGGTGCTGGCAAAGGAACTCTGAGAAGCTGCACTCATCCATGTCTGCAGTGGTAGAATGAAGTTTACAGTGCTTTGTGTTAAAGTAAAAAGGACTTTCCCCTGAACAGAACTCTGTCCTAACTACAGTGCCTGTCACCACAAAAATACATAGAACTATAGATCATGGTGTTTGCTATTCAGCTAGGTTTAATAAGCCAGATTCAACTTTGATGTAAATCCACTGACTTTACTGAAGTTACACCAGGGTGAATATGGCTCATGGTAGCTAGGAATGAATGTAAATTATTACTTTACTTGAAAAAGGAAAATGATCCAATTTACTATTGTTTACTAAGCCTCACCCATGTCAAGCCAGGCCTACAACTATTAATAAATGATAATGAAACCCACTCTCAGAAGACCATCCAGTAGGCAAGCCTGTCTAAAAGTGAGACTCTACCCTGAATGAAATGTAGACTGGCACCTTTCTATTCAATATTCCTGCTCAGTGTGTGTAATCAGTCAGGCTAGCTTACTTGACTAACTGAAATAACCTTGTAGTGTTTCTCACTCTTGTTAGCCCTGCAGAGCCAACATAGCTAAGAGAGAGTGAACTGGATTTTATTCCTCTTTATGCATCATCAAGAGAATTGTTTAAGTTCCAGTCAGTTACTTGTCATTCAGGGTACAGTTTGGCCTGCAGAAGCTTTATTACTGGTGATGATGGAAGGAACTTGACTCTTAGGTCCCCAGATAACATTTTTTGTAATCGTTTTAATTTTAAACTGACGCCTGTGATCTGGGTCATGACAGACATGGAACTCCAGGGGGCCATTTTTAAATAGCTACTTTTTAGAATACAGTACCAAGGAAGAACATTCAGCCACAAGTAGCCCCGAGGCTACTAAGCCATTTTAATTCAGGGTCATCTCTACTATGCGACTGAATGTTGCAGATCATGGGAGTCAAGGTGGTGGGGTGGCCTACAATAGGTTAATCTATATTTTTAAAAATACAACCAATTTTGTTAATTCTTCTGGAAGACTATGGCAAAACTGGCTATTGCCTTCAGGAGTGCAGTTGGACTTCATCAGTGCAATTTTTTAAAGCTCTTTGCTATGTATAATCAATTCTGCTGTGTCACCAGAGTATTTACGCACCTTAGGGCCCACTCCTGCATGCTTGGTACATTCAAAGGCTCCTGTTGACTTCGGGGGGGGGGGAAAGGGGGTTGGTGGGTGAGAAACACAGGGTCAGGCCCATAATGACTTGCTGACAGTTTTCTGTGCAGCTATATAGGGGATCTAGCTCTCCTCCTGCAAGGAGCTGAGTGCCTCACTTCCCATTCATGGCACTGAAGGTGAAGGCATTCAGCACCTTTTTAGCTCTGGCACTCAGTAGCAGAAGTACACCCTCCATTAACCTGCAGGTACAAGGGGAGGATTTGGGTGTAGAGCAGAAGCTTTGCAAATAACGGAGTCTGTCCATGTCATCAATGCATCCAACTGAAATGTTACTTCACAACTTTTTAATTAAGCTTTCTCTACAGGTGAGGTAGCATTGAATTAAAAGCTAGAGAGTGAAAGGATACATTGCTCTTATTTCCTGTATTGTCAGAAAACCTGTTTCTAATTGTCCATGTGATTGGCCATTTACTTATATCTCACTTCACAGGTAGAACTACCCATGGAACATAGGTATGTTTTCGTGATCCAGATGTTACAGACCTGACCTAGCTCTAATCTAAGACATAGAAGTAAAAGGCCTCTCCTCAAACAAATGGTAATGAGTGTGTGTGTGTGTGGAGTCTTCCCTCGCAGGGAGCTGTGGGTTTGAGTTGAATAGGATTGGTCCTAGGACTGACCCTTGGGGAACACCACTAGTTACCCCCTCCATTCTGAAAATTTACCATTTATTCCTACTCTTTTTTCCCTGTCTTTTAACCAGTTCTCAATCCATGAAAGGATCTTCCCTCTTATCCCATGACAACTTAATTTACAAAGAAACAAAGGCTTGAGTCTGAGCCGCCAGTTCCTGAGTACTTATTTCCAGCTCTGACACAGACTCCCCTGAGCAAATCACTTCAGCTCTCAGTCTGGTTTCCCCAATCTTTAAAATGGGCGGGGGGGGGGGAATATATTTAACTACCTCACCAGGGTGTTGTAGGGATGAGTAAGTATCTATAAAGTGGTTTATAGAGGGAGCATGCTCGATATTGTTGTTATTAACTTCAGGCCATGAAGCTACTTTATCAACAGGGAGTGTGAAAAAACAGACACCGCTTTACATCTTGTGTAATCCTGCTAAAGCCAGAATTTGGACCAATGAGCATGTTTGAACAAGGCAGCATTTCACTGCCAGAACAAGGACATAAGAATAGAATTTTAAAGGTATTCAACATTGCGAGGTCTAAGTCCCATTTTCAAAAGGGACTTAGACATTTAGGAGACTAACTCCCACTGACGTTCACTGACACTCAGGGTCCTAAGTGCCCAACTCACTTTTGAAAATGAGACTTAGGCTCCTGAGTTACGCATTGCAGTGCTGAGCAGAATAACCCCTAAATACCTTTAAAATCTGGGCCTGAGTCCCTTTCTTTATAATTAGGCTTACAAAGAACAATGGCTTAACATACACTGCACGTCACATGTTTTTTCTCTCAAACACAGCCCTTTACATCTGTTTAGTGTAAATTAAAAAACAAATATTTTCCAGTGAGGTTTTTTCCTTCCAAGAAATATTGGCTGGATTCTCTCATTTAAACAGACTGTGGGGACACTCACAAAAGAAGTAAGCCTAACTATTCTTTTTCAATTAAGCAAAATAAAACAACAAAAGGAAAATGAGAGAGGCGAAAAGAACAATGTTGTAATAATTTTCCAATAATACTGCTACATGGTGGATGGATCGCTCCTATCTGATTAGATTCAACAGTGCTCATGAGGATGTTTCTTGTTTCTTTAAATCTGTAGCAGGCAGGAAGGGCTGGAAAATGTTTGGGAAAGTTCTGCAGTAAAGCAGGGCAAGAGAGATAACATGTGTTTAAGTACCTGTTGAATTAAAGTAAGCTATTTGCTGTATCAGGGCAAGAGTAGATTTTGGAATAATGCTACTTTTATTTATGCCAATAAAGTTCCTTGGTGAGTGTTAGAAGAAAGCAACTCTTTTCTGTGGTTCTTTACCATTGTCACAGAACAGTTCTAATGTTTAATCTATTTCTTTAAAACCATTATGAGAAAAAAACAAACACCACCATTGATTTTTGTGTGGTTTCTTGCTTTTACCCTCCTGTTTAACTGAAATTAGGAAGAGATGAATTGCTCTACTGGATTGGATAGGTAGATATATCCTACTTCTAACAGTGGACCAGATTTGAAACTTCAGAGGAAGGCACATAAAAAATAATACATTACAACAAATGATTTAAATACAGTTAACCCCCTCCCCGCACCCAATCACTGAAGACAGTTACCGCTGCAGCTAATTCCATCAGCTTCCAGTTCATAGCCAGGATCACAGCGACAGAGAAAAGAGCCATATGTGTTGACGCAGTTTTGCACGCAAGGGTTCTGGGTTGTACATTCATTCACATCTACGGGAAACCAATACTCAGTTTATCAATGACTTCTCCCAAGGCACTGCATCTAATTAATTATTATTACAATCAAACATTAGAAAGGACTTAATAGTACAGGCACAGCAGTTTTGTTTGGTTCTCTTGCAAAGGTTTGACTCAGTTTGTATTGTTATTGGTATTTAAGGCTGATGAATTGTAATGAAAAAAGTGGTTGGAAACACAGGCCATGCTGTATGTAAAGCAATTGGGAACATCTTCCCTAATGCTGTTGCTGAGGCACTAGATAGCATTGAATATGAGATCAGAGATCTCATATTTAACAAGTCTGCCAGCTCTTGAATCTACCCCTAGTGAGGGAAGAGGGTCACTTACAACCGAGACTTCTTGGAGAAAAAGCTGCTTGAACTGTCTAAGATCAGAAAATAACAAGAAAGACTGGGATAAACTATTTACTGCAGATGCTTCCTTGTTTATCTAGTAATTATAAGAGTCTCCGACTGATTTAATCTGAGCAAGACCAGGCCAAAAGCAGCAGGATAAATCTAGGGAATGCTGATGTAATGAGGAAATGATCCTTATAGAATACTGTGGCTACCATAAAGTAAAGACTTTCCTTTTAGGAAACTTGCAACTCCTGGAGTGTCTTTATCCCATTAACGCTGGGCCATTCCCTGAGAAGCTGCTTTGAAGTATTTTACTGTTCAAGAACAGAAATATAACATTGATCATGAGATCACAGAGGCTCTGATCCAGTAAGGCACTTAAACACATTAGAGAGGAAGAATGGTCCAATAGGGCATTAACGTGGGACTTGGGAGACCTGGATTCAATTTCCTGCTCTGCCACAGACTCCCTAGGCGATTTTGGGCAAGTCACTTCATCTCTCTGTCAGTTCTCCATATGGAAACTGAAGCTAATGGTACTGTCCTACCTCACAGGGGTGTCGTGAGTATAAATACAGTAATGATTAAAAGGTGCTCAGATACTACAGTGATGGAAGCCATATGAATACCTACAGGAACGTTTACCCTGCAAGCTGAAATTCCAGTACAGGGAGACATACCTGCAGGATCGAGCTAGCATGCTAAAACAGAGTGCGGTTGTGGCAGGTTGCCCTGAGTATGTGCCTAACAGCTTGGACAGAGATGTACTTGGGGTGGCTAGCTGCTCACACCACAGTGGCTACGCTCTATATTTAGCACACTAGCTCAATCAGAGCTAGCACAGCTGGGTCTCCTCCAGCTCAAAGTGTAGCCATACCCTATAACAGACAGTAACAACAAAGAGTCTGGTGGCACCTTAAAGACTAACAGATTTATTTGGGCATAAGCTTTCGTGAGTAAAAACCTCACTTCTTCGGCATCCGAAGAAGTGAGGTTTTTACTCACGAAAGCTTATGCCCAAATAAATCTGTTAGTCTTTAAGGTGCCACCAGACTCTTTGTTGTTTCTGTAGATACAGACTAACACGGCTACCCCCTGATATATAACAGACAGTGTAACACACGTGAACTCAGCAGGATATTCATGTTCTTAAAGTTACACACACGCTTACATGCTTTGCTGGGCTGGGGCCAACACTGCAGTAGTCATTGCTTGTATACAGTACCTTGGCATGATCGTCCATCATCATTAAGGGTAAAACCTGGATTGCATGTACAGGAGTAGGAACCAGGTACATTGGCACACAGCTGCTGACAGTAGCCATAGCGACATTCATCTATGTCTAAAAATAAAAAAAGATTCGAAGTACAGACAAGATTGTAGTTGTACTTGCCATACATAGCATTAGATAAACTCATATAACCATAGGACTAAAATCTACTCATAGCGAGGGGGGAAGGGATTAACATACGATATTCTGACTCCAGAACTCGAACAGCCAAAGTCCAAAGCATTCAGATGGAAGGTTGTTCAAGTCCATATCTCCCCAAGACAACACAGCAATACATTTGGTTATAAATAGCTGAAATATAATTATGGGCGCTGATTGGTTCCATAGTCAGTTGTAAATGATTCTGCTCAATGTGCTACATTATCAAAAAGCCCAGGTCACACGCCATCAGAAGCCACTCTTGATTTGTGTCTATTAGAGTATAGCACAAAATATTATACTGTTTTTCTGTAATGGTTAGGTTGTAATCCTGGTCACTTACACACATATATCAGGGCTATTCACATAATAAGGTGAGCAGGATTTAGCCCCAAAAGCTGCTTTTAGTCTTAGATGTGGCAATCTTTAAATATTTTTATCACCCTGAAAACTATTTTTATTGGACTGTTTTCACTGGCTTATGAGGAAACTTTAAAATATAGGAATTCATAGTGTCGCTAAAATAACTGTTTTTTTGTTGAACTGCAGCATGAACAATCGTTGCATTTGACTGTCATGAGCAAGAGACAAGATTGAAAGACTCAAGCATAATGTAGATTTACTCTCTGATGGCACTGGAACCTAATAAACATGATTATGCAAGTTAGGAAGAGCTTTACTCCTTGCTTCAGAGCAGAAATAAAACACCTGATGAATTGTCTCTTTTGTGGCAATTCATTTTCTTTTGGATCAGCTGCCTTCTAATTTATGGGGTTGTTTTTTGGCTGTCCTCAAAACTTCATATCCTTCCAATAATGAGTAAAAGTTTATGACCTTGCTTAGATTTTTCTTTATGGGTGATTCAAATAAGCTCTCAGAGCAAATATTGCACTGATATTCAACTTCTATCTCTAGTGACAACCCAAGCCTTGTAGTGACAGCAGATGGGAAACACAGTATTGGAAGACGTTCCCTATATGAGTGCTTCCTGTAAACAAAGTCAAGGGTGAATGGTTTACTGGAATAGCAACTCATTCTCTCTCTCTCTCTTTTTTTTTTTTTTTTTTTGGTTTGAGCTGGAAAGTACTGCCGTGATTGGAAAAACTATAATTATATAAAAGTCTGTGGTGATCTGGAAAAATAACAACTCAGTTTGATGAAAGCTTAACAAATTTGCACTTAAAGAACCAGACCTGAGCTTCCTCAAAACTGCATCCCTAAGACACTCCGGTGGAATATTAAGTGATAGCATCCAGCCAGTGAATCACTAAGGTAGACATAGAAAACCAGTCAAACAAACACTTCCTTGAGTGAGGGGATGATTCTTGGCTGAATGACCAGTGGCGATGAGAACCTGCGGCATTCATGGAGTTCAGTGGAAATTGTGGTGCTGACCACCTCTGAAAATCAGGACATATGTTTCCCGCAACTTTTGAAAGCTGCATTTTCTGAATTTGATTTTCTGGGTTGACTCTTGCTCCCCTTACTCACAAGGGTATATCCACTGGGCCTGAGTCTTCTCTCAGCCATACCAGTTCCATGCTGGTGAAACTCCTTTGATGTGAATGGAGTTCCACTGGCATAAGCCAATTAGACTTATTGTCTTCCATCTGTTTACTAGAGTGAGTAAGGAAAGCAGGATTTGCCATTTATGGTGTCAGTTATATCAGAAGTATCTCCAGAAGCTCCAACACACATGAAAATCAGAATATTGATAGTTTCAGTTTTGTCTGTCACACACAAATGCACAAATTGCAGTTCATTGTTTGTCATTTATCATGTACTTTTTGGCATAATATAGGCATTCTCTGACGTCTTACTTCAAATTGGTTATGTTCCTGGTTTGGATTTTAAAGCAGAAATTAGGTGTTAAAGACTATTTTATCCAACAGAATATTTGAATTGTTTAGGTGATTTTATATTACCATGAAGAATGGACAACACTGGGTAGCTACTAGCTAGCTTTATCAGGTTTAAGTTTTTGGGTTTGAGTGGCAATTTTGTCAAAGAAATGGCTCAGGAAGGCTAGGTTAAACTGGGCAAAAGTAATGGAAATATGTTTAAAAGTATTAAGGGGCATTGATTTTCACCTTTAATAGATTTATTTTCTGTTTTAGTCCAATACCAAGATGACCCACATACCAGTGACAGGTGTGTCATATAAACGTCTAGATAGATAGGTTAAGCCCTAATCCTGCAAAGTTTTATACACATTCTCAACTTTAAGCAGGTGAGTATTTCTGTTCTCCTCAGTGGCACCACTCACAGCACTGAAAATGTAGTACATGCTTAAGTCTTTGCAGGATCAGGACCTACAATTATAAAATCTCCAAGCCAGGAACTTTGTTTTTGTAGGAACCCTTTTCCTGACTGGCTCCTCTTGGCACCACTGTGTAACTACTGTGCTGGCACTCACAGGCTAAATATTAAATAGCAACAACAACAACAATTTGGTTAGACAGATGTGCTGTTCTTACTAACAGTGAAGAAATGTACCAACAGAGACTGCCTTTGTAAACTCAACCCAGCCCTCCAAATACTTTTACATTATCTTTTTTTTTTTTTTTGCCATGTGGAAATGGATTCTCCAGGGCCTGTGGAAAAGCAGAGAACTGAGAAGACTCTTTGACATTTTTGGAAAAATGCAGAGGAGTTTTTTCAGCACAGCTTTTCTTGTTACATCTCTGCATTGCTTTGTGGTGATCTTCCCCACCCTTACTCACAGTTACCTAAATCAACCATTGAGATGTTATTGTCTCTTTAAAATAGCATAAACAGATACTCTTGGGCAAACTCAGCTCAGCAGGGCAACAACTATGGGTCTCTGATACTTACACCAAGCATCAAAGTGCTTGAATTCTGACTCGGGGCCAAATCCTGGTTCCTGCACATAGCTCATGTACTTGGGTTGTGCACAAGGGAACTACATGGGGATCATTGCATACCAGGCATGGTGCAGAACACACACACATAGGGTGACCAGTTAGCAAGTGTGAAAAATCGGGACGGGTGTGGGGGGTAATTGGCACCTATATAAGAAAAAGCCCCAAATATCAGGATTGTCCCTATAAAATCAGGACATCTGGTCACCCTACACACACAACCCCATGCACAAGATTAACCCAGTGCATCCATAATATCACAGATCACTCTCTAGCCCAAACTCCCCACCTCAAGAGGCATGCTGAGGAGTCACACCTCTGTGGAGTCTGGAGTCACACAGAAAGTGCATAGGCTTCCTGAATGACCTATCTGTGAAATCTTCTACCCCAGGAGGCAGAATGACTCAATTTCCACTGAACATAGGGTTTTCTGTGGCCTTACTAAACCAGAGAATTTATCACTATGCCTTCTCTTTCCCAGGTCTCTAGGAGAATAGCAGTTACAGGAACCTGCTCTAGAATTAAAGGTGCAGGGGACTTGATAACTTCATATCACCCCCAGGTGAGTTACACAGCAGCTTTTAGCAGAAGTTAAAAAAGCAGCCATGCAATCCTCCATTCCAATTGCTAGACAGGAGGAGGAGATGAGAAATAAATTCCATGGAAAATTCCAAGGACAAATTCCAAGGAAAATGTGCAGGGAAATCCCATTCTCCTTCCAGCTGAGGTGGTGTGACACTGAAGTCCCATTTTGAAGAACAGATGGGCAAACAGCCTGTGCTGAGAGGGAAAAAAAGCAGGAAGAGAGTGTAACAAGAACACTAAAAACACATTCAGCCATGTCTCTGACTTATATGACTTGGCCTAAAATTAAAGCCCATGTCAGTGCCTGTGATACTGATTGAGGGGAGTGGGTGAGGGAAGTGGTAGAGTTTGCACCTTTGCTGTTGCTGCTATTTGGTAGGGTTTGGTTTTTCACATTGTAGGGCACTGCAGACACTGAGAGATTGACTCTCTGCAGATGACAGAGAGAAGAGCTCTGAATCTGCTGAAACAGCGCTGGTTTCAGACTCACATGTTTGCTTGTGTCCAAGATTTTCCAGTGGGTTCACTGCTCTGTTTCTCGATGTTATCGTTACTGAGCTCCTGGTCTCTAGTAATGTAAGCGCCTTAGGTCAGGATTATGACCATGTGGAAAGGACATATGTTGCTGGTATGTCATATTTTTATGAACTAGAATATACAAAAGGGGCTGCTTTCATAGTGGAAGTCAGTAACATGGATATCAGTCATATGGCATTGCCATTTTGTTCCATGTGGGATTCTTTTTGTCAAGCATACTATTGGCACTTAAATAAGAAAGATGTTAGTTTTCCACATAGGCCAAGGGTGAGCTCTGTATTTGCCAAAGACTCTCAGTGATGTCAGTTCAGTTCCGTACCACCGTATGCACATAACAGAATCCTAAATTGTCCAAAACTATGGAAGATTTTGAACACAGAAGAAATACGAAAATTATGGAATTTGGGAGACCCATGATAACAATCCAACTTTAATTATCATCAAAACATTGGGAAGACAGAAAGAGACCAGAATTATGACTAGAATGAATTGTATTAATCAGATGGACACTGATTTTCCGGAATCACTGTAGAGCAGTGGTTTTCAAACTTTTTTTCTGGGGACCCAGTTGAAAAAAATTGTTGATGCCTGTGACCCAACGGAGTTGGAGTATGAGGGGCTTGGGGTGTGGGAGGGGCTCTGGGTTGGGGGGGGCCTCAGGGCTGGGGGTTAGGATGCGTGATGGGGTCAGGACTCTGGGCTGGGGCAGAGGGTTGGGGTGCAGGACGGGGGCAGGGCTCTGGGTTGCGGTGCAGGTTCTGGGGTGGGACCAGGGATGAGGGGTTTGGGGTGCAGGAGGGGATTCCAAGTTTGGGAGGCTCAGGGCTGGGAAAGGGGATTGGGGCACAGACTTACCTCTGGTGGCTCCTGGTCAGCAGCAGAGCCAGTGTGCACCGCAGACCACACTGCGCCCCTGAAGTGGCCAGCAGCATGTCTGGCTCCTGGGCGGAGGTGTGTGACTCTCGCCTGCAGGCACCGCCCCCTTCCCCCTGCAGTTCCCATGGCTGGTTGCCGGCCAATGGGCATGCGGAGCGGTGCTCTGCGCAGGGGCAGAGCGCGGAGCCCCATGGTCCCCCTGCTGGCCGCTTCTGGGGCACAGTGCGGTGTCAGAAAAGATAGGTAACTAGCCTGCCTTAGCTGGGCAGCACCACCGACAGGACTTTTAACGTCCCGGTCAGCGGTGCTGACCAAAGCAAGGTAACCCAGCGCCTTACATGCCACGACTTGCTAGTGGGTCGCGACCCATGGTTTGAAAAACACTGCTCTAGAGAATATATATCAACACTCCAGAAGAACATACCTAAACACTGGCCTTCTAAGAGCCAATAGCCCTCAGTGCAGGAGCAGGTGTATCCTCCTTCAGTGTTTATGCAGATCTGGGTGGGGTTACACTGGTGTGACTCGGAAGCACATTCATCAATATCTGAAATACAGAAATGTACCAACAAAGCTTTATATAATTATTAAAACAAATGCTGAGTTTATTTTAATTGTATGGACACTTGAAATATATCAGAGGATGAATCTGAGAAGAAATCAAAGGAAGTTGAACATACTCAGTGTTTGAGGCATTGCACAGAAATCCATAGAAAACTCCAAGTTGTGAGGTGCTGAAGTCAGTGGGGAAGGTACTCCACACCTCTCAGAAGGTGCTCAGATCCCTGCAGGATCAATCCCATAAAAGCGATTGTTTCCTAGAGCTGATCAAAAAAATGGAATTTCCATCGCACCAGACATTTTTGGTGGCTTAATTGCAAAGATTAATATCAACCTACCCAAAATAAAACATTTCATTTCAATTTCCCTGATTTCTTGTTGAAAATTTCAGTGAAACCCTATTTTCAAAGAGGAAGAAGAGCTCTGTGTATGCTCGAAATCTTCTCTCTCTCACCAACAGAAGTTGGTCCAATAAAAGGTATTACTTTACTCACTTGTCTTTCTAATAGGAAAACGTTTCACTCAAAAAACATTAACTAGCCTTACTGATTTCAATGCATTTGGCATTTTATTACCACCTTTTTTTTTATTTGTTTTCAAATAATTTGATATAATATAAACTGAGATACTGTAACCTAATTGATTAAAAAATTGCATTATTGGAACCCTCAAGCTGACCCCAACACTTTGGCTGCTGGTGCTCCCCAATCCATTCTCTGCAATGCCTCAACACTTTGGAAATTCTAGCAGATCATAGAAAACGCATGTCTCCACATCCACCAGGGCCTTAACAATGTCCCTCACTGCCACTTGAAGTCCCAAAGCCCTTTTGGACCCATGTGTTTAACCTTCACCAATGCAATTGCAACTCTGAAGTTTGGAAAGTCAAATAGAGTTCACAAGAAGTTACAAACACCCTGTGAAATACCCAATGCAGAAGATCTGTGGCTTTGATTTCCTGTGAAGCTCATGGGCAACCCTAAACCGCATCTGCACAAACCATGGCAGATGCAGATACTTGCCGCACAAATGGAAAATTAAAGACTCTCCAGTGTGCAACTGTGGTCACCCAGAACAGACCATGGAACATATAACAACTCAATGACTGATTCACAAATACGAAGGCGGCATCACAGCGATACCCTCCACTAATCTTGACGCAATTATCTGGCTTAACCATCTGAATGTAAAATTATAGTTCTTGCTCTACATCAGCCATACAAAGAAGAAGGTTGATTAAAAATGCCTTTTGGAGTCATAAGTTCAATTTGAATCCCTCCTTGTCCGATATCTTTCCCAGTGTTTCTGGCATTGCGTTTGGCTCTAGAGGTCAGAAATGGAATAGTCAGATGATAAATGGTGAGATTCTTTCAGCCAACTTAGATATCTATGTTTTATTGATGATTTTTAAATTATTCTTGATTCCATCATACTGTGCGCTGGCCTTTGCTGAGTTATCATGTCATCATATTGATGCTACTCCCTCAAACCCTACCTTGCTGTTTTGTTAACCCCAACATTGTTGTGTCATGTCTGAAATCTGCTTGTAAGCTGGGGATCACACTTTCCACAGCTGTCATATGTTATTTGTCTTAGTATACTGAAAACCCTTGGGGGTAGAGCTTGTATATTCCTCTGCATGTAGACTGCACATTGTGGGTACCAGCCAAATACAGATAACAGGTAACAATTATGGTAATGTGTTTTTCATCAAAATGCATTCAGTTTTTTACTTATGCTTTTTATTTTAAATGCAGGAACGTGGGACCCTACCAGCCATGACTGCTGTTGCCCAAGTTCTTGGCGGGGCTTGGACCTGCACCTCACAAAAGGCTGCATTCAGGCCATGCCCTCATTCCATGCTCACAACTCCCAGTGCCATTAATGGCAGAGGCACTGTTTGGTCCAAAGTGCGGGCAGGAGGAGGATCTCAAGGTATTATGTGGTGCAAATAGCGTTTGAAGAGTATTGACCTTCCTTCACTGTTTTCTCTTCATTCTTTATGCACAGTAGCTCCCCTACCCCTCTAAACTCAGGTACTTGAAGCAGGTATAAGACTTACCTTCTCCTAAAGCAGCGGGTTGCTCTGAAATCAGCTCTGCTCTATGCATTGGCCTTGTGAGGAGACTACTAAAGAGTTACATGGAATGTACCTATTTCTAGAAATGAAGGCATCACTGCTGTCTGTCTCCACTACCTACTGGGAAGAGTCTTCCGCCCGGGTAGAGGAGACAATTCAACCTCTATTTCCATTTGAAAGCAAAATTTGGACAACGAGGGCTACAAGCAATGCTTTTGCCACCTTAGGAAAACTGGCCATTTTCCACTTCTACTAGTGTGCAGTCACCCACCCAAAACATTTTGCTGCCCCTTATATTTTTGCTACCCATGGGGGTCACCTGATTGACTTGCATGGTAAGGCTGGTATGAACTGCATGGGGCAGCAACATAATGGCCCATGAAAATTGTAAACATTATGGGCAGCTTCATAGCCCTGGATTAGGTCTTAATATAAACATTCAACCTTTATGTTCCACCTCATTGGCTGGCTTCCTCCAGGGCAAGCCCCACCGATGATGCACATTTAAAACTTTGAAAGCCCCAGTCAGTGGAATAAAATAAATATTATTTGGCAAGTTGCCTTCTCAGTTCAAATACATAGAGTAATTCCAGTATAATATGTAATGCTCATGTCTGCCAGCCTGTATTTACATGGCGTTGGCTTGTTAAGTGATGGATGACAGTTATACCCTGGGAAAAATATCTGCCCAGGAATTTAGTAACCTTTGCCTATATCCTTGAAAGAAGGAGGCAGGGAGATGGCAGGTGCAGAGGGACTGGCAGCACTGCAGCAGCTGCCGCCTGTTCCCAGCCTTCCTGTTAGCACAGAGGCACAGGCAGTGAGAACTCCATATCCTCTCTCAGATTGGTGCTCTGATAAAAATGAAATTAAACATTTAATAGGGAAAAAGCAAAGCAACCGGGGCAAAAACTACCTATAAAACAGTGACCCATAGACAGGTTGCCCATACTGAATACATTGGACTTAAATACCTGCAGGAAAAATACATTCAACCATGCCAAGAACATTCTTTGGCATCCTTTGGTACAGTGGAAAATTAAAAGTAAAAGTCATATAACTGTAGCGCATTCTGTGAAAGTCACTTCCTTTTCTAGTTGGAGAGCATGTCATTTCTATCCCATTCTCAATACAAGGACAAAGGGCTAGGTGCGTGCTCCCTGGGCTTTTTCCTGCTATCTCCACACACCATGATGTATATAGAATCAATAATACGTAACACTTTGCTACTGATTTTCCTTTCCAGATACTTCAGAGAGTATGACCTAATCAATGAGGGGGTGGTGAGTTTTGTGGTTAAACCACTGGACTGGGACTTGCTTTGGTGCAGTTCCCTTGTTATTTTGGTCAACTTATTTAGGCCCCATCCTCAAAGGTAATTGGGCATCTAATGTGCATTGATTTCAATGGATGTTAGATGCCTAAATACCTTTGAGGATCTGGGCCTGAATCTCTCTGGGCTTCACTTCCCATTTGTAAAGTGAGGCTAGTAATATTTCCTCTCACACACAACTTGTCTCTCGTTTGTTTACACTGCAAGCTTTTTAGGGCAGGAATTCTCTCCCCCCCTGTTCAGCACCTATGTACAATGAGGTTTGCTTTTGAATGGCCCCTCTAAGTGATACTGTAATACTAATTATAGTGATAATCCCCAGAGAACCCAGTAAGATGGATAAACGTTACTATCCCCATTTTACAAATGGAAAAATTGAGGCTGAGCAGTTGAAGAATCACACAGACAAAACTGGGATCAGGACTCAGAAGTTCCTTCCTCTCAGTCCTTTTGCTTAGACCGCACTCTCTCTCATGTGTCTCAAAAAATGGTGGTAAGTGGCAATGCAAGTGATGCATCAGAGTGCAGGATCGAACTGTAAATGAGGATGTCTCTAGTTTTTCACAGGAAAGGACTGACCTGGCTTAGGTGCCTAACTCCAGGAGAACTCTGACCAGAGACAGGCACCTAAGGCCCAGATCATGGAAGTTAGGTGTCTAAGGCCTGGTCTACACTACGACTTTAATTCGGATTTATCAGCTTTAATTCGAATTAACCCTGTAACCGTCCACACAACGACGCCATTTAATTCGATGTAAAGGGCCCTTTAAATCGATTTCTGTACTCCACCCCAACGAGCGGAGTAGCGCCAAAATCGATTTTAGCAATTCGAATTAGGGTTAGTGTGGCCGCAATTCGATGGTATTGGCCTCCGGGAGCTATCCCACAGTGCATCATTGTGACCGCTCTGGACAGCAATCCGAACTCGGATGCACTGGCCAGGTAGACAGGAAAAGCCCCGCGAACATTTGAACTTCATTTCCTGTTTGCCCAGCGTGGAGAGCACAGGTGACCACAGATACCTCATCAGCACAGGTAACCATGCAGGCTGATAATCGAAAAAGAGCACCAGCATGGACCGTGAGGGAGGTACTGGATCTGATCGCTGTATGGGGAGAGGATTCAGTGCTTGCAGAACTTCGTTCTAAAAGACGAAATGCAAAAACTTTTGAAAAAATTTCCAAGGGCATGATGGAGAGAGGCCACAATAGGGACTCTGAGCAGTGCCGCGTGAAGGTCAAGGAGCTCAGACAAGCCTATCAAAAAACAAAGGAGGCAAACGGTCGCTCCGGGTCAGAGCCGCGGACATGCCGCTACTACGCCGAGCTGCATGCAATTCTAGGGGGGGCTGCCACCACTACCCCACCTTTGTTCGTGGATTCTGGGTCGGGGATAGTCTCGACGCCTGAGGATTCTGCCGATGGGGTAGAGGAGGAGGAGGAGGAGGAGGAGGATGAGCTTGCAGAGAGCACACAGCACTCCATTCTCCCCAACAGCCAGGATCTTTTTATCACCCTGACTGAAGTACCCTCCCAAGCCAGTACCCAAGACTCTGACCCCATGGAAGGGACCTCAGGTGAGTTTACCTTTTAAAATATAAAACTTGTTTTAAAAGCAAACGGTTTTTAATGATTACTTTGCCTGACTTTGCATTCGCGGTCAGTTCAGCTACTGGAAAAGTCTGTAGCTACTGGAAAAGTCTGTTAACGTGTATGGGGATGGAGCGGAAATCCTCCAGGGACATCTCCATGAAGCTCTCCTGGAGGTACTCCGAAAGCCTTGCCAGAAGGTTTCTGGGCAGTGCATCCTTATTCCCTCCTCCATGGTAGGACACTTGACCACGCCATGCTTGCAGCAAGTAATCTGGTATCATTGCCTGACAAAGCCTGGCAGCATATGGTCCCGGTGTTTGCTGGCATTCAAGCAACATCCGTTCTTTATCTTGTTGTGTAATCCTCAGGAGAGTGATATCACTCCTGGTAACCTGGTTGAAATACGGGAACTTAATTAAGGGGACAGAGGTGGCCGTTCCTACTGGGCTGTTTGCCTGTGGCGGAAAATAAATCCTTCCCTGCAGTTAGCCAAGCGCAGATGGGAAATTGGCCCTGAAGTTTTCCGCGTTTGGCTAGCAGGGATCTTCCCTGTTACCAGCCACGCGGTGGGGGGAGGGTACCGTGATCATCCCAGAGAATTCATGGCGAGGGGGGGGGTCGGCGGCGGGGGGGGGGGGGTAGTTTGGTGCCTGCAGGGATCTTCCTTGATACCAGCCACGCGGTGGGGGGAGGGGTACCGTGATCATCCCAGAGAATTCATGGCGGGGGGGGGGGGGTTAGTTTGTTTTCTGGTGCTGCTGAATGTTAACAGAAAAACCGCAGCACTCTACTTGCCTGAAGGGGCCCAGACAAGCCCCCCCACACTGCCCTCCCCCCAACTGGCTGAGATTGGCCAGGCTTCTGCAGCACTCTACAGGCTATGCTTGGTATGTGGGAAAGGAGGGTGCAGAAGCTGTAAAACAATGGCTTACCATGGCCGCATGCAAGCCGAATTCTGTTGCCCAGACCTGTGATCTCTAGCAGCAAAGCCACAAGCACTCAGCATTAAGAGGCAAAATGCGACCTTGCACAGAAATCACATGTGCTATGTAATGTGAACAGTGTTGGTCACCGTGAAAGAGTATAAGCATTGTTCTGCAAAATGTAGCTTTTAAAACAATTCTCTCTTTTTTCCCCTCCCTACAGCAGCTGCAAATTCCTCAAGCCTCCCTCCTCCATCCCGAAGGTTATCACAGATAAGGCGTCGTAAGAAGAAGACGCGGGAGGACATGTTTTCTGAAATTATGCAATCCAGCAGGAGTGACAGAGCTCATCTGAATGAGTGGAAGGAAACAGTTTCAAAGTATAGGAAAGAAGTCAGTGAACGTGAGGAGAGGAGGGACCAACGTGAGGAGAGGAGGGACCAACGTGAGGAGAGGAGAGACGATCGAGATGAGAGATGGCGGCAGGAAGACCAGAGGATGAAGGATGCAACGCTGGGGCTGCTCCGGCGTCTGGTGGAGGTTCAGGAACGGCTGCTGGAAAACAGACTGCTGCTTCAGCCCCTGTTCCACCCTCCCCCCTCCCCATGTTCCGTATCCTCCTCACCCAGACGTGTAAGAACGCGGGGGGGGGAGGCTCCGTACACCTTCCCATTCCACCCCAGTAGACAGCCCAAGCAAAAGGCTGTCATTTTTTTAACCTTTTCTTTGTGGCTTTTTCCTTCCCAGCAATCCTCCTCCCAAATACCACCCGGGTTCCCTCCCTCTTTTTCTAATCTATTAATAAAGAATAAATGATTTTTAAATGATAGTGACTTTATTTGGTTTGAAAGAAAGATGGGGGAAGGGGCAGGGTGGGTTCCTTACAGAAAATCAGTCAGTAAAGGGGGAGGGTTTTCATGAAGGAGAAACAAACAGATATTTCACACGGTAGCCTGGCCAGCCATGAAACTGGTTTTCAAAGCTTCTCTGATGCACAGCGCTTCATGGTGTGATCTTCTAATCGCCCTGGTGTCTGGCTGCGCGTAATCAGCAGCCAGGCGATTTGCCTCAGCCTCCCACCCCGCCATAAAGGTCTCCCCCTTACTTTCACAGAGATTGTGGAGCACACAGCAAGCAGAAATAACAATGGGGAGATTTCTTTGGCTGAGGTCAGAGCGAGTCAATAATGATCTCCAGCGACCTTTTAAACGGCCAAATGCACATTCTACCACCATTCTGCACTTGCTTAGCCTGTAGTTAAACAGCTCCTGACTCCTGTCCAGGCTGCCTGTGTATGGCTTCATAAGCCATGGCATTAAGGGGTAGGCTGGGTCCCCAAGAATAACTATGGGCATTTCAACATCCCCAACGGTTATTTTCTGGTCCGGAAAGTAAGTCCCTTGCTGCAGCCCTTTAAACAGAGTAGTGTTCCTGAAGACGCGAGCGTCATGAACCCTTCCCGCCCAGCCCGCGTTGATGTTGGTGAAACGTCCCTTGTGATCCACAAGTGCTTGCAGCACCATTGAAAAGTACCCCTTGCGGTTTATGTACTCGGTGGCTTGGTGCTCCGGTGCCAAGATAGGGATATGGGTTCCGTCTATTGCCCCACCACAGTTAGGGAATCCCATTGCAGCAAAACCATCCACTATAGCCTGCACATTTCCCAGAGTCACTAACTTTCGTAGCAGCACCTGAGTGATTGCTTTGGCTACTTGCATCACAGCAGCCCCCACAGTAGATTTGCCCACTCCAAATTGATTCCCGACTGACCGGTAGCTGTCTGGCGTTGCAAGCTTCCACAGGGCTATCGCCACGCGCTTCTCAACTGTGAGGGCTGCTCTCATCTTGGTATTCTGGCGTTTCAGGGCAGGAGACAGCAAGTCACAAAGTTCCATGAAAGTGCCCTTACGCATGCGAAAGTTCCGCAGCCACTGGGAATCGTCCCAGACCTGCAACACTATGCGGTCCCACCAGTCTGTGCTTGTTTCCCTTGCCCAGAATCGGCGTTCCATGGATAGAATCTGCCCCATTAACAACATGATCTCCAAAGCACCGGGGCCTGTGGTTTCACTGAATTCTGTGTCCGTGTCCGTGTCCATGTCCTCATCATGCTTGTCGCTGCGCTGCCGCCGCCGCTGCCTCCTCGCCTCGTTTTTCTGGTCCTGGCTGAGCATAAACTCCACGAGAACGCGCGAGGTGTTTGCAATATTCATGAGTGCTGTCTTGACCTCAGCGGGCTCCATGCTTGCCGTGGTATGGAGTCTGCAGTGTTCACCCACCCAGGAAAAAAGGCGCGAAAATGGTTGTCTGCCGTCCGTTGCTTTCATGCAGGGAGGGAGGGAGGGAGGAAGTGAGGCTGTACCCAGAACCACCTGCGACGATGTTTTTTGTCCCATCAAGCACTGGGATCTTAACCCA
The DNA here is from genome assembly GCF_027887155.1 of Malaclemys terrapin pileata. Lineage (NCBI taxonomy): Eukaryota > Metazoa > Chordata > Testudines > Emydidae > Malaclemys > Malaclemys terrapin. The sequence goes on from NC_071508.1 coordinate 123,215,473, forward strand.
CAATCCCAATGGGTGCGGGAGACTGCGGGAACTATGGGATAGCTATGGAATTGCTACCCACAGTGCAACGGTGCAGAAATCGACGCTAGCCCCGGTACTTGGACGCACACCACCGAATTACTGTGCTAGTGTGGCCGCACTCATTTCGACTTTATACAACCTGTTTCTCAAATCCGAATTATCTAAATTCGGATTAATCCCGTAGTGTAGACATACCCTAAGTCCCTTTGTGGATCTGGACCTTAAATCCTGCCCCAATCCTCTGCGTTTTACTCCTGGATCAGCTTAGGCAGTTCTCTGCTCAATGTGTGCTGGCTTCTGAGAATCCCTTTCTGAGGCACCTACCTCTCCCCATGCATTGTCTAGGGGAGTTTGGGCACATAACTCAGGGCCAGGGATTACACTGGGCAGCTAAATCCCCTTTGTGAATCCAGCCCCGGGCTGCTGTGGGGATTGGTACCTTGGAAATCAACAACATTATAATATAATGAATAAAATGATGTATTCACTTCCATAATTCAAATGAACATTAACTCACTGGGTTTTTATTAAAAAAAGCAATGCATGCAAACATGTAAAAAAAAAAATATGTTGTAAATATAAAAAGGAAAACATAGCAATCAAACAGGAAGCTGGTACCATCCCTCCCTAATGATGCTACTCCTCAACAGAATGCATGATGATTATTTTCATTTCTATGGCCTCAGGTGCACAAAGAACACAGGATTGGGTCCAGGATCACTTGTAACAACAATATAACAAGACACCACAGCATAGAGAGAAACCCCCCGATAAGGGAGTCAGGGAGAATAAGATAATATCCGTTTAGCATTACACAAAATCAAAGTAGCCCATATTAAATGGATTAAAAACTAGTTAACTGACAGATCTCAAAATAATTGTAAATGGTGAATCATCAGCCAGTGGGAGTGTTCCTTGTGAAGTGTTACTTAACAACTTTATTAATGATCTGGAAGAAAATATTAAATCACTGGTAAAAGGCCAATGACACAAATTGGTGTAGTAGTAATAATGGTAGGGCCAAGTCAGTTATTCAGACTGCTTGGTAAGGTGAGCTCATGGAACAACCCGTGTTAACACAGACATATGCAAGGTCATACATCTAAGAACAAAGAACCCACGTCATTCCCACAGGATGGGAGACAGTATCCGGAAATGCAATGACACTGAAAAGAGTAATGGTAGACAACCATCTGAACAAGAGCTCCCAATAAAATGCTATAGGTAAGAGCAGGGCCAGCTCCAGGCACCAGCCCAGTAAGCAGGTGCTTGGGGCAGCCAACGGAGAGGGGCAGCACACCCGGCTCTTCAGCGGCGGGTCCCTTTGTTCCTCTCGGAGCGAAGATTGCCACCGAAAACTGAACCGGTGGCGGTAGAAGTGTGGCAGATTGTGATCGCGGCTTTTATTTATTTATTTGCTGCTTAGGGCGGCAAAAATCCTGGAGCCGGCCCTGGGTAAGAGGGTGAATGTGATCCTTGCATGCTGCTAGGGAATATCAAGTTAGGATTAGCAGGGTGGGATTAACTCTGTACATATTATTAAGTGAGGCCATTAGTGGAATACTGTGTCCAATTCTGGTGTCAATACTTCAAAAAAGAAGTTGAAAAATCAAAATGGTTGAGAAAAGAGGCACAAGAATCATTTGATGGCTGGAAAGCACGCCTTACAGTGAGAGACTTCAGAGCTCCACCTATTTACTTTATCCAAAAAAAAAATGAAGAGGTGACTTGATCGCAGTCTCCAAGTACCTGTACAGGGAAGAGGTTTCTGATAGAAGACAACTCTTCAATCTGTCAGAAAAAGGCATAGCGAGAAGCTAGACAAATTCAGAATAGAAATAAGGTGCAAATTTCTAACACTGAGGCTCATTAACCATCGGAACAACTTAGCTAAGTGGATTCTCCATTGCTTGAAATTTTAAAGTCAAGACAGACTATCTTTGTAATAGATCTACTATAGCTCAGTAACAAACAGGGGCTCGATGTAGAAATTATTGGTGAGGTTCTACAGTTTGTGCGATGCAGGAGGTCAGACTAGAATCATGAATCAATTACCATGAGAGAGGCATATTATCTACCTAGGTCCCCAGGAGCCCCATCACCATAATATCTGAGTTCCTCTGGAGTATTCAGAAATAGACATAACAATCACCCTCTCTTTCTTCCTTCTAAGCCTGGAAAACTTTGAAAATCAGAAAATGCTGATAATATTGTTATTCTGGAAGGTGTTAATGGCTTCCCTTGATCCTAGACCTGGTTAAAGCCAATGGATATTCTAAGCACCCTTCTTTCAGGCTAACGGGAAGGAGCAATTAAACCTCTTATTGTAATGAGGTAGCTGGAGACAATAGAAGCTACTGCCATAGGCAATTGGTTGCATGGCAAATCCTGAGCAGGGCTCAGCCATGTAGTCGGAGGGGGATCCCTGGAACTAGTTACAAACACAGGACCTAGGGAATTGTTTTAGCAAGCGTTGTATGGGTGTGAGAACGTTAGAGAGCAGGAGAGGCTGTCATGAGAGTGGCACTGAAATGGAACAGTGATATGGAGGGATTTGGAGATCCCCATTTCATATCATACAGCAATGAGATAATATCAATGCCCTTTTACTAGAAGTATATTCCAAGACACTGAAATAATTAATATTGTGGTTGTCTGTGCAACTTTGGATTCCAACTGCAACCTCTTTCAGCTACCATTGCTGATGCAATAGAAACTGTTGTCCACTAACTAACTTCACAGCAGCTGGGAGTATTCTATCCAAGTACTCATCTGGCTCCCATCACTATAATATTCAGTGCGGACCTAGGAATCCTGCGGAGAAATACTTATATAAGTGTCATACATTATAACACAAAATTGACATTGTATTTATTCAGCTGAATAAATACAATTTGCTGCTGATGAAAATGCTATTATTTGTTCTACGGCATTCAGGGAAACAGGACTTCGTGCACATTCTTTGTAAATGAAAAGGGCTGTACCCAAGAAACACCTGCCAATGGAAACAGCTTGTTAAGGCCCTGAATATTGTCTAAACTGCTCAGGTGAAAGGGACAACAATATCAACAATTTTTAATGAAAAATTCTGGTTCTGAGAGAGGGCCAATTTTGGAAGAAAAAAATCTTTTCATACAAAAAATAATTAGCTCCTCTGATCAGTTTGTTTTAGAGAGAGAGAGAGAGAGAGAGAGTGTGTGTGTCCGTGTCCCAGTCATCCGAATGGGGATGCCCTGCATAGCGGTGGATGTATGTTATAGAGAAGACAAGTGCAGACGGACTTTCCCTTCTTCTAGATGTTTTGATTCAGGGGTGTTTTATTTTTAGGGTTTTACTTTTCCTCTCTTTTTCCCCTTGGCTCCCACCATTAAACCAACATGGCCACAGGAGCTTACCCAGGTGCTAGGGAAGCATCTTCCAATGTTCTTGCAACAACTTGAGGGACTGCAGGTTCCCAGCATCATTTCCCACCTCCTAACTAATAGAGATGGTTTGGTAATTTAAAACACTGGCAGCTCACTTTTAGAACAATAAATAGAATGAATGTCTTCTTATTGTTTATAGGAATAATCACAAGCCAGGACTAAACAGACGAGCTCTGGGACATGGATATTGGTTCCAAGATTATTTGGAACAAAGCTCTTTCCCTAAATGTCTCCACCATTCCTTTTTTGGACACTGAGAAAATAATTTCCTTGGTAGTAGATTTTTACACAGTGAAATCACATGTTTTCTCAGAAGGTTTTTTTCTCATGATAATTACAGTTGATAAGAAAGGGGAAAATAACAATGCCACATTCCTAAAGTGCAGACTGAAGCCAACTTCAAACTGCTGCTGTGTGGGGTCAGTCCTATTTTCCAAGGACAGCCAGCCCAGCTGAGACTGGAAACTATCCAAGACCAACTCCCTATACACCTGTTTAATTGCAAATTTCAGGGTCTGAGAACGGGCCCTTGACTTTTGAATTCATTTTAACTCTGCATCCCATTTACATTATAGTAACAGTTGATTGCTAGGGCTAACGCAATTCTATATATAGATGGTCAGCCTGAGTTTGGACACTCAATATTGGTAATCATTAATGTGTAGCACTGTTCCTACTGATTAATATAAGAACTGCTTGACTGTGTGTCCTAGCTCAATATCTCTGACAGCTAATGGAGAGTCTCCTTTAGCTAGCACCCTTTCAGCACTGAAGAAATAATGCTGATAATAAGCAATAGCTCAATGGGTAAGAGGCTGTGCTTTCAGAGCGGAGCTCCAGCCCTGCTGCTGGTGTTACTTATATTACAATGGTGCTTGGAGGTCCCAACCAGGGTAGGGCCCATTGTGTACAAATGCACGATGAGAGGCAGTTCTTGCCCACCAAAAAGCTCACACTTGTGTAGTTCTGTGTCGCCAAAGATTTGTTATATCAAGGTCAGAAATGATTTGAACCCCATGTTATCCGGGAAGATTTTTGTCTAAACAAAAGTATGTAATAAACTGGCTAGAATGCAGGCATGCCATTAGCCTGGAGTAGATGGAATCAGAATAGCGTGTCTCTGTGTTATAGCTCAAGTGGCAGTGGCCTAGTTTTGGAGCACAAGGATCTTAGTTATTTCCCTGCTCCCCCTGTGAAGTTCTGAGTAGCCACAACGTGACAGAACAGTAGGGAGCAGGATGTCCTGTGGTGGAGGGGAACATTTATTATAATATTCAGTGTACCAATCCCATTAAATTAATTAGCAGAAAATTTGCATCTTAATCTTTTCATCTTCATCGGCAACAACTTGTATTTATTCAGCTGAATAAATACATCAATTTTGTGTCATAATGTCTGACACTTACATAAGTATATCACCGCAGGACTCCAAGGTCCGTACTGAATACTACAGTGATGGGAGCCAGATGAGTGCTTGGATAGAATACTCCCAGCTGCTGTGAAGTTATTTACTGAACGACAGTTTCTATTGCATCAGCAATGGTAGCTGAAAGAGGTTGCAGCTGGAATCCAAAGTTGCACAGGCAACCACATTATTAATTATTTCAGTGTCTTGGGACATACTTCTAGCAAAAGGGCATATTATCCCATTGCTGCATGATATGAAATGTGGGTCTGGACACAAAGAAAGACCAACCCATATAGAAAAGTCCTATAGAACTCAATAGAAAAATGTTAACTTTTCTATAGCTTTTAATTATAGCTTTACTATTTAATTCTATAGCATGGTTTTAAAAGAACAATGGAAACCTCTGTTAAATATATAGGATGTTGGAGTAATATGTATAAAACACTTTTACACTTCCATAGAATCCTATTGGCTTAATCACCTATTGAATTCTATAAGACTTTTCCATTAGGGACTAGGACATGAGAAAAGGGTGTGTGTGTGTGTGTGTGTTGCTATTACTGCTCTCAAGCCCCAGGGAGCCTGGAGAAATTACTAGCACAAACAGTCCAGCCAAATGATTTAGCCAATTGGTGGTCAGTTTACATTTCCTCTAATGAGTGAACTTCTTGACCGTACATTTTAACTGAATCATTAAGAGCTCCTTTTCCAAGAGTTCCTTTGGCAGGCTAAAGATGATAGAGGCTGTTGATAGATCACAATAGCCAGTGAAAAGGGGAGTAGACATATTTTAAAGTACAGTTTATCAGAAGAAACCAACCCAAAGGAGATATTAAATAGAAATTAAGGTAGTCAAGAAAACAGATGTGTGCAAATATCAAGTTGCAAGTAATGATAATGGTATCTTTCACCCTGATGGACCCTGCCACTGAAATTCAGTCACCTCTGGGGAGAAATGTGCCAGCTGTTTTAAACATTGAGCAGGAATACTACCTAGCTATTTAGCTGGCTATTAAATGAATGATTCCATTAAAAATGCAAGAGAAATTTCAGGTATGGCAGATGTAATTACCCACATTGGGAATTCAGTCTGGATGTTGAGGCTACTTTCCCAGAAAGTGCTATGGGGTCTTTATTGTCCACAAGAGATCAGGACCTCAGGTATACATGCAAATAACAGGGGCCACTGTAATGCTGGAAGTTCCCTCTAACACAGTGGTCCTCAAATTGTGGGGTTCTCCCCCTAGGGGAGCACAGACAAACATTTGGGGGGACATGGCAGGGCCCAGGCCAGCCCCCACAGGGGGTGGGGAGGGAGCGCCACCCAGACCTACTGGTCCCCAGCTCTGCTCTCGCCCCACCCCCCAGCCTTAGCCTTTGGACCCAGCTCCGGTCCCGGACATGGTCCCACTCCCGGCCAAGGCCACGGCTCCAACCGTGACCCCAACCCCAGCTTTGGAGCCCGGTTCCAGCTCTGTTCCCAGCCCTGGCTGTGGCCGCAGCTCCTGGGGGCAGGGCATGGACAGATTCCATTACAAATAAGGGGGCAGGGTGCGACAGAAAAAGTTTTAGGACCACTGCTCTAATACCATGCTGAGAATTGGCTGTGTGATACCTAATCACAAACTTACTTCTCCCAATACTTTGGTTTTAGTTTGAGATATCCCATTCAAGGACTGATGAGATCCAAAGTTGTGTAGTTATGAGATGTAAAGGGTTCCCAGCCCGAGGTGCTATGGCTGTAGACAGCTTCATCACGTCCCTGCTCTGTGCAAGCTACATTCATCTACACTGAAGGTTGCAATGTTTTGTCTTCCTTTGGCAATCTGATACCTCTTGCCCTGAACCCAGCTGATAAAACTTCCGTCAGCCAGTTAGCATTTCGCAGGGTTCTGAAAGGGATAAATAGCAGGCAATTCTTTCAGGAAAGAAGTAAAAGAATATAGCAGCACCCACTGTGTTTGCAGGGAGGGTGGCGAGACATGCTCACTTCTGACTGGGAAGCAGCAGTTCAAATTGTCTGCAGTGCTGGCCAGTTCTAGGTGGCCTAGTGATCAGATTCTTCTAGATCAAAGTCTGAGCTTCAGCTTCCACCAGTAATGCTCCAGGCCTGCAGGCACTGGGAGTTTTACAAGAGCTGTGTACTCATTCTCAGAAAGAGTGAGCCTTGCATATCCCTCTGCCAGCTGCTTTAGGAGCAGACTTGATGGGCTCCTAAAAGAGGGTGTTGTCCACTCCTGCTTGGTTGGAAGATTGTGATGCTTGGGCTTGTGGAAGTTAAGGATTTATCAGGGGAGAATGTTATTTTTCAAATTTCATTTGATTTTGAGTTTGGCCATGTGCCAACAGGCTTTACCACACTATTAAAAGCGCCACAAACCAAGGTAATTCTTGTCTAAACATCGTGGCCTTTTGGTTCATTTGTAAACAAAGAACTGGTACTGGACAGAAGCCAATGGAGGAGGAAAAATCCTTGAGAATTATTCTCTGAAAATACTGGCTTCAGGCTCAGACAGCTGTGTCCTCATTACTGTTAATTGAAAAGAGCTATGCACGTTGAGCAACATTCCCCTCTAACTATGTACACAACAAGCCACCTATTGATTTGTTTCTGCAGGGGTGATCGTTGGAAAATGCCTACAATCCCAACTCAAATAAGAATTGGTTTAAGATAAGATTTGACACGTATTCGTTTAAAGTCACTGAGCCACATTTGCTTGGAATTCCTAGCCACAGTCTACCTAAAAGTGCTGCTAGCCAAACGGGATCTACACCTTCTCAAATGAATGAAAACTGAATGTATACGGAGTTTTTAGCTTGTTTTAATTTGTTGTGACGAGGCTGTGTAGAGCTGATTATACCCTCCTTCCCCAATCTCAGAATAGAGATCCCTTGGAAAAGAGACATTTCATTTCAGTTGTTCCCCCCCCCCCCTACTGAATTCTCTTTAAACAGATACATTCAAACAAAAACCCTTAAGACTTCTGGACTGGCAAGAACTGGCAGATGCTCCCAGTAGCAAAGCGAGGGTATATTACACCAACTTCCAAGGCTGCTTGCTTCTCACCTAGCAGCCAGCCTGGTACAACACAGCGGTGCTGAGGAGGCTGCCAGGTTTTACATGGTAATGGAGCTCCTGCCAAGGGTGCTGGAACAATTTTTGTAGTGGGGTGCGGAGAGCCATTGAACCAAACTGTAAACCTTGTACATGATGGAAACCATGTCAAGCCAGGGGGTGCGGCCGCACCCCCCACAGCTCCATAGTTCTAGCACCTATGGCTCCCGTCAGTGCAAAGAGGTAGGGGACAGGGTTCAAAGTGCAGCACATGAAATGATTGCCTAATGAAGCTTCGCTTAGGTCAGTTTGGACCAGCTTAATATCCCACAATACAGATGACTCAAAAAAGAAAGGGTCAGATCCTCTTCCCCTGTTCTGGTTCTGGTGTAAAATGAATCTGTTGAACATGAAGGTCTTGGTGATCCTCTCACTCAGTATAAATCAGAAATTACTTCACTGAAGACAACATAGCTCTGCTGCTGGTAAACCAGCATAAGCAAAAGGAGACTCAAGCCCTTCATTTCAGGTTATTGTTAATACTTCAGTTTCCTATGTAACCATCTATCTGGTGACAGTTTAGAAACAGGAAGTGAAGTAGGAAAGTGCATTCTCCATTTTAAAGATCAGGAAACTGAGGCACAGATGGGTTAAGTGATTTGCCCAAGGTCGCACAGTAAGTCTGTGTCAGAGATGGAGAGACTCCAAGTCTCCAGACTCGCCTTACTGTGCTTTAATCACTGCACCAATACTTTGACTTTTCACCTTTGGAAACCTGAGGTCAAAGCCGATCAATTGCAAAGCTTTATTCCTAACAAAATTTTTTTTTTAAAAAAAAAGGTAATTTTGATCCATCTACCCCTCCAAGTCCAAGCACATTTATTTTTATTTTAAAAATTCCTTTACATTTACATGCAGATTAGGTGCCATTTTTGTGACCAATGTGGCTCTCGGTATCACATACTTTGGGCAGCCCCTGGGTAATTTATTGTTAAAGGTAAATATTTAGCAGGATTGGGGCCCCATTATGCTGGGTTCTGTAAAAATAATGATCAAGAACAAGTTCAATGGGCAAAATACAAGACAGAAACCTGAGCATGCAGGTGCTGACCTATCAACCCACTCAAGCATGTGAATAGCTTTAATAAAGGTGATTGAAAAGTGGGAATATATTTTTCCCAAGAATGTTTATGAAAAGTGCCCAAAATTCAGAAATTTCCAACCAGCTCTAAATGTTAAGCACACAAATGAGTCAATGAGGCTAATAACTTGCTTAAATGTGTTAATGTATTTTGCTGGATTGGGGCCCCGTGTCCTAATTCTACAACTACTTCTCCTCGTACATTAAAAATTGGTACATCAACCCAATTCTTTTTATGTAAGAAGGTGGTGGGGTGCTTAGAGCACAGAAAACCTTACACGATGCAAGTGTAAGAAATGACTATGACAGACATTTGTTTCCATTCTGATGTGGAACAAAAAATCAAAATACGAACTTTTTTGTGGAACCAAAGTCTGAAAAATGTTGATTCTGAAATGTCCACATTCTAGTTCAGATCAGTTCAACATTTAGCTCTACAATTTGTAGTATGGTGGCCTCCAGCCCACATTCTCTTCTATTGGCGGGGCTCCCCAGCTGGACTACATCTCCCATGATGCAGTTCAGGCAGAGGGGCAGCATGGTGCATCATAGGAGCTGTAGTTCAGCCAGGGAGCCTGGCCCCTAGGGGAGTATGGGAGCCTAAGGCACATGACTGCAGCTCAGGAAGACTCAGATTAATGTCAAACTGACCCAAGCCAAAATGTTTCAATTAGACAAGAGGACATGTTTTGACTCAGGCTGACCTGACCTGAAACAAAACATTTAGATTTTCCTGCAAAAAACTTCAATTCTGCAGAAAATACATTTTCACTTAAAAAGAATTGACAGACAATTCCTGACCAGCTCTAGCTTGGAGGTACTTGTTAACTAGACCATTTAGTGTTATTTCTGGAGCAAACTATTTCTCTGGCTCTCCATCAGGCAGGCTGGAATTCTATACTAGCACATGTTCCATCATTATATGGGCCTGCCGTTGTCAAAACCAAACTGCATTTTTCCTTTGTCTTAGCACTTTGTTTATTAACCTCTTACAGCTACAAGGGCTTTTGTCATAGTTATTCACGTAAAAAAGCCACCACATGCTGGGAATGCAACATCTTCAGTACAAAAGAGTTCTTAATAATTCCTTTAACACAGACACATTTCAATATTTTTATTTCATCTTCAAGTATACTGTGTAGATAACACTAACCTCAAAGTCCACCTATACTTCAGAGGAGTAAATGGACCAATGACAACCGAAGTGTTTCTGATATGGTTTTATACCCTGAGAAATCTTATTTTATTTTAATGTTTTAACTGACTGTGTCTATTATTGGTTTGGGTGATAGATGGGGAAACTGTCCATGTCAAGTTTCTAATTCAAGAATGGAAACGTAGGTATGTGTATTTACATTTGTTTACCTGTGAGCATGCTCTCTGTGCTTTCCTGTAACTGTACCTTCAAATCACAAATAAATGGCTGTAAAATGCCTTTTCTTTTTGAGTGTGGGATCAATTAGTTGGATTTGTCTTATGCAGAGAACACTCTGTAGATGAAAGCTATTATCCATTCAAATAGATTGATTATGCATGTAAAGAGTAAACTGTGAAACTTTTGACACTATACAAAAACCCGTTATAATGAATTGTGAAAGATCTGCAGACTGCTACTCTAATGAATTCTTCCTATTCAATAGCAATACTTAGGGATGGTCTAACACTGCTGAGTTAACTCAGCTTAATTACATCATTCAGGTCTGTGAAAAATGTCACGCCCTGTATGATGTAATTAATCTGACCTAAACACTGCTAGGTCAGCACAGTGGTTCTCAAACTTATTTGATTGTGCCCTCCTTCTTTGTGTCTGTAGTAGTTTATGCCCTCCTTCCCACTACACAAGTACATACATCGATTAAAACAAATCAACATGCATCTCACTAAATATTAAAAACAGTAAGGCATTGATTCAAACAGAGCCAATGATCCATTGCAGTAAGAGCACAAGCAAAACTGTGATTGTGGCTGATGCTTACAATTAAATGTGCACACTGCATTGTAGCAAATGGATTAATGTACAGATGGCAACAACTTTGTATAATGCTATGCAAGCTTAACAGAAATCCGTCAAAGTGCACAGCACCACCTAGAGTCAAGTGCACAGCGCTAGCCAAGGACCTAATATGTCCGGAGGAATGAGTTTGATAGTTATTCATTGCTGTGGGTAAAATGTGCACGGCACGGTCTTCCCCCCCCCCCCCCCCCCGAAAGCTTCTAACCCTCCCTCCCCCGCTCCCAAATTTGAGAACCTCTGGATCAACAGACAAATTCTTCAATCGACCTAGCTACTGCCTCTCATAGAGTTGGACTTACTACAGAGATGGACGAGCCCCTATCCTTGAATCTTCTCCGATCCTTGAATTAGGCTTTTAAAAGGCAAATTTTTAATCACCATACTAGAGTACAGGCACTTTCGAATCCACTCCCCTTGCCAGCTCCTTTATTTCTCTGAGGCGGGGTAGGCAACCTATGGCACGGCACGTGAGCTGATTTTCAGTGGCACTCTCACTGCCCGGGTCCTGGCCACTGGTCCAGGGGGCTCTGCATTTTAATTTAATTTTAAATGAAGCTTCTTAAACATTTTAAAAACCTTATTTACTTTACATACAATAGTTTAGTTATAGATTATAGATTTACAGAAAGAGATCTTCTAAAAATGTTAAAATGTATTACTGGCACGCGAAACCTTAAACTAGAGTGAATAAATGAAGACTCGGCACACCACTTCTGAAAGGTTGCCGACCCTTGCTCTGAGGTGTTTTTAGGACTGTCTTGAACAACGATAGCTAAGACACAATGGCCAACATGTTTTGAAGCCCTAGCTCCACTGAAATCAATACCAAAATTTCCATTGCACTTCAATGGGGCCAGGATTTCACCCCTACTGTAGACAGGGCAGTTTGCCAATTTAACACCTTTTAGCTGGTTTACGTGAACCCTAGGTTTCAGAACCTTTATCCTACCGTGGACAAACTCTCTGTACCTCAATTCATCCCTTGCTAGAAAGAGAAAACACTACCTTCTTCATCCCACAGGAGTTGTGAGGCCTACTTGGCAAATATTTATAAAGCACTTTGAGATTAAAAGTGCAATATAAGTGTTAAGTATTGTCATCATTGTATTTTGTCTTTCATTCAAAGATCTCAAAGAGCTTCCACACGTGAGCTTGAGATTTTAGTAGATCTCACATTGGGAATGTTCCATGATAACTTCTGGACATGTCAATTTCATATCACCTCCAGAACTGAAATGCATTTCAAATGTTCTGCTTGGCAATTGGTGGAGGATCTTTGAAACCTGGGGCACAGATTTACATTTACAAGGTTTTCTACAATCCACTTATATGTTTACATGTCAAAGTTGTCTGGCTTCAAATTTAGCCTGAGACTTTCAGAATTGCTATATGGATTTGGACATCCAATCCCCATCCATTTTAATGGGAACTGGGCATCAAACTCCTTAGGTTTTCCACCCTAAAAATCTGTCTTATGTTTTAAAATTACTCCTGACAACACTTTAACAATAACACTGCACATATAGCACCTTCCTTCTGAGACGCTCAAAGCCCTTTGAAAATATAAATGGGCCAATTTCTGAAGTCTTTACTCAGACAAAAAATTCATTTACTTTAACAAGAGTTTTACTTGATAAGTGCAGAGTATGAATGGAATAATTGTTTTGGTATTTAGCTTCACAAAATTACACCACCAAATGCAAGGACCTCAATCAGCTACTAGGTTAAAGTCCCAGCTGCAATGCTCAGTGATCCACCAGCAGCATATACTGGGTTTATTGTTGGGCTCATCCCCACGCATAAATTAGCATAGCCTCGAAGCTGCTCTAAGATATGCCCAGCTGCAAAGATTTCCAGGGAGAGGTTACAACAGCTGAGGATTGCCAGAGTCTACAGTGCTCCAAGAACATCTCATTCCCTCTGACCCAGCTCCTACACTACAGGCTGTGAGGAGTGGACTCTACAGCACATTGGGATTCCTCTTACACTAGAATACTCCTCAGTTAGCCACTTAGGCCAGTTTTAACTCTGGTTTGTTCCACCAGGGTGACAGAAATCTGATTTAGTGTGGACCATAACCTGGCCCAAAAAGTATAATTTTAAGTTCTTTAAATGTGGAGGCTATAAAACCTGATTGTGTGCTATGAACCTTTTCTCTGAAGTCTCATATTAAAAAAAAAAATAATTAAAAAAACATTGTCCCTATGCTTCTCCATTACCATCAGTGGTTGGAAGTACTCCCTGTTCTGTGATGTGAAACCTCAGTACATGCAATAGAATTTTTTGCTGCTATGTGACATTGTAACTTGCCATGCACCCCAAGACTCCTCTTGGCCTTACTGCCTTCCGGAGGTGGCAGAAGCTTGCTTTCAATGGGGGTGGGTGGGAAAAAGGACTGAGATGTATATTTGGGGCGCAGGCCGTGGCAGGGAGCAGAGGATAGCAGGGGAGGTAGTGGAGGGAGCTGGGAGGAAGATAGGGCAGTGGGGAATCTGGGGGACCTGGGGTAACTCCCCACAAATCCCCACCTCCCTATTACCTGTGCCCAGCTCCTGCTCCCCACAGGGGGCTCTGCTCTCTCTACAGCCTGCTTCCCAGCTCCCAGTGTCACCCAGCTTTGGCTCCATCCTGGGCTCCTGGCAGCTCCAGACCTTGTGCTTCCCTCCCCAGTCCTGACTTCAGTGTCTCCGGCTTTATCCACGCTGACCCACCACTGAGCACCTCTGCATGTGCCCAGCCCACTTAGAAGATGCTCTCCAGCAACAGGGAGGGAATGGAGCTGCCAGGCCCAGGACCAGCTCCCCCGACTGGACACTGGCACCATGGCCCCACTCACCCCAATTCCTACTTGCTCCATCCCCAGCCCAACACACAGGGGCAGAAACAAAGTTCAGCCCCCAAAATATTTTCAAATGGGGGTGCTGGCCTCCACCTCCAGCCCTGGTTCTGCCCTCTGGCTGCCTCTCACTCTCTCTTCCATTAAACAGATGTGGGTTTGGATTCTCCTTCCCTCCCCTACATATATTTGTCCAGGTTGAATTTCCTTTTGTTAATTTCTTGCCCATAGGAAGGAAAGTCTAGAACCTCTTTATAGGTATGTCTGCACTGCAATTTAAAACCCATGGCAGCAAGTCTCAGAGCCCAGGACTCAGGTTTGCTGAGCTTGCACTATGGCACTAAAAACAGCTGTGTGGATGTTTGGGCTCATGCTGGAGCTGGGAAGCCAAGGGATGGGGCAGAGGCTTCAAAGCCCCAGCTCCAGTCCAAGCCACATCTACACAGCTGTTTTTAGTGCCATAATGCAAGCCCAAGCCTGTAAACCCGAGCTCTGAGACTCACTACTGCAGGTTCTAATCTGCTGTGTAGATGTGTCCTAAGTCCCTCTGGGTTATTCCCCTGCCCACAGTGTAGTTCACAAAATCTTCCCATTTAGTGTTATCTGCAGATATAGGACCTGAGCCAATGCCAAGGGAAAGACTCCCATTGACTTAACAAGCACTGTATTGAACCCACAGTTAATGCATTGTTTAGCCCTTCGGCAGCTACTTGCATGGAACTTGGAGAGGGGAACATAAATTGCAGAAGGGAAGAGTTTGGATGAGGCACCTGGATTCCAGTCCTTGTGCGCATGGCTAGAATGCTAGTTGCCACTGCAGCATCTCTGTAAATGGTTGTTAATAAAAAGCCAGTTCAGTTTTAGAAATATGGAATCATCTAAGGTTATTATCATACAACACATGAAACATGGTGGCAGTGGGCGGTGTGAGACTCGCCAGCAAGGGAGTGTGAAAAACAGGCAAACAAAGCATCACCAGAAGCAGAGCAAATAGGCACGGAGGGACTCAGCTCACCAGGTAGGCTGAAAGTCCAAACAGTAAACCTTGCACAAGCATGGAAGCAGTGGAAATAAGAGCTGAGTCTGTATAAATAGTTGCCCGTAGGGGGATAAAGATGAGAAATTAGGTAATGTTTTTTGTCAAGAATAATGCCCAAAACACTGGAACAGCTGAGAAAGGTGCTTGAGTATTGGGATCCCAGACTGTTGAGAGAAAGACCTAATCCGAGAGAAATGCCCTCATATAGCAAGGGCAGCTGAACTGTTCAGGGAAAGGATCAACATGATAACAGCTATTAGTGTGGAACAAGTACACAAGCTCAAGCTAGAGGAACCCAGGAGGCAGAACAGAGATAGACCAACTTGGAATGAGGACATCATAGTCCAGTGTATCAGTGTGTATGCTGTGGAATACAAGATGAAAGGCAGAATGAAAAACATCCTACCTGTGGTCAAGGATGCAAGGGGCTTGGGAAACAACCACTTTATGTCCCAATGCTGCAGCTACCCCAAGAAGAAAAAACAACAACAGCACACATTGTGACTGAGGCTGTAGAAATTTTCAGTGAAGAGGAGGCTATCTGCTGTGTGACTTTAGCAAGTCCAAAGACTCTCAAATATACACACACTGTAGAAGACAACTGCCAGCCATTCAAATGCCATATTTGCAGCTATGTGCTATTAGATCAATGACTAATATGATTCCTTCTGGATTGTGGAGCCAGCTGCAAATAATCCCAGCAACAGTGATACACAGCAATATTAGACTGGAGGAATATGACCACGAGCTGAGGATGTCCAATAAAACCATTCTGAAGCCAGTGAACACTCTTTTCCACATCATTAAAGATGATATTTAATAAGACCAGATTTGATAATGGTCCCTGCAGTACCCCTAGAAACCTCTCTACACTCAGGTCATTGCCTGGTATCATTATCCTTTGTTTATAGCCCTTCAGCAAGCTTTCAACCCATGTGACAGAGCTTATGTTCAAGCTAATTTGAATTAGTATTTCATAGTACAGTATCAAATGCTTTACCTAATTCATCTATGGTGTAACTCCATTGGCTTCAGTGGAGTTATTGCAGTGATGAATTTGGCCCATTTTATATTAAATTATCTATCCCTCTTCTCCAGTACCATAGGCCCTATATGTCTATCTGAGGTACTGATATGGTCCTCATTACAACAGGATCTGAGTGCCTTACAATCTTTATTGTATTTAACCTCACAACACCTGTGTGAGGTAGGGAACTTTTATCCCTATTACACAGATGGGGTAACTGAGGTGTGGGCCAAGACTGTCAGAAATGGCTAGTGATTTGGGGGTGCCTAAATTGGGACACCTTCCAAGGGCCTGATTTTTCAGAAGTTCTGAGCACCTGCCCTCCGAAAATCTGGCCCCTTTAAGGCATTAGTGTTGGACACAAACTGAGGCACCCAAAAATCATTGGTGACACCTGAAAATCTTCATCTAAGTGACATGCCCAAGGTAACACAGGAAGTCTATGGCAGAGCAGGGATTTGACTCTCTCTCTCTCTCCTAGGTCCTAGGCTAGTGCCTTAATCACTGGACAGTCCTTCCTCCATGTGCAATTGTACTCCCTTACATGACAGGAAAGCAAGACTGAGTAGGGACTTCTGGGTTTGACCCATTGTTCTTGCTAGGCAGCCCCTTCAGCTCACGGCTGGAATACTAATCGGTATTCTACTGAACAGAGCTGGGACAGTATAGATCTCATGCATGTGCTAGTAAATTTATTTTCTTTAAAACATTCTCACATCTCTTAAGTAATAAACTGGGAAACCAGTGAACTGGTGGATGAAAAGGTTAGAGCATATTAATTTCCACACACCATAAGGCAGCTCTTATTTTTCTGCATTGCAACTTCCTCATGGCCTCTTAAGTCCTAGGGACAAAACACAAGAGCAACACCAGCACGTTTACTCTGCCTATACAGTCTAGCACAGAACATGGCTGAGCTGGCCGATTTACATTTGTGAAAGAGCCAATTCATATTTCTATATATTTTGGCCAAACATCTCGATTGTGACATATAACTGTGGCCAATTTCATCCTGGAGCCAAATGGAGAGAAACGAAGCTGACCCAAGAAATATAAGGCAGGAGCCAAGAATAACAATGACTTTTGTGTCATCAAGAATCCTGCCATCTCTAGGCACTACGGACACTGCAGACACACAGCCTTACGCAAGGCCGAGCACTGCATTGATACTACAATGAAAATGAATAAGGCTCTCAGTATGTTTCAGACTGCAGTAACCCACGTTATGCTGCTGAAGGGTAAAGAGAGAGAGAGAGAATTGTTCAGGAAACATGGAAGCCCTCAGGTCTCAATGGAATGTTATGCATGGACTGTTGGCCTGAGTCAAGTTAGAAAATGGAGAGAGGAACAAGTCCCAGACTTGATGGATTGCAGAAGAAAGACTCAGGCAGATCTTCCAAGATCAAGTCATGACTTCAAGAAAAAGAAATGCTATAACTGGTTGGCCAGAATGACTTGTTCATTCTTTTACTTTAAGAGCTAGCCCATAAAGTGGTGCTCATTTAATCCACTCCCAGAGCAGACATAATTAATTGGCACATTCTGACTTTAACTGATTTGCCCTATTGAAATCTCTGGAAGTGAGAGAAAAGCAAGACATACTGAAGGCAAACAGCCTTGCAGTCCCACATATTAAATTAGGGATCCACAAAGAATGTAAGGAATCGATTAGAGATTAACAATGTGGGTCAAATCCTGCTCTGGCTGACACAGTGCCCAATATGTCCTCTGCTGCAGGAAAAGACATGATGGGCTGGGGCATCAAGATGCTACTCCTCTCAATTGAACCTGGTGTAACCTCCCACTGGCCAGTCCTTGCTGCCAATTGTAGCATACAAGCTGCTCGGCTGAGAATCTAAAGATAGGTGACCCCTGACTCACAGACCATGCTCACTTGAGCCATGGCATGCAAGCCAACATATTAGCCAGCACTGTGCAGAGGTTATCCCTTGCACACTGTCCAGCACTGTGGAGAGGATCTGATCTGCAGCTTGCCTGAGGCAGGGGAGATGGGTTCCCTGAGCTGTCTGCACCTGATATGTCAATGCATCATTCAGCACAGTGACTCTTGAGCTTGCAAAGTGGGAACAGGGAGTAGTGAAGAATAACAGATTCTAAGGAGATTGCGAGTTCCCAGTTATGGGGATGTGAACCTGGTTGTGACAGGATCCCAGTTTACATAGGGAAGTGCACATGCCCAACTGCCCCATATATGCTTATAGAGCTATGCCTGCCCAGCCTGAATGCAGGGTCCCGTGCTGTATGCTGTGGGGTGACACCTTCCCTTTCAACCAGTTGCCCACACTCTCCTTTGTTTCATTGTCTTGGTACTCAGCAGGTTCAGAAAGCAGCTCTAGCGTCCGCAACCAGCTCCCCACCAACATACTAAAAAAAACCCAAAAACTTTTAGTCACCCACCCAATAAGCAGCTAAAAAACTACTATAAACAGATGCAACTCAGCAATCATAGGGAGCAGCTCA
The DNA here is from genome assembly GCF_027887155.1 of Malaclemys terrapin pileata. Classification (NCBI taxonomy): domain Eukaryota; kingdom Metazoa; phylum Chordata; order Testudines; family Emydidae; genus Malaclemys; species Malaclemys terrapin. Next base: position 123,233,920 of record NC_071508.1, read on the forward strand.
ATTAACCTAGAGAAGGGTCCCTTTGTTATAACTGGTTCAACCAATTTACCTGAACTGTGACCTCAATTGTAAAAAATATACAGAAGGTCATAAGATGTGACAATAACCTAGAGTAACAAATGCTGATGGAACGTAAGTCAAGCTGCTTTCAATAATGAATGTTATAAACCGGTGCAAGAGAACCAGACAGAGAGACCAAATTAGTCCTAAAAGGCCACATTGACATGATTCAAGGGCTGTGTTGAAATCATGCTTGGTAAAAACAGATGTGGAACTGGAAATTAATGGCCTAGAATTGATATGTCAGATATTAGGCCTAACTGGAGGACAAAATAGTGAGTATTTGAGCTATTTCTCCCATCACATCCTTTTTGGGTCCTTAAAGAAAAAGACTTGGGGAGAAAACGAAGGAAGAACAAACGGAGGCTACTTAAGAAAGCTTCACCATCTTGGCTGCCACCTCCACCATCTCCTGGCACCCCAGGCTTTTGTCACCCTAATCCTGAGAGATGCCCTCACCAGACTGGGCCAGAGAGCGGGACCCAGATGACATCACCACCTCTACTGGTTCCAGCTGAATCCCAACCATCTCCTGGGATAAAGATGGGATCAGATTTTAACAGCAGCAGCAACAGTTCCAGACCATCACTGTCAGTAAGACTTACTCATGCTGCAGAAGGAGAACAGCCCTGAATTTCGGGATGCTTCAGCTCTGTATCCAAGCTGGGCCACGTGGCTTAGGCCCATGACTCAATTAAACTAACTCAGATAGACTCACTGGGACAAATTTGGCTCCAAGATCCTGAAATCCTATTGAAGCCAACAGGAATCATACACCCATATCTGAGTGTGGAATTTGGCACTCTGTCATCAAGATTCTTTTTAGCTGAAATGAGTTAATTTGTGGTTCCACAGCTGGTGAGTTTATTTTATTGTCTCTTCCCACATCAGCACCCATCAGTACAATTAGTCAGTGATATTAGAAAGGCACTGAGATGCAGGATAATATACTCTTGTTTACTATTACACTTCACCATCCCCAGACGGACAGCTCTTTTTTTGCAGGGTGTTCCAGAGATGCCAGTTTTCTTAGTGACATGAAGCTTTCTTGGCTCAGTCATTATATTTCTTGGTTCAGAGTTACTTCTTTCTATATAAGTAGTAACCTTCACACACAAACTGAGTGCTCCCCTGCACTTTAACCATTAGACCATGCTCCTTCTGCACAGGGGTTTATGGGGATCACAATCTTAACCCCAGAGGCTTCAGTTTATGCCAGCACACACAGACGCTTGAACCACGGACTGATTCACACCATTGGGAGTCAGCTTTCCACATCATTTCTTTCCCCTACAGGTTCCACTAGGGTCAGTGGGGGGCGGGGGAGAGGGGTAATTAGCTGATGGGCAGGACTTCATAGGCACCTTGCTGGTGCAGGATACTCAGGGCATAATTCAGTGTTTCTCCCTTCTCAGACAACACCCTCTCCCAGGCCACCCACTCTTGCAACTGTCCTGGTGTAATGGCTGTCATCATTGCTAGCACTGAGGATTGATCCAGAGCCCCACTGAGCTAAAACCACAGCTCTCTCTTGCTTCTGTCTGCTTTCCTTGATTCTCTCTCTTCTTCCATCCCTGGCTCCTCCCATTCGAGAGACATGTTAATGGAGTAAAAACAGTAAAAACAAAAGCCAATCCCTTACAATTCTTTCTACAATGCCCAAAAGGATCTATACTTCAGGCATGTTTTAAAAATCATTGTAAATCAGGAAATGGTGGGGTGGAGTGGAGTGACGGGAAATTGGAAAGAACTCTCAGCTTATGAATGTATAATGCAAGAACACGGGCTCTAGTTCCAATCCAGTCTTGCCAACGGTTCCTGGACTGAGTTCCTCTAACAAAAGGGGCATTATGATAGTTAAGCAGTCTACAATTTGAAAGGAAAAGAGAGTCAGAAATTATATAAGTTAAAAGGGACACTGTCAGGTTAGAGCTCTCGGGTGAGATTGCTGTTTACATCAATGCAAATAATGTGCAGAGTGGGCATAAATCATTCCCATTCTAAGTAGCAAGTTACACACACTTTTTACTGGTGTAATGAACACTGCATTTGCCAACCCCAAGGCCTGGTCTACACTTAGAATTTAGGTTGACATAGCTACATCACTCAGGAGTATGAAAAATCCACACCCCTAAGTAACACAGTTGTGTTGACCTAACCTCAGTGTAGATGCAGGTAGATGGACAGAAGAATGCCATCAATCGGGGAGGTATTGTTCCTACATCAATCAAAAAACCCTTTCCATTGGTTTTTTCTGTGTGTACACACTATGGGGCTATGCCCCAAGTGTTCAGAACCATGAGTTGGTCCCCAAAGAATCAGGAGGTTTAAAGATTACCACCACCCTCTGGTATCTTTTTCTATGCCTGGTGATTTTTGAAGCTTCAGGTGGCACTTGGGTCCTATTTCCAGCTTTTCTCTGCAACTACAAGGGCTAGAAACTTAATTTTTTTAAATGAAAGCTGAGTATTTTTATGCAACATCACTATTCCAGCAGCTGGGGCTTTAAGAAAAATGCCAAATATACACACTTGTCTTTCTAGAAAACAAATATCCTTCCCTGTGGTGCTAACAGCAGCTCTTAGGTCATTAACATTGAGAGCACTTAAGCTTTAATTTATTGTCTTTAAGCCGCTTGTTTCCCTTTGAGACAGGGTGCAGAAGCCCCAGGCCTAAACCAGCAGGGAAATGGTTAACCCCTTCTGCCCTGTAAGTGGCCATAGCAGTTTCTTTCTAGTGCATGCAGGGTTCTTGTAGCTGTGTTATGTGTCGCTGGGTATTACAGACACAAGGTAGGTGATTGTCTCCATCTTTTATTGGACCAACATCTGTTAGTGAGAGAGACAAACTTTCAAAAGACACTCAGGAGGGGAGTCAGAAGCAGTGCATACTATAAGAGGGGCTGCTTTTCACCCAGTGCAAGAGGCTCTACAGGGAGGCTCTCTGGCTGCAGGATTGTGGGTGAGGACTGTGTTAGGATTGAGGAGAGCCAAGTCGTGGCAGGACTGGGGAAGGAATCTGTTCACCTTGCTCCTATGACTCTGGCCAGAAAGGATGAGGCCTGGAGGGCTAGAAAGGGATGGATTCCTTGTGAACTCTTGCTGACCAGGAGAGGAACAACTTATGTTTATCTTTAGCTATGTTGGAATAAATCAGCCCCTAGGAGGGGGAATATTATTTGAACCACCTGGGTTGTGCATTCCTTGGAGAGTTAAGGCAAAGTGAGGGCTGGCTCACCAACCAGTTGCCAGGCTGGGATAGACAGACCCTCTCACAACGTTCCTGCATTTCTCTCAGCTCGGATAGTGAAAACAGGTTTGTCAGGGGATGGTTCATTCATTAAAAAGAATGTTTCCACTGGAATTTAAAAAAAGAAAAAAGAAAGTAAAGATTTCTATTGCATTAGTTTGGCAAAGGAGTATCTTATAAACCCTAAATATGATCTGAGAGAGTTTCTATAACCTATACTCCATAGAACAAGTGGGCACTAGGCTACCTCCACTCCCACTGAATTCAATGGCCAAAAGTCCCATGGACCTCAATAGAAGTAGTTAGGCTGGTAGTGAGCACTTTTGAAAACTTCGTTGTAAAAGACTGTCCTAGGTTTCAAAGGGCATGGAACGTTGACAAGTGGGGAAGGGCAGGGGCAGCTTGAAGGGTCACTGACACTGGCAGTTGTTTTTATGGCTCAGGCACCCTTTTGGTTCAGCATTTCTTGTGTATGCCTGGTGAAATTCACCCCTATGCAGAGGGTCAGAACAAGGCCAATCCATTACTTAAACCCTGAGGGCGTAAGTGATACATAAGCCTTGTGTTGTCCCCCAGCGCAAGGGTGAACTGTACCTCCATTAAATACAGTGTCCTGGATGTACAAGAAATACTAAAATGGGCCCTACAGTTACTGCAGAGGAACTTAACGACGCTACAGCAAAGTGTGACAATCTACTATACTGTCTATCTAGGTGCCTGCCGTTCCCATCTCAGGGAAGTGAAACACAAATAGTCTCCAGAGCCTTTCACTAAACAACACAGTTTAACCCAGTGGAGACCCAATGGCTGTGGCCAGGTCTTGTTTTCTTTCTTTAAAGCTTTGTTTTTTGTCCTCTTACACAAACACTATTATCTCAATTCAAACCTGATGGGGAGGTTCAGAAAATGTTTCCAGCTAATTGTGATTCTGATGGGCCACTCTCCATCTTTTCCCAGCTATTCTGGTCAGTGGTTGCATTCAGCACAGCCTCCCCTAGCAATTAATTGCTGTATTCACAACTCCAGGTGGTTCTACTGGAATGGGGCTGATTGAAAGAAGCATTGGCCTTCAGAGTTCCAAAAGCCCCTACAGGAACCATTATGTGCTTGGCTTGTAAGCCCCACTCGGAAAGTTTAATAATCCTACCCACTTTGATTTTTAGGGATGGGTGTGAACACAGCAGAAAGGACAACCCAAAATGTCAGCATGGGAACTGAGATCCTTTTTTGTGCCCTCCAATTCCAGAATTTACTTTTAATTTTAACTGTTGCACTTACTGGCCCATCTACATCAAAGTTAGGAAAATACAAAACATTCCCAGAAGTCTCCAAACCAACATACATCATAAATGATGTGAATTAATTCAGTAGGGTCAGTAGGACTAGTTAATACTATACTTAACTCACAACACCTGTCATCTGAGGATTTCAAAACTCTTCGCAAAAAATTAATTAAACTTCACAACATCCCTTATTATTATTACAGCTGGTTGGAAAATGGGTTTTTCCCCCCATGAAAAAATAATTTTTTTGGCAATAATTCAAATACAAAAAATGTTCTGCCAAAATCCAGAAATATTTTGGCTGAAACCCAAAATATTTTGATTCAGAAATGCTTCCCTAATGGGAACTGTAGTTTGGATGCCTTAAGTTCCCATTCTTCTCTATTGGCTGGTGAAACTACATCTCCCATCATGCACCAGGGTTTCCCTTCTTGGAGAGGGGAGGCAGTGCATCCTGGGAGTCCCTGGCTGTGGTGCATCATGGGAGATATAACTGAACCGCTAGAGAAAAACAGGGACATGAGGAAATTGAACTACTACTCCTATGAGGCATTGGAGCAGCATATCCAAATAAAAATATTTCAGGATTTGGGCATTCAGTTTTTCAATGAAAAAAATATTTTTCTTTGGAAAGCATACATTTTCATGAAAAAATCATTTTGTTAAAAACCCAAATTTTCCAACAGTTTTGACTGAACATTTTCAACTTATCTCATCTCCATTTTACAGGTGGGATAACTGAGGTGCAGCAAAAGATAGTGGTTGCACATTGAGTCAATGACAGAGTCTGAATCCATGACTCCTGCACTACAGAACACTTGGAGCCTGAGAGTGATGAGCAGAGGACTGGACTAGATGACCTCCTGGGGTCTCTTCCAACCCTAATATTCTATGATTCTAGGATACCAGTTTAACACCAAAGTAACTCTGCTGATTAGTGGCATTATGTCTGCTATACTTATGTCAGTTTAGAATTTGGCTTGCAAGCTGTACTCTTGAAGCTAGAAAAAACAAATAAAAAACAAAAATGGTGGTGATTCTCTCTCACTTAAACTGATGTAGATCAGGAGTAATTCCACGGATAGCAAGCATCATAGCTGGGTAAAAGTGGTGTACGTGGGGTCAGAATCAAGCCCAAAAGATGCACCTCTAGAAAAGCTACAAAATGGAAGAAACAGTAAGAATAGTTATTTATTATTTGTGTTACAGGATCAGCGCTCTATTTGGGCAGGGACTGTTTCTTACTGCATGTTTGTACAGTGTCTAGTACAGTGGGGTCCATTTTTAGTTGAGGCCTTAAAGTTATCCTAGTAATACTACTAGTTTTAGGCAATATACATACATATAGTAAGAGACAGTCCTGTCCCAAAGAGCTTACAGTCTAAACAGACAAGGCAGACCAATAGTGGGAGAAAGGAAGTCTTATTATACCCATTCTACAGATGGGGATCTGAGGCACAGAGATTAGGAGACTTGCCCAAGGTCATACAGGAAGTCTGTGGCAGAGCTTGGAATTGAACCTAGAGTTCCTGAGTCCTACTCCAGTTCCTTAAACATAGACCCTCCTTTCTCTCAAGGACAGACTCATGATGGTAAAAATTCATATATTGTATGCACCAGTGAACCATCTGACAGAGCCATCTTTCAAGTCAACAGGATGGATTTTCATTTTTAAAGAAAACATGCAGATTGGAGACTTTGTTTGCCCTGAACTAAGACCATACAAGAAGCATAACATATGTCCTTCTCTGAGAAATGCTATAGTCCAACCACAATTTATCAGGTTTCAAGCAAGAATTAGTGTGTGACATTGGCCTCAGTTATGCAAAAGGTTAGATTAGATTATCACAGTGATCCCTTCTAGCCTTAAAATACATAAAGTGTTCTACTACTTACCAACACATTGGTTGTTTTCACCCATTTGGTAGCCAAACCGACACATCAGAGGTCTTGTAGCAGTGGGGTAGTTGGGAGCTGGAGGTGGTGGATAAATGTTTGAATAAGGATTCACATATGGTGATCTATAAACTGGATTTGTTCGGGGAATGCATAAATAGCCACCATTCTGGTTAACACACACCATATCTCCTCTACAGGCCTCAGGAATAGTCCGACATTCATCAATATCTGGAAGGATGTAATAATAGAATGGCAATTAGATCAGCAATTTCCACAGTTGGTCCTTAATGTGACACATGCACAGAACAGCACATACGATACGGTTTACTTGGGATTTTGCTGAATATGTGATACATGGTTTGTGCTAGGAAAAGCTAGGCTTCCTTTGTGGAGTCTCACTTTGAAGTCAGCTCACATCATAACAGGAAACAGCGCATATTTTCAACCTAGCATGTGTTCTATTTGTTCTACTTTACAATCAGGAAAAAAAAAAAAAACCTTTTCTTTTCTATAGATGCTCAGTTTAAACACTGATCCTACAGCCTGTTTCTCCTAAGGGATCTGTCCAAGCCACAACATTCAGCTCCAGATTTCAAACACTGGTGGTTTGGTTTGCCCAGCTGTGAAACTTGGATCCTGATCTGGGACTCCGCAGTGCCTCCCACACACAAAGTTTGAGATGTTCAAATCTGGGGATTTGGTTCAGGTCTCTTTTTTGTTCTGACTGGGATTTTTTGTCTTGATCTTAGAAAGATGCAGAGAGATTATTAGGATCTGAGCATTTCCTTGGCTGGGAGGGTGGAACTGCTAGGCAGCTCAGACAGGGCATCTCCGTTTTTATGTTAGTGTTTTTATCTTACTATTTGTTAGTGCATGTGGAAGGTGCTATACTGACAGCCCTGGAGACTGAAGTCCTCTGAATCCACAGAAAAGATGCTCCATGGGCAAAGTGCAAGCTTCCCTGCACTGTCCCAAAGTGCACCTTAATTCTGAACTAGAGGGTGAGAGGAACTCTCTCTGGCCTCTTGGCTGAAGCTGCCAAAAGTAGCAAGTAGTGGGTATTTATGATACTGAACCCCTGTTCTCTGGCAACTAGACTGAGCTCCCAAACTCATGTCATCACAGCCATGTGAAAAGCACTGCACCCAGTCTGAACAATGACATTTTCATATTGAAAAATGATGCAAGTGAACAATTTCCAAAGGCTTGTGCATAATTGATACAAATTTGCCAGACACTGAGAGCATCCCCTTCAGCCAAAATACACAGATAGTAGCATGTTAATTTAACAAAGCCAGAGGGTCTGAACCCCAGTGTAAATGAATTGATTCAGTCAAAATCCTACCTAAGCATTGCCCAGAGGCACGGTCCAGGTCAAACCCGTTAGTGCATTGCTGCTAAAACAAGAAAAGAAAGGACACTCAGTGATTGTGAAATTGGATGATGACCAAAAAACAAAAATCACATGATCATCTGGATTATTATTATAGTGCAATGTGTTCAGCACTGTACAGTATGCAAAAAATGAACAGAGTCCCTTCTCCAAAGGACCTGTGTCATGACTCTCTCATATGGGAAGTCAGCAGGCTTTGAACTCAGAACCTTCAGCACCGCAGCACAGACCTCTTGCTTTAGCTCATGCAGTAATTCTATAAGCTGGTAGCAGTAGCAGGCTGTCATTCTCTAATGGAGAAACCAATTCCTAGTCTGCCAGTGGCTTAGCACTCAGTGGATAGGCCACTGGACTGGGACTCAGGAGAGCTGGGTTCAATTTCTGGCTGTGCCACCAATCTGAGTCACCTCCCTCTCAGTTTCTCCATCTGTCAAATGAGAATAATGATACTGACCACCTGTTTTGTCAAGCACTTTAAGATCTATGGATGAAAAGTGCAATATAAGATCTAGGAATTATTATTATGTCTCCTGTTAGCACTTGTCTTGATGAGGAGAAAAGGTGTGTTGTTAAAAGTCGTTATCCAACTCTAGTGTTGACAAGGCAATATATACTTTTTAACACATGCTAAGCTGGTGGAGTTGGAATCTAGGGTATAACTCAACCAGCTTAGCACACACGTAGACGTGTTGCTAATACCACACCTTTAAATCCTACTGTAGACAAATCCTTAGAGGAAGGTTTTTTCAAGGGTGCAAGCTTTACAGCAGTCTCCTCACCCCACCACACAGACTACCAGCAGGGCTTGGACAGAGGTTTCCAGTATGCCAGCAGAGCCCTCTGCACGTCAGCTACAGAAGAAACTCCTGTAGGGCCTCCTCCAAAGCCCAGTGAAGTCAGTTTAAAGGCAGCCATTGACTTCAATGGATTTTGGATCAGTCCGTCAGCTGGTAACAGTTTGTCAGCCAGTAGAGGGGAGCATGACACCCAATCTGTCAGTAGGTTACACTTACAGTGTAAGAAATAGGGATATTGAAGACAGGATGCACTGGAAGAACCAGAGGGCAGGAGGACGTAGTGGTGTTTTTCTTCTGGGAGTCAAGGGAGAAGTGAGTTTTCTAAAAGTATTTTAAGTCAGTAGAAAGTGTTGCCTTGGTGAGCTGGGAAGGGAAAGTGTGTCATGCATATTTGGTAGCAATGTAAACTGCAGGTGGAAGCGATAGAGTGGAATGAACAAGACACTGATACAGGCATTTTTAAAGGGGTTAAGGGGACATGGCAGGAAATACATGAATGGTCATTTAAATATATGAAGTGATCCCCTCCATCTACCCACAAGAGCACTCTAGGCCATCACCTACAGTTACAGATCATGTGGTGGGGAATTCTGCCGGCACTTACTTTGACATTATGAGATGTTTTAGCATCATCTGGAGGAAACCAAAGGTATTCTGATGGGAGAGTCTATTTTCAGTCTGTCATGTAAAGAGCATACATACTCTGTGTGCTTTTAACCTCTTCACCTAGCTACAGTGACATGCTTCACATCTTGTGGCTGTTGTCTATGTTGGCTAGAGCTGGTTGGGAACTTTTAGATGAAAAATCTTTTCATCAAAACAGGCCAATTAGTTGAAATAAACTCTTTGTGGGAATTAGGTTGGTTTCAACAAATGTCTTGTTTTGAAAAAAAAATAAAAAAAAAGTTTAGAAATTGTCAGAAGGATGTCCTGTTTTGACATTTTCAAAATGAAAGAGTTCAATTTTTCAGCTGGAAATGACTTTGTTTTTAACTTTAATTTATAGCAAAAAAAAAAAAAAAAAAAAAAAAAGTTAAAAAAATTTAAAATGTCCAAATCAGAATGAAACATTGCAAAATTATAAAAAGAAAATGTTTCAATTTACTTATTTTAAAATAAATTTCAATTATTTTAAATTTTATTTTCAGTTTGTGAAAATGTTTGATATTTCAAATTTTCATCCCAATTCAGGATGGGAAAAAAAATGCAAAATCTCTAAAATTCTCACAGGTTGGGAAAACTGTTTTTTTGCCCAGCTCTAATGTTGGCAAAATATCAATTAACAAGCCACATCCAGCCAACTGTCAATCCAACAGGGGGGAAAAACACAACTAAATTTCAAACCCTTCTGTAAAAGGTATTTGGAAACACAGCCCTGAACAATATAGGACTATTACCTTCAAATCAGAGTCTAACCCCCCTAATTTACAGTGAATTTAAATGCCCAAGAACATGAAGGACTAATAAAATGTGCTTGAGCCAGGCTTAATTCAGGCAGGAACTGTGTAAACTTCTTTATGCAGCCCTACTAATGTAATATCCCTCAATCCTGAGCTCCAATGCTCCTGGATATTCCCAGGAATTAGAATGAAGACTAGGATGACATCACCAGGCTCCCAAGCCCACAGGTGAAAGGCCTAGGGCTGGACCCTCGAAGCTTTCCACACACAGAATTCCCATTCAAATCAATGGGAATTCCAAATATGGAGGTTCCTTACTGGTAGAACTCAGGACTCAAAGCTCCTGTGTGGGTGCTTTTGCTCATTCATTTTCAAGGGCTACTTAGTTCAGAGGCAGTGTCTGGTTTTCTTTGAGGCCTGTCTTTCTCCAAGAATTTCCTGCTGAGTTGACAATCCACATTAGACTCCAGGATCCTGCTGGCTCCCATTCCTCCATGCTAAACCCTAGACCACATAGCTTCCTGTTCATCTAAGCCCCAGACCACAGATTTCCTATTCACCTATCAAAGTAAGCCTCATGCTATGAAATGCTTTAGTGTAAAAAAAGTATATGTATTCAGTGTGCTCATCTCACCTGTGCTTTCCCAGGGCGTGTAAGACAGGTGGCCAGCATGAAAACAGTCAGTATCCTATAATACGCATAGAAAATAAGATGTAAACATTTTGATGCACATGTTCATTTCACAGATTTAGATACGAGGCCAAATTAATCTCTGGTGTAACTCCAGTGCACTCCACGGTGCTTTACTATAGATGAATTTGGCTGATGATATATAACATTAAGTATACGGCCCAGATTCAGAACTCTGTGAAGTCAGTGTTCTTACCCTGGACTTACATCAGTGAGATCAGAATCAGGCCCTACCTAATCCATGTCCTTTATTATAGGCTATACACAAGCTCTTCAAAGGGTAAGTTTATAATAGTCAATGATAAAACTTTATCCCTCTGTGGAACCTGTCCTCTGAGAATGTCAAAACCCTTCACAAGCATTAATTTAGTCTACAACATCCTTAGGAGTTAGGTAAGTGTTATACACAATTTACAGATGGATAAACTGAAGCACAAACCCCACAGAGCAAGTCACTAGCAGAGCTAGACCACGCTTCATCCCCAAGAAAGTATTCTCAAAATCAAATGACTTCTTGGGGTCAGATTCTGCCTCTTTACTCACACTATTATCTTGCTCTGCAAGTAAATACATTGTGCCAGGTCATCAGCTGATATAAATCAGTGTCTTCAATGGAACCATGCTGATTTACAGCAGCTGAGAGTCTGGCCTATGTATTTCCAAAGGACTTTTTGTAAAGCAAGGAACTTCTCAGTGACAGAATCTGGCCCTTTGCTATTAAATATTTGGCTATAGACTGAGCCCTGGAAGTATGCTCTGCCCATATAAATACCCTGGCCAAATCAAAGTGCTGGATATTAACTAGTGCCAGATTTAAATCTGGAAAGAACAATAAGAAATTAATTTTATTTTGTGTACTTTAATTTCAGTGTTTTCCAGTTTCCTTATATAAAGGTCCTTTTCAATACATTTTAGAGCCATGTCTCATTTACATGGGAGACTATTACTGAATGTCTATAGTGTATAGTATACAGTATATTTCAAAAAACAACATGGGAAGCAGGAAAATTTTAGGTGGCCTCAGTTCTGCTACTTAAAGGAGCAGCCAATTTTCCCTACAGGTTCTTTTAGCTCTGTCTATGATTCGTACAGCAAGTCAAGGTACTGAACGTGACCTATTAGATACATCAGACAAGACTACTCACAAACTGACAGGCACATTTTAAAACACCAGTATGTTTAATTGAGGAATAAGCACTGAAAAATATACACAACCCCTAACATAGTTATTCATGGTGCTGTGTAACAGGCAAACGTTGCTTGTTTGGCAAGTTTTGTAGTGACACAAACAGGCAAATTCTGTAAAGACTTTCCCCTAGAAATGGAGGTAACGCATTTAAAGCACTGTATCATCCATTTAGGACTACATCTCTTTTACCTTAAACTTTAAATCCTTTTGAGGGATAGAGCACATTTTCTCAAGCATGCACTATGTACATTACTGCACGTTCATTTTGTATATAGAAAGAGGAATAACGGAAGGAAATGAAAAGTTTTATCGCTCTATGTTAAAAGTGCCCAACAGGGCTATTCTTTGATGTACAGCAAAAATTCATATCTACTTACTGACAGTATCCACAACTATACACATCCTTCAGTTTCAAGAATTAAGAGCCACTAGGTTCTTCTGAGATATGAGGAAGGTGATAGAACAGTACAGAGAATTTCCTGACGTGGGTTTGGGCTGCAATCACTACTTCAACTGACTTTACACTATCAGATCCCTCGTCCCCCTGAGACTTATTAACAGACATATAACAACCACCCAACAATATTGCTTTAAGCTGGTCCTGTTTTAGTCAGCAGACAAAATATTATAAAAGAGCAATTAACTTCTGCAACAATAGCTAGTGAAGTTTAAATCAATTACTGTGAATCATATCTGCAGAGAAAGCAGCTGTGATTTTAGCTAGAAGACCCTTCACTGTAGCAATTCAGCATTCCCAAAAGAGACAGATTCCTAAATGCAGAATACAGCATAGATCAAGACAGAAATTGCTAGAGACAGCACAGCTTTTATAACAAACAAAAAAGAGCTTTACCCTCTCTCTGACCATTAAGATCCTGTCTCTTTGCAAATGGCTTTAGCAAGTGAACTGGCATAGTGACTCGTAGCCACAGACGTTTTCCATGAGTAGGTTTCCATTCAGTGAGTAAAATAGTTTGATGCACAGTACCTACCTCTTTACTTCTTGCATGTCCAACATTGGTTAGGAAAGATGGAAAAAAGGAGTCTGAACTGCTGAATAACTAAAAAACGTGTCTGAACATCGGTGTTTTGCTAGCACTTGAGTTCCTCCGTCATTTATATTCCAGAGAATGAAATACCAAATAATAGACAGGGCAGGGAGAGGTCTGCTCCTCCTCAGACACTGGAGAGAATACAGCAAAAGCACCTGGTTTTGCTTAGTTCTCTTCTGTAATTCTGCATTAAACCAATTGGAGGAGGAATGTTAAAAATGAACACTTCATTTTCTAAGTATGTTAAACAATGCAAATGGGGGCCTCAGTCTGGGGACAGCTGGTTTAGATTACAGAGCTCACCAACTGGCTAGACTCCTCACAACAATCTTGAAGAGCCTGCCAGGATAAAAGACTCACAGCTTTAAGGAAAGCCTCTCCTACTGCAAACTTTACAAGTAAACGTACCTCGTGCAGAGGCAGCATTGTTATTGGATAGAATCCCTGATCAAGGGGCTGGAAAAGGGACTGTTTTCCTTTCGTTCAGAGCAAAAATCTGGGGCCCTGTAGCTGGTGTCTCAGCTTGAATGATGAATATGCAGCACTGCAATACTTCATGCCAATGGCGTACTGATGAAAGCTCTGGCCCTCTAGGAGATGAATGACTTGAATTCATGGCAATTGCAATTACAGGGACTATATAATTTTGATTTATTTCAAAACAAGAGAAAACAAATTAGACATTCCAGGGGACGTAACTGCATTGTCTGAATTTTGGCCATTTTCAAGGGGACGCCAAACTTAAGGCTTCAGTTTGTAAAATGGAAGATTTCTCAGGAAACCCAAAGCACTTTCTTTCTGTCTGCTTTAAGGCTGAAGCGTTGATTGAAGAGGGAGGAGGAGAAATACTTTTTCAGGTGTTGTGTGACTTCGCCACAGCCCTTTAGTAGGTCAAGCAGAACATGTACAGGTCTGTCGCATCTTACGCACATTTAACATGCGTGATTTCAGCTTTACACGGTCGGCAAAATCAAAAACCTGTAGTGCGGGCGATTCCGCCCGCCATTCAACACAATGTAATTTTGACCCCCGCGTAAGATGAGACTCACCTGTATAAGAATGTAAGAATGGTCATACTGGGTCAGATCAATGATCCATCTAGCGCAGTGTCCTGTCTTCTGACAGTGGCCAGTGCCAGATGATTCAGACGGAATGAAGCGAATAGGGCAATATCGAGTGGCCAGTCCTCTGTCATCCAGTCCTAGCTTCTGGCAGTCAAAGGTTTAGCCACACCCAGAGCATGGGTTTACATCCCTGACCATCTTGGCAAATAGCCATTGATGGATTTATCCTCCATGAATTCTAATTCTTTCTTGAACCCAGTTATTCTTTTGGCCTTCACATCCCCTGGCAACGAATTCCACATATTGACTGTGTGTTGTGTGAAGTACCTCCTTTTGTTTGTTTTAAACTTGTTGCCTGTTAATTTCATTGGGTGACTCTTGATTCTTGTGTTATGTGAAGGAGTAAATAACACTTCCCTATTCACTTTCTCCATACAATTCATGATTTTATAGACCTCTATTATATACCCAGTCATCTTTTTTTCTAAACTGAAGAGGCCCAGTCTTTTTTAATCTCTCCTTATATGTTCCCTTCTCTGCACCTTTCCAATTCTAATACATCTTTTTAGAGCTTGAATGACCAGAACTGCACACAGTATTCAAGGTGTGGGTGTACCATGGATGTATATAGTGGCATTATGATATTTTCTGTCTTATTATCTGTCCCTTTCCTAATGGTTCCTAACATTGTTAGCTTTTTTGCCTGCTGCTGCACACAAGCAGATGTTTTCAGAGAACTATCCACAACTCCAAGATCTCTCTCATGAGTGGTAACAGCTAATTTAGAACCCACTATTTTGCCTATATAGAAGTGATATTTTTTTCCAATATGCATTACTTTGCATTTATCAACACTGAATTTCATCTGTCACTTTGTGAGAACCCTTTGTAATTCTTTAAATCAGCTTTAGACTTAACTATCTTGAGTAATTTAGTATCATCTACAAAACTTTGCCACCTCACTCTTTACCACCTTTTCCAGACCATTTATGAATACGTTAGCATCCCCAAGGATCTGTATTGGGACCTATGCTGTTCATTTACCTCTCTCCACTGAAAAAATACAATTACCTTTTCCGTAACTGGTGTTTTGACATGTATGCTCATGTCCATTCCATATTAGGTGTGTGTGCTTGCCACATGCACCAGTGCCAGAAGTTTTCCTCTCAGCAGTATCTGTAAGGGACCGGCTCTTGCACCCCCTGGAGTGGCGCATGCATGGCATGGTATAAGGGGCCCTGCTGGCTTCCCCCACCCTCAGTTCCTTCTTGCCAGAAACTCGGACAGTGGGGAAGGAGAGCAGGTCATGGAATGGACATGAGCAACACATCTCGAAAAACATCAGTTACGAAAAAGGAACTGTCTTTTCTTCTTTGAGTGCTTGCTCATGTCCATTCCATTTTAGGTGACTCAAAGCTGTACCCCTGGAGGTGGGTAGGAGTTCACAGACGTGTAGATTGCAACACAGCTCTGCCAAACCCAGCGTCATCCCTGGCCTGCTGAGTGATGGCATAATGAGCGGTAAACGTGTGGTCCATCAGGACTCGTACCACCCTGCCCGATAGGTGGGGCAAGAAGACTCCACACGCCAGCCGGACTGTTTGGAACTCTTTGATGTTTATGTGTAACCACGCCTCCTCTCGGGACCACATCCCTGGTGTGTGGAGGTTGCTGAGATGTACGCCCCAGCCAAGGTCCGAGGCGTCCAACACCAACTCGATGGAGTGAGGAGGGCTGTCAAACAGAACCCCTTCTAGGACTGTCCTGTGGTCGGTCCACCATCTCAGCGAGGTAAATATTGCCAAAGGAATGGTAACGATCTTCTCCAGGGGGTCTCAGGACTGGGAATAGACCGTTGCCAGCCATTGTTGCAGGGGCCGCATCTGAAGCCTGGCATGGTGGACCACATAAGTGCATGTTGCCATGTGGCCCAGAAGGCACAGGCAGACCCTGGCTGTAATCAGAGGGAACGCGGAGACTTCCGCAATGAGGCTTGCCATCGTGTGGAACTTTTCCAGCGGCAGGAACGCTCTGGTGCAGGTAGAGTCGAGGACTGTGCCGATGAACTCTATCCTCTGCACTGGCACTAACGTCGACTTTTTGTAGTTCACCAGTAGGCCCAGAGAGTGGCACATGGCTTGAAGTACCGCAACATCCCTTCAGACTTGAGACCTGGAACCACCCTTGATGAGCCAGTCATCGAGGTACGGACAGATCTGGATACTCCGGCGCCTGAGGTAAGCCACCACCACTGACATGCACTTGGTAAATACTCTCGGTGCTGTCACCAGGCTGAACGAGAGGACTGTAAACTGGTATTGGCGGGACCCCACCGTAAACTGGAGGAAGCATCTGTGTCCACGAAAGATTGCTATGTGGATATATGCATCCTTCAAGTCGAGGGCGGCATACCAGTCTCCCGGATCCAGGGAGGGGATAACAGAAGCCAGAGAGACCATGCGGAACTTCAGCAGCTGTAGGTACTTGTTGAGGTCTCGCAGGTCCAGGATGGGCTGTAAATCACCCTGGGCCTTTGGGATTAAAAAGTACCGGGAATAGAACCCCTTGTTCCTGTACTCAAGAGGACCTTCTTCCACCACACCCAGCTGTAGTAACCCCTTTACCTCCTGCATCAGGAGACTCTCGTGAGAGGGGTCCCTGAAGAGGGACAGGGAAGGCAGGTGGGAAGGGGGGGTAGAAAGGAACTGGAGGGTATAACCCCGTTCCACTATGCTGAGGACCCAGCGGTCTGAAGTTATAGCGGTCCACGCCAGGAGGAAAGGGGAAAGGCAGTCAGAGAACACTGTGAAAGATGGATTCGGGGAATAGTCTGGTAGGTCGCCCTCGGGCGCACCCTTAAAATGACCGTTTGGCCCCTTGCTTATTACAGGTCGAGCCCGACTGGGCCAAGGATGGAGGTGGGTGGCTCAGGTGGTGCTTGTAACCCTTGGCTCGTTTATGGGGCTGGCCCTGAGGCTACTGCGGTTTGAACCGTTTACACGCTGGGGGTGGGATGTAGAGACCCAGGGTTTTCAGGGTGGCGTGGGAGTCCTTGAGGCCATGCAACTTGCTGTCTGTTTGCTCTGCAAATAGGGCCCCACCATCGAAGGGCAGGTCCTGCAATGACTGCTGGGCCTCAGTTGACAGCCGAGAGAGGAGCAGCCAAGAGACTCGCTGCATAGAGATAGCAGAAGCCCTGGTGCAGGCAGCAGCATCAGCAGCATCCGCCGCTGCCTGGAGGGTCGCCCTGGCTGCCGTCGTGCCTTCATCGAGGATCGCTTGGAACTCCTTCTTTGAAGCCTCGGGGAGCGACCCTTCGAACTTGGCCAAGGCTTACCACATATTAAAAGTCATATCGGCCAAGGAGGGGTTGGTGGTTAGCCACTCTCAGCTGAAGGCTGGAAGATGAATAAATCTTAGTCCAAAGAGACCTAGCCTCCTCGAGTCTTTATTTATGGGGGTGGCCCCAGTTTGTCCTTGCCTTTCCTTGTGGTTAACCGCCTCAACCACAAGGGAATTAGGGGCTGGCTGGGAGTATAAGTACTTGTGCCCTTTGGTCGGCACGAAGTACTTGTGTCTGGCCCTTTTATAGATAGGAGCCAGGGAAGAGAGGGTCTGCCACAGGGCATTAGTGATTCTGGAAACCCCTTCACAAAGGGTTAGAGCCACCCTGGCAAGAGCAGAGGAACAGAGGACATCAAACAGAGAGTCTGAAGGCTCTTCCAATTCCTCTGCCTGAAGCCCCAGGTTAGAAGTGACCCTCTTCAAAAGTTCCTGGTGCGCTTTGTCATCATCCTGAGGAACTGGGTAGGGGGCCCCATGATAGCCTCATCTGGCAACAATGAGGACAATGCCGGTGCCGCAGGAACCTCCACGTCCATTGGTGGTCCAGAAGCTTACTCCTCTGGGTCCTCCTTAGGGTGACCAGACAGCAAGTGTGAAAAATTGGGACGGGGGGTGGGGGGTAATAGAAGCCTATATATGAAAAAGACCCCAAAATTGGGACTGTCCCTATAAAATTAGGACATCTGGTCACTCTAGTCCTCCTGGAGCTGTGGGGTCTTACCCCCCTAAGTCTTCAGCTGTTGGCCTCTCCGAGGTGCCCGACACCGATCAGGCAGCCTGGGAAGGTTGAGTGAACCCCCAAAGGTTCCAATGATACCATGGTGTCAGCCACTGCGCTTGGGGCCATGGGACAGGTTTTGTTGCCGATAATGTAGATGGCACTGCCGGTACCAGGGCTTGTCCCACAGGCAGGGAACCTCGCTCCAAGCCAGAGCTACCAGCGGAGTGATCGGTACCGGGTGATCAAGATCGGACTGAGCTGATCAAGATCTTGTCCAATCAGTGACGGACTCTGTCCCAAAATTGACCTGTCTGAGACTGTCTTGGTTGGGCTCTTGGGGACTGACGGCGTTCGGCAGATCTGTGTTGGATACCCGGCAATCCATGACTCACGCTACTCAACCGGTACCGGGATGTCGAATGGGACCTGAAGATACTATGGGCCAGTTGCTGGGAGGATCGTCCTGAGTAGGGCGGCACCCGTTCTTGGAGACACGTGATGACGTCCCAGCAATCGGCAGTCTCTGGTATCCGATCGGTCCTGGGAGTTCTTGCTGGGTGGCGCGTGCCTCGAGGGTCTACCGGCAAGGTACGCCTCGAGTCCCTCGATCATTGCTCCTGGTGTTGGGACCAAAGAGGGCTCCACTGAGCCTGCCTCTCTAGTCCTGAGGCATGACAGCTTCGGGTAGATGAATGCTGGCGGGACGTCCCGCTCAATAAGGATCGGTACCGCTAAGATGGAAACACACACACACAGGTCCCAACTTGGGTTTTCCCCAAGACCGGGATACCACGGGAGCTGGTGTGAGTGGCACCAGGAGCGTCAGGATCTCTCGAGCTACTCGAAAAGCTTTGAGCATTGACAGCACCTGAAGCTGGCTAGAGTCTGCACCACTATCCAAGGTCTCAGGCGAAGCATGCGATGGGCTGCACCTGACTTGAGCTGGGGCCTGACTTCCCGAATGGGGTGTTGAGCTGCCTGGCCCGGGTCGTGGCTCACCCCCAGCCCTCTCCTGTCCCTTACAGGAGATAGGAGATCTTCCCTTCCCAGTCTTCTTCCCTAGAGCCGTGGAGGGGGACCGGTGCCGGCTCGTGGATGGAACTGGCGGAGCACTGTACATGGAGGCCGTGGTGCTCAGTGCGGAGTTGGACCGCTGCCCTGGTGCTAAAGTGCCGACTCCATTAGGAGCACTTTCAGATGGATATCCCGCTCCTTCTTCATCCTAGATTTGAAGGACTTGCAGATACGGCACTTGTCACTTATGTGCCCTAAGCACCTTAGGCAGCTGGTATGTGGATCACTGACAGGCATAGGCTGTTTGCAGTGATCGCAGGGCTTAAAGCCTGGGGACCAGGGCATGCCCCGTTCCCCAGCTGAGACCCGTTTGGGACTAATGAAAAGTTGAGAACTACTACTAAGGGTAACTAAGAAACTACTAACTATATACAACTATATTACAAGTTTTCAAAGTTCACAAGAACAGAAAACGAAACAACGCTAGCCAAAGCAGCAGATGTTCCAGAACCATCACTGACGGCAAGAAGGAATTGAGGGTGGGGGGAGCCCCTTATATTGTGCCATGCGGGCGCCGCTCCACAGGCCCCCAGAGCTGGTCCCCTACGGATACTGCTGAGGGAAAATCTTCCGGCACTGGTGCATGTGGCGAGCACACACCCTAATATGGAACAGACATAAGCAATCATTCGAAGAAGAACTAACCTTTTATTCCTACCCTTTATTTCCTATTTTTTAACCACTTACTGATCCATGAGAGGACCTTCCCGCCTATCCCATGGCTACTACTTTGCTTACAAGCCTTTCGTGTGGGACCTTTTCCAAGGGTTTCTGAAAGTCCAAGTATACTATAGCAATTGCATCCGAAGAAGTGAGGTTTTTACCCACGAAAGCTTATGCCCAAATAAATCTGTTAGTCTTTAAGGTGCCACCAGACTCCTTGTTGTTTTTATAACAATTGGATCACCCTAGTCCACATGCTTGTTGACATCCTCAAAAAAAATATAATAGCTTGGTGAGGCATGATTTCCCTTTACAAAAGCTGTGTTGACTCTTCCCCAACATATTGTGTTCATCTATGTGTCTGATAATTCTGTTCTTTACTATTAGTTCAACCAATCTGCCTGGTACTGAATTTTGGCTTACTGGTCTGTAATTGCCAGGATCACCTCTGGATCCTTTTTTTTTTTTTTTTTTTTAAATCAGCATTACATTAGCTATCCTCCAGTCATCTGGTACAGAGGCTGATTTAAGCAATTGCAGAACTATTAACTGTGGCATATAAGCTATTTCATATCTGAGTTCCTTCAGAACTCTTGGGTGAATACCATTTCGTCCTGATGTCTTATTACTCTTCATTAGGCTGTTCCAAGACCTCCTCTACTGACACCTCAAGCTGAGAGAGTTCCTGAAAGTTGTCACATAAAAAGAATGGCTCAGGTGTGGGAATCTCCCTCACATCCCTTGAAGCGAAGACCAAAGCAAAGAATTCATTTAGCTTTTCTGCAATGGGCTTGTTTTCCTTGAGTGTTCCTTTAGCAGCTTGATCACACAGTGGTCCAACTGATTGTTTGGCAGTCTTCCTGGTTCTGATGTATTTGTGTCTTTTGCTAGTTGCTCTTCAAATTCTTTTTTGGCCTTCCTAATTATACTTTTGCACTAGACTTGCCAGAGTTATGCTCCTATTTCCCTCAGTAGGATTTGACTTCCATTTTTTAAAGGATGCCTTTTTGACTCTAATCACTTCTTTTATTTTGCTGGTTAGCCATGGTGACATTTTTTGGTCCTCTTATGCCCCCCCCCCTTTTTTTTTAAATCTGGAGTATACATATAGTTTGAGCACCTATTACGGTGTTTTTAAAATGTTTTCATGCAGCTTTGAGACATTTCACTCACTGTTCCTTTTAATTTCCTTTTAACTAGCTTCCTCATTTTTCTGTATTTCCCTTTTTTGAAGTTCAACCCTACTGTGGCAAGATTTCTATGCATTCCCTCCTCACTCCCCTTCAAGGATGTTATATTTAATTACATTATGGTTGCTATTACTGAGCTGTTCAACTATATTCACCTCTTGGATCAGATCCTGTGATCCACTTAGGACTGAATCAAGAATTTATCAGCACAGATATTACAGAGATATGTTACTAGACAGATGCAGGGAAGTTTATGCTGGCTGCAGAAATGCATATAGAAATTAAATATGGATATAATATCATGTGTTATACTTCTATGGAGTCTTCCATCTGAGGTGCTAAAGTGTTTTACAAACTTTAATGCTATCATCTTCCCAGACAGTTTAGAAGCTCTCTCTATTTTACAGGTGAGGAAACTGAGGGACAGAGAGGTTAAGACCACCACTTTCCAAAGCAGTCTCTAATTTTGGGTGCTCTGCTTTAGCCACAAAGGCTAGGATTTTCAGAGGTGCTCAACACAACTGAAGTCCAACTGAAGTCAATGGGAACTGCCTGTGCTTTGAACCTCTGAAAAATCAGGCCCTAGTCATCTACAGCTGGGCTCCCAATATGTGACACCCAACACTAGTGGCCACTTTTGAAAATTTGTCTCTTAGTGACTTGCTGATGTCACAAGGTAAAGGAAATTGTGTCTCACTAATCTCTTTGACATGCTCAAAGAATTCTATGTATTGGATGATGGAAAACCAGTTGACAATTTATTCAGACTTCCAAAAAGCCTTTAACAAGCTCCCACAAAACAGGCTGCTAAAGGAATTTAGCAGGCAATATTATGTGAGGGGCATAATATTGTCATGGATCAAAACCTGGCTAGGAGACAGAAAGCAAATAGGATTAAATGATATTATCATGGCAAAAGGTTAACAGCAGTGCATCATTGTTGTATGCTAGGTACCATGTTGTTAAATATATTAATGATATGGAAAGGGGGTGAGCAGTGAGGTAGCTAAACTTGCAGATTACCCAAAGTTACAGTATTTCCAATAAGGGTCCAAAAATCATAGATCAGACCCCAAAAATCATGAGATTGGCCCCCAAGTTATGAGATCTATCTATCTATCTATTCTTGAGTATATATATGAGATCTAAATAAATAAATAAATGTATGTATGTGTTCTTGGTCTTTTTGATTACTGAACTCCCTTCTCCACTGGGGGTTTCTGACAAGTTATTTAGGTGACTCAAGACACAAGATGAACTTCTCTACAGTTAAGTTGTGCTCATGAGTACCCAGGTTTGTAGTGGAGAGGCTCACTTCATATGACTGGTGCTCAGCCTTCTGGCTCAGTTGATTTTGGTCACTATCACATTTCACACTGTGTGGACCAAGAAAAGGAGGCAGAGCAAGGCTGCTGACAAAGAAACACCTCAGGCTAAGAGCTTTGGTTCATCAGCCAGTATGGAATTCCCATCATTGGAGATTTTTAAGAACAGGCTAGACAAACATTTGTCAGGGATGATCTAGGTTGACTTGGATCCTGCCTCAGCAGAGGAGGATGGACTAGATGACCTCTTGAGGTCCCTTC
Source organism: Malaclemys terrapin pileata (assembly GCF_027887155.1). Classification (NCBI taxonomy): domain Eukaryota; kingdom Metazoa; phylum Chordata; order Testudines; family Emydidae; genus Malaclemys; species Malaclemys terrapin. Next base: position 123,256,576 of record NC_071508.1, read on the forward strand.
AAGCCCTATGATTCTGTGATTCTAATATGAAGAGGGTCTATTTGCTGAGGACAAGAGGAGAACTGAGCACTTTCCAGCTAACCAGCTCCCTTTAGAGAGGGAATTACATAACAGAAGTTTTTATTTTTCCTGTTTCCATGTGCTGACACGAGTGTATAACACCCACTGTCTGGGCTGGTCTTGAGTACAATCAAGAAACCTATTTCCAGAAAAAAGGAATGGGTGTATTCCCTAGTGGAATTTCTGCAATACCACTTTCCACCGCCTTTTCAATCTGCCCTTCACACTCACCACTCTGGTTAAAATCTGATGTAAAGAGCTGCACAAAGGAAACCATTTGCAGTACACACCTACTTTTATTCATCTAAAAAAATTGTGGACAATTCAGAATATTCTTGAGCACCATCTACTGACACATTACCTATTTACATATCTTACAGCTGAGCACCAACTCTGCTCAAGTTAAGGTTGAGGTATTGCTTTCTGTTTAAAGGTTGACTAGTCTAAGTTCTCTAAAATCTGCACACTTACTTGGAATGTCTTGAAATTTGCTGTGCCTCCTGGAGGAGGGTTATTAGTACAAATCTGGGGTTGAGCAAGGTATTTCCAAGATACACTCTCCTAAAAACAGCACTTTACAAAACTACCTCATTCTTTCACACTTTTTTTTGGCACATACCTGGGGTTGGAACTATGGCTCTAATTGTTCCTCAACTCCTGAAAACTAGGCAATACAGAGTTAAGCTACACAACTGTGCAATGCTGCCCTCTTTGAGCAGGCCCCAACACACTCATGACACACATACTATCACTATGTTCTTGCAGATACTACAGAACATTCAAGAAATAGGGCACATGAGCACTGTAGGTCAGAATCTAACACCTTTAATTTGTAAGGCAAAACTTGTGTTTGGGTCAGGTGTACTCAACAGAAGCCACTTACCCCTACACTACACTCAGTGAGTCTAATCAACAGAAAAGCTCACACTTGTTAAATTGTATAACTTCTTCATCCCTTTACAATTCTTCACCTTTACCTACAAGATTTCATCTAACACTATACTTTCAGTAACCCATCATTGAACCCACAGACCATTCTCATCTTTGACATCCCATGGTAGTTTGTTAACCTTTGCGTCACCCTTACTGAACTATTGCCAGTGGCTACTTCCAGCTCCAGAAGGGCAAAATTAAGGTTTCCTGGTTTTCAGAAGTCTAAGTTTAACTAAACTTGACATTTTGGAAAGATGAAATACCTCTAGGCAACCTCAACTCTGCATTAACTAAGTTTTTGTCTGTGAATACAGACACAGGACACTCCCCTAACAACTCCTGCCATGACTCAAATCTTAGAAGCCTTCTTGCTTCTTTTCCAAACAATGTTTAAAAATGAGGCATTTTTCTCATGAAGACAAATATGTTTAAATCAAAGCATTTAAAACTAGGGTTTTGGAGACACTGATTTTATCATCCATTCCCTCTCAAAAACTACCATATGTACAGAGATACACACTACACAAATGTGTTTCATTTCCCAGTGGACACACATGCAAAACTAACCACTGCTGGAAAGCTCAGCAGTCAGGCCAAGCACTGATTGACTATAGAGACTGAATCACAGCACCCTCTCATCCATAAAAGTGGTCCTCTCCAGGACTGAGGCAAGTTGGCAAGGCACTGAGGGAATACCATGAAGTCAATGCTGTTCTTGTTCAGTGGATAGGCTCACTCTTTACAGTTTCAATCTGGCACCTTTAACAAGCATTTAATAAACAGACATAATGAATTCTGAGTCTCACAAATCTAGCACAAGTACCTCAGTTGCACCTCACTTGTTATATCTAGTTTACAGAACTGTCAGACTTCAAATATTGTAGAAACAGGCAGAGCATGGAGAAGGGCTGTTTTCAAGTGTTCCTAATTATCTGGATGAAGTTTTCATTGGCTGTATTATAAAAGCAAATATTCTGCTAAACAGACCCATGATGAGGTCCATCTTTCTCTAGTAAGTTCCTTCCTCTAAGGTTTTGAAATGAGAAATATAGCTTGAGTCTACAGCTGCATGAATGTGAAAGCATTCTGATGGGTTGCAAAATACTCACTTGGAGAAAATGATTAATTTTTTTCATGGAAAGACTACTCACAGGTTGTATGCATTGTATTATATTACAGATACATCTGTCTTTTCTAACCACTCTCTTAAACAGTGATGCATATCCTAAAAACATGACTTTTTGGTCTTGTAATAACAACTGGCAAAAGAGATTTTTTTTTAAGGAAGCTACCCATCTTCTGTACTATTTTGAAGTCAGATCTGAAATCATTAGCTGGATAGAAAAAAGGAGTGTACAAGATGCGATAAGATGTATTTTAAAATGTGTATATATTAAAGTGCTTTTTTTATTTTTCATTTGTAGAAAGCACATGAATTCTCCCCAAATAAATACTTTTCTTTAGGATCGCTAGATTAGTTTAGCAGACTCAAGAATCACATAGGCCAGAAAAGATAAGAGTCCTTTTAGAAAACCATGTAGTTTCATCACTCCTGCCCCCTCCACATACAAAATAGCTGTCTCTGATTGTTGTTGATCAACATTCTCAACCTCTCTAAGTCACATCCTTGCCAATTTGTGGCTTGGACTCCTTAAAATGTTTCTCTGTAACTATTAGTACTCCAAAACATTCACTGTCTGTTCTGTTGTGTTCTACTGCACCTTGCTTGTAACTTTTACCAATGCCATAAAAATAGGATCTAAGAAAACACAAAGAAAAATGCAATCAGCTGAAGGTCAGCACTAAACATTTCAAAACAGGGGTTTAAGTTCCAATTGCAGGTTGGATTTCTTCAGAGCAGATGTTCAGTAGAAAAAGGACATTAGAAATATATGTTTGAGGGCTCTCTTGTGCAGGATCACACTGTTTCTTCTTGGGACCCTTCCTGTTCAATGTGTATTTGAGGTCACTAAAGGAGATTTTGAGGTATTTAGGGTTGTAGTGAAATCTTTATGTAGATGGCACTCTGTTCTACATGATCTATATACTCTGTAGTCTTTTTGCTTTCCTAATACCTGGCAGGAGATTGAGGCTTGGATGAGAACAAACTGTCTGGGGCACAATCCAGAAAAGATGAGAGAATGTTGGCAGGTTGTGAGAGTAGGTGGCAGAGGTTTTGTCCTTCTTTTGTCAACTGATGGCAATCTTGATGTCCTGTTGGATCCATCACTGTTGCTAGGATCTTAGATAAAAGTTGTGGCCTGGAGTTCATTTCTTCCTCGGACGCCTTCTATCTCTCTCAAGCCTCTATCACTCCAGATTAGACTATGGCAATGTGCTTTACTTTGGACTATCCTTTAAGACTACTGAAGAACTTCTTGATGGTGCTATATGATGCGGGGACTTAATTTAGAAGTTGCCTGTTGCAACCGCAGAAGTCAGCTGGGGGTACTTCGGTCTTCAATTCCCAGGGTTCTTCTCTTGAAGGCTTGTAGCTGGGCAGTCTTAAAAGACAGATCCCTAGCTGTGGAATTTGTTCCATGTTGCAGTCTGTCAGCCCAACTTTTGCAATTTGAGAACAGGAGGTAGGGTTCATCAGTTTATACAGGCATTTTCCCAAGTATCAATGTTTCACTCAGGGATTTTTCCCCAAGCAGCAGATTTGGTGGCTATAAAGTTGAATATTTTATTATGTTTATTATCAGCAAACATGAATATAGTTTTAAATCTAGCAAGGTGATGAGTGCCAAGTTGGCTCATATGTAAATAGCCTGTAGCTGGATTTCAGGGTTGATGAAAATGAGACATACAGATCAATTTATTTTTCCTGGATTCATGAAGGCAGACCTTCAGGGACCATGCCACTGATTATACCACAAGGGGCTTGACAGTTCACAACAAGGACTGCTGCTGACACTTAATATTGCCAAAACTCTTTTAGTCCCAATATGTGCCCGCAGAGAAGCACTTGTGACTTCTTGTCAGGACTAGTGGTGTACAAGATGGCTTTTCTTCACTTCCATCCTCTGGTAAGGATGCATCTTTTCTTCTTTGGCCACAAGAAAACCCAATTATTATCCTTTCACCACTCCACATATTCCAGTTGCATGAAGGCACCAAGAGGATCTCTTCAGTCTCTATGATTATGGTGGCTGCTTGGCAGGATCTATATCTTCCACATCTGCAACCAGGAAAGTCATGCCGACTGTGGCAGCAGGATATGTCCTCATCTTCTACTGGTGCAGGGAGCACTGTGAAGGGTGTATTTTCAAAGCCAGATGGAAAAAGCTAGAACTGTGGTAGGAGAAAGACAGGATTGGGGAAAATAGTAGACAGCGTCTTTTCAGAAAAAGAGGGAGGTGGCCAAGGAAATTATGCAGTCACAATAGTAACCCTTTGTTTACACAGTTGTTACAGACACATATAGCAGCAAATTGGAGTCAAAGGATGAATGTCTTTCTGCAAAGGGAATCTCCCTTAAAAAAAAAAAAATAGGCCCAATTTCTACTCATCATGTAAATACTCCATTTGAGTGTAAGCTTAAAATATCATCAGTGGATTCACTGTCTTTTCCTCGAGGAAATAAAATACCATCAATCAGATAACTTTATGGTGCAGCTCTCTATAGGAGCAAGTAGGGGGAAAAAAAGGGTATAAAACAGTCAAATCAAAATGTCTGCTGGCAGAGAGAGAAGTTTACAAATAAGTATCCATTTTGCTTGTTTACAGAGGTCTGAAAATTGAGGAAACATTATAAGTGTTTCTGTGAAATTCACAATAATATTAATGGGTTGTCCATCAAAGACAAAGAGAGGGTCACCTCGCAAAGCCAGTAAAACATGGGTTGCCAGAAAATTCTGAGTAAAAATGCCATTAAATCCCATCAAGACTGTGAGAAGCCATTCAATAAGAATCTTACACTGGCTGCGAATGAATTCATTAAAAGAGTGCGCTCAAAGTTGACACAAACAACAGATGTAAATCCTTAAAAAAAAAAAAGAAATAAAAATTAAGAGTCTATGTCACATGCGCCAGTTAAGGAGGTACAGAACAATACCAAATCACGCAATGTGGGCACTTACTGGATGATAAATGTCCTCTTGTATTTATGTCTAATTGATATTTACCTTTATTTCAGCAAGCACATTCATTTCTTTGATCAATTGCTTTTACTTCTCCTTTGTTTGATCAAATCTGCAAGTGTTAGTAATTTGGTCAAATTACCATTCTAAAACATCAACTAATACAGCCAGCATAGAAGATAAATATATTCTCTGATCTTACTTCCTCTTTTATCCCTAGCTATTCTTAATATATCAGTTCTCTGGGGCACTAAATTATTTGATACAAAAAGTATTCCACTGATAATACACATTTAAGGTTTCTAAATCTTAACTGCAAAAAACCCCCAACCCTGTACTTAAGTGTAAGTTTGTGGCAATTGCATGTAATAGTTCACCCAACATATGACATTTGTGCTGGTGTAAACAACATGTGCAAGTTATTTTTTTTTTAAATAAAAGCCAGCAGCTGTTTTGCTATTTTTTTTCATTGTGCATCATACATTGCCAACTTACATGTATCATTTTTGTTGTTAGCTATAAAGCTTTGCAATGCTGCAAAAAATGGAAAAGTGTATAAATTTATACAGCACAATGCAGCACAAAACAAATGCCACAATCTGTAGATTTTCACCTTAGAGATACTCACTTATCTAACAGCTAATAAGGATTTTAGTAACTACACCTCTACCCCGATATAACGCAACCCTATATAACACAAATTCGGATATAATGAGGTAAAGCAGAGCTCCGAGGGGGCGAGGCTGCACACTCCGGTGGATCAAAGCAAGTTTGATATAATGCTGTTTCACCTATAACGCGGTAAAATTTTTTGGCTCCCGAGGCCAGCGTTATATCAGGGTAGAGGTGTACTTGGACTGTAAACATCCGAGGAAAATGGATAATCAGCACAATTTCATCTTATTGGCTAGCTTGCCCTCCTTTTCTCCTCCCTTCCACCAGTCAAAAATTTTACTAATGACTTATAAACAGTGTTATCTAATACATTCCTGTGTAATAACATATTTAAAACCCAATCGGGATTATTTAATACAGTAATTTAAAAATCTTCTTAGCCCACCTGTTATATCGGGGTAGAGGTGTATCAGGTGTGGCAAAATAAGAAATCTCATGCCAGAATTTTTAAAAATGTTTAAAGACATCTTGCTGGTGTACTCTCTCATTTATAGGTACAGAATTAAATTTCTCAATTTGCATTTGATATTTAGGCATTTCCAAAAAGTGCACTTTGATGAAAGGAAGACTTTGAACATACAAATAAAACTAAGAGAGTTACATTCTGATAAACATAAATCTAAGTTGAGCTCGGCTTTCAAAATTCTTTTTATAAATACTTCTTGCCCTTCCAAATTTAGGCCCTGCTTGAATTTGTGCAATTGATTCTATAAGCTGTTATTTCTGTTTCCATAGCAAAGTTTTTTTTCTCCACAGTAAATTAAAAATTCACATTTTTTTTTTTAAATAAAAGTTTAATGACATTTTGTTATAGCTAAATCTTCTCTCGAACTGGGACTGTCAAGACACCTACAAAGCCACAATACATAATTAAACAAATGTGTATTAAACATATTAAATGCTTTATTGAAGCTGACTGAAAATATAAGTCTTGAACTTTAAGACAGTGGTAAAGTAGCAACTGAGGTACCTGGAAAACTGTGGTAGCACAGTGTCAGAACTTAACTACAAAACTTCCAAGAAGCTTATAACTAGGCTTGGCAGGATTCCATTTTTTTAAAATAATTTCAGTGCATAATATTGATGTTTCCTTTTAAGCACTGTTTTAGATTTGTATTGATTTAAATTTTCTCAGTTGCATGAAATTATGGGTTTAAGCATTTTCCCCATTTTTAAACATTTAAAATTTTCACAGTTGTGGGAAATTATGGGGATGGGGGAGTCAGAATTATTTAATGACTATAGATGCTGAGATTCAAAGAGTTATAACTTGTCAACATGTGAAAATATACAAATTAAATATTTTTATATCAACATAAACTTATTTTTACTAATTTTAAAAATATCAGCATATATTTATTTTTACTAATCAATTGCTACTCCATTTGTAATCAGCCTAATTCAGAAGTCTAAATCACTGTGTTTTGAATCCAATAAGTTCTCAAGCAGTGTTTTTCTTACTTTGCCTATCTGTAAATTTCAATTATCATTGACAAGACATTTTATTTTCATCTGGGTTTGTGTGTAAACAGTGAAATAAACATTTACCAACATTTACCGATAAACTAATCCTTCTTCAAAGCCTTCTTATAAGTGAAAGAAACATTTATGAGTTAAATGACATTTTGTTTTGTACTAATAATGCAACTGTATCAGTCAACCATTGCTTTATAAATTCTTCTTTCAAGTAGCCTGACTTGTTACAAATTATTAGTGAAAAATCATTGTCAAGTGCATAAATTATCAGGAAGGTAAATGAGATGCAGATTATGAGTTGCCATTTGTCTTAGTTGTGTCCACCTAGGTTGCTGCCAACAGTTTGTTTACACTGTGATAAACGAGTCATGTTCATTTTTATTGAACAACAGTGATATAAGCCAGTTGCAGATACAGTTGCACAGAAGAGCTTTAATGCAAGATGTAAGTTATTGCATAATGCCCCTGGTTTCCAACAGAACTACTACGAAGTGCCAGATACTTCCCTTCATTTGTGTAGCATGGAGTTGAGCAAAGAATCCAAAATGGTGCAATTTCTGATTTTCCCTTTATATTGAGCCTGCCAAAAGCTTCTTCACATTAACATCATGTAGTTCTCCCACTGCAGATAATAGAAGGGCCTATCAGATCAAGCCTGGGGAGCACCCACTATGCAGCTCTTCCTGTGGGAAAGGAGGTTTGGGGGACACAGTCAAATTAAAAACGTAAAATCTAGTCCATTAAGAAACAGTGAAAAGAAGTTTCAAGGACTGCACCTGCTCCTAAGCCCCACAGACAATTTGTGATGTTATACTAACCTTTTTGCTATGTAAAATGTTTCTCCCTTGCCACTACTGTGGGAAAGACCCACACAAATAACAGGAAAAACTGATTAACTAATTGCCTGTAAATATGGGAAACAGACTATGTACAAAGAATCATTAAATGCACAAAGTCAATAAAGAGAAAGAAAAGATATTTTCACTAATCTTTCAGTAATAGCAATCTTGGGCATTACTTACAATAGCAGCAGGAAGTGTGATTAAGTTAACTCAGTCCTTTCTTTACTCTCTAGTGGCTAAATAATGGATTGAATGGTATTATTTCCCAAGGAGGAATGCAGTGGGGGAACCACAGTCCCTCTAAACAGATACCCCCAAGCCTACAGAAGCAATCTCTGCAATTCCATGGGGCTTCTTAGAATTTGATACATTTTCCTTTCTCCAAGAGAAACATGAATTAGAGAGACTGACATTTTCTGACTATTTTTGCTCCCTGCCCAAGTTTTCCAGAGGATGGGAAGATTTAGGTGGCAGTTACCAAGCTATTGCGTAACAGACATGATCTAAAGCCCAATGAAGTCAATGGTCCCAATATGCATTATTTCCTGCTAGCTATGAAGCTAACTTGTTTCACTTCTGTGCATTTTAAGTTGTATATAATTTTCAAAAATCAAGATGATTTTTTTGTGAAAAATAGTAATCAGCCAAAATGTGGCTGTCAACCACTAAATTCGGGAGACAGCTGCTAGCATGTGTCCACTTGTATTAATAATCTGTAAAATACATTATTTTTAAAAGGTAAACATTTCTGTATATATCAGCTCATCAAAAGGATTTTATTTGAAGTGATTGCTCACCCTGAAATAAATATAATTACACGTATATAAGAGATTGCACAGATACACCACATGGTTTAAACTTTCTTTAGAGTCTTTTGGACAAAAAAATAACCATTCCATGATGGTGGTTTTTTCAATGACAATACACATTTTTAAGTAACCTACCTGAATATTCTCAACAAAGGTATCCAAAAATGTAATAGGAATTTAAAATTTAGTTCTTATACAACAGAATACTTGCTTTCATACATCCAATAAGCCTACTGACCTTTCAGAAATCAAATTTCAAAGGACTTGAATGCATTCATTAATTTATCCATAATAGAGATTTTATAACAGATACTAATGATCTGAAACAAAAATTCAACATGATTGATCTGCTTCTAAATTTGCCTTAACCTTCCATTTCAAATCCATAAAACTCTGCTACATTGGGGAATGTCATTATCGTATGAAAGTGATTCCGAAGTTGAATTCTTCATGAAGACTGGAGTAACAAATTGAGAAACTTTTCTACAGAACAGTTTAAGGGAAATGAAGGGATTTTACCATTTTATCTATATATAAATAAAGAAAAGTTTTGTTGCATTCATTATTTTAGCAGATTCTATACAAGATTCTGTGATTAATTTTATTTAAACTTAACTCTCGCAGCGATTTAAACTAACGGTACGTAATGAAAATGGAGAGGATTAAAGGCTGACAGTTCTAATATAGAACTTGCACAGTAATCATCTTTAACACCGACTAAACAAGGAATGGCATAAACAGGATTAGAAACTAGACATTTTTAAACGAAGAAGCTTTGTTGCAGATTTTAATTGTTTTTCTAAGAAGGTTAGTTTTAACTTTCAGTATGCAATTCAATACTTTATCTGCAACATGTAGTATAAAGTGTACAAATCATCACACCAACATTTACATAATAATTGGCTTTGGCTCTGGTCTTATATAGACCTATTTACAAATCTGGGATAAGTAAACGTCTATTTACCTAAGTTCTATACATATGTTCAAACTTTAAACCTGTTTCAAATCAAATCCTGTAAGATAAAAGTCTTTTAAATATACATCTTAAACCATTACAGTACTGCAGCATGTATATATATTAATATTCCCATGGATCTGTTAAATTCTCCATTGATAGTGATTCACCACATGGAAGATTTTAGAAAAAAAATCAAAGATATTCTCTAACTCCTTTGTTTCCAGAATTAACACCTTGGTGCTGATGGTTTTGGATTGCCATAAGCAGCTATTAGACTGGGAAAAATATAGCTCCTGGTACAAAAAGGATTGATGTGCCTCAAAGTGGTCCAAAATTTGGGGTACAACTTATCCTCTTATTAAGAGAGGGATATGTTTTTACGTAAATATAGTTGGGTAACTGCAAGTATTTTTGTTGTCTCCAATAATCAAGCTCCTACATGCTTCCCGGCCTCCTCCTTTGGAATTTGTGTCATGAATGGACACCCCAAATATTATTCTATATTAATTTTGGATTAATTAATTTGCAGTGGTGATTCCTCACATGCCCATTGCCAATAACAGATTGTGCTCTTTGACAAACTGACCCCAATACCAAAGAGTTAATATTGCTGTTGCACTCCTGAAACAACTCAGAGTACAGCTAGTGTTTATGAGTCCTACAGTTTGTTTTGCAATTCTACAACTGAGATAGAATAATTTTTCTCCAGTTTAAAACCTACCTCAGAACCAATATGAAGAAAGAGGGCAGTTATTCCTGTGACTTCTACAATTTCCAAAGCACTATTTAGTTCATAATTAAATTTAAAAGAAAAACCAAGTACATCTGCAAACAAGTACACAGCTTTTTACAAAAGGCCTCTTTGTGATCAATTATATAAAATATAGAGTTCTCATTTTCCTTAAAGTGCTATCATCATCAATATTGATTCAGAATCATCTACTGTTTCAAGAGGTCTTTTAGTACAGCACCAGCACTGGCATCAGGCAACACTGGCAGTGGTGTAAAAGTAGGCAAGGCATCAGAAAGAGATTTCATAAGCAGATGCCCCGATCCACCAGCTCCAAGAGAAGTGGGGGTGATTAGGGGCACTGCTGCAGATCGGGGTGCCAAGAATGGATTCGCATCTGGTCTTCTACTGGTTCCTGAGCCTACAGTTTCTGAGATTTAAAACAAACAAACAAAAACCCACACATTAGAAAACATTTACAATCCACCAATTTTCAATGCATTTGTGTAGAAAGCAGATTATCCTTCAACTGGCTCCTCCTTCCCCATTGCATCAAATTCAGTCTTCTTGCCCTACACTTCAAGGCCTTTCACAACTCTGCATCCTCTCTATTTATCTACTTTATTATTACATCCCACTGGTAAAATTATACCAGCTTTGATTGCCCATGTATCAACTTCTCACAACCTGCCCCTTTTATACAAAACTCCTGCCCATACTAGCTTATGTCCAAGTCATTTTAAATTCAGTATAAAAATTCTCTCAGTCCCAGATAAAACTAGGGCCGTACCAAATTCATGGCCATGAAAAATGCATCACAGACTGTGAAATCTGATCTCCCCTGTGAAATCTGTCTAGTGTAGGGGAGGGGCAGGGCTGGGGCTCCTACTGTGCACCATGCTCCAGCTGCTAGTCCCGGCCAGGCTGGGGAGGGATGGGACTTCCTCTTCCCCAGCAGGGGCCATTCCTGGAGCTGGGTCAGACCCACCTCCGGGAACCTCTCCCAGTTGCAGGAAGCTCCATGGCTGCTGACTGGGAGCCCAGCTCTGAAAGCAGCACCATCACCCGCAGCAGCGCAGAAGTGAGGGTGGCATGGTATGGAATTGCCACCCTTTCTTCTGCGCCCCCACCAGTAGCAGTACAGAAGTGAAGGTAGCAATACCATGACGCCTCCTACAATATCATACCATACCATGCTACCCTTACTTCTGTGCTGCTGCTGGTGGCGGCACTGCCTTTAGAGCTGGGGGCCTGGCCAGCTGGCTGCCCAGCTCTGAAGGCAGTGCCACCACTAGTAGTGCAGAAGTAAGGGTGGCAATACCGCGAGCCCCCAACAATAAATAGCCCTGTGACCCCACCCATGATCCGCTTTTGTGTCAGGATTCCCGGGGTTACAACACCGACATTTCAGATTTAAATAGCTGAAACTGTGACATTTATGATTTTTAAAATCCAATGACCCTGAAATTGACCAAAATGGACTGTGAATTTGGTAGGGCCCTAGATATAACCTCTGTTTTTCCTTTGTGTGCAGATATCAGAGGGGGAAGCAGACAAAAAAAAAAAAATCAGGTTTATAGTGGAAACTAAGTTGCTACTACCACTCCATAATAATTCAATAGATTTTTTTTTAAAAGATCTTTTATCACACAATTGGCTCAAACTCCTATAAATATAGCAAGGCTACTCAAGTCCTTTTGCATTGGTATGGGATTTACATCCTTATCTTATGCTTCTTCCATATGGTATATCTCTAGCAACTGAAAACTTAGATACCAAAACCAAAACAATTAAGGGATATAGGATGGGTGTCTGGTTTTATAAGGGAACAATATGGTTCCTGAATGAATAAAGGACCTCAGAACTTTTTTTTCCAGACTAGGAAAATGTGCTTTTGCCAAATAAAATAGGGTACCCTGCCTATTATATTATAAATGACAAGAGTACAAACAAATATGAAACCTAATTTAAGTTTATTGAAAATATTACTTTCAGAGATAAGCTGATATGGCAAATTGGAAATTCTTTCTTTATGTTTCTCCAATTTATTTGTGGTTTGAAAAAGTTATTTAAAACTTAATATTGCAGTTTACAATTGTTGAAATTTTAATTTAAAAAGGCTCTATGATCAGCAACAGTTGGCATCTAAAGATGAAGTCCTAAAAAGCATGTTAAAAAAAAATCATTCCATATGCAGAACGCTGATTAATTAAATTAAGGACTTGATCCTACAAGGTGCTGAGCATCCTAAACATATATTATTCAGCAGCATGTGCTCAGTGTCTTACAGGATCAGAATCTAAAGGAAAGTCAATTGATATTTTTGCACATACTTGCTAGGAAGTATTTCAAGCACAGGCATAATTGTTAAAGTATTCTGACTTTACCAACATGGAGAACAAATTAGAGATCCTTTCTCAGATCAAAAATCAATCTCACATTAGCTCACATTTTTAAACAATCTGCTAGTTTTAGCCTAATACTTAGGAACTGAACTGGTGTTACACATCACAAATCACCACAAGCTTGGCATTGTTAGCTCTATGAGACCCAGGCTGAACAGCAGGGATGCTGCAGATCAGGACTAGAGAGCACAGACATAACCACATGCAGGGAAGATTAACCACCATCTGTCTGGCTCTCACCATCAAAAGTAATATATTCACTCAGAGATTAAGGGGACTTTTTGGAGGATGGGGGAAGGGGGAAACAGAATTTCAAAGTGGTCTAAGGGAGCTAGGAGCTTAACTCCCGTATGCCCTTTAGAAAAATCCCATCAGAACGAAAGAAAGGATGGACAGACGGATGGACGGACACACACACACACGCACAGTTTCTCTCTCCCTTTAGGTTTAATACAGAACTTCAAATTTTCCACCAAGATATGGTGTTACCTGTATGGCTGCTGGATCTGGTACTACTAAGATTACAAATTCCTGCTGCTCCTAAAGGTTTCATGTCATGAACAGAGAGCGTGGGTAGGGGAAGGTTTGGACGTGATTCTGTTTCAAGGAACTTCACAAACAGTTCTGAAAAAGACTAGAAAGAACATGCCCACTAATTAGACCATTTTCAATAATTTTCTTTAATTAGTAACTGCTTCTGGGCCAGAATTTAGAAAGTATGACTGGTCCTGAAAAGATATGCACTGGGCTGCTAGAATTTTTCTAGCCCTAAGGTCACAAGAAATCAGACTTTAACATGCGGTGATCAAGAAATTTATTTAAAAAATATCAGTTAACCTTCAGTGACAGCAAAAATATAATTTAAAACTTTAATAATTTCAAAGATAAACATTTGTACCTCCACCATCAAAGTCTGATTGTTTCTTGAACCCCATGCTGCTATTGACACCATAAGCAGTAGAACATGGACACAGGAACATTGTCACCCAAGTTACAACAGATTAATAAAGAGGAGAAAATGTCAGTTTTTTTAAGGCCATTACTTTCTCCACTTTGTTTATCTGACACACTATGCCATGAATATGGGAACAGGAACTGCTTATGATGTCAGCAAAAGCATAGGACTCAGACTTTGCTAGGAGAATAAGCACTGCAGATACAAAATTATTAATCTTCCTCTTTATGCCTGTGAAACTACTAAGACAATTTACATTATTAGCAAACATCTACACCTTAAAAATCACAACTCTGGCTGGTGGCTTACTTTATTACTCCACTTCATTGCTTGCGTCATTTTAGTAGCCAATATCCTCCCATAAGCTTACAGTTAGAGATTAACGCTTTACATCAATTCTCCAACATTTTTATTCTGTGGCACGGTGAACAAAAAACAACCCCCAAAACATCCCACTTCCAAACCCTCTTATTGCTCACTGCTTGATTCTCAAATATGTTCCATTCTGCTGACCACCAAGAAAGGCTCCAGTCTACTGACTACAGTGTCAGAATCACCACTTTATAAAACTTGAAAAGTGGTTGCTTTCTCAAGAACTTCTGAACCTAAGACCAACGATGTATAGCACAGAAAAGCTAGGAATTCCAGCTTTCAAGTTAAAATTGGAAGGAGGGTGGGGGTAGCTTGGGGAAAGGGAAGGACAAAATTGTAATCAAAGTATGATTTCATGGTCTTATATCCTGCAGCCTGCTGAAGACTCCCAGCTTTCAAATAATGTATTTAACCTCTAGCTCTGAAGGTTCACACAATAAAGGTCCCTGGTGGACAACGAGGTCATCGATCCCCAGAAGAGCTGTAATATTTTGGTAGTAGCCCAGCACTTAGTATGGACCTCAGGCCAGTATGACTTTTAACCTCCTGTTTATTACTGGTTTAAAAAAAATGTTGGAAAACAAACTAGTTGCACTAAGCACACAAGTAATTCAAGATCTATTATCAATAAAACCAACATTAAATCAAGACCAAAATACCAAAACTAAAAATGTTAGCATTGATATGTAACTGTCATAGCTTTTGCATTCAAATGTAGAGAACTGTATAATTAATCCTTACACTATTGAAAACAGATTGATTAGTTGGTCTTATAGGTGTGCTCGGGACACTCTTTGATCCAGCTCCTCCTCCACCAAGCCAACCAGTCATCCATCTGGTAACACCCTTTTGGTCTTCAGACAATAACTAGAGAGAATTAAAAAAAGAGAAATGCTGAAACAAAGAAAAAACAGCAAAACCAACCAACAAAAAGCAAACAAACAAAAAATCAGCTTATGTGCTGGCTCCCTTACATTTGCTCACAAATGGCAAAGGGAACTGTTCCAGATTATCTTATTTGACGAACAGCGAACCCTTATTTACTGACAAAAGCTTTAAAACTGTTCTCCACCACTCTGAAATTTCCCGCTGGTCTAAAATCCTGTTATGCATAAAACCACTGTTTAAATAAGCCTGTATACATGAGTTAAACTAGTTTGACTAACTGAAGTAAACATTCTCAGACTGTAAGATTATAGCTACTGTACTAGCAACCAAGTGAAGCTCTTCCCTTCCACTACATCAACATCCATCAGACAAAATGACATCCTGCATCTATTAGTCTATTAAAATCATCATAAGATCCGGTAGGATCAGCATGTCCCTTTTTAAGAATGAACACAGATGAAAGGCCAAATTTTTTATTTTCCATAAACATTGCTTGGCCTTGGCATTTAACGTAGCAGCAGAAAATAACATTCTGTTTTACTAACATCACACATATATGTTAAATGAAAGAGGAAGTCTAGTTTTTAATGCGGTATTTACCTGATCTAGCTCTTCCTTTTTGATCCCCAAAATACTTCCCATTAACTTTAAGACCTCATGACGCTTATTCTTTGGAGTATGAAAATGCCCAATGAAGAGATTTCTCATCAAGACCCTACAAAAATGAAGAGAAAGAGCTAATTAATCCATTCAGCTTTTACAGAACTCATGGCGCCAAAATATTAACATATTAATCCTTATTCTTGAAACGATTTCACATACCCTTTTCTAATTTATCATCATCATAATAAACCAAAGTTAAAATGTATGATGCAAGAAATAAATGGCAACCTCACCAATTTCCTTTAAGCTCCCAAAACACTTCCTATACTGTGGGTTATAATTTGGAGAAGCTTGCAAATGGCCTTATTATCTACTGAGACTGAGGGAACAATGATTCACATGCAGAGGAAGTGATATATTTCACTGAGATGGAGCAAGAAGCAAGAAGCTAAGTACTGTCTTGAACCAGTCCTAAGGGAGGAAACAGTAGAGTGGCTATAGTTTTAATATCAATTCTAAGTGGGGGGAACCAAATGAGAATCTGATATCCAGATGCTGCCAGCTATGTGAGAAGGCTTACTTTTTGTGCCCTATGCCGATTACAATGTGCTAGCATTGAACTACAGATAGAAAGTCAAGAAATTAGAGTCAAATTAGAATTATAAATAAGCAACAATCAATAATGCAAATTTTGTTTAGAAGACACATTTTAATTCTGCTTAGACAAACATTTTTATTTCAATTTTCAAAACTAATCTTTAAAATGACTGTACAATGGAAAATATGCAAGTATTCACTATTTTTTTTGAAAGATTTTATGCAGAAACCTAAATCTACACCATGACAACTATTCTTATTCGGTTAGTGTAGTTTTAAGAAGGGATGTATAGGATGAAGAGCAAAGAAATTATAAATACACCAATTAAAAAAAGTCACTTACTTGTCCACTTTCCCTTCTGTGCTGTTTATAAGGTTCATTAGTTTGTTTTGTGCATCTTCTAACATTTCTTGTTTGAGCTCACCTAGAGAATATGTAATTTCACTGTAAATTAACTAAAATAGAAGATTTTAAGATAATATACACTTCAAAGTCATATACACATTTATGTTTTCAAATAAAATGCATCAATATTATTAAAATAATCTGTTTTTTAAATAAAGATGATGTATTTGGAAAGTGTTCACTTAATAAAGTATTTAATATTTTAATATGAGCTAAAATACCCAGCACATTCAGTGCAAAGTGAGCCAAAGCACAGACAGCAGGATATAAATCCACTGCATGAGGCTTGGTAAATTGTTCAGCTGCAGTTAAATTAACTAAAGCTGGAAAATAAGATCTTATGCAACAGTTCATGAGTTGCTTCAGTACATTCTAGGTATGATTTCAGTCCTATCTGAAATCTTATACAGTGGTAGACTATGAACTTAGAAACCACTTCGGTCACCATACTAACCAAACCTACCCCACTGGGTCTCCTGCCAGTTTGACACAAGACTGCAATGACTCTTATGGTGTGTTCTGGTCTGTAACAGGGTCAGTGTATGCCATCTGGTCATTTGTGTTCTGCCTTTTTAGCTTCCCAGTGCACCCCAGACTCTCATGAGACAAGTTCCATCCCTTCTCGGGGTTTGGTTTTATTAAAGTAACTTCGCAGTTCAACATCATCTCAATGCAAAACAAACTTTCACGGACTCCAGCATTCCTTCCCAAAAACCAGATCCGACTGTCTGGACCTAAAGCCTCTCATCAGTAAAGCGTCTATCTTTGCTTTCTGTAGGTATCTCTCACCAGGCAGTCCCATCTGTTTGGCAAAAAGCCCCTCACCAGTGTCCTTCCTCTGGCCCTGAGTCTTTCTTCTTTTTCTCTTTAGCAACCCTGGGCTGCCAGCACCTAACTCAGCCACTGTCCCAAGCTGCGAAACAGCGCGCTGAAACATGTGCATGCACTCCAGAACCAGCACACTTACATGGTCCATTATGCCAATAACCCGAATAATGAAAAGGAGTTATAGGAGAGACTGAAATGGCTTTTTGGAAGTATGAAAATTCAGTTTAAAATGGTTGGACTGGAACATCACAGATACCATGAAATTTCCCTGAGACATGCAGCTGAGGGACAAATGAGAGGGCCAAAAGCTGTTAGGTATATGGTATGATTTGCAAATTAAATAAATATCAATACTTATGGAGTTAAATAAAAAAGTTTCAAAAATGGACCTTTAGCTACTATCCTGAATTCCTACTTGCCAGCTCCATGTTCCATTGGTTGTTGTGATGCAATACCCTGATCTGCTGGATCACAGCTGAGTGGAAATCATATGCTGAATGGTCAACTACAGTGTGGTTTTGTGACTGATATGTCCAGTAGGGAAGTTACCGAGAACAATGATTCATTTCATACAGACGAAACAGGCATCAGATTTAGTCCTTTTGTTGCTATGATCATCATTCTTCCCAAACAGTTTAATGGCATCCATTTCTCTATGCATCTAATATTACATATAACTCAACCACTTGCCTTTTCTTATACACATACAATCACCTAACCACCCTATGGAACTGTATCCTGGACTTTGATTGACCTTCCATCACCCAACAAGCTGATAAAAATAGCTTATGAATTCCTAAAATATTGTTATGAGAGAAAAATAAATCCCTAAGGAAATTCACACAACAAAGCCATTTTATTCAACATTAATGTTGTGAGAAAACATGCCAAGATTCCTACTCATAAAATTATATTAAAATATGGAATAAAAAATAACTGGTATTAGATAAATTAAAGATTTTTTGCACAATGAAATAGTAAAGTAATTGCTAGACAACTTCTTCACTTTCAAAATGTATTGGGATTTAAGACAAAGTTGACAATTGCTTAGGAACTAAAAGATATTTCCAGGGTAGTATTAGATGCTAAACGGTAGTGTTAGATGCTAAACTCTGGTGGTTTCTTCTCCTATCATCATCATGGCAAATCCCAAAGGAAAATGGTCTCTTTGATCCAAGTGGTGCTCGATCTGCAATCTTTGACTAGTTTACATTTGTCACCAACATGCAGGATACCAGAATGCCCCTTCCGCAAGGTTTCATTGGTCAGTTTCACCTCAGTGGCAGAGAATCTCTTAGCCACTTCAGCTACATGGACAATTGTCTCGATTATATTGAAGCTGACCACCTTGCCAAACACCCTAACGACACGAATGCCCCTGGAGAGGTCTTCTCCCGACTAGGGTTAAAATGATTGCCAAGTTTGGATTTTGCAAGACATATTCCCTCAGGGTTACATTCAACCTAATGCAAAGGGCAGGTACAAATCTCTATGTACCATATATAAAAGCTTAACTGGGGCATAGGAGTTTCATGCAGAGCCTCTGTGGTAAAATGGATTTCACTCTCATGTAACATTAACAGAGACCAGGAGCTTTTCCTTCCCTTCCTCTGCAGAGTTGAGAGGCTATCATCTTCAATCTTGTAGGAAATGTCCATCAGGTTTATCTACCCTTGCAGGAGGTTCCCCTTGCTCATGTGTTTGTATATTTCAGAGAATTTCAAATTATACTTGTAAATTTTAAGTAAACTTTTTAAATCCAATATTTTCTGTATTAAGAAGCTGACCATAAGATAGGGACATCTACAAGCCCGAATCACTAAAATATGTAAGTAAAATTCCTATGAAGAACTATCAATAAGTAAATATATATTTGGGGTAACTTTATCAACTTTTTTTTGTTACAAATCATCTGACATACATGGAAAAACACTTCACTCTAATTTCCACATGGCTTGTAATCCTTTCTAAAATTCACCCCACAATCATGTTGGCACAGTGGGGTTTTCTCAATTAACAGTAATAACTCCCATGCCACCCTCAGCAGGACTTTCTATATACATCAAAGAGCTTAGCTGTGAAACTGATATGTTCTAATGTATCCTGTTTGAGGACTCCAAGTATAACTGTAATAGTTGTGTGTCACAAACTGAATTTTATAGAGTGCAGAGCGGAAAGAAAGTAACTAGTGTAATGCTGGAAAAATCTTACTCCAGAGGCATAAGGATTAGTCTTTTTATTCAAAACAAAGTAAAAACTTTTCTATACACTATTTATAGATTGATTGATCTCTCTTTGCAATTACACACACACACACACACACACACTTCTAATAATTAGATTTATTATTGCACATCAGTATCAATTATACTCTGAATACAAGGGTAAATTGAGAAATCCCACATATTAGCATTAACAAACTTTGAGGATGTGATGTGATCAGAGAACCATCCTGATGCACAACGTGCCAGAGAATGGCTGCTTAAATACAAACACACACTTGCAAATTCCAAATTTTTGCAAATGCTAGACATTAAAGGGTGTGCTTTTAAAAATCAAGGTTTTAAAGATATAAAGAAGCATAATTTATATAAAATAACTTAATATGTGGGTTTCCACAAGACCAAAGTTTAAAGAAAGCTTTTCTTAAAATTTCTGACAGCTCTGGGGGCCATATGAGTTAGCTGACATGGTATGTTGTGTAGGTTTTTCAGAGAGCAACAGGGAAGAGAAAATCATTTAAAAAAAAATGGAAAATGTGATTACAAAAACAAAAAATTGACAAGGAAACTCAGGAGCAGATGTAATATCTGAAATTACCTTTTAACAGCTCCCCCCCCCCCTTTTTTTTAATTGACCAGATTTCAACTTAATGGTGTTGCTTTAGACTACACTATTTTTCAACTGTTCATCTCAAAACTTATTCCTCATAGTCAATACAAACATTACCAATACATTTTAAAGTGAAAATATTATTGCTAAATATATTATTCTACTTTTGCCAAAACATTTATTCTATCATGAGCTCACTAAGGGTCACCTTAATAGCTATATTCCATCATAAGTTTAATAAGGGTCAATTTAATGGCTATTACATATCTACACTCATTTGTAGAGTGAATAAACTGTTTTATAATCAGTCCACATCTCAGAAATACATTTCCTTCTAAAGTATTGTGACATCACAAGTATAATTTCACAGTTGAATACAATTTAATCATTTATTTCATGGGTATGAAAAGAGTGCACAGCAGAAGAGACCTGAGCCAAAATTCAGTATGGATTGCTGTAAACGAGACATTTCTGACAGTCTCCAATAATTTGTTAACCATTTATGGCAATTCAAAAAACTGCATCTGGTATGTCTTATATTTTCCCATTAAATATCAGTTCTCCTGCCAAAAAAATCCATAAGAAATTCTTCAAAAGATTTGGCCAACAAAGCTGTGTCTGGGAATGTATTTGGTCCATTTTCAACAGGACATCATATGTTTTCTTGAATAAACAACATGTTAAAAAACAGAGAGCCTTTTCTGAAAAAAATAAATAAAAATCTACTATTTAATAGATACTTCTAACCAAGTAAAATGTTGTTTCCCTTATGCATCAAGTTTTTACACTAAACTGCTTATATCACATTGAGCGAGACAAGGTGGGTGAGGTAGTATCTTTAATTGGAACAACCTCTGTGGGTGGAAGAGACAAGCTTTTGAGTTACACAGAGCTCTTCCTGAGATTTGAATATTTCCTCATTTACCTTGTCTCTCTCATATCCTGGGACCAACATGGCTAAAACAACACTGCAAATATCACATTATCATTTGAAACCATACTAAGACCCAACCTTGCCTGTAAGCTCAAACCTACTGAGACCTACCAACCTTCCCACCACCACAATCACCAAATGCAAAACTATGGGACTAAGTTCACCCTGGCATGAGCACACCCTCTCACAAGAGGGGGAGTTTTGTCTGCTTACGCCAAGGTTTAATTTGGTCCTTGGGGTCAGGGAGAGTTTCACAGGGAACAACTATACTGAAATCAAGCTATACAGATGGTTCAATTCAAACCAAAAAAGGTAACTAGCTGCACGTTCATGTTGCAGCTTGACATTTAATTTACGTTGTAGAAGTCATATGTGGACTTGGAGAAATACCCCTAACTTTGCCCACAGGAGCCCAAGTTTTGTGTACACACAACTGCAATTTGAGTAAACAATCATTCAATCAACTAGTAAGAGTCACAGCTTTTCTGGAGAATTGTTGCTGAAATAGCTGAGAGTTGGCAAATTACTTTGCACCCCTACTTCCTCTCTGACCCCAAGCTTTCCTATCCATTTGCTTTAAAATGAAAAGTTTGTTTTAAGGGACAAGAATGAGTTGGTCAATGCAGATGAGGAAGAAAAAAATAAAAACACCAGCAAAGTTTTAAAATGAGCCGTAGGAATCAGATGAATATGTTCGCTGCTCAACAGCAGAAGCTACCATTACAGGGGGCGATGAGACACTCTGGGCTCCTTCCCCCAGGGAAACTCAAAAGAAGAAGGATCTTCCAATAATTTGAGCAAAGAGAATGAGCAAAACCCAAGAACTGCTAGTGACTGCAGGGCACAAGTGACCCTTTACCATCCCCTCATCTTCAGGCACTAATTAACATGGACACCTTCTGGCTCTCTTCCTACCCCCAGACTCTCATATCAAGCCTGAATCCAAGGAGTGGATTGGGTAGGTTGAAAGCTGGGCATGCAAGTACAGTAATGGCAAAGCAGGTTGGACTAGGGCACCTGGATAGAGGGGCAGAAGGAGGGATGGTCAGGAGAGCAAGGGAGAAGAGAAGGAAAAGGTAACAAGACAGGTACAGAACATCCCCTCATGCCTGGAAAAAAAGGTTTAAAACTGGGCTGGATTATTTAACAAGTTCAGTACTCTTAATTATTTGTGGGTATTTGTTCAGACCACAAAACCACCATAAAACTTGAGGCAATGGCATAACTGTAAATCTTGCCTCAAGAAAGGAACATGACTAATGTAGAAGGGATAACAGGTCAGGACTGGGTTATACTGACAGAGTTGTGTAGGACAGCTAGCACGTTTGATGCTATCAGATCACTCTGATGGCAATAACAATTAATTCAACAAGAAAATAAAAACAAAATGAACCCAAAGTTCTTCATATAGCCATTATTTGAATTGCATCAGAGGCATCTATTTTAAAACTAATATTCTCGCAATCTAACCTTAATGATGTTTGTTTGCCATATCTAAATACACCTCTACCCCAATATAACGCTGTCCTCGGGAGCCAAAAAAAATCTTACCTCTTTATAAGTGAAACCACGTTATATCGAACTTGCTTTGATCCGCTGGAGTGCGCAGCCCCCCCCTCCCGGAGCACTGCTTTACTGCATATTATCCAAATTCGTGTTATATCGGGTCGCGTTATATTGGGGTAGAAGTGTACCTAAATTTTCACAACTAAGTTTTCACTTTGTGAACTTGAGACCGTATCATACAGTGTGCTGATACAGATATGAAAAAGCAGAATTAGAATTGATCATTTTCACTAAAATGTTATGCATCCGAAGAAGTGGGCTGTAGTCCACGAAAGCTTATGCTCTAATAAATTCGTTAGTCTCTAAGGTGCCACAAGTACTCCTGTTCTTTTTGAGGATACAGACTAACACGGCTGCTACTCTGAAAACTAAAATGTTACTGTGCCTTTTAAGGTTTCCTAACATTGTTTTAATGTTAAAACTTTATGACTATGAATCATTAATCTCCAGCTTGTTTATGAAAGAAAAAGCCACACAACTCTTCATTATACGATTCATGTCTAAGTGCAGTCATAAAGCAAAAGCCATTTATCTTTTTCAAAATTGTTTCTCCTGGCAAACTCCTTCACTGTCTGGCCAAGTTTTGCTTAAAAATAAAGTACAGTATAACAACATTTATCAACATTTAGAGTACTTAATCTAAGAATATGTCCAAGACATCTTTCTAAACAATAGGGCAATCAAGAATCTTGCATTCCAAAACAGGTGAAATCAGATCTGAAAATACAGTCTCTGATATAGGCACATAACTCCCATTGATGTCAGTGGGAGATAGGTGTATGTGAGGTGATCTGACGCTTTATTATGAAGATTAAAAAAAACAAGCAGAAAGTATGAATATAAATTGCTTTTTGCCTATTGCCACACAGATGTCAAACCATAAACACATCATATCCTTTTTCTACTCTAATATCCATTACTACCTTTCTGAATGCCCCTCCATCCAATCTCACCTCTGTTGGTGCAACTTCTGCTACCTGGAACATCTTCTACTTCTCTGCCTCATTGCCTCTTCATCTCATTTCAAATCTCAACTGAGCACATCTTTCTCTCTTGTCTCTATATTTACCTTTCGTTTTTCTTCTGCTATTATTAACTTTGTAACTATTTAATTCAGATCAAAACTTCCAAATACAATTTATATCAAAGACACAGTATTTTTTAAACAGGATAAAAAAACAGACCCGGGATTATAAACACAACAGAAAAACAGTGAACGTACAAGAAAAAGTTGAAGCTCCAGGAGAGAGGAAATAAGTCAAGTTCTATTTGCATACCCATATTTTATTATGGAAACTATTTACAGTTAAGATATTTTTATGGCACTCATCACTATCATATCTGAGCACCTTAGAAACATGCTTTTAAAGAAGGTGACAAAACTCACTCAAGGGCACAGGTATCTTAGAAAGAAGTCTGAATACAAACGGCTTCTCCTGATAGGAGAGCACGAATAAAAGAACAATAAACTTCCTTCAAATCATCAGTTTATAAGAAAAAATTAAAGATCTTCAAGGATGGCACAAATCTGTTCTTTTACTTCACAAGAGGAAAATAGGGAAGTTACCTTATTGTAACTCAATGTGTGGCTGCTACCTGTATTCTACTGTGGGATATGCATACATGCTACACACCTGGGACTGGAAGAATTCGCAAGCAGTGTTCATTGGTCTATGCCTACGTCTTTGCTCTCCTTGTGCTTTGTAACAACGATATAAGGCAGTGGTTCTCAAACTGTGGGTCAGGACCCCAAAGTGGGTCGCAACCCTGTTTTAATGGGGTCACCAAAGCTGGTGTTAGACTTGCTGGGGTCTGGGGCTGAAGCCAAAGCCCGAGCCCTGCTGCCCAGAGCCGAAGCCCGAGGGATTCAGCCCTGGGTAGTGGGTCTCAGGTTACAGGCCCCTCGCCTGGGGCTGAAGCCCTTGGACTTTGGCCCTTTTGCGTGGAGCAGTAGGGCTTTGGCTATGCCACCCCCACCCCTCTGCCCAGGGTGGTGGGGCTCAAGCTTTGGCCTCCTGGGGTCATGTAGTAATTTTTGTTATCAGAAGTGGGTCGTGGTGCAATTAATTTTGTGAACCCCATAAAGGATGGTGCAGACCAACCACCCCTGGTTCTCTCTCTACTACAAATTGTTTAAAGATCTGAAGAAGAGGGGAAGGAAGGCGGGTTGTGCAACATAGACAGGGACCACAGATCTCAAAGAACTCCAGTGACAATAAGATAACTTCCTTTTCTTCTTCGAGTGCTCATCCCTGTTATATTCCGCTGTGTATGATTCACAAGCAATACTGAGGTAGGAAGAGGGTGCAAAGCTGCAAGCAGTTTAGGATTGTAGGTTTGCCACCTCAAAGGATTAATCATCTGTGGAGGCTTGAAGAGGGTGTGGTACATCATGAAAGTATAGCTAGAGCGCCACATTGCTGCTTTGCAAATGTAAGTAAGGACTCCTCATGAAATTACTACTGAGGCTGCTTTTGTAGGAAGGGAGATACAACCCAAGATGCACTTAGGGATTCTTTGAGAGAATAAAGTTTGCCCTCTTGTTCATTCTGCTATAGAAACAAATAATCTAGATGGCATTCTGATCATTTTTATTCATTGCAGGTAAAATGCTAATGCACGTCTCACGTCGAGGGAATGAAGTCTGCTCTCTTCATTGGTGATATGAGGCTTCAGAAAAAACCCACAGCTAAGTGTATCACCTGATTTATGCAGAAGTCTGAAACTACTTTAGGGGTGAATTTTATGTGCAGTCATAACGAGACTGTCTTTGTGAACTACTGCATATGGTGGATCAGCCATCAGGGCCCTGAGTTCACCTACTCTTCTGGCAGAAGTGATGGGCAACCAGGAAGGCAACTTTTATGGACAAGTGGGACATGGCTAACAGCTCAAATGGCCTAGTCCAGGGGTAGTCAATAGGTAGACCATGGGCCAAATCCAGACTGCTAGATGCTTTTGAATGGAACACAAAATCTTTTTATTTACTTATCATTATTGTTATTATTTTTGTATTATTTTCTCAGGAATCTGGACCTTGACTATACCTTGACCAATAAATTTGGACCTTGACTAAAAATAATTGATTACCCCTGGCCTAGTCAATGTTGAGAATACGAAGACGAGTTCCCACTGTGGGATTGGTTTCATCACTGGTGGGAGGGTTCTAATCAGACCTTTGATGTCACCAGGTGAGTGAAAGAATGAATAGCTTTCAATTGCCTGGGCCATTTGAGAGCAATGAGAATGACTAGCGCTCTGACACAGAACCTGAGGTAATAGCAGAATGGGAGGAAAGGCATACCTCAGGTGGCCTGTCCAGGACAACAGGAGAGCATTTCCTTCAGAGCTGCGTCCCTGAAGTCTCTTGGAACAGAATGCGTCACTCTTCCTTCTCACCTGGGATGCAAACATCTCAAGAAGGGGATCCCCTCTAAGTGAAGATGTTGTTCACCATTGAGTCATGTAGTCCCCATTCATCATCAGTGGCAAAATGTCTGGTGAGGCTGTCTGCCAGTGAATTGTGGGCACCAAGTAGATACAATGACAGCATAATGTGGTTCCCAATACACCAATTCCATAAGTTGACCGCTACTATGTATGGTGGGTGGATTTTGCCCCCTCTGGTTGTTTATGTAGAACATTGTCATAATTTTGTCTGACATTATCAGGCTATATCAGGATTATATGAGTGGTAAGAATGCCATGCAAGCTTCAGACTGTTCTTAGTCCAGGAGATTTATGTGCATTCTAGTTTCCCAAGGTGTTCAAGTGCCTTGTGCTCTGTGATCATCTATATGAAAGGGAGTATCTGTAATTATCATTTTGTGTTTCTTTATGCATACACATGGAGGGTCTTTCCACCATGTCAGCGAAGCCTTCACCTTGAGGGTATATATACTGTTCAGAGACAAGCTTGTAGGCAACGGAAATGGAATCTGGCAAACGACATCACTTCGTAGAATCATAGAATATCAGGGTTGGAAGGGACCTCAGGAGGGTGGTGAAGCACTGGAATGGGTTACCTAGGGAGGTGGTGGAATCTCCTTCCTTAGAGGTTTTTAAGGTCAGGCTTGTCAAAGCCCTGGCTGGGATGATTTAGTTGGGGACTGGTCCTGCTTTGAGCAGGGGGTTGGACTAGATGACCTCCTGAGGTCCCTTCCAACCCTGATATTCTATGATTCTATGAAGTGATGCCAGATTCTTCTTCTTGGGGACCACAAAATATTTCAAATAGAATCCTTTTCTCTGATGCTGAGGTGGCATCCTCTCGATAGTCTTTCTCCTATGACAGGAAACAATCTCCCGCAGGAGAGTCCCCTTGTGATAGTGATCCCTGAAGAGGGATAGGAAACAGGGTTTTGAATGGGATGGAGAGATAAATTTAACGGTATAGCTGGGAGAGATAATATCCAGCACCCATCTGTCTTTTGTTATTTTCCAATTGTGGGAAAACTGGGCTAGGTGACTACCAAAGTGAACCTTGGAATCGGGTGGATATGGCATCAACATCAGTTCACAGCTCCTGAGTGTCCTGTCAAAAATATTTTTTGAGCAGGGGGCGAGGTTGAGTAGATGCAGCTGATGTAGAAGGAGCAGCGAATCTAGATCATTGCACCTTTTGCCGTTTGCAAGGTGGCTCATACAAACACTAATAATAAAAGGTGTGGAAAGGGCATATGTTTGCATGGCTGCTTATGAAATCATCTTTACCGGATTGGTGTGCATACTGGGAGCTGAGGGCTGCCTTGGGTTTCCTTTAACAAGTGCAAGGAATCATCCATCTTTTCATTAAAAAGGCTGATGTACAAGGAGTCCCCCTAGTCTGGGACTATCTGAGTGGCAGAGACTGAACTTAGTGGAGCTATGCTTCCTTGAGGCAATAAAGGCATCGTTAACTGGTTGTCACTGACTGAAAAGGAGCAAAGGACAGGAAACACAGTTTTTGAAGCCTGGTATCCTGGGCATAATCCAGCCTTCCCAGTATGGGATTTAGGAGCATACTGGAGGGGTTGGGATGGGATTCTAACTAACAGCTAACTAGACTAATAAAACTAATACTGGCCAGCAGAAAGTCTATAAAACCCCACAAAACTTTATGTTATTTTGAATATTTACAGAATGAAGAGAAGGATCAGCTCTTGACACTGGAGGGTCCACAGATCATATGGCAGTAAGGAGGAAATGGAAAGATGGTTGGTCTGCACTGCCCCTTATGCCTGTGGTTTGAATCACAAGAAAGCAAGGGAGCAGGTATGCACCAATGGACAAGATTCTTCCAGTCCCAGATGCATGGAGAATGTTTGTATCCCAGAGTGAAATATACATAGGGACCAACACTCAAAGAAGTTACTAGTTCACACCTTTGCTAACTTTTCCAGAGTACCACACCATCTCAATTTCTTGCACACTTTTAGAAAAAAAATCAACTTGTTTACCTTGTTTCCTAAGGTCCTCAATTTGCTCCTCTTTGAGATCCAACTGCTCAGTCAGCCTTGATGCTGCATCCAAGGCAGCATTTGCTTCCTCTAAACTTTCCTGTAAGGAGAGGAAAGTCACTATCACAATAATCTATTGTCATGACAAAAATAAAGTATTTCAGACTCAAAGAATTTAATCACTCTTATTTTAAATACTTGGACTGTAAACATCCAAGGAAAATGGATAATCAGCACAATTTCATCTTATTGACTAACTTGCCCTCCTTTTTTCCTCCCTTCCACCAGTCAAAAATTTTACTAATGACTTATAAACAGTGTTATCTAATATATTCTTGTGTAATAATGTATTTAAAATCCAACAATTGGGATTATTTAATACAGTAATTTAAAAATCTTCTCAGCCAACCTGTAAAGACTCAACCCTCCCTTCTAGCTTTTCAGCTTTTTTTTTCCATTCTGCAGTCTGTTTTTGGTGTTTTTCTAGTTCTGCTGAATACATGGCTTTCTCCTCTAAAAGGGGAAAAAAAAAATCACACAATTAGTTCACACTTTCTAATCCTCTAGGTTTTGTGATGTATAGCAGTACAACCTTAAGTATGGAAATCCAAATACAGCACCGCTAACAGTGAAATTCTGGACTCACTGAAGTCAACGGGATTTTCACCATTGACTTCAATGTGGCCAGAATTTCACCCTAAGTGTATTAAAGGTAAAATTGAGATTTTGAAATTAAAATCTACTTGAATGCAATTGGTGATTGCCAAAATTAAAAACAATGCACCAAATCACAACTAATATACTGACTGAAAATTTTCATTGCAATCTTTTCTTTAAGATTTTTGATGCAACTTACCCTGCTGGAATTGCTCTAGTACCATCTGCAGGTTGGCCAGTGACAGTGCATACTGTTTCACCTGATCCTGTGACATGGTAAGCTGTAGCACAGTTTCATCTCTCTGCCTGGACACTAGGTTCAGCTGCTCTTGCAAGGATTCCACCTGCAGACTAGCTTGATGGCTTCATCAAAAGAAAATATTTTTTTATATACATACATACACACACACCCATATAATTCCAGTTCTCTGAATTCCCTCTATCTGATAAGCTGATAGTTATCTGAATCCAGAGCGCATTCCCCATGTTAATTAATAGCACTTCCATTTATCCAAAAGTTGGGAATGTCCCCCAGGTCATTCGGCTAAACGGGAATGTAGTGTAGTATAGTGTATAAACTGCTTGTTGAATACAGTAGAACCTCAGAGTTACAAACACCTCGGGAATGGAGGTTGTTCATAACTCTGAACAAAATAAAAACAACGAGGAGTCCTTGTGGCACCTTAGAGACTAATAAATTTATTTGGGCACAAGCTTTTGTGGGCTAGAGCCCATTTCATCAGAAGCATGAAGTGAAAAAAATACAGGAGCAGGTATAAGTACATGGAAGGATGGGGGTTGCTTTACCAAGTGTGAGGTCAGTCTAATGAGATAAATCAATTAACAGCAGAATACCAAGGAAGGAATAATAACTTTTGAAGTGATAAGAGAGTGGCCCATTACAGACAGTTGACAAGAAGGTGTGAGTAACAGTAGGGAGAAATTAGTATTGGGGAAATTAAGTTTAGGTTTGGTAATGACCCAACCACTCCCAGTCTTTATTCAGGCCTAATCTGATGGTATCCAGTTTGCAAATTAATTCCAGTTCTGCAGCTTCATGTTGGAGTCTGTTTTTGAAGGTTTTTTGTTGAAGAATTGCCACTTTTAGGTCTGTTATTGAGTGACCAGAGAGACTGAAGTGTTCTCCTACTGATTTTTGATTGTTATGATTCCTGATGTCCATTTATTCTTTTGCGTAGAGACTGTCCGATTTGGCCAATGTACATGGCAGAGGGGCATTGCTGGCAAATGATGGCATATATCACATTGGTAGATGTGCAGGTGAACGAGTCCTAGATGGTGTGGCTCAAGAAACTCCCAAAAGAAGCACAGGAACAAATCTACACTGACACACCCTAGAGCCCCAACCAGGGGTATTCTAGCTGCTAGAGGAATAGGAGGGTGAGTATTGCAATGGACATGAACAAGAACACCACATCTCGAAGAACAGTTTCGAGAAGGTGAGTAACCGTTCTCTCTTCGAGTGCTTTTCATGTCAATTCCAATCAGGTGACTCACAAGCCCAGGTTCAAGAGGTGGGGTCGGGAGTCGTCCACTGATTGGAGCACTGCTCTTCCAAAGGCCGCATCGTCTCTTGGCATGCTGGGTGATTGTGTCATGCGTGGTGACAGTGTGTATGGAGGACCACATCACTGCTCTGCAGATTTCCTGGCTGGGAACCTGCACCAGGAATGCCGTTGAAGAGGCCTGAGCCTTGGTGGAGTGCTCAGTGATCGAAGGAGAAGGCACCCCTGCCAGGCTGTAGCACTCAGAGATGCAGGACTTGATCCACGACGAAATCCATTGAAAAGAGACAGGAAGACCTTTCATTCTGTCTGCCATTGCAATGAATACCTGGACGGACTTTCGTTCTCTCAATGTAGAAGGCTAGTGCTCTGCGGACATCCAGTGAGTGAAGCCTTTGCTCTCTGCCGCTCAAGTGTGGCTTAGGGTAGAAAACTGCTGACACTTCCTGTTGCATCGGGGGAGGGAACTACAGTTGCTAGGAAAAGGCAGGTGTTAGTTACATGTAGGTACCAACGACATAGGGAAGGGTAGGAGAGATGTCCTGGAGGCCAAATTTAGGCTGCTAGGGAAGAGACTGAAATCCAGGACCTCTATGGTGGCATTCTCAGAAATGCTCCCAGTTCCATGCGCAGGGCCAGGTAGGCAGGCAGAGCTTCAGAGTCTCAATGCGTGGATGAGACGATGGTGTAGAGAGGAAGGGTTTACATTCATTAGGAACTGGGGAAACTTTTGGGATGGGGGGAGCCTATACGGGAGAGATGGGCTCCACCTAAACCAAAGTGGAACCAGACTGTTGGCACTAAACATTAAAAAGGTTGTAGAGCAGTTTTTAAACTAGGAGATGGGGGAAAGCCGACTGCTGCAGAGGAGCATGTGGATCGGACAGAGACTTCTCTTAGGGGAGAGTCTAATGATAGAGAATCTCCAGGTTATAGTCAGGAGCAGAGGATGGAGGAGGATAATGTAAGGGCCAGATCAGAAGATAAACATTCACATAAAGAATCGGACACATCAGAAAAGGGCAGACAAATAAACAGTGACAAGTTTTTAAAGTGCTTGTACACAAATGCTAGAAGTCTAAATAATAAGATGGGTGAACTAGAGTGCCTCGTGATAAAGGAGGATATTGATATAATAGGCATCACAGAAACCTGGTGGACTGAGAGCAATCAATGGGACACAATCATTCCAGGGTACAAACTATATCGGAAGGACAGAACAGGTCGTGCGGGGAAGGGGGGGGGAGTGGCACTATATGTGAAAGAAAATGTAGAATCAAATGAAGTAAAAATCTTAAGTGAATCCACATGTTCCATAGAATCTCTATGGATAGAAATTTCATGCTCTAATAAGAATACAACATTAGGGATCTATTAAAGACCACCTGACCAGGACAGTGATAGTGATGATGAAATGCTAAGGGAAATTAGAGAGGCTATCAAAATTAAGAACCCAATAATAGTGGGGGATTTCAATTATCTCCATATTGACTGGGAACATTTCACTTCAGGATGAAATACAGAGATAAAATTTCTCGATATTTTAAATGACTGCTTCATGGAGCAGCTGGTACGGGAACCCACAAGGGGAGAGGCAACTCTAGATTTAGTCCTGAGTGGAGCGCAGGAGCTGGTCCAAGAGGTAACTATAACAGGACCGCTTGGAAATAGTGACCATAATACAATAGCATTCAACATCTCTGTGGTGGGAAGAACATCTCAACAGCCCAACACTGTGGCATTTAATTTCAAAAGGGGGAACTATGCAAAAATGAGGGGGTTAGTTAAACAGAAGTTAAAAAGTACAGTGACTAAAGTATTCACCAGGAATTGGTGGGAGGAAGGAGGGGGGATGGTTAATTTCTCCTTGTTTTAAGATCCAAGGGGTTTGGATCTGTATTCACCAGGGAATTGGTGAAGGTTTTTCAAGGCTTCCCAGGGAGGGAATCCATTGGAAATGGTGGCAGCGGAACCAGAGCTAAGCTGGTAGTTAAGCTTAGAAGTTTTCATGCAGGCCCCTACATTTGTACCCTAAAGTTCAAAGTGGGGATACAGCCTTGACATGACTAAAGTGAAATCCCTGCAAGCTGCATGGGCGCTTTTTAAAGACACCATAATAGAGGCCCAACTTTAATGTATACCCCAAATTAAGAAACAGTAAAAGAACTAAAAAAGAGCCACCGGGGCTTAACAACCATGTAAAAGAAGCAGTGAGAGATAAAAAGACTTCCTTTAAAAAGCGGAAGTCAAATCCTAGTGAGGCAAATAGAAAGGAGCATAAACACTGCCAAATTAAGTGCAAGAATGTAATAAAAAAAGCCAAAGAAGAGTTTGAAGAACGGCTAGCCAAAAGCCCCAAAGGTAATAACAAAATGTTTTTAAGTATATCAGAAGCAGGAAGCCTGCTAAACAACCAGTGGGGCCCTTTGATGATCAAGATACAAAAAGAACGCTTAAAGACGATAAAGTCATTGCGGAGAAACTAAATAGATTCTTTGCTTCAGTCTTCACGGCTGAGGATGTTATGGAGATTCCCAAACCTGAGCCGGCTTTTGTAGGTGACAAATCTGAGGAACTGTCACAGATTGAAGTGTCACTAGAGGAGGTTTTGGAATTAATTGATAAACTTAACATTAACAAGTCACCTGGACCAGACGGCATTCACCCACGAGTTCTGAAAAAACTCGAATGTGAAGTTGCGGAACTATTAACTAAGGTTTGTAATCTGTCCTTTAAATCAGCTTCTGTACCCAATGACTGGAAGTTAGCTAATGTAACGCCAATATTTAAAAAGGGCTCTAGAGGTGATCCCGGCAATTACAGACCGGTAAGTCTAACGTCGGTACCGGGCAAATTAGTCAAAACATTTGTTAAGAATAAAATTGTCAGTCACATAGAAAAACAAACTGTTGAGCAATAGTCAACATGGTTTCTGTAAAGGGAAATTGTTTCTTACTAATCTATTAGAGTTCTTTGAAAGGGTCAACAAACATGTGGACAAGGGGGATCCAGTGGACATAGTGTACTTAGATTTCCAGAAAGCCTTTGACAAGGTCCGTCACCAAAGGCTCTTATGTAAATTAAGTTGTCAAGGGATAAAAGAGAAGGTCCTTTCATGGATTGAGAACTGGTTAAAAGACAGGGAACAAAGGGTAGGAATTAATGGTAAATTCTCAGAATGGAGAGGGGTAACTAGTGGTGTTCCCCAAGGGTCAGTCCTCGGACCAATCTTATTCAACTTATTTATAAATGATCTGGAGAAAGGGGTAAACAGTGAGGTGGCAAAGTTTGCAGATGATACTAAACTGCTCAAGATAGTTAAGACCAAAGCAGACTGTGAAGAACTTAGAAATTAGAAATTAATGGAGATATCCCATCTCCCAGAACTGGAAGGGACCTTGAAAGGTCATCGAGTCCAGCCCCCTGCCTTCACTAGCAGGACCAAGTACTGATTTTTGCCCCAGATCCCCAAGTGGCCCCCTCAAGGATTGAACTCACAACCCTGGGTTTAGCAGGCCAATGCTCAAACCACTGAGCTATCCCTCCTCCACAAAAAAGATCTCACAAAACTAAGTGATTGGACAACAAAATGGCAAATGAAATATAATGTGGATAAATGTAAAGTAATGCACATTGGAAAAAATAACCCCAACTATACATACAATATGATGGGGGCTAATTTAGCTACAAGAAGTCAGGAGAAAGATCTTGGAGTCATCATGGATAGTTCTCTGAAGATGTCCGCGCAGTGTGCAGAGACGGTCAAAAAAGCAAACAGGATGTTAGGAATCATTAAAAAGGGGATAGAGAATAAGACTGAGAATATATTATTGCTCTTATATAAATCAATGGTACACCCACATCTTGAATACTGCGTACAGATGTGGTCTCCTCATCTCAAAAAAGATATACTGGCACTAGAAAAGGTTCAGAAAAGGGCAATTAAAATGATTGGGGGTTTGGAACGGGTCCCATATGAGGAGAGATTAAAGAGGCTAGGACTCTTCAGCTTGGAAAAGAGGAGACTAAGAGGGGATATGACAGAGGTATATAAAATCATGAGTGATGTGGAGGAAGAGGATAAGGAAAAGATATTTACGTATTCCCATAATACAAGAACTAGGGGTCACCAAATGAAATTAATAGGCGGCAGGTTTAAAACAAATACAAGGAAGTTCTTCTTCACGCAGCACACAGTCAACTTGTGGAACTTCTTACCTGAGGAGGTTGTGAAGGCTAGGACTATAACAGCGTTTAAAAGAGAACTGGATAAATTCATGGTGGTTAAGTCCATTAATGGCTATTAGCCAGGATGGGTAAGGAATGGTGTCCCTAGCCTCTGTTTGTCAGAGGATGGAGATGGATGGCAGGAGAGAGATCACTTAATCATTGCCTGTTGGTCCACTCCCTCTGGGGCACCTGGCATTGGCCACTGTCGGTAGACAGGATACTGGGCTAGATGGACCTTTGGT
This sequence comes from Malaclemys terrapin pileata, assembly GCF_027887155.1. Classification (NCBI taxonomy): domain Eukaryota; kingdom Metazoa; phylum Chordata; order Testudines; family Emydidae; genus Malaclemys; species Malaclemys terrapin. The sequence continues at coordinate 123,291,620 of NC_071508.1, forward strand.
CTGACCCGGTACGGCCGTTCTTATGTTCTTATCACGTGGCGAAAAGGTCTATCTGGGGAAAGACCCACTGATAGAAGATTCACAACGTCCGGGCGATGGACCACTTGTGGCCATGGAACGAACTGCTGAGATGGTCCGCATGCCAGACTTTCCGAGCCCACCTAACAGGGAGATGTGTAACAGTCATGAGAGGTAACACCATGGCGATGTTTTATATCAACAAACGGGGGGGAGAGGGGAAGAGGTTGCACGCTCCTCTCCTCTGTGCCAGGAAGCCCTCATGCTGTGGGACTTCTGTGTAGAACACTCAATACACCTGCAAGCATCAGACTTCCCTGGAGTACAGAACGAGTTGGCGGACCATCTCAGCAGGTCGTTCCACGGCCACAAGTGGTCCATCGCCCGGATGTCGTGAACTCAATCTTCCATCAGTGGGTCTTTCCCCTGCCTTGATCTGTTTCTTGATCTGGTACGCCGTCCTCTTGCGCACCTTCAAAAGGCCTGTTTCTGGCCTGCAGAAGGCTTGGTCTGGCCAGAGCCCTGCCCAGAGGACGGGTGTGGCCTCTTCCTGCCACTCCTATTCCTCCTCCGGGAACCATCCTGTCGGTTGCTGGTAAAACCGCAGAGGAGGTTTCAGCCTGAAATGGCTGCATTGTGTGGTGGGGGTGTGTATATCCAGGGACTTGAGGGTAAACTGTGCAGTCTTCTGTCTGTCTTTTCAGAAAACAATGCCTGACCTTCCAAGGGTAGGTCCTGGATGGTCTGTTCCACTTTGTGAGGTAGTCCAGAGACCTGGAGTCAAAAGGACCTCCTCATGACCACCCCTGTAACCATTGTACGGGAGGCCACACCCGCGTCATAAAGAGTGTCTGCAAGGAGACCCTAGAAATGAGTTTGCCTTCGTCAATGAAGGCATTAAATTCAGAACGGGAGTCTGTTGGTAACAGCTTGGCAAACTTGGTCATCGCTCCACAGGTGTTAAAAGAGTATCTACTAATGATGGCCTGTTGATTTTCAATTCAGAGCTGCAAAGCACCTGTGGACTATACTTTCCTCCCGAATAAGTTTTGGCCTCCCGGTTTTTAGGGGAGGGTCCCTGGAACCCCTGGCACTCCCTTTGGTCCGCAGCATCCACCACCAGGGAGTTGGGTGGAGGGTGAGTGTACAAGTACTCATACCCCTTTGAGGGGACGAAATAGTGTCTTTCATTCCTCCTTGCTGGGGGGAGGGCGGGGGCAAGGGTCTGCCACAAAATTTTTGTGGTTTCATTTATAGTTTTAATAAGTGGCAGCGTGATACGCAAGGGTCCAGAGGGGGCAAGGATGTCCACCATGAGATCCGCATGCTCTACCACTTCCTCTGCCTGGATCCCCAGGTTCTGGGCCACTCTGTGCAACAACTGTTGCAGGACCCTACTATCCTCCAAGGCCGGGGCTGTTGACTTGCCCGCAACAGACTCATCTGGGCAGGATGAGGACGAAAACACCGGCCCATGGCCCTGGTCACTGCCCTCAGCGCCAAGAGGGTCGCGGTGATCGTGGGGCTGGCGTGCCGTTCGTGCTGAGGCTGCCGGTGCCGAGCTCAAAGCGGCAGGCGGGGGGCACAGGAGTCATCACCGGAGATGGACCAGGTGCCAGTTGCTGTGGAGGGGCGACGGATGCCAACGCGATCAACACCAATCTGGATCTTGATGCCTGGTTCTGACACTGGGCCCAGGAAGTCCAAAAGGGCCACTGAGTTGGTAGTGGCCATAGAGGTGGCCACGGTGATGGAGGAGGCTGGTGGTGTCGCCTAGATCTAGATCTCCTGCTGCTGGACGATAGGACTCGGCCTTGGACTCCAAAAAAAGAAGACCATGGAGGAGTAGTACTGGGTGATGCTGAAGAGCGGTGCCGACCCTCTGGGGACTGATGCGGCTCCCCCCCCATGGGCGGCTGGCACCAGGAAGTGGCATGCCGGAGATGGGGAGTGACGTAACATCATTGCTGACTTTCCCCTAGATGGAACAGGCGGACTGGCTATCGCCGGTGCCTCGTCTCCTCCTTGGAGAAGGCGGACCCATCAGGCAAATAAGGTCCTGCGCCACCTCAAAAGTCTCTGGAGTGGAGGACAGTTGAATGTCCCGGCTATGACGGTCCAGAGAATGGGAGTGGGCCGGACTCAACTGGACCCCTTGCAGGGCAGGAGTCGATCAGCCCCTGGGAGCTGCCAGGCCCGAAGTAGGCTGGGTGGACTGAGATCTCCCTGCTGGTGTCTCCTTAGGCTTAGGAGGGGGACAGCGACCACTCTTCTGCCTTTTTTTTCTCTGGGACACAAATCGGCGCCTACCAGAAGTCTTATGTTCGGCGACGTGTTGGTGCCAGGAATCTGTGGGTACCACTGTGGGTCTGTGGATGAGGGGAAAGCAGTGGATGTGTTATTCCTTGACTTTAGCAAAGCTTTTGATACCGTCTCCCACAGTATTCTTGCTGGCCATCTGGAGGATGGTGTGGACTGCCCTCTCAGCAAGTTTGCAGATGACACTAAACTGGGAAGAGTGGTAGATACGCTGGAGGGTAGGGATAGCATACAGAGGGACCCAGACAAATTAAGAGGATTGGGCCAAAAGAAACCTGATGAGGTTCAACAAGGACAAGTGCAGAGTCCTGCACTTAGGACGGAAGAATCCCATGCACTGCTACAGACTAGGGACCGAATGGCTAGGCAGCAGTTCTGCAGAAAAGGACCTAGGGGTTACCGTGGACAAGAAGCTGGATATGAGCCAACAATGCGCCCTTGTTGCCAAGAAGGCAAACGGCATTTTGAGCTGTTTAAGTAGAAGCATTGCCAGCAGATCGAGGGACGTGATTGTTCCCCTCTATTCGACATTGGTGAGGCCTCATCTGGAGTACTGTGTCTAGTTTTGGGCCCCACACTACAAGAAGGATGTGGAAAAGTTGGAAAGAGTCCAGCGGAGGGCAACAAAAATGATTAGTGGGCTGGAGCACATGACTTATGAGGAGAGGCTGAGGGAACTGGGATTGTTTAGTCTGCAGAAGAGAAGAATGAGGGGGGATTTGATAGCTGCTTTCAACTACCTGAAAGGGGGTGCCAAAGAGGATGGATCTAGACTGTTCTCAGTGGTAGCAGATGACAGAACAAGGAGTAATGGTCTCAAGTTGCAGTGGGGAAGGTTTAGGTTGGATATTAGGAAAAACTTTTTCACTAGGAGGCTGCTGAAGCACTGGAATGGGTTACCTAGGGAGGTGGTGGAATCTCCTTCCTTAAAGGTTTTTAAGGTCAGGCTTGACAAAGCCCTGGCTGGGATGATTTAGTTGGGAATTGGTCCTGCTTTGAGCAGGGGGTTGGAATAGATGACCTCCTGAGGTCCCTTCCAACTGATTCAGGAGTCCTTAGTCTCCTTTCTAGGAGCTGACCCATGCACCATCGGCGCTGTTGCGCTGCACACGGTGGCGGCGCTCGGCATGGGCTTCACCAACCCAGGGTTGGATTGCAGGTGGAGGGCTGCCTCCATGAGGATAAGTCTGAGTCTCTGCTTGCGATCCTTAAGGGTCCTCAGCCCAAACCCTTCACAAATGAGGCACTTGTCCTTTTCATGACTCTCGCCAAGGCATTTCAAACAAAAAGTGTGTGGGTCACTTTTCTGCATCAATCTTCCGCAGACTTCACCACATGGTTTGAACCCCAGCGACCAAGGCATGCCCCGGTGGCGGAGGAGAAATGTAGGAGTAGCATTAGTTGGCTATTAACTTAAGACAAAAACTATTAACTATATACAAAATACAATGGGACACTGTTAAAGGTGCTTACAGAAGCAAGAGCGAGGGAAGTTCCAGCTAGTGGTAAGAAGGAAATGAGGGGGTGGCGGGTCAGCAGGGCCCTATATTGGGCGCCATGAGGGCACGACTCCAGGAGGCGCCCCGACCAACCCTACAGATGCTAGTAGGGGAAAAATCTTCTGGCTGTTGTGCACGCGGCGCGCACACACCTGATTGGAACTGACATGAACAAGCACTCAAAGAAGAATATCAATATTCCATGCCTTCATTTTACTCAGTGCTTACACATCTACGCTCTTTAAAGCTAATAAAAATCACATCACCATCACTCTAGAATACTGCAACTATTCAAAGAAATGCTAATGCTGGATGGAGGCAAATATTACCTGGCATTTTCCACTGCCGTAGAAGAGGATACTAGTTTTTCCTCCAAAACCATGACCTTCTTTCTTAGCTTGGTCTCTCGGTCCTCTGCAGCTAAAGCTTCCTGTGTATAGGAGTCCTCCATTTCTAAGAGGTGATTGCGCAACCTCTCCAGTTCCTGGTTTAGACGCTGCTCCTTATCACGTAAATGCTGCACCTGGGTAAATATATTGTACGTTCGATGACACATACTTCTTTGTGCATACTATAAGCAAATCAAATTATTTCCTTTGATTTATATTTAGGGCTGTCAAATTATTAAAAAAAATAATCGTAATTAATGGTGAGATTAAAAAAATAGTCATGATTAATCGCAGTTTTGATCACACTGTTAAACAAAGAATAACAATTTAAATTTTTTATAAATGTTTGGATATTTTTCTATATTTTCAAATATATTGATTTCAATTACAATATAGAATACAAAGTGTACAGTGCTCACTTTATATTCTTTTTTATTACAAATATTTGCACTGTAAAAAACAAAAGAAATAGAATTCAATTCACCTGAAGTGCAATCTCTATCGTGAAAGTGCAATGTACAAATGTAGAATTTTTTTTTAACATAACTGCACTCAAAAACAAAACAATGTAAAACTTTAGAGCCCACAAGTCCCCTTAGCCAATAGCTACGACAAACAAGTTTATTTACATTTAAATAGTGCTGCCTGCATCTTATTTATAATGTCACCTGAAAGTGAAAATAGGCAGGTTCTGCTTCATAATGAGCCAAAGCAGTGCAGACCAATGCACCTTCATTTTCATCATCGGAGTCAGATGCCACCAACAGAAGGTTGATTTTCATTTTTGGAGATTCAGGTACTGTAGTTTCCTCATTGGAGCGTTACTCTTTTAAGACTTCTGACAGTATGTTCCCCACCTCCTCCCTTTCAGATTTGGAAGGCACTTCAGATTCTTAAACCTTGGGTCGAGTGCTATAGCTATCTTTAGAAATCTCATATTGGTACCTTCTTTGCGTTTTGTCAAATCTGCAGTGAAAGTGTTCTTAAATCGAACAACCTATGCTGGGTTGTCATCCAAAACTGCCAGAACGTGAAATATATGGCAGAATGCGATACCATGGAGCAGGAGACATAAAATTCTCCCCCAAGGAGTTCAGTCATAAATGTAACTAACGCATTATTTTTTTAATAAGCTCCATCAGCATGGAAGCATGGCCTCTCGGATGGTGGTTGAAGCACAAAGCGGCACACGAATGTTTAGCATATCTGGCGCATAAATACCTTGCAAGTCGGCTAAAACAGTGCCATGCAAATGCGTTCTCATTTTCAGGTGACACTGTAAATAAGAAGCGGTCAGAATTATCTCCCATAAATGTAAACAAACTTGTTTGTCTTAGCAATTAGCTGAACAAGAAGTAGGACTGAGTGGATTTATAGGCTCTAAAGTTTTACATTGTTTTGTTTTTGAGTGCAGTTATGTAAAAAAAAATTCTACATTTGTATATTGCACTTTCGTGATAAAGAGATTGTCCTACAGTATTTGAATGAGGTAAACTGAAAAATACTATCTTTTGGGGTTTTTTTTACAGTGCAAATATTTGTAATAAAAATAATATAAAGTGAGCACTGTACACTTTGTATTCTGTGTTGTAATTGAAATCAATATATTTGAAAATGCTGAAATACTTCTAAAATATTTATAATAAATTTAAATTGGTATTCTATTATTCTTTAACAGTATGATTAAAACTGCTATTAATCACAACTATTTTTTAATCTAATTAATTTGTTTTGTGTTAATCATTTGAGTTAACTGCAATTAATGGACAGCCCTAATTATATTGCATAGATATACATTGTAGATGCCTTTTTTGGTACTTATCTAAGATAATTCTTAAGGCAAGGTAAATTCTCTGATTTTTCTTATTCACTCACCCTTTTTGTGCTTTAGTCTTGTCTAATGTCATACCTCATTCTGTAGGGCACTGCTCTCCATTTGTTTCTGTTTGAGTGCTAACATGACTTGGTCTCTTTCTTGCTGAAAAGAAACAGCCTTTTCTTGCATTGACTTAACTTCATTTAACAGATGATTCAACTCCCCCATCTTGCCCTTTGGAAGGAGGACATACAATTAAAGAAAGGTTGGAAATGTATAAAAACTTTGAGGAATAGATGCTTAAAACACTAAACGAGTCTATTATAACTATTTATTAGGCATTTCTGCACAAACATGCAAGACACTGTATAAAAAGAGGCCCAGTTTCTGTCCCAAAGAACTTGAACTCCAAAAAAGGATGAAATAGACAGACATGGATAGAAAAAGAGAGTGCTTACTGGACAGAAGATCCTTTGAAGAAACAGTTGTCTATTTTGTAATGATTTTATTGGCATATTGTCTGATAGATTAAAAACTGTTTCTAAAGTCATACACAAATATAATGTATTCACTAGAAGTGGGCTGTAATCCACGAAAGCTTATGCTCTAATAAATTTGTTAGTCTCTAAGGTGCCACAAGTACTCCTGTTCTTTTTGCAGTAAAATAGGTAGCTAGCACCCTTCCATTTCAGACATGTATACCTCAAAATTGCAATTCCCCTAAACACAATTTCTGAAGCTATACTTTCTGTTGAGATAGCTATTTCTAAGTAACTTGATTTGAATCTTCTTTGGGCATGTGGTTTATGTTATTATTTATGTTAGTTGTTTATGATAGCTATATAAAAATGAATACATTCCAAAAGGTATAAAGTCAAGATGAGTAGAAATGAAATAATAAACAAACTAACAGTGGCTACTAATGTTTTTAGGCTTACTATGAACTATCAGTAATAAAAATAAAATGATTTAGTAAAAAATGGCATCTTCCATCTACAGAGATCTGCTCTCTGCATGTATTCAAAATCATATCAGTTGACTTTAACAAAAACACTAGAAACTTCTTTTTATTTAGTTACTACTCTTATTAGCTCTGCACAGCCAATATAGCTGAGAGAACGCTATACTATCTCATTTGCAAATCAAATGAGTTGTTTACTAAGTTCCAGTCAGTTAAAAGCAACAGAGGGTCCTGTGGCACCTTTGAGACTAACAGAAGTATTGGGAGCATAAGCTTTCGTGGGTAAGAACCTCACTTCTTCAGATGCAAGAAGTGAGGTTCTTACCCACGAAAGCTCATGCTCCCAATACTTCTGTTAGTCTCAAAGGTGCCACAGGACCCTCTGTTGCTTTTTACAGATTCAGACTAACACGGCTACCCCTCTGATACTTCCAGTCAGTTGTATTTGTGAAACCCCACTGAAAGCATTTGGGCTGCACTGGGTGACACCAAGAGACCTAATTTAGTCTGCAGGACTTTTATTACTGAGGATTATGCAAGAGATGGGAGAGAAACAAGTTTGACTCTCAAGAGCCCAGGCTGAGTTTGCAGGGCCAGCCATTAAAAAAAACCATCTTTTTATTTGTAACTGTATTTGATACAAGATCAAGAGTAAACATGAAACCCCACAATGACATTTTATAGTTTTTACATAACCAAACTATATTTTAAATCACTGAAGTGCCTTATCACTGCAATTTCATAGTCTTTAGTTAGACTAGTACAGAGTAAGAAACTTGGACTGGCAGAGTACTTCACATGTGTCTGAAGATATCACACACACAATTCTAAGGCCTGGTCTACACTAGGAGGTTATGTCGAATTTAGCAGCGTTAACTCGAATTAACCCTGCACCCGTCCACACAACGAAGCTATTTATTTCAACATAGAGGTCTCTTTAAATCGATTTCTGTACTCCTCCCCGACGAGGGGAGTAGCGCTAAATTCTACATGGCCATGTCAAATTAGGGTAGGTGTGGATGGAATTCGACGCGGATAGCTCCGGGAGCAATCCCACAGTGCACCACTCTGTTGACGCTCTGGACAGCAGTCCGAGCTTGGATGCTCTGACCAGCCACCAGCCACACAGGAAAAGCCCCGGGAAAATTTGAATTCCTTTTCCTGTCTGGCCAGTTTGAGTCTCATTTCCTGTTTGGACATTGTGGCGAGCTCAGCAGCACTGGCAACGATGCAGAGCTCTCCAGCAGAGGTGACCATGCAATCGCAGAATAGAAAGAGGGCCCCAGCATGGACTGATCGGGAAGTCTTGGATCTGATCGTTGTGTGGGGCAATGAGTCCGTGCTTTCGGAGCTGCGATCGAAAAAACGGAATGCGAAGATCTACGAGAAGATCTCAAAAGCTATGATGGAGAGAGGATACAGCCGGGATGCAACGCAGTGCCGCGTGAAAATCAAGGAGCTGAGACAAGCGTACCAGAAGACCAAAGAGTCAAACAGACGCTCTGGATCCCAGCCCCAGACATGCCGTTTCTACGAGGCACTGCATTCCATTCTAGGTGCGGCCGCCACCACTACCCCACCACTGTCCGTGGACTCTGACGACGGGGTATTGTCGACGGCCGCTTCCTCGGAGCTGTTCGCGGACAGGGAAGATGAGGAAGGAGATGAGGAGGACGAGGCAGTCGACAGCGCTTTCAACGCTGATTTACCTGACAGCCAGGATCTCTTCATCACCCTCAAAGAGATCCCCTACCAACCCTCCCAAGGCGGTAACCCCGACCGTGAATCAGGGGAAGGATCAGTAGGTAAGTGTTCAAAATAAATGTTTACAACAGAATAGGAATGGTATCTTAACAATGGGTTTTTCATGACGTTCTTTTTCAGAGAAATGGTGCTCTAGATTCCACTTGGTAGATACAAAATGCTCTAAGTGATGCCAAATATATCATCATCATTAAACTATGTCAGTTCACTTTGCAGTGGTTTATTTAAACATTAATAGTAATACTTATAACCTTTGAAGACAAATATAGGTTTCTAAGAGATCCTGAACTAATCTTGCAATAGATCACTCAAAACTTTGAAATTCATTCACTTCTGCAAGGTTTCATATAGTAGATGAGAAGCTGCTTTTAGGCAAACACCTCTAGACTATATTTGTGAGAATTCAGTCACATGTATGATTTAAAGTTTGTATTTTCTCCCTTAAAATATTTATAACCAATAGAACAAATACAAATTCCTCACCTACCTGTTCTTTTTCTTTCAATAATTTTTCAAAGGCAAGAGCTTTTTCTTTTATTGAGTGAGATTCAAATTCTCTCTCTTTCAGCATCATTGAAAATTGCATGTTAGTCTCTTGTAATGCCCGGAATTCGGTTTCTTTCTCCCTGCATTTTGCTACTATTTTTTCATTTTCTTCTTTCAGCTTACAGATGTCCATTTCTAAAATTAGGTTTCTTTCTTTAAGATTAGTGACGGCTTGTTTTAAAAGCTCATTTTCATTTTCTTTGTTACTAAGATTTTCACTTACAGAAAGTAACTGATCACTTTTAGACTTAATCAAGAGGTCTTTTTCCCTAAGTGACTTCTGGAAAACATCACATTTTCCCTTTATCTGCTTCATCTCCGGATCAGTGTCCTTTTGTCCCTTTCTTTCTAACTCTGATGTTGCAGCCATGGAATCAGACAGTCTTTGATTATTTTCCTTAAGAATTCTGATAGTCGCATCTTTTTCTTGTAAAATTTTTTTAAGCTGCTCCAATTCCTGTTGAAGGAGTTTGGACGCATCACTGACTATTTCAGGAGGAGTACTGCTTGGAATATCTGATGCTTGTGAAACAGAAGAAGCCATCAGCAGAGGCGGTGTTACCATATCAAGTTTTCCCAGAAGAAGATCCTTGGTATTATGAAGCTGTCCTATATGATGCTGAACTTGTGCTAACTCCTGACTAAAACTTTTCATTTTTTTCTCATTCTGCTCATAACTCTGGATCAAGCCATTATAATCCATCTGTAATTTAGAACTGCTATCACTGTCAACTGAAATTTGTGCCTGAAGCTTGTGTAGCTCCTCTTGGAGATGAGCTGACTCATGCTGCATGTTCTGGACTGTAGTCATTACTTGTTGCTTCCACTCTTCCATCTTCTTTACTTGTTGCTTTAATTTGTCACGCTCTTGTAAAAGCTCCTCAAACTGATTATTGTTAACACCTCCTGACCCACTGTCAGTACCTATGTTGGATGTCTGCAGGACAGTCAATAAGGTTTGGCATTTTTGACTCAAGGCATCTATTTCAATATCTTTCTCTCGAATGATACGGGACAAATTCTGAATAGTCTCTCTAAACATATCTTGGCTGCTATTTTCAAACCTATTAGATAATTTTTGGTTCTCTTCTTGTAACTTCATCAGAGCAGTTTCCTTAGCTGCTACCATATCCATGATTTTATGATACTCTGTTTTTAACTGACTGTTTTCTCTAGTTTTTTCACTCAAAACTGCCAGCACCTGTTCTCTTTCCATGGCATAGGCTTGCAGTTGCTGTTGAAGGTACAGAACATCCTGTCTATATGATGAAGAGGAAATACTTGCATGGAGAGCTTGTATCTCAAAGTCTTTCTCTTGGATGATCTGAGTGAGTTTACCAACTTGATCTTTAGACAAGTGATCAATTTGTTGAGTTAAGACGACATTCTTTTCATTCAGAAGCTTAATCTCCTTTTCTCTCTCTTTGATACCTTTTACTAGTCTTTCAATTTCAGACTTAGACAAGTCATGTTTTTCATTACCATTTTCTCCATTAAGTGTCTGGGCTTTGGTTTCTTGAAAGAGATCAGAGGAGTCTGTCTGAAAGACGTGCCTCTCATTGTGCAACTGAGTTTTAATTTGTTCAATTGTTTTCTGCAAACTTTTAATTTCCTCATCTTTCTCCAAGAAAAGCTTTTCATGTGTGATATTCATTTGCTCATACTGAAATTTGGACTCATCTATTTCCCTTTTATGCTCCTGCAAAGACTGCTGAAGTTGCACAGTATTTTGACTCTGATCTTCAATTGTTTTTTTGTGAAGTTTTATTTCCTCTTCAAGATTATTCTTTATTACATGTAACTGTGTTATCTCAGCTTCAAGTTCAGTAATAATATCAAGTGTTTTAGGCTCAGCTACAGGTGGAGATCTGCTTTGCTGGTCCTTTAGTCTTTCAATCTCTTCTTTCAGATGATTGTTTTCTTCTTTCATGGCTGCAAGACTTATGTCCTTTTCTTCTAAATTTTGTCTTAAAATCTCGTGCTTTTTGGAATCCTTAACATATTCCTCAAGTTCCTGTTGCAACTCTAGAGCTCTATTTTTAAATTTTTCAACAAACACCTCTTTCTCTTTTATGAGTTCTGTCAACTGCTTTTGTCCTCCTAAGCTAGTTGTCAACATCTCTTTAGTTTCTTCATGGTCGGCTTCCATCTGCTCAATGTTTCTTTTGAGTTCTGCTATCTCAAAGTCCCTCTCTTGATTGCATTTCACTAGACGCTCATGTTCAAGCTGTAATGCATTGGTGTTCATGTTACGTGCATTTGACAGGTCCTCAATGGTTTGTTCATATTTTTGTGCTTGTTCCAACAGCCGCTTTTCGGTCTGGCTTAATTCAGTTTCCAACTGTCCTTTTTCCATTTTCAAAGCCTCCAACATAGTATCTTTTTCCAGGGAAACCTTATTTTTCTCAGCAAAGGCTTCGTGCAACTGCTGTTTTAGTTCTTCACAGACTGCCAGAAGCTTTCCATTTTCCATTTTAAGATCAGAAACTGATTTCTCCAAATTTTGATTTAGTTGTTTATTTTCTGAAATGTCTTTATTTAGTTTTGCAATTTCTGCTTCTCTTTCTTTAAGTGAAAGATCTTGAGAGTTACTGTTAGGTTCTTGATTAATTATCTTTGTTAACTCATTCTGGGAAACAGAAAGTTCCTCCTCTTTTTGTTTCAGATTTTGCTTCAATTCTGCAATTTCCTTTTTATTATTCAAGTTACAATCTTGGGATTTCTTTAGTTGTTCTTGTAAATCCTTAATGTTATGCTGAAGCTGCTGATTACTCATATGCAAATCATTAAGTGCAAATGTACAGTGGTTCATTTTTGATTTCTGGGTTTCTAGTTCCTTACTCATTTCCATCTTCTCAGCTTCTACTTCAGACACTTTCCTTCTTTCAAAAGCTATGTCAAGTTTCAGCTGGTTGATGGTACTATCAGCTTCTGAATGCTGTTTTGATAGCTGCTCTTTCAGGGTAAACATATGCTAAAATAAACAGAAACAAGCATTCATCAGGATAAAAACAGAGCCAGTAAAAACAGAGCTTTCATTCATGTAATCATCTGGATAACAAAAGAATGTAAAGGATTTTTTAAAAGGAGTTGACTAAGTAGTTATTTTCAAATTATTAAAAATATATTCCATCAAACCTACAGAATCACTCTCTAAAAGAATAAATCAAATGTGAAAGTCAAAAATTTCCAGGATTTATCAGGATAATTAAATTGGCATACAGTAAACACACATTTAGCTGTGTACTTCCAAATATTTTGAGCTATTATTTAGAGCTAGTGAGGTGTTAAATCAAGTCACAAATAAGTAAATGTGATTAATGTTCATTCACATTAATACATAAATATGAATTAACATACAGTCTGTACCACCTGCAAGCAGTGTTTAAATTTGACTTCCACAAAAAACTTGATAAATTGGAATAGCATGCCTGCCTAATATAGACCATATCAGAATATTTGGGACTCAAACAGAGGTTAAACATGTTAGAAATTATAGGAATATTTCTTCCATTCCATTCTTTATTAAAAAGCCTATAGAAAATATGGAACATTTTGAGACTATTTTAAACACATGGTCAAAACACAATGATATTAGCACACAACAGCAAAGACAAATTTATTGAATATTCACTTTTCAATAGACAACTCTGTTTCAGTACATTTTTATGTTAAAAACACCCAATAATTAACAAAACGTACTGTCCTTTTATGGACTTGTTGAGCACCCCTAAGAGAAGTCAGTGCTTCCCAAGAGCGGACAGCCTAAGATTTTCAGATATACCGTAATAATTCTATCAAACCACTGGCGTTCAAGTGATGTACTGGAAGAAAATAGCACATTACATTTAAAAGAGAACCTATTTTGGTCTACAAGATAGCTTAAGCCACGAAGCCTTAACATCAAAGAAATCCCAGATGAATATAAGATTTGGTTAAGACAAAGGAAAACTTTTTTCAACTCTGTCAAATGAACATTTGGAACTTTAAAATTCTTAACACAGCAGTAACAAAATATAATTGAAAATTTGACAGACAGCTCATTTATTATAGGCAGCACAGACTGTGATGCTTACAGTTAAGTTGCCCGACACTTTCCATTAATTATAAGACTTTGTTTTCAGGTAATTTTGCCAAACAAACCATTTGGCCTGAAATTTCCCATGCCAGGTGCCCAAGGCTGATGTTCTGGGGACAGTTTCAATTAAAATGCTTCAGCCATTTTTTAGAATGAGATTAGTGAAAAACACATCTTTTTGCCCACATTAAAAAACTCTTTACAATAGTTTCAGTGAGCATCTCTAGCACCTCCATACTTTGGAGCAGGGACTTGAAATTTTGTAATGGGGGAATGGGATGGGGGGAGGAGGAAGAGTCTCTCCCACTAACGCTAGTGATGTGCTTTTGCTGTCCCTGAGAAAATTCATCCAAATTTGGCAAAGTTCTAATCCTTTGGGGGGAAAAAGTGTTTGCACATGCTCAGTAGAGACACACTACAGTTTTGCAGCTAAATTCTCTGAAGATTCCATTTGCACTGAGCATGCTCCACTTCTCACAGCTCTTATGTGCTGACTAGACTGCGCATGAGCCATTCCCACAGTGAGATGGAGCATGCACCATCCTGTGGCTTCAGGGACTGAACAAGACTTTCACTGCAATTGCTCCTCCTGGCTGCCAGGAGCTGCTGTAGTGACAAGGACAGGAACTGAGAGCAACTCTCAATGCTCTCTCTACTGGCATGCAGGCAAAATAGAGGAGACAGAAGCTACCTGACTCAAATGAAGAATAAGGGTGAGGGTAAGGTAAGGATAGGAGCGGAAAGACAGGGGCAGAAGGGTCTATAACCACTGGGACACACTCCCCTACGGGACTGAGAACTGAAACCATTATTCTATAGTCTCAATATTCTTTTGCAGTTTAGCAAACAGCTGTGAAATCCACCTGACAGTGTCTCTTCACTCCTCATCTAATGGCAGGTCTACATGGAAGGTGACAGCCTTCCATTGCTACCAGTTACTCTGTTAGCTCATGTGGGAGAGGTCTATGTTATGAATCTAAAGATCCATGGCAGAGGTCTATGCTATGGATCTAAAGATCCCAATCCTACAAATGACCCACATGGGGGCCAACATGGTTCCATATAACTGAAAAAACATTTTCTTCAAGCTTTCTAAAAACATAAGAAATTACATTAAAAAATATATCTAGAATTTAAATTTAAATTAATTTAAAAATTAAGAACACTGAGGTTGCAAAGTAAAAAGCCTACAAAATGCTTGAATAAGGTTGCCCATTCAATCTTAATTCAATCTCCTTGTGCAGATGTATTATTGGTCGAGCTTGACGGCATTTCTTTGTTTGGGTGTAATGCAATAACTTTTGACCATGACATCCAATCAATTCCAAAAGTTAAGGGAATATTCTAAGCATTAATGGACAGAACACTATGCAATTGGGTGAAAAATATGAAAACCTTAAGGGGGAAATGGGGAACACATTAAGTCCCTGGCATCTGATTAGCAGAGCTAACACGTCCAACCACCCTTGTAATTGTCTATAAATTGAAGAACTGATTTATCGCATTCATTAACATATTCCAGCAGAACAAACCACCTCATTTGAGTTCTGCCAATCCTCCCAATGCTGCTGACACATTGAAAGGGAAAGAAAGGGAGAGGAAAAAAAAAAAAAAGGAGAGTAAGAACGGTGGTAGTGGGGAATGGAGGTGCACACAGAGGGAGAAGGAGAATGAGGGATCATGGTATTGGGGCATGAAGGAATAGGGGCAGGCACAATCTCTGGCAGGAGAAAAAGGGGGACCTGGAAATGGAGATACACAGAACCCTTGGCAGGGGGAGGAGGGAGAAATGGGGGGCACATAGATCCCTGACCGAGGGGGTAAAGTGAAGACCCTCATTTGGGGCCACACATAGCCCTTGGCATGAGGGGAAATGGAGAGGTCACAAAGAAACCCTAATGAGGGGGGGAATGGAGAACCTTGATACAGTTTGGAAGGAAGGTACGGGGGTGCATATAGCCTCTTGCATGGGAGGAAAATTGAGGGACCCTGGTATGGGGGAAGAGGTAAAAAGACAGCACACCGAGCCCCTGAAATGGGGAATCACACACACTTCGTGGAGGTGAGAATGGGGGGCAGAAAGCAAAGATTCTGTGGTATGGGGCTGTGTGTGTGCAGTGAGTCACTGAAGTAAAAGAGGGATAGAAGGGTGGCACACAAGAGGCTTGTTGGAGTGAATGCCAGGAGTCGCTGGTGTATGCAATGATAACAGATAGGAGGAAGAATTTAATCAGAAAAATGTGAATGATAATTGGGAATCCTTTAAGAACACCTTACTAGATGCCCCAAAAAGCACAATCTCACAATCAAGGAAGAAGGCTGGGCTGGTTAAATAACCAACTGGTTTAGAGGGAAGGAGAGTGAAGGCAGCTGTAAAAAATATGTGACAAATGGAAGAAAGGGAAAGTTGATACTAGTGAATATAAATCAGAAGTTAGGAATTGTAGAAAATTGATAAGGCCAGGGACAAAAGGAGAAATCTATGGCTGGGAGAATTAAGGATAATAAGATGGAGTTTTTAAAATATATTAGGAACAAAAAGGATCCTGACAATGGTATTGGCCCATTACTAGATGGAAATGGTAGAATTAACAACAATAATGCAGAAAAGGCAGAAGTGTTCAATAAATATTACTGTTTTGTATTTGGGGAAAAAAAACAGATGATATAGTCTCATCATATGGTGATAACACACTTTCCACTCCACTCACATCTCTGGAGGACGTTAAACCGTAGCTACTAAAGTTAGACATTTTAAAATAAGCAGGTCCAGCCACCTTGTACTCAAGAGATGTAAAAGAACTAGCTGCTGAGCTAGCTGGACGATTAATGTTGATTTTCAATTAGTCTTGGAGTACTGGGGAAGTTCCAGATGACTGGAAGAAAGCTAATTTGCCAATTTTTAAAAAGGGTAAATGAGATAACCCAGTTAATTATAGGTCTGTCAGCCTGACATCGATTCTGGGAAGATAATGGAATGGCTCATTTGGGATGCAATTAATAAAGAACTAAAGAAGGGTAATGTAATTAAGGAAAATCAAGATGGGTTTATAGAAAACAGATCCTGTCAAACAAACCTGATATCTGTTGTTGATGAAATTGTTATGGGGTGGTCCCCTGAGAGTCCTTTCAGGTCTTAAGTAAAGCCCAAACCACTTCATGTCTCCTTTACCACCACGTTTTATTTTGTTGTGCCAGAAGGCCTCTACTGGTAGTGCTATTTATTTATATTTACAAGCCCTAGCCAGCTCCCCCACTTGCTTCTGGAGAAGGGAATAGAATTGGCAGCAGTCAACCCTGCCCATCTCTGCTTTCCTTCTGGTTCTCAGCTCCCCCTTCCACGGTTTCCTTCCTCTCAAATTATAGGCTCCCAGATCCTGCGGTTGCTTCCCCCACTAATTAGCCCTTCAGCTATAGATCTACTCAGCTGATTGACCCTTCTCAATTAATCTATATTGGTGGGGATTTGAGAGACAGGATGCTGAGTCAGCTCCTGAATCAGCACACCCTGTTAGAGATTACAAATGTGTTTGATAAACATAATAGTGCTGATGTAATGTACTTAGACTTCTGTCAGGCATTTGATTTGGCACCACACAACATTCTGATTAAAAAACTAGAATGATATAAAATCAACATGGCACCCATTAAATGATTTAAAAACTACTAACTGATGGGGCTCAAAATGTAACTGCAAACAGGGAATTATCATCAAAGAGGTCTGTTCCCAGTGAGGTCCCTCTGGGATTGTTATCTTCGCCCTATGCTATTTAACATGTTTATCAAATGACCTGGAAGAAAACATAAAATCATCACTGATAAAGTTTGCAGATGACACAAAAATTGGAGAAATGGTAAATAATGAAGATGACAGGTCTCTGATTCAGAAAGATTTGGATCACTTGGTAAACTGGGTGCAAGCAAACAATGTGTGTTTTAATAACTTAAATGTAACTGTATACACCTAGGAATAAAGAATGTAGGCCATATTTACAGAATGGGGGACTCTATCCTGGGAAGTAGTGATCCTAACAAAGATTTGGAGGTTGTGGTGGATACTCAACTAAACATGAGCTCCAAGTGAGATGGTGTGGTCAAAAGAGCTAATGCGAACCTGGGATGCATAAACAGGGGAATCTCGAGTAGTTAGTAGAAAAGTCATTTTATTAGTATATTTGGCTCTAGCACAACCGCTGCTGGAATACTGTGCCCAGCACTGTGCCTCATTTCAAGAAGGATGTGGATAAGCTGGAGAGGGTTCAGAGAAGAGCCAAGAGAATGAGTAAAGGATTAGAAAACATGCCTTATTGTGAGCTGAATCTATTTGGCTTAACAAAGAAAAGGTTAAGGGGTGACTTGATTACAGTCTATAAGTATGTACATGGGGAACAAATATTAAATAATGGGCTCTTCAATCTAGCAGAGAAAGGTATACCACGATCCAAGGGCTGGAAGTTGAAGATAGACAAATTCAGACTGGAAATAAGGCATAAATTGAGCATTTCTCAAATCGGGGGTCCTGACTCAAAAGAGAGTTGCAGAGGAGGTCACAAGGTTATTTTAGGGGGATCACAGTATTGCCACCCTACTTCTTCGCTGCCTTCAGAGCTGGGCAGCCGGAGATTGGCGGCTGTTGGCTGGGCACCCAGCTCTGAAGGCAGCACTATGGCAGCAGCCACGCAGAAGTAAGCGTGATAATACCATGCCACCCTCACTTCTCCACTGCTGAATCCAAAGCTGGGGCCAGAAAGTGGTGGCTGCTGACTGAGGGCCCTGCTCTGAAGGCAGCAGTGCAGAAGTAAAGGTGGCAATACTATACCATGCCATCCTCACCTCTGTGCTGCCGTCAGCAGCAGCGCAGAAGTAAGGGTTGCAGTACCGCAACCCCCCCTACAATAACCTTGTGACCTCCCCCCACCACTTCTTTTTGGGTCAGGACCCCTACAATTACAACACTATGAAATTTAAGATTTAAATAGCTGATTTTTACAATTTTTAAAATCCTATGACAATGAAATTGACCAAAATGGACCTTGAATTTGGTAAGGCCCTAATTGTTGTGGTATTGATCATTTTCTTTCTGTAAAGTCAAGTAGTTAATGTGAAACAAATGTATTTCAAATATATTTTTAAAACCTGAATATCAGTTAAAATACTGACAAATATAAAACTATTAATATTTAATTAAAAATAATCTGTGACCACTAAGTTTCACACACTTTGGTCAAAATCTGATGATTTTTTTAAAAAAAGTTTAAGATGTTATGCTACTATAAACTAATAAAATTTAAAACTGATAAAAGGAAATGCTTTTTACATAACACACTGTTAACATATGAACTCATTGTCACAAGTTATTACGAAGGTCAAGATTTTATTAGGATTAAAAAAACCTAAACATATCCTTGGTACTGCAACATTCCTCAAAAGGGAAATAAACCTTCATGCTAGAGGGCTCATGATAACCACTACCTGACAGAAATTAGTAAGAAATTTCCATTGTGGGTAGTGGGTATGTTATTCTATAATTGTCCATTACAGGAATTTTTTTGCATTTCCTTGAAGTTTCTGGTATCAGCCACTGTCAGGATGGATGCTGGACTAAATAAACCACTGGTCTTATCCAGTATGGCAAGAATAGACTATTGGGAACCTAATAGGCCCTGATATCTGTGAGCAAAGATTAACATCACTCACTGAATGTCTAAAAAGTAAAGATGGCCATTAATTCTCGGCAATATTTGTTACCTGCATAGTTTCTTGATTCTGCTTGTCCAATTCTTCTAATTCTGCTGTTAGTGTTTCTCTTTCTGTAATACTTTCTTTGAGTTCGTTCTCCTTCCTTTCCAACTCTTGCCTTAATTGATTTAATTCCAAATTCGTGTCTTCAATAGACGCAGATGTAATATCCTCATTTTTATGTTGTAAACTTGCCAGTTTCTTCTGAAGTTCTTCCTTTATTGGACATAAATTGGATTTTATACCATTATTCAAGTTTTTAAACACTGGTTTGAAAACAGGCTTTATATTTTGTTAACCAGAGCATTTTAAGTTTGAACAAAAAAGCAAGCCTTTTGGACACTAGAAACACAAGTTTACTTGAGTTTTATCCCAACTAAGCATTATTCAGTGTGAGGAAGGTGTCTCATTAACATTAATAAATATACATATGTAAAAATATTTTCATCACAAAAATCCCAGTGCAACTTATAACTGCGCACAAAGAAGAATCACATCATCCACAAGTGAAATCTGTCCTCAGCTGGTGTAAATTGTCATAGCTGCATAATGGATGTGGCTCTTGGAGCACAGCATGATGCAAAATGGAAGAGGGAAGGGAGGGTTTTGACCAAGGGTATCCAAGTAAACCTCTGATGAAAAATGCAATGGGACTTTTAGTGTCCATGCAGAGTAGAGGGGACCTTAGTTTGAAAGTCCTTCCAAACACATAGTAAACTACATGGAACTCTGATTACCATAGAATAATGAGTCAACCCTGCCAAAAGTTAGAGGTTACTCACCATGTGCAGTAACATATTCATTGAGATGTTTGTTCCTATGGATGCTCCACTGTAGGCGGTGTAGCAGCACCCCTTGTATCTGGGCCACACAGACGCTTCTCCCTGTCTGATGCCATGGGGGGGGGGCATCTATATATATTGCTGTGCAATCCAACCATCCTCAGTTCCTTCTCTACTGCAGAGTTTATCTTTGAGTTCTGAAGCAGAGGGGGGGAGGAGGGCAGGTAGTGGAGCACCCACAGGGGGACACATCTTGAAGAACCTCAGTTACTGCACCCGGTGAGTAACGGTCTCTTCTTCAAGTAGTGTCCCTCTGGGTGCTTCACTGTAGATGACTGTAGAGCAGTGCCCATAGATGTAAGGCTGGGGCTTTGGAGTGGTGTCCAATAAGGAGAAGAGGACAGTGTGTCCTAGTAGGGGATCTGATGCTGCAACATGGATAATGTATAGTGTTGGCCAAAAGTATCCATGGATGCCCAGGTGGCCCTTTGCAAACGTCCGTGATCAGCACGTTGTTGAGAAAGACAATCAATGTGGAGAGAGTGCGAGTGGAATGCGCTCAAGTTCCAGGTGGAGGCAGCTGATTGTGCAGTTGATAAGAAAGGCATATGCACTGAGAGATCCATTTGGAAAGACATTGTTTGGATGCAGCCACTCCCTTTGATCATTTGGCAGTTGAGAGGAATAAGCACGACAACTGTCTGAAAGATTTAGTTCTATCAAGGTAAAGGCTAATGCTCACCTAATGTCCAAGGTGTGTAGCATTGCTTCATGTTGGTTGGTATGCATTTCGGGAAGAAGCAGGGAAGGTGGATAAGTTGGTTCAAATGGAAGGAGAACAGCACCATGGCTAGGAATTTTGGATGTTTGCATGATGTGACCTTGCCGTTATGAAAAACTGTATACGGGGGGTATGCCATGAGAGCCTTATTTCTCCTTTGTCAGGCAGACGTGATAGCTACAAGAATTGCTGTTTTCATGGAAAGATGAATGTAAGAACATGTTGTCATGAGCTTAAATGGTGATCTGGTGAGACAGTTCAAAACGAGGTTGTGATGTCGTATGTGAGGGTAAAGGTTCTAAAGGCCTTTAAGGAATCTCTTCATGAGCGGGGTATGTGAATATCGAATAGCCATCTATCTTGGGGTGGGGAATGCTGTGATGGCAGCCAAGTGCATCCGAACAGAGCTTGTAGAGAAGCCCAATCTTTTAAAATCTAATATATACTCTACAATGAATGGTAATGGGGCATTTATCACAGTCATGATTGGCTGTGCACCAGGATCGGAATTTTTCCCATTTCTGGAGGCAAGTACAGTGAGTCGTCTCACTTATTTAAGAGAACCTCTTCTATTGCCTCTGAACAGGACATCTCCAAATCCCGAAACCATGAAGGTTTCATAGATTGAGTTGGAGGATTTGGCCCGCATCCTGCGAGAGGAGGTGTGGAATCAGTTGCAGGGTGATCGGAGCACATAATGTCATGCATAGGAGGTAAGGATACCAAATTTGTCATGGCCATGTTGGGAATATGAGGATGACTCAGGCTCGTTACACCTGTATTTTGTGAAGTACCTTGAACAAGAGGGGAAAAGGTGGAAAGGCATAGAGTAGTGGATCATCCCATGTAATAAGGAAGGTGTTTCCCAGAGACCAGTGGCCTAGAGCTGCTTGTGAGCAGAATCGAGGGAATTTGGCATTCTTGGTGTGGCAAAGAGATCTATGTGGTGAAATCCCCAGTGGCTGAATATGCGCTGAAGGACTCTTGTATCTAGTTTCCACTCATGGTCTTGTGAGAACTGTCTGCTCAGTGAGTCTACCATGGTGTTCTGCTGTCCAGGAAGATATGCAGCTGAAATGTTGATGTCCTGTTGGATACACCAGTTCCACAATTTCAGTGCTTTCGAGAATAGGGAGTGGGACCTTACTCTGCCTTGTCTTTTGATGTAGAACATGCAGGCAATATTATCTGTCATTACTTTTATGGTTTGATGTCTGATCAGTGGTAGGAAATGTTGGCAAGCATTGTTAACTGCTCGCAGATCTAGAAGGTTGATGTGCATGGAGAATTCTGCAGGAGACCACCTTCCCTGCACCGTGTGGGTCTGAAGGTGTGCTCCCCAATCAATTAGGGAGGTGTTGGTTGTTCGAATCAGGGACAGTGTTGGTTGGAGAAAAGGGACGCCCATACAGACATTTTGGTGTTATGTCCACCAGACATGAATAGGAGTTTGTGAAGACTTGTGTCTGAGGTACATACACTGTGCGTAGTCACACATGGAGACATGCAACCTGGCATGTTTTACCATGAATGTGGCCGCTGCCATATGGCCGAGCAGCTGGAGACACTTCCTGGCGGACAGCTGCGGACTGGTTCTCACAGTGGATACGAGGTTGACTATTATAGAAAATCTGTGAGCTGGAAGGAAGGCTGTGGCCTGTATTGCATCCAGGTGTGCCCCAATAAACTCCAGATGTTGCACAAGTGACAGTGTCGATTTTTGGATGTTTATTTGAAGGCCAAGGTTCAAGAAAAGCTCCATCATCTTTCATATGGCGTGAATTGTGTCAGGTTCAGATGGAGCTTTGAGGAGAAAGTTGTCTAAGTATGGTACTATGACGATGCCTTATTTGCACAGGTATGCTGCCACTACCACAAGGATTGTGAAGAATACTTGAGGGTGAGGGGCTGTGAAGAGTCCAAAAGTTAGTACCTTGTATTGGTAATGATTGGTCCCCAGGATGTATCTGAGGAATCATCTGTGAGCAGGGTGTATGGTGATGTGAAAATGTGTCTCTTGGAAGTTGAGGGCTGAAAACCAGTACCCATACTACAGTGCTGGGATAATGGTTGATAGTGTGACCAGATTGAAGTGTTGCAGTTAAATGAACTTGTTGAGGTTTCATAAGTCTAGGATCTGTCTCCAGACACTGGATTTCTTTTGGATCAGAAAATAGTGGAAATAAAAACCTTTCACTCTGTGTTGGGATGAGACCGATTCTATGGCCCCCAGTCTCAGAAAGTTATTTCCTTCTTCTCATAGAAGGTGTTTGTGAGAAGGGTATTTGAAGAGGGACAGGAAGGAGGGGAGGGACAGGAATGGAATGGAGTATGCTTTGTTGATTATTTCCAGGATCTATGTATCCAAAGTGATTTGTCAGCATGACGGATAAAAAGGGGCTAAACGGTCGTCAAACTGGTGGGTTGTTAAAGATGGTTGCAGCAACTTTAACGGGAGGCGGCTTTCTGTATTTTAGAATAGTTCATATAATTGTATTTGGTCATAAGAGCCTTGTAATTGGTGATACGACACTAGAGTGTCACCAAAGAATATGCTTTGAGACCAAACAAGTCTAGTTGCATCCAGTCCCTCTTGTTGGAGGTTGCCCTGGGGTGGTGATAGCATCCCTTCTCATGTACCGCATTGACGACCAGGGAGTTTGGAGTAGGATGGGAAAAAAGAAATTCCAAGTCCTTAGTGGGGACATAATATTTTTTGTCCTCCCATGTGGAGGCGTGTAGAATATCAAGCAGCTTGTGTTGTTGCTCTTCGGACTTCCTCCAACAAGATCTGGAGAGATTCAGCGATTCTGCAGAATAGTTTTTGAAAGTGTCTGAAATAGTCCGCCGATGTAGGAGGTGGTGGCATGATCACCTCATCAGGGGAAGAGAAGGAGAAGTGGAGTGGTGGTGTAACCTCTTCCTCTGTTTCTTCCTGCTGTTCCTCCATCGTTACTGGGTCGACATCAGATGGTCAAAAAACAGATGAAGATGACGATGTTTGTGTTTCTGGCTCTGCTCTATGGGTGGTTTGGGAAACAGTGCATATAGATAGCCCATGGGGCCCAGTAGGGCCAATGTGGAGAGATTGGCATTTGGGGTTGCATCCATGGGGGTCCATACCAGGCCCTCGGTTTGGTTCTGGATAACGCAGATGAGCACAGGATTATCTGTGTTCCAGATATGCGGGTGGAATGGAGTACTCTTCATCCTCTTCCTCTTTGTCATTGCTGGGAAAGGGTGGTGCAGTTCTCAGTGGTGAAGGGGAGCAGGGTTCCGATTCCGGGGAAAAAGGATGAACTATTGGGAGCTTGCAATGGAGGAGCGGAGCCTCTGGTGTATCACAGATGACCAGGTCCCTTGGATATCTGAACTGCTATGGCGCAGGCAGGAGCATCATCGGCACCAGTGGTTGTTTAGAAATGGACGGAACTATCAATGCCGAGGGTGGAGTGAATTCCCTCGAGCAGCCAGTAAATGGTGTAGATGGCTTACTTGATCCCGAGAGCTTGCTCAGTGCCGAGGATTTGGTCGATGCTGACACTGTTGTCAGTGCTGATGCACCCAAGGTTGTCTTGGATGAGGCACTCACCGTTTCGGAAGCTCTTGCGCTGTTTCTCTCAGTCCCGAGAGACAGTGTGTCCGCCTGTGGTCCTGCCCATTTAGGATCCTTGGACTTCTGTTTAGCTCCAGTATCAGAGTACTCAGGTGGTCATGGGAGCTAAGTCTCACCCCTGATGATGTTGAGGCTACTGACCTTGCAGGGGATGGCTTTATCTGAGGCGGTTCCTTGGAAGGTGAAGAAGTGGCCCATTTCTTCCCATCTGAGTGGGAAGGAGAGGATTTCCTCTTGGATGGCCATGGCGAGTGGGAAACGACTGCTGACCGAAATGAGGGTGAGAGCCAGGCCGGAGAGGTATCAAGGCTGGGATCCAAAGCTGGCTGTAGAGAACTCTCCATGAGGAGAATTTTGAGTCTGAATTCACAGTCTTTTGGGGCCTCGGTGGTCAAGTTGATGCAGTGGGTGCACTTCTGTGCGACGTGGCCCTCTCCGAGGCAGTGGATGCACTGTGAGTGCCCGTCACTCACGGGAAAGGCCTCCTAACAAGAGAAGCACCTCTTGAACCCAGGAGATCCTGGCATAGTCCCGAGGAGGAGAGATCCCATTTGGGAAGGGCAGAAAACAGGGAAGCGTAAGGTAATGGGGAGGGAAGAGTAACTATAAAAAAAATGTTTTTAGGGGGAGAAAATTAACAGAAATGGCTATTCACCTACTAATGTAAGGTTAGCATCTCTCTAAAGGTTAAGGAGGTAGAAGGGCTCTGCTCCGGATTCTATACCAAAGGCGATCGAGAAGGAACTGAGGACGGCTGGACCACACAGCTGTAAGTTACCCTCGGCGCAAGATGGAGAGGAGCGCATGTGGGACCCAATGGGCACTGCTACCAAAGATCTTCAATCCCAGGCACAGGGGATCACATCACATACAGTGGGGCACCGATAGGCACACTACTCGAAGAAGAACCTAAATTTCCAGGGAGACCAGGTATTTAAACTTGATGCTTCAAGCACTATGTCATTTCTCTATGTTAACAACTTTCTACCAAAGAAATTGAAATCTTTGGATCTATGGTGCAATATCAAAATGTTGTTGTCATTCGCAGGGTGGGATGCAGTGTTAAAATAATGGCAAACAGAATTTAGAGACCACAACGCAATGCCAGATATGAAGGGGAATCATATTTAACAAAACTGACCGAAGCTGCTGGAAAGCTATAGCTACAAAGCCAGTAATTCAGAGATTCTTTTTGTCCTTTTTCTTTTTTTTTAAATCAACATTTGAGGAAACATATCAATGCAATTCCGTAAAATGGTTAATTTACAACTCAAAATACATCAGCTTCTATGATGTAACATTTATCAAGTAAACAAAAAGTGAAAAGGCTGTCTCTTTCCCTTACAATATGTCAATGGGATGTACTTTTAAGCAGTAGTAACAAATACAATTCAGAATCAAATACCTATTTTAATATGGGAATTTAACTGAAATTTCTTTTAATTTTGAAATGGAATTAAATTATTTTCTTGAGATTTTTTGTAAAAAATTGAGAAATAAAAATATACTACAAGTTCAACAACTTCATACAAATACTTTAATAAACAAAGTCAAATTTTCTAAGTAGATTTAAGGCTGGTCTGAAAACTTTACACAGAATAGTAATGCACACACAATGTGCTTGTTAATACTCTTATACTGCAGTAAATGTATATACAAAACTAAAAGCAAAGATGGTCAATTAACTAACATACTTTTTCTTTTCCTAGTTTATGATTTTCTTCTTTTAAAACTTGCGTATCTGTTTTAACCCTTAGACCATCTTCTCCTGCACCAATAAAACTATCAGCCTACAAAAATAACAGTTGGTAATTCATCTGAGAATTTTGTTTCTTCTGAATCTGTATCAAAGTATCAAAACAATAGCATCTGCAAGAAGTCTATAACATTTTAGGTTTTTCTATAAAGGAGCACGTAAGAATGAAAAACAATTTTTAGAAAGTGACAATGCAAATACTGTAATACTGTAGAAAAGTTTACATGTGATTTCTAGGATGCCTTCACCACTTAATTAAAAATAAGTTACACACTGTATTACATTGAATAATAAACTGTTAGAGGGAGTGCAATAGTTCTAACTACTAGAGTGTGTGGAGTTTCTCATACCAGACTGGATATAGAAGAGATAGGGAAAGCATATTTAATCATGAAATTATTAGCCTAAAGTTACTTCCTTGATTACCACAAGACTATCTACATGAAAATAAAAAAGCTTTCAAGATGTTCAATACAAAACATACAATTTCAAAAGAGTGTTTTTCCTTATACTTGCACTGAGGTTGAGATAGAAGTGGGAGCAAGACCTGTTGAAAGCCTCTGGGTCAGGAGTAAAAGGGGTAAAAAACAAGGGTGATGTCCTGGTAGGGATTTACTATAGACCACCTAACCAGGAAGAAGAGGTGGATGAGGCTTTATTAAACATCTAACAAAATCATCCAAAACACAGGAATTGGTGGTAATGGGGGACTTCAACTACCCAGACATCTGTAGGGAAAACAATAGACCAGGACACAGATTATCCAACAAGTTCTTGGAATGCACTGGAGACAATTTTTTATTACAGGAGGTGGAGAAAACAACCAGGGAAGAAGCTATTCTGGATTTGGTTCTGACAAAAAGGGAGGAACTAGTTGAGACTCTGAAGACAGAAGGTACCTTGAGTGAAAATGATCATGAAATGAGAGAGTTCATGATTCTAAGGAACAGTGGGAGGGAAAACAGCAAAATAAAGACAATGGACTTGAAGAAGGCAGACTTTAAATACAAAATGGTCTGTATGGATGTGCTATTAATATGCATAAATATGCTAGCCTATATAGTAAGTGTACCCAAAGATTTATGTGGGTGAGGGAATAAGATTTGGGCATGGAAGGTTGGGCACTGACATGAATATTCAGGATAGTGCCAAGACCCTAGAAGAGGGCAAACCACCAAGAGGAGTTAGTTCTTTTAGTTCCTCTTTTGTTTAGCTACCAGCTTGGCTTTTGCAGTATAGCTTAGTTCAGGGGTGGGCAAACTTTTTGGGCCAAGGGACACATCTGGGTGGGGAAATTGTATGGAGGGCCAGGGCAAGGGGTTGGGGTGTGGGAGGGAGTGCAGGAAGGGGCTCAGGGCAAGGGATTGGGGCACAGGGTGTATGAAGGGGCTCAGGGCAGGGGGTTGGGGTGCAGGAGGGGTGTGGAGTGCAGGAGGGGGCTCAGGGCAGGGGGTTGGAGTGCTAGAGGGATGTGGGGTGCGGCAGGGGGCTCAGGGCAGGGGGTTGAGGTGCACAGGGGTGCAGGGTGCAGCAGGGAGCTCAGGACAGGGAGTTGAGGGAGTGGGGTACAGGAGGGGTTCGGGCTCCGGGATGGCAGCGGCGTGCACCGGGGCCAGGGCAGGCTCCCTGCATATCTGCCCCGTCCACAGCCCCACGCGGCTCCCGGAAGCGCTGCGGCCCCTGGGGGAGGTGGGGCGGAGGGCTCTGCGTGCACTGCCCTTGCCACACCTCCAGGTACCTCCCCCAAAGCTCCCATTGGCCACGGTTCCCCATTCATAGCCAATGGGAGCTGCAGGGGGCGGTGCCTGGAGGCAAGAGCAACTCATGGAACCCTCTGCCCCCCTGCCCGGGGGCCACAGGGATGTGGTGTCAGCGGCGCCGTGGGCCAGATCCAAGGCCCTGAGGGGCCAGATCCGGCCCGTAGGCCGTAGTTTGCCCACCCCTGGCTTAGCTACTCTACATTTGAACCTTCTCTCCACCATCTCAGCATTGAGGAATCTGGATCATCGGACTCATTTGGTATGCCAGAGACAAGGTTAGTCCTTTGTCTTCCATCACCAGGTCCCCAAGGAAGGGTGAGAGTAGCTTTTGTAAGGAATGATACCACAGGTACCCATAGAACTATATTATTCTTTCTGATTCTATGGTTTGGAGCTTTGATGACCTTTTCCTTGATTTTAATAAAAATCTCCAAAGCTTGGCTTTGTCCTCAGCAAGAATGTTCTTGCCACAGACCCTGAGAGTCCTTACAAAGTACTGGACTCTCTACATTCTCTAATTCTGTGGCCTGATTTCAGAACAAGAACCTGATTATCTTCTAGTCAGATCATTGATGGTCAACAGGACAATCCAGGGAATTATAGACCTGTCAGCTCAACTTTGGTACCCAGAAAGATAATGGAGCAAATAATCAATTTGTAAGCACCTAGAAGAAAATGAGGAATAAGTAACAGTCAATAAGGATTTGTCAAGAACAAATTATGTCAAACCAACCTAATATCCTTCTGTGACAGGGTAAGAAGCCTTGTGGATAGGGGGAAAAGCAGATTATGTAATATATCTCAACTTTAGTAAGGCTTTTGATGCTGTCTTGCATGACATTCTCAGAGAGCTATAGCCTACACAAATCTACTATAAGATGGATGCACAATTGGCTGGAAAACTGTACTCAGAGTAGTTATCAATGATTCACAATCAAGCTGGAAGGGCATATTGAGTGGGGTCCCACAGGAATCTGTTCTGGGTCTGGTTCTATTCAATATCTTCATAAATGATTTGGATAATGGGTACAGAGAATACACTTGAAGTTTGCGGATGACAACAAGCTGGAGAGAGTTGTGAGCACTTTGGAGGACAGGATTAGAATTCAAAATAATCTTTTGACACACTGAAAAAATGATCTGAATTAAATCGGATGAAATTCAATGAGGACAAATACAAATCAACCGCACAAATACAAAATAAGAAATGGCCACTTTAGGAAGGAGAACTGCAGAAAAGGATCTGGGGGTTATAGTGTTCCACAAACGAAATACGGGTCAGCGTAATACTGTTGAAAAAAAAGCGAACAACATTCTGGGTTGTATTAGTATGATAGTTGTAAGCAAGATGAGAAATAATTCTTCCACTCTGCTCAGCACTGAGAAGGCCTGAACTGGAGTACTGTGTCCAGTTCTAGGCACCATACTTCGGCAAAGAGGTGGACAAATTGGAGAAAGTCGAGAGGAGAGCAACAAAACTGATTAAAGGTCTAGGAAACATGACCTATACGGAAAGATTTAAAAAATGGGTTTGTTTAGTCTGAAGAGAAGACTGAGGGGCAACATAACAGTCTTGAAGTACATAAAAAGTTGTTACGAAGAGGAGGGTGATAACTTGTTCTCTTTAACCACTGAGGAAAGGACAAGTAGTAATGGGCTTAAGTTGCAGCAAGGGAGATTTAGGTTAGGAAGTTTTTCCTAATGTCTAACTGTAAGGGTAGCTAATCACTGGAACAAATTAGCTAAAGTGTGTGTGGAATCTTCATCATTGGAGGTTTTTAACAACAGGTCAGACAAATGCCTGTCAGAGATATTCTAGATAATACTTAGACCTATGGCAGTGCAGGGGACTGGACTAGATGACCTGTCAAGGTCCCTTCCAATCCTACATTTGCATGATTCTATGATTCACATTAGTTCTTACTATTATGACTTCAGCGTTGGTATCATTTCGAAATCAGTTTACCTGATTTAAGGTGTTAAGTCTCATTATTTCTTTTTCTGCATCTGTAAAAAAAACAACAAAATCAAATTATTTTTTGACAACCAGAAGATTAGGTCATTTAAATTGCCATACAGATTAAGTAGAAAAATCTTAGGGAACTAAAACCAAATTGATGTCTCCAAGCAATAAACCTGTATACTTCATCAGCATGCTCCTATCAGTGGGAAAAAACCCATAATGTAACAACACAACAGTATGATTCAGTTTTCATCACTTCGCAGCTAGATTCAAGCCAAAATGTTAGAACACAAGCAAAGTTACAGACACAGTCCATCAGTAGCTACTGAAATTTAGCTTTGAATGACTAAGTACTTAAGACTATTATAAAACACCAAAAAAAAATATTTAAAACGAAAGGATTACATATTTTACCACAACACAGACACTGCCTATAAATCACAAAGACAGCATTTTATTTTTGTGAATTACATTTCTAGAACATAAAAAAACAATTAATTATAATGGAAAAATATTAATTTAAATGTAACTCCTACTACTGAGTTTCTATAATGGTTACAAGCAAAAGCATATGCTTGTTACTTAAAAGTGGTCATTACTGTGGGAAACTCATGGCTAAACAGTCTCATTTTGAAAGCTATTCCCTCACAAGAAACCCCAAAAAGCCCTATGTAGAAAAAGTTTACAGGGCAAGAAACACTACAAGGTTCTCCTCAGTCTCTTCTGGATTCTGCAGTCAGGAATAAGGTTTGTCCCCTGTGAAAAAATAAGGACTTCTGGCCCTGTGCTTTGCTGTTCTCTGGGAAACTTCTGCAGAGATTCCCTGGCTGGACCATCATGTTGCCAGCACTTCCCAGATTGAATGCCCTGGAAGCCCCTGAATGGTAGCTTCTGTAAAATGGATAGGGCTCAGACAGTATTAACCCTTGAGCAGATCTACTTTGGGGGGCTGCAGCCCTCCCCCTCACACTTTGAGAGAAGATCTCTGGACCTGCAGAGAACTCTCTATGGGTTCTGTGGGAAAAAGCAAATACTGCTGCAGATAGGGAGATTCATATTCAGAGGGCCTCTGTGTTCAGATATCTACAGTATACCATACTTAGCCCAGGGTTTGCTGGGGGCAAGAGAAGTAAAACAAGACGAAGTGTCAGAGCAAGACAGCAAATGGATCCGAAGGACGGAAGTAAAAGAAAACAAGCCCAGGTTGATAAGGGAAGGCAACCCAAGCCAACAGGAAAGGTCATTTTTCATGTGCCATGCCATAATTTTAAATTGTTCAATTGTCATCTTTAGCTTCTCTTCTTTCCAGTGTAAATAATCTTAGTATTTTCAATAACATTTTAAGACCGGCCATATCTCTAACCTTTGTCAGCCTCTCTCTACATGTTTTGATCTTAGCTGTATCTTTACAGACTGATGCAAACAATATTAGAAACCATCATCATAAAACTGGCATTTTTTTTTTTTTTTTTTAACATTACAGCAAAACAGAGAACAAAAATTCCTGCTAGGCTCTAACCAGGCATCTTCACTAAGCTAACCAGAGACTTCTACCTCACTATCAGAGTAGTGCCAAGGTAGTCCTTTCAGATCTTGTTTTACTTGATCATTTCAGGGGTAAACCCTTTTCTAAAGTGGCTCTATTCATAGTTGTCACAATCTCATTTATTCATACTGCTTTTCCTAAAATGGCTTCTCTCTATTTTTAAATGTGTAAAATATTTTGGATAGGATCTGAAAAACTCCTACCCAACAGTGCTTGTTGTAGTCTGACCACTTCTTCCTCTGACGATGTCATCAGTGGGAGTTTTTTCCCCTGTTCTTTCAGAAGGGTCTCCTGTTCGGCAACATAATTTTGAAGCTTAATAAACTCAGATTTCAGTCTTTCATATTCTTGTGTTATTTGGCTGTTTTCCACCTTTACCAGTTCTCTCTCGTTCAGCAGGATTTTGTTCTCATTTTCTACAGAAGATAATTTCTCATTTACATTTTTTACTTTATCCTCCAGTTCCTTCATATTCTGTGTGTCCTCTAATTTTTCAGTTTGTAGAATTTGAATGTTCTTTTGCAGGTTGCTAATTTTAGAATGATCAGTGATTTCAATGCCTGCACCACCTGAAAAAGCACAAGAGATTGAGTTTAGACTAGTAACCAAAGTCAGCATTATAGAATTTTCTCCTGGAACAGCTACCAACTAAGAATTTTTATTCTTGAAAGGTTGGCAATGTTAAACAATAACTTTCATGAAATGGAGGCACTCACTTCATCTACAGAAAGCAAGAGAGACATTTAGAAGAACAAATGTTTGAAGTATATAAAGATATGTGGTTTGCTTTAGAAGAGATGCACCTCACAGCTGCTTACATTGATAACTATAAAATGGCAATTTTGAAACAAGTGAAGTGAGGCAGATATGGGTTCTAATCACCAATAGTTAAAAAACTGACTTAAAGGGAAAAATAATCAAAAGTCATAACGAGTATCAAAAAATAAAGTTGTCTAGTCAGTCCTTCATACGTTCCTAAAACTATTTGACCAGAATACTGTTAGCTACCAGGTTCATTCCAGATCAAAGGACACTAGGTTTTGTGGTTTGTTGTTTTAATGTAACAGAGTTAATGAATGGTTGTCACGGGTTATAATAATTTGTATATTTCACATGTATTCATTTTAGTCAATTTTAATTTCTCAGGATTGTGGCTGAAAACTGGTAATCGGTACAAACGTATTAGATTTATTTTAAGTTCCCGCAAGAATTAAAGAATGTTTTGATGACAATCATATGTTCTATAGACAAACAAAACATTTAAATTCTCATTACATTTGGTTTTGTCATTTTATACATAAATCCTTAAATTTATAATTCAATATACAGTAAACAGTATTGACTTTTCCTCTAAAGGTTTAAATTAAAAATGTAAATTGCCAAGCATAGAAGCAAAGACACATTATTCTGCAATAAAACTCTCAGACTTTCAACCTAAAGGTCATGTTCAAGAGAAGTTGGGTTTTTATAGGTACCAGATATAATGTCCCTAAAACTTTAGGAGCCTCTGTATAGCCAGCGTAACTTATAATGCAAATCATTTATACAAGTTACAGAGATCAAGAAGGCAGAAAGCCAAAATTTAGATAGAAGCTGCTAAAAGAAGACATGTTGCTTGTCCATTCATGACTACGTAGATTCTGAAAACAAGAATTTCTAGGATCTGCATCCAGACGATACCAGATGGGTGAAAACGCAATTTAGCAAGGGTATGGTCATAGGTGAGTAATATCATACTAAGAAGTGTGAGAAGTATTTTATCTTACAGCTGAGTCATTATGCAAGAGATGCGTGGCTCATGCCTTTGATTTTACCCAAGACTCTTTAAAGGGATTGTTTTGAAAGAAGTCAGAAGACAGAGAACAATTTTAACAGGCATTAATATACCATGAGTCAGTTCCCTACCACCTCTGGTTGAGACCTCAAAAAGTTCTTACATGGTGCTTCTGCCTAACTCTATATCTGAGGAGACACTGTCGGTGATGGAGTTTCTCTTTCATTCTGGGAAGGGACAGTTGTCATTGGAAGTACGTCTCTTTCCCAAAGGGTAACACACACTCTTTGGGTGGCATAGTTTTGATGAATCAATTACAAAAGAAACGTATTAAGTTTAGATATGAACTTGTAAATGAGGCCCCCTGCAAAAAGAGACCCAATTAATAAGACATACAAACTTTCACTTCTATGCATCCAAAGATATCCCAGTACAAGAAAAACAGATAAAGGCACTTGTTGCTATAAAGTGTTTTATCTACCAACCCATCCAACCAGGAACTTATACAGCCCTCATCACCATCAACTCTGACTTCATATCATTCAGTGAGTGACCCATTTAGTATCTACTACTTGCCTCCAGAATTATTTTTTGAGTTGAAAAGTTTTCACTCTATTCTGCAGTCTCTTTCCAAATCAATATTGGATTGGAATCAAACAAGTGTTGGCTTTATGGATTTAGTGCATACCACCTGCCTGAGGATATGGAAGTAAGTAGATTATTAGGGGACAAATTAATGTCCAGGCGTTTAAAAAAATATCCCGCAGTGAATACAAGTGAAGAGATATATCTGTTTCTCAGATAGTTTTCAACTCTAGTAGATTGGTAATAGCAGGAGAGAAGCCTTCCACAGGTAGTAACCCCATAGCTCTGAAAAATAAATTTAACAGACTTGAAGAATTTCTCACTCAGTATCTAGACCAGAATCTGTTGGTGGACAGCTGAAAGTCACATGTGCGTTTTCTTCTGAAGAGCAGCCATTAACAATGCAATTAAATGTGCTCAAGTCAATTATAACCAAACTAAAGATTTGCTAAATCCATATGAATGTACTGGACGTAGATTATACTGCTCATTTGTATGTGCATTTGATTTCTGAATGAAGTTCATTCCATATAAAAGCTGAGGGTAACAGCCAATAAAATAGAAAGATTGCAGGGTAATAAATACCTTGCTGTAACTGATTTTCAAGTTCTTCAATTCGCTCCTCATATTCACTTAATTCCTCCCGGTGCCGACGACTTATCTCTGCTAGTTTCTGTCGATGTGCATCCTGTAATACTGAAAGCTCATGCTGATGTTCATCTATATCTTGACTTAAATTCTGTTTCAGCTCCTAAAAAGTGTAATTGAAAAAAAAATATTTAGAATGCAGACACACAGTATGTATACATTTTAAAAGAATATTTTTCTGCACCTGCAAAGATACTGCCAAATATTTTACACCAAAAATAAAACATGCCTGTTTAAAAATTATTTATTTATACAATCAATCAATGTGGTTGGCATGGTACAAACTACAAAAATAAAAAGAGCCCCACCTCAAAGAACTTGTAATCTCAGACACATAGGAGAATGTATACACTAGGACAGGGATCGGCAACCTCTGGCACGCGGCCCATCAAGGAAATCCACTGGCGGGCCAAGACGGTTTGTTTACCTGCAGTGTCCGCAGATTCAGCCGATCGCAGCTCCCACTGGCCATGGTTTGCCACTCCAGGCCAATGGGGGCTGCGGGAAGCAGCGTGGGCCAAAGGATGTGCTGGCCGCCACTTCCCGCAGCCCCCATTGGCCTGGAACGGCGAACTGTAGCCAGTGGGAGCTGCGATCGGCCAAACCTGTGGATGCTGCAGGTAAACAAACCGTCCCGGCCCGCCAGCGGATTTCCCCTGACGGGCCGCGTGCCAAAGGCTGCTGATCCCTGCATTAGGACATCCAGACGGTAGATGACTGGATTTTTTTCTCCTTCACCACCACCTCACCTCTCACATACACACACTCCCACTCACACAGTTAAATTATAATCAGGTTAATATTGTCTCAAATGTCAAATAACTTGTATTTTCAGATCTACCACCTTGTTGCAATGACAGACAAAAAATCCCTGACCTCTATGAATGAAAATTCAGATAATAATTTTGTTTGGATGGAGAACTCATGTTAATTAGGAAACTCCAACCATTGATACGTCAGGGCTGCCAAGTAAACAGGTGAACAAGTTTCTTGAACAAGGAAGTAATGACAACAAAAATCTCTGTGTGTGCGCGTTTTTAATGGAATCATGAGCACAGAATGCTATTTTCCTATTTGTAACTGTACATGTTGTCTGACCACTTTTGTGTAACATGACGCTGTGTCCCATGGATGTGCACTTCTACTCTGATCTTTTCAGCACAGAGAAAAGTATAGCAATAGTGACACATACCCCACAACCCCCCTACACTCCCAGATAAAGCAATCCATAGCAGCAGTTAATAACCAGCTATGTTAAATCCCCTTAGCTTTTCTTCAGATCCTCAAGTCCCTGGAAGTGCCCACTCTGAACATTATCGCTTAAATAACAAAAGTACTTAGCACTTATAAAGCATGTCACATCTTCTAAGAACTTTACAAATACTGAAAGGAAAAAATGTCGTCTTGGAGCTTGACTGTAATGCAAAATTGAAAACAAAAACATTTATCAGCTATAGGGATAGTTGGCAGTGTTCTTTCACCAAAAAAGTAACTTAGGGCTTGTGCACATGCCAAGTTAATGCCTGGAAAGCCAGAATGTGAATCTACAGGGCACAAGCTTGCCATGCATTAACTCGCCCCGTGGACATTACTATAGTGCAGTGAAAGTGCCAAAGTACTATTCTACACTCCGGGACTTTTACTGTGTGGTAGCAGTGTCCACATAGTGAGTTAGTGTGTGGCAAGCTGATGCCCTGTAGAATCACATCCTGGCTTGCTGGGTACTAACTTTCCATGTAGACAAGCCCTTACCTTATGCAAACACAGGAATTTACTAACAGCCAGAATGTAGCCCACAACCTTAGCCTCAACTTTCTCCTCTTTAAGTAACAAGAAAATTCAGCCTCACTAGGGAGAGTAGCTGGGACTATTCTTGAAAGAAGAATCATGGTCAATTCATTTGTCCTGGTGAAAAAAATAACTTTTGTCACAAATGGCTAAAAAAATTAAAATATTGGATTGCTTCTACTTTGACAGAACGCGGGCTCAATTCTGTAACCTGGACTCATTTTGGAAGAGATTCCACAACCTTGAGATTCTCACAGAGGGCTTAAACTTGCTCCCAAAGAAGTCAATGAGAGCCCTGCAACAGACTTCTTTTGGAGCAGGAGCAGGTCATAGGACTAGAGGCTGGCCCTTGTTTTGGGAAGAGTTACAGTGTGTGGATTATTTACACCTTAGTAGACAAATGCAACATTACAGTACATCATAGAAGGCAAAAGAAAGACTAACTTTCTGAACCAGCCAGAGAGCAAAGTGTCACATCATTTGTGGAAAAGACTGGTCCACAATGAAAAGTATGTAAAAAGGGCTGCAGAGCTCACTCAGACTTCTGTTATACTGATTTAGAGCCCTGGTTCTCAATCACAGGTATGTGTACTACTGGGATACGCAGAGGTCTGCCAGGGGGTACATCAATTCATCTAGATATTTGCCTAGTTTTACAAGGCTACATAAAAAGCACTAGCGAAATCAGCAGAAACTAAAGTTTCATACAATGACTTGTTCATACTACTCTATATACTGTACACTGAAATGTAAGTGCAGTATTTATATTCAAATTAATTTATTTTATAACATGGTAAAAATGAGAAAGTAAGCAATTTTTCAGTAATATTGTGCTGTTGCACTTTTGTATTTTTATGTCTGATTTTGTAAGCAAGTCTGGTGAAACTTGGGGAACGCAAGATAAATCAGACTCCTGAAAGGGATAGGTACAGTAGTCTGGAAAGGTTGAGAGTTACTGATTTAGAGCTTTTCCTAATTTGAAAGTTGCCTTAAGTATCCAAGACTGTGGAGAAGAGACAACTGCAACAATATACCTTCCTTCTAATCATATTTATAAATTCAATATTCTAAGCTTATTGGAACTCTAGAAAAAAAAGCTGTTTCTAGTAGTATAACTAGAATTCTGCATCCCCGGCAAGGTGCAATTAGGTTTTTCACTTTTCAATACAGAAAAAAGGTGAGCACTATTTACTTACATAGGATAAATAATAAGGATGTAATAACTAACATTTAATAGCAGCAATGCGTGATCAGGAGGAGTTTTCCTGTCATTCCCTGAACTTCTCCAGGTAAGTATTAGTTACCAGGAAGTCTCCTCTCCATCATTCATTAGGACTTATGTTAAAACACACAAATA
Organism: Malaclemys terrapin pileata; assembly: GCF_027887155.1. NCBI lineage: Eukaryota > Metazoa > Chordata > Testudines > Emydidae > Malaclemys > Malaclemys terrapin. The sequence goes on from NC_071508.1 coordinate 123,329,105, forward strand.
TGGGAGAAAAACAAACTAGAAAAATATAAGTTATACTAGATAATACACTTACTCTCACCTTACCATGTATTGAAAATAAAATTGATTTGATTTTCCAGCTTCATTGTAAGTATAAAAAATTGTCTTATTTCACCATTTACATATGTATTACATTACCAGTATATGCCTTCACACCTATATAGTACATTAATAATGCTTAACCTAAAAAATAGGACTCAGGACAAAATTACGTCCAGATATGCCCCTGTACAAAATATGTACCTTACAAATTAAGACTAAAATTTTTATGGTGTCTGAGTTAGCCATCAAGGGTCTGAAATTCAGAAGTGCTTAACACCTATAGTTCCCACCGACTTCACTTGGAGTTATAGAGACTGGGGAAAGGGATTGGAGAGGGAAAGCAACCTCAAGGTATCCCATGATGGGCATCCAAAAATTGAGGCACTACAAATCACTGGCTACTTTTGAAGTGTTGGCCTTAATCTTACAAACTTTATATTTTCAAGCCTATAATATTGTAACAAGCCAGTTGTATGACCAACCTGAGAGACACTCGTTCATCTAATCAATCAGAATTTTTTTTTAAATATAGGCGGTGTGGCAACATTTTGGTTATAAACACAATTACACCTCTACCCTGATATAATTCGACCCGCTATAACACGGGTTTGCATATAGCGTGGTAACCCCGGGGCTCAGCCAGCGATTTGAAGGACCCGGGCTCCCCACAGCGGCCATAGCCCAGGACCCTTTAAATCACCACTGGAGCCCTGTCACTATTACCCTGGAGCTGCGGCAGCAGGCTTGGCAGGCGATTTAAAGGGCTCGGAGCTCTTGCCGCTCTGGGGAGCCCTGGGCCCTTTAAATCACCGTTGGAGCCCTACCGCCACTACCCCAGGGCTCCGGCAGCAGGGCTTGGGTGGCGATTTAAAGGGTCCGGGGCTCCCTGCAGCAGCCAGAGCTCCGGGCTCTTTAAATCACCACTGGAGCCCTGCCACGGCTACCCCGATATAATGGGGTTTCACCAATAACGCAGTAGGGATTTTTGGCTTCTGAGGATTGCATTATATGGGGGTAAATGTGTATATTATATGCCAATACACTTTGTTTAGTACAAAGGACTTAGGCCCTGATCGTGCAAACACTTATGCATACACTTAACTTGAGTCATATGAAATATGACTGCAGGCATTGGTACTACACATGTAAATGTTTGCAGGACTGGGGGCTTAGCTGCAAATTATAAAAAAATTTGTGTGTGTGGGTTGATTTGTGAAAACTGTCACCTTACTTTGATAATATTTTGCAGCTTGCAGATTTCACTTTGATCAGCATTATTTGTTCCTTGTACTCTGGAAGACTAGATAAAAAAAAGAAAAATAATACTTTAGTTTGGGAAATAAATTGAGATAAACAACGGTTTATTTTCCTCTGAGCACTTCAACAGCATATAATTCTTAATAAAATAGAAAATGCAAGGACACTAAAAGTACTTACTAAAAGTAAGTAAGCCTCTACCACAACATTCAAACATAGGTAAAAGGTAGGTAAAGAAAAAAATATAAAATAGCATTTCTCTATTGAAACATAAGAACAGCTATTGGATTTCTTTGTGCACAAATTTCACAGTATATTGATTGCATTTATGACATGCTAGCATATTTAACAGTTTCTTGCATTTAAAGAAAACCTATATATTCACTGTATTTTAATTCCAGTATACATAACTGTAGATGCTATGGACATGAGTAATATCACTGAAATCAAACACACTAGTTGCTTGAGTAAAGATCAGTCACATGAGTAAGAGTTTGCAGGATTGGGCTCTACTTGATCATAACAATGAGAATTTTTATAACTGACAGAAAATGAAGGTAAGTGGTAAGGGAAAATTACAGATGGTAAAATTTATAATAAAAATTTGCAACTACAGTATCACTTTGTGCATTGGCAGAGTAGTAATTTACAATCAATAGCACAAACAACAAGAGAAAAAGTACTTTTTAGAAGCCTACATATGAAAATCCCCAAAGAAGTTATAATATTTTGGGTTGAACCCTTGTAAATGCTTAAGAAACTCTTTGCCTAAATAGGGCTCTTGATTAATTGCAGTTAACTCACGCGATTAACTCATAAAAATTAATTGTGATTAATCACATTGTTAAACAATAAAATACCAATTGAAATTTATTTAAAATATTTGGATGTTTTTCTACATTTTCAAATATATTGATATCAATTACAACACAGAATACAAAGCGTACACTGCTCACTTTATAGAATTATTTTTGATTAAAAATATTTTCACTGTAAAAATGATAAACAAAAGAAACAGTATTTTTCAATTCACCTCTTACAAGTACTGTAGTAGTGCAATCTCTTTATCACAAAACTGCATACGTAGATTTTTTTTGGTTACATAACTGCACTCAAAAACAAAACAATGCAACACTTTAGAGCCTACAAGTCCACTCCATCTTACTTCTCATTCAGCCAATCGCTAACACAAACTAGTTTGTTTACATTTACAGGAGATAATGCTGCCCACTTCTTATTTACAATGTCACCATAAAGTGAGAACAGGCGTTCACATGGGACTTTTGTAGCCGGCATTGCAAGGTATTTACGTGCCAGATCTGCTAAACATCTGTAGGCCCTTTCATGATTCGGCTGCCATTCCGGAAGATATGCTTCCATGCTGATGAGGCTTGTTAAAAAAAGAATGCATTAATTAAATTTGTGACTGAACTCCTTGGGGGAGAATTTTATGTCTCCGGTTCTATTTTACCCACATTGTGCCATATATATTTCATGTTATAGTAGTCTTGGATGATGACCCAGCACATGTTCATTTTAAGAACACTTTTGCTGCAGATTTGATTAAACGCAAAGAAGGTACCAATGTGAGATTTCTAAAGATAGCTACAGCACTCAACACAAAATTTAAGAATCTCTTCCAAAATCTGAGAGGGATGAGGTGTGGAGCATGCTTTCAGAAGTCTTAAAAGAGCAACATTGCGATGCAGAAACTACAGAATCCAAACCACCAAAAAAGAAAATCAACCTTCTGCTGGTGGCATCTGACTCAGATAATGAAAATGAACATGCATCGGCCCGCACTGCTTTGGATGGTTATCGAGCAGTACCCTTCATCAGCATGGATGCGTATCCTCTGGAATGTTGGTTAAAACATGAAGGGACATATGAATCTTTAGCATGTCTGGCATGTAAATATCTTGCGAGGCCAGCTACAACAAACACCTGTTCTCCATTTCAGGTGACATTGTGAACAAGAAGCAGGCAGCATTATCTCCTGAAAATGTAAACAAACTTGTTTGTCTGAGCGATTGGCTGAAGTAGGACCAAGTGGACTTGTAGGCTCTAAAGTTTTACATGGTTTTACTTTTGAATGCAGTTATTTTTTGTACATAATTCTACATTTGTAAGTTCAACTTTCATGATAAAGGGATTACACTATAGTACTTGTATTAAGTGAACTGAAAAATACTATTTATTTTTTACAGTGAAAATATTTGCAAGAAAAATAAATATAAAGTGAACACTGTACACTTTGTATTCTGTGTTATAATTGAAATCAATATATTTGAAAATGTAGAAAACATCCAATAATTTAAATAAATGGTACAGTATTCTATTATTGTTTAATTGCGCAATTAATTTTTTTAATGGCAATGATTAATCGTGATTAATTTTTTTAATGGCTTGACAGCCCGACTTATAAAACATTTTTACAGATTTTAAGGGGGTGGGAGAGGCTGTATTATTAATATAATGCGAAGAGTAAAGAAATTCAGTCTCCATAACTAAGTCTTACTATGGCTCCTTTTCTCAGAAAGTAAAAATAATATTTAGAATTTATATAGTGCTATATATTTTTTGGATCACCATCTACAGGTTAGTTAATCTTTAGATTACTTCTGCAAGGCAGGTCTTTATGTATTACCAATTTTTTACAAATGGACAACAGTGACTGAAAGGTACCAAGGGTCACCAACCAGCAAAACCAGAATTAGAATGTATTAGTGCCTGTGGTGATTAATGCAGCTCAACTACAGCGCCACAGCTATGCCAGCATCACCCTGCAGTGTTGACATAGCCTGCACCAACAGAAGGGGTTTTTCCATTGCTGTAGGAACACCACCTCCCTGAGCAACAGTAGTTAGGTCGCTGGAAGCACTCTTCCATCATCCTAGCTGTGTCTACATTGGGGATTAGGTCAGCATAGCTATGTGCTATTCAGGGATGTGGATTTGTAACACTCTTGAGCACAGCAGCTATGTCAACCTAAATGCTACTTTTCTACATATAATTTGTGAACATGAACTTGAACATGACTGGCTTTAAGAGTGACCAATTCACTCAATGTACTAAATATAGGGAAAAATCACCCACCTGTGCTATCAGCATCCAGTGGTCAACCTCAGATTCAAGTCTAGAAACTTCATTGGACAATCTGTTTATTTCTTGCTGGGACCAGATTACATCTCCAAAGTCCATGTCATCCCCTTGAAAACCTGAAGAATGATGTCTAACCACTGGAACAAAGGAAGCTGATGTAGTGGTTGGTGGCAAAACACCAGCTCCTAACTGTGCTGACTGAGCAGCTGTCTGCAACTTCTGCAATTGTTCCTGTAGTGCATTCTGTCTAGCTTTTAGATGGCTGATTTCAACCTAAATATATAGAATACAGTGCATGATTTTAGTAAGAAAATTTTACGTCTCAAAGATATTCTTTCCGCTAAAAACCCATTCAGTAAAAGCAATTTTTATAAATGCGTTGATAGTTTTCCTTGTTTAGAAGACTCTAAAATCTCACATTATACAGTTGCATACATAGAGGATTACTTTTTGCCCAAAAATCCACTTTCCAGAGCTGCGAATGCTGATCCTGTCCCATTTTTAAATCTACACTTAAACCAAATGAACATCTGAAAGAACAATAGAAATAAACACTTTTAAAGAGAATTTTCTCCTTTCTTACCTATCCTTCCAAAAAGTGTGATTTAGGACTATAAAATAATTTATAATCGTATGTGGTGGTTAATCTACTCCGTTGTTCCTTAATGGTAATAAAATAGGGAGAAACTGTGACATCAGACAAGATATTTCTGAGGCTACTTAGATCAATAGCTACATTATATTAAGTCATCTGGCAGGTGTACGTGTAAACTGATGTCACGTGATTTGGAAGAATTTTGTGAGTGATTGAGACAATCTGTACATTTATAAATGAGCAACAGCATAAATGACAGGATGAGCAATAGGGTACTTTGTACCATGATGAACGGTCTGCTTGCCTCTCACCTTTAGAGATTGTAGAATAGATATCTTTATCTCGTCAATAAGTATACGAACAAACTTAATACCGTACATTTTTGTTAACGAATACAGACATATATTGCCTGAAGTTATTTGTGCTGCACTGTACCTCTCTCTGCTGCAGCTGATTTCGGTACTCGATGGACAACTGCTTTATCTGAAGCTCTGCTGCTTCATGCTTTTCTTCTAGATCACTGCAAACCTTCTTCAGTCTCTCGTTCTAGAAAAGTGCAAAGGGACTATTAATAAATGTAAAAAACTAAAGCTTATGTTCCTAAGGAATTTGCTAATGGGAGAAAAAATTAAAATAGCTATGTTGCAGACTTCCCATGTTGTCCTACTTTACTCTTTCAAACTTAAATACCTCTTTGAAATTTAAAATACCGCATATAAAAATCTGGATTGAGGGTTATAGGCTGGAAATTACACCTTCTAGATTAGTTTTGAGGGTGGATCTAGGCTGTTCTCAGTGGTACCAGATAACAGAACAAGGAGTAATGGTCTCAAGTTGTAGTGGGGGAGGTTTAGGTTGGATATTAGGAAAAACTTTTTCACTAGGAGGGTGGGTGAAACACTGGAATGGGTTACCGAGGGAGGAGGTGGAATCGCCTTCCTTAGAGGTTTTTAAGGTCAGGCTTGACAGAGCCCTGGCTGGGATGATTTAGTTGGGAATTGGTCCTGCTCTGAACAGGGGGTTGGACTAGATGACCTCCTGAGGTCCCTTCCAACCCTGATATTCTATGATTCGCAGCCAAGTCTGAAATGCAAACCCAGCTATTCATAAAGCATCTCCTTATCAGCCAGAAAAATGCTGAAACTTAAAAGAAACCTGGACTTGAGACCATCTCAGAGCCAGGAGCTATTGTTACATTTCAAGGTCCCACTGTCTGACATGAACAATATCAGAGTGGAGAAGGTAATCAATGTAAAAGGTGATAAATCTACAACACACATATGTCCATGCCCACTAAACAAATCTGGCCCTCTGAATGTGATGATGGATGGTCACCAGGCTGAAAAATTGGGATTTAAACATCATTGTCACCCTCATTTCTAGAGTGAGCATTTTTTTAAAATCATATTTCTAATATGTGTAGAAACAATCAAAATCACCCTGATCAGCATCCCTTTATTTCTCCTAATTACTTGCATTCCAGAATTGCTTACCTCCAATCTCTGTGTTGCATGAGTACTTTCTATTTCTCTTAGCCTAGAACTGGATACTTGGTGTTCTGTTGGTGCATCTGAAAGATTTAAATAAATAAAATAAATAAATAAATCACGCACATTGTGCTCATTTGAATTGCGCTGTGACAATTCCCCAGGAAGAGACACAAAATAGCATTCTCAGGTAAAGAGAATATTTTAAAGTCTTTATTTGGCTTAGTTACATATTATTACTCCATAATGTATTAATTATTTTCCTTTCTATCTTTTAAAAACATTTTATGGACTTCAGTGCAAAAAACCTCTTCAATTCAGGATTTTGGAATATTTTCTGTTATCTAGGCTTTTTTTAAAGAAACTTCTTGGAACCAATGGCAAACTGTAACAAACTGTAAATTTATTCCTGTTGCATCTAAAACTACTATTCTAATCTGAAAATATTTAAATGTTCTATTTTACTGTACCCTTTATAATTTTAAACACCTCAATGAAATTCCTCTTATCATATTTTTGCAACACAAAACATATAAATCTCAAGTTTCCTCTAAATTTTTGTCCCACTTGTTTGAGTTTTTTTCAATTTACTATACCTTTCCTGAAGGGAGACAACCAAAATTAGAAAAAGCACAGTACTATAGATGAAGGTACATTAGGAACCTTTTGTTATTTTAAGTGCTCAAAAGAGCTTACAATCACTTGTGGTGGAACAGCAATTCTGCCCAGCCTCAGGCCTTGGCTACACTTGCGAGTTACAGCGAAATAAAACCGCCCCCAGCGCTGTAACTCACTCCCCGTCCACACTGGCAAGGCATTAGCAGCGCTGTATCTCCGTGGCTGTAGAGCTGCATGTACTCCACCTCCCCAAGAGGAATAGTGTGTATTGCGCCGCCGCTGCAGCGCTGCGGCGCCATCGTGGCCGCCCAATGCGCTGTGACTGGCCTCCAGAAGTATTCGGCAGTATCCCACAATGCCTGTTCTAGCCACTCTGGTCATCAGTTCAAACTCTACTGCCCTGGCCTCAGGTAACCAACCATGTGACCCTCCCTTAAAATTCCCCGGGAATTTTAAAAATCCCCTTCCTGTTTGCTCACCCAGGCGTGGCGTGGAGTGCTATCAGCAAATCTTTCCAGGTGACCATGTCTCCATGCGCCAAGTGAGCCCCAGCATGGAGCAATGGCGAGTTGCTGGACCTCATCAGTGTTTGGGGGGAGGAAGGTGTCCAGTCCCAGCTGCGCTCCAGCCATAGGAATTACAATACCTTCGGGAAGGTATCAAAGGACATGATGGAAAGGGGCCATGACCAGGACACCCTGCAGTGCAGGATTAAAGTGAAGGAGCTGCGGAGTGCCTACCGCAAAGCCCGCGAGGCAAACGGCCGTTCGGGTGCTCCCCCCGCGACCTGCCGATTCTACAAAGAGCTGGATGCAATACTTGGGGTTAACCCCACCTCCACTCTGAGAACCACCATGGACACTTCAGAGCTGGGGTGGGAGGAGAAGGAGGAGGAGGAGAACGGGAGTGAGGGTGGTAGGGGGGATGGAGACACCCCGGAATCCCTGGAGGCATGCAGCCAAGAGCTCTTCTTGAGCCAGGAGGAAAGCAGCCAGTCGCAGCGGCCGGTACTTGGTGGAGGACAAACAGAAGAGTAGGTTCCTGGTAAGCGGTTTTATTTTTTTGGGAAGGAATTTTTTCAGTGCGGGCTCTTTGGGAGAGGAGGGTTAGGCATGCATGCCTAGATGCGGAATAGTGCATTGATGTGGTTTATCACATCGCGGTAATCGGACTCGGTAATCTCTTCGAATGTCTCATCGAGAACGTGTGCAATGTGCTTGCGCAGGTTTATCGGGAGAGCCACCATGGTCCTTGGCCCAGCCAGGCTAATGTGTCCGCGCCACTGTGCCGCAAGGGGCGGGGGGAACTTTGCTGCACACAGGCAAGCTGCATATGGGCCAGGGCAGAAGCTGCATTGCAGTAGAAGACCCTCCCTTGCTTCCCAGGTCACCCTCAGCAGCGAGATATCGTCCAGGACGAACTCCTGTGGAAAATGTTAGGACAGTGTTCAGTGTAGGTGCCCCCTGCAGCTGTTGGCTCTCCCCAAGTCACTGAAACCCAGAGGACAGTACAGCCCTGAAACAATCAGTCCCCCTTACTCACCATTTTGAGGCTCCCGTGGGTTATGTGCGCTCTGTTTGGGACGGGAAAATTATGCTATTGTGTAGACCCTGTGTGTGCCCTCCTTAAGTGCGGGGGAAATCATTACTCTGTCTGCTATAAACAATGCTGCCTCTGTTAAATGTTGCATTTTGCCTATACAGCTGCAACAACCTGAGACCTCAGCCGTCCCTCTTATCGCCTGCTCAGAGACTGCAAAGACTCAGGAAGAGACCGCGAAAAACCAAAGAAGCCATACTGCAAGAAGTGATGCAGCAATCTATTAAAGAGAATGAAAAAGCACAGAACTGGAGGGAGAGAGAAAGCAGGATCCGCCAGGAAAACGCAGCGCACCGGCGGCAAAGCACGGAGCACCGGCAGCAAAGCATGGATCGGCTCATAAGCATCCTGGAGCGCCAAGCAGACGCTATCCAGGAGCTCGTAGCCATGCAGAAGGAGCAGTACCACAAACGCCCCTCCCCCACACCGCCCTTGTCCCAAAACTCTTTGCCTTGTGCCCCACTGTTACCTCCAACCCACTTTCCCCAACTTCCGGGTTCTTCACACCACCAGCTGCCTCCAACACCAGTATCTTCACCACCCAGCCCTGAAAACCATGACCCTTACTTTCTGCACTCAACCCCCATCACCAGGCAGTATAGCTGTCCTGAAGTGCAGCACTCACTGCACAGCATACCAGACAGGACATATGCGAATCTGTGATTGTACCGTTCCCCATTCCACCCCCTTGCCCTTGCTGATTCCCAAGCAGTTGTGTTTCTTTTCAATAAATAAATTTTCTTTTCAATAAATGGATTTTTTGGCTTTGAAAACATTCTTTATTAATGCATAAAGTAAAAGATTCCTTAGCCCAGGAAATAAACAGGCACTGCAAGTCTGCTTAGCAAACACCGATTCCTAAAGATTGGAACTACTGCACTTCACTCCCGTGCAGGGCACCAGATATCACTGCTGGTTTTCAGCCTCAAATTGCTCCCACAAGGCATCCCTAACCCTTGCAACCCCGCACTGGGCCCCTGTAATAGCCCTGCTCTCTGGCTATGCAAATTCAGTCTCCAGGTGTTCAACCTCGGAGGTCCATGCCTGAGTGAAGCTTTCACCCTTCCCTTCACAAATATTATGGAGGGTACAGCACGTGGATATAACCGCGGGGATGCTGTGTTCGGCCAAATCCAGCTTCCCATACAGAGATCGCCAGCGGCCCTTTAAAGAGCCAAAAGCACACTCTACAGTCATTCGGCACCGGCTCAGCCTGTAGTCGAACTGTTCCTTGCTGCTGTCAAGGCTCCCTGTGTAGGGTTTCATGAGCCATGGCGTGAATGGGTAAGCGGGGTCTCCAAGGATCACAATGGGCATTTCAACTTCCCCTACTGTGATCTTCCACTCTGGGAAAAAACTCCTGGCCTGCAGCTTCCTGAACAGCCAAGTGTTCCGAAAGATGCGTGCGTTATGCTCCTTTCTTGGCCAGCCTGTGTTAATGTCAATGAAACGCCCACGGTAATCCACAAGCACCTGAAGAACCATACAGAAATACCCCTTCCAATTAACGTACTTGGATGCTAGGTGGGGTGGTGGCAGAATAGGAATGTGCATCCCATCTATCGCCCCTCCACAGTTAGGGAAACCCATTTGTGCAAAGCCATCCACAATGTCCTGCATGTTACCCAGAGTCACGGTTCTTCTAAGTAGGATGCGATTAATGGCCCTGCAAACTTGCATCAACACGATTCCAACGGTCGACTTTCCCACTCCAAACTGGTTTGCGACCGCCCAGTAGCTGTCTGGAGTTGCCAGCTTCCAGACTGCAATAGCCACCTGCTTCTCCACTGGCAGGGCAGCTCTCAATCTCGTGTGCTTGCGCCACAGGGTAGGGGCGAGCTCCTCACACAGTCCCATGAAAGTGGCTTTTCTCATCCAAAAGTTCTGCAGCCACTGCTCATCATCCCAGACTTCCATGACGATGTGATCCCACCACTCAGTGCTTGTTTCCCGAGCCCAAAAGCGGTGTTCCACAGTGCTGAGCATGTCCATGAATGTCACAAGCAATTTCGTGTCATACGCATTACACGGCTCGATAGCATCGTCGGACTCCTCACTCTCACTGTCACTTTGGATCTTAAGGAATAGTTCGACAGCCAAATGTGACGTGCTGGCGAGACTCGTCAGCATACGCCTCAGCAGTTCGGACTCTATTTCCCGTAGACAGATCACGCTGCATAGAAACCATTGAAAGATGGTGCCAAAGGTGGACAGAAACAAAAGGATTTCTGGGATGCGAAGCGATGCATCACGGGGCGTTGGGACAGGACCCAGAATCCCCTGCACCCACGCCCCCTTCCCACAACCCACGGTGCCAGAATGGGAAGAGATGCTCTGTGGGATAGCTGCCCATAATGCACTGCTCCCAATGGCGCTGCAATTGCCGCAATTGTGGCCACGACAGTGCGCCGGTAGCTGTCAATGTGGACAGACTGCAGCGCTTTCCCTACTCAGCTGTAGGAAGACTGGTTTAACTCACAGCTCTGTACAGCTGCAAGTGTAGCCAAGGCCTAAGAGATATCACCGAGAGCTGGGAGAAAACCTCAAGAGACTGACCTGCCAAGATCACAGAAGAGAGGCAGGTGGTAGAAGGTGACCAGCAAGTGGAATGGTGGCTGGTGAGTGGAGTGGAAAAAGCCGGAGGCCACCAGAGAGGAATGAGCAGCTGGCAGGCAGCTAGCCAGAGCAAGTGCTTATATGGCGGAGAAAGCAAGGTGACTTTTTCCCTGGGTGGGAGAACTCAGACAGATGCACCTCTGAATCCTGGGTCCTCACTTACCAAGGACAACCACGGTGAGTGGGGTATGGTGAGGGAGCAGCGAAGGGCACAGAAAAGGAATTTTTGGTTGTAGAACTCAAGAACATGAGGCAGAAGGCACTGCCCCATGCACTCTGGAGTAGGTGTCCTGCTCACAATTTTACGATTATGAATCCTGATTGTGGTATTTTCCCTAATTACTGTCGGTTGACTTCCCTCTTTTCATTAAAAGTTTCTTTTCTACACTCAGACTCTGTGCTTGCGAGTGGGGAAGTATTGCCTCTCAAAGGTGCCCTGGGGTGGTGTATAATTTTCCCAGGTTACTGGATGGGGGCTCGAGAAGTTGTGTGTTGTATTGTTGAAAAGGAACCCCTAGATATCGAACCTGGCCCTCGCTGCTGCCGGCTCTATGTGGCAGAAGGGTTACATAAATATTTATGGAAAGAATTCTCACTGAGCTGAAACATCATATTTCCAAAGGCACCATTGGGCGGAAGGGTGTGAGGAATAGCTCAGTGGTTTGAGCAATGACCTGCTAAACCCAGGGTTGTAAATTCAATCCTTGAGGGGGCCATTTAGGCAAATGATCTGAGGCAAAAATCTGTCAGGGATGGTACTTGGTCCTCCTGTGAAGGCAGGGGACTGGACTCAATGACCTTTCAAGGTCCCTTCCAGTTCTATGAGATAGGTATATCTCCATATTAAAAGAACGGGAGCAACACACACTGACAGCATACAAACATAGTAAAAGAACTGTCAACTCTTTATTCAAAGAAGTTTGAATCCTGCATCTCTCTTAGTACTACTTCCAGGTAACAGAAGAATGGTCCATGATGATGCATCCATTTAAGTGAAATGTGGTCCCAAATCAAATTACAGTAATAGCTGTTATCTGGCATTTTACCAACCGGAAAGCTCTATAAATCGGTATTTCTGATCCTCATTGAAAGTCCAGTTTATAGTCCGGTTGGCGCAGGGCCAGCAGGCTCCCTACCTGGCTCCGCATGGCTTCCCGGAAACAACATGTCCCTGCTGCTCCTAGGTGGAGGAACGGACATGAGGGAGTCGGAATGTGGGAGCAGGTGCAGGGCGTGGGCTCGGGGAGGGAGTTTGGGTGTGGGAGATGGCTCGGGGGAGGGTGTTGAGGCACAGGAAGAAGTGTGGGGTTCCGGACCTGGATGGCGCTCACCTCGGGCAGCTCCCCGCAAATGACATGTCCCTGCTGCTCCTAGGTAGAGGCATGGCTAGGCGTCTCTGCGCGCTGCCCCATGTGCTGGCTCCGCAGCTCCCATTGGCCAGGAACCACGGCCAATGGGAGCTGCGGGATCAGTGCCTGCAGGCAGAGGCAGCATGCAGAGCCATCTAGCCGCACCTCCACCTAGGAGCAGCAGGGGAACCGCCTGAGGTAAGCGCCGCCCGGATCCGGCACCCCCTCCCGTACCCAACCCCTAGCTCTGAGCCCCGTCCTACGCCCAAACTCTCTCCCTCTTGGTTAACCTGAATGACTTACTGACACCCCCCATTCCTCCAACATGCAGATAACATAGCTTGTATTATAATATAAGCTTGGGAATGTTAAAACAATTATTAAATCTAAAACTGTAAGTAGATCTTTCAGAGTAGAGGGAAATAGACAATCTTTTCTCAGAGTATATTGCAGCCATCAGAACAAACTCCTCTCTCTTTTGGAGCATTTTTATATTGGCAGTCCTGTAATCAAAATATCTTCATCCCACTTAATACTGGAGGCACTTAATATTGGAACAGCTTGCCTGCAGAGAATTCCTACTTTGCTGATTACCTACTTCATAAGATCAAACTTGTGAAATTATGTTATTTAATTCCAAATTCTGGTCCTACTATTGGTAGTAACACAACCATTAAAATCACAAAGGCTTCAATTAAAGAGTATTTCTCTAACAAAGCCATAATTTTCAGATGTAATATGTTAACTATATTAATGTATGTATATTTTCACCATGTTAGGCAGATACACCTCTACCTCGATATAACGCTGTCCTCGGGAGCCAAAAAATCTTACCGCATTATAGGTAAAACTGCATTATATTGAACTTGCTTTGAGCCATCGGAGTGCGCAGCCCCGCCCGCCCAGAGCACTGCTTTACCGTGTTATATCCGAATTCGTGTTTTATCGGGTAGCGTTATATCAAGGTAGAGGTGTAGCTATAACAGGCAAAGTCAAACGTTTAATTTAAAAAGCTTAAATGCCTTGGAAAAATTAAACACCAATACTAAAACAGACACAGAATTAACACTGTGTATGACTGTCACTGAACTGATCACTTTGCTTGTACATTACATCCCTTTTGTTCCCCTTTGCCTCTTTTTATCATTTTAGATTGTAAGCACTTTCAGAAAATGACTGTATTTTCCTATTTTGTTGTACTTAATGCAATGGGCTCCGATCTTGATTGGATTTTTTGGGCACTACTGTAATATAAATAAGAAAAAATTCAATTATATTAAAGCCCTGCCTGGGAGACACGTCAGACTTACAATCACATACATATGTGGAAAATACTGAACTAGCAATTTGTTTGCAGATTTAGAAAACTTCCCCCATTCTAAATGGAACCGATCAAGCCAAGCTGTAGATAAACTGAATAAACATAATAAGCCAAAGACAAGTTTGATATGCTTTCAAACCTGGTCAACAAAGTACCCTAATGCAATTCCAACACTTCAGGACAACAAAATCAGAACAGGAACAGGACACATGCCAATAACTTTTGCAATATATATACACCTCTAAATAAGTTTATACTATACATAGCTTGCTTTTCTAAGTTTATTCTCCACAGAGCCCGGATAGTGTGATGTGCACAGAATAAGAACTTGAGAGAAAAAAAAAAAGAGGGGGGGGGAGGGGGGAGAGCCAAGCATATGGCCCTTCCAGAAAAAACACACAGAAGTAATTTGTCACGGCAAATTTTTGTTGTTTTGATCAGCAGTGTTAATGCCACTCTGCACCAACTCCAACAGGTGTAACAACAAACTCCACTACCACTAAACATTTTATTTCTCTTTATTATTGTTAAAAAAAGGAAAATGAAGGTAGTAATTCTCTCGTTAAACTGGTATACTCCAGTAAGACACTTAAAATCTCAGTCATGTTTATTTCTAAATTCAGGTGGTCTAGCTGGGCACAGTCCTAAATGAACTGTTACCCATTTACAACAATTGCTACATCTCTTAGTTATTAATTCTCATTAATATGCTATCAGATGAGTTCATGGTACTAAACACACATATAAAGCATCACAACCCATAGAGATGAAAATCACTCAGTGCCCCCCGGCCCCACACTCATCGCAGCGGGTTAAGTATCAGAGGGGTAGCCGTGTTAGTTGGCACCCCGATGGCCGTCGCAGCAACTCTCCTCCCCTCCCCCCCAGGCCCTCTCTTACCTCCCACTTCCTCGGTGCCCTCCAGCAGGATGTCTTTGGTGAAGCTGGAGATCTGGCCGGTAAGGGAGGACAAGCTGCCCCCTACCTGCCCCAGGGACTGGCCCAGCCCCGAGCCCAGGCCCCCTAACCAGGAGGCCATCTCTGCTGCTGCTCAACGGACCCCAACTGTCCTCAGCGCTGGCCAGAGGCCTCCCCGAGGCAGCACCCGCACCAGGGTTGGCGCCGGACCCCAGAACAGCTCAGCCCCGGCTCGCTATCTCCCCCGGGGGCTGGGCAGCCTGGGCTCGGAGAGCCGGCTCCTGCCACCCTGCCCGGCTCGCTCGCTCAGGAAAGACCGGGCTCCTGCTGGCGCCTAGTGAAAGAGTCCCAGCGCCCCGGCCATTACTCCCTCCCCGGCTCGGAGCGCGGATTCAGCGGCTCTTCCCGGCAGCTTCAGGCGCTGCCACCTCGACGGACGCCATGACACCTCCGAGCCCACACAGACTCCCTGCATAACCATAGAGAATCTCTGCCTGAGGCTAGAGCGGCGTCACGATTACTGGGACGTGTACACGGCAGCAAAGGCGCTCGGGATAGTGGCGGCGGTCAAACAGCATATTCTGTCCAGGCGTAGGTTAGCGGCATGTGCTGCCGCCGGAGCTCGCTCCCGGGGCACCCGGCTTCACCGACAGTCCGCCACCGCCTCTCTCACCGCGAGGCATAGCACTGGCTGCACGGGGCCAACCTTGGCTGCTTCCACTACCAGGCGCCCTTGGTCTCCTCTCATTTGTGCGAAGACGCCACCAGCTACATACAAACCTGCCCTTCGCCAGCTACGCACACACCAGGCCCCTGGGGAGTCCCCAAACCCACCACCAGCTACACACAAACCTGCCCCCCGGGGTCCCCTCGCCCCCCGCCAGCTACGCACACGCCAGGCCCCGGGTGGTCCCCTCACACCCCACCAGCTGCACACAAACCTGCTCCCCGGGGGTCTCTTCGCCCCCCACCAGCTACACCCAAACCTGCACCCCGGGGGCCCCCTCCCCCCCCACCAGATACACCCAAACCTGCCCCCCAGGGTCCCCTCACCTCCCGCTAGCTACGCACACACCAGGCCCCTGGGGAGTTCCCAAACCCCCCACCAGCTACACACAAACTTGGCTCCCGGGGAGTCCCCGAGCCCCTCGCACCCTGCCAGCTACACACAGACCTGACCCCCGGGGAGTCCCCGAGCTGAGCCCCTCGCATCCTGCCAGCAACACACAAACCTGGCCCCTGGGGAGTCAACTGGCATCCCCCCAGTCACACACCCACTGGCCCCTGGAGAGTTCCTGAACCCTCTCACACCACGCCAGCTACACACAGCAAAACACAAATCAAAGAACCTCACCCAATAATTTTTGCATCAAGCCCATATTTTCTGTTTGAACTATAGAATATCCTTTAAAATTATATCCACTCTTAACTAGACTCTCTAGATAGTTGTTCCAATAGTTACCCTCTCCATTAAAAACGTGCACCTGAATAGTCTGAATTTTCTGAGCTTCAGCTTCCAACCACTGGATCTCATCATGTCTTCTGCTAGATTAAAGAGCCGCCATCTACCTCTTCCCCAGGTAGAGTGTGTGGTGTATCATGATAGTCACCTATTAACTTTCTCTTACCCAAACTAAATAGATTGGGCTTCTTAAATCTCTCAATATAACTCATGTTTTCTAGACCTCAACTTCTTGTAGCTCTTTTCTGAATCTTTTCCAGTTTTCAATATCCTTTTTGACGTGTGGACTGCAGACCTGACACAATATTCCAGTAAGGGTCTCAATAATGCTGTATACAGAGGTGATATCACTTGATCATTACCGGTTAGGTTTACTCCCTCTGGGGCACCTGGCATTGGCCACTGTCGGTAGACAGGATACTGGGCTAGATGGACCTTTGGTCTGACCCAGTATGGCAGTTCTTATGTAATATCACCTCTCTACTCTTAATATTCCCCTGCTTATACACCCAAGGATTGTAATTAACCCTCTTAGCTACAGCATAGCTCTGAGAGGTCACGTTCAGTTGGTTAGCTGCTATGACCCCTAAAAGAAGTCCTTTTGAGAATCACTGTTCCAGACACAGTCCCATCTTATAAATGTGACCTCCATTCTTTGTTCTTAGATGGATGACCTTTCATTTCACAGTGTTAAATCATGTGTTATTCATATCAGCTCATGTTATCAAGTGATCTTGGTTGGGCTCATCTACATCATTTACAGTTCCACCAACTTTTGTGTCATCTGCAAATTTGACCAGCACTGATTTAATTGTTTTTTCCAGATCATTCATAAAGATATTAAACTGCATTGGACCAGAGAACAGATCCCCTCTAGAAACACTTCCATTGACTGATGAATCCGCATTCACAATTACTTTTTGAGATCTGTTAGCCAGTTTTTAATCCATTCAATATGGACTACGTTAATTTTGTATACAGAACGTAGAGCAGATCTGACCACAATAAACTATGGAACTTGTCCTTATTTTCATCGCTGATGCATCAGTCTTTGTCAGAATTTAATCTCAGATTAAAAATGGTCACATTAAAGGGAATACCTATAAAAGGTTTCTCTATTTGAATTTACTTTATTGTATCCAGTCTCTGGTCATTATTACAACAGGTGCTTCTGTACAGTTGATATAGGAAAATGATTAATTGCTTTTCAGATGTTACTGGATATTAAGTGATCATTAATACAAGATACCCTGAGTTTATAAGGGCCATCTTTGTCCCATTACAGTCATTCTCTCACCAGAAAGCATACATTAGCCTGATCATTATCATTTCCATTAATTGGTACCCAAACAAAAAATATATATATTTTGTGTAATTGCAAAATTACTGAGAGTTCTTCTGGGTACTGTTCTATGAATAGCTCACAGATGAGACTGTGACTTCATTGGTCTCCTTGTTCATTCACTGATGTGTCAGCAAATGACACTGCATCAGAGGCATGCAGACAAACAAAGCTATTACCCCACATTCAGACAGACATGTCACCCAAAAGCATAAACTGGGCCAATAAAACCCTATGATTAATGTGAAACTTATCCCAGATACTCATACTTGCCTATTAATAGTATATTGTCATGAAATTTAGGCCTTAAATATAGATAGTATAAGAAAAAATAATTTACAAATTCTAACACTAACAGGTATTTTCAGGAAATATTGAGGTTTTTTTAAGTTTAAGATTAAGCTTTAAAAAAAAAAATCATTCCTAGACAGCATGGACTTGTTTTTTAAATTAATCACAGCCCTTCTCCCCAAAGAAACTGTATATCCATTCAGCTTTTCCATAACAATAAAAAGACATTCCTGAAACAACATAATTGGGGAGCAGTCACAGTCTTACAAACAATGCATCAATATAAGGTGCAGGTATAAGATTTATATTCATATTGTTACTAACCTAGCCAGGGATTTGGATGGCTTATTGGGATTGGTTTGAATTCAGCCACTTTAGTGGTTATCAGGTTATTACTCAGGGACAGCTGTAGGCGGTTAAGTGATGCTGTAAAATGAGACAAACAAAACAACCCCGCATCTCCCCCCACACACATCACAACTGAAATCTTAACTGTACAGAGAGGTCAATAACTCAATAGGCACAGAGTGAACTCTAGAGTGGCTGATCTGGGTTGAGGCATGCTGTCGGGGCTGTGAAAAAAAATGACTGTACTGTAGTTTTGGTGAAGTAAAAGAACTTCACTCTCTGAGGAAATTCATTTTCCTTAGAAATGGAAATAGCTATGAAAGTGGAATCAGCTTTTCAGTAATGTGAATGAACTTGTTGAGTTAAACTTTGTAGTTATGGGTTGGGCATGGCCCCACTTTACGTATAGGATAAATGTAAAGAAGCCATTGTAACCAGGTGGCTGAAACAATAGCATTAGCACCCAAAATATAGGCACATGGACATTCTGAGCAAAAGCTGATCATTTGGCCCTATGGGTTTGACTGGTGGAAATGTTTTGACGTAGGGGAGTCTGTCTGAGAGAAAGCCAAGAAGACAGTAACAGAAGGCTGGTAAGAAAGCTTTACTGAGAGAAAGCTAAGAGAAAAGGCTTTCGGGATATAACGTGTTCGCTGGAAAGGTAGGGTTGGAATAGCATTTATAGTGCAGAGTTTATATTATAGTGCCTAAAATTAACCATAATTAAACATGATTGTGGCCTGGCCTGAAACTGTTATAGCATGATCATTTCCTTACCTGGGAGGACAGAAAAAAAGTTAGAATCATTTTACAGAACCGTGTTTTAATTCTGTAGCTACCCAACATGGATATCACTTTTTTTCCCCTGACTTCTGTGGACAGAAGAACATACTACATCACATGGAGCATAATAATGATAAAGATGATAATTTTTGTAGGATAGACAGGATCTAAAGATCTTACAGATGTAAGACTGGAACAAAAATAATTTATTCTCCTGCCTAATGGGCTCTCTACCACTAACGCTACAACATTAGGATGAAACTTCAGCTTTGAAAGATGGCTACTGCTAGCAAAAGACTCAAATAGTTTAAACTTTATTTACAAAAGTGTTTCACAATTTATACATGTCAGTAAGTGCTTATCACTTAAAGAATGCACATTGAGAAAATGAGATCAGTTTTTATTGATGGCTTCTTGGCAGCTCCACACATTCTGTACTTTGGATCTACAGTGTAATATGTGTATTGTCACTAGTTCATATTCACCTTTTCCTTTGGTGCAATTAATGTATGTAGCCTCCAGGGCTACCTCTTAACTGATTCACTAACAGGTCACCAGTCTGAGTGAGCTTACTATTCCTCAGAATGCCAAATGGACATTTAGCTCACTTAATTTTTAGATGATACTGTTTATTGAAAGGAATATGGTTATCCATAAAATCTAATTCACCCTGTTGTGCCTTTTAAGCATTATATGAGCTTACATTCCTTGTATGCTACAATACTTAGGCAGTGAGGTGGTTTGAGGATGGATTTGGTGCTTTAATCATGAACTTCCATGCTTTAGTGATTATAAAATCAAATCATTAACATCACTAGAATATAGGAGTTCAGATTTTTATATAGGAATGCTACAGTATATAGCCAAAGAAATATTAATTTATAACATAACATAACTGAAGAGGAAGTTAGCAATTACCATGTCTTAAAAAAGAAGTCTTTACAAATCTGTATCCATTTATAAAGATAATTTAAAATGCAGGGTTTTAAGTCAAATAAGTTCATCCAGCTGTTGTTTGCATCATGCCAAAAAGGAGAATGTTTATGACAGATAAAATGTAGGCAGAGAAAAAGAAAAATCATGATGAATTTTCAGCCTCATAAAAACAGTATTTCATGCTTTATATGCATCCTTTTCCACTGTCATTTACAAGGAACAGTCAATCTTGAAGCCAAAATCTATACTGATAGGTTTGTGCAGCCATTCAGCACTGCAAAGTTGTGTGTGTGTTTTTATTTGTTTGTTTGTTTTGTTTTTTAAAGCAGTGACTTTGTTTTAAAAACTTGGTGCAGCAGGCATGGCAAAAGAGTTAATCTGTTAGTCAATTAGGTAGACTGAAATGCACAACAGTATTGCCTACAAAGGATGAGAATGGTGGAAGTAAAAAGCAATTCTGAAAAGCATTACTTGTCTTCTGGTCAAATCCACATTGCCTTACTCATGCAAGTGGTCCTACTGAAATCAGTGGAAATTAAGCATACAAGTAAAGGAAACAGAATTTAGCCTAAGGATCTATCTTACAGTAATATTCTAAGCTATCAAGAAGCCATCATTCTACACAAATCTTTACCAAAACCTAATGGCCCTTTTATATACAGTACTATTCTGTGTTGAATGTTTATTTCCATCTAATTATGATTCACTCTAACTAATTATAATTAAATACATTACTATGGTGCAATAGTATAATTTTAAAATATTTTGGTAAAGAAATCAAATGTATAGTTTCAAAAGATTATTCTTAGAATGTCTGTGGCAACTGCTTACATACTAAGTGAAAAACAGCTTCAACACCATACATCTATAACATATTTCCATATAATTTATATGTAAACAGAATTTATAGTTAAAGCACCATTTATGAAAAAGGAACATGTTTAAACTGTTGCAGTAAAATTGAAAGCCAAATTTGGTCACTCTGTCACACATTCATCTTGAGTATCAAAGGATAAGTCTTAAACTGATTGAATAAGCTAGCTTGCATACTTTGCTCCCCATTTTTCTCAGTAACAGAAACAACATGATAAACAAACTGTAAGGTGCATGAATGAAGGCCATTCCTGAAAAAGCTGTAAAATTCTGACAAAATAGAAGATATTCGTAAAAAGCATTTGGAGAAAAAACATGCGCACACATACAAACATAAACAGTCAGTCTTAACAAAGCTACCTGCACAGGGGTCATTTCAGATTGCAGGAATGCACCTTAGATATGTGGCACTGAAGTTATGGCATCTAAATCTCTTCTCCCTCCTTTCCTCCCACTCTCACACAGCTTGATGAACTAACAAACCAGGGAAGAGATAGATATTCTTACTAAGAGTGTGAAGGAAGAAATGGTGAGAGGCCAAGGTAAGGGGAGGAACTCAAAGATTAAAAACAGAAGACAAAACAGGAGAGGTAGAGACAAGAATAAACTGTTTAGCCCAATTGCCAACATGTCATGTCTCTCTCACAGAAAAAAGTACCATCTCCAATAAAGCCAACTTCAGCATTCAGTGGAAAAAGTACGAAGAGGGAGCCAAATCATCTGACCTAAAGTAAGAACTGGAGAAATCTTTGACATTCCTTTAATGATGATTTTCAAATAATGCTAAAGGTACTGCAAGTACAAAAAAGGTAAAATCTTAACTCATTAAGATAACTTGGGTACCATTATAATTACAATTATATTGAAGATTTTTCTTTTCAACTACCAAGACCTCATGGTTTTGTGTTTCTCCTTCAGAAATGATCCTATCACAAGCACAAAACAGCAGAGCAGAAAGCTCTGTTCTAAGTTCTGGGAAGCGAAACACCATCAATTCTTGCAGGAGAAACATAGAACCATGAACTCAGGGTCTAGAGGGTAAAAGATTGAATTAAATTTTTTTTCATTTTAAAATGTGCTTACTGGTTTTAAAATTTGTCCATATTTTCTATTCATGATTTAAGAGCCTAACTTTTTTGTATTTATTTTTAAATTATTATTGAATGGCATCTGAATTCATTGATAAGAAAACTGCACTAAATTTTGTAATTTTGTTCTGAATTCTCCAAGCAGCTGACATGTAATAAGAAAGGAAGGTAAATTATACTTGCCCCTTATTTGGGGTATCCAACACACAGGCCCTGAGCCTACAAGGCACTTAACTTTGCTCACTTGAGTAATCCTCCTGAAGTCAATGAAACTACTCACCTGAGCAAAGTTATGCATGTGTTGAAGTGTTTTGCAGCATAAGGGCTAATTTCTAAATTGGTGCAATATTTTTGTTATTTTCAGATCCCCTTTTAACTCTGACCCCCTTCTTTTCATCTGTGGTAAGACAATATCCTGTGTCTCTGAAATGAACCCTGCTTGTACAGCATCCACACAAGAATATTATAATGGAGATTGAGTGTTCTAACAAAAGAGAAAACATTATTTTGTCATTTCTTTTCTTCTGTATTTAGGCAGTTCCTAACAGTTTCCAAGGACATATTCATGGCTGCTTGAAGCATGTCTTCTTCACTCATATCGCCTCCTGCCAGGAGACAAACATACACAAAATATTCACGTCTAATTACTTATGGAATGCAGCTATAAAAAAAGTAAACATTTTTCATATCACTTCTTGCCTCTTGTTTCTATTTGTTTATCATTCCATGTTTTTTCAGATGTCTTTTGCTTTTTTGTTTTCTATTATCAAATGATCATTTCAGACTTACTTTTCAATGCACTGTAATCATTCTATAAAAAGATATGAAATAATGTGTAATTAATTTTAGGTCTGATATTTAACATTAGTAATGTTCACATATTTATTGTCTTTCTGAATTACATTGCTAACGTGTTTCCACACGTAATTAAAAATAATAAATGTCTCTGTTCCAGCCTAATGTATTTTTTATAAAACTTGAGAATAAACATTTAGAGAGAGATTTATTTTTCAACATGCATCCTGTTGTTGGTAATAAGAAGTGCTGCATACGCCTACACCAAGAGCTACCATACTATATTCAACTAGAAAAAAAGTAAAACCAGAACCTGCTTGATCTAGTAGCAGTGCTGTGCACTCCCAAGAAGGAGAGATCTACATTCAATCACTATCTCTAGATTCTTAGGCCAACAAGGGCTGAGAGCAGTGTGCAGGTAATGCAGTCCACTCCTGTGGGACAGGTGATCTCATATCACTCAAGAGTGACCCTTTCGGCCAACACAGCAGAACAGGCTCTCTAAGAGCCCTATTATATCCTCCCCAGCAAGAAAAATAGTGGCTATGTCATGCAGTCCCAAGGGCAATTGTTAGGGGAGTTAAAGGCAAGGAAAATTGGGGAACTGTTCTTCAGCAAAGAGAGAACCCACCAGGGAAAAATCTAGATTAACATCTGTGTTGAAAACCATAGGTTGAATAAAACAATACCTGGGTCTGTTCCTAGTGCATTTGAACTTGTAGCTGGCTTATCGTGTATATCTGGGGTCTGGCCTTGCTGCGACTGTTGCTGCTGTCTGAAATTACAAAAATAGTTTCAATTAGTGAAAAAACAAAACTAGGAGCACAAAAATAGTATAAACTAGACAAACTCCTAAGTTCCTAGTATCTGGTAGAGTTCAAGTTACCACATTTACACTTTAAGAAAATATTACCAGATACAAAACTGACCATGAGATAATCCAGAATCTCTGGCTTTTATATTAGGCACTCACTTCACTATATTCTGATCCCTGCAAATAATTTGATCCACACACACACAAAAAAAGGGCAGAAAATAGATAGCTACCTACTATCAACCTTAAGGAACCCATGGTGGGTAGTTAGAATTATGAAAAAGGGAACTTTTAAAATGTATTAAAGTAGTACTGTCAACTTAAAAATCTTATGTTCTAAACAAAGTTTCTTTACCTATGTTCAACACCATACATTGTGCAGCGTTGCCAACCCTCCAGGATGTCCTGGAGTCTCCAGGAATTAAAGATAATGCCATGTGATGAAACCTCCAGGAGTTCATACAACCAAAGCTGGCAACCCTATATGCAGGGTTGTTGTAGTTGTGTCAGTCCCATGATATGAGAAAGACAAGTTAGGTGGGGTAATATCTTTTATTGGACCAATTTCTGATAGTGAGAGAGAGATGCTTTCGAGCAGAGTGTAAGCTCGAAAGCTTGTCTCTCTCACCAACAGAAGTTGGTCCAATAAAAGATATTAACCCACCCACTTTGTCTCTCTCAGACCATACATTAAAAGACAAATAACTTTAAAATACCAGAGAACATGTCACAATTTATATCATTTAATTTTAACATGTATATCAGCTTTGATATTTTTCAATTATATCAGATTCACTTTCAGTTCCCTTACTGTTAGGTTCCAAACATTGCAGGAAAATATTTAGTTGTTAAAAACAACTGTTTTATTGTTTTTTTTGTTGTTGTTTTTTTTTAAATTGTGAAACATTTCTCTGGATCTGAGGCTTTACATCTGTTCCCCCCTCCTCCTCCCAAAATGTACATACAGGTCCAAATTTAAATCCACAATCTCCATTTAAAAGCTCCTCATCTTGTCTTTATTGTCTCTTTTTCTAAGGTCCTGTTCTGACACCTCCCCTCTGCAAAAAAGTCATTCTTCATTCCATGGAAAGCCAGTGAGTGAGAAATATTTGGATGGTGTTAGGCACCATCATATGCCCTTGCACCCCAAATCCCTTCAATTCAAATGTCTGGCATTCTCATCCACTGATACACAATCTTATCCCCTTACTACTTCACTTTTCCTTCTGGTGCCCCTCTCCCTCCTCACTAGAAGATCAAGATAGAGAGAAGGAAAAACAATAGTAACAACAGAAGAGATGCAACTGGTTTATAGTTCTGAAACAGAAGCTGAATTGGTATTAAGAATCTACTTGCTCATCTCTATGGTTAGCAGAGAACAAGCTCTGCCCAACCTTTTGTTCAGAGGGGGAAGGACTTAATAGATGAATATTATGTGACTCCCTGCATTTATATCTCAACTCTCAGGCACATACCCTCACTAAATATTAGAGCATAAGCTTTCGTGGACTACAGCCCACTTCTTCGGATGCATATAGAATGGAACATATATTGAGGAGATATATATACACACATACAGAGTATGTATGTTCCATTCTATATGCATCCGAAGAAGTGGGCTGTAGTCCACGAAAGCTTATGCTCTAATAAATTTGTTAGTCTCTAAGGTGCCACAAGTACTCCTGTTCTTCTTTTTGCGGATACAGACTAACACGGCTGCTACTCTGAAACCTGCCACTAAATATTGATTGTGTTGTTTTTTTCGTGGAGTGCACTCTCATTAAATCATGAAGGACACATACCCTCTATAAAATAATTAGTGTTATTTACAACAGTACTCCTAAGACTTCATATAAAATAGTATCTTAGTACCTATGTGTGCACATAGCTGGACATTTACCTTGCTGGCAAACAAACAATCTCCTTCTAACTAGTATCTCAAGTAACTAATTAGAAGCTACAGGATTTCCAGAATACAGTGTTAAAAAGGCTATTAAAAAAAAGATAAATAAAGCTAAATCTGACCTCAATGTGTGAAAAAATATTCTACTATCCTAAAATATAATTACTTCAACAAGCAAATTCAGTTTTCCACCAGATACTTTACTTTTCAAAATATGTCTGTCTTCTCCTTCGCAGCTCTTCTGAAGAAAGAGATTCAAACTGACTTGTACCAGACGAATGTGGTATATTCTGCGATGCAGACTCTGAAAACTCACTTTGATGGCCTCCTAAAGTTAGAACATGGCATTTCATTACATCAAGATGGGAAATTTTAAACTAACAAATATAACGTAGCTAAAATTACCTATCCAAATCTCGATGAAGAAAAAATTGTTTATAACATGATCATCATATACAATTATCTAATCTCTATTACTACAGACAAAGCTCTTGAAACAATAGATCTGGCAAGGAGTGAATGGCTCAGGGAATTGGGGAACAGAGAACTTCACCTGAAGATCAATGGTTCAAATCTACCCACGGCAGTAGCCAACCTAAAAATTAATATTATCTAATGGCTAGTTAGCGGTCTATGTGAGTAAGATGAACTTTCAGTATACTTCCTAGTGATCAACTATTCACATCATAACTGACAACATTTTTAAGAGTCACAAGGAAAGGACCAAAGTTCACACTTAAGTATCCCTTCATGCTTAGGAGGCAGACTTTCCAGAGGGCCTGACCAGTGGGCCTGAGACACATTCGCAGGGAAAACAGCTACTATACTTGACCCTATGAACAGATTTCAGCTGTCAGAATTAACTTTTCACAAGAACTCAACTAGTCAAAGTGATCACTGGATAAAAATTGTAGCTTCTTTTTAAGTAAGTCTTTTACCTTGCATACTAAGTTGAATGGCTCTACGAAGATCAGCTTCTTCATCTTCCATATCAATTTCCTGTTTACTTAGAGCAAGGGCTCTTTGGAAATTCTCCTCATCTTCATCTAACATGCCTGTTCCATCAAAGGGATGGTTAACGTCTAAAGCTTGTTCCAGGTCAGTTTTTTGCACCCTGCAGAATAGATATCTCATTGCAATCAGCCATAGATAACATTTTCATTTGAATCTCATAATAAAGAATAATACTTTGCGTTGATTTAGCTCTGCATTTTCAGGGTACTGTAAAAACATTCTTATCATCACAACACATCATCTGAGGTAGTTAAATATTTTCCCCATTTTACAAATGAAAAACAGAAGTACAAAAGAAATTATGTGATTTGTCCATAATCACAGTGCTAGTCAGTGTCCCAGTGAAGGGCAGAATTCAGAAGTTTGTGGTTCCCAGTCCCATGCTCTATCAACTAGGCTATATTGCCACACAAGATCTCTGTTTTTACCTATTGCAGAGCCATGGAAGTTAACCTGTATACCAAGAGAAAGGAACATTTATGAAGTAATTCCTTTGAAAATTTAAAGCTCTCTTACATCTCTTTAAAAGCAATAAAATTTAATCATGATAAAATACAACAAAACTATACCAGGCTGACTAGAGTATTTTAAAATGTTTTAAGATTTGGAAACATTTAAGGATTAATGTTGTAGTTGTAGGATAAATCAGAAAATAGGAGCTTTACAACTCAGTGAAATTATAATAGTATATATAATGAATTAGAGGTACCTAATACTACTTTGTAACTTTACTTAGAAATAAGTGCCTTGGTTGTAGGCATCAATCGCTAAAAAAAATCATGTTCAACACTATTAAAAATAAATCTTTATTTACCTTACCTTTCATCTCTTGATTGTGCAGTTTCTTCCCCAATCAGTTTTGGTCGCTGCATCTGCTGTACCTGAATCATTTGCAGTAGTTGGTCAGCCTCACAATCTGGCAGGTCACCCTTTACAACAAATATAGAATAACCTGGGAATAATAAAAGCAGAAATACTAAGTATAAGGTGTGTGGATTATTAAATACCCTCAACTAAATATACCATGAAATAAAAAAAGATGTAATTTATTACCAGCAATATAATACAGACATTCAATATTAGGCTTTGCCTCTCATTACAAGGATTGTATAGTTATTTCACCGATTCAGTCACAAAACTGATAGACTGGATACAAACACGCTTATAAATAAAGGTTAATTATCTGATTTTAATCATGTGCTTTCAAGCAATGAGGTTTAACATTTGCAAACTAGTATTACCTTCCTGTTGTAACTGAGCCAAGAAAAGTGCAAGGTATGTATCTGATATTAGTTCTGGACCCATCAGGAGAGAGTTCAAGTTAAACCACTGTAATTTGAAAACAAAAAAAGATTTGAGAAAACAAAAATTAGCATGGAATTTATTTTTGGGCAATCTGGTCAATTTCCATGATGAAATATCGGATTTGTAAACTAATCATGTGAAATATCAAAAATTCCTTTCAAGCACAAGAGCACAACAACATAAGTATTGCTACCTGCCACCCTTCAAAAAGTCCTCAGCTAACACAAACTCTGAAACTTTACAGGGAAATTTATGTAACTTCAGGCTCCCTTCCCTACTAATATCAGGAGAGTTTAAAGGGGAGAAATTTGAACAATTTTTATGTCATGGTTTCTGCTGTTACTTTATGATACTGTTTATTCTGGTTTGCAATATTTGTTCTTGGAGATTGTCATTTGATACACTGAAGTTTTTTTTCCTTCTGTCACTTCACCATAGATTCATATTTTTAGTGGAGAGTGGACAGAATCCCTATTTAAAGGGATGGCTGAAGAAATAGTTGAGTATTTTCTGTTAAGAATATCCATAACAGTGCTGCCTTTAATTGCGGATACTATAAAAAAGATTGCTTTAATCATAGGTAACTGGTTTCTCTACATGTATTTTAAAGATAATTATATCAACCAAGTTCACTTGGAATGCTTTTATTATCTATGTCACAAACACAGCCTATATTAGCAGGAGGTGAGACAGGATGTAAATATGTGTTTGTATAAATCACCGCACACACACTCCAAAAGGCCCATTAGTCATTAATAGTAATTCTGGTAATAACTGAAAATGTATCCAATTTGGGGAGAGATGGATATTATAGGGGCCATTAAAACTATCAGACATCTCTCTTGACACTATCTTGAATAAATGCAAGTGCTTGAAGAAAAATTCTTCACAACACCCTTCCATTGTGCTAAAATCATGTCCTTCCAGAACCACTTCAGATGGCAACAGAATTCAGTTTCCATTCCATACAATTCTTGGCCAAGCTACTGAAACTGTCAACAAGAATACTAATTAATATATAAGTATATTCTTTGTGATAGAGGCTAATGTCCATTGATAGCTAGAATGAGACTATTAACTTATTTCAGACGCTACTGAACCACCAATTACTTTTGGGCCCAATCCTGCAACATTTTAAACACATTTAAATGAAATCAGTGGACTCCTCGTGTCCTTGAAGTAGAACATGCATGTGTCTGCAGGATTGGGGTCTTGATTACTGTTCACCAGGAATGGAGTCATCAAATAGTTCCATATCATAATGTTAACATTCTACCCCATTCACGCCACAAAATTTCCTCTTAAAAAAAAAAAAAAAAAAAAAAAAATCAAACCCCAAATGGTGTGTGGGCCAAGGGTGTGGGGTAGAGATAAAAAGGTACGGTATTGATATATGTACATGAGTGTTGGGCTTTTAAAATGAGGAGTGAGGGAAAAAACCTTTTAGAGATAATAGTTTTACTTTATAGTATAACAAATAATAGAGATGAAAGAGTCAAATTAATGTTTCCTTCATTGAGCTAATCTATTTTGTCTAGGGATGGATTATTAACTTATAAAATGAATCCTCCTTCTGTATTACTCTCTGAATAGACACCAATAAGTGTTTTATTGTGATTATAAACTATGTAACATCTAAAAAAATAAAGTTTTAATCCCAAATTTAAAAAACTAAAAATCTCTGTGACAGAATAATAGTTTACCAAAAAATATCTGAACTACATATACACATTTAGCCTGGAATGCTCTCCCCATCAGATAACAGTTTTAAAGTGAACACTAATGCCCCTTCAATATAAAACATGAAAAAATGCTTACAAAATGAACATAATTATTTTTAAACTAATCCCGAATGTAAAGTCTGTAATGTAGTCCCCATTTTCACCATTTACGCCAGATGTCATTTCCACTTGAAGTAAACCACAATATAAGTGCATTTTTGAAATTTGTATTGGCCTGAAAAATCATTACTAGTATAAGGCATCACTTGCAACCAAACCACTTTGAGCTTTCATTTTTTAACAAAGAGGCTTTATCAGGAATGTTTGGTGCATTCAATGAGCCTTTTCAGTAGAAAATAAAAAGCTTCAGTGCCATATTAAGGGCAGTGGCCTGGTTAGTTTCATCTACAAAAAGTTTACTTATTTTTTCTCATC
Source organism: Malaclemys terrapin pileata (assembly GCF_027887155.1). Taxonomy (NCBI): domain Eukaryota; kingdom Metazoa; phylum Chordata; order Testudines; family Emydidae; genus Malaclemys; species Malaclemys terrapin. Next base: position 123,359,137 of record NC_071508.1, read on the forward strand.
TGGATGTCAGCATGGCTGCAGCTTCCAAAAACCTTAATCATGAATATGTGAGCTCCTTTCCATTATTGTAGATGTTTTTACAAAGCTTACTTCAGGAGTGTTTTACACATTTTAAAAATGTAGTTTAATTATATGAAGAATTATAGAATGTCATCTAGAAAGGGACAACTTTGATTGGTATTCTATCTCTGTGTGTTAAAAAGACCCAACTTTTTCTGATCTATCTGGCTGTTTGGTTATGAACACTTCATACAGGCACACCATCCCTTATTTCTAGCAATCTATTTTACTATTTCTAATTTAATTCCTCCTAAAAGCTCTCCTAAATCCTACAGAGTTAAAAGCTGTGTTTCTACTTTTCCCCACTACAATCCCTACTAATACCTCTCCAATACTGGCAAACATAAATATTCAATGGTCTAATGTGTTAATCACATTTCCCATATACTGACTAGCCATTTTAGATGCACAGAAACTACCTGCAATTTATTTTACAGTATCAATGTAATAGTATTGTGTAATGCAGCAAAAACAAACAAACAAACAAAAATCTGACCCTCAGTACCTCTTTGTAATGTATAAAGATGACCTCAAACTTTTTTCAAAAGTATGATTTTCTGGCTGTTTGTTACATTAAGTCTTCTCTCTTTTCTGACAAATATGTTGTGATGTCACATAAAGCTGTAACCAGAGCTGCAGCTCTTGCTTCTTATAACAGCATGCAGATTCTTAGGGGATCTGATCCAGAGTCCTTCCTCACGCCAACATTAATGCCAAGCTGCCTGGCAGCATTATGATATAAATAAGCGTTTACCCAACCTATTTATTTGGGATAGTCTAAAACAGATTTCAACCCAGACCTTCAAAAGATGAAAGGCTAGTACATGGCCTCATTGCAACCATTCTTTCCACCCCCGCTCTGAAGTCAACTTTTAAATAAAAAAAGACAAGGTCACCTGTTTTCCTAACTTTCGAACTGTAAACCAGTGTTCCTTATAATTACAAATAAATGATCTTTCATTTCTGTAAAAAGAAAAACACAAGGTATACATAAAATTAAATTCTCTAATATTGGAGCTCATACTAACTTTTAAATTATTTGTTATCACTAATTTATAAATAAATTACAATATTTTGGCAATACAACATAACTATTGATGCTATAGAGTGTTTAAATTGCTCTTATTATAATTCATAATATTTTAAAGTGTTCTTTTTAATTATGTAGTGAAGTCTATATAAACCTGGTAATGTCATAAAGCATATATGACATCACATGCAACTCAATCAGCATACTGTGATGCCACAGATACTGAGATGTCATGAAGGCTCAGAGGACAGATCATATTAATCCCCAAAATATGAAAAATAAAAGGCTGAGGGGATAAAAAAGGAAACATCAAAATGTAACAGAGCTTGAAATAGTAATTTTAAAAGAAACTTAGTAATCACAGATTTTCAGCGTTACTTTTCTGTAAAATGAAAGCAGGGTGCTAAAAAGAAAGTCTTACATAGGGTCGATCCCGAGCCTCTGATACTCTGGGCTGTTGAAGAGGATTAGTTCTAAACCCCAAACTTTCAAGGCATTGCTTATAACCTGTCAAAAAATAGTACTTTTCATGAGACAAACCAGTCAACTCCAAATTTAAGCAATGCAACCATTTTAATCACTATCAACAATTATATTGTTTTCATAAAGCTGTGCTTTTAAAAAGTTGATATAAAAAGGAAACCTCGGGATCATAATATTCAAAATGCAACCTTCATGAATCTACGATCACCACACAACATAGATAGCATATACAACAAAGATGAATTACAAAACTACAGTTTGACAGAGAGATTCTAGCAAAGCACACCTCCTTGATTATGTTATAGCCTTATATCCAGCTGTCTGCTTATTACCTTCTTACTTTCACCCTCAAAACTACATAATTAAAACTGTTTGGCATTTTGCAGCCATTAAGATAACACAAGAAACAATATTAGGGCTACTGTTAACATATTTAGGGATCATCTACTCTCATCCTTTTTGAAGACATGTCCACTAAGACTTTTAACTCACATAGGTCCTTAATTTTGCCACACTACAAACTAGAACCATGTTGCAACAAGGTCCCTGACTCCATTACAACTTGTGTAGACCTGAACATCAAGGTTTACCAAAAATCCTAGACTTCCAACTAAGGACCTCCCTAATATCTGCTAAAGTTCTAACTCATTTTAAACATTATTCAGTACGTTTGAAATTTATGGATGGAATCAAACCTCTTAACACTACTCACTTAAAGCTGTTTGGGATAAAGGTATGGGGAGATTAACAATTCATCATCACCTCAGCCAGTCAACAGTGTAGCAAGTGATCAAAGAGATGGTAGAGCAAGAAAGTAGAAACAAAGTAGAAAGCAATTTTTATCTGCTTCAAAGTCACTGCAGCACAATTAGGAAGTAAGGAATTGCCATGCTGGCAATGGCAGAAAATATATTTCAGAAATGAGACTGGGAAGTAAAATGAGCAAATAAAAAGAAAGCCCTGTGCATCTACAAAACAGAGTAATGGGAGCAGAAGCTTGCATGAGAGTATGGAAAGAAATACTGACCAACATACATGGGGGCCACAAGAAGAGAAACAAAAGGTAAAGAACATGACCTAGGGATCCAATATAGGTAAAAGTTACTAGTCTGGGATTTTTATGGGGGTTTTGGTTCTATTACAGGTATTTAAAAGATTAATTACATATTAAGTAAATTCCCTTTTTAAAAATAAACTTTTTTCCAAATAGCTCTAAAGTTTCAGAAGTGTGAAATAAAGCCTTTGGAACACAGATTCTGCAGCTTTTTCATTTTGCAGATCACTTTGTAAGAGAAGGATTCTCTCACGGACCCCCTAATCACCAGGAAGGCCTCTGTAATCCATAATTTAAACCTGATGCTCTAGAAAGCCAGAACTCTCCTGCATTAATCCTACACACTAGAAATTGGAGAAGAATTACTAAATGCTAGCAAAATTATTTTGAAGAAAATATATATAATGCAACTGCACTGGTTGTAAGAAATTGTCCTGACCACAGAGTCATGCTTACTTGAATGGAGAAGTAGCCACTGTCATCCATATTTCCAGAAGGCTGCTGTTCAATTTGGGTGGAGGAGAAAAAGAAAAATTGTGATCAGCTTACACTTCTAAAAAGGTTTATGAGAAATCAAGTGTAAAAATAAACACAATCGTGTACACCTACAACACAGACTCTGTACACCCATTTCGAAAAAGACTGCTTGCCCTGCCCAAAATACACTTTTAGTGAAAAAACACAATCCCATATCCTTCTCTCCACGCCTGTAAGATGCGGATAATATATTTCTCATTGAAGTGTTGTGATGCTTTAGTAGTGAATTAATGTTTGTAAATGCCAATTTGACATACTTGTATGAAAAAGACTATAAAATTGAAAAGCATTATCACTTGAAAATGGAGCTTCCATAACAAAGCAAGAATGACAAATTTGTAAAACAAAAAATTATGTTTCAAAAAAGCAAACAGATGCCAAGCAATCTAATGTTAAAATGATTGTTACCTGTAAAAACGTTCTGTACTCTTCACTAGAAACTCCTCCCTCCGCCATTCTTATTCTCTCTTCCTCATCTAGCTGCTGTGCAATAGAAGATAACTCCACAGGGCTAAAATATTCCCCTTGTAGTAAGTTATTCAGGCAATGCTGAGCGCACAATGAGCCTTCTTGCTAAAATTGTAAAGAACAAAAATATATCTAAGAATTGTTTTAATGTTTTGTTATATCTTCGTTGCTTCAATCGTCTATGTTTGCCAAGGGAGTATATTTACCCCCAAGCTTTCCTACAGTGCATTACTTGTCTGACTTTAGAACACCAAAAAGATCATCTCTGACACATGCATACAGACCCCGGTTATTTCTCAAGAAATGTAAACATTTTTAGTCCGTAAGTTTACTTTTAATTTAGAAGGTCATTTAAGAATTGGCCAGTGACAGAAGTCTCTGCAGACTGATAAAGTCACAGAGGGACTCCAACAATTCTTGCAAACAACAGCAGCTACAGACTTTATTCTTTCCCAGGCAGCCTCCACATGTGACTCTCTCATTCTCCATACCAGCTGCACTTGTCCCATATTAATCTCCCTCTTCTTTTCCCTCCACAACAGTGCCATGTACCCCTATGTCGCTTCCCCCATCATCGATATACACACATAGGCAGGGGTGGGCAAACTTTTTGGCCTGAGGGCCACATCAGATTTCCAAAATTGTATGGAGGGCCAGTTAGGGGAGGCTGTGCATCACCAAACAGCCAGGTGTGGTCCCCATCTGACCTCCCCGCTTCTCGCCCCCTGATGGCCCCCCCGGAACTCCTGCCCCATCCACACACACGCACACACCCCGGTTCCCTGTCCCCTGATCGCCCCTGGAACCCCTGCCCCTGACTGCCCCCCACCGTCCCATCCAACCCCTCCTCTCATTCCTGACTGCCCCCCCCCCCAGGACCCCTGCCCCATCCAACTACCCTGCTGTTCCATCCAACCCCTCCTTCCTGACTGCCCCCCCGGGACCTCTACCCCCATTCAACCCCCCTGTTCCCCACCCTCTGACCACCCCGACCCCTATCCACACCCCCACCCTCTGACCTCCATCCAACGCGCCCCCTTACCGCGCTGCCTGGAGCACTGGTGGCTGGTGGTGCTACAGCTGCACCGCCCGGCTGGAGCCAGCCCCGCCACTGCGCAGCACAGAGCATCGGATCATGCCGGGCTCTGCAGCTGCGCTACCCCAGGAGCTCACAGCCCAGCCGCCCAGAGCATTGTGGCGGCGCAGTGAGCTGAGGCTGCGGGAGAGGGGAAAAAGCAGGGGAGGGGCTGGGGGCTAGCCTCCCAGGCCAGGAGCTCAGGGACCGAGCAGGGGGGTCCCGCAGGCCGGATGTGGCCCACGGGCTGTAGTTTGCCCACCTCTGCACATAGGCCATGAAGACTTTGCAAGTTTGCCTCAAACTGATGCACCTATTAAATGCAGACATGTATACACTTCCAAATATACACATGTATATAATGTGTTTTCCAAAGTAAATAGATATGCATACTTTTGTATTTTTTTACATTAAGAACTTCAATATACATGCACTCTCAATCACATGAAAGGCATTCCCATTTATTAGGGACTCTTGAAAAAGTTGGTTTTGAAGATTCTATGTGAATCAGATTTGAAATATAAGTCAAAAAAGCATCAAGAAAATATTTGATAAAGAATGATAGGGAAATTTTTAAACCCCACCTCACTGAAAGTCCTCATGGGATTTGCCCCAAATATTTTTACCATCCTAAGATAATATATAGTGTGCAAATGTTCAGGTGTACTGAGGTTTTTCTTTGGTGACATTTAAGGGTGAATTGAGGGGCAAGCAGGGGAAGGAAAGAAAATTAGGCTCATAATTTATAAATAAAAGTTGCTTTAACTTTAATAAAGGAGACATAGCATTCTTTAATAATTAGAAGCTTCCTCGTTCAACCTTGTCCTGACATAGATTTATGCTCTGGCCATTCATTTATTAGAGCTTTCAACATTTTACCCTAGAGCAGAACTTCCTGTCTTTTACAGTAGTGGCTCCTTAGGCATGGAGCTTGCCCCCCTTAGACCTATCTGAAAAGGTACCTTACCTACCTTTTAAAATTATATTATTTTCTTTTCACACGTGATTTTATGGTTAAGAATTTGATGTGTGTGTATTAAAGTACTTTAACTGTAAATACCTAAGCAGCATTCTGAATACTTTGGAGGAAATGGGGGCACTACCAGTGAACTGAAATGTAGATTTTTATTAAAAATGATGTTACACACACACTTGTTCAAATTTTTCCCCAGAGAAGGCAATTAAAATTGAGGGCATGGTAAATAATGAAGAGGAAAGGTCACTGATTCAGAGTAATTTACATCACTCTGTGAACTGGCCACAAGCAAACAATATGCATTTTAATATGGCTAAATGTAAATGCATACATCTGGGAACAAAGAATGTAGGCCATATTTTCAGGATGGGGGACACTATCCTGCAAAGCAGTGACTAAAAAGATTTGGGTGTCAGGGTGGATAATCAGCTGAACATGAGCTCTCAATGGGACGATGTGGCGGAAAGAGCTAATGCGATCCTGGAATGCATAAACAGGGGAATCTCAAGTAGTAGTAGAGAGGTCATTTTATCTCTGTATTTGGCTCTAGCACAACTACTGCTGGAATACTGTGTCCAGTTCTGGTGTTCACAATTCAAGAAGGGGGTTGATTAATTGAAAAGAGTCCAGAGAAGAGCCATGAGAATGAGTAAAGGATTAGAAAACATGCCTTATGGTGACAGATTCAAGGAGCTCAATCTATTTATCTTAACAAAGAGGAGGTTTAGGGGTGACTTGCTCACAGTCTATAAGTAACTACATGGGGAACAAACATGTAATAATGGGCTCTTCAGTCTAGCAAACAAAGGTATGACACAATCCAATGGCTGGAAATTGAAGCTAGACAAGTTCAGACCAGAAATAAAGCATACATTTTAATGCCGAGAGTAATTAACCATTGGACCAATTTACCAAGGATTGTGGTAGATTCTCCATCATTGTCAATTTTTTAGATCAAGATAGAAAAACATCCAAACAGATAAATTCCAGGAATTATTTTGGGGAAGTCTATGGCTTGTTCTATAAAGGAGGTCAGACTAGATTATCACAATTCTGGCTTTAGAACCTATGAAAATAATTATTACAACAGAATCAAAATATATGTTGCTTTCTGCTTAAGATATCTAACTAGATGTTTTACCTCTACCTAAGTAATCTAACTACTAAATTGTCAAAAAGCAAGGATGTTTCCATATATGTAAACACATTTCCTGTACTGCAGGCTGATGTAAAATATTTGCAGTTTACAACACTTAGAAAATAATTGCCATTTATTGTGTAACTTAGATTAAAGGGCAGAGTATAAATATGAATATCAATCTTCAGCAGAATAACTTCTATCATTCCAATCCTATAAAGCCATCTTTCCACAGTAATTTATTTTAAAACAAAAAATGTTGGGTTTTTTTTTGTTTGTTTTTTACATTCCCCTTCTACACATGGCAGTCTAGGTCAGATAGGAACTAGTTTGGTTTAGTTACTATATCTCTTGGTAACTAGAGCAACCTGCATTTACAAAAGGAAATTTATTAAGAATGACAATTTGAAAAACTATTATTAATAATAAAGATGGCTAAAGAAACTAAATTACAGGAAGCACATAAAGACGACACTAGAATGTGATGGTGTGATATAGAGATTATTGTTTAGGAGTTTGAAGGCAATCATGAGTAATAGAGGTACTTGTCATCTGAAACAAAATATTTAACACTCATATGGTGCTTTACATTTTCAGAAGCACTGTACAGCTATTAAATTAATTTTAACAACACCCACTTTGAAGTAAGTGTCATAATCTCCACTCTGTACATGCAGAAACGGAGGCAGAGAGAGGTTGTCATGAGCAAAGGCACAGCAAGACAGTAGAAGGAGTCAGGAATAGAGCTCGTATCGCCTGCTTCCCATCTTTATGCTCATCTCTCATTTAAGCCATTCTGCCTTTCTCAAGAGAGTAAAAACTTCATTCTGCACGATCAAATTCTTTCTGTATTTATCTTTAGAGGACCAAGAAAAAAAAAACAGGAAATAAAACTCAACATGAAAAAGTTGCTCTATAAAAGGAAGTAATATTGACACTTGTTTGTGACCACTTTTGAAGCTTTATAGACTTATTTGTCCAGCCATTTTTTGAAACCATTCAGCTGCTAGGGACTTCAGTATTAGCAAGGTATGCCAGCAGACTGACCAAGAAATCGGATTCCCCTTCTGAAAGGGGCCTAGATTTCTTCGAAGATGTATTTAGTTGAACTATCATTTCACCTGGCTCTCCCCTTCCACTTGCGAGGAATCTTATCAGCACAAAGATGCTATAGTAAGGGGCAATATGACATCGAGATCAATTGGATAAGAGAATTTAGTCAGAGGATTGTTTTCGGGAGTGTTTAAAAGACAGTTTCAAGTACTACCCTACTCTAAGTCATCCACGGGATGGAGAGAACTCACCAGCCTCGGCTCCCAGCTACTGACTACAGCTCCCCTCACTTCCCCCGCCCCAGGCTACCGCTCCAGTGCCACCTGCCAACCCCCTCCCCACCATTGGCTACTACCCCTTCCTTTACCCTCCCCTCCCAGCTCCAGCTCCTACCCAAGCCTCTGAAATACCCATCCCCCCATCCAACCGCTGGCTCTCTGCGGCGCCCTCCCCCACTCCCGAGTCCCCCGCTCAACCGTACGCGCCCTCTCCCCCCGCCGCATACTCACCCTCTCATGGAAGATGGCCTCCATGTTTATTTGTCCCAAGCCAGCAGCAGCCTCCACCTCACGTGACCACATCCCAGCCACACAGCAGCCAATCATCGCAGCTGCCCCGCACCCTCTCGCCCTCTGCCCACCACGTGATCTTACCCCGCCCAATAAACCGCGGCCTCTTCAGCTCCGTGACAGTCATGTGATCACAACGTCAGTGCTTGCGCTAGAGTCCTGGGGGCGGGGTTGCGGGGGCCAGAATTAGCTTCGGGACTCGCCTAGCTGGTGCGGGCGCCTCCCGTCGGCTGTCGGGGGAAGTGGGGGCTGGGCGCCGCAGTCAGAGCCTCAGCCCGGAGCTCATCGCTGTGGTCTGAAGAGCTTTGTTAGCGCTTACAACCACTTGATTGCCCACTGGCTGGAGCGGTGCATAGGACCCCCGCCCTGTGTGTCACAAGCCCTGTATTGTCAGGAGCTGATGGGGATTATCCCGCACTTCCGTAGTATTTTAAGGGGCACGGTTGTGCTTTGTGAATAGCAGAGTCTGTTCTATTCCTATAGGTGGCAGGCCCTTCCAAAATCCACCTTGTTTAGGGTGGTGATAATTAAGTCTTAGTTAGCCAGTTTTGTCACAATGCCCATATACTATTCCACACTAACTCAGTCAGAAATGAATTTAATTCACTTTCAAAGCAGATTATCCCATTTCTTATAACTGCCCATTTAACTGAAGGGAAGAAGTGTCAGCTAGATTCAGGGCACTTTAATGAAATTAGGTGGAAAAGAGCCTCCTGGTGAAGGCATGCCGTGTGTCAGGCTGTATGAATTATGAAGGGCATTTCCTACTCTCTCCTTTATCTGTACAAATGGTGGCATTTGAAAACTAATGATTATGACTTATTTTTTTAATTAAGTGAACCAGCTGTCCACTCTGCTGACCTAAGCCTCTTTTCTATCTGCTTTCCCCAAACTCATTCATTTCAACCACTATAAGGAGGATGCAAATGAAGAGGATGGAGAAAGGGAGTGAGTGGTTACCACTGATACCTCATTGCCAAGTGGCAGCATAGTGCTGAGCTAGTCATAGGCAACAGCCAGTCATAGCCACACTGGTACATAAAATATTAGTATTGAAGGCAAAAGAGGAAAAAGAGGGGAGAGTAGAACACAGAGAATTTGGAAGGGAAGGGCTCCAGCAGGAGGGTGGGGCTAGAATGGAGCAAAAGGGAAAAGAGAAGAGACAAGAAGAGACATTTTTAAAGATTGCAGTAGCATCAGAAATGTGTTAGGCTCTTGCCAAATATGAGGAAGGTACAACTCCTTTCCCAAAAAGTTTACTGGGACAGAACAAATCTGATCATGCTCATCCTCAGTAAATAGGATAAGGAAGAAAGAATCAACCAGCAAAGACAAAATTACGTGTTTTGTCTTATACCTATATTGCCCATCACTGTAATATCTGAACACTAAGGCACTCAGATACCAGAATGATAGGCATTAACTGATCAGACCTAGGATGAACTGTTAGCTAGCGCATGTAATTTATGCTACAAATCCATCAGCGCAGTGTTTAGGTGGATGATATTTCTAGAGTACAGAAAAATAGCTCTTCCAAAGGAGCATGTCCTAACAGTAGGTGCTTAATTTGGAGTTTTCCTTTCCAGATGAGCTGTCCCAGTAGTCTACCACTTCAACTGTGGTAAATTATGGGCTTTCTGGGAGGCAATACATTCTGATTACTATCCTATTCTGGCTCTGTCATCAGTTAGGAGGAGAAACAGAAGTGGGAAGTACGGACACCACTGCATAATGACTAAAAAGTTTAATCTCCAGTGCTCTCTATAGCATCATTCTAAATTCAACACCACAGGGATCTTGGTGCAAATTAATACTGATACCAAAACTCATTGAAAACCATTGAGGATTGTGGAACAGCAGCAGTTGGGGAAACCATAGGCTTTTTATAGCAGACAGACTAGCAGGTATTGAACCAATGTGCACATTTATGGAAAGCTGCTGGTTTGAGGGGTGACCCTTCCATGTTCTGAAGGAGAGTAACTACTATGAGAAAAATCAGTCAAACTCTATGACTGAATTCAAGGCTGTGTTTTAAGCACCTTTACACCACACCACAATCATAAAGATCTGGAAAGCAGCTGGAACCCCTCCCTCACAGCCAAAATTTCCTCAGCCCAGGGAATTCCTTGAACAGCATAGGGTTGTTTATTATTTGTATTGCTGTAGCACCAAGGAAGCCCATCATGGACCAGGATCCTGTTGAGCTAGGCATGTAGAAATACAGAACCAAATATCCTCCACTCCTTGGCTCCAGCTGCTTATCATCTAACATAATGCTCCTATGTCCCTACTCCTCACAGGCCTTGGGGCAAAGAACAGGCTGCGGCATGGCCCATAGATGGTTCCTGGTAGTTTCCATAAATTACAGCAGTTCCAAAGGCTGCTCCACTTTATGCTTGGAGCATGGCAAACACCTATCCATGTCCAGAATTTGCAACATGCCATAGGACAAAAGCACCTGTGCCCAAGCCATGGCTACACCCTCTGAACTGCTCAGAATACCTACACGAGAACAATAAGGAAGAGGACCAACAGGTCTCTCTACTTTATAATGATTTAGGGCAAACCCACACACTTTGTTATAACTAACTCAGTATTTAAATAAAAAAAATAAAAACAAATTAATTTCCATTTCACTGTTAATTTTTTTTTCTCTCCATTTTACTCAATTAAAATACAAAGAGACTAGTCCTAGCCTTGGAGGAGGGTTTTGTTCATTTGGTTTAAATGTGAGTGCCTGTTGCATAGTTTTTCTGCTTATTGTGTGCGTTTTTTCCTTAGGAACAAGACTTTTTAGAAAAAACATTTCTGAACAGGATATTTATTAGTCATATGATTAAATTGTCCTTCAAAATGGAAATGGAGAACAGGGAATTAAACTGGCAGAATTAAACTACGTTTTTCAGTGGCTTTATCTTTTTTAATACTAGGAACGAAGTGTATCAAGTGTAAAAACATGGTTCCTGTTCCACAGATGACACAGTAACAAAGACATCATCCACTTGTTATACATGCTAATTTAATTACATGGAAGCATTTCCCATTTCACAGACAGCCTTTATCTCCAGGTAACTTCTTCACCGGGTTTCAATTCCCTGTGTGGAGGGGGGAAACAAATGAGGATAGTAAAATTAGGTAGTGCACAGGACTTTTGCAGACTGTAATCTAAAATCTATGAACAATAATGTAAGTTAGTGTTTCACTAGCTTAATTGTGAGGTATTTTGTAACAGATCTTGATTTCTATATTAACTTTTAAGAATAATTAATATCCTTGACTTCCCTTGTAACTGTTAATCAAAAACTATCTCATTTGAACAACTCGTCTTCTCCTTCCTTCCCCTCTTCTTAAAGGTTAGGATCATTTTTTTTCTGTGTACTTTCCTTATGATACTCTTGACTCCCTTCCACATTAGGCCCGCCCCCAACCCCCCACAATGAGAGTGTGGAGAAGATCCTGCAGCAGCATATCTCTATTGACTAAAATGGGACTTCATGGCAGGGTCCACTCACATTGGAGTTGAGCTCATTGGACAACTGTGGCCTTAGTTATCAAGTATGGCTAATGAGGGCTTGAAGTAGATACTTTAGGAGCATGACAAAGACACCCATAAAATAGTTAGAAGAGTTGCTAGAAAGCAACTGAACAAGGTGCATCTTCAGGGCTCCCTGCCCCTTTTAGTCTGAAAGCAAAAGATGGAATTAGGAGCCAATCCCTTATGTATGTGTGGTTCCCAACAAAGTCAATGGGACTTCAACCAATTTGCCTGGTACTGAAACTATAGTAAAGAACAGAATTATTGGGAAAGAGTCAACACAGCTTTTGTAAAAGGAAATCATGCCTCACCAATCTATTAGAATTCTTTGAGGATGTCAACAAGCACATGGACAAGGGTGATCCAGTTGATATAGAGTACTTGGACTTTAAGAAAGCCTTGGACAAGGTCCCAAACCAAAGGCTCTTAAGCAAAGTCAGCAGTCATAGGATAAAATGAAGGTTCTCTCATGGATCAGTAATTGAATAAAAGATAGGAAACAAAGGGTAGGCATAAGTGGTCAGTTTTCACAATGGAGAGAGATAAAAAGCAGGATCCATGAAGGATGTGTACTGGGACCAGTGTTCCCTCTAATTTTTTATGTCCATGTGCGGAATGAATTTTGTTATGTGCACCAATATGGAGGTGGTGTGTGACATCACCTTCATATTAGTACTAACAAAATTCATGCAGCGAGGGTGGGACCAAGGGGTTCGGAGTGTGGGAAAGGGCTCAGGGCTGGGGCAGAAGGTTGGGGTGCGGGGAGGGTGAGGGCTCTGGCTGGGGGTGCGGGCGGTGATGATGGGTTTGGAGTGCGGGAGGGAGCTCAGGGCTGGGGTGTGGGGGGGATGGGGAATCTGGCTGGGGGTGTGTGTTCTGGGGTGGGACTGGGGATGAGGGGTGCAGGAGGGGTTCAGGGGCTGGGCCATGGGCAGGGCTCCTTTCCCCAGCAGCTCGGGCGGGGCTGCGCTGGGCCATGGGAGGGGCTGAGCTGGGCCATGGGAGGGGCTGAGCTGGGCCGTGGGAGGGGCTCCTCTCCCTGCCTGTCTGCACAGCCCTTGAGAGCCCGCTGCGTGGCCACACAGCTTACAGGGAACATAGACTAGGACCTGTGCTATTCAACATGTTCATAAATGATCTAGAAAAGGGGATGAACAGTGAGGTGGCAAAATTTGCAGATGATACAAAATTAGTCAAGATTTTAGTCAGCTTTGGACTTATCTAATAGTGACAAATAGATCCTTGTCACTGGGCAACAAAATGGCAGATGAAATTCAGTATTAATAACTGCAAAGTAGGGGTGTCAATTAATCGCAGTTAACTCATGCAATTAACTCAAAAAATATTATTGCGATTAAAAATTTAATACTAATTAATCGCAGTTTTAATTGCGCTGCTAAACAATAGAATACCAATTGAAATTAAATATTTGATGTTTTTCTATATTTTCATATATATTGTATTATGTTATAATTGAAATAAAAGTGTATATTATTTTTTACAGTGCAGATATTTGTAATAAAGAAATAGTATTTTTTCAGTTCACCTCATACAAGTACTGTAGTGCAATCTCTGTCATGAAAGTGCATCTTACAAATGTAGATTTCTTTTTTTTTGTTACATAACTGCACTCAAAAACAAAGCAATGTAAAACTTCAGAGCCTACAGGTCCACTCAGTCCTACTTCTTGTTCAGCCAATCACTAAGACAAACAAGTTTGTTTACATTTACAAGAGATAATGCTGCCTCTTCTTATTTACAATGTCACCAGAAAGTGAGAACAGGCATTTGCATGGCACTTTTGTAGTGGGTACTGCAAGGTATTTACATGCCAGATATGCTAAACATTCGTATGCCCCTTCATGCTTCGGCCACCATTGCAGAGGACATGCTTCCATGCTGATGACGTTCATAAAAAAATAATGCATTAATTAAATTTGTTACTGACCTTTGGGGAGATCTGTATCTCCCCTGCTCTGTTTACCTGCATTGTGCCATATATTTCATGTTATAGGCGTCTCGGATGATGACCCAGCACCAGACATGCCAAACCCGTGGAAAAACAAACAAACAGAAATTGGGCTTGTTTTTTGCTTAATTGGCTTGAGAGTTCCTTGTTGGTTAGTTGTTGATTCTTCTCTTCCCCCTCCTCCTCCCCCCTAGCTCGCCACTTGCCCCTGCTTGCCGAGAGCCGATCAAAAAAAAGAGTCAGGGATGCACAGTGGGCCCACCACAGTCCCAGACTGCACGCTGGGGGAATCTAATCATATAGAGTGTTGGGGTTCTTAGGATTTGGCTTGTGTTGGCCTCGTTTTGAAAGGAGATTAGCTTGATCTTTGGCTTATTGTGAAAGTCAGGTGCTTATTTACCGTGTGAAATTTGGCAACTGTGTCCAGCACATGTTGTTCATTTTAAGAACACTTTCACAGCAGATCTGACAAAATGCAAAGAAGGTACCAATGTGAGATTTCTAAAGATAGCTACAGCACTCGACCCAAGGTATAAGAATCTGAAATACCTCCCAAAATTTGAGAGGCACGAAGCGTGGAGAATGCTTTCAGAAGTCTTAAAAGAGCAACACTCGGATGCGGAAACTACAGAACCCGAACCACCAAAAAGAAAATCAACCTTCTGCTGGTGGCATCTGACTCAGATATTGAAAATGAACATGCATCGGTCTGCACTGCTTTGGAGGGATATTGAGCAGAACCTATCATCAACATGGAAACATGTCCTCTGGAATGGTGGTTGAAGCATGAAGGAAATATGAATCTTTAGCGCATCTGGCACATAAATATCTTGCAACGCCGGCTACAACAGTGCCATGAGAATGTCTGTTCTCACTTTCAGGTGACATTGAAACAAGAAGCGGGCAGTATCATCATCTTCAAATGTAAACAATCTTGTTTGTCTGAGCAATTGGCTGAAAAAGAAGTAGGACTGAGTGGATTTGCAGGCTCAAAAATTTTACATTGTCTTATTTTTGAGTACAGTTGTTTTTTTACATCCTTCTACATTTGTAAGTTCAACTTTCATGATACAGACTCTGCACTACAGTACTTGTATTAAGTGAATTTGAAAAATACTATTTTTTTTACAGTGCAAATACTTGTAATCAAAAATAAATATAAAGTGAGCACTGTACACTTTGTATTCTGTGTTGTAATTGAATCAATATATTTGAAAATGTAGAAAAACATCAAAAAATATTTAACTAAATGGTATTCTATTATTAACAGTGCAATTAATTGCACAATTAATTTTTTTAATCGCTTGACAGCCCTACTGCAAAGTAATACATTTTCCAAAGTGCAAGTCCAACTATACATACAAAGTGATGGGGTCTAAATTAGTTACCACCACTAAAGGAGATCATGGAATCATTGTGGATAGTTCTCTGAAAACATCTGCTTAATGTGCAGCAACGGTCAAAAAAGCTAACAGAATGTTAGGAACCATTAGGAAAGGGATAGATAAGACGACATAAAATATCATAATGCCACTATACAAATCCATGGTATGCTCACACCATGAGTACCAAGTGTAGTTCTGGCCACCCCATCTCAAAAAAGATATATTAGAATTGGAAAAGGTATAGAGAAGGGCAACAAAATTGATTAAGGGTATGGAACAGCTTTCATATGAGGAGACGAAAAAGACTGACTGTTAAACTTACAAAAGAGACAACTAAAGGGGGAGTGATAAAATGATTAATGGTGTGGAGAAAGTGAATAAGGAAGTGTTATTTAACCCTTGACATTAATCAGTCAGGGTCACCCAATGAAATTAATAGGCAGCAGGTTTAAAACAAGCACAAGGAAGTATTTCTTCACACAATGCAGTCACCTTGTGGAACTCTTTGACAGAAGACGTTGCTCTGTGTGTCCCTAAACAACTGACTGCCAGAAGCTGGGACTGGAAAACAGGGGATGGATCATTGCTCTGTTCTGTTCATTCTCTCTGAACAATATGGCAGTGGCCACTGTCGTAAGACAGGATACTGGACTAGATGAACCATTGGTCTAACCCAGTATGGCCAGTCTTATGACATTCACATGGGGAAGGATTGCAAGATTTCTTAACTCCAACTAATTTAAATGGCAGTTGAGAAAAATGATCACCTCACTTGAGGTGCCAACGTTTTGCAGGACAGGACCTATAGGGCAAAATCCTGCTTCCTTTGAAGTCAATATCAAAACTCATATCACTTCAATTGGAGCAGAATTAGGCCTTTCCGACAGATTATTTTGTTAAAAAGTTGTGTCAAACTAACCTTTTAAATAACTTGCTCTTGTTTCTGAAAGCTGATAGTTTTTCATCATTCCTTCTGTCCAGATAGCATCCAAGAAGAAATCCCATGGGACACAAAATATGGACCCAGTAGTCACGCACAGCTTGGACAAAATTCACCATGAGTGCTAGAACGAAGGGGAAAAAAAAAAATGGGGGTGGAGGGAGAGGAAGAGAGAGGAGACAAAAATCTATGCAATCATGAACATTTGAAGGCCAGCATATATTTTAACAAGAGAAAAATGCTGCTCTCAGGTCCACACAGAATTCCTGAGAACAGCCGGATACTGGAATCTAGATTGAACTTGCAGTACTGACAGTAGAATTTTGCACTAAGGGAATAGGAATGCAACCCAATTAATAAACTATCATAGATTGAGTATTTGCATTTAAAATTATGACAAAAGTCCCTCACTAGAAATCATCCTAATTATGCACCATTTATGAGGAGTCTGCCTTGTTGTAAAATATAATACTTGTTCTCAACAAACATTTATAAAGCAGGAATTTTCATAGTATTCATCTATAAGTCTAGGTGCAATTACTGTAAGGTGGGTGCACAACTGGTTGAAAGGCCATCCTCAAAGAGTAGTTATCAATGGTCCACTGTCAAACTGGGAAGACCTATCAGATGGTGACCTGAAGGGATCGGTCATTGGTTTGGTACGACTCAACATTTTCATTAATGACTTGAACGATTGAGCGGAGAGTATTCTTATAAAATTTGCATATGACACCAAGCAGGGAGGAGCTGCAAGCACTTTGAAAGACAGGATTAGATTTCAAATGATCTTGATATTTCAGAGAATTGGTCTGAAATCAATAAGATGAAATTAAATAAAGGCAACCGCAAATCTACACTTCAGAAAGAAAAATCATGCACAAATACAAAATGGGGAATAAATGGCTAAGCAGCAGTACTGCAGAAGAGGATCTGGGGGTTTTAGTGGATCACAAATTGAATATGAGTCAACACTATGTTGTTGTTGTGAAAAAGGCGACTGTCACTCTGGTATACATTAACAGGGGTGTAAGACATGAAAAAATTGAAAGAACTGGGCATGCTAGGCTAGATTAACAAAGAAATTTATCAGAGGAGTAGCCGTGTTAGTCTGAATCTGTAAAAAGCAACAGAGGGTCCTGTGGCACCTTGAAGACCACTTGCATCGGAAGAAGTGAGGATCTTACCCACGAAAGCTTATGCTCCCAATACTTCTGTTAGTCTTAAGGTGCCACAGGACCCTCTGTTGCTTTTTAAAGAAATTTAGGTGCCTAGAAAATCAACAGGATTCACAAAACCTGGGTTTGGCACCTAGGCTCCCTATACAATGAAAGAGCAGAGATAGGTGCCTAAGAATTGAATTCACAAAAGGCAGCATGCCAGGACATTCTTTGCCTAAGGTAGAGAACAGGAAGCATACCCCTCTCTCAGAGGTAGGCACCTAAGTCTGGACTGCAGGAAGGTGTATCCCTCTGATTGGGATTCTCAACTGCAAATGCGGTCTTGGAGATAGGTACCTATACCACTTTTGCAAGAAGATGGGGCCGGGGGGAGGAGCGGGGAAGGGACGGAATGAAGGGAGAGGACATAGGGTTATGAGAGGAGAAGCTCTGTCATAACTTTTAGCCCAATGGTCAGGTACTCACCTGGGATGTGGAGACCCCAAGTTCAAGTCCCTACCCCACTTGAGGGAAATATGTGAATTGAACAGGGATCTGCCATCTCTTAATTGAGTGCCCTAGCTACTGGGCTCTGAGATATTCTAATCTGAGGCTCCCTCAATCTTTCCTGTTGAAGCTGTTCCACTGTAGCTAAATATTTTAAACAGTCATTGGAGCAGGGGAACTGGATTCTGGGAGCTTGTCGACACTTAAATTTTATAGTGCTCTAACTTGCTGGCTAAAGGGTGTAAAAAATCACGCTCCTGAGCACAGCAAGTCCACGTGCTTTAAAGCGCTAGTGTAGTCAGGCTCCGAGCACTGGGAGCTGTGCTCCCAGCACTAATCCCCTCGTGGATGTGGATTACCAGGAGCGCTGGGAGACCTCTCTCCCAGTGCTCAGGCGTGACCACACTCATACTTCAAAGTGCTGCCGCGGGAGCGTTTCCATGGCAGTGCTTTGAAGTTTCCAGTGTAGACATACCCTGGGTCTCCCTCCTCCCAGGTGAATACTCTAACCAAAAGGTCACAAAATCATTCTCACGCTTGCTCTCTCTCTCGCCTCCAATAATTCTTTCATTATTATCCACAATGCAACAGTTTCAAAATAGGGGAGGAGGTCAGAAAGAGGGCAGGAGGAGAAGATATAGACAGTGCATGTGTGAGAATGACTCTGTAGTCTGGTGGTTAAAGCACTCACCACAGAGATAGAAGATCCATGATTCTGTCCCCCTGCTTCAGTGACTTATTTATTTATTCATACAAAGTGGGACATCTTCAATCAGAGAGACTGAAGGAGCCCCACAGCAGAATATACCATACTCCAGTAGCTAGGAAGCTCACCTGAGAAGTGGCAGACCCCTGTTTACGTTCCTTCTCCCCTTCAGGCAGAGGGGGGAGTTGAACCAGTGGTCTCCCACCTCACAGATGAGTAACCTAACCACTGGGCTAAAAATTATGACAGCTCCTCCCCACCTCTGGCCATTGTATGAACTAGTCTATAAGGCCCAATCCGGTAGGTGAGGTCTGAACACACTTACCAGATCAAGCCCCACAAGCAAGCTAAGTGTTCCACTGCCTAATTTATCCTGATTTGTCCATCATTCTGGAGCTTAGGTGTCCAGGTGCCTGCAATGGGTCTATAATATGAAAGCACAGAGGCAGAAATATAAGTGCCTAGGGAACTTCTACCTCAAAAATGTAGGTGCTGAGCAATTTTGGTGCCTACAGGATTTAGGGGCAGCTGAGTGGGGGGGGGGATGAATCCCCATGAGGCCTGATTCTGGGATTTAGGAGCCTAAAGTGGCAGCTGGATGCCTAAGTCCATTTGTGAATCTAGCCCATTTAGTCTAGAGTTGAGAATGCTGAGAGGGGACATGATAACACTCTATAAATATAAATAAAAGATTGATCACCATCCTTTTTACAACAATCATTCTCCGTAGCCATCAAGGGTAGAACAAGAAGTACCAGTAATCAACTTAATTTACAACAAGGGAGATTTAGGTTAGAGAGGAAAATCTTTCTAACTATAGGGATAGTTAAGCACTGGAACAGATTACTAAAGAAGGTGGTGAAGGTTATCAAGAACAGGTTAGACAAACGTGTCAAAGATGATCGGGGGGGTGGACTAGATAACCTTGAGGTCCCTTCCATCCCTCCATTTCTATAATGCTATGACTCCCACTCAGTTGGTATTTCAGTAGCAACAAGTCAGAAAAAGAAGTTCTATATTAATGGTAAGATCAGACTTCATAAACGGTCTCATGCATGTTTTTCAGAATGACCAAGGAGGAAAGCTGAGGAAGCTGTGGTCCAACAATGAGCTTAAAATGGCTGAACTAGACTTTGCCTACATACAAATTCCAAACAATAAAAACCAAGTAGTATTAACCAGGTACCTTAAAAGCAACAGAAAAATCAAACGCTTTTAAAGTACTACATCAAATGTATTCATGGACATAAAACTCAGGTCTGAAAGAAGTGTAGTCACCTGGTCTGCTCACAAGCCCAGGCACCCCGGCTCAAGCCTCACCCTGCAAGGATGTGTCTGAAGATTATAACACCTACCCACACAGTGAGTTGTGCGGTACTTGTAAGCTCTCCACAGGAGGGCCCCGTCCGCCACTCAACTTATACAGCACCTAGCACGAGGCCCCGGCTGCTCCCAGTAGCATTACGGTATAAGTACCACACGATCTGAGGACGAGAGCCACGCCACACGGGCCCAGTATTATTGAAGTACACCCCCTCCCCCACTACCCTGGCCCGGCCCACCCCGCGCCCTGGAGCCCTGTTCCCAGGCAAGAAGGCGCCACGGCCAGCGACCAGCACTAGGCAAACGTGCAGCCCCCGGGGGCTCCTCACCCACAGGTCCCGCTCACCTGCCTCCCGCTGTCGGGCCTAGACCTGCTGCCTCCGCCTGCGCCGAGCCCAAGGACAATTGGGGTCACTCAAGCTGCTGCTACTGGACGAGCCACCAGCCTGGCAGGACAGACCAAGGGAGGGGAGAGAAGGGGGGGTTAGCTTCCCCCGGGGCGCGTTTATTTCAAAGTTCCACGCCGCCGCCCTTGTGAGCCTCTATGGCCCAGCTCTCGTATTTAATGCGGAGGCCACAAGGCCCGAGTGTCCCGCTTCGTACTCCCCCGGGCTGCCAATGGTACAGTCCATTCCCCTTTGGCTTTCTCCTACGCCAGACTCCCAAGCCCCTCCTCCCCCTCTCAGTTCAAAATGGCGGCGGCTGTGGCAGACATGGGGTCTGACTGAGGAGGCGGCCGGGGTTCCCCCTGTGCTGTCCCCACTGGGTTTAGGGGGCTGGGGACAGCGGCGTGGGGCTGGTGGTGAGGTAGGTGCTGGGGTGCCTCGCTCCTCTCCCCCAATGTCCCTGGGCAGAGCCTGATACAGCGACCTGCACACTAGCCCCTGGCGAGCAAAGAGGTTCCCCGTCCCAGCGCATGAGGCCTGGGGGACTGGTCTGGGTGGGGGAGCTTATTTAAGCACCCCCCTTGTCAGCGAGAGTGGGGGGAGGCGCTTCCCTATCCCCGGGATGTCTTGGGATTGGGACCCTCCTCCCCGGGAGCGCCGGAGGGTTGGGGTCAGGAGACCCCCGAACGAGGGGAGGGGGGCACCTCCCGAGAGAGGCGGGAGTGAGAGTCTGTTCTCACGGAGTGAGGCCGCTGGGGGCAGGTGGCAGTGAGTGCACCAGGTCTGTGTATGTGTGTGTCCTGCTCGCATTGCATCTCCTTTGGGGAGACCTCTAGCCTTCTAGCAATCACAGAATCCTAAACGTGTGGCTGTAAGGGGTCTTGGGAGGTGCTCTAGTTCAACCCCTAGGCAAGTAAACCTAGACCATCCTTGCCAGGTATTTGTCCAGCCCGTTTTTAAATTCCTCCGAAGATGGGTGTTGTACAAGTTCCCTGGGAAGAGAGCTTAACTACTGTTGGAGTTAGAAAATATTTTCTAATATCAAACTCTGTTGTTTTTTTTGCTGCAGTTTAAGCCCTTTACTTCTTGTCCTGCCTTCAGTGGACATGGAGACCAATTGTGCATAATCCCCTTAATAACACCACATATTTGAAGACTATTTTCAGGTCCCCTCTGTTTCCTTTTTTCAAGACTAAATATGCCCAATCTTCAGAAAAAGGAGGCCAAAGGGTGACTCACTGTTTTCATTAGTACTCTTTAAAAGTTATATTTAAAAAAACTTCATGATTGTAGTGACCATTATGGAATAGTGAGTTCATGATTTTAAGGAATGGTAGGAGGGAAAACAGCACAATAAAGATAATGGATTTCAAGAAGACAGACATTAGCAAACTCAGGGAATTGGTAGGTAAGATCCCATTGGAAGCAAGTCTAAGAGGAAAAACAGTTTGAGAGAGTTAACAGTTTTTTAAAGGGACATTATTAAGGGTATGAGCAAACTATCCTGCATAGGAAAGATAACTATGGCAAGAGACCACCATGGCCTAACCAGGAAATCTTCAATGATCTGAAACTCAAAAAAGAGTCCTATACAAGTGGTAATTAGGTCAAATTAAAACGGATGAATATTTTTAAAAAAACAAGTAGGAGGGACACAATTAGGCCAAGGCACAAAATGAGATTAAACTAGCTAGAGACATAAAAGGTAACAAGAAAACATTCTACAAATGCATAAGAAGCAAGAGGAAGACCAGTAACAGGGTGGGCTTGTTACTCAAGGGGGGGGCGCAATAACAGAAAATGTGGAAATGGCAGAAGTGCTAAATGATTTGTTTCATTTTTCACCGAAAAGGTCAGTAATTTTTGGATATCTAACAGTGAACACCAATGAAAATGAGGTAGGATCTGAGGCTAAAATAGGGAAAGAACACGTTGAAGATATCTAACTTGTCTAGGAAATTTTTAAGTCAGCAGAGCCTGATGAAATACATCCTGAAATACTTGAGGAGCTGACTGAAGAAATATCTGAGCCATTAGCAATTATCTTTGAAAACTCATGGAAGATGGGAGAGATTCCAGAGGACTGGCAGAGAGCAAATGGGTAATACCAGTCTATAAAAATGGGGAATGTAGACTAGTCAGCTTAACTTCAGTATCCAGAATCTAGAAGATAAGGTGATAAGTAACAGTCAACATGGATTTGACAAGAACAAATCCTATAAAAAAAATTAATTGTGATTAATTGTGTGAGTAAACAATAATGGAATACCATTTATTTAAATATTTTTGGATGTTTCCTACATTTTCAAATATATTGATTTCAATTATAACAATACAAAGTGTACACTGATCACTTTATATTTTTATTACAAATATTTGCACTGTAAAACCGAGAGAGTATTTTTTGATTCATCTAATACAAGTACTATAGTACAATCTCTTTATCATGAAAGTTGAACTTGCAAATATGTACAAAAAAATAACTGCACTCAAAAACAAAACATTGCAAAACTTTAGAGCCTACAAGTCCACTCAGTCCTATTTCGTGTTCAGCCAATCGCTCAGACAAACAAGTTTGTTTACATTTGCAGGAGATAATGCTACCCACTTCTTGTTCACAATGTCACCTGAAAGTGAGAACAGGTGTTCTTACGGCACTGTTGTAGCTGGCCTTGCAAGATATTTAGATGCCAGATGCACTGAAGATCCATATGTCCCTTCCTGTTTTAACCACCATTTCAGGGGACGTGCGTCCATGCTGATGACGGGTGCTGCTCAATAACCATCCAAAGCAGTTCGGACTGATGCATGTTCATTTTCATTATCTGAGTCAAATGCTACCAGCAGAAGGTTGGGTGGGTGTAGTGTGGGTTTTTTTTTTTTTTTTGTGGTGGTGGTTCAGGTTCTGTAGTTTCCATGTCAGAATGTTGCTCTTTTAAGACTTCTGAAAGCATTCTCCACACCTCATCCCTCTGAGATTGGTACCTTTGCATTTTGTTAATGAGCATCATCAACATGGAAGCATATCCTCTGGAATGGTCACCGAAGCAGGAAGGGGCATACAAATGTTTAGCATATCTGGCACGTAAATATCTTGCAATGCCGGCTACAAAAGTCACACGCGAACGCTTGTTCTCACTTTCTGATGATGTAAATAAGAAGTGGGTAGCATTATCTTCCGTAAATGTAGACAAACTTGTTTGTCTTAGTGATTGGCTGAATAAAAAGTAGCACCGAGTGGACTTGTAGGCTCTAAAGTTTTGCAATGTTTTGTTTTTGAGTGCAGTTATGTAACCAAAAAGTCTACATTTGTAAGTTGTTTCACGGAAGAGATTGCACGACAGTACTTGTATGAGGTGAACTGAAAAATATGGTTTCTTTTGTTTGCCATTTTCACAGTGCAAATATTTGTAATAAAGTTATATAAAGTGAGCACTGTACACTTTGTATTCTGTGTTGTAAATGAAACCAATATACTTGAAAATGCGAAAAACATCCAAATTTTTAATAAATTTCAATTGGTATTCTATTGTTTAACTCAAAAATTAATCACACTTAATCAGAGTTTTAATCACCTTGTTAATCACGTGAGTTAACTGCAATTAATCAACAGCCTTAGTAACAAGCCTTTGTGGATGGGGGAAAATGGTAGATGTTTACTCCTGGTGGAATTCTGCACCACTGTCTGCATGCAGAATTCATGGCTTCTGCAGATTTCATTGCTTCCCTGTAGAAATATGATTTCTGAGGGGGAAGCAAAGGGAAGTCGCAAGAGTGGTCATGGGGCTCCTCCCCAGCAGCACGGGCATGTCGTTTCGGGTGCCCGAAGCAGCCAACGGACAGGTAAATCACTATGGGGGGGAGATGCCCCGGCTGGTGGCTCCTGCCCTGTGCCAGGCTCAGCTGCTAGTCTATGCTGGGCTGGGGAGGACAGAACTTCCTCTTCCCTCACAAGTAGTGGCTGGGGCTGGGTCAGACCCACCCCCAGAAACCTCTCCTGGCTGCAGGAAGCTCTGCGTCCCCACTTCCTGCCCCCATCATTCCTTCAGCCATGGGAGTGGGGGGTCACTGTATGGGGACCTGCTCCCCTGTCCGCCCAACCCCCCTGCATCCAGATCTCTTCATACCTTTGCCTGCTGAGCCTTGCCCTACCTGCGCTTGAACCTCCACCCGGTTGATTCCGTCCCACTGCATCTGGAGTGCCGCCCCTGAATCCATACCAGCCCCTGTTGAGCCCCCACCCTAATGGACTTCTCCCTGGACCATCCTAACAAGCTCTGTATCTGGACCCCCAACTGACTGAGACTCAACCAAGCTGCACCCGGACTCCTGCCCCAGCACCTGGACCCCCTCTCTGAACCTCTCACACCCTCTCTTCTGATTCCCATCTCCCCCGCACCTCCCTGCTGAGCCCCAACCATCTTCACCTGGACCCCTCTGCAGAGTCCCATTCTCTCTGCATTGGGAACCCCCCCAATGAGCCCCTCTGCATCTAGTTACGCCCCCACCCCTTTCACACTCAGACCATAAGAATAGCCATATTGGGTCAGACCAAAGGTCCATCTAGCCCAGAATCCTGTCTTCCGATATTGGCCAAGGTGCTTCAGAGGGAATGAACGGAATAGGGATTCATCAAGTGATGTATCCCCTGTTGCCCGTTCCCAGCTTCTGGCAAACAGAGACTAGGGACCACTCCACTGAGCCCCCCCACATCCAGCTTGTCCCACATAGTACTCCCTCACCCCACTTCTGGATCCCCCTCCACACTTGGGTCCTGCAGGTCTGAGCCTGCCTGCCTCACACCTGGATTGGGGACCAGTGGGTATGTGTGAGAGACGATGCCCCTCTTGCTTGCTATCTTGGTTCATCTGGTGTGGAGGAGCATGACTCTGGGCTGTTTGTGGGATAGGCAAAGCCCTTGCACTGTGTGAGGGTCAGGAGGAGCATCACTGCTGAGTTTGTTTCTGGAGGGGCGCTGCAGGGTGATCTCCCACCTCCATGCAGCCAGTGGCAAGTGCTCCCGACTGCCATGTTAGAGCCTGTACATTTATTGACAAAATATGCAGAGTTTTAAAATGTGCAGAATTTTTAATTTTTTGGTGCAGAATTTCCTCAAGAGTAAGATGTGGTATATCTTGACATTAGGAAGGTTTTTGATACTGTCTTGCATGACCTTCTCATAAACAAACTAGGGAAATATAACCTAGCTGGAGCTATAAGTTGGCTGCATAACTGGTTGGAAAACTATTCCCAGAGAGTAGTTATCAGTGGTTCTTAATGAAACTGGAAGGGGATATCTAGTGGGGTCTTGCAGGATCGGTCCTGGGTCCAGTTCTGTTCAATATCTTCATAAATGATTTAGATAATGGCATAGAGAGTGCACGTATAAAGTTTGATACCAAGGTGGGAGGGGTTGCAAGTGCTTTAGGGGATAGGATTGCAGTAGAACCTCAGAGTTATGAACACCAGAGTTACAAACTGACCGGTCAACCACACACTTCATTTGAAACCAGAAGTATGCAGTCAGGCAGCACCAGAGCTACTCCTCCCCCCCCCCCCCCCAAAAAAAAAAAAAGCAAGTACAGTACTGTGGTAAATATAAACTACTAAAAATATAAAGGGAAAGTTTTTTTAAAAAAGATTTGATAAGATACTCTTTCTGTGCTTGATTCATTTACATTAAGATGGTTAAAAGCAGCATTTTTCTTGTGCATAATAAATTTTCAAAGCTGTATTAAGTCAATGTACATTGTAAACTTTTGCAAGAACAACCATGTTTTGTTCAGAGTTACGAACAACCTCCACTCCCAAGATGTTCATAAATCTGAGGTTCAACTGTAAAATTCAAAGTGATCTGGACAAACTGGAGAAATGGTATGAAGTAAATAGGATGAAATTCAGTAAGGACAAATGCAAAATACTCCACTTAGGAAGGAACAATCAATTACAGACATACAAAATATGAAATTACTGCCTAGGAAGAAGTACTGTGGAAAGGGATCTGGAGATTATAGTGGATCACAAACTAAATATGTCAACCATTTAACACTGTTGCAAAAAAAGGGGATGTA
Organism: Malaclemys terrapin pileata; assembly: GCF_027887155.1. Taxonomy (NCBI): domain Eukaryota; kingdom Metazoa; phylum Chordata; order Testudines; family Emydidae; genus Malaclemys; species Malaclemys terrapin. The sequence goes on from NC_071508.1 coordinate 123,385,559, forward strand.
TTAGCAGGAGTGTTATAAGCAAGACACAAGAAGTAATTCTTCCACCCTACTCCATGCTGATATGGCCTCAACTGGAGTATTGTGTCCAGGTCCGGGTGCTGCATTTCAGGAAAGATGTGGACAAACTGGAGAAAGTCCAGAAGAGATCAACAAAAATGATTAAAGGTCTAGAAAAACATGACCTATGAGGAAAGACTAAAAAATTGGGTTTGTTTAGTTTGGAGAAGAGAAGATGTGGGGAGAGGGGACATAGAAGTTTGTTACAAGGAGGGGGGAGAAAAATTGTTCTCTAACCTTTGAGGATAGGACAAGAAGCAATGGGCTTAAATTGCAGCGGGGGTGGTTTAGGTTGGGTATTAGAAAAACTTTGTAACTGTCAGGGAAGTTAAGCACTGAAACATTGCACAGGGAGGTTGTGGAATCTTTGTTTTTGAAGTTTTTAAAAACAGGTCCAGCGGTTCTCAAACTGGGTTGTGGCGCTGTTTTAGTGCAGTCACCAGAGCTGGTGTTATACTTAAGAACACATAAAACATAAGAAAGGCCATACTGGATCAGACCAAGGGTCCATCCAGCCCAGCATCCTGTCTGCCAACAGTGGCCAATGCCAGGTGCCCCAGAGGGAGTGAACCTAACAGGCAATGATCAAGTGATCTCTCTCCTGCCATTCATCTCCACCCTCTGACAAACAGGCTAAGAACACCATTCCTTACCCATCCTGGCTAATAGCCATTATTGGACTTAACCTCCATGAATTTATCTAGTTCTCTTGCTGGGCCTTGTGCAGCAAGACTCAGGTTACAGCCTCCCTCCATGGGGTGTCGGGGCTCGGGCTTGCCCCCCCGCCCTGTGTAGTAATTTTTGTTGTCAGAAGGGAGTCGCGGTGCAATGAAGTTTGAGAACCACTGGATTAGAAAATTATCTGTCAGGAATGGTCTAGTTATTACTTAGTCCTGCCTTGAGTGCAGGGAACTGGACTAGATGACTTATTGAGGTCCCTTCCAGTCCTACACTTCTATGATCTAGTTTCTCAGGCTTTTTCTGTTTCTTTGTCAATCTGCCTTTCTCTTCATCTTCAGTGGAAGCTTGTGTATGTCTGTTTATCTCCATCCAGCTCTCTTTTAATGAACAATCCCTTTTAAATAGGAAGTTGCCATACATTGACTTGCAACATTTTTGATTGTTGACATCAGTAACATTTGTTAGGTTTTAGGGAAGTATCTGAAAACAATCCCAATCTCAGAACAATAAGAGATTGTTTTCTGTGTTTGTATTTAAAATACAGCAGCTCAAATAATAGTGTCAGTAGAATTTCTGGTAATTGATAATGAGGTATTATCTAGTAATAATAATAATACAGAATTATTACTGACTTGCATATGTTTACACAAATGATAAAATAACAGTTGGTCTAAATATCTAAATACAAACTTCTTTTGTATTAGATGTTTACATTTTTTTTTCTTTTTAAAATAGTTGTTTTGGTAAGCAGACATTTGGACAGCAAAATGACCTCCATTATCAAGTTGACTACGCTCTCAGGGGTGCAGGAGGAATCTGCTCTCTGCTATCTGCTGCAGGTAGACGAGTTTCGTTTTTTATTGGACTGTGGCTGGGATGAGAATTTTTCAATGGATATCATCGATTCTCTAAGGAAGTAAGTAATTGCTTATCCTTTGGGTTTTTTTTTAATAAAAGCCCTGAAAACACATTACTGCATGTTTTAAAGCATGATATTTTATGCTCATGATGTAGAATAAAAATCCAAAATTTTTGTTTTCTGTTTAAAATTGCATATATGATGGGGAAAATCACTCTTCTAAAACCTTTTTAATAAATAGATTTGCTCTGTGTGTATTCTGAGTTATATCAACTTGCATTCGTTACATAAATATAATTTTTTTTATATCTAATAGCCCTGCAGATCCAATATATACAGCTATGAGATACTTAACTTGGGTCAATTCTGGCCTATGTATTATCAATAAGGCTGCGAGTCTGTCAGGGAGGCCATGGATTCCATGACTTCTGCAGTGGCTGGGTCTGGCTCAGGGGCTGCCCAAAATGGGCAGCCCCTGGGCCAGCAACAACAGTTTGGGTGTGTGGGAGGGCACTCAGACTAGGGGTAGAGCGTTGGGGGCACTTACCTCAGGGTGGGGGGCTCCCACTGGCATGGCCCTGCAGCTCCCAGGCGAACTGGGGGAACTGGCTCCGCGCTGCCTGTGCCCACAGGTCTCGCCCCCGCAGCTCCGATTGGCTGGGGTTCCTGGCCAATGGGAGCTGCGGCAGCCAGTGCTTATGCCCCTGCACTGCCTAGGAGCTGCGGGGACATGGGACCGGGTATGGAGGCTCTGTCAACCTTCCCCACCTCACCCCCCCCAGCACCAGCAAGGGTCCTGAACCACTTTCCCCAGCACCTGCGGCCTCCCTCCCAAGTTTTAGTCACAGATATTTTTAGTAAAAGTCATGTACAGGTCACAGGCAGTGAATTTTTGTTTACTGCCTGTGACCTGTTCATGACTTTTACTAAAAATACTTGTGACTAAAACATAGCCTTAATTATCAACAGAATTAACTAAATACAAATAGTAGACTCTTACTGCTGATCATGTATAAGCCAGAAAGAAAACAGTTTGACCCTCACCTGCTATCGGGTGTTTGGGCAGTCAGGAAAAAAAAAATCTGTGTTTTAAACTGAGCAAGTTAGACCTCAGTTCTGCAGCAAATGCATACAGGTGGGCTCTTGCACTGAACCCCATTTAATTCAATGATGGTTCTGTGCATGTGCAGAAAGGGGTCATCCTGTACTCCCTGTGATTACAAGATGGGGGTCTAAATATGGAAGTTCCTGAGAGAACATAAAATCCTCACAATGCCAATTTTTATCACTATTCATAGCATCATCCCACATTAAAATCTTTCAAGTACACATTATGATACAATAATTGCAATATGGCCTTTAATATTTTGAAAAGTTTCTTGAACGAGACAGTTATTCTTCAACAAAAGGGTTTTCCTGCTACATGTGCTACTCAAATATGGGTAATAAACATGCTGTTAGCATTTCAGAATAAAACATTTTTTTCACTTGTCTGTTGTTCAAGATGTCTCTGTTTTTATAAAATGTTTAGCCAGTAGGTCAAAGAATCGATTTTCTTACTTTTTAAAAACAATCGAGCCACTTACTGTTGTTTGAAATATTTACATTTGACCTCTTCCTCTTTCTTTAAATAGATATTTTTTTAATTTGGCTTTTACAGATTTGGCACTTGATTCTGTAGCCTTTACTCCTGTTTTTTTAAATGGGACTATTCAAGTGAGTAAAGGCTGTAGACTTGGGCCCTGAGTCCTAGGCTAATTTAATTTCACAATTAATAAATGTAATGTTTCTTAAAATCTTTTGATAATGTTAGCCATTCAATTATCTAGCAAGGATATTAAGTCATCTCACGTTTTATGATTTATAATTGTAATACAAATAAGCACTAAACAAGCATAATCATTCTGGAGGAGAAAGAAAATATTACATTAAAATGTCAGGTTGGCATGGTACAGCTAGAAGTATTCATGTTCCAGAGCCAACCAAACAGTCATAAATAATTGTGTATAGTTTTCAAAGAGCTTTGGAAAACTAGTTTTGCGAAAAGCTAAGGGAAATAGCATACTAAATCTGTTTAAATACTGGATTCAAGCTATTTCAATTTGGAAATATTTTAATCCCTTATCTTACTATTTATCACTTGTCTGAAATAGTAGTAATGCAATTCCTGTGAGTTTGGAGTTTGCCAAATTAGGAAATTAGACACTTTTGAAACATTTACTCTAAGTGACTTGGGATCCTAAGTTCAATTTTGAAAAACGACTTGGGCACTTAGGCTCCTAAGTCACTTCAGAGCTTCTTAAAATTTTATCCTTAATCTTTATTTTTTATAACAGTTATTAAAACTTTTCCTTAGTTCAAAGTCCCCATTCTGTTGGGGATAAACTGAGTGATTTTTTTTCTGCTTGGCATTTCAGTTTTGCACTTGATGTTACCACAAATAGGCTTTCTTTTTTTTTTTTTTTTTTCAGTAATTTTTTTCACGTATATTTCCTTTTCCCTCCTAGATATGTACACCAGGTTGATGCAGTGCTACTTTCTCACCCTGATCCTCTACATCTTGGTGCTCTCCCATATGCAGTTGGAAAAATGGGTTTAAATTGTGCTATTTATGCAACCATTCCTGTGTATAAAATGGGACAAATGTTTATGTATGATCTCTATCAGGTATATTTTATTTCTCATTTTCACATGTATTTAATTTATTAAACTGTTTCATATAAGATGATTTTTGGGTTTTTTAATATGTTTTCCTTTGTTTCCTTTTTGTGTTAGTCTCGCCACAATACAGAAGATTTCACTCTCTTTACATTGGATGATGTAGATGCAGCTTTTGATAAAATACAGCAGCTCAAGTTCTCTCAGATTGTGAACTTGAAAGGTAAAAACACAGCAAAAGATGCAGAAACTGACTTGTCTTTTAATGGATTTACTGTGCATTTTCATTTTGAACTGGAGTTTGCTTTTTTGAGGAGAGTACTTGGCATAGGTCCTCTGACTCACTAAAAGTGGATCAGTAGCACCACAAAGTAACAGATCCTCATTGGTGTAAGCTGTCATAGCTCCACCCCCAGCTGAGGCTCTGCCCCAATGATTACATTTCAGAAAAAGGCCCAACTCCCATTGAAGTTAGTAAGGATTATGCCGAATTGAATTTGACTGTCCTATCCTATGTTTTATTTCTCATCTTTATTTTTCTGATACCTTCCACATCTCTAAAATACATCTTGTTGCTAGCTAATTGAAGGCAACATTATTGACAGTTGCTTACATATTTTCCTCAAGTGAAAAGGAGCACAAATAAAAACAGAAAAGCAAGTTCTTCAGGAAATGGACAGGAGTGTTGGAGATTTCTGCTCAAATTATAGTAGTCTAATGCAGTGGTTCTCAACCAGGGGTATTTCTACCCCTGGCGGTACGCAGAGGTCTTCCAGGGGGTACATCAACTCATCTAGATATTTGCTGAATTTTACAACAGGCTACATAAAAAGCATTAGAAAAGTCAGTACAAACTAAATTTTCAAAAAATGACTTGTTTATACTGCTCTATGTACAATGCACTGAAATATAAGTACAATATTTATAATCCAATTGATTTATTTTATAACTATATGGTAAAAATGAGAGAGCAGTTTTTCAGTAATAGTGCGCTGTGACACTTTTGTATTTTTATGTCTGATTTTGTAAGCAAGTAGTTTTTAAGTGAGGTGAAACTTGGGAATACACAAGACAAATCAGGCTCCTGAAAGGGGTACAGTAGTGTGGAAAGGTTGAGAGCCACTGGTTTAAGGCATTAACACATTTATTGGGACAAAGTTAAGTCCTGGCCACACTAACTAAGCCAATGAGAATACATGTAAAATTTGAACTGTCTTATAACTGGGTCCCCTGACTTGTCATATTTGTAATGTAAATGAGTTCAGAGAGTGTGTGCTGGACACTTCTAAGATTAGAATGTTTGTGCTGGTTACAGGCTAAGTTATGTTCCATCTTTCCCTCTCCTGCTGCATGACCACACTTGTGTGTTGTCATCAATTCTAAGAGTATTTCCGTGCAGATAAGTAGTATATTACCTATACTGTGGCACACTAGAAACACATTTCCTGATATTTTTCATAAGAAATTTGTGTGTCCGCTCATGGTCTGGCTGATTTCTAATCTGTGTAACTACATGCACCTTCTGTAATTTCCTAGAAACTTTAATTATTTAAAGCTTGCTGTTCACTTGCTGTTAGCTCTGTAATATTGCATCTCTGGGGTAGAGAGTGGGTAAATGCAACCACTCTCTACCCCAGAGATGGCTGCATTTCACCAGTGTGGTTTGTGTGTTATGTTCATAGAATAACTGGCAAAAAGTGCTGCCAGTTGTGTGTTTCTTTTCCTCCTGTTTTCATGGGCAATGCAGCACAACTGGAACAAACTTAACCTGAGATTGGTGTACCTTTCCCAGCTCTCCATTTCCCGGAGGCCACATGGGGAAGAATCCTTAATCACAGGGAATACTGGAACCTTACACTGTTGTTAGTAGTCAGGCTGGAGGGAATAATGATTTCTGATCTCCCTCACTAGTAACTCTGGGTTAGTGATTTATTTCAAACTGCCTTGTGGTTGGGATAATGTATTGTAATATGCATGCTATATCTGAAATATTGAGAGGTTACAATATTGTTCCTATAGGGAAAGGGCATGGTCTTTCTATTACACCACTGCCGGCTGGTCACATGATAGGAGGCACAATTTGGAAGATTGTCAAAGATGGAGAAGAAGAAATTGTTTATGCTGTTGACTTCAACCACAAGAGGGAGATGTATGTACAACACAGCAAATCATTTTTTTTTTCAAATTTCAGTTAGTATTGCAATATAATTTAACAGTGCCTGATAATATTTCATGCCAGTGCAAGTATTTAAGATTGCAAACTTCACTTCAACTAAAATAGCTGGATTTGATGATGGCTATGTACAACAGAGCAGTAAGGTCTCTGTTTCCTCCTTCTCAAATCCTGTTTTCAATTTAATTGTAAGTTTTGAAACAGAAAATGTGCAGTGCTACCGTTGGGGAGAGGAGGGGATATCTCTCCTCCCAGTTGAAAAAGGAGAATAAAAAATATAAATAGTGTCTCTTTTTTTAATAAAAATAAAAAGAAGCAATCTTCTAAGAAGAAGACTAAGACAATGATAAATAACTGTCCCTTTTATCAGGGGAAAAACAACCATGCTAATGAGCCCCTGAATGCCAATATATGGTCCAACTTGTAATCAAGACTGCAGATGCGGTGGGAGTCAGGACAGACATAAATGTTGCATAGTAATCTAGGTACAAAATGCAGATACCAAAGGCTTCAGTGTGTGTGTGGCGGGGGGGGTAATGTGGGGGGAGAAGGAGGGTTTGAATCTTAGATTTATATTTGTGGGAAATTGCAGTGTTAATTTTCTCCTTTGATCAAAATGTGATTACAGGGCAATTTTTGCTTGTAGGAGTATTCACAGCTGGTCTCATAAAGAAGTAATTCAAGAATAAGTGAAATGGGACAGGCATTTCTTAGACAATGAAAAAAAGTACATAGGTGACTTGGTGCTTAAAATGAGGAAATAATTATATTTAGATTATTCTGAAAATGTTTAAGATCCTTTAAAAAGAGAAGAGGGCAAATCTCCCTTCTCTTCCCCCCACTCCCACAAAAAAGAGAGATTATATTCTGTGTTGCTTTAGGAAGATTTTGTTTTAAATTAAAATGTGTCTCCATTTGTCCCTTTGACAAGAATAAAATCAGAGTGGAAGAAGTTTGCAGACTTAAAACAAATTATTTGGGGTTTGTTTGTCTTAAACTAAATTTAAGGGGTAGTGAGAGGTTTCGGGGAAGGAAAGGCATGACAAGTAGAAGATGAAAGCAGGGTGAAGTGCCATGCTTTTGGCCTAACAAAAAACTCTTCTTTCTAAACATGGCATAAGTACATGGTTATGAAGCCAGATCATCCATGTTCTAATACATTTTCTCTTAAGAAATATCATCCGATTCCTACGATAGAGTGGGTTTTTCAAGGTTTTTTGTTATTGTTTATTAAAAGACAGTAAGAATCTAATTGAAAATATGCCAAATAATGGGGAATGCCAGTTCTGCACATTGAAAACTATCACATTGAGAACTATCTTATGACTTTTTTTGCCTTGTTGTTAGAAATACAAAAACTGAACTTGTGTGGCCTAACTTCTTTTTCTTCAGCCATTTAAATGGATGTTCTCTGGAAATGTTGAGCAGGCCTTCGCTGCTTATCACAGATTCCTTTAATGCTACTTATGTACAACCCAGACGGAAGCAAAGAGATGAACAACTGTTAAGTATGTATTTTGCCAAATCAGTTAAAGCAGTAGTAATTCTTTTTCAATTGAGTTATAAACTTCTACAACAAATGCAATATACATGAAAATTGAGAATCTTTAATTTTCTTTTAAGTTTCTGATTTATTTTTATTTTTTCTAACACTAGTGATCCTGTGAATAAACATATTTTCGGATAAGAAGTGATTGAGTCATGCTTGCTAAAATTGATTCAAAGACTTCATGTTTTGATCTAGCCTTAGCTTATCTGTTCCTGTGAGATAAGGAAGTAAATTTCAATAGTTCTTTGTGCTTCATTTAAAAAAAATCATTAAAATGGATTTAAAAAAAGAAATTACTATTAAATATTAAGACTGAGCCTTTCAAAGCTCTATAAAAGGGGCACAGCTCCCAAAATGGGAATTGTGCATCAATATCTCTTTGAAGCCGAGATTTTTCAGTGCTGCTTATTGTCAGTTAATCTTTGACTTTAGTTTTCCTCTGATTATAGTTGATGTTTGGTAGAGAAAATAAAAATCTTTCTTCTCTTCTAATTGTGGTTCAATGTGCAGCTACTTGATTTTATTTATTTTTTTATTTCTCCCCTCCCATCCCACTCCAGCCAATGTCTTGGAGACGTTGCGAGGTGATGGAAATGTGTTAATAGCCGTGGATACAGCAGGCAGAGTTCTGGAACTTGCCCAACTTCTTGATCAGATTTGGAGAACAAAAGATGCAGGATTAGGAGTCTACTCTTTAGCACTTTTAAATAATGTCAGCTACAATGTAGTGGAGTTTTCTAAATCACAGGTGTGTTCTGATATTAAAATACAATTATGAAGGGGCTAATTATTTTCATTCTTAATGCTGCTTGATAACAGTAGGCTTATATAAGGACATGTAGTTCTGTTTAACAGGAAGAAAAATTTCTGTGTTACTGGTCTGACTTCCCTATTTCAGAGTGGGCACTCATGATCTAAATTCCCTCCATCAAGTAATATACAACCAGAATACTGCCAGTAGTATGACTTGATAGATAGGGAAATCCATTTTCTTTGTACCACATGATCTGTTAGCCTATGTTGCAGGTGTGATAAAGAATATTTAATTTTTATACATGATATGTGATTGCCCACAAAGAGGTATTAGTAAAGAGACTGATTTGATGTGTGTGCATACTGCACCCGTCAACTTGAGAATCTCTAGAAGAGCATTTTTTAATGTTGTCAAGTACAAGTATCGAGTTTGTACATCAGTTTTAGTTATTACAAAGTACCATGTAAAAATCTTACAGATGACTTAGCACTTTTTTCCAATACCCCCCTTAGGTTGAATGGATGAGTGACAAACTGATGAGGTGTTTTGAAGACAAGAGGAACAATCCATTTCAATTCCGTCATCTCTCATTATGTCATAGTCTTTCTGACCTGGCTCGAGTGCCTAGCCCAAAAGTCGTGCTTGCCAGCCAGCCTGATTTGGAATGTGGGTTTTCAAGAGATCTCTTTATACAGTGGTGTCAGGATTCCAAAAACTCTGTCATTTTAACTTATAGGACCACACCTGGGACGCTAGCACGATTTCTTATAGATAACCCTTCTGAAAAAGTTATAGATATAGAGGTAAGGAAATACGTTACAGTTCAGATTTTCTGATGTTTACAACTGTGTCAGTGTGTGCAAGACCTAGCTTAAATTTCTTTTCTGATTGTACTATTGAAAATTTTGTCTAGTTGCTGAGAGAATTCTTAAGCCACTTATTTCCTGACATGTCAAACTGTAGTTACAGTTAAGCATGGCATCGTCAAACAAGAATAAGATCAAAAGTAGATTTTATGGTAGGGAATTATAATATATTAGCTGAAGGGCAAGGTTATAAAATCTGTAGCATAAGCATAGAAATTGCTAAAAATACCTTTCAAATCATAGAAGCGCACCCATGTTACAGTAAACAGAAAGTAATTGTACAGTTTCCTGTCGATGTTTAGATGGCAAGGTACATTAGCTTATTTGGACAAAAAAATCTTTTGGAAAAAGAAAGTCAAGCTGAGTGAGGTTTATATAACACAAGAAATTTAAAAAGAAAATGAAGGGTGGAAAATAAAAGGGAATAGTTGACTTATACAGCTGATTTCAGTCATTTTTCATATTACACCTGCTCATGATTCTACCTGCCAAATTTTATGGGAGTGTACACATCTGTGACTTTAAAGGGGTTCTTTAGCAATTCCCATATAGATTCTGCAGCTTTCTTTTATAATTTCCTAAAAGCATAGAATGACACTAAATGCATTATTGACCTTGGGATACAGCATTATTTAGAAAAACGTATACTGTCGTATGCCTTCTTTAAAGCCAGAGCAAAATTTGCTACTGTTCCCTATAATAGTATTCAAGTTTGACATTCTGCTCTTGTTTGTCAGTTGCAAAGACAGGAAAACCAGAATACTAACACCAGATATTATTTGGGGGTGAATTTTTGCCCTGTTCAGTTACTGAAAGAAGGGGAAAAAATAATTCCCCCACTGTAAGTTACTAAATGAAGATCAGTTTCAATTTAGGAGTTTTGCAAAGTGAATCAGTTGATTTTTAATACAGTTTTACTATAACTATTTTATTGTTAAGCATGGTAATGCTATATTTGCTCAATTTCCGCAGTACTAGGGATTTTATTTATATTTTAGAGTAAGTTACTACTGAACTCCATGTGGGTGGCAGAATGTAGCCTTAATCACTTTGGTATCCTGATACTGATTATGACCGGGTAAAAGTTTTAATCGGTGCAATAGAAGGGGTATTAAAACTTCCAAATAAAAGTTACAGCTTGTTTGAAGTTGCTTACTCTAATGCAGTTTTTCCCCTCCTTATATTTTTACACACACACACACACACACACACACACACACACACACACACTTTTTCTTTTTAGTTGAGGAAACGTGTCAAACTTGAAGGGAAGGAACTTGAGGAGTACCTAGAAAAGGAGAAACTAAAGAAAGAAGCAGCTAAAAAGTTAGAACAGTCCAAAGAGTAAGTATATTTCTTATTAATGCAGTGGGCTCTTAATGCCAAAGACACAGCTTTCAAGTAACCAATATACCTTACTACCTTTTGGAAATAGCTGAAAATTGTAGCTTCCATAGATGAAAATACAGTAACTCCCTCACTTAACGTCCTCTCGCTTAACGTTGTTTCGATCTTACGTCCCTGCTCAATGACAGAGCATGCTCCATTTAAAGTTTGTGCAATACTTCGCTATAAGGTTGTTTTGGCTGCCTGCTTTGTCAACAGCTGGCAGCCCCCCTATCAGCTCCCCTACACCCGCCCCCTTTACCCCCTCCCTCCACCTCCCGCCCTCCGGCAGACCCCGCGGATCAGCGCCTTCCCCCTCCTCCCCTCGCCTCTTGCCTGCGGCAATCAGCTGGCTTGCGGCGTTCAAGGGGGGGGGGGGGCGGAGGAGCGAGGACTTGGTGCACAAGGCTCCCCCTCCCTCCCCTGGCTCCAGAACGGGAGGGGGAGCCTGCGCGCGATGTCCTCGCTCCTGTCTCCTGAATGCTGCAAGCCAGCTGATTGCCGCTTGCAGGGGAGGGAGGGTGGAGGAGCAAGGGGGGGGGGGAAGAGGCGGGTTAAGGGTGGGGACTTGGGGGAAGGGGTGGAGTGAGCGGGCCAAGGGTTCAGCCCCCTGCCCCTGGTGCTTGCAGAGTAGGGGAAGTCGTCACTGCTACTGCACAATGTGCTTCTCCTAGCCTACAGCACCTTCAGCCTCCTTGCCTGCCTCATCTTAATTCTTCAGCAATAACTGATTTTAAATGTTTCTAAATGTTCATTAATTGCAAAATTGGGCATGTGACCATCTGAATGCAGGCAATGGCCAGCAAATGTTTGATATGTAACTTAAAATGAAATTTTATACGTGTGTGGATGGGTGTGTAAAATGAAACTTAAAAAAAAATAACTTAAAATCCATTTTGGGGTAACATTTCAGAGTAGATATTGATTCCAGTGATGAGAGTGATGTTGAAGAGGATATTGATCAGCCATCAGTGCATAAAACTAAACATGACTTGATGATGAAAGGTGAAGGAAGCCGAAAAGGAAGCTTCTTCAAACAGGCCAAGAAGTCTTATCCGATGTTTCCAGCCCCAGAAGAAAGAATTAAATGGGATGAATACGGGGAGATTATCAAGTATGTTCAGGAAAAAATAGTAATATTATTTGTATAGTATTTTGTTTTTGAAGCACTTGCGACAGACCTGTGAAGTAGGTATTATCCCCACTTTAGACAAAGGATAACAGACAAAAATTAAGACAAGTTGCTGTAGGCCCCACAGAAAATTAGTGATAGTACCAGGAATGAAATTAAGAAGTTCTTCCTTTTTTCTTCCTGCTCAAGCCATTTAAATCATGCTGCCTCTCTAGGCACTTTTTTATCCTAGAAGAGAGTAGTGATTAAATTCTTTTCTGTTCAATGTGAACCTGATTTTTGTTTAAATTACACAGTCTGATTTGTAAACTTTAAAATGAAAAGGAGGGAAAACAGAAACCGCTGGCTTCCAACAAAGAGGATATCTGCCTTTTAAGGAACTCCGACTAAAAAGATAGAGAGAATCTTGCAGACTGTTGGCTGAATGTAAATGCCAGAAATTGGAATATCTAAAAGATATTAATCTGGAAGAAATATAGTTAATCTGGGGTGAAATATCCTTGAGCATGTTTAGATATTGTAATCTTAAAAGCATTTCTGCTGAGCTTATATACTTTTAATTGTAAAGCAACTCAATGGTAATATAGTGTAATAGTAAATATGGTTTGTGTAGCACCTAGAACCATGGTGCTACTTTAATAAAAATAATTAAAAAATTCAACATTAGGCCTGAGGATTTCCTAGTTCCAGAGCTTCAAGCAACTGAAGAAGAAAAGAGTAAATTAGAATCTGGTCTGACAAATGGAGATGAGCCTATGGACCAAGATTTATCAGATGTTCCTACCAAATGTATTTCAGCAACAGAATCAATGGAAATAAAGTGAGTGATTTTTTTAGATAAACTGGAGGGCACTGTTTGTCAGGGATTCACAATTGAAATGGCTGATGCATTGCGAACAGTGTTTAGTTGCTTATGGTTTGTTTGTTTTTTCTCAAAAAAATATTTTTCAGGCTGAAACTTCATGATGGCTGCTTATTTTTTTTCCAAATCCAGAGGGAGATTTTTCTGGGGAACTGGAAGATATATATATATTCAAGTTTGTGAAAAGGGTAGAAAAATCATTGAAATAGCTGCATGTATTTCAAGTATCACCTATTAAATCCCTTTTTTGTAAAGAAAACTAATTGAAAGAAAACTACATCAATGTAGCATTAATCATTATTTTATGACACCCAGAAGGATGTTAGGTGCCTTGTAGCACAGATGAAAAGACACAAAAGAAGACTTTGCCCCTTTCTCTTCCTCACCCCCACCTTAGATGGTGCTTGGGTGGTTTAAAGGGCTGGGGGAGAATTCCACTGGTGCAAGCGCTGCATTGGGCTGCCATATATGGCCCAACTGTGTCCTTCTCCCCACTCTCTTCCTCTTGCAGTCTCTGGCATTTTGGGGGGCATAGTGCACATAACTACTGCCATTCTGGCTTATGCTGCAAGCAACACTGGGGAGGCTTCTGTAACTTACAACAGACCCACCTCCTTAGGCTGCCTAAACTAGGCTGGGGGCCTGTTTTGAAGTCAGGAAGGCACAAAGTGGCTTAAAGCTTCCTTTGGGCTGCACCTCTTGTGCTGCTCCTCCTGGAGGTGAGACAGAATTTGACTCGTGGTTCCTACTCGGAAGAGTTTAGTCTGCTTTTATACATGATGTGGGATAGGGCAGGAGAGGGAATGGGAAAGGAAAAGCAAGTGTTACAGCAATAAGACAACATAATTATTCTCTCAAAATTTAGGACAAAGCATTAATTATTTTTTTCTTTTAAAATCAAATTAGAGCCAGAGTTACATACATAGACTATGAAGGACGCTCAGATGGTGACTCCATTAAAAAAATCATTAACCAGATGAAGCCACGACAGTTGATCATTGTCCATGGTCCACCTGAGGCCAGCCAGGACCTTTCAGAGTCTTGCAGAGCTTTTGGTGGGAAAGATATTAAAGTTTATATGCCTAAACTGCATGAAACTGTAGATGCAACCAGTGAGACTCACATCTATCAGGTAAGATGGTGGAATTCATCAATTGTATGAGTACTGAGGGATGTGAGAGCTCTACATTGATCAGATTATGTCATTATTTGGCTGTGCCTTTTGGAGGGAAAGATGATAATGGTATGAGCACTTACATCTACTTAAGACAATTAACTTGTTTCTGCGGAAAGATGGAAACATTTCCATTATAATCTTGTAGATATTACATATGTTATACCTACACATTATTAATGTAATCACTACATTAATAGACGTTTAAGATTACATATTTAAGCCTGCAATTATAAAGTGCAAAAGGAAAGTATCTCATTCAACTTGCTCTGCTGAACACATTGTCTATATTTAGATATCCATTTGAGTCCCAGTCCTGCATTCCATGTATATCCAAAATTCTTATTGAAACTGCTATAAGAGTTTTGGGTGCAAAAGAAATAGCCCAAGTAGTAACTGAAAATATGCATGTCAAGTAAGAGCAACTTAATTTTACTAAAAACCTTAACTATACCATTACTGTGTGTGTGTGTGTTTCCCTCTGTGTGTGTAACATGAAAAAAACTAGAGAAATTGCCTGAGCATGTCAGCATTATAGATGGTTCCAACTAAGCTTTGAAGCAGAGATCTAATGGAGGGGCAATGGGGCTAGAGAGAAAAGTACATACCTCAGTTTAAAGGGAGCGGTGTATAAAAGAGAGCATGCGAGAGCTGATTGGAGAAACTCCAAAGGAAATCCAAACTGAAATGCTTCTCAAAATTGTTGGGTGGTTTTTGTTTTTGTTTTTAGAAAACCAGGGTAAAGTTCTAACAGTATTGAAACATCTCATTTCAGCTGTTCTGGAATAAAACATTATGATTTTTCATTTTGAAAAAACTTCTTATAATTTTGTATTATAATAAAAAATGTCAAAATTGCAAAATGTTTTGATGGACCTGAAACAGACTTTTTTTTTGGAGTTTTCCTTTATGGAGAGCTTTAGAACTTTCAAGTCTCATTCTAATTCAGAAGAAAATCAGATTTCAAAATCAGTCACAGAACAAATTTTCTGCTCTCTGCATAGTGCTAGTTCATGCCTTTGCAGTATTAACATCTGAAAAAGAAACAGATGGGGGGGCATCAGAAGAAGAAATCAAATTTGTTTTTTGGGAGGATTGTGATGTGTGTTTATAATGAAACCTTTGCAAGTCTCCTTCATGCACTTGATCCCAACAGCAGCATCTGGGGCTGGGAATACAATGCTACTGTGAATAGTGATGTCTCAGAAAAGGCAGGTTTTTACTGGAATCTGTTAAAATCTTAGATTCTAGTTGAATATGGTTAAAAGTGATGTTTTAGTCACTTACGGTTTAGATTTTTAATGTTTTCCCATCATGACTGGTAAAGAGCTACATAAGTGCCATTTTAATGTAAAGTTGATAAGTTGTGTGGCTTTTTTTTTTTTCTTTTTAAATCTCTGCAATAATTCAAATAGCAGAAGGAACCATTCTTAAACATCCCAAGACCAATCAAGGATAGTTTGTCCTACAGAAAAATATTTCAGATTAAAAATATGTGAAAAGGAGAGTTACAATGAAAGTCTCTCCTTAACCTAACAAGATCTTGCTGTCTCAAAAGCCACAGTCTGATCTGTTTATCTTTACCAAGAAAGAGCACTAACGTTGGTTTGTTTTTATCTGCAGCTTTCCAAACCAATTGTCAGGTGCAAGCTGTGTGTACTCTTCTGTCACTTAGTGTTGTGCCTTATTGCTGGGTTTTTTTTTCCAAAGAGTGTGATGGATCCAAACAACATGGTGTCATAATGAATGGGGAAATTATTAATTTTAAAAAAGTTTTGTGTTAAGAGCCTGTGAAATGTGCTGTCAGGTTTGCTTATGTAAATAAGTCATTACAGTTTTTGTCTGTGTGCAACTTAGGTCAGGTTAAAAGATTCTCTGGTCAGCTCCCTTCAGTTCTGTAAAGCGAAAGATGCAGAACTAGCTTGGATAGATGGTGTCCTGGACATGCGGGTTTCAAAAGTGGACACCGGAGTCATTCTGGAAGAAGGAGAGCTGAGAGAAGATGGAGAAGACTTGGAAATGCAAGTGGATATGCCTTCTTCTGACTCCAGTGTTATAGCACAGCAAAAGGCTATGAAGAGTTTGTTTGATGATGATGATAAGGAAGTATGTGAGGAGAGTGAGATCATTCCTACTCTAGAACCACTGCCACCACATGAGGTAGAAAAGCTTTTGCCTTCCCTTGGCTACATGCTCTTTTATATTTGTGGGGATTTGAGTTTTATATTTATGGGGATGATTTGCAGGTATAGTTTTTTCAACATTTAAAGCCTGACTTTAAGCGGGACTTATTCAGATAAAAGTCTCATTAAAGTCAGGAGCTTTGCTTGAATAAAGCCTCCAGTATCAGACTGTTCGTGTTGTAAATTGGTGTCTTAGGGTTTATTTTCACTATGGGTGTAAGTCGACCTAAATTACGCTACTCCAGCTATGTAGCTTAGGTCAACTTACCCTAGTGTCTTCACTGCGCTGCGTCGACAGGAGATGCTCTCAAATTTCCTTACTCTTCTCGGAGAGCTGGAGTACCGGGGTCGACCAGAGAGCGCTCTGCCATCGATTTAGCGGGTCTTCACTAGACCTGCTAAATCGATCGCTGCTGCATTGATTGCAGCAGCGTCTATCTCCCCATATTGAAGACCAGCCCTTAGTGTGATTTTTACAGTTGTTACACAGCTACTGCTTTCTTTGTTCAGGATGTGAGCTCTTCAAGACAGAGAATGCCTCTCTATTATATATAATATACAGTGCCTACCACAATGTGACCCTAATCTCAGATGGGGCTTCTAGGTACTGATGCAATAAAATTTTCTATTTATTATGTGACCTGTGCACTTACCATACGTGGCTTTGGAAATCAGTTGGTATTTGGGTTGTCAAACAATAAAAAAAATAAATTGCAATTAATCCTGAGATTAAAAAAATAAATTGCGATTAATCGCAGTTTTAATTGCACCGTTAAACATTAACATAATACCATTTATTTAAATATTTTTGGATGTTTTCTATATTTTCAAATATAGGCAGGGGGCTTGGGGCTTCAGCCCTGCTTGGGACTCGCTCGGAGCTTGCATGGGGCTCCAGGCTCAAGCCTCCACCCCTACACCAGGCTCCGAGCTGAGGCTTCAGCCCCTTCACTGCCAATGCCTTTCTCCCCTTCCCCTCCACCCAGAGGTATGCAATTAATGTGTTTAAAAAATTAACGCATTAATTTTGTTTTCAGTTAATCGCAGGCATTAGCTGTGATTAATTGACAACCCTAGTTAGTAACACTCCTTGGATTTACTCTTAAATTTCATCTGACACTATGGTAAATGTTTCCTTACCATATGTAGGTTAAAGATAGACACATGCACAAATATCATTTCAAAAAGAAGCACCTAACTGACGAGCAGAAGATCAGACAGTGCAATTCTTAATAGCACTCTTCGTCCTTAGGCCTCAAATACTTTTGCGTATTTGGGTAGATATCATTAACTCCTTTTAAAAAAGAGAAAACTGAGACGTACAGATATTAAGGGTAAGGTCTTGTGCTGTAACTCTTAGCCCAGATGGATGTAGGTTGCTACCTTTGTATCTTCCCACACCAGTACTGCTGAGGGCCTCTGTATCCCTTGGAGCATAACTTGGGAAGGCACCTAGGGCTATCTAAATTATGGCAGCCTCCCTGGTCTGTGCTATGAACCACAGTGTTGATTGTTGGGGCACCGCTCCCAGCACACCCCTTGCCCCAGGGCTTGTGAGCAGGTCCTACAAGGGCAGCCTTATGGCTGTCTGACACAATGCCTATGTAGGGGGAAATCCTCTCTTGGCTAGATCCAGGCTCTTTCATCTGGCATAAAAGGGCTTGAGTATGGGTGAGAATCTCACCCTAGTAGACTTTGCTAAGATCACAGAGCTTGAAAAGGAAACCAGAGTTTCCCATGCCCTGTCCTGCAGGTCCATGCTCCGAGCAGAGACCAGGAGTTGCGAGTGAGGAGGCCTTCTTAAAATCATTACACCTATCAAAGGGGAAATCAAATAAATTAGGGCTGTCGATTAATCGCAGTTAACTCACACTATTAACTCAAAAAAATTAACTCGTGATTTAAAATATTAATCGTGATTAAACTCAGTTTTAATCACACTTTTAAACAATAGAATGCCAATTGAATGGATTTTTGGATGTTTTTCTACATTTTCAAATATTTTGATTTAAATTACAACACAGAATACGAAGTGTGCAGTGCTCACTTTATGTTGATTTTATTACTAATATTTGCACTGTAAAAATGATAAAAGAAACAATATTTTTCAATTCATCTCATACAAGTACCATAATGCAATCTCTTCATTGTGAAAGTGCAACCTACAAATGTAGATTTATTTTTTTGTCACATAACTGCATTCAAAAATAAACCAACGTAAACCTTTAGAGCCTACAAGTCCACTCAGTCCTACTTCTTGTTCAGCCAGTCACTCAGACAAACAAGTTTGTTTACATTTGCAGGAGAAAATGCTGCTAGGCGTTCACATGGCACTTTTGTAGCAGGCATTGCAAGGTATTTACATGCCAGATGCACTGATTCATATGTCCCTTCATGCTTCAACCACCATTCCAGCGGCATGTCCATGCTCAATAATGACCCAAGTAGTGCAGACCGATGCATGTTCACTTTCATCATCTAAGTCAGATGCCACCAGCAGAAGGTTGATTTTCTTTTTTGATGGTTAGGGTTCCGTAGTTTCCGCATCGGAGTGTTGCTCCTTTAAGCCTTCTGAAAGCATGACTCCACACCTTGTCCCTCTCAGATTTTGGAAGACACTTCAGATTCTTAAACCTTAGGTCCTGCTGTAGCTATCTTTAGAAATTTTTGTACATAATTCGACATTTGTATGTTCAACTTTCATGATAAAGAGTTTGCACTACAGTACTTAAGTGAATTGAAAAATACTATTTTTTTTTACAGCACAAATATTTGTAATAAAAAATAAAGTGAGCACTGTACACATTGTATTCTGTTATAATTGAAACAATATATTTGAAAATGTAGACAACATCCAAAAATATTTAAATAAATGATATTCTATTATTGTTTATAGTGCAATTAATCGCGATAATTTTTTTAATCACTTGACAGCCCTAGAATATTTTTTTCCCCAATCGTATGCTGAGTTACTTTATTATAAAGGCTTCATAAAAATGTTTTACTAAAATCTTTAGAAGATTTCTTCTTTGTACTTTATTCATTGAAAGGTTATTGGACATCAGTCTGTTTTCATGAATGAGCCAAGACTGTCTGATTTTAAACAAGTTCTTCTGCGAGAAGGAATTCAAGCTGAATTTGTAGGAGGGGTGCTTGTGTGCAACAACCTAGTGGCTGTTCGTAGGGTAAGTATGTTTTAAAAAATATCTAGAATATATGCAATGCATTGTGTATCTCCCTCACC
The DNA here is from genome assembly GCF_027887155.1 of Malaclemys terrapin pileata. Classification (NCBI taxonomy): domain Eukaryota; kingdom Metazoa; phylum Chordata; order Testudines; family Emydidae; genus Malaclemys; species Malaclemys terrapin. The sequence goes on from NC_071508.1 coordinate 123,405,137, forward strand.
ACTTCACTGTCAAGATAATAGATTTAAGTATGTTTTTTGTTTCAGACTGAAACAGGGCGCATTGGATTGGAAGGCTGTCTTTGCCAGGACTTCTATAGAATAAGAGATCTTTTATACGAGCAATATGCCATTGTCTAAAGGAGATGCTGTGAAGATGTCTTTACTTGAACTTTAAAAGACAGTGGAGATTTCTACCTTTTTATTTTTGTGGGTATCTTTTTGTAATTTTCTAATTTCTACAGAGAATACTGATTCTTCAGAAAAGCTAGACATCAAAATCCAGTAAACTAACCTAAACCGGTAAATAATTGCTACCACAGTTCTATATAAGACATCTCTTAGTACATTCCACATTGTTGGCTTTCAAACTGTTAAAGATTATTGTTGCAAATACCATTGGTATGCTATAATTGAAATTGACAGTTTCCTTTATGAACTTTCTTCCAAGAAGGATTTAACTAGTCATAAACATGCTCTTTGACATGACATGGCATTCCAAGTCTCTGCCTAAGAATGCAAATGTATAAAAAGAATCAATTTTCCTATTTTAAAAATATAAGATTTTGATTTTTGTGGGGAGGTTCTTCTACTGAACAGTAGAAGTTTCAGTAAAAAGTTTCTAGGCCATTGAAAATTGGCCAAGTGCTTAATAGTGACTTTCCTGCAATGGTTAATATGCACCCTTGTTAATACTGTAACTGCTTCATGCTACTGATTAATACAGTACATCATAAGATATTGTGAAATAAAATTTCAGTTTCCTGGGTCAAAAAGCCAGCTTTAAAATGTTATAAGGTACTTTAATACAGAATGACTGGAAAAACAAAAGTTGTCTTACAGATCTGCTAACCACATGTTTTTGCATTTTCTAGCTACTGTATATGTATAACTTCTAGTTGTTGCAATCTGTTATGCCAATTATACCTATCTTTTCAGAATTTTGATTTTAATACTTTCAAGAAAAAAAACACCTGCATTCTGTTACTTATAATAAGCAGTGCACAGTGAGCTAAGTTCAGGAAGGTATTCTGTCCTTAACTCTGAATTCTTCGCTTTGTGGATTTATCCCCTTGGTACGAGGTTTCATACTACTTGTTTTTCCTATTGCTGGCAGTGGGATTACAGCCACTGGTACCAAAAATTGTTAGATTTTTAGTTGAATATGAACAGTCTTGGGTCACTTACCTTCTTACATTTCTGAATTGAAAACAGTGATGGAACACATGCAGAGCACTGGTCTATTAATGAGAAATTACTTTTTTATTCTCGACCTTTGGTTTTAACCAGTGTTTGAAATTATTTTTTGTTTATTATAACAACGGGTGTCTTAAACTTGAGTTCTGCTTTCATTTGTTTATTTAAAAAAAAAGGCAAACAAAACTTTTAATGAAATATGGGCAAAAACCAGCTCTGTGGGCTGCTGCTGAAGTGAAGATTAGTTTGATATTCATTCTTGACTATTAGGCATTTTATAGCTATTCTTCAAGTTGTCTGTTTATACTGTTTAAAAGTTGGAATAGGAACTTAAAAGAAAACTGGGATAAGCATTCAGAAACTTCTGATATTAGATGTAAAAATGTGTAATGCATTCTAAAATATGATTGAGAGGAAATATATGTATTTTGATACACACAAATTCCTGACTAGAAATAATGAGAGATCTGCAGTACTTGGGGGCTGAACCCAAGTTTCTTCATTCTCCTCTCCTTGCTTACCACCACTTCATGGAATTTGGAGGAAATACCATGAAGGAATTTTAAGTAAGTAGGTTTTTTTATGGGAAAGAAATGTAGGACCACGCCTTTTAATATAAAATGTAATGAAGATTTCTATAATCATCAGTGTCCATAACCTAAGTTGAGGTTTACCTTGAAGCTAAATGACTTTCATGTTGGTGAAACGCTAATTTTTATTCTTTCTGCTTTAACTCAACTCAAATACACTCTACCAAAGTTGAAAATCTTCTCCTCCCCCACCCCCTTGGTCAATATTGAGAATTGTTTAAGGCAAAAGATTCAGGGAAGCCTTTGCAAATAAATTTTAACAGCGGGAAGGAGAATATGCCCAGTATTAAACTGGCATGGAAAGGTTCTTATGAGAACACTTGAGAGCAATCCTTTGGTAGAACTATGCTGGAAAATTGGGATGTCTGGTACCCCTGATCTAATTGTAATTGTAGTCAGACACTTCTTCATTTGATATAAACAAGCAAAGAGACAACCCCTTTGGGTCCCAACTGTCAGAAAAGTTCTACCATAAAACTCATTGCTACTATGCCGAATCAAAAGCACTCTGATGTAGCAAGGCACAAAAAAGTGTGTGAATTTTCCAGTTGGGAAAGGAAGCATTTTGCCTTTGGAGAACATTTTAAGGTCAGGCATAAGTTTTTGGGTTTTTTTGTTTTTTTGTTTGTTTTTTTTTTAAAGGCTTTCAGTAAGATTCAAGATAGAAGCAGCTAGAAGCTTGTATAGTACTTTACACTCCATGGTTGTTACTGATATTTTATTTTTTAAAATTTGTTAAATTAATTTAAAGCCTTTATGCTGTGCTGTTAAAGACATCTGTCCAGTCAGGAGGATGAAATCAGTTTTTTTGTTTTGTTTTTTAGTTCATACGAAGCACCACAATGTTTGGTTTTTTTCCACCCTTTAAAAATAATGGTTGTTGGGGAGGGGTTGGTTTTTCTTTTTAATTGGATGGTGATTTGAGGTATAGGGCTCAATCCCCAAATCATCTGTGTCAGGGATTACTATTTAAATTAATGGAAGTTCCAAGTGCGCTGTGCACACAGTAAATGACATTACTCATCAAAATATTTTAAAATGTTTAGAATTTTGTAAACTATCAGTGTAAGGTAAGTTATAAATATGGAGGTCTAAAGACCTTTTCCTGTGTTACAGAGAAGCTTTCTGGTTGAAAAGACATCTGAGTTTAAAGAATAAACATTTTTGGTTCAAAAGCAAGTGTTCATCATTCTGAGGCTCTGTTTTGTAATAGAATCTGTAGAATAGTGACTCCTGAGTCTGGTATACCCAGAATTGGGCAATTAACTGGACCTGACATCTAGATATACTCATTTTTAGAAAATGCTGCTTTTTTCTCTCTCTCTGTTTCCAGCAAGGTTGAATACACCCATGTAACAAGTGAAGCTTTTTATAGAGAATTTTCTATGGTGAAGTCTGTTTCCTCAAGGTACAATGTCAAACTAGACTAAACTTCTTACTTTGTGTGAGATAATGGTTGGTACACATTATGAATTATTGATGTTTATCATATTGCATGACCCATCATGGCCAAATTATGGAAGAGATCATTGCATTCTGCCTGCCTAAATTCCCCTAATTTTATAAGTTACTTTTCACTTCCCTGCCCTAAAAATTATTTTGTGTACCATTGCCTTGTTGTCACATTGTACTGCAAAGATGGTTGCATTTCAGTGGTGGCTTTAGATGATCCAGGTTTTTTTGTGTGCAACACTTTGATATTAGTAAACAGTGGGGGGGAAAGATTTAGAGAAAAAATATATGCAATATATATATAGATAGCTAGATACTGCTGGGGAATCTTTTCTTTCAAGGGAGCCAGGTTTAGTCCCTGGCATATAGTTACCTGAGTTAACAAAAATTTGGTTGGTACTTCTCAGGCAGAGCTCCAGGGCTAACCACTAGATGTGAATATTTGTTTAGTGAGGGTAGTTTTGACATATCTAGTGAGGAAGGGGAGACTGAAATTTCCAGATCTACCTCCAAAGCAAAGTGTCCAGTTGTCTTTGAAGAATGTTCCTAGTGTTGGAAAGAATTTAGGAATTAGTCAACAGAAGATGAGAACTTGTTCCCACTAAATAAGTCAGCCATATTCTTAAATACTGAGATTCTTTTATACTACAAACACTCATGACATAGAAAACCTTAAGGAAGATATTCTTGTGCTGGTGGGTGGTTCCTAGCATCTTTCCTCCACTTTTTATTTCCCCAGAAACATGCTTAACCCCTATAATTATTCATTAGCTATTTTACATTTGTATTGTAAATATGTATATAATGTATATTTAGATTTGCTACCTAGCAAAAATGCAGAAGAGGATAAGTCTTAGAACAGGGGTCCTCAAACTTCATTGCACTGCGACCTTCTGACAACAAAAATTACTACACAACCCCAGGAGGGGGGACTGAAGCCTGATCCAGGGTGAGGGGGCCAAAGCTCAAGCCCCACCACCCGGGGCGAGGGGGGGGGGGGGGTAAAGTGGAAGGCCAAGGGCTTCAGTCCCAGGCTGGTGGGATATAATCTCAACCCTGCTGCCCCGGGCCAAAGCAAGTCTAAGCCAGCCCTGGTAACCCCATTAAAACAGGGTCCCGACCCACAGTTTGAGAACTGCTGTCTTAAAAAATGCATTTTTAAAAATCCATGGATGGAGATTTGGGGGACTAGATTTTAATCCTACTGTGCACCATAAAACTGTACACTCATGGACAATGATAATTTGCCACTGTAATGTTAAGTAAAATAAACTACATTTGTTTTTCCAAGTGAGATGTCTGTTGAACCACTAGCTGTTTTCCTTGAAAAAGGTATCCATAGAAACCTAAAATGTTATGGGAGACAAGCTCAATATGAGAGGTTTAAGCAGTAATCACCTGTTGTTGCATAATCCTCTTAGGTGGTGATGTAGTCTGGAACTGTGGCTCAACAGCTGAATAATAATGAGCTAAGCAACTGCTGAAATTGCTTGCCAAAGGCTAGTTTGTACTGCAAGTTTGGTAAATGGGAATTACAGTAAAGAAAGGGTTCTTGATTTCAGTGATATAAATTGTACCTAATTAAGCACTACTAATCCTCATGAGGAGGATAGGTCCCTTAAATGCTCTTGGCCAAGATGGTTAGGGATGCTGCCCCATCCTCCAGGTGTCTCTAGACCTCTAATTGCCAGAAGCTGGAACTGGATGATGGGATGGCTCACTTGAAATTGCGGTGTTCTGTTAATTCTCTCTAAAGCATCTAGCACTGGCCACTATCAGAGACCGGATGCTGGGCTGGTATAGCCATTCTTACATTTTCCTTGCAGATTTTCCAGATTGAGGCAAATTTATGTAAGGTCTGGTCCTGAAATGGTCTAAAGAAATTTAGATTTTGTTTTTTGGAATTGACAATAAAAACCTTTGTGACTGTGTTGGATTATACAGCCCATCCCTTTCTATGTTTCAGGCAGAAATTTTGACATCTGCTTTCTGTCCTTTTTAACCCTATAGAAGAGACACTAAAGGGAAAAAGTTGTTTATGTAGTACATAGAATTTTGGCCACCTACGGTAAATATATACATTAAAATAAATACTGTGCTTTAGTCTTTGTCTGCTAATAGTGATTGAACCTGTCAAACTATGGTAACTCACATCTCTAATGTAAAGTGATTGTGAGAAGGATTTGGAATAGTTTGCCCTTTCCACTACTATGTGTTGCATTTGTATAGTTATTTCAGTCTATGTAGAAGTCTCTAGCATTCTGTGTGCCTTTGGTATAAATTGCAAAAAAACAAATACCCCTCCCCCACCTGTTAAAATTAACTGCTCCGCTCCTACCAGCAGCCACCAATAATACCCAACCTACAAGACAACTTGCTTTAAAGAGCCTATTCCCAAACAAACCTTAATTCTCAAGACCCAAGTATAAATAGATATGAAGATCAACAAACCAGGCTATCTTAGCACATTCCAATGCTGCGGGCCCCTCACAGCAAACCCTTTCCTTCTAGCCCTCTTCAGTCAACACTGCTGCTCATAACTAGACGGCTTTTCTCCATGTGCTGTGCTTTTACACAGGACAGTCCCAAGTCATTTAGGGCTGTATAGGTCAAAATAAGGACCTTAAACTTCACCTTGAAACCAAGAGGCAGTCAGCATAGACCACAGATGTCATGTGCTGCTGTCAAAAAAAGCTCTTAATAACTGGATTGCCAGATTTCATATTTTCATAAAATAAACCCAAAGGGGTTACTTAAGGGTAGTCCCATGTAAAGCCAATTGCAGAAATCCAATCTTTGGGAAGCTACTTCTCCTTCTCTTCTTCCTTATAGAACAATAATCATTGTAACAACACTGTTGTTGTGGGCCATTACTGTAAGTAATGGAAAATCTGTTAGGGTAAGTATTTGTAATGCACTTATTTCAGGTGTTTATGGTAACCAACCTTCTCAGTAACTAATTTTGAGATCAGATGGGCTGCATGCCCTTCTTCAACACTAATAGTCCCAAATGTTGTAGTAATACTAGAAGACGCTACAATATTTTGGGAGAGAGAATTCCATTTCTTTCTGCCTATGAGAATTGATATGTTTTGATGATAGCCACTGTTAAATCCCAACAAAGGGGAGCACCAGGCTAGACAGTTGTAGGCTGTCAGTCTCTGCTGAAAGGAACTAAAGCTTTAGCTTTCTCTCCCCACCCCACTGAGCTGTACAAAAGTGATGACAGCATTAAACTAGTCTCTGTGTCTCTAGAAGTGCTGATGCTTTAGACCAGGGGTAGGCAACCTATGGCATGGCACGCAAACTGATTTTCAGTGGCACTCACACTGCCCGGGTCCTGGCCACCGGTCCGGAGGGCTCTGCATTTTAATTTAATTAAGAAGCTTCATTTACAAACATTTTAAAAACCTTATTTACTTTACATACAACAAAAGTTTAGTGTTATGTTATAGACTTCTAGAAAGAGACCTTCTAAAAACATTAAAATGTATTACTGGCACGCAAAACCTTAATTTAGAGTGAATAAATGAAGACTCGGCACACCACTTCTGAAAAGTTGCCGACCCCTGTTTTAGACTATGGTTTTTCAAACATCTGCATGATGTGGTTCCCAACTTCTAGAGATGGCAAATGTTTATTGATATCTTCCCTCCCGTTTGCAATTCTATAACATGCCTGTGGAAACTACAGCAGTTAATTACATGGAAAAATAACATTAGGAAAGTATTTATGTATTTTCAGCTGTCTGTTAATGTATTTATTTAGCAGCTGCAAACGAGGAGAGCCAGCACCATGTGATGAGCCAGCTCCCTCCAGACAATCAGCAAGTACTCCACAAACCACAGTCTGGGAATCTCTGCTTTTAAAAATTGAGACACACTTTCCTCTTCTGCTGCCCCTGAAGCAGTTGCACAGCTGGTTGAGCATGCTGCCAGTCATCTCTCCAGCTGTGGCACTGAAAGCCTGCCAGGTTGCTCTGTACTATTGCACCACCCATGGAAATGTGCTGCTGCATTCAATAGCAAACAGATAAATGAGAAAAATCGGCTTTGCTTCCCCCATGCATTTCATTGGGTCAAATAAGTTAACATGTCATTAAAAAAAACCACAAAAACCTACTGCAATCTGTTTTCCTAACACATCAGATAATCAGACTTGTATGAGCCAGACAGTTCAGAGTCCTTTAGCCCCTCCTCTACCCGCATGGATTCATATAGGGCCAAATCCTGGATCCACTGTACTCTGGCAAAATTCCCACACTTGAGTGGGCGCAGGATTTGACCTATCCTTTGTAGCTTGTCAGTTATGTAATTTTATTATGCTTCAATTTTTTTTCATAATCCCCATGATTTTACTAATGCATGATATTGCAAATGCACTACAAAATTAGCCAATGGACTTTAAATCATTTGAGTACCTCTAAACCTCATAAGCTGATTAAGAGTGTGAAGGTTGTTGTTTTTATGTAACTAGATCTAAATTTAATTTTTATTACAGTCGAAAGAACACTGCTATTGCAAGCCATGGTCCTTATCCTGTTCCTTTTGGAGTTAATGGCTAAATCACTGACTCCGCAATGATTGGTGCACATTCTTGAATGTCATCAAGAACGATACTCAAAACAGACTGCAGTAACCCCGTATTGACAGCCCCAGATTTCACCAAGGAATTCATCCTAGAGACAGATGCAGCCGAGGTGGGCTTAGGGGCCGTCCTGTCGCAGATGGTTGGCGAAGAGGAACACCCAATTCTCTACCTCAGTAGGAAACTCCTTCAGAGGGAACAAAAATACGCAGTAGTAGAGAGAGAGTGCCTCACCGTAAAATGGGCCATGGAAACTTTGCGTTATTACCTGCTGGGGTGCAGATTTATCCTTGTGACCAACCCATGCCCCTCTTCAGTGGATGCAACAGAATAAGGAAAAGAACACAAGGGTAACCAGGTGGTTCTTATCCCTCCAACCTTTCCAGTTCCGCATACAGCACAGAGCAGGGAGTCGCCATGGCAACGCCGATGGCTTATCACGCGTACACTGTCTGGTGTCCCAAGCTGCCCAACCCCGTGGTGTTGAGCGGGGGGAGGGATATGTGATAGACCCAGGCCAGTTGGATACAGCAGAGTAGCAGAAGGCAGATATACTGGCCACTGGATTAACAGTTTTCTGTTCCCTGACTGACCAGAGCAGGGGCTGCTCCAGGCTAATGAGAACACCTGACTCCAATTAACCTGCAAAGAGTCAGGTGAGGCCATTAAGCTAATGTAACCACCTGACTCTAATTAAGGCCCCTTTGATACTATAAAAGGACTCACTCCAGTCAGACAGAGGAGAGCCAGGGAGCCAAACGAGAGGAAGCACGGCTGAAGGGCTGGTTAATGAAGACACCTTCAAGTCATTGGTAAGGGAGCCTTAAGGTAAGGGTGAAGAAGGGAGAAGCAGGACAGCTGTGGGGAAGTGGCCGAGGGAAATGTAGCAACTCTGGCAGTGAAAGGTTGGCTGCCAACAGCTGCTACTATTAGGGTCCCTGGGCCCGACCCCGGAGTAGAGGGCGGGCCCGGGTTCCTCCCAATCCACCACTACAGGAACACCTAGGAGGGGAAGCCAGGCCCCTGTCAGGACAGGAGGCTAAACTGTTCTGAAACAAGCCCCTAGGGGCAACAGAATCTGTGGGAGTTCTCTCACCAACCTCCTTGCTGGCTTATGAAAAGGGCTCAGTAGACTTGTAACCCTTGCCCTAGAGAGAGAAGGGCTACATGGAGGGTCACAGTGAGCCACTGAGGCTAGCATATACCGCTTAGAAGCGTGGGACCCACGGGGACAAGGTCAGAGCTCTGCCGCAGCATATATGCAGATAAGTAATATAAAGAGCATCGCCTACTGACATTTGTTTTTAAATTCGTTGGACCAGTAAAGCGTCTGTTGTGCCCTACAACTGGCTTCCAGATTATACAGCTCTTTCTTTAATCTACGGACTGTTTTGCTGTGATTGTCAGAGCCAGGACGAAGAATGGGTAAACAAACAATGCCAGCTGCTGAAAATATCCCCCACTCCCCAAAAGCCCATGAGTGCTACTTAAACAATCCTTTTTGTTTAACATGAGAGGTGAGCAGCCCAAAGGACTAAGCGAGGTCCTGTAGGATGGAGAAGAGATGTCTGACTTGGTACTCAGCTGGGAGGAAAACCAGCACAGATGGACTGGGAAGAAGAGCTCAACCACCCCTGGGGTGGAAGCTGAGAAGAATGACCGAAGCAGGGGTGATTTTCTAGGGCCCTGTTCTTTAACTGTGACAGAGAGAGTTATGATTTGGCAGACCAGAGTACTGAGGTCAGAGGCACTGGAGGTGAATGACTCATGCAGTGGAACTGGATGCTTCTAGGGCTGCAGCTGAGCAAAAGCAGCACCTGCTTCTGTAATACCTCCACAAAAGGAACAAACTAGCTGTGGCCCTCACTGTGGAGAAGGAAAGACAAGTGTGTTCTTCTCGGAAAAGCTTTGACTAAGGCTTGGCAGAAGCTTAAACTGATCTTTACACAGGCTTTTTCTTGTCTCAATCCTAATTTCCTTTCTCACTCTTTCTTCTTACTTGGCTCAGAACTCAAGAGAAAAAGATACAAGCCAAAACCATTCAAAATTCAGACCTATCCCTGTAGTGGGTCTCACTGAAACACGGAACCCAAACCTCTCCAAAACTGGGGAAACTCAGCTACAGATCTGAACTTCATGACCTGCCTGGGCCCATCTTCAGTTAGAAATAGAGGATTGATGGGCATTGTGTTTCTAACCTGATTAATATTTTTTCTAGCACTCCAGCAGACACAGACGCATCACCAGTGATTGCTACTTGTAGAGTGAGTGTTTATAACCCATGATAATTCAGTCCCGATGACTATGTATAGTTCAGTTAGCTCTGCGGGAGAAACCAAACATTATTAATGAGACTTCGGATCTGGTTGTTGGGTTTTTTTGGCAGTGGTGTAGGAGTTCTGGGAGGGGAGGCACATTGCTTCTTTTTGACCATATGGGGAAATACTTGGCTCCCCTAAAGCTGTTTTCAGCCAACGCAATAGATCAATATAGCTTAACTGGATGAGGTTACTGAAGACAAGTGTAGGTTTACTGTGTCTGCCAATTTGTGGCCTGGTTCATTATGTGAAATTAGTGTGAAGAAGGCCTGTAATGTGGATGGTCATCACAGTGCTGAAACTCAAACCAGACAGCTGTGGTCTTTAAACAGCTCTACCAAGTGAGGTAAACCAAAGCTTCCTGCTCTCTGAGCCAATAAATGCTATGCTAAGTTTTCCAGGGGATAAAGATGTTCTTATAAAATCACTGGAAAGTTTTCTTGGAGCAGCCCTTCAGGGATATTTTGTGTTCCTACTGGTCTGATGCCTGGAATTTATACCTGTACAGAGTTCAAAACTGTTTGCAAAGATGGAGAAAGAGGCTGAAGATTGTAAAAGTGTAAAACTGAGGCAAAACACTCCGAATTCTGCTGTAAAATGGGTAGTTTAAAAACATCAGAATTTAACCACAGAAGAGGAAAAATACATTTCCTTTGCCATTCTAGCTACCTAGATCCATGCTCCTGAAATATTTTCCCAGACTTGAAAAATTTGGAACTCCATTTTCTTGCTGTTTTAATTATATATATCCAGGCATTTTTTTCATGGCCTAACTGTTCTGTTTTTCTTAAAAGGTCAAAATAGCTCAAATCAAGACAAGTGCTGTACTCCCAGCTTTGCCTGTTTCAGATTAGATTGAAATTGAATGTAAGCAGGGTCTGAATGAATTCTCCCCTGACAGCTAGCTGGGAGGGGGAAAGACTTCAGTAGCAAACTGTATTTACATGAACACACCTACTATGCTTCGATATCCAGCAGATAGAACAGTGTTGCTCAAAGTGATCAACTTTGGCTGGTTTTGGGTTACAAATCACTTTGGTACTGAATGCAGGTGTATTGAAATGCTATTATCAGTGTTGTTGTCTTTATTGTATGAATAAAGGGGAGCAGAACTGTGCTTAACCTGTCCCAAATGAGGGGATCATCCTCAGCTGAAAGGACTTCATTAAGCCAGGGGTCAAATGCCAGATCCCTGTGAAAGAAAGGTTGGGACAGGGACAGGTATCTCTGCCAGGAGGAGTGGACTTTCCCTAAGGATCCCTGGTCTGGTTTAACCTGTTCCTCCCCGCTGTTCAAAGGTAGAGCTAAATAGGCTTCATTAGGAGCCTTTTGTTATATTAAGTACTCAATGAGAGCTGAAATCACTTGTGGAGGGGGAGTGTTTCTGCACAGCCTGCTGAGAACTAAAAATCACTAAGAACTTGACCTGCAGAGGTCACAGCAGAGGCAGGTGGCAGCATGAGGTGACTGACGGGCAGCCGGCTGGCGGAAACAGCCGGTGAAAGTGGCGAGCGGTCGGTTCGCGGGAGCGGCTAGTGAAAGTGGCTCGGCTGGCGGGAGCAGCTGGTGAAAGGGGCGAGCAGTTGGCTGGTGGGAGGCGGTGAGCAGTTGGCCGGCGGGAGGTGGCTAGCAGGTGACCAGGCAGAGCAAGTGCTTAGATGGTGGAGCAAGCCAGGTGTCTTCTTCCCTAGGTGGGAGGTGAACTCACACAGATGCACTTCTGAACCCTGGGTCCTCCTGACCAAGGAAAACCACTGTGAGTGGGGTATGGTGAGGGAGCAGAGAGGGGCACAGAAAAGGAACTTTTGGTTGTAGAACTCAAGAACCCAAGGCAGAAGGTACTGCTCCTTGCCCTCTGGGGTGGGTGTCCTGCTCACAGTTTTATGATTATGAATCCTGCTCGTGCCATTTTCCCTAATTAATGTCGGGTAATGTCCCTTGTTTCATTAAAAGTTTCTTTTCTACACTCAGACTCTACTTGCGAGTGGAGAAGTATTGCCTCTCAGGGGCGCCCCCGGGTGGTGTGTAATTTTCCCAGATTACTGGGTGGGGGCTTGAGCCGGTTCGGTGTTGTATTGTTGAAAAGGAACCCCTAAATATAAAACCTGGCCCTGGTTGCTGCCGGCTCCACCTGGCAGAAGGGTTACATGTATACATTGAGATTAAATAAATAGATTTTAATATATGAAGTCAGAGAGTTTGTAGAAGAAAGCAGGACTACAGCAAATGTACTCCCTCCTGCACCCCGGGCTTTTATATTCTTAGAATGTATGTACCAAAGAAACTACAAATCCATAGTATTGTATTCCCAGCATACATGAAAGCTATAGAATCCCATAGCATCTGTTCATCATCTGGCTCTTGTTGACCCTACATCATGCAGGGTTGATCTAATTTTCTTAATCCCATCAGATCAAATATCCCCCCAATGAGTTTTCAGATTGTTGGTCACTGCCCCTATTCAAATATATTATTAAATGTCCATATTCAAATTCTATTCATTTTCTCAAAGGAGACTTAAATTACCTTCCATTCAGCACTTTCCTATTTTTGTGTTAGAACTGCATTTATAAACATTCAGGTTGGTTTAAAGTCCTTCCTGATTTATTCATCTGATGATTATGATCGTGGTCAAGGATAAGGGGAAATTTTCATTTTCTATCTGTGAATTAGTTATTTCTTCTTAGAATTCTCCAGACTCCAACTAATACAAATTTTTCTTCCATAAAAAAAACATAATATACATTGAGGAAGCCTAGCTATATCCAACATTTGTTATCAATCTGAGCATATTTTAATGTTTCTTGGCCTATTATAGAGAAGGGAAGAGACTTTCTTAGTTCTTGATCCTTTTACAATAAGGCAGTTAGAGTCCTACGTAAAAAAAAATAGAGGCACCTCAATCAATCTGAAATTTTTGTCTAAAGCAGAATGTATTACCAAGTGCTGATCACTGGAATTTGATTTTAATGATACTTTGCATCTGCATTTGGGTAACACGTTTACTTCAAAAAGATTTTTAAAGTTAATCAGATTGAAATTCAACCTCGGTTGCTTTCAGAATTCATCTGATTGCTGATGAAATTCCCATTTTGCATGAGTAAAAAAATCAAAATATTGTTATAAAGAATGTTTAAAGTGTGATCCAGACATGCATTCTACTTAGGTGTATGTGTGCCCAGTGCACTGGAGCTGGAGACTTTTGCCTAGCAGTACCTGTAGAGGGGCTGCACTCGTCTTGTGGCTGTGGCCCCTCCCCTGGGTATATGAGGCAGCGCTGCCCTGACCCTCCTCAGTTTCTTTGCACTAAAAGCCCATAAGAGGGGTTGGAAGGTGGGTCATGGAATACATGTCTGCATCACTTCTCGATCCACAGTTACAGTAAGTAATCATTTCTTATTCGAGTAGATGCAAAAGTGTATTCCAGTTAGGTGATTCACAAGCAGTAATCCATCCAAGAAGAGGGGGCTCTCAGTCTCCTGAAATAGAGATCGTTGGACTGCCCTACCAAGGTCTTCATCCACTCTGGAAGATGTGGTAATAGCATAATGGTTCATGGATGGATGGATGACCGTATGGCAGCCCTACAAATGTTCAATATGGAAATGTCACTGAGGAACACTATCAACGTCACTTGCACTTTTATCAAATGAGCTCATACCTATTGAGGAGGCATAGTTGAAGCTATCGTATATGCAATCTTAATACAGGATGTTATCCATCTAGAGATGGTCTGTGCAAAGACCACTTGCCTGCATATGATAGTGCTTAATTTTTAACGAAAGCGGTTCCAGGGCTCAAGCAATTAGGTGCCAGGGTTCAAGCAATTTTTTTACTTTCATAATTGATGTAGCAAACCCAGAGGTGCCAGGGCTATGACCTGCCAAGCCTAGAGGTGCCAGGGCTCAGCCCTGGCAAGTTTTGGCACAAATTAAGCACTGCCTATAGGCTTACCATCCCCCAGTGGCAGCCTTGGCAAGCATGGCCTTTTCAGACACCCCAGGACATGCCTGTGTGTGTCTGATCTGCTTGCCGACAGTAACCTTCTCTGTGGAAAGAGAGAGTCTCTTTATCCAGCCAGACATCTTTGGTTCTTGTCTGTTCCCAGACTTTTGGCCCTGCTTGTGCAAAGCTGATTCTGTAGGTTGGTTGCAGTCAGGCGGTAGAAAAATATTCACATTTAATAGCTCAGGCATTGTCTCATAACAACCCTTGAGTGCTTACTACTTAATGGCTTATTTCAAGCCATTTATTGTTCTTCCTGCTTATTTTCCTTACAGCCCCCTAGTAAACTAAACAAGCATATTTATACAGTAAGCACCCCAATAACCAGATTACATACAGTATTCGTAAACTATCATAGAGCAACGTCATATCCACCACATCCTGTATGAGCCAATAGGCTACATTGCTTTTGTTGAAAATGTAATTGATTGAATATTGTGCATGTGCATTTTAACATATAAAATGTGGTCAAATATTCCCAAATTGGTCAGGCTTTTCTGCTATAATTTTGTTTGTTTTTAGTATACTTCTGCCTCATTGCTCTGATCTCTCTCATGTCAAAATTGTCCTTACAAGTTTGTTTGTTTTTTGTTTTTTATTCAGCACTTCTGAAAAAGGGACGTGTTGGCTGCACTTTCCTTTTTTCCTTTCAACTGCTCAAAGGGAGGTTTGAGATTTACGGTCTGTCTCCTCTGCAGCTGGTAGCATGCCTCCCAGCCCACGGAGACAGACCCCACTAGCTCTGCTTGAGCTAGTGCACTGGAATAGCAGTATGGTGGTGGTGGCGGCACAGGCCAGCCACCCAAGAACAGACCCAAGGGGTTGGGCAGGCTTGTACTCAGCCAGCAAGCCTGTGCCACCGCTCGTGCCACAATATGCACACTGCGTTTTTTGTTTGTTTTTTTTGGTGGGTTTTTTTAGCATGCTAGCTCAAGCAGAGCTAGCGCCTGTCTGTCTACCTGAGCTGGGAGGCTCACTCCCAGCTTCACTGTAGATATACCCTTAGAGCTTAGTCAGCATCCGAACCTGCCCTTAGTCTGGCTTCATTTTGTGCTATCAAACCAACACAAAGATGAGCCCTTTTTAAAAATGCCGCATTCCTAATGAGAGACTAATAACATGGAAATTTCCTGAGCTGGCCCTGAGGACAAAGTATGAAGGACATTTTCTTTGAATTCTTGGTGTAAATGTTGTTGTACTCAACAGCATCCAAAGAAGTGGGCAGTAGCCCACGAAAGCTTATGCTCTAATAAATTTGTTAGTCTCTAAGGTGCCACAAGTACTCCTGTTCTTTTTGCGGATACAGACTAACACGGCTGCTACTCTGAAACCTATAGAAATAGAGTAATGATGCATTTCAGAATTCCCTTTGCTTGATGAGATAGTTACCATTAGCTGCGTTCTTAAAGCCTAAAACCTGCCTTTTGTATGCTATATTGTAGTTCTGGGGCAAGTAAATGAATTCTTTATGCTGCATTCAGATTTAACTGCAGCAAAAGGACTCTCACATTTCTTTTTTTTATTTTCATGTGGTAAGAAAAATCCCAGCATTTAGGATTCTGTGTGCCCTTTCTTGAGTCAAGCAAAACATTGGCAGCTCTTTTATTCCTTTTTTCTTTTTGAGTTGTCCTCTGCTTACTCACACTCCACCTCATTTGAGCATTTCCTTTATTGTATGTCTGTGCATGAGATATGGTATGCTGGATTTTTATTATTTTATTTTTGTGAGGGTGGATGCAAACTTCTAAGATAGTGGAGACAATTTAAAGATCTTTAAAGGACAAATCATTTGTGTAGTTGAGTTGTTTTTAGAAGACTAATTTTACAAAGTAGCTTGATTTTAATATAAGCGTATTGTCATGGTCTATGGAGCCTTCCTGTTATCTAGCAGTTTTCTCAAGCCTGCATATGAGATTAAGTGAATAGTACATATTTGCAAACCATGAACAAAAATGTGCTAAAATGAAACAACACAATGTATGTAGCCCCAGATTGTGATTCTCTTAGTCATCATGAATGATACCTTACACCAGGGTAATCTCATTTTAAGACAATGGGACTACTCATGGAGTAAGGTACTAATCAGCAGGAAAAATCCTGTCCCCATTGAAGTGAAAACCAAAACTCTCATTGACTTCAGTGTGGCTAGGATTTCATTCAACATGCATAATTTTTTTAGCAATCTGGCCCGTAGGCAACTTCTTATAAAACATAAGGATAGAAATCTGTTTTAGGCCTGGTCTACACTAGAAAATTAGGTCGGCATAACTATGTCTCTCAGTGGTGTGGAAAATCCATACTTCTGAGCGGCGTAGTTAAGCCAACCTAAATCCCCATGTAGACAGTGCTAGGTTGATGAAAGAATTCTTTTGTCGACCTAGCTACCACCTCTCGGGGAAGTGGATTACCTATGCCAACAGGAGGGATTCTCCTGTTGGCGTAGGTAGTATCTACACTGAAATGCTGCAGCGGTGCCACTCTAGTGTTGCAGGTTTAGACAGGCTCTTAAGACCTAAGCACTTTTGACACAAATTAAATACAATTAGCCAAAAATAAAAACCCACAGTTAGTGTGGGGGAATGCCTACCCTTATTTGAATCCGATGTATTCTGATCTTTAGCTAGTGTTGTAAACCAGCTTTGCGTGCTGCATGTTTATGAATCAATTTCACCTCTGTGCTTCAGATTCATGCTTTTTTCACCTGTGCATTGTGATGGGCTAGCACATGCTGAGTTATAATACAAAAACCTTAGGCGGTTCCTGTGCTTTGAGCTCTGGAGGAGTCTAACTTCAGCGTTCAGTGTTCTCAAGAGAGGGCAAAGTTTAGTAGGCTATTTTATCCCTGGTGCATCTCCAGTGGGTGAATTATGTCCAGGATATTTTCCTAAAGTCATACAGATGTTCCCTTGAAGGGCTATGAGGTATATGTCTCACTGCCCTAACTGGAATAAAATGTTTCCCTGGCACAAATTAAATGTGTTCCCATGGTATTTTTGTATTTGAAATGACATTTGTTTCTGAACAAACTGTGCTCACTAACAACCTTAAATTGCAGCAACTTAAAGCTTCACTTCTGACACCTGAACTTAAAGGGGTAATTGTTTTTTTTCTTCTTATTTTAAACTCACCTTCCTACAACTGTTTGAAACTTCCTGCAGTGCTGCAGGAAATGTTAATTCATTTTTTGTATTTTTCCTTTGAACAGAAGTGCCATTGCGAATTATCTCTAGTTTAGAAACAAAAACAGTTTCAAAAAGTGATTTAAGGTAAAAGATTTGTAATGGGGTGTAGATAATAGTAACCCACGATTCTATTCTGAGCCCAGTATAGATGATAGGACAAAAGGGAACCTATAGAAAAATGTATGAGGAGAGAGATTCAGAATATGGAATACAAGTCTGGACCAAAGTCATGTAAGAATCTTTTGCCAAGAGAACTTTACATGATTGTCCAACTAAATAACATTTCCAGTGTTATCAGTCTCTGTATTCTGGTAGTATATGCAAGATCAGATCTTGACACTCCTTTCCTTGATGAATTTCTCAGATTTGGAAGATACCTGAAAGCCACAAATAACTTAGAATGAACCTTACCTATGACAGCAGAATGCTCCAATCAGCACTGGGATCCTATTGTGCTAAGTGCTGTACAGACACATGCTAAGAGACAGTCCCTACCTTGAAGGGTACTGTGTAAACTGAAAAGATGGACAAAGAGGAGGAGGTGGCAGAAAGGAATTCTCAATTTTTACAGATGGGATTCTCGGGCATAAAGAGTAAGCAGCTTTGTCAAGGTCACACAATGAGTCTGAGGAAGAACTAAGAACTGAACACAGATCTCGTGAGTCCCATCATTGCGTTATCCACAAGTCCCATCCTCCTGAAAATGACAGGCTATAATTTGGACATACTAAAAGGATGATCTATAATAAACCAAGTAACCGCACCATTATTCCAGCTCTGCATCGAATAGGAACTTCTCTTGAAGTGAGATTATTCCCTGGTGGCTGATTTGACAGTTTTAGAGTCTGTGGTAGAAAGGGACCATAATTTTACTGACCATTAGGTCCAGAATAGCTAGCATAAAATAGAGCCTGTGTATGATATCCCTTTAGTGACATTTTGGGGTGATCCTTCCCAACCCCCTTAAATCTCCTTCCCACTTCCTGGTCATCCGCCTATATAAATGTATAACAAATTGTGGCAGGAACTTGTAATTAATCAGCAAAATTATTGTCCTGGTCAAAGGCAGTGATTATAGATTCATAGATTCTAGGACTGGAAGGGACCTCGAGAGATCGAGTCCAGTCCCCTGCCCGCATGGCAGGACCAAATACGGTCTAGACCATCCCTGATAGACATTTATCTAACCTACTCTTAAATATCTCCAGAGATGGAGATTCCACAACCTCCCTAGGCAATTTATTCCAGTGTTTAACCACCCTGACAGTTAGAAACTTTTTCCTAATGTCCAACCTAGACCTCCCTTGCTGCAGTTTATACCCATTGCTTCTGGTTCTATCTTTAGAGGCTAAGGTGAACAAGTTTTCTCCCTCCTCCTTATGACATCCTTTTAAATACCTGAAAACTGCTATCATGTCCCCTCTCAGTCTTCTCTTCTCCAAACTAAACAAACCCAATTCTTTCAGCCTTCCTTCATAGGTCATGTTCTCAAGACCTTTAATCATTCTTGTTGCTCTTCTCTGGACCCTTTCCAATTTCTCCACATCTTTTTTAAAATGCGGTGCCCAGAACTGGACACAATACTCCAGCTGAGGCCTAACCAGAGCAGAGTAGAGCAGGAGAATGACTTCTCGTGTCTTGCTCACAACACACCTGTTAATACATCCCAGAATCATATTTGCTTTTTTTGCAACAGCATCACACTGACTCATATTTAGCTTGTGGTCCACTATAACCCCTAGATCCCTTTCTGCCATACTCCTTCCTAGACAGTCTCTTCCCATTCTGTATGTGTGAAACTGATTTTTCCTTCCTAAGTGGAGCACTTTGCATTTGTCTTTGTTAAACTTCATCCTGTTTAACTCAGACCATTTCTCCAATTTGTCCAGATCATCTTGAATTATGACCCTGTCCTCCAAAGCAGTTGCAATCCCTCCCAGTTTGGTATCATCCGCAAACTTAATAAGCGTACTTTCTATGCCAATATCCAAGTCGTTGATGAAGATATTGAACAGCGCCGGTCCCAAAACAGACCCCTGCGGTACCCCACTCGTTATGCCTTTCCAGCAGGATTGGGAACCATTAATAACAACTCTCTGAGTACAGTTATCCAGCCAGTTATGCACCCACCTTATAGTAGCCCCATCTAAATTGTATTTGCCTAGTTTATCGATAAGAATATCATGCGAGACTGTATCAAATGCCTTACTAAAGTCTAGGTATACCACATCCACAGCTTCACCCTTATCCACAAGGCTTGTTATCCTATCAAAGAAAGCTATCAGATTGATTTGACATGATTTGTTCTTCACAAATCCATGCTGGCTGTTCCCTATCTCCTTACCACCTTCCAAGTGTTTGCAGATGATTTCCTTAATTACTTGCTCCATTATCTTCCCTGGCACAGAAGTTAAACTAACTGGTCTGTAGTTTCCTGGGTTGTTTTTATTTCCCTTTTTATAGATGGGCACTATATTTGCCCTTTTCCAGTCTTCTGGAATCTCTCCCGTCTCCCATGATTTTCCAAAGATAATAGCTAGAGGCTCAGATACCTCCTCTATTAGCTCCTTGAGTATTCTAGGATGCATTCCATCAGGCCCTGGTGACTTGCAGGCATCTAACTTTTCTAAGTGATTTTTAACTTGTTCTTTTTTTATTTTATCTGCTAAACCTACCCCCTTCCCATTAGCATTCACTATGTTAGGCATTCCTTCAGACTTCTCGGTGAAGACCGAAACAAAGAAGTCATTAAGCATCTCTGCCATTTCCAAGTTTCCTGTTACTGTTTCTCCCTCTTCACTAAGCAGTGGGCCTACCCTGTCTTTGGTCTTCCTCTTGCTTCTAATGTATTGATAAAAAGTCTTCTTGTTTCCCTTTATTCCCGTAGCTAGTTTGAGCTCATTTTGTGCCTTTGCCTTTCTAATCTTGCCCCTGCATTCCTGTGTTGTTTGCCTATATTCATCCTTTGTAATCTGTCCTAGTTTCCATTTTTTATATGACTCCTTTTTATTTTTTAGATCATGCAAGATCTCGTGGTTAAGCCAAGGTGGTCTTTTGCCGCATTTTCTATCTTTCCTAACCAGCGGAATAGCTTGCTTTTGGGCCCTTAATAGTGTCCCTTTGAAAAACTGCCAACTCTCCTCAGTTGTTTTTCCCCTCAGTCTTGATTCCCATGGGACCTTACCTATCAGCTCTCTGAGCTTACCAAAATCTGCCTTCCTGAAATCCATTGTCTCTATTTTGCTGCTCTCCCTTCTACTCTTCCTTAGAATTGCAAACTCTATGATTTTATGATCACTTTCACCCAGGCTGCCTTCTACTTTCAAATTCTCAACGAGTTCCTCCCTATTTGTTAAAATCAAGTCTAGAACAGCTTCCCCCTAGTAGCTTTTTCAACCTTCTGAAATAAAAAGTTGTCTCCAATGCAGTCCAAGAATTTGTTGGATAGTCTGTGCCCCGCTGTGTTATTTTCCCAACATATATCCGGATAGTTGAAGTCCCCCATCACCACCAAATCTTGGGCTTTGAATGATTTTGTTAGTTACTTAAAAAAAGCCTCATCCACCTCTTCCACCTGGTTAGGTGGCCTGTAGTAGACTCCTAGCATGACATCTCCCTTGTTTTTTACCCCTTTTAGCCTAACCCAGAGACTCTCAACACTTCCATCTCCTATGTCCATCTCTACTTCAGTCCAAGTGTGTACATTTTTAATATATAAGGCAACACCTCCTCCCTTTTTCCCCTGTCTATCCTTCCTGAGCAAGCTGTACCCATCCACACCAACATTCCAATCATGTGTATTATTCCCACCAAGTTTCAGTGATGCCAACAATGTCATAGTTGTATTTATTTATTAGCACTTCCAGTTCTTCCTGCTTATTCCCCATACTTCTTGCATTTGTATATAGGCATCTAAGATATTGGTTTGATCTTTCCTCCCAGTTTTGTCCTGACCCTCCTTTCTCTCTGCCAATATAGCCCACACTCCCTTTCGTTTCCGACCCATCTCTCCGGTCTCCATGTTCCCCACTTACCTGTGGGCTTTGCTCATGTATGTATGTAACCCTTGTTTAAGAGGGATCTACAGTACATGGTTTTCTCTAGACTGGTAATTTATAAGAGTATGGAATTCCTTGGAACCAAACCAGATCTAGGTTAATCATGTAATTTAATGCATGATTAGGCAGGCATGAGACAGCCAAGTTCAAGAGCGGCAGATAATTAATTCCCTTCTGGCTAGCGATTTCGTTTCTGTTTGCCATCCAGCAAGAGAGTGTGAAGGGAACGTGAGCTGCAGCCATACAAGGAACAAACATTTCAGTGTTTGCTTTTGTCAGGTTTGGTATTACAGTACCTGCTCCACCGGATGCAGAAGTGAGATGTGTCAAGGAAGTCTGTCTGGATTAAGTGGTTAGAACTAGGGACTAAGAGCCAGATTTGAAAAGATATTTAGGCACCTAAAGATGCAGATAAGCCCACAGCTGGATTTTCCAAAGTACCACAGCAGGTTAGGTGCCTAACTCCCATTGAAGTAGTTGATTTTTCTCTCATGATTTCCACAGCAATTAGGCATCTAACCTTTTTGGGTACTTTTGAAAATGCTGCTAGGTGCCTATCTGCAATTTTAGGCACTTAAATAAATTTGAAAATCTGGTCCCAAAGCCTTGTCTAGACTAGAATTTTTGGTAGTTATAATATGTCTTAATTGGCTTCCACAAACACATTTGTAAATGCCAGTTAACATATGTTACCACTTGTTACAACATGACCAAAATCTGGAGTCAAGATAAGGCCAGTAACTCATTTGACCTTGGGCAACTCTTTACTAACACCTTACTTCCATTTTCTCATCTGGTAAATAAGTATAAAAATGCTTATGAGGCTGTTCAGAAACAAACTCTGCGAAGAATAGTGGTTTCATAGTGAATCAATGATGGGATGAATGATAAACACGGCCCAGATTCTCTCTCTACTGTGGCCTTTTTGTGCTGGCAGGGCCGGTGCAATGTGTGCATCAGGTTTGTAGCTCTCGCCCCCTGGGAATTCCCCATGTCATAGAATATCAGGGTTGGAAGAGACCTCAGGAAGTCATCTAGTCCAACTCCCTGCTCAAAGCAGGACCAATCCCCAACTAAATCATCCCAGACAGGGCTTTGTCAAGCCTGACCTTAAAAACCTCTAAGGAAGGAGATTCCACCACCTCCCTAGGTAAGCCATTCCAGTGCTTCACCACCCTCCTAGTGAAAAAGCTTTTCCTAATATCCAACCTAAACTTCCCCCACTGCAACTTGAGACCATTACTCCTTGTTCTGTTATCTGGTACCACTGAGAACAGTCTAGATCCATTCTCTTTGGAACCCCCTTTCAGGGAGCTGAAAGCAACGATCAAATCCCCCCTCATTCTTCTCTTCTGCAGACTAAACAATCCCAGTTCCCTCAGTCTCTCCTCATAAGTCATGTGCTCCAGCACCCTAATCATTTTTGTTACCCTCCGCTGGACTCCTTCCAATTTTTCCACATCCTTCTTGTAGTGTGGGGCCCAAAACTGGACACAGTACTCCAGATGAGGCCTCACCAATGCCAAATAGAGGGGAATGATCATGTCCCTCGATCTGCTGGCAATGCCCCTACTTATACAGCCCAAAATGCCATTAGCCTTCTTGGCAACAAGGGCACACTGTTGACTCGTATCCAGCTTCTTGTCCACTGTAACCTCTAGGTCCTTTTCTGAAGAACGGCTGCCTAGCCATTCAGTCCCTAGTCTGTAGCAGTGCATGGGATTCTTCCGTCCTAAGTGCAGGACTCTGCACTTGTCCTTGTTGAACCTCATCAGATTTCTTTTGGCCCAATCCTCTAATTTGTCTAGGTCCTTCTGTATCCTATCCCTGCCCTCCAGCGTATCTACCACTCCTCCCAATTTCGTGTCATCTCCAAACTTGCTGAGGGTGCAGTCCACGCCATCCTCCAGATCATTAATGAAGATATTGAACAAAACAGGCCCCAGGACCAACCCTTCTGGCACTCCGCTTGATACCGGCTGCCAACTAGACTTGGAGCCATTGATCACTACCCGTTGGGCCCGATGATCTAGCCAGCTTTCTATCCACCTTATAGTCCATTCATCCAGCCCATACTTCTTTAACTTGCCAGCAAGAATACTGTGGGAGACCGTATGAAAAGCTTTGCTAAAGTCAAGGAATAACACGTCCACTGCTTTCCCCTCATCCACAGAGGCAGTTATCTTGTCACAGAAGGCATGACTTGCCCTTGGTGAATCCATGCTGACTGTTCCTGATAACTTTCCTCTCCTCTAAGTGCATCAGAATTGATTCCTTGAGGACCTGCTCCATGATTTTTCCAGGGACTGAGGTGAGGCTGACTGGCCTGTAGTTCCCCGGATCCTCCTCCTTTCCTTTTTTAAAGATGGGGACTACATCAGCCTTTTTCCAGTCATCCGGGGTCTCCCCCGATCACCATGAGTTTTCAAAGATAATGGCCAATGGCTCTGCATTCACATCCGCTAACTCCTTTAGCACCCTCGGATGCAGCACTTGTGCTCATCCAGTTTTTCTAAATAATCCTGAACCACTTCTTTCTCCACAAAGGGCTGGTCACCTCCTCCCCATTCTGTGCTGCCCTTGACTGTGCCAGGACTTCCAGTTCTCCCTGCTTGTTTCCCAGGCTTCTTGCATTTTTGTATAGGCACTTAAGATAACTCACTGATCGTCCTGCTTTCTCAGTATGAGGCAGGAGTCCTCACCTCTTGTGCTCTCCTGCTTGTGCTTCCTCCCTGCATCCCACTTCCCCACTTACCTCAGGGCTTTGGTCTCCTTCCCCCGGTGAACCTAGTTTAAAGCCCTCCTCACTAGGTTAGCCAGCCTTCTTGTGAAGATGCTCTTCCCTCTCTTCGTTAAGTAGAGCCCCACTCTGCCTAGCACTCCTCCTTGGAACACCATCCCATGGTCAAAGAATCCAAAGCCTTCTCTCCGACACCACCTGTAGAGTCAGCATTTATGCTGGAGACAGAACAAGTGCTCAGGATTGTGGGAACGGAAAGGTGGCTTAAAGTGCTAAGATATCTTTGTCTGCAAGTAGGGTGACCAGACGTCCTGATTTTATCGGGACTGTCCCGATATTTACTTGTTTGTCCTGCATCCCGAACGATGTTTGGTCGGGACGCAAATTGTCCCGATATTTTGCACTCTGGCACACAGGCGGAGGGGGATCGTGCCCCCCTGCCCGCAACTCAGCCCCGGCCCTGCCCCGACTCCGCCCGCTCCCTGCCCCATTGGATCCCTTCCCAAATCCCCGCCCTGGCCCCGTCTCTTCCTCAAGCACACCGCATTCCTCCTTCTCTCCCCTCCCTCCCAGGATTGCGCGAATTAGCTGTATGGTGGCGCAAGCGCTGGGAGGGACTGGGGGAGAAGCAGGGCACGGCAGCTCGCTCAGGGGAGGCGGAGGTGAGCTGGTGTGGTGGGGGGTGGGGCACTGAAGGTGGGTGCTCAGCCCCCACCAATTTTTCCTATGCTCAGAGGCTCTCTTATTTTTTTTTTTTTTTGCCTCCAGCTCTCATTTTTGTTTTTATTTTTGCTCTGCCGGCGACACTTCCACCCCCCCCCCCCCCCCCGCCCCCGGTCCTGATATTTCATGTCTCTCATCTGGTCACCCTAGCTGCAAGCCAGATTGTTTCATAAGGTGTGTCTACATTGCAGCTGGGAGGTGTAATTCCCACCTTGGGGAATTACAGGTGCTAGCTCTACTCAAGCTAATGCCTAAAAATAGCAGCATGGCCATGACAGCACAGGTAGTGGCTCGGGCTAGCCACTCAAGTACATATCCAGGGGGTCAGAGAAGATTGTACTCCGATGGCTAGCCTGACCTGCTGCTCGTTCCCTCACCATTACACTGATATGTTAAGTGCTATCCTGAGCAGAGTTAGTACATGTACATCTACCTGAGCTGGGAATTACACCTCCCAACTGCTGGGTAAGTGCACCCTTAGTGCTTGATAAAATGAATGGGATCATCATTGTAATGATCTCATGATTCAGAATTGAAATACCTGTTGTCTGTTGGCTCCCCTCAGTATGTCAGGAAGCTAAATTTAGGGCTTGGTGATTGTGTTTACACAGGTAACTATTGGAGACTGAATCAAGAGCTGTCTCACCAGCATTCATGACTAGAACCAAACATGGAAAAGGGTTCGAGAGAATTGGTTGAAAATGAGACTGGGTAACTGATAATGGGTAAGAAACCTTTTGCGTTTGGTGGCTGATTTGAAATGCATTAGTGATCTCACTCCAGTTGCTAGTGGATGCATGTCAACATACTTTTCTTGCAAGTGGGAATGCTCAAAACTTCACCTAAATAGAGGGCTATGGCATGCTCATGTAAATTGTACAAGCTGACAGGCCAAATTCTGCTCTGTTAGATCAGCTCTGATGATCAGAGGGATGGATGGGTGTTACTGATTCATTCATACCCAGACAACTACTGGTTTCAGAGCAGATTTCTAGGTGGAAATCCGGCTCATCCTCTCCATCATTTGGGAAATGAAGAAAAAAATTCATTAAAAATTGAAAGCCTGAAAAAATAAGCGGTGCAATGCCCAGAGAGCAGACTTAATTGGTTCCATTGGGACATATCATGGAAAAAAAAACCCTTCCTTTATTTTGACTCACTCCAGGATCTACCTCTCGCCAATTGTCAGTTGCATTTATGTGTGTGATGCATTAGATAGTGTCTTGGTGTAATCTTCATCTTAAGACTGTGCCAGGGTATCTGAACTGAAGTACGTGTTGATCACATTTCTTTCTAGCGCTGGACCTTTGGGGGAATCATCCAATGAAAACCGGGGAGTTCTCATGGTAGAAATGATCACAGAGCCTCTGAGAATTGAATGAAGTTCACATGTACTTGTAGAGATCGTAGGAGAAAGAAAACTAAAGCTAATGAGGAACTGGTAGCACCTGCCTCTCTCTAGGGATTTGTCCAATCATTTCCATACTTTGACAGATTTCATTAGATTGCCAATACTGCACATAATTTTAGAATTGATTGTCAGTATATTAGAACATGCTTTTCACAGCAACAAAGACACTGTGTATTTGCATGAGCTTATTTAGGAGACAGACTTTTTTTCCAGTTTAATTCTGAAGGACAGTATCCAAATTCAGCCATGTTACAATAACCAGACTGTGCACCTCTGATAGCCAGGATTAATTCACATACCTGGAAATCTGTGATGAGCCAAGGCAGGTATGTTCTGGGGAAGAGAGAGAGAAATTTCTGGTACTTTGGGTACTTCAGTCTCCTGCTTAAGGCCCCAATTCAGAGAGGTACTTAAACATATGCCCAACTTTAGGTACGTGAATAATTCTATTCACTTCAATGGGACTATTCATAGGTTTAAGTACCTTGATAAATTTGGACCTTGATTATGAGAGATCCAACTCTTATTGAAGTCAATAGGAATCTTTCCAATGAATTCAATGAGAGCTGGATCAGCCATAGGGTAATGAGGTAATTAGGGGAAGAGAGTTTTTCCTATCTGTCTCCTATTCACCTTTTTAATTTTGTATAAAGGAGGAGTGAAGAGTTTAGAGACAGAAGGAGATAGAAAAGGGAAAAAGGCTCCTTTTATGATTATGCTTGAAATTACCCAATTAGATGTTTGTAGAACTGTCAAAAACAGCCAACAGTGTGCATAGAGGGGCAGGAGTTCATACTGGCTGTGGGATCTAATACTAAATGCCATCTAACGGTGGCACTAGCCCTTTACAGTTGGAGCCTTCAGGGAACAATGAGAAACCCAGATACTTATAGACGTCCACCAATCCAGCTCTTCCCCTACTGTTAATCCGAAACAAATAATCATTAGCATCTGGTTTTATCCTGCTAAATTCTTGCTGGATAGTGAATTCTGTGCCCTTTGTTTTATTAACATTTAGTGGCAGCTATCAGGCAGTTTACCTGCAAAAGTGTGTAGGTTTGGTTTTTTAATTGCAGATCTTGGATTCCCTGTCCTTTTTGGGTTGTGTTGCTCATATTTTTAAAAATTCTGAAAAATCATACAAATGATCAAATGAATAAATAGTTAAAATATTTCTCTAAATTAATTTACTACACTCCCAGCATATGCCTGGCAAGCAGCTGCAGATGTTCCTGAGACTATGCTATGAGCGCAGTTACAGTACCCTCTATAATGACCATTTCCGTTCTCTAAATCACATACAAATCATCTTGCCACTTCTTGCTACACTTCTTCATTGTTTATATAAATTGGTTTGATAATGCAAGCATTCTTCCAGGACATGCTACAGCCTCCAGCAGGTAGCCACTTACGTTATGCTCTTGTGCAATAATGCTTATACTGAAGCAGTCTTTGAGTTTTGTGGGTTAGAGGCAGTACTTTCTAAAATAGAGGTTTGGACATCAGGATTATGGGACTCTATTTTTGACTTTACATTGACTCACTTTGACCTGGGGTATGCCATGTTACCTTTTTGCACCTCAGTTTTGCTATCACTAAAATGAGTTATACTTATAACAATGTAACTAGATTATCAAAGAGAAGTTTAAGAGGTAGCTTGATCAGTGTACATGCACCTACACTGGAAGAGGATGTCTAATACAGGGGGGTTGCTTAATCTAGCAGACAAAGGGATGAGATCCAATGGTTGGAAATTGAAATCAGCAAAGATCACGCTGGACGTAAGATGCACATTTTTAACAGTTAAGGTACAGTAGTTAACCATTTAAACAGATTTTCAGGCATGTGGTAAAATCTCCATCACATGGAGTTTTTAAATTAAGATTGTATGTTTTTCTAAAACATATGCTTTAGGTTCTAGCTCAAGGAGAATTCATTGGCTTGATACTGGAATACCTGAGAGAAATTCCGTGGCCTGTGTTTTGCAAAAGGTCACACTACATGATCTTAATGGTCCCTTCTGGCCTTAAAATCAGTGAAGCCATGGATATTTAACTCCCTCATCTGGGTGTTTCAAGGATTAAGTAATTAATGTTTCTAATGGGTTGTATGATCCTTGGATAAAAAATGATATAGAATCCAATGTATTATTCATTGTGATTATTTAGTCCAATTTATATCCCAGGCAAGCCAACTAAATTCACCAGGATTACATTAATAATAGTGATTGAATTTTTAAAATCTGATTTAAAATTCTAGAGCATAGAATAGGCACTTTTTATTTTTATCTATACTTTGAAGGAAAGAATTAATAATGAAAATACTGACTGAGCTAAAATATTGTGTGAAAACATTGTTCAACTTTGAACTTAATCTAGAAAGAAAACAGGCTTCGAGCTAACTGGAACTGGCTGATCTTTAGGTTTATGTTAGAAGAGAGATTTGGAGACTGGCATGTATCTAGATCCTGGAACAACAGCACTTGGAATGAAAAAAATGTCACAAAAAGAGAGAGCATGTGAATGAGTATCTGATCTGTTAGCCTTGTACTTTTTGTCTATTTTGAATGAACTATTCATGGCTGCACATTGGACAAACCTTCGGGACAGTACGCAGCATTTGAAAACATTCTGGGTTAAATCCCCTGGTGCATGAGAGAAGTGGTCATCTCACCTAGGGAGGGGAGAGGTATAGGTGGCCTTGTGGCACCTTTCCAGTGCCCTGGGCCTCCTGGTCTGAGCAGAACCCTTGTAAGTTAAAGCAGGGTGTCCTGATAGCTGCTTCAACTTACCCCAGCAGATAACAGCTCAAATGAGCCACTCTTGGCCAGGCCCTGCTGGCGCTCATCACACACAGACCTGCCCTAAAACACCAACTACTCTGGTGGAGGAGAGTGGGTAGCTCTGCTAGCCCTACACCTGCTGAGTAGTTTGCATTACTGTGCACTTGCACAAAAGGTTCTTGGGAGGGGCTAAGGATCTGGCCTTTGTTTCTTGTCTATGGCAGAGATTCTGAACTAAATCGTACTCTGCTTTCTACATGTCAGTGACAGTAACACTTTAGTCCTATAAGGTTTTTCAGGGTATGCGTCTTCTTTCATGGAATATTATAAGCCTTGTGTATGTTCCCTTGCTTTATTTGATAGAAAAAGATGCATTGATTTACTAGCAAACTGAATGCTGTGGTGTCACTAAATGGATAATCTTACATTGGGAGGTAAGCTTTTCTCTCTCTGCAGGTCAGTCAGTGTGTGACAGTTTGGTGGTGGGTTTTATGGCTCATTAATTTAATATAAAGGTCTTTGAAACTTTTGTCATGTTTTTAAACAGTTGGTCCATGAGCAGCATGTGTAATTAAACCATCTAAAGAGCAGCAGGAAGGATCAAGTCCAATCAGTGTTGAATTGTGTGCAGCAGGTGGAGTTAATGTCAATGACATGTTACAGGGCATTGCCATGTAGAACTACCCGAGATATAAACAGGCTTGGAAGGATTAGATTTTTAATCGGTAAATGTCGGTAAACATCAATTTCTCCGTACACACACAGGCTGACAAAAATATTTCCATCAATAATCATACATTTACAGATTGGCAAGGTAAGAAAATGCCGCTTGAGAATTTATTAGGGTTTGATTTAAGGATATTTACTTTGTATATTTTGAGATGTGTTGTTGACCCCCACGTAATTTTGTGCAACTGTGAAAATCTAAATGGATAAAAATTGAAAAAAAAAATGCTTAAAAACAATATTAACCTGGATACTATCCACTGACATTACTGAAGAATAAAAATGAAATTCTGACAAGCTTGATATATAGCATTTGTATTTTGGTAATGAGTGAAGATTATGAACGGAAAGAGGGAAATTGTCTTGACAGCTGGGCAAATCTTACTCAATGCTCATATCTGCTGGCAGTGTCAGTGTCTATGACATTCTGTGGATGTAGGCATCCCAAGGAACTTGGGGAGCCTTTGGTTTTAAACTGCAGAATAAGCAAGCACGATAAATTCATCAAAAAGTACCCTTTATTCCAGGTGTTAAGATTGGAATTATGAAGGGGAAGGTTTCTTTGAGTTCCTGGCATGCTTACTACACAAGTTGATGCATTATAATCCAGTCACCACCAGTGCTCTCTAGTGCCACTAGGACACTAGAAAATGAGTGTTTCAACATTAACAAGGGCATCACTATTGTACCAGTAGCAATTAAGAGGCAAAGTCAACTGCATCTTACATTGTAAGAACAGCATCAGAGCACCCTAGCGAGTGCTCTAAACTACTTAGCATAAACTGAGAGGAAAAAAGTACCCTTATGGGGAAAGCCCCATAGACATCAGTACCTTTCTATAAAATATAACAGATGTTTTATCACTGGTATTGAATTCTATATGATGGTTTAGAAGTACTATTCACTAAATCCTAAAGGCTTTCAGACAACTTTCTAGAAATGCTGATAACTTTCAGCAGGTTTCATCCCTATTAAATTCTTCAGTGTGGGGTGGGGGGGCCTCAGTATAGAGGAATCATTGCAAATTCTATGTTTCCTTCATTCATATAATGTGCTAAATACACGGGTGACAGTAACTTAAGTGACTTACTGGTACACAGGGCGGCCGGGATCCTGGACAAGATGGGGTGTTTGTCTTCCCCCCCCCCCGAAGGGGCGGGGCCTCGGGTAGAAGGGGCTGGGGCCAGACTCTCCCAGCCAGCCCTTCAGCACTGCCCGGCCCCCACATCCTGGGGCTCTGGCAGCAATTTAAAGGGCCCTGGGCTCTGGCCACTGGCATGGTAGCGGCAACCAGGAGTCCTGGGCCCTTTAAATTGCCGTCAGAGCCCCAGGGCTCCCAGCCACCACCGCACCAGCGGCCGGAGCCCTGGGATAGTGGCTGGGAGCCTCAGGACCTTTAAATCGCCGCCGGAGCCCTGGGGTAGCAGCGGCAGCACCCAGTTCCTTGGGGCTCCAGCGGTGATTTAAAAGGCCAGCGTTCCAGCTGCTGTCAGGCGGCCCAGGCCCTTTTAAATCACTGGGCCCCAGGGCAGCTGCCCCGCCCCCCCAATCAGTGGCTCTGCCGGTACGTTCGGCTTTTCTTACCGGTATGCCGTACCAGACTGTACCAGCTTACTTTTCCCTCTGGCTAAATATTCCATGACTCAAGATCATTTTATATTTGACTAGGTTGGAATGAACAAAGAACAGGAAGCTATGGACACATGTCCCTTTGGATGAAACTAGGCTATTAAGAGGCCTGGAGCAAACCACAAAGGCACACACAGAAGCAGGCAACCCTGTGATCTAAGTTAAGAAAGATGTGCTTAGGCACATTAAATCCAGCCTCCATAATCTCCATCAGTGAGGACAGCAGATTTACATTCCCATGAACAGGCTACATCTGAAATAGCTAACAAGGGATTTTCACTGGCTTTGGCAGGCAGCCATGGGAAGGATTTTCACCATGAGGGTGCTCCCAGTGCGGATCATGTCTGCTGTTTGACGGGAGTGTTAAGAAATGAAAGCATTTCCCCTACCACTGGGATTCCCCTCCACTATCTCACTTGGTTTGAAACTACTCCCTTGCTATCTACATATCTGCTGATGTAGTTCCAAAACTTAAGGAAGGTTCAAAGTAGACTGGACACAGCACTAGCAGTTATGTGGCTAGCCCTGTGCGGGTGCCCAAGGTATGGAATGTGGGATAGAGCATTCAAGGAACCTTCCCTTGGGTCCTGTGCAAAAGCCAGGCAAAACTGCAATCCTTGCAGCTGGAAGCACAAAGATTGCTCCAGTTAGAATCAGAGTGATACTAGCCTCTTAAAGAGAGGCAGGGAGGGGATAGAACTAGTGCTTTGCCTCCTATACTATGAGCCAGATGCCCTGCCAAAGCTTACAAACTGGTCAGCAGGGAAAATTCTTGCCCATATCATCTTAAACTGATTAGTTCCCCTTGCTGAGGAAATATTGCTGGAATCTCAGTGCGGTTTTAGACCATCCCACGGGACAACCGACATGATTTTTATTGCCCGCCAAATCCAGGAAAAGTATCAGGAGCAAAATCAGTACCTGTACATGGCTTTTATTGATTTGACAAAGGCCTTTGACTCTGTCAATCGCGAAGCCATGTGGAAGGTGCTGGCCAGATTTGGCTGCCCTCCAAAATGTATTAAGGTCCTCTCTATTAAGGCTTCTCCATGATCAGATGACTGGCACGGTTCTCTGTAATGGCCTTGAGACGGAACCTTTCGTCATCAAAACTGGGGTTAAACAAGGATGCGTTATTGCCCCCAACCCTGTTTTTCATCTATCTAGCTGTAATTTTGGTCCTCGTTAAAGATCACCTCCACAATGGAATTGACATTCAATATAGAATAGATAGGCGGCTCTTTAATCTTCGACAGCTCTGTTCAAAGTCTAAAGTCTTCAGGGCGTTCATTACTGATATTCAGTATGCTGATGATTGTGTCATCCTCGCACACACTGAGAATGACCTTCAGTCCATACTGGATTTTCTTGCAGAAGCTTACCAAAGCCTAGGACTCACTCAATATTGAAAAGACTAAAGTGCTCTATCAACCTGCTTCAGGCCTTGCACATGACTGACCATAAATCACCATCAAGGGTCAGACTTTGGAGACACAGGATCTGGTGCACAAGTGCTTCCTTTGGGAAATTGGTCTAACACATTTTCATGGACTGTGACCTATGGCAGGACACCAAGATCCAGGCCTATAAGACAATTGTTCCTACGCTCCTCCATGGATGCGAAACCTGGGTGACCTATCGACAGCACCTCAAGAGTTGGAGAGATATCACCAATGATGCCTCCAGAAGATCCTTCAAGTGAAGTGGCAAAATCGCCGCACTAATGCCAACATCCTCACTGAAGCCAATGTCACCAGCATTGAAGCAATGATCCTCATGCACCAACTTTTCTGGGCTGGACATTGTGTGCAGATGCCAGACTCTCGCCTCCCAAAACAAGTCCTCTACTCTCAGCTCACCCATAGTCAGAGATCCCGTGATGGTCAGAGGAAACATTACAAAGGCAAACTGAAAGCATATCTTAAGAAAACTGATGTAGACATCACACGCTGGGAAGAGCAAGCCACCAACTATCCCCCAATAGCTCTATATTCTCCATCAGGCAGTGGCCTGCTTTGAGGAGAAGCACCTTGCCCTCAAAGCAGAATAAAGAGAAAGGGGGGGGGGGGGACTTTCTCCCAGCAGGCCTGTCTGTACCTAGTGTGGACAGATTTGCGGTTCCAGGATCAGACTCCTGAGTCATCTCAGGACCCATATGTAAATTCATGGTAGAGATCATCCTCGAATCGACGGATCGCCAATCAACCAACAAACTGGTCACCCACGGTGGTGGAGAGAATGCATTCTGCCCTACAGAGGCCCACTATGTTCCAGAGCTCCTGCTGGGGTTGTGCATCTCCTTACCATCCCCAAAGCAGGGCTGTGCCTTAAAGGCACAGTTGAAACTATTCTGTAGAGGACAGTCTTGCACTGGTGGAGACGTGGTTGATCTGACAGGTCTATTCCATCTCTAATTTCTATGAAGCTATGCAGGTGGGACAAAACTCTGAGCTTGCGGGAGGGCAGTGGTGAATTCCTGGCCTGTAGATTCTTTATTTATAGCTCCCCATGCCGAAGCCACGATGTCTCTTCATCATTTTCTTCTATTTTGTAATAAACTTGAATGAACCCCTCAGCAGCTGAAATTGAGTGATTCAGTCCAAGAGAGCTCCATTTTGTTCTTGAGTTTCAGGAAAATCTCTCTATTGGCTTCAGAAAGAAGGTAAAATAAAATCTCAAATTCCCACTGTGCCATCTGTTCCTTTTATTCTCGAGCTTGCAGGTTGCGTATAGTTAATCTGCAGCCAGTGCTCTTTCTTCCTAGGTAGAGGTAAATAAATAATTTTTCCTTGGGCACTTGGGAGGAGATATTGAGATTCAGGGTTTTGGTGAGTGGGGTGTTGCTGACATGTCTCCTTTATTTGCTGGGAAAGTGGGTAAGATTTTTCCATGCTAGCCAATCCAAAACTATTGTGATTAATATGAACAAAAGTATTGTCAAGATTAAGATGAACAAAGGTGTTGGCAGTGTTAGGCCTCAAACTTCTGGAAGCTTCAGAAATCAAGCTTTGCAGAATTAAACTGAAACTTGTGGTCAGGATGCGCTGCAACCAGATAACACCTTAGGCTGACTCATATGTATTGAGATAATTTGTGTGCTCGTACATGGATTATCGACACACATTGACCACATTTGAGATAATTGGCTACATGGAGATAAACTATGCACCCGCACATAACTTATAAAATCAAAGCAACCACACTAAAAATTTGGCCGACCCTGATTGGTTGGTCTGTTTTAAAACACAGCCGACAGATAAGATAAAAAGTACGAAGGCACAGGACTAAAGGTGTGTATTTTGGTCATAAGGGGACCCCTCTTTGATCGGGAAACCTGACCCACACCCCCTGAACCAAAGGGACGTGCACTTCTCGACTGTCTGTACCTGGCCAGTGCAGAAAACGGCCAACTGAAAGGTAACGTATTTTCGAACGAATGCAGGGTAAGATTATGGAATGAAGAAGTCTGGTTGCTCGAGCTGAATTGATCTCACGTTTGTATCAATACTGTAGTGTTAAGAATAGTAGTAAGTAGTTAATAAATAATAACTTGTCTTCAGTATAACTTGCCATTTATATTAATCCTTATTCAGTACTGGTCTTTAATCTTTCTTTTCTTATTTTGTCTATGTTGCCTTTATAGCCAGAAGTCATTAAAAATCTTTTTTTGAGGAATAATTAGTAGTTTTAATTTCTCTTATACGGGCACTACTCAACCTCATTACATCTGTGTTGGGTGGTGGGAAGTAGTGATCACCCAGGGCATAATTAGGGCCCTGATGCGTGTCCCGTTCTTCCTTCATCTCCGCAACTATGTTGCAGTTTTCTCAGCTATAAAATTGGGGGCATGATATTTACTCAAGTGAAGTATACGAATATATAGGCCCTGATCCTCAACTGCTGTACATGGGTGGAGTTCTATTGACTTCAATGGAAACATGATGACTTGCACCAACTGAGACTCTAGCTCATAGCCTTTAAGATGTCCATAACCACTACTAGGTACTCTCCCCATTTTACAGATTCAAAAATTGAGCCTTAGGGAGGTTGTATGTTTTATTTGTGATGAACTATGAGCTAGCCATTATGATCAGTGAGGCAGCCAGGAGACCTACAGGCCATATTCTGCTCTCTCACTTTGTTTGACCCACTATAACTTCAGTAGAGTTACTCCAGATTTATATGAGCATAAATTATGGGCAGATTCAGGCCCCTGTATTCTAACACTGATTCTGACACTGACTTGGTGTGACCTTGAGTAAATCACTTAATCTTGCTGTGCTCTCTTAAATTTACAAATTTAAGTCCTGATCCTGAGAGGTGCTGAGCACCTGCAATATTTTGGAAGAGGCCTTTAGACCATAAACCCTTGGGTCAGACAGTGGGTGTGATTCTTCTCTCACTTACCCCAGTGTTACCCTGATCTGCTGTAGCTCCACTGATTTCAGTAGTTAACCCCAGTGCAAATGAGAGGAGACTGGAACCCTTTCTCTGGGGGCTGGACTGTTCAGAGCACTCCAACATACAATCAGTTGTAAAATGTGTCTCAGCCTTCCTTGGGCTGCTTGAAAGTTTCCCACTGAAACTGGTTTGTGACAGAAAATTGAGTTTTCAACTAAATGAACGTTTTCACAGACCGTGTCTGCCTACATTAAAAATTTGTGTGTGTGGGAGGGGAGTTCACCCAAAACGTTTTCATATACTTGATAACATCTAAATTTTTTGTGGCAATATTTTTTCCAATTAGCTCTAACATTTACTTACCCAGGTCGTGTGATGGCTGATATTTTCAATGCCCACCAGTGCACTCTAGAAATACTTAGCCAGAGCTCCTTTGCTGACTGGTGCTATATAAAGCATTATTATATGAACTTTAAATTGAATCCAGTGGGTCAGATTTTCCACTGTTACCCAAGTGTAACTCCATAGAGAGTAACAGGGTGGAAAATTAGGCTGTCTCTGTTATCTATATTGGAAAGCTCTCCTGACAAATATGTTTTTGCCAACCACGAACTTTCAAAAATTGTAAGTCAGGCCCCCCCAAAAGCATGAGATTAAAATAAAATACTACATGCTGTGTCTTTTTATTCACCTTCCAGCTCTTGAATTTCTTGGATGTAGATGGGTCATGTTCACAAGCTTTTCTCCACAACTGAGAAAGCTAGAAACTTACTTAATAACAACAACAGTGACACTCATGCAATGACGTGATTCCAGGAGCTTAAAACACACACCAAATATTGTAAGAGTTGCAATAAAATCATGAGCGTCTAAAGCACAAGGATGATTGTAAAATTCACAGCATCAGAAGCTTGATTACCTGTGACTAAGGGTATGTCTACACTACGAAATTAGGTGGAATTTATAGAATCCGGTTTTATAGAAATCGGTTGTATACAGCCGATTGTGTGTCCCCACATAAAATGCTCTAAGTGCATTAAGTCGGCGGACCGCGTCCACAGTACCAAGGCTAGCGTCGACTTCCAGAGCGTTGCACTATGGGTAGCTATCTCACAGTCTCCGCCACCCATTGGAATTCTGGGTTGAGATCCCAATGCCTGAATGATACAAAACAGTGTCACGGGGGGTTCTGGGTACATGTCGTCAGGCCCCTCCCCCTCCATCAGAGCAACGGCAGACAATCGATTCGCGCCTTTTTACCTGGGTTACCTGTGCAGACAACATACCACGCCAAGCATGGAGCCCCCTCAGCTCAGCTCACCGTCACCATATGTCATCTGGGTGCCGGCAGACGTGGTACTGCATTGCTACACAGCAGCAGCTAATTGCCTTTTGGCAGTAGACGGTGCAGTATGACTGTTAGCCTTCATCGGCGATCTGGGTGCTGGCAGACGTGGGGCTGCATTGCTACACAGCAGCAGCCCCTTGCATTTTGGCAGAAGATGGTGTATTACGACTGATATCCGTCGTCGTCGTACTGCAGTGGCTGAAACTCCGTATGTCCCCCAGTCGCTGCCTTCCCAATGACGATGATGGCTATCGGTCGTAGTATGCTATTTTCTGCCAAGCGCCCAGTATTTTCCGCCAAGCACCCAGAAGATGCCAAGGACTATCAGTCATGCTGCACCGTCGTCTGCCAGCTTAAGATGTAAAAAATAGATTTGTTCTGTATTCATTTTCTTCCCCCTCCCTCCGTGAAATCAACGGCCTGCTAAACCCAGGGTTTTGAGTTCAATCTTTGGGGGGGGCCATTCTGTGTGACAGTTGTTTGTGTTTCTCCCTGATGCACAGCCACCTTTGTTGATTTTAATTCCCTGTACCTGTACGCCATGTCATCACTCGCCCCTCCGTCCCTCCCTCCCTCCCTCCGTCCGTCAGATACTAGTTTCGTGCCTTTTTTCAGACCAGACGCCATAGCACTGGGATCATGGAGCCCGCTCAGATCACCGTGGCAATTATGAGCACTATGAACACCACGCTCATTGTCATAGAGTATATGCAGAGCCAGGACATGCCAAAGCAAAACCAGGACCAGCCGAGGAGGCGCGGTGACGAGAGTGATGAGGAAATTGACATGGGCGTAGACCTCTCACAAGGCACAGGTCCCAGCAATGTGCAAATCATGGTGTTACTGGGACAGGTTCATGGCATGGAATGCCGATTCTGGGCCCGGGAAACAAGCACAGACTGGTGGGACCGCATCATGTTGCAGTTGTGGGACAATTCCCAGTGGCTGTGAAACTTTCGCATGCGTAAGGGCACTTTCATGGAACTTTGTGACTTGCTTTCCCCTGCCCTGAAGCGCCAGAATATCGGGATGAGAGCAGCCCTCACAGTTGAGAAGCAAGTGGCGATAGCCCTGTGGAAGCTTGCAACGCCAGACAGCTACCGGTCAGTCGGGAATCAATTTGGAGTGGGCAAATCTACTGTGGGGGCTGCTGTGATCCAAGTTGCCAGGGCAATCAAAGACCTGCTAATATCAAGGGTAGTGACTCTGGGAAACGTGCAGGCCATAGTGGTTGGCTTTGCTGCAATGGGATTCCCAAACTGTGGTGGGGCGATAGACGGAACTCATATCCCTATCTTGTCACCGGAGCACCAAGCCACCAAGTACGTAAACCGCAAGGGGTACTTTTCAATGCTATTGCAAGCCCTGGTGGATCACAAGGGACGTTTCACCAACAACAACGTGGGATGGCCGGGAAAGGTACATGATGCTCGTGTCTTCGGCACTCTGGTCTGTTTCGAAAGCTGGAGGAAGGGACTTTCTTCCCGGACCAGAAACTAACAGTTGGGGATGTTGAAATGCCTCTCGTGATCCTTGGGGACCCAGCCTACCCCTTAATGCCATGGCTCATGAAGCTGTACACAGGCAGCCTGGACAGTAGTCAGGACCTGTTCAACTACAGGCTGAGCAAGTGCCGAATGGTGGTGGAATGTGCATTTGGACGTTTAAAAGTGTGCTGGCGCAGCTTACTGACTCGCTCAGACCTCAGCAAAAAGAATAGCCCCATTGTTATTGCTGCTTGCTCCACAATATCCGTGAGAGTAAGGGGGAGACAATTATGGTGGGGTGGGAGGTTGAGGCAAATCGCCTGGCCACTGATTACGTGCAGCCAGACACCAGGGCGGTTAGAAGAGCACAGCAGGACGCGGTGCGCATCAGAGAAGCTTTGAAAATGAGTTTTGTGACTGGGCAGGCTACGGTGTGAAACTTCTGTTTGTTTCTCCTTGATGAACCCTTTGCCCCCCCCCCACCCGGTTCACTCTACTTCCCTGTAAACCAATCACCCCTCCTCCCTCCCCCCCCCTCGAGCACCGCTTGCAGAGGCAATAAAGTCATTGTTACTTCACATTCATGCATTCTTTATTAATTCATCACACAACTGGGGGGATAACTGCCAAGGTAGCCTGGGATGGGTGGGGGAGGAGGGAAGGAAAAGGACACTGCAGTTTAAAACTTTAACTCTTATTGAAGGCCAGCCTTCTGATGCTCGGGCAATCATCTGGGGTGGAGTGACTGGGTGGCCGGAGGCCCACCCACCGTGTTCTTGGGCATCTGGGTGAGGAGGCTATGGAACTTGGGGAGGAGGAGTGTTGGTTACACAGTGGCTGTAGCAGTGGTCTCTGCTCCTGCTGCCTTTCCTGCAGCTCAACCATACGCTGGAGCATATCAGTTTGATGCTCCAGCAGCCGGAGCATTGACTCTTGCCTTCTGTCTGCAAGCTGACGCCACCTATCATCTTCAGCCCGCCACTTGCTCTGTTCATCCCGCGATTCAGCCTGCCACCTCTCCTCTCGTTCATATTGTGCTTTTCTGTAGTCTGACTGCCTCCACGCATTCTGCTGTGCTTTGTCAGCATGGAAGGACATCTGGAGCTCCGAGAACATATCATCCCTAGTCCGCCGTTTTCTCCTTCTAATCTTCACTAGCCTCTGTGAAGGAGAAACATTTGCAGCTGGTGGAGGAGAAGGGAGAGGTGGTTAAAAAAGACATATTTTAGAGAACAATGGGTACACTCTTTCACGTTAAATTTTGCTGTTCACATTACACAGCACATGTGCTTTCGTTACAAGGTAGCATTTT
Organism: Malaclemys terrapin pileata; assembly: GCF_027887155.1. NCBI lineage: Eukaryota > Metazoa > Chordata > Testudines > Emydidae > Malaclemys > Malaclemys terrapin. The sequence continues at coordinate 123,445,082 of NC_071508.1, forward strand.
TCCTCTTATATTGAGGGCCTGCCGGTTTGGTGTGAGAGATCACTCACGCAATGCCAGGCAACAGATTTCGGCTTGCAGGCAGCCATGGTAAGCCACGGTCTTTTGGCTGTTTTAACTTTCTTAACATGTGGGAATGGTTTCAAACACTAGCACCCTCATTTCCCATACCAAGCACCCGGTGGGTTGGCCATTTAAAATGGGTTTGCAATGTAAAAGGAGGGGCGGTTTCCAGGTTAACTTGCAGCACAAACCCAACTAACCCCCCGTCCCCCCCCACACCCAATTCTTGGGAATGATCACTTCACCCCTCCCCCCCACCGCGTGGCTAATAGCGGGGAACATTTCTGTTCAGCCAAGCAGGAACGGGCACCTCTGAATGTCCCCTTAATAAAATCGCCCCATTTCAACCAGGTGACTGTGTGAATGATATCACTCTCCTGAGGATAACAAAGAGCAATAAGGAATGGATGTTGTCTGCATGCCAGCAAACACCGGGACCATACACTGCCATGCTTTGTTATGCAATGATTCCAGACTATGTGCTACTGGCCTGGCGTGGTAAAGTGTCCTACCATGGCGGACGGGATAAGGCAGCCCTCCCCAGAAACCTTTTCCAAAGGCTTTGGGAGTACATGAAGGAGAGCTTTCTGGAGATGTCCCTGGAGGATTTCCGCTCCATCCCCATACACGTTAACAGACTTTTCCAGTAGCTGTACTGGCCGCGATTGCCAGGGCAAATTAATCATTAAACATGCTTTTAAACCATGTGTAATATTTACAAAGATACACTCACCAGAGGTCCCCTGTGTGCCCTCAGGGTCTGGGAGCACGCCTTGGGTGAGTTCGGGGGTTACTGGTTCCAGGTCCAGGGTGATAAACATATCCTGGCTGTTGGGAAAAGCGGTTTCTCTGCTTCCTTGCTGCTGTGAGCTATCTACATTATCTTCATCCTCATCTTCCTCGTACCTTGAACCCACTTCCCTGTGTGTTTCTCCATTGAAGGAGTCAAAGCACTCAGTTGGGGTAGTGGTGGCTGCACCCCCTAGCATTGCATGCAGATCCGCGTAGAAGCTGCATGTTTGTGGCTCTGCCTCGGACCTTCCGTTTGCCTCTCTGGCTTTGTGGTAGGCTTGCCTTAGCTCCTTAATTTTCACACGGCACTGCTGTGCGTCCCTGTTATAGCCTCTGTCATTCATGGCCTTGGAGACCTTTTCTAATATTTTGCCATTTCATTTACTGCTACAGCTAGCACTGATTCATCTCCCCATATGGCGAGCAGATCCCATACCTCCCGTTTGGTCCATGATGGAGATCTTTTGCGATCCTGGGACTCCATCACAGTTACCTGTGCTGATGAGCTCTGTATGGTCACCTGTGCTCTCCACGCTGGACAAACAGGAAATGAAATTCAAAAGTTCACGGGGCTTTTCCTCTCTACCTCGTCAGTGCATCTGAGTTGAGAATGCTGTCCAGAGCGGTCACAATGAAGCACTGTGGGATAGCTCCCGGAGGCCAATAACATTGAATTCCGTTCACACTACCCCAATTCCGACCCGCTAAGGCCAATTTTATCACTAATCCCCTCATCTGAAGTGGAGTAAAGAAACCAGTTTAAAGGGCCCTTTAAGTCGAAAAAAGGGACTTAGCCGTGTGAACGCTTCCAGGCTAAATTCGATTTAACGCTGCTAAATTCGACCTAAACTCGTAGTGTAGACCAGGCCTAAGCTTCTGATCAGACCTTCATAGCACGAGTGATACCTTGGAGGGTATAGAAACCATGTTGTCTGTGTGGTATCCAGTAGAGTGAAGATGAGGGAGACCTTCTTATAGATCTATATGGGAATAAAGGATACATCAACAATAAGATGTAATGGAGAAACTTCCTGTTAGAACTCATCTGATTCTCTCCCATCAGCATGCTTCTTATGGGATTTGCGTTTCTTGATGCTGCCAGTCCTCCATACTCCAGGAGTCTGTGCTTTCACTCAGAAACTGTAGCTAGTCCCGGAAAGTAGGCAGCTGTTTAGTCCTTTGACTGATTGATTGACTCTGAAGTGTGCCTATGACTGTGTAAACCTTCTTTGTGGGTATGGGTCAGTTTAGCAGCAATATGACAGGTTTACGGAATACTGGCTAGTTTTATTTCTTCAGTTCCTCTCTAAATTTAACTGATGTGCTGCTGTTTTCATGTAGGATGCTTGCCATGTTCCTATCCAGGGATGGCTGTGCTTCAGTAGTAAATGAATGATGTCTATAACTACAAGGCCAAATTCTGCATTGATTTACAATCATGCTACCTCAGTGATTAAGGTAGGTCAGTGGATATAACCAGGGACTGTACTTGGAATATTATTTATAAAGCACTTTTGGATCCTTCAGGAGGAAATGTACATCAGACTTGATGACCTAAATCGGTGAGTCTCTCAACCTTTCCAGAGTACTGTACCTCTTTCAGGAGTCTGATTTGTCTTGCGTACCCCAAGTTCCACCTCACTTAAAAATCTACTTGCTTACAAAATCAGACATACAAATACAAGTGTCACAGCGCACTATTACTGAGAAATTGCTTTCTCATTTTTACCCTATAATAAAATTATTCAATTGGAATGTAAATATTATACTTACATTTCAGTGTATAGTATATAGAGCAGTATAAACAAGTCATTGTCTGTATGAAGTTTTAGTCTCTACTGACTTCTCTAATGCTTTTTGTGTTGCCTGTTGAAAAACTAGGCAAATATCTAGATGAGTTGATGTACCCCTGGAAGAGCCACTGACCTAAATGACCTTTTCTTGAGCCTACTATGTATGATAATCCTGTCTAGTACAATCCTGGAGCTTTAAACTTCCACTTCTTCTATATGGGTTTTCCCCTATAGGGGAGAAAAGGGATCAATCCCACTGAATAACACTATTCCTATTAAAAAAAAAAAAAAGACCCTTCCTCCCTGCAAGGGAGGTGGCATTTTAAGGCTCCAGGACTATCAAATATACAGTAAAATCACTAGCATAGCAGTTGTGATCGAAGCTGACATCTTCCATTTGTTAATTTATACACCCTGTACAGTACAAAGCATCACAGGCAGATGATGGCATAGTGTCAGTAACTTACAAGTCCTGCTGCAGTCATAGGGTGTTAGTAAAGTGCTCTGTCCAAGCCTGTTGTAATCAAACAGCTGAGGAAGTTTCATGCCTCAGAAACTGCTTTTTCTTCATCAGAAACCAACTGCTTGCTGGCTTCCATGGTGTGGGTGGCCACAGAACAGATTTTTAACCAGCCAAGCTGTTTGTCCTCCAGAGCTGCCTGGCTGCAGTACGATTGTCAACAAGTTTTACAGAGGCTCAGGGGCTGGAAACGCACACCGAGTCCCTTCAGCCAATTTCCCACCAGTTCCGCCACCCACATGCCTGGCCCAGTAGCACAAAAGGAACATGTGCATTCACATTCTTGTCCTTTCCACTTGGCAAGAACTTTGTCTTGTTTTGGTTCGATCTCACAAGCTAAGCAGGGCTGGGGCAGGGACTATATTCATATGGGAGGCTCCAACACCAACAAGGTGCTGCAGGAAGTGAATCTAGTGATTTGGGGGCAAATCCTGCTCCGATTGAGCTCAACCTTAATACTCCCTTTGACTTCCGTGGTGCAGGATTGGGCCCTGAGTGGCACTCTTTCTCCCTGAGTGAGACGACCCTCTGACCCATTAGGAGCGCTAACGCCGTTGTCTTTTGGTTAAGATGTGAAATTGAAGTCCTGCTCACTTGTGCTTATTAAATATCCTATGGCAATTTTCACCAGCGTAGGGATGTTAACCACAATATTCTGGCCAAAACCCCCAATCTGTTTATTACATTATGCCTCCCTGAATTCTTCCTGCAGTTGGATACTGTGTTTTTCACTCTCTGAATTTTCCTTTCTGCACCTCACTGATTCAATTTCTGACTCAGTGTCCCCGGGATTTGGAACTATAGAGCAGCCTCAGCCAAAAACTTCAAAACTGGAACCAGAGCCTAAGTTTCCAAAGTTTTCAGGTTTTGGAGATCCACAATTATTGTCTAGCCCATTACAGAGAGAGGGTGCTGCCTCAATGTTTGGATTTGAATCCATACCTGCACAGTTCCAGCGTCTGGGGGCATTTGATGTTGGGGTGTTGGAGGCCTCTTTGAGCCTGTAGACAACATTGCTTAGTAACGTAAACAGCTGCAAAGTAGTGACATTGGGTGAAATTCACCTCCATGCTAAGCTCCTGCTTAAGACCTATCATGACTTAAATTCCGTGCAGGCAGTGCTTAAAGTGGCCTGAAAAATGTGTGTGTGGAGGCGTCTATCATAATCTGGGAGCAAGAGCTTTGGTTAGGCAGGGCTTAAAACTGGCCCTTCAGCAACCAAGCCTGATTTTTTTTCTTTCCAGATCTAAAACCCCTGACAACTCCCACACACACTTCAACTATTGCCCTTGGGTCTTCAGCACACATAGGCCTTGTTCCTCTGTAAAGGGATGAATTTCACCCAGCCACAGGTGGAGCTGTTGCCCAGAGAACAAGTGTAGAGCTACAGGAGCAGCAACAGCTGTTCCTCCGGGGTCTCCCTAAAAGTGGTGGGTCGAGCATTTGGCAGCAAATGACACCTGAATATTTTGGAATTCAGCGCACCCAAAGTTCAGGCAAGCTGCTGATGCCATTGAGCTTTGGTATACTTGTCAATGTGCTTGAAGATGAGGGAACACATCAGTGATTTATTTCAAATAAAGCAATTGCAGACAAAACTCCAAAGCAATTTTCAGCCCGAGTACTTACCACAAATTGGCTCCAAATGTTGAACAGATGGAAGCTGTGTGCATCTTCTCTGAATGTAAACACTAGCGCCCTGTCATATTTCCACTGCTCATGTAACAACACAATGGGGCTCTTCCAAAAGGAAAGAACATGGATTTTGGAGTCTGATTTTTTTTTCGGGGCAGTGAAGCACCTGTTGTGTCCACTTGCAGATAATTCAAATGACAATTGCCAATCTCAGGGTATGTCTACATTACGAAATTAGGTTGAATTTATAGAAGCCGGTTTTATAGAAATCGGTTTTATATAGTCGATTGTGTGTCCCCCCACATAAAATGCTCTAAGTATCTACATGTCCAGGCTTAATTCAATTTAATGCTGCTAAATTCGACCTAAACTCGTAGTGTAGACCAGGCCTCAGTTATACTCTCCAATCAAATATTTGCTTTACAAACTGAGAGCAGGAATCCCAGGTTAGAAATCTATCCTTCCTATCAAAGCTCATTTCTGATTCTTCTGGATCCATTATAACCAAACTTGTTTCATTCCAAATGTCCTCTGAAGAGTTAGAACACAACTCACCCCAGCAAACATGGAGGAAGAGAGACTTTTCTGGGTTAGACACCCCTTGGGTTTATTTTAGATGGAAGGGTGATCTTGTTGTGGCCCAGAGACTATGGCCCTGGGATTGATATTCAGAGAGCCTAGGTGTTCTGCCACTGGTCTTCTGGGTGACCTTGGGAAACTTACTTGACCTTACTGAGACAGTTTCCCCATCTGTAATATGGGGATAATTATATCTATCCTCTTAGTAAATTGTTCTTGTGATCAACAGATGAAAAGTGTTATATATGAGCTCTGGACTTTAAATCAGGGGATCTGGGTTCTATTCCTGCCTCTGCCACAAGATTTCTGTGTTACCTCAGACAAGTCCCCTAAGATCTTGGTGCTTGTAGTCCATGGGGGGGGGAGTGGCTCCTCCACCTCCAGGTCGGTGGGCGGCCAATCTGCCTCACTACATCTCTGGGGGTTGCCTGACACGGGGAATCAGCAGGGCGGTGGGAGACATGAGCTCAGGCCTGTGATTGGGGCCGAACAACAAACACAGTTACGGAGCCCCAGCCCCTGGTCTGGGCGGGGCAGCAAAGAGTCTCTGACTCAGGCCTGTACTCAGGCTGAGCAGCAAACAGGCCTCTTAGCTTGGGCGGAGGGCCAACAAGTGCAGGCTTCTTGTCTAAGAGAGGTGGAGACTGCCACCTACAGATTGAGGTGGTAGGGGGGACGCAGGCCCAACCCACTCCACTGCATCCCAGCCCAAGGCCCTAGCAGTGGCAGAGCAGTCTGACCTCAATCGCTGGCAGCATTGCAGCCAGACGGGTCGGATACCCCTGCGCCACTTCCCAGCTCCCTCTCTGGGCATACCTGGCTTTGTAGAGGGTTGTCCTGGTCGTCAGGGAAGAAGACCTTTATCAGCACTTGCTCTGTGCTCGGCTCTGTAAATGGTCCTGGCCAGTCCTCGGCTCGCTTGGGGTCTGCAGCAGCCTCCCAGCTTGGGAGCTCACAGGAGGCATCTGGCTCCTCCGGCGGCTGCCTCCCAACTGAATTCTTTGGCATGCCTTTTGTACTTCCAGTCCTGCCCACTAACGTCTGGTGGGAGGGTTGAGCATGGCGTGCCTCCGCCCACCAGGATTCAATGAGGGGCCAATCGGCCCCACTACCGTGCCTCAGTTTCCCCATCTGCATAAAATCATTACATGTGTGCAAAGGGCATTGAGATACATGGATGCAAGCAGTTCCATAAAGTCTGGTTGATATTTTGGATTGTGATTGGGCTTGGTTGCAGCCAGCACTGGAGGGATTTTAAAAAAAAAAAAACTTTTTGTGATTTGTGGCAGGACAGATTTATTGGCCGCATGGTTTCTAGCAAAAACCACCATAAGTTACATGTGGGAGGTCAATCCCAGTGTGGATTTTAATACGGGGATCCCATAGTTAGGGCATGTTAACATTATTGCAAGGCATTTGGGAACAGAGCACCCTAATCAGTTCCTTGCCCACTAATTGGTTCACAGCACTATATTGTGGGATTGTGACATGGTAAAGCTGTCCTTCCTGATGGCTTAATAGCTGCTGACACCTCTTCTCTCACTACAGATGGCAGAGATTAGGCGTCAAAACCCCCATCTTGTTTTAGTGCATGGGTGTGTGAGATATTCTGAAAATTGAGCCGAGGCTTCCAGCCTCCTCTGTTTCTTTTTAAAACGGTGATACAACACGCACACAAGCTTTAACGCCTCCTTTTACATCTGTAACAGCTTCCCTAACTCCTCTGCACCTAGTACCTTCTCTCTTCTTTCAATCACTTTCTTCAAACTCCCCTCCTTTGGTTGGCTCCCTCCCCCTAATCTCCACTCCTGGGCCATCTACTGCAGCCCTCATGCCTGACTTTAGTCTCTCACAATGGAAAAAGAAAGACGAGAGAGAGAGAGAGATTTCAAGCTGACAAAATCCATATGAAATTTACAATGCCAATCACATGGGCCAAATTCTGCTCTAGGACTCTAGTATAAACCAATCACTGGAGATCCTCAGCAATTGCACCACTATAACTGGATGCAGAATTTGACCCATGTTGTAAAACTTGCTTTTCCCAATCCCACCTCATTACTTGTTTGTGTTTTTTTGTGAGGCCACAATGGCAGCTCTTCAGAAAGGGTCCTGTCATCTTTTCTTTACAAACCACCATGTGTACTAAGGGACTGAAGAAAGGTTCACTAATAACTAGAAAAAAGCATGGCTCTTACAGCTTTGGACCAGTTCATATCTTTAACCTCTGCTTATGTAAATTTGCCCTGCATCTGTCACTGCTTGACATGTGACTGCGGAATCCATCTCCCCACTCAATGTGTGGACCAAAATCATTATGAATTGTGAGCCATGCACGGCCTTTCCTGTGTTTTCCTTTTGCACGCTATATAAATTGGCTTATGAGTCACAGGATACCCTCTTGAGTCTCACATGATAAAATGCGGGGAACTGATTTCAGTGCCCCAGAGCTAGAACTGTTAGAGTATGGTTGTGGACACTTTTTTCAAAGTCATGTTCTGATTGGAAAAGAAAGAAAGGAGAGTAGCAAAATACAGACCCTGGACTTCAGAAAAGCAGACTTAGATTCCCTTAGGGAACTGATGGGCAGGATCCCCTGGGAGGCTAGTCTGAGGGGGAAAGGAATCCAAGAGAGCTGGCTGTATTTTAAAGAAGCCTTATTGAGGGTGCAAGAACAAACCATTCCGATGTGCAGAAATAATAGCAAATATGGCAGGCAACCAGCTTGGCTTAACAATGAAATCTTCAGTGAGCTTAAACTCAAAACAGAAGCTTACAAGAAGTGGAAATTTGGACAGATGACTAGGGAGGAGTATAAAAATATTGCTAGAGCATGCAGGGGTGTAATCAGGAAGGCGAAGGCACAATTGGAGTTGAGGCTAGCAAGGGATGTGAAGGGTAACAAGAAGTTTTTCTACAGGTATGTTAGCAACAAGAAGAAGGTCAGGGAAAGTATGGGACCCTTACTGAATGGGGGAGGCAATGTAGTGACAGATGATGTAGAAAAAGCTGAAGTACTCTGCTATTTTTACCTCAGTCCTCACAGACCAGGTCAACTCCCAGACTGCTGCACTGGTCAACACAGTATGGGGAGGAGGTGAGCAGCCCTCAGTGGTGAAAGAACAGGTACAGGTCTATTTAGAAAAGCTGGACATGCACAAGTCCATGGGTCCAGCTCTAATGCATCCAATGTGATGTGTTACAGAGCCATTGGACATGATCTTTGAAAATTCGTGGCGATCGGGGGAGGTCCCGGACGACTGGAAAAAGGCAAATATAGTGCCCATCTTTAAAAAAGGGAAGAAAGAGAACCTGAGGAACTACAGACCGGTCAGCCTCACTTCAGTCCCCAGCAAAATCATGGAGCAGGTCCTCAAGGAATCCATTTTGAAGCAGTTGGAGGAGAGGAAGGTGATCAGGAACAGTCAACGTGGATTCACCAAGGGCAAGTCATGCCTGACCAACCTGATTGCCTTCTATGATGAGATAACTGGATTTTCTATGGGGAAAGCAGTGGATGTGATATATTTTGACTTTAGCAAAGCTTTTAATATGGTCTCCCACGGTATTCTTGCTAGCAAATTAAAAAAGTATGGATTGGATGAATGGACTATAAGGTGGATAGAAAGCTGGCTAGATTGTCGGGCTCAATGGGTAGAGATCAACAGCTTGATGTCTAGTTGACAGCCGGTATCAAGCAGAGTGACCCAGGGGTTGGTCCTGGGGCCAGTTTTGTTCAACATCTTTATTAATGATCTGGATGATGGGATTAATTGCACCCTCAGCAAGTTTACAGATGACACTAAACTGGGGGAGAGGTAGATATGCTGGAGGGTATGGATAGGGTCCAGAGTGATCTAGACAAATTGGAGGATTGGGCCAAAAGAAATCTGATGGGGTTCAACAAAGACAAGTGCAGAGTCCTGCACTTAGGAAGGAAGAATCTCATGCACCGCTACAGTCTGGGGACCGACTGGCTAAACAGCAATTCTACAGAAAAGGACCTGGGGATTACAGTGGACAAGAAACTGGATACGAGTCAGCAGTGCGCCCTTGTTGCCAAGAAGGCCAACGGCATATTGGGCTGCATTAGTAGAGCATTGCCAGCAGATTGAGGGAAGTGATTATTCCCCTCTATTCAGCACTGGTGAGACCACAGTAGTATTGGAGTATTGTGTCCAGTTTTGGTCCTCCCTGTACAGAAGGGATGTGGACAAATTGGAGACAGTCCAGCGGAGGGCAGCAAAAATGATTAGGGGTCTGGGGCACATGACTTATGAGGAGAGGCTGAGGGAACTGGGGTTATTTAGTCTGCAGAAGAGAAGAGTGAGAGGGGATTTGATAGCAGCCTTCAACTACCTGAAGGGGGGTTCCAAAGAGGATGGATCTAGACTGTTCTCAGTGGTACCAGATGACAGAACAAGGAGTAATGGTCTCAAGTTGCAGTGGGAGAGGTTTAGGTTGGATATTAGGAAACACTGTTTGTGTAGGAGGATGGTGAAGCACTGGAATGGATTACCTAGGGAGGTGGTGGAATCTCCATTCTTAGAGGTTTTTAAGGCCCGGCTTGACAAAACTCTGGCTGGGATGATTTAGTTGGTGTTGGTCCTGCTTTGAGCAGGGGATTGGATTAGATGACCTCCTGAGGTCTCTTCCAACCCTAATATTCTATGATTCTATGATTGGATGGTTAGACCTATTAAACGATAGAGAGATGGTGGATGAGGTCATAGCTTTTATTGGACCAATTTCTATTGATGGGAGACATTCTTCTTCAGGTCGCATTAGATGATGTTATGGATGCACTAACCCCACCAGTGCATGGCTAGGATCTTATCACCACAAAATATTTAATCCATTGGAGGGAGTGTATGATGGGGTTAGGGTGTCCAGGTGGGCCAATTAACTGCCTAGGCTGCACTTGGAGGAGAAGCCAGGGAGCATGGAGTAATTAGAGATGGTGCTTAGCTGGACAGGAACAGGGAGGGGGGCTGTATAAAGCCCAGTAGCTAAGAGCAGAAAAGGGCAGCAGAGAAAGAGGCTGCAGTCGCTCTCAGCAAGGTAGTAAGCAGTGCAACCGCAGGAAGGGCATTGGCCTAGCAGAGTTAATCCCCAAATGCAGCCAGAAGGAGGCGCTCTAGTGATAAGTATAGCATCCCTGTTACAGAGTGCTCCTGAAATACCGCAATGAGCGTCCAGGGGACTCGCCCTGGACTACTGCAGCAATGGTGGCAAACTTTCTTTCCCAGATTGCCTATGGTCCAGGGTGGAGATAGAACTGGCTATCAACACTACCAGAGCCAACCATAAGCCAGAACTCGGAGACAAAAAGTTTGATTTTACTTTCAGATTTGTCTGTGTTTGGAGTGTAGCAGGAAGAGAAAGATCACAGCCAGGGAGGATCCTCCTCCTTCCACATTCCTATCCCAGGATAGACTGAGTTCTTTTGGGATTTCTGGGACAGTGTCATCTCAGCAGAGATCAGAAGCCCAAGTGGCTGAGGCAAGACACAGGCAGGCTGCCAAGAGCCAGCCTAATTGCATGTGGGTAATACAGACCAGAGAGTTACAAGGTTGATCGTACCAACCTTGGTGTGGATGCTTTGTCAGAACCCCCCTGTTTATTTTTTGTTGCTATTTTGTTTTAAGCCAGTCTCCGACATTCAGCTCTGCACCATCCATCAATGACTGAGCCTAAACTCGCTAGGCCTGTGCTGGGAGGGAGCAGGGTGGTATGTACTGGCTGTAAATGTTGAGAGGGGTAGAGTTGTGTATTGTTGTTTTTGTCTCTTTATTATCCTAATCCCCCCTTCCACTCTTCCTTATCCTGACTGCCTCATACCTAATAAAGCCCCAGTTATTGTTTTTTTTATGCTGGGAATTGCAATAGCTATTGTATCTTTGTGTACTCTAACTGATGCTCCTCTGTATGAGATTGTGTTAAATATTTCCCCAAGCCCTCTGTGGTCTCTCTACTAGGAGGGTTTCATTGGGTGGAGGCACTAGGTGCCCTTATAGGGAAACCCAGGACCAATAACCCTGATGAGAAAAGGGAGAAGCCTGTAATTAAGCCTCAGGGATGAGGTTACAAAGATACCTGCCCATTTACTTTTTTTTCCCCTTTGAAATTCTGAGGCTGGGAATCTAAGACTCTTGAGTTTCACTCTCATCTCTGCCACTGACTGGCTTTACTACTTTTCACTCATACACTAATATGGTACTTTAAAACCATTATTAGTTAGGCCGCATAAGAGCTGCACATTCGTACAGAAAAGTCTTTATGGACATAGCTGGCCTCTAGGCAAGAAGCGGGGACCCTCTTGGAAATCCATGGCAGAACAAAATGTGTAGCTTTGAAAATCTAGGAGCTAAGGGGAGCTTAAGAACCTTATTGAGAAGGAGGTTGTTGGGAACCTTTTATTAATACATTCTGGGCCAGATTTTCCACTGCTCTGCACCTTGTGGAGTCATTTACATGAGTGCAAAGTGAGTGTGGACTGTTTTGCAGCAATTAGTATAGCAGCCTGCAGGAGGTACAGGGCAATTGAGAATTAGACCTCCTGACTCAGTGCTTACATAAGGAGCCAATAGGTGTATTCATCTGGCAGGGCAGTTATGTGAAAACTAAATATGGCCCCAAACTTGCACTGAGACCTTTATGGGGGACGTCTGCATGGAGTGCTATTGAAACCAATGATGTTCTGCTCAGGTGCACAGATCCACCTGGATAAATAAGCACAGAATTAGGATCTTCATCTCCATGGGACAAAGTCTTAAATTGCATCCCCATCAGTGGGCTTATTCACATGTAAGTGAGAGCAGAATTCAGCCCTGTATGTCCTGTCCCAGCATACACTGATTCTCATGTGAAACTCGGGGTGGATATGTAAAGACTGTTCAGGTTTTTTTTTTTTTTTTTTTTAAAGAGTCTGGTCAGGGGCATCAATGGCCTTCTACAGCTGTGGCATTGAGAAATAGGCTATGTGTTTTTTACAGCCCTGTGGGATGTGTAAGGTGCGTCATAGAAGCATAGGAATATAAGGGCTTGCCCTTAGGTGACTTAACATCTAAGTTAGATCTCAATCTGTGAGTGGTGGCAACAGCTAATGTGGTGAGGCAGGAAGGGGGCTGGCCACAAATAAAGATCATGGGATTTGTGCTGTGTTTAGCTGGTTGTCAGGATTTTTTTTTTTCCCCACGGACAGAAAAAGGACTACCCAGCAGTTTACTTTGTGCTTTTCCAAACTCTCAGTACAGCTCTCTAGAGCAATTAAGTAATTGCCATATATATGTCTTGTCACCTGACCTACAGACTTTCTGTCCCTCTATCGGTGCCTGCACATTTAATTCATATTTTAAACCACTATGGATTTGAAGTCATCTTTATTGCATGTCAAGCTTCATTTGCACAAAGGCAATTGGAAAAGACATTGAAGCTTATTGCACTTGCACTGTCTAAAGATATATCTGCTGCCAATATGCCTGTGTAGTTCTCAGAAATGGTAGTTACACACATGCACCAAGCATCTTGAAAGCCAGGATTTTAGTAGCTGCCAATAACTAGATTGCCTAGGAACATTTAGCAAGGATGACTATTGACATCAGAGATAGCATTTAAGTCATTTTGGATCTGAGTATTTTTCCTTCTGCCTCTATCTCCCATTATTATTATTTTATTTTTTATTGCAGGTGTTTCTCTTCTCCAACGAAGCAGATAGTAAATGGAGAGAGCCCATCAGAAATAATCTAAAAGTGTTCATGTTCATCTTAGCAGCAGAGAGAAAGGGGATGGAGGGAAGTGAAACAGTATCTGAAGTCTTCAGGGGCAATGAGTTGCAACTACAGCTGGTTGGAGAATGGGGTTTTGCCTGCATCAATGTCGTGTGCGTGGTTTAAAAATATATATATATTTTGGCAACCGAGAACTTGCACCTGAAAACTGGGGAAAAAAATCAGTTTTGGGCCTTTTTTTTTTGTTTTCTAAAGGAAAAAAATCATCGAGGAAAGCACACACCTACTATGAAAAATGCTCATTTAGTTGAAAACCCAATTTTCCATCAAATAAAAATGTTGATGGAAATTTTTGACCAGCCCCAATTTGAACCTTGAGGGGCACTTGTCTTGATTTGTCAGATTTTAGAGCCCAATCTGGCAAACTGTTCTATATGGGCAGACCTATATGCCCATACAAAGCCCCACTGGACTCAAAAGGTATGTCTACGCTGCACTGTAAGCCCATGCTTGATCCAGGGCTCAAGGCTAACCCGTTCCCCTTGCATCTACACTGCAATTGTGCTAACCCAGGACTCGGTCCCAGGACCCTGCAGGGCTGGAGGGTCAGAACTCAAGTTAAGCCGAGACCCAGGGTCCGAGCCTTATTGCTGAGTAGTGTAGATGCAGCCCCGCTTGACTCAGGTCCTGTGAGTCATTTGGAGGTATCCCACAATTCCATGGGACAACTTCCTTAGTCCTCTCTATCCCAACAATCTGCAAATCATTCTACTGAAAATGGAAGTCACCCCCATTTTTCAAGTTAGTGTTAACTCATTCTCTTCTGATCACCAATGTGCAAGCACATATTCAGCGAGCCTCCTGGCTTTGCAATAGTGAGCAAACTGATCAAGCCTTTTGCAAAGTGAGCTGCTTCCTGGTAACGTGCAGGCAGGGCCAGCTCCAGGCACCAGTGCAGCAAGCAGGCGTTTGGGGTGGCCAACGTAAAGGGGCTCTTCGGCGGCAATTCGGGGGCGGGTCCCTCAGTCCCTCTCAGAGGGAAGGATCTGCCACCGAATTGCCGCCGAAGGATGAAGGGGTGGCGGTAGAGCTCCCACCGAAGTGCCGCTGATCGTGGCTTTTTTTTTCTTTTTTTTTTTTTTGCCGCTTCGGTTGGTAAAAACTCTGGAGCCAGCCCTGCATGTAGGGCATGTCCTAGGGCAAGAGGGGCCTCCTTTTGTGGGGCAGGGAGGTTGCTAGGAGCTCTGGGATGTGGTTACTTTGACTCTGGCCTGCATGCTGCAATATGGATGTCAGAGCTCTAGGTTCGAGCATGGATCAGAAACGCCTTAACCTAGGGTTAAAATGCAATGCAGATGCTCAAGCTCAGGGTTCTTTGACATGGGTCAGCTGACTCGAGTCCCACCAACCTTGGGCTTACATAGCACTGTAGACAAAGGGACCTTCCCAGGCAGAGCAATTTGAAGGATGGGCACCTTAGACCTCAGATGTACCAAGTGAGGTTACAGGCTCCTTTTCACGAACGTGTGCTCTAATTCACACTAGAGCTTGGGCTACTACAAACCTCAGTCTTGCAAGCTTCAACCTCTGTTTCACTGCCCCCACACCTTTGCATTCTGACCCTCTGTCCCCTGCTCTTACCATGAGACCACACTGCCTTTCCAGCTTCAAAATACAATTGCAATCAAGATACAATATGAAAAATGGCCTCTGACCTGAAATCTTGGCATCCCATTGATCTCTTGCAACTTCTAGCATGTAGTTACGTGTGTTTCAGGGAAAGGAAACACATTCTTTAGAATTGGCCAACATTCTGATGATTAATAATACTGCCTTCTTAACTGGAACTCTCAACAAGGAAATGATCATCCTCTCCAACATTTCCAGAGAATTGTAGCTTTTCAGGAAATATTTCTGTGCTGGCAGTTACTAGTAATCAGACCAGACCAGCCTTAGTATCTCACCCAACCTTTCTGTGCTGTATGTAGCTACTATTTTGTTTACTGGGGACTCTACCTCTGAGTATAAGAAACCCGCCTGGTTGCTACGGAGCAGGTCTGTGAGACGATGCAAGGTATAAGGACCAATCCTCACATCTGGCCGAGTTGTGCTGCGTACAGGAATTGAAGATGGGGAGAGGCAAAGCAACACTTTTGTGATTCCCCAGGGATGCTGGGAACTTCTGGCATAAGTTAGAGCAGTCTCAGTGCTACTCTAATTTGCACCAGCTCGTAACAGCACATAAGGAGCTCTCACACCAGCTAGGCTATGTCCCTTTCCCAGTCTTCCCAATAGGCCTTTTACGCCTGCTATGGAGAGATGCCATAGGGCTGGATTTGCCTTCTCAGCACTAGCTGGAGATTCCCTCATGGAGTGAAAAATTCTCAGCTGCTTTCTTAAGGCACCATACTGGGCCCAGGATCTGGCCCATAGGTGCTTAGGAAATGAGAGTCACATACTGCATTCTCTCCCATGGACACTTTATATATGTGCTTTGCTAACTTGCTGTTTTCCTCAGAGTATATCATCTAGTCTGAAAGGGTATATGTGGCACTTTATGCCTGAGAAACAGAACAGTTTATTTTCTGAGGATTTTGAGAATGGTAGTAGCAGAGCTCGTGCAATGCTAATCTCAAACAGGAACTTTTCTACAGCCAATCTGGGAAGAGATGAACAGATCCTGAACTGGACACCCAGAAAACTCATTTTACATTCCTATATCTGCTTGTATTCTGGATCAAAATTAATGGCTTGGTATTTCTCTTAATAAATAATGAGTTACTTATGGTAATTAAAGTAACTGCTTTACAGCTTCACTAGAGAGAAAAAGAAACCTCTTTAATCTGTTGTGAGTATTAAAAAGAAACACACAAAAAAAAAACACCCTCTCAAACACTGCAATGCATCAGTAATTGTTATCAGTGCCATGAACCACCTGATCCCCCAGTTAGATTGAGTGACCTCTGAAAAGATTTATAATCTTTTCCAGAAACCTCCTTGTAAAATAATGTCAAAAAAAACCTGCAGGGAACTTACACATATATTATTAATTGTTCATACCAATATCTTCCTTTCTGTTCTCTGAAGAGGACACAGAACGAAGAAAGAAATCAGAGACACATTGTAACAGGGCAACCCACTTTGCTTTCATGTGGGCATGAACTAAAGTAGAAAGTGTTTACTCGGAACTTTTTGCAAACTTCATTCACTGAGTTTATCAAGAGGACAGTGTCAAGTATTTTTAAAACCTTCCTTGTTGATATTGCCAATAACACTTCAGATTATTAAAACGATAAGAAATTACAAACTCTAATTTAATTTTTGCTAGTTATCTTTTGCATTCCTTAGTTTAGGCAATATAAAAAACTAGTCAGTTTCTCTTTTTTTTTAAATAGCCCATTTTTTGGCAATTTGACTTTTAGGGCCTCATGCACTCACAAAGCACACTGAGGACCCTACATAAATAATATATAACTACACACCAAAAAACTGCATTAAAAGAACATTACTGAGGTTGCAAAGTCAAGCACTCAAAAGTTAGGAAATGCTGGAATTAGGGTTGCCCATTCAACTTTAATTTGGCACTCTTGTGCATATACATTATGAGATGGTCATTAATTACATGATTAGACACTATTTTTTCTACATGACCCCTCCCCCATTCAATGGACAGCATGGACAGTACTCATTGCATGAGAAGCTATTCCATATTTTGTTTTATCCTCATTGTTCAATGTATGACTCCATGCATTATTGACTGCACGTCATTCAAACCCTGCTCTGAATTATTAACTTCCTCATTGGCTTTTCTATCGTGCTCATCACTGAAGTATCCAAGTGTTTTACAAATATTGATTAATTTATTTTCACAACACCCCATGAGATGAGGGGGTGGTGCTATCTCCATTTTGCAAATAGGGCACAGAGAGAAATTAAGGTCGAAAGTATCCACTAATTGTGGGCACCAAACCTGAGACGCTTAGGATCTGATTTTCCAAAGTATTTAGCATTGGAGTTGGTCAGAAAACAGGAAATTCCTACATTTGCAAATTTTTACCAGCTGCAACTACGACAGTAACAATTAGAACAAGTTGCAATGCTTGGGTTGTAAGCATTGTAGGGGACTGTTTGCTTGTTTCTATCAGAATAAACGCCTCACAAATATTTCTATCAATTTTAAGTTTTGTAAGTTTGATTTCTGCAAAACCATGAATTTGGGGCCAAATTTGACTTGAATGTGCCTTTCTTAAGCCTCTTATTCTGTATTACCAGCAAGTTGTTAGTATTTTTATTTTTTATTTTAAAAATAAAATACAAATAGAGCAGTGTGTATGATGTTGCAGTACAGTACATAGTGTTTTGCATGGATAGTTTTAATTATAGTACTTAGTTCAGGAAGTGCTTCTGAGGCTACGCCGAATCCTTATCGGGAAGGTGGGTATATCTGTGTTTGGCCTCTGCATTGTGAGCAGCACCTCAGATGACAAATCTCAAATAAAAATATTGTGTGTGTACAATCTACCACAGAGTGATACCCAGTGGTTTCAGGTCACAAGAGATCACACAGCTGTAACAACTTCTCTCTTCATCAACAGGGTATGAATTTGCAGTTTCCAACACTGCAGCACAGGCCTTTACCACTTGGACCTCAGGAGTGAACACCTGTAGCAGTAATAGACTGTTATCATCTAGTGGGTTACACTTTGCCAGTGTGTTACACAAACTTTCTCATTGCTCTTGTTTTGCAAGGGTTCCCCTCTCCTCTGTTTCACTTTGCATTTTGAGGGTCATGTAAACACAAAACATCCAAGCCAAAACCGTACAGTGCCACTTGGTTGCACACAGAAGCCTGTTGAAACTGACGTTTGTGTGATTTAACGTAGCTTAAGTTCCCCCAACTGTTTCACCAACCTTCTGATGAACCAGAGCTGAGTCTCAAGATTGTAATGAGACAGGAATTCAGCCAGTATTTGTGGGTTTTCAATATTTTTGCAAGCCTTTTGCACAACGCTAAAAAAAAAAATCTGTTCAGAAATGCATGACTATATGGTGAAATCCGTTTTCATTGCCCCATAGAGAATTAAATTTCATTCTTAGTTATGCTTTTCATTTCAATAGCACATTCCACCCAAGGAATTCAAGACATTCTACAAACATTAGCAAATCAAGCCTCATAACAGAGAGGTCAAAAAGGATTGTAACCAATCAACAGCCATGTAGGATTTAAGATTGTCTCTGTGATGCACACCATGCCCACTTGGAACTTAAACCCGCCACCAGATCCTGCTATTCTAAAAGCACAGATCTCTATTACATAGGGGAAAAAACACCTTTTTCCAGTCAATGGGATAGGCCTGTGACACTTAGATTATGTTGACACTTGAGTTGGAGCTGTAATTTCCAGCTTGGGTAGACATACTGTGCTCACTTAATCAGAGCTAGCATCCTAAAAATAGCAGTATAACCCTGGCTGCACGTGTGGCAGGACAGGTTAGCCACCCCAAGTATGATCCTGTCCGAGACCCTTGATATGTACTTGTGACAGTCACCCTGTCATGCTACCCATGCAGTTGTGGCTACACTGCTATTTTTAATGCATTAGGTTGATCAGAACTAGCACAGGTATGTCTACCCAAGCTGGTAATTATACCTCCAGCTCCAATGTAGACAAACCCACAGCTGAGCAGCTCTAATCCCATTCCCATTCATGACATACTTTCCTAGGTGGACAGAGCTTATTATCAAGTGCCTAGGATTTCACAATTTGCTTCTCTCACAAATGTGGCAAATCCATAGCCACCTCAGACTTCATGGTTATCAGTCTGTCATTCTAAGGGTCAGTATCAAATTCTGAGTGATGGCTGCTGTGACACTACAGGGACATGTGACCAGGTTACCTGGTGCTGGACTCCATCTTGGGATGTCAGTATTTTTCCACTGACTAGTGTGAAAACCAAGCTTTGAAACAAAGGGTTCCCGCCATACACACAAGGCATATATATAAGGCATATATAAGGCAGGGGAATTACATCATCTTGGTTCTTCACTGACTCCCCACCCAAGAAGACTCCTGGAAACACCTGAGAAACAAAAACTGAACTGGGGGAAGGCCTGGACCCAGGCTAAAGAGATTTTTAGCCTGTGAATGAAACACCTGGGGATTCCAAGCTGTAAGCAAGTGCAGCTTGACCCTTAAGAAGCTAAAGCCTGCTTGTATCATCACCTAGGGTGAGGATCTGCTATGCCTATCCAATCTATTTAGCGTATTAAGCTTAGTTTGCATTTTTGTTTATTTGCTAGGTAATCTGCTTTGATCTGTTTGCTATCCCTCATAATTAGGGCCCTACCAAATTCACAGTCCATTTTGGTCAATTTCACAGTCATGGAATTTTTAAAATAGTAAATTTCATGATTTCAGCTATTTAAATCTGAAATGTCATGGTGGTGTAATTGTAGGAGTCCTGACCCAAAAAGAAGTTGGGAGGGGGTTGCAAGGTTATTGTAGCAGGGGCTCTCGGTACTGCTACCTTACTTCTGTGCAGCTGCTGGCGGCAGCGCTGCCTTCAGAGCTGGGCAGCTGGAGAGCGGCGGCTGCTGGCCGGGAGCTGAGCTCTGAAGGCAGAGCCACCACTAGCAGCAGTGCAGAAGTAAAGATTGCATGGTACGGTATTGCCTCCCTTACTTCTGCACTGGTGCCTGAAGAGCTGGGCCCTCAGTCAGCAGCAGCCACTCTCCAGCCGCCCAGCTCTGAAGACAGCAGCGTAGAAGTAAGGGGGCCAATACTGCAACCCCTCTAAAATACTTACGATGCCCCTGCAACTCCCTTTTGGGTCAGGACCCCCAATTTGAGAAACACTGGTCTCCCCCATGAAATCTGTATAGTATAGGATAAAAGCACACAAAAGACCAGATTTCACGGGGGGACACCATATTTCATAGTCTGTGATGTGCTTTTCATGGCCGTGAATTTGGTAGGGCCCTACTTATAATCACTTAAAATCTATCTTTTGTAGTTAATACATTTGTTTTTGCTCAATCTAAAACCTTGGAAATCATAACTTGGGGCAGAAAGCTGTTGCATATTCCTCTCCACATTTGAGGGAGGGGGTGAATTTTATGAGCTTACGCTGCACAGTTCCCTGTGCAGCGCAAGGTGGTATAATTTTGGGTTTAAACTCCAGAGGGGGGGGTTGTGCCTTAGGAACTGGGCGGTGCCCTAGCTGAAGTCTTCCCATGCAGGGGCTGGCTAAAGATTCTGTCTGCATGTACTGCAGCTGGGTGTGTCCCTACCTGTAGTATGCTGGTGAAAGTGCAGACTGAAGCCTGGAGGGCTTGGCAGCTTGTCACAGCAGTACAATGGAGCAGGGAGTCAAGGCTGGTGGGTCAAGGGGGCTCAGTGGTACCCCACTTCCAGGTGGCACCCCAGGGGGAACCCATCACAATGCTGTCCATTTACTTCCTAGGTACAGGATGAAGGGGTGTCTTCTTTGCCTTCTAGATAATCCCCCAAAGTTTGTTGTATTTACTTATAGACAGGATAACCTCCCATGGCTTGTTTTATTCTGTGTGTTCCTTTCCTGTTGATTTCCCATTTCTTTGTATGTAAATGTTCACCCATTATGTTAGCTTACCATGCTTAATTTACATTGCAATAGAGAGATTCATTTTTCATACCTTCTGTCGGGAGGAAAACCTGTTTTTCACCTTTGCTGGTGATTAATACCTCAATACAGACTGTGAGAACATATTTTCAGTATGTATACGTAACTCCTTATATAATATCTGTACATACAAGATATTGCTGACCAGTGTGGCACCAGCTTTCATTTGAGACTTCTCATAAGAGTCTTTGGTGAATTACAATGTACACACCAAACTCATGAGATTTCTGTATCTCCCTTGCCAGTTGGCATTCAGAGGTTCTTCAGTCACAGGTACTGCCCACCCCATACAAACAAGGGTTTGAAAAGTCCCCAAGTAGCCTTATTTGATGGTTAAGCCTTAATTGCATATCATCTTGCCCTGATGTGAGTCTGAATAGGAGAGCACAACACATGCTTGTAATGCTTCCTCAGGGTCCTCCCCAGCCTGACTTCTTTGTTCCAAATTAGTAAAACCAGTTTAATTAGTGACTGTAGAGTCTATTAGCTGAAGTACCAAGTGTCTGTTTTATGAAAATTCACCGTGAGTCACAGGGATCTGGTCTGTAGAGGAGTTAACACTGGAGGCAATAGTCAGAGCTCCAGATGCCAATTGTGGTGTGTCTGGATTAACTTTTAAATTGCACTTTGTGAAACCATCTATTCTTGGCTTCTCCAGAGGCCAGAAAACCCTTGTAATCTGCCCAAATATCCCTTGAAGCATTCAACGTTTTGTCTCTTTTCTTTCAGCAGAATGGCTCCCTACATGTTCTAAACGCACAATCCTTGTGTGAGGCACAAATAATCACAAAAAAATAACTATCCAGCCCCTGATGATTAAGCCTAATCAGAAGAGCAACAAACAATGAGTGCAGCCACTCTGACATCTTTGCACAAGAATTTTACTGAAAACTTTGTTTTCAGTTTCCGTGCACAGTTTGATTGTGGCAAATGGTCCCCTGCTCTCCAGGAATATTTAATGCTCTCCCATGAGAAAAGATGGTGACTTTTTCTTAAGACCATCACTAACACATCCTAGTTATCTAAGCCACTGACCCTCTCTGTACCTCAGATTCCCTACCTGCGAAATGGGGTCACATTTCACCTGCCTCCCATGGCCGTGGGGAGGCTCAATTCATTGATGTTTGAAAGTGCTTTCATGTTATAAAGCATTATATAAATAAATGTTGTATTGTCATCATGCCTACAGTGACTTGCACAATCTAGGGCACTCCATCTTTACCCTTCCATGGGCTCAAGGTGTAATCCAATTTATGTAGACACCCACCCTTTCCCAGTTCTTAGGGCTCCGGGTGAAAGGCACCTGCCCTTACCCAGTTCTTAGGGCTGAGGGCATAATCTTCTGCATGCTTGGGGGGCCTTTTACCAGTGAAAGAGCCTTACACAGTAATATCCTTAACCTCTGTTTATTAAGTTACCAAAATAGAATACACACTCTAAGCATACAATGCTCACCACTCCCAATAAGGCAGATGAACTTTTCCTGGTGGCCAGTCAGGCTCAGGTTGTTCAGGGCTCCTCCAGCTTCTGCATGGTGTGATTGGCAGGGTGTTGAGGTCTGGTAGCTCTGTTTGGCTGTGTCCTGGAGTTAGGGTCCAAAGAACTTCCCTTTGGACCCCAGTTTATATAATTAAACTTGAGTCCTGCTTAGTTGTACCGTAACCAATCATTTTAAACTAAAGTCCTACAAAACAGTATTTTTCACCAATCCTAGCCTATTATGAAACAATTCTTTAACCAATCAGACTCCACCACCTTAGTTGATTTAAATCTTGCAAAATTAGTTATGTAACAGACAGAAACAATCAAAGAATCAGACAGAACCCATACAGATAAACAATAGAGAAGTAGTGACCGTAAAGGCAAAACAATAATGAACACACCAAACTCATGAGATTTCTGTATCCCCCTTGCCAGTTGGCATTAAGAGGTTCTTCAGGCACAGGTACTTGCCCACCCCATACATAAAAGGGGTTGAAAAGTCCTAGAGTAGCTTTATTTGACGGTTAAGCCTTAATTGCGGCTCAGTTGGGGTTTGATTGGGAAGGAGAGCAGACCTTCAGTATTCACTCTGTGCACAGCCAGGCTGGCAACAGGAACTCCTTGAGGGACTGCTGCAGAGCTTCCCGGAGGGAAGGCAGGCCTGGCACAGGACTTTCTTCCTACTTGTTACGTCCTTGAGAGACTGCTACCTGCCAGGGCCTCCCTGAAGGAAGGTAGGCTGCATCGGAGACTATTGTTTGCAATCTGTGCCTGGCTTGCTGCTGCTGAGTAAGTCTGTGGCAGGTGGTCCCCCGCCTGAAGACCATGAGAACCAAATAAAACCTGTGTTTGCTTTCTTATGCCTGATCATGGTCTCAGTACTGGTTTGAGCCCAGGAGTGCCCTGAGTCACACCGTGTCTGCTGATAATTCAGTTCCAATGCATCTTTACCTGGTACTTGGACAGATAAAATCACTGCCTAAATTGGGTAAACCCCAAACTGACTTTAACAAGAGACTGAAGTGCAGGATTGATTTCAGTGAACTTTGTTCAATCGTATCACAGATTCTGTAGCTTCTCCCAGGAGACACATGCTAGCAATGTTTATCTCTTATTTTCTGTCTCTCTTGCGTGCCTGAAGACTTCTGTTATTACCTTATATGTGTCAGTTGTCAGCACACACACACACACACAGAAAAAAAATCTGTCTGGCAAGTCTCCATATGAGATTTGACTTGCTGCTCCTTGGGCTAGTATAGTAATTAAATGTCAAAAGGCAGAATGTACCATTTACTGAGTGTTAGAATTCTCTCCTTAAAACATGAAAAAATGGCATGACAGTTCCACCTTTTAACCAGTTGCTAATCCATAGAGTATATGTATAGCTTGCCCCTATTTTTATTGATATGTAAAAGAATAATCATTTATCCTTAAATCCTGGACTGATCTATTTAAGTTCTCTTCTATCACCGTAGCATATGAGCACTTCACAAACATTAATGACTCTATCCTCACCCCACCACAATACGGTAGGGAAGCATTATCATCTCAGTTATACAAATGCTGAAGTGAGGCACAGAGATTAAAATCATTTAGCTAACAGTTGCTCCCCATTCCTTGTTTCCTTTATCACAATCTATCATTTTGTGCAAATGGTTAAATGTCCATGGGGATTTTTTTCACTTCTCTCTGAGTAGTCTCTGCAAATATCTGTTTCATGGCGTTTAATCCTTATCCAATATATAATAATACTTTGCACCACAGGTAGAGGTGAAAGTAAGCCGGTCCGGTCTGGCGTACTGGCAAGAGATGGTACGCTGGGCCGGACTGGACCGGCTTCTCTAGTGGTGATTTAAAGGGCCGAGGGCTCCAGCCGCTGCGGGGAGCCCCGGGCCATTTAAATCACCGCCAGAGCTCTGGCAGCCGGGCTTGGGCGAGGATTTAAAGGTCCTGGAGCTCCGGCCCCTGCGGGGAGCCCCAGACCCTTTAAAGCGCCACCTGAGCTTTGCTGCTGGAGCTCCGGCGGTGCTTTAAAGGGCCTGGGGCTCCCCACAGCAGACGGAGCCTCTGGCCCTTTAAATCGCTGCCAGAGCCGTGCCACCGCTACTCCAGCCCTAGCCTTGCTGCCCTAGGGTAGTGGCAGCAGGACTCCCACGGTGATTTAAAGGGCCCTGAATGCCCCGGCGGCCAGAGCCCCGGGCCCTTTAATTCGCACCTGAGACCCAGGGCTCCCAGCCACCTCTGCAGCTGGTAGCTCTGGGCTGATTTAAAGGCACTGGGGCTCCCAGCCACCACCAGAGCCCTGGGACCTTTAAATCTTGAAAGGGCCCGCCTCTTCCGGTTGAGGCCACGCCTCTTCCAGTTGAGGCCATGCCCCGCTCAGGAATCTGTCCCATTTAAGTCTTCTGAAGCTGGAGAATGAGTGTTCCGCAGTCAGAATGATACAGGCACAGTGAGAAGGAGTCTTATAAATCTGCAGTATTCTGGGAGCATATGACTCCAAGATCTCTTTCTTGACTAGCAACAGCTAATGTAGACCCCATCATTTTGTATGTATAGTTGAGATTATATTTTGCCATGTGCATTACTTCGCATTTAATGTTGAATTTCATCGGACATTTTGCTGTCAAGTCACCCAGTTTTGTGAGATCCCTTTGTTGTAAGATTTTGCAGTCAGCTTTGGACTTAACTAGCTTGAGTAATTTTGTATCATCTGTAAATTTTGCCACCTCACTGTTTACCCCCTTTTCCAGATCATTTATGAATATATTGAACAGAACTGGTCTCAGTACAGGCACCTGGGGGACACTACTGTTTACTTCTCTCCATTCTGTGCTGTGTTAGCAGCACAGAGCATATCACATTCCACACTCATGGTCCATCTGGAGCTAGGGCATGCCCTGTGAACAGATCTCAGGTACAAAACTCAGGGGATTCCAGGAACCACTATTGCTTGTGGATGCTGAGCACTCCCTATTTTTTTTCTGTAGGTGCTTGAGGCTCAGAGCACCCACGGAGTCAGAGCCTGTGATTTGCACGTGTATGGCTCCATTTATCCAAGAATCTCAAAGCACTTTGCAAATATTAATAAATCTTATTACAACCTTGCTCGGGAAGTGTTAATGTAATCATTTTACAGATGGCAAACTGTGTCACTCGTGTTATGGCCAAAATGATCACAGGTGTCCACTAATTCTGGATGCCCAATTTGAGATACCTAGGATCTGATTTTCAGAGCTGATGAGGATTGCCCAAGAATTAATGGAGCTGTGGGTGCGCCGCATTTCAGTCTTTCAAAGGGTGCCCAAAATCAGTGGCCGCTTCTAAAAAACTGTCTGTAGCAGCCTGACCCCAAATCTGTCAAAGTCACTGGGAGTCTTTCCATTTACTTACATGGCCTTTGAATCAAGCTCTGGGTCAATCGGCCAAAGTCACACTACAAGTCAGTGCAGAAGGTAGAAGAAACCAGGCATCCTGACTCTTTGGTGTTCTGTTCTAGTCTATTCAGGTTCTTAGATCATGCTCATCCCCATGGTATCTCTAAGCACTAGAGATACCATGGGGATGGGCGTGGTCTAAGAAGCCGAATAGAACAGAACAAGGATGTCGTAAATACATTCTCTTAATAGTTGGCGCAACTAATTTTATTGAATCTCGGTGAAATGTTTGTTTGTGAGCCTTTGTTTAAAAAGTTATTCTGAGCCAAGCATCAGGATAATGAAAGGCAGGGGTTAGGCTTTCATTCAGCTCTATTGTTTAAGCCTCATACTCACTATTTTTTTAGCTGATCTTGAAACCAGACCAACAAGCTTGATCAGCCAATTGAAATCAGTTTAATGAGCCACAGAGAAAGTGTTTTGACTAAATGAAAAGCTTATCCTCAAGTCTCCGCTGCTACCAGACTGTGACTGCTGGCCCTTCCTTGCAAAGTGTGTCTGCAGCTTCCCTGGGTGACCTCCATCCCACCTCATTAGATTTAAACAGAACGCCAGGGATCCTGTCCAACAACGTATGTCTTACATGTACCACGAGTCCCAACAACTTCAGTGGAGCTCCATTCACATGAAGGCCTGCTGCACCAGGCCCTGGCTTCATTAATAAGCAATCAAGCCTGGGCCTTTGTTCTTGCCATATACTTGCTGGTTTTGTGGAGAGCTCTCAAATACCAGGGCTCCATTCTGGAACTCTGCCGTTTCTTGGAAATACAAAACCCCAGCCAGCTCTGAGTGTCTGGTGTTAAATATGCTCCAGGCAGGGAATATAGATCTATTGGTAGAGCGGTTAGGACAAGAAGTCTTTCTTCCAGAGGAGACTGCTGTGAGTGATAGAGATCCTGCAGTTCAACAACTTAATTTACTGTTTAAATTGCGCTACTGAGCTGAAACTCCAAGTAGCTGGGTAATGGCAGGCAATTGTATTAGCATCACCTCTGAGAGGGAGACAGCTTGCAGTGATGGCTTTTGCCTATTACCCCTTCCCCCCCCCCCCCCCCCCGGCTATTTCTGACACTCACCAACCTGCCCAGGGGAACAGGAATACAAAGAGAGGGAAAAGCAAAATAAATGCATAAGGCAAAGTCGCTGGCACCATAAAGCATCACCATGGGAAAAAACAGTCATTGGTTTTAGCAATCTAGAAATGTCCAGTTCAATTTTTCATATTAGCAGGATTTCTCCCCCTTCTGCTGATGAGCGTGGAATGACACAGTGCAGAACTGTGCACACTGCTCTTGTAAAGAACAAGTACAACTCCCAATCTCAATGTGTTTTATCTGCCATGAAGGGAAACAGGCAGGACTCAGTGTGGGTCCCCTCTGAGATATGCTGCATCACCTCTGCCACACAACTCACAGATTCCAAGGCCACCATTTATACTAGTTCAGTGGTTGTCAAACTGTAGGTCGGGACCCCAAAGTGGGTCATGACCCCATTTTAATGGGGTCACCAGGGCTGGCTTAGACTTGTTGCGGCCCGGGGCCAGAGCCGAAGTCTGAGCCCCACTTCCTGGGCCGAAGCTGAAGCTCGAGCCCCACTGCCCGGGCAGCAAGGCTCAGGTTACAGGCCCCCGGTCTGGGGATGAAGCTCTTGGGCTTCAGCTTTGGTCTCCTCGCCCAGGGCTTTGGCTCAGGCTTCGGTCCCCTCTCCTGGGGTCCTGTAGTAATTGTTGTTGTCAGAAGGGGGTTGCAGTGCAGTGAAGTTTGAGAAACCCTGCACTGGTTTAAACCTGCAAGTGACCTATGCCTCATGCAGCAGAGGAGGCGAACCCCCCAGGTCTCTGCCAATCTGACCTGGGGGAAAATTCATTCCCGACCCAAATATGGCAATCAGCTGAACCCTGAGCATGTGTGCAGGACCCATCAGCCAGACACCTGGGAAAGAATTCTCTGTAGTAACTCAGAGTCTTCCCCAACGAGTGTCCCATCACCGGACGTTGGAGATATTTGCTGTATGCCATTGTAGGCAGTCACATCATACCAGCCCCTCCATAAACTTATCAAGCTTAGACTTCAAGCTAGTTAGGTATTTTGCCCCCACTGCTCTCCTTATAAGGCTGTTGCAGAACTTCACTCCTCTGATGGTTAGAAACCTTCACCTAATTTCAACCCTGAATTTGTTGATGGCCAGTTTATATCCATTTGTTCTCATGTCCATATTGGTGCTTAGTTTAAATAACTCCTCTCCCTCCCTGTATTTATCCCTTTGATGGATCATATCTCCCCTCAACCTTCTTTTGGCCAGGCTAAACAAGCCATGCTCTTTGAGTCTCCTCTGCACCTGTTCCACTTCGAATTCATCTTTTTTGAACATGGGAGATCAGAATTGCACACAGTATTCCAGATGAGATCTCACCAGTGGCTGTATAATGGTAATAATAATGGTAATAATAATATACTAGTACTTCCCTTTCTCTACTGGAAATATCTCACCTGAGGCATTCTAGAACTGGATTAGGCTTTTTCACTGCCTAATTTTTCACATTGGTGGCTCATAGTCATCTTGTGACCAGCCAATACATCCAGGTCTTTCTACTCCTCTGTCACTTCCAACTGATATGTTCCCATCTTATAGCAAAAAAAATCTTGTTGTTAGTCCCTAAATGCATGACCTTGCACTTTGCATTATTAAATTTCATCCCATTTCTATTATTCCAGTTTTCAAGGTCCTTCCGATCTTGTATGATATTCCAGTCCTCCCTGGTATTGGGAATACCTCCCAACTTTGTGTCATCTGCAAATTTTATTAGCCCACTCCCACTTTTTGTGCCAAGGTCAGTAATAAAAATGTTAAACAAGATTGGTCCCCAAACCAGTCCCTGACGAACTCCACTAGTAACCTCCCTCCAGCCTGACAGTTCACCTTTCAGTAGGACCCGTTGTAATGTCCCCTTTAAACAGTTCCTTATCCACCTTTCAATTCTCATATTAAGCCCCATCTTCTCCATTTTAACTAATAATTTCCCATGTGGAACTATATCAAATGCCTTACTGAAATCTAGGCAGATTAGATCTACTGCATTTCCTTTGTCTAAAAAAAAAATCAGTTTTCTTCTCAAAGAAGGAGATCAGGTTGGTCTGGCATGATCTACCTTTTTTAAAAACCCTGTTGTATTTTATCCCAATTACCATTAACCTCTGTGTCCTTAATTACTTTCTCTTTCAAAATTTGTTGAAAGACCCTGCATACAATTATTGAGCTAAGAGAGAGAAAACACAAAGGAGAGATCCTAAGGGCAGCCAAGCTGAAGTAGAAAGTATAATAATTTTATGTTGTAGGGTTTTACCAACTTCCACAATTTTATCTCGAGTTTCATGATACTTAGTGTACTGAGGACTCTGTTGGAATTGTGAGCTATCACTTTAAAAGTGTGAGGACAGGGTTTCCTGGTCCTGCTTGCAAGCTAGAGGGCTCTGTAGTGACATATGCAATCAGGGCCTAGCAGCAGTCTGGAAAGAGCCAGCTTAAAGACAGGTGAGTGAGTTGTGTCTCACTGCCTTTGGGAGCAGCCTGCTTTGTCTCTTTCTGGTTTTGTGTTCTCGTGTGTAATCATTCTGGACTCCAAGAAATAAACTAATGTTACGTTGCAACCTTTGAGCAAGAGGATTTTATGTTTTTACATAACTTCTGTGTTTTTTCCATAAACATAACAATACTTCTTCAAACCCCAGCTCCTGCCCTAGATTCATGAGAATCTCAGTTTTCATTTTAAAATAATGTTTAGTACTCATGGTTGCAGAGAAAAAGCTTCAAAATGTGACCTGAGTGTGCTATAAAACCTCTAACCAGAAGCCACACAAAAAGCACCCATTTAAAAAAAAAATCATGATTAACCAATTTCATGATTTTTGAATGCTTGGGGTTGGCAATATTGATATTGTGATGTTCATGAGTTGCTAATAAAGTTATCCTCAGGAAGAGGACCCTCAGAGTATGTGGGCTGTGTTGGGAGTGAGGTAGTGACACAGCCTGTTCACTATTAAGAATTTCAGGAAAGCATGCTCTGTGCTGTACACTCTTCTATTGCATACATAAAGTTTAAACCTATAAGTACCCTCACTGGGAGATTCTTATCTATTCCGTCGTGTACTTAAAAATATATATACTAAAGCAACAGGCCAGAATGCTGTTATTATAGCCTGTTGGTCTGAGTGCTATGGACCATATTATAGTTTTTATTTAAGAACTCCTACCCTCAATATGAGAAATATAATACACACTCTTTAAAACCTGCCAAATTACACATGTAACTAAGAGGCTGGAAACACTCCATCTCTTGGGCAAATCACATACCTAATTATGTATTGACCCAAAATATAGTCTCTAAAGTCAATAATACACAATTTAGAGACATCCTAATTAGATATTCACCACAGAGATTGGAACGGCCTCACTCAGGTCTCATGTACTGATGTGGAAGATTTGAAAACAAGAAAACTAAATGTGGAAAAAGATCTTTAATAACCAGGAAGGGCCCAATCCAACTCCACTCTAATCAAAGGGGGTGGATGGGTGTCTTTCCATTGATTTTAAATGAGCTGGATTGAGCCCAAACAGCTAACTTCCAAAGTGCTGAGCAGGATTTTGGCTGTGCTAGTTCAGATGTTGCAAGTTTCAGCCCCACAAATGGGCTGGTACTGATGCTAAATTGGTGCTGTCATAACTTCTGCCACTGTTTTACTATGAATTAAGGATGTTGCAGCAGCTTCAACTTTAGTTTTGAATGCCCTTGCTACAATCAACCTAATACGTCAGAAGTCTCCTGGTGTAATTCTCTTCCTAAATAAAATGAATTTCCTTTGAATTGGAATATAGCAGCTGGGTCATTTTACTGACATCTGTAGAGGCTGAAGTAGCCACCTACATTATAAAGAATGCTTAGAAATCGGTGTAATTGCCACATGTGAAGAAGTGTGGGTGTCTGTAATACAGGTTACATAAACACGTCTCTTGACACCTAGGACTTCATGTTTGTCTCATTGTTACACTCCATGTCTATTGCAACATCAAAACAACAGTGAGGGAATAGACCTCAGATCATTCTTGTCCAAAAGCTTCTTGAAACTCAGTTAGTTGATAGCAGTACAGGCGCTGGTACACAATGAGCTATTGTGATTTGATCTAACAGAGCAGTGGGGCACACAAACATTAGGTTGTTTATTACAGAATAGGAGTTAAGCCAAGCCACTGATATTCCTTGAAGAGGCTTTTTCAAAATACATTCTAGGAGGGCATTTTCCAAGGCAGAGTTAGGCAATAACAGCATAATCAATCATTACTTATTTTCTGATGTTTACTACTGCCATTAGTCACGTGGTTCTATGGTGTTAATGACAAGGCATCTTATGGGATTTCTACTATAATTTGCATTGACTAACTGAATGAGTGTTTTAACACATTACTTGGCTTTGGTCTTGTTTGTCCAAACAGTTCACACCTAGACTGATTTCTTTTGGTTGGAGAATGAGGCAACTGTACTTAAAAAGATATGAGCAAAGATTTCTTTTTTCCCTATTTCAATAATTTCATTAAAAAAGTCTCAAACACCAAAGTCATATCAGCGAATCACCCTTAAGATGATCAGCTGGATGCTGATAATTGGATTCTGCTTTCAGGAGGGTTCCTGTCCTCCTAGAAATGTCAGCGATATGACTCTTGCATTTGATATTGCTAGTCTTGCTGAGAAGCCAGACTGTGGGTTACCGTAGGTGTACATTCCCCAGTGACAGTCCTGGAGCAGAGGTTTTGGGAAAAATCACTGATGTAAGCTAAAGATAACAGTTGACTTTGGATCAATCTAACCTTTACCGGAATGCATCTGGCGATAAAGACATGAAGTAACCCCTGTAATCTTTTAAGTGAGGCTTCTCCAATCATAAGGAGGCCATAAAAATAGCACTTGAAATTTAAGAGGTTTACAGCGGTCACTGCCCTTGACTAAGTGTTCTGAAGAAACATCAAAGAAAAGACTATACATTGCACACAAATCCTGCTTAGGCTAGGAGGTCTCATGTAACACCTACAGCACAGCTTTCAAGTTAAGGTACCTACACTTCTTTCTCCCGTGCCTTTTTATCCTCTACAAAATCACTGACCTCTGTTCTGTCCTCTGTTCTCCTCCCATGCCATCCCCTCCAACAAAACGCCTTATGATATGTAACCTTCCTTTATTAAATAATACGGATCAAACAAATTCTTTCTTATTTCAGTGCTTTATATTAAGTCTCACTGTATGCTAATATGCTCGTTGTATTAAATGTATAACTTCTCTCCTTTATTTCCCCCCGTCTTCTGTTGCAATCCACTATCAGCACTATGAATCTGCTACTTGTTTCTTCCCCTTATTGTTCGGATCTAAATACATCATGGTCTTAAATGTGATCTATTTTGGTAGCATCCTATCTGGAATGAAATAACTACGAGGACTATGACTAGGAGGAGGAGGGGAGGATGAAAATAGACCACATCTACATTTATATAAAGTCCTGAGGTACCTGTAAACTAGACTAGAGGGCAGCATCCAAGGTTGGAAAGCAGCTTAGCATTGCTGCTAATAGATGCTCTAGTGTAAGGGAAACGTGTCTACAACTTGTTGCTGTTTTTCCCAGGGTTTATTTTTAGCGGGAGAGAGGAGGGTATTAGCATGCTCTATCAGGAAACACTGTTGCAGGCAAGTTATGTTCTGCATCTTGTAACCGTATAAATACAGAGTCACTTCTTATGTCTGTCTGCTTAACTAGAAAATTACAAATAAACCTCCCTGCTACAGCTACAATATTTTTTCTGCCCTGCTACTGTTGAGTTCAGGTGACAGTTCCTAGTAAATCAAGAACTTACAACTATTTTTTCTCTAAAGCAGCATCTTGTCTTGTTACACCTGGGGCAAGAAGAGAGATTGAGGAAGAAGTGAAAATTGCTGCCAAAAGCTGTCATGCCATAGACAGCTCTGCAGTCAGAGTTACTGAAATGGTGCACATCAGAGAGGCAAGAGTGTAGCCTAATGGTTAGAGTGGGACAGAAAGGTATGACTCCTGGGTTCTATTCTCAGTTCTGCTAACTCCTCTCTGTGACCTTGAGCAATTTTATTACTGTTGTGTCCACTGTCACTCACAGCCTGACCAAATGAAGGCTGAGGGGGGATATGATTGCTCTCTTTAAATATATCAGAGGGATAAATACCAGGGAGGGAGAGGAATTATTCCAGCTTAGTACTAATGTGGACACGAGAACGAATGGATATAAACTGGCCTTGGGGAAGTTTAGGCTTGAAATTAGACGAAGGTTTCTGACCGTCAGAGGGGTGAAATATTGGAACAGCCTTCCGAGGGAAACGGTGGGGGCGAAGGGCCTGTCTGGTTTTAAGATCAAGTTAGATAAATTTATGGAAGGAATGGTTTAAGGGGATAACGTGATTTTAGTCAAAGGAACAGCGTGCCATGGCAGGTAATTAGTATAATGGCAAATGAGGGTGAGGCAGGAGAATCTTGCCTACATGCTCGGGGTTTTACTGATCGCCATATTTGGGGTCGGGAAGGAATTTTCCTCCAGGGTAGATTGGCAGAGGCCCTGGAGGTTTTTCGCCTTCCTCCGCAGCATGGGGCAGGGATCGATGGCAGGAGGATTCTCTGCTAATTGAAGTCTCTAAGCCACAGGATTTGGGGACTCCAACAGCAGAGTCAAGGGAAAGGGTAGGGACCGCTTTGTGGCCTGCATCATGTGGGAGGTCAGACCAGATGATCATAATGGTCCCTTCTGACCTTAAAGTCTATGAGTCTATGAGTCTAAGAACTATCAAGCAGAAGAGCAGCATGATGTCAATGTGCAAAGACCAGTTCTGTCCTATCTCCTAAAATAATCCCTTGTGTATGAATCTGCTACCCAAAGCCACCCAAAAATTGTCTTTAGTAGGACAGCTTCCAGCCTTCAATCATTAAGTAGATGTGCTCTAATTTACCTGTTATCTTTGCAATAAATAGGCCTGAGATGGTTTTCCTTGCCCCAGTATTCTGGAAGTTGTGATATCTTCCTTGCAATACCAGGATCCATTGTCCATCCTCCTTCTGCCTCTACGTCCTCTGAACAAACTAGTAAAAGAACAAGAAAACAAACAAAAATGAGATCTTTTGCCAGTGACTCTCAAAATTCATCTGCGCCAAATTCTTCATCAGGCTTCTACTTTGGAGAAGCCTTGCGGTGGGTGAAGAGGATGTGCAGTGTTGCTTGTGAACTATAACTTCATTTGGGAGAGATATGTGGGCAGTTGGACAGAGCCAAGGACTGGGGAGAGGGGTCAGAAATCCTGGGTTCTACTGCCAGCTCTACCTCACTATGTGATCTTGCCCAAACCACCCAACCTCTCTGTCCTGCGTGTCTGCACAATTGGTATGTAAGAATTGTTACATTGATGTTATGAGTCTTAAATTGATGTTTGTAAAGTGCTTTGAAAGCTGCTCTCAAAGTGCAAAATATTATTTACTCAAGTCTTGTAAATACATTCTTCCCACTTTTCATAGGTTATTTTGGTAACTTGATGTTTCAGTCTCCAAACACCTGCTGCCATTTCATCACAGGTAAAAATAAATCATCTCCATTAAATTTAAAAGACTATGCCAATCTCAGTGAATATTCTGAAGTCTTTGGGGATTTTTCATTCTGTGAGGTTGAAGAATATATGGATATATTGAACCAGCTCTATACTGGAGGCCTTCTTAATCTAGCCACTCTTCTCACATGCATAATACACCAGAGTTGCAATAGTTTCCCCAGTTACAGTTCACTAATGTCCATATCGCAAAGATACAGAAAGCCCGCCAAAATAAAGGTGTTGCAGATTTAATGGCTGTATGATGCTGACAAAATTAATTCATATTAGCTAAATTGGGGCATTTTAACTTCCAAAGTAACACAAACATTAGGAACATGGGATTTGAACAGTGAAACAAAGTGGGAATTGTATGTAATATTTTTATGAATCCTATGTGTACCTCTGTTTCCCCTATACTTTGCATGGGTACTCAATGGGGAAAAAAGAACTGTTGCTCTCAGGGCAGGTAAGAGACATAGAAGTATGTGTGTTTCATAGCTGTTTGAGTGGACTGATTGGGTCATTAAGGAGGACGCCTAGGCTGACCCATATCAGTGGAAAACCAATCACCAGGACATTGACACTTGGCAATCAAATCAACAACCCAGAGGGAGGAGGATTTCCTTGCCTCTCAGCAGGGAAGCAGAGCAGAGACCTCAGCTCTGGGAGGTGTGAGGTGGGGGCATAAGGGTTGGCTTCTAGAAGAAGCTGGCTTCTCGCCTGGGAACTGACTAAAGAAGGAAGTCATAGAGAGCGAGAGAGCTGGCAAATGGAGTTCACTGCAGCTTGGCTGGTGGATTGCTCTGGAATGACCAGAATGGGCTGTGCTTTAACCTACCTTTCTCTGAACTAAGTTAAGAACTTCCTAGGCTGTGTTCCAGTGGACTAACACACTCTGCTGTTTTGAAAGTGCTCTTGAGTGTCACTGTAAACACTTGGTGAGGTGCATTAATCCCTGAAGAGTGGACATGTCTCCACCAGGAGTCTATCTTGGCTGGACTCTCTGAACAGAGCTCGGTATGCGGTAGGAGTGCTGAAGCCCCAGAGGGTCAGTCTCAGGAGGCAGTGAGGCAGCATGGCCTACCCTGAAGGAAGAGTGAGACCCTTTGGGGGTCTGGCACATCAAAGGGGTTCCTCCAAGAGACTGTTCCAAGTTGGCGGTGTAGCACCGATCTTGTGACTATGTGGCAACAGTGCCTAGCACAATGGGGCCCTCATTCCTAACTGGGGTATCTAGGAACTACCATAATACAAATCATTGTGCCCTTTTGTGGTAATGCCTGGGGGAAGGGAGGAATGGCTGACTGAAAACTCTGCCAGGTTCACATCCCAGAATTCTCTTCTCATTCTCCCCTCTAGCAGTAGGGTTCCTGACCTTGTACTGGAAGGAAGGGGCGAGGCCTTGGAAACTGCTGAGAGGAAACCAGTTCACCTCTCCGTGGATTGGCAGGGCAGTAGCACAATGAGCTATCTGTGCACCTGAACCCTCTTCCCACCATACCACTTCATGCAATGCCTTTGAAGTGTGGTAGCCATGGGTTTGGTAAATGAACAATACCCCTCTAAATGTAAAATAGGAGTACTTGTGGCACCTTAGAGACTAACAAATTTATTAGAGCATAAGCTTTCGTGGACTACAGCCCACTTCTTCGGATGTAGTCCACGAAAGCTTATGCTCTAATAAATTTGTTAGTCTCTAAGGTGCCACAAGTACTCCTGTTCTTCTTTTTGCGGATACAGACTAACACGGCTGTTACTCTGAAACCCTCTAAATGTGTAAGCTCCTCTGAACTGATTCCAAAGTGAATTTAAACTAATGTACCACTTAAAAAAATCAGACTCCCACAGTCAGAGCCTGAGTGTACTTTGCCTTCTTACCCATTCTAAGGGCTTGATTCGGAAAGGAACTCCCCAGGGGTAGAGCCCCATCGACTTCAGTTGGGTACCATATAGATGCCAAGGACCAACCACACAGACCTCCTTGCAGGACTGGGGCCCATAGTTCTACAAGTAGACGTTGGTTATAGTAGCTTAGGCAGCTGGTATGCTGAGACCATTGACAAATACTATCTGTTTCCTTGTGCTCCCTGCATCCACCTACTGTTGCATTGTGGTTAAAAGCCACTTAGAGAAAAGATAGAACTGAAATCAAAATAGGCTTTTTATTGCAGAAGCCCTTTTTTCCACCTCTGAAAACAGTCATATGGAGCTTTTAATAGACAGAAATCCTATAAAAATCTACAGCTGACTCCCCAGATACTCTCCTACTCTTGGTAGATTTACTGATGGCTGTACAGCTTATTGTGGAAGTTAGTGGGACATGCAAACATCAGTTTCCCTGGCCTGTTATTACCAAGTCCTATGAACTAATTAATGTCTGCATCAAAGTGAAAGAAGAACAAAGGTTCTTTACAGTCAATGATCTCAATGAAGCAACTGTCTGGAACTTATGAAGAAGCCATTGTCAGTAGGAAACTATCATTATAGAGAACTGCATGGGTATACATCTTTGTGTAACTTTTTTTGCTGGTTTATTTCCTATTAGTGGCCTTATGATGCTTGTGCAGTCTCCAGCTGATACATCCATTTGGCTGTGAATATATAAATATCTGTGATGTAGATGCCGCTTGGTGAGAGCACTGAACATTTAGTTTCTCTCTTCAGAGGATTAGTTCTATTTTACTGTGTCATGACTAATTCTACCTTTGACTAAAACATTTTGTAGGTGTAATGCCCACATCTTAGGTAAAAGCCATGTCATTATGTATGCTTTTAAAGAGTTCTCAGTACAGTCTCTACCTTGCTTAGTACTTATGCTGCACTCATCATGGTAATATCGAACCTGCTTAGGACACAGGGTACAAATGTTCCTTCTTTTTAAAATCAAGGGAAATCCAGTGTTGCCTTTTCTGTCCTCATTACATTCCCAGAGCAAGAAAATATATACTGCGAACTAGAGAAAAGAAACAGAAACTAGTAGGATCTAACCGGGGAGATTTTTAGCATGAGTATTTCTGAGCGTCTCTTAAGGGATATTGCCAGGAGGCTGAGAGTACATTACTTTCCTGAACCAAAATGGCAACTTTCCCAACTGTACTGCATAACATAGCAATCTCACTTACTGGCCTAGGTTCTCCAGTTCCACTCCACTGGAGCAAAGCAAAACAGTTCTAAAGGCAGCTTAGAATGCTCTAGGAGGATGCCCCAAGTGCTGGGAGATCCTTAGAAGTCATTACAGCAGCCCCATGTCACCTTCCTTCTGGCC
Source organism: Malaclemys terrapin pileata (assembly GCF_027887155.1). Taxonomy (NCBI): domain Eukaryota; kingdom Metazoa; phylum Chordata; order Testudines; family Emydidae; genus Malaclemys; species Malaclemys terrapin. Next base: position 123,482,677 of record NC_071508.1, read on the forward strand.
AGCACACAGGAGGTCTGGCCAGGGTTGTCTCTACGCCTGGCTGATTCTGGATGGCTGGAACAGTGCCATGGGGCTGTTAGAAGCCAATGCCAATTAGAGAAGGCTTCAGGCTGCCAGTGACCTGCCTAGCACTCAGAGCCCCAGGATTGTGAGTGCACTGGTGGCTTTCAGCCACTCTGTCATCTGTGCTGAATGGGCTTGCTGCCGCAGAGGATTTGATCCACTGTGCAAATTTCCACAGCTTAGTAATAATGGAGTTATTGAGCCCTTATGTTCACATCTGCTGTTCTGTGGCATGTTCCTAAATGATTGGAAATGGCCATCTCAAGCTGGCCAGGCCACATGCCTTGGTAGACAAAAAGGAATGGCCAGCCTGTCACATCACTGAGATACAGGCCACATGTCACAAAAAACAATATTACATTGCTATAGTTCATGTCCAGTTTTGTTTTGTCCTCTCCTACAAGGCACTATGAAACCATTAAATAAAATGGAGGCTGTTTTGTTCCTAAAAATGTCAGTAACTTGCACTAAGTTGTACTTGGCTGACTTATTAAATGACAAATAATACAGTATTACATGTCAAAGCTACCTAACTGGTTAGATGTAGCCCATTCACAGTTTCCTAGGAGGCCTAACAGTTCACCAGAGATTGTCACAACTCCCATTGGCTCTGCCTAAGCTCTGGGTTTTATTTTTAGATCCGAGTAACCTTAAGATATGCAAAACCACCAGGAGATGGAGGACTGTCTATTGACTGAGCCAGTGGTTTTCAACCTTTTTTCATTTGTGGACCCCTACAAATTTTTGAATGGAGGTGCAGGCCCCTTTGGAAGTTTTAGACATAGTCTGTGGACCCCCAAAAGTCTGCCAACCACAGATTGAAAACCACTGTTCTATGGTAATGACAACCTTTCACAGACCCCTTAGACATAATCTGCAGACCCCCAGGGGCCCGTGGATCACAGGTTGACAACCACTGGACTAGGCCTCTCAGGAGGCTCCTGTACATTGTTTATCCCAGCTAGTACGTGAAAGATGAAATGTTGCACAGATATACTTGGTTTTTCAGTGTGAATAACTGTATTTTTTCCTCTATGGCGGAAATCAACCATCACTTTTTGTGGTTATGTGGACACATCTGTCTTAGCGCATGGTTGGGAGAACAAGAGTATCCCAGTTAAGGTACCTTAGAGAAGAAGTTGTAGGTATATAGTTGGGTGGTGGTCGTTCCGCTCCCTTTGGGTCAGAGGGAGGCTACACCGCCTCACTACACCGTTGGGATCCTGGCCTAATATTTGGGGGGAATTAGCATTTAGGTGTTAGTATACTGATTGGCCTAACAGGATTGAATTCCCAGGTAGGCAATTAGCTTTGGCCCGCAGGCAGAAACAGGTTCTCCTCAGAGCCCATATGCCCCTGCCCCAAGGCAAGGGCTGAACAGTCAAGAGTCAATAGCCCTAGGGCTCTTTAAGAAGGGACATGGTCAATTGGTGCTGGTCTCTTGATACAGAGACAAGGCAAATCCAGTAGTCAATTAGCCCTGGGCCCTTGATACAGAGATCAGGCAAAGCCAGTTGGCAATTAGCTCTGGGCTCTTTTAGCAGGGCCAGAGAAAACCCCAATAGTTAATTAGCCCTGGTCTCTAGGTGCAGAGACAGGGCATAGCCAGGAGTCACTCAGCTCTGGCCTCTGGCAGCACATCCAGTAGTCAATTAACCCTGGTCCCTTGATACAGAGACAGGGCAAAGCAGCAGGCAATTAGCTGTAGGCTCTTTTAGCAGGGCCAGAGAAAACCCCAGTAGTCAATTAGCCCTGGCCTCTTGGTGCAGAGACAGGGCAAAAGCCAGCAGTCAATTAGCTCAAATCTCCTGATGCAGAGACAGAGCAAACCCAGCAGTCAATGAGCTCTGGTCGCTGGCTGCAGAGACAGAGCAAACCCCAGGGGTCATGGGTCAGGCATCCTAGCTCCGGTGGATGACCGATGAATGCTGGCCACTGGATCTGGTGAGGGGAGGCTGCCACCCCAGGGGTGGGGTGGCAGGTGGGGTCTGGCCACCCTACTCTACCGGATCCCAACCCAGGGCCCTAAGAGTGGCAGAGTGGTCCACCATTGGGTCAGCGGGGACCCCAACCACAACACACTGACCGTTCCTCAGGTAGAGCTATAGACAGACTAAGGTCGGCTATCCCTGGATCACTTCCTCCCCTCCTCTTGGGGTGTACCTGGGTCAGTGGGGCATCCTCCAGCTCTTCTGGGTAGGTGGCCCATGGCAGTCCTGGCAGGTCCATGGCAGAAGCAAGTTCCCCAGCAGGCAGGGCGTCACTGGGCTCAGCAGCACGGTCAGAGGCCGGGAGTGAGCAGGATCCATCTACCTCCCTCAGTGTCCCAGCTCCAACTGAGCAGGAGGCCCCGCTCTTTATACTTCCTGTCCCGGTTGCATATTTCCAGTGGGAGGGGCGAGGCCAACTTGGCTCCGCCCACTCGGGCAAGGAGGGTGGTTCCTTTGGCTCAGAAGGAGGCCACACCGCCTCACTACAAGGTAACTCATTGAATGCATGCTATTCCATTTTCGGAGGCTAATTCAGGGGTAGCTCTCAATTCAACATTGAGTCCTTAGACTATTAACCCCAACCACTCCTTGTTGGTCTAAATGAGAGAGCATTCCATACCCTATTTGCAGAGATGTTCCATTTTATATAATGTCACATTGCTTAAGGTTAAAGAGCACCATTATTTTGTACTTATAATAGAGTGCTAAAATCTGACTTGGAGTCTGCATGGCCTAACTGGGAAACCCCCAGGAGAACTTTTTCTGCCTCCGTTCTGGATCCCATTCAAATCCAGAGATCCCTGTGCTTAGAACCACAGAGGGGAGTTCAGGGACAGGGTACACTGACCTGTGTGTGTAAGATTTCTTTGACCTTATGCACCCATCCCAATATAGATTACTCCTGTTTCTGGCACAGCTAGCAGATATTGATATCTATGCATCTTTGATCCTTATGGCCCTGTTACCATATTATACGAGAACCTCATACTCTTTATAACAGTTACTTCACAACATCCCGGTGAGGTACAGAAGTACTCTTAGTTCCATTTTACAGATGGGGCTAGGTGACTTGCCCAGGATCACACAGGAAGTCTGTAGCAGAGCTACAGGGATTTTTGAACTCTGATCTTCCGTATTACCTAGTAGAGGAAGCTGTACTATGATTGTGTGCAGGAACTTAGAGAACTCTACTTGCCAGAAGTGTGTGATGAGAAGACAGTATAGGTATGTCTACACTGCAATCAGGTGTGATTGCAGTACATGTAGACATATCGGCAGCTTGGATCGAGCTAGCTCAGGTGTCAATAACAGTGAAGCCACAGCAGCACAGACTACAGTCTGGGCTAGCCACTCAAGAAGGTGTGGAGGAAGAAGTGAAGCCAGAACGTTGCACTGGCTTGTCACTCTCCCTCTTTATGCTTGAACAGTGAACATGGCATCAGATGTGAGTCAGCTTCTGCAAGTCCATAAAAATCAGAAACTAAGAATATTACAAAAATTCCCAGTCATAAAAAGAGAACCAACCAAAACACAGAAAAGCCTAATCATGGTAAATCAGATTCCTGGTCCCAAGCAGATGGACGTGTAAGGGGATGTATTTAGCCACTGGGCAATCTTAGGTCACAGCAAAATTACAACGGGGCTGGATAATAAAGAAAACACAATAAAAGCAGCCACACTATTGGCTATAATGGGAAAAGGCTGCCACATGTTCCAACAGCATCTGGATGCCAGCAGCAGTCCGGGTGGAGCCATATACATTTGTAGAGGCAGACCAAGATCATTTACCCACAAAAAACGACATAAGAAAGGTATCTTTCCAACAATTGTAATCAAGAATCTGGAGAAACAATAGATCAGTGTATTGCCAAACTGTGCAAAATGTATGACTCCTGTGATTATCAAATCTTAAAAGATGAACTAATTTATAATTAGTAATATGGACATAATATGCAGGAGCTCAAATGAGAATGCTCAGTGAACCTGCACTAACTATATCAAGAACCATAGACAGGTGCAAAGCTATTGCAAGTTCACACCCAATGTAGAGTGTAAGTGGAGCAGACACAGATCTAATCCACCAAGGAGCAAAGGAAAGCATGAAGATACAAGGGAAAATACACAAACATTTGTGCAAAAGCAAAGGCACAAATACAAGGAAGAGGAATACTGGAATTATCGAAGCTAGCTGAGTGTACAAGAGAGCATCATATATAAAAGCAATTGAATCATAATACCCAGATCCTTGAGAACAGAAATTCTCTCAATATGTTGTAGCCATTCTGGGATAGCAGCATGGCTCTGGAAAAGCCGAAGCGCTATAAACTGGTCAATTATGACCACGGCTATCTGTGATTTGGTGAGAAGTTGTGATACATGTGGGGAAATGTAGGCCAAGCAGCAAGAAGAGACAATGAAAATATACAGCATTCCCAACAAACCTTGGAGCAAAATAGGAATGGACCTTTTCACCGCAAATTAACTCATTAATGTAGGCTACTATTTAGTCTTCTGGGAAACAGATGAATTGTCAAACACCACTGCAGAGACCGTCACAGACAAACCAATAAAGCTTTTTGGTAGACATGCAGTGTAATTTCAGACAATGGACCCCAGTTTACTTTCAGGAAGTCTGAACAATTTACCTGGAAATGGAAATTCAATCATATCACATCATCACCATACCACAGCCAGTCAAATGGCAAAGTGAAATTGGCATTGAAAATTGCTAAGACTGTACCTCAGAAAGCTTCAAAAAGCAAAGAAAACATATGGCAAGCCATTCTAGAATGTAGAAACATCCCCACAGAAGGCCTTAATAGTAGCTCAGTACAATGCTTGATGACAAGATGCATGTGTCCCTTAGCGCCTATAGCCCTAGCAGTGATGGAAGGAGTAACAGACAAAAAAGGAAGAGAGGCATGCAAATGACAAAGCCTGCTCTGACCAATAAGATAAAGACATCCTGGAATTACAACTGAGAGATCCTGTCAGGGTCAAACTATCCATGAGAATATAGTATTCTATAGTATTGCAACTTTTTTTTAATGGAAGGAGCCCCTGAAATTGCTTTTCCCCGGACCCCCTGAATCCTCTGGGCAGCCCTGCTTAGGACAAATCATGATTCCAAGTGCAAGCTCTATGTGTTGGACAGATAACTCCTAGTTCACATAACGTAGGGGTGGATGGGCATTTATTGCTACAAACACAAGATAAACCTGGAGGTTGAGGATGATGAAATATGCACTCTGGTGAGATGTGATCAGCAGGACGTGGAAGGAACATCTGATGAATGGCAGATGGATATTAAAAACAGACTCTCAAAACACAACTCCATCAGAAGCATCAAGAACAAGGCCAGCTTCTGTCGTCACAAGAAAGACTTGCACTTGCTCCCACATCAAACCACCTGCAAGTATACACAAGACTTTCTACAAAACTAAGACATGAAAGAACAACCTTCCCAAGCCCAGAGGAAAATACCTTACTTGCCAAGCAAGTTGAGCTAACACCAACTCTTTTTTTTTTTTAAACGATGTAGTGTTTATGCCTATATATATAAATGTGATATCGGCTTTATGGGAATAGAATAGAATGTTAGGTATATAAGCAGGTATGGTATTAATGTTTAATTTTGCTATCTCAAATATGACAAAAGGGGAACTAGCTATCATAACATCCCCCGTAGGGAACCTATGATATAATTATGGATAGAGAATTCTCCTCTCAGGAAGTGCTGGAGGGGACAGTATATTTGGAGAAAGGAATAAAGCTGGAATGTTAAACTGTCGTGGTGCTCTCTCTTTCTGTGTTTGAACACTGAACGTTCCGAGTCCCAGGCCAGCATCTAGTCACTGAGACTCCTGCTGGTATCATCTGTTTAGGCCAATGAGAGAACATAGACAGACACTAGTGATATTTTTGCAGATCTGCCGTTTGTTTACATGGCCAGCCCTAGGTGTTTTGTCATCCAGGGTGGGAAATATTTTCTGTGCCCCTGCCCCAAATGGCTGAGCAAAAAAATTACACCCTCCCCCAATTTGGTGCCCGCCCCCACATGTTGATTTGCAACCCCTAGAAGTTGGCACCCAGGGCAACTGCCCTAATCACCTGCTCCTAGGGCTGACACTGCTTGTCTGAGGGGAAATATGCCCATTTCAGGTGATATCGGGTAAGGTGTGAATATCATAGAACATTGCAAAAAGTCAAACAGTACTATGATCACTCCAAAATGTTTCCAACTAGTAATCATGTATATTTACTCAAAAGCAAAACATTTGTAGAACACAATACATAATCAAAATGTAATGGCTTCAGATTCCTTGGTGCTGTGGTGCTGGATGTTTAAAAAAGTGATGTGCTTGCAGTTTGAATAGTGGTTTACTGAGCAGACAAATGTTGTCCTGTTTTCACTTTGTAACTGCACAATCCATATTCCCATATACCTAATATGGGTACTGTATAAGTAAAGTGCTTACTTGATATTTGTGCCCTGGAACTTAAAGATTTGTCAATTATTTTCTGCACTGATAAATGTTATTTACTGTAAGATGCTAAATTTCTTAGCATTTTTCTGTATCTTTCTTGCAGTGTCTTTCTGTTGTCTAACACAAAGACACTACATGATATGGGGAACTGTAACACAAACTGAGATGCATTCAGAAAGAAGCCATCTCCTCTCTGATTGTGTGTGTAAGCAGCTTCAGTGGAGTAGATTGAAGTTCCCCTTATGCATTGCAGTTGCTGTGTTAATTAGTAGCACACAATATAAATGAGGGCTGGTTTTCAGGGGAATTGATACATTCCCTCAAGGCTGCTACTAACACATAGACTCATGTCATAAGTGTCCCAGTTTGGTCTTTGTTTCTCTTCCTTGTTTTAAAAATCTAGTCCATTTCAGAAGCTAATCTAAAAGATTATTGGAGTAATACTGCATTTATGTATTAAGCACAATTTTCTCATTTAAATATATTAGAATTAGAACCCAAAATTATAACTGGGTTCAAAAAGAATTAGATAATTCATGGCGGATAGGTTCATCAATGGCTATTAGCCAAGATGGTCAGGGACACAACCCCATGCTCTGGGTGTCCCTAAACTTTTGACTGCTAGAAGCTGAGACTGGATGACAGGGGTTGGATTGCTTGATAAATTGTCCTGTTCTGTTCACTGCCTCTGAAGTATCTGGCACTGGCCACTGTTGGAAGACAGGATACAGGGCTAGATGGGCCATTGGTCTGACTCAGTATGGCCATTCTTATGATAGAATTAAAGAACTCTGTATCCAAATTATATTGTCTTTATGGGCTCCATCTTTCTTTTAGTTCTAGCTAGTCTTGCCCCTTTTGTGACTTCTATTTCTTTTAGGTTTTTGAATCTCTGAAACTTTACTTTTATTAAACTTCTGCTTTTGTTTAGCTAATAAATGAAGCAAATATTGTGGAGGAGTGGGGAAAATCTACCTTCATAAACAAACTATTTAATTCTGGGGGAATGGAAGTCTTTATATGGGGGAATTGCTCTGTTAGAAAAGGGTGAAAGTTATCGGGGTAAGACACATCCTGGTGCCAGATTCTCTTTAGTTACACTGTTGACTTTACTGGATGAGAGTAGAATCCTGGCCCATTACCTATGAATGTATTGTCAAATGTTTTCCAGTGAAGTCTGTCCTGATATTGACTTCTTTTTAAACCTTCTTTTGTAATTGTAAGGCTTAAAAATGCTTGAGTAAAGCACAGAGATGAATTCATGAGATGTGCTGTCCTTTATACTATGTGCTGTGTTGAGTACGTGCTTTTTCACAGACAGGCAGTGAGTAGTAAGGTGCAAATTGTTAACAGTGGGGGTAATTAACCATTGGAACAACTTACCAAATGTTATAGTGGATTCTACACCACTGGAAATTCTTAAATCAAGATTGGATGTTTTTCTAAAGAAAATGCTCTAGTTCATACAGGAATTAATTTCAGGGAAGTCCTATGGCCTGTGTTATGAGGTTATCACAGTGGTCCCTTCTGGCTTTATAAACTCATAAGTTCATAGACTGTAAGCCTAGAAAACAGGGATGGACATATCAAGGGATGTCCTCACTCGTTTGTCCCCTTCTTCCACCACTGTTTTCACGCTTTCTTCCATGCCACCTCTTACATGTGGAGCACCCTTCCTAAACTGATCCAGAAGGGTACTACTTGCTCATCTTTTCAATATAAGCTCAAGATATCCTTTTATGCCTGCCTACAAGAAATCAGCTGACTAGTAATGGCTGAAAGAAACAGTAAGTAGACAGATAATTTACTGATTTTTGCTGTTGATTAAAAATTCAATTGTATTGCTGCAAGCATTTTGGGAGTTGTTCAGAGTTTCACAATATCAGTTGCTAGTGAGTTTGTTTATGGCTTTCTATTTGTGTATGACAATATGGACCAATGGAAAATTTCTGCCTTGTTGGTAAATCTGCATTCTGTACCATATACCACACAGCTCTTATTCTCCTCTATACATTTCTTGTAGGCAAGTATTTTAATTCCCACTGAGATTTCTGCTGTGAAACCATTTTCATAGAAACAGATCAACTGATACAGATGCAGAAACTAACTCATCTGCCTCAAGGCTGTCCTCATGTTTTAGCACATGAAACCAGTCCAGCAAAGGAACGTTACATTCTAGGAAGAGCTTGTAAATAGATGTTCCCTTTCTTTCCATAAGTCGGAAGGCTTCCCTCTTACATGCCACACTAATGAGCAATTTCCACCTTTTCCTATGAGTAGTTTAAGGATACTTTCTAGTGCCCCTACCCTATTAAAAGTGGGCATATGAAAAGCTTGAAAAGGAGAAGCGTTTGCTTGGTATGAAATTTCTTGAAGCTGTAGGACTCATATTGGTTTCACAACAGCATACTTCCATTGATTTCAGTATAGCTAGTCCTGATTTACAGTAGTGCAAGTGAAATCAGAATTAGCCCCCCCTCCCCAGCATATAATAGTGATGTATATTAGGTATAGTCTTTTTACCAAAGTACTCGATAGCTTTTCCGCTAAGAATTTAACAGTCATAAGTCTTAAAAGTACATGAACTAGATTTTGGTCCAGACATGAACTTACCCAAAGTTTGGGGATGTTTGGTTTGGGCCCATCATTAGACAAAAGATTTAAGTCTTGATCCTTGGAGTCCTGCAGAATCAGGGCACTAAAAACTATAGCAAGAGGCATTTGAATGTATTTTGTGTATTTAAATCGGAACCTTAGTACCCAGTCATGGAGGTGACCAGATGAATGATGAAGCTTCTAGGAATAGAGAGCAAAATTCAGACCCTAGCCTAATGGTCTCTAGGGAAAAAAACATATCACCGTAATGTTAAGTCCTAGGACCATTGCTCACGGCCATGACTCCACTCTACTAGTTCCTGCATGATTCCTACAAGTGCTGCATGTAGCATTGGGATTGATGTGCATGGTTATAGAGGGCACATGTAAATGTTCTGGCATCCTAGACAGGTAGCATAATGGTTGATAACTAAGGCTCCAACCCTTCCCTCCTGAGGAGACCTCCCTGGGAAAGGAATAAGTCTAAAGAAACCTCCAGGAGGCCAGACTTGCAGAGTTTCTTCTAGGAGGAAGGGTTTGCAGCTTTGTGGAGCAAGCAAGGGATGAGGCTGTAAACCCCAAAGAACTCTGGGTTCAGCAGGATTTCTGAACCTCTAGGCAGGGAGTTCCTGCCCTCCCCACCCCTTGACTTCCCTCTTCTCCTATGGGATCCATGCCTATCACAACACATGATGTACCTCATCCAGTGCACTAAATGCCCCAACTACTATTATGTGGGTGAAATGAGACAATCACTATATTCCCAAATGAACTCATACAGAAAAGTGAGAAGACAAAAACACCCTATCACCAGTGAACAAACACTTTTCACAAAACAGCCACCCCATATCTGACCTCTCAGTCCTTCTCCTCAAAGGAAACCCGCATAACACCTTCAAAAGACAAGCCCGGGAGCTTAAATTCATAATTTTACTAGACACTAAAAATCATGGACTCAGTGGAGACACTGGCTTTATGACTCATTATAACAATCTGTAACTCACTAGCCCTCCTTTGTCCTCTGACTGCCCACTTCATCTCAAATGGTCTCTTGCAATGTGTTATCTCCTTATGCTTAACAAGCTGTTCCACCTTGCATTTAGCTGTGACACTGAGTACTTTTCCCAGTCCTGAAGAAGAGATCTGTGTCAGCTGGAAAGCTTGTCTCTCTCTCTCACCAACAGAAGTCTGTCCAAGAAAAGATATTACCTCAGCCACCTTCTCTCTCATTTCCTATTGTCATTCTTCTGGCAGCCCAGCTCCCTCAGGAGCTATACTCCCAACCTCCCTGCATCCTGACTGGCCTTAGGCGTAGGCAATCAACACAGTTGACCCAGGTGCCAACTTCCAGGGGCACCAAATGAGCATACAGGGGTGCCATATTACTTGGCTGTTCAGGTCCACCTTTTCTCTTGGCCAGTTCGCTTGGGGTACACAGGGATTGTGTGTGGGAGGGGTGGGGGTGGGGAGGGGATGGGACATTTTTCACACTTGGCAGCAATATGCCTAGGGCAGGCCCTGTCTGCATGCACAGAACCCTCTGTGACAGGTTCGGTCACAGAGACCCCTTTGGGACTGTCACCTGATGTGCTGAGACTACCTCTGAGCCCGTTTTCTCTGCCAGTTGGGCCTCCAGAACCTTGCCTTGTTGAGCCAGACATGCCAGTCTGCTCCAACACAGGCCCGGGGTCTGAAGCATGCACCCCCAAAGCTGCAGACTTAACTGAAAACAGCTTAAGAAGTGCTCCTGTCTCCAGCACCCAGAGCCCCCGCTCCCAATGGAATCCAAACCCCAAATGAATCCGTTTTACTCTGTATAAAGCTTATACAGAGTAAACTCATAAATTGTCCACCCTCTATAACACTGATAGAGAGATATTCACAGCTGTTTGCTCCCCCAGGTATTAATTACTTACTTTGGGTTAATTAATAAGCAAAAATGATTTTATTAAGTATAAAAAGTAGGATTTAAGTGGTTCCAAGTAATAACAGACAGAACAAAGTAAGTTGCCAAGCAAAATAAAACAAAACACACAAGTCTAAGCCTAATACATTAAGAAACTGATTACAGATAAAATCTCACCCTCAGAGATGTTCCAGTAAGCTTCTTTCACAGACTGGACTCCTTCCTAGTCTGGGCCCAATCCTTTCTCCTGGTACAGTTCTTGTTAGTTCTAAATCAGGTGGCAACTAGGGGATTTCTCATGACTGGACCCTCCTTTGTTCTGTTCCAGACTCTTATATAGCTTTGGCACAAGGTGGGAATCTTTTGTCCCTCTGGGTCCCCACCCCTCCTTTTAAATGGTAAAGCACCAGGTTTAAGATGGATTCCAGTACCAGGTGACATGGTCACATGTCACGTGAGATCCCAAGCCTTCATTCTTCCTGGCCTGACTCACAGAAAGGCTTGCAAGTAAACAGAGCCATTTACAACCAACTGTCTTAGTTGATGGTAGCCATCAAGATTCCAAACCACTATTAATGGCTCACATTTTGCATAATTACAATAGAACCTCAGAGTTATATTTCATGTATCTAGTTTCAGATACAAGAATGATACATTTATACAAATAGGATGACCACACTTAGTAGATAATAAGCTTTGTAATGATACCTTACAAGAGACCTTTTGCATGAAGCATATTCCAGTTACATTATATATACACTCATTAGCATATTTTCATAAAATCACATGGAGTACAACGTCACACCCTCCACTCTGAGGGAGGCGCAGATGCAAAGCAGAAATTCACACTGTTTTGGCAGCAATATATTCCATACAGGTTTCCAACAGGCAATTGGAGGGCGGGGGAGAGGGCTGGGAAAAGAGGATACTAGACAGAGTAGCTGCTCTCTGGCTCCAACTCCAAACTCTCACTGAACCTTCCCTGCAGGGAGCTCACATAGGGGCAGGGTCGGCACTAGGGGGGTGGCAAGCAGGGCAATTGCCTGGGGCCCCCACGCCACAGGGGCCCCCACAAAGCTAAGTTACATGCTTCATCCCCGGGCAGTGGGGCTCAGAGAGGGAGTGCCGCCTCGACCCTGACTCACCTCAATGAGCCATCCAGCCTGTGGGTCAGGCACCCAGCGCTGGCTCCACCCCCAGAGACTGTCGCACGCACCTTTCATGGGAGCCCACTCCTTAGTTTCTGCCCTATGTCCCAGTGAATCTAATGCCAGCCCTGCATAGGGGCCTTCCACAGGGTCTGGGAGCAGTGTGCTGGGCAGTCCACTAGTCAACAGCTTTTGGAGACTTTGGCCCCTAAATTGCTCTGCTGTGCACCTCTCGACTGAAGAGAGCCTATTTACATGTATAAACCTTTTGAAAACGGGGGCAGTGCAGTGAACACCCCATTTCTACTGCCTTGTGCTCTTCTGATGTATGATTTTATCTGTCTTACAGCACAGGAAGGAGGGAAGGTTAGAAGCAGGACTGAAAATCTGGAGGAAACTCTGGTGAAATCATGTGGCCTTATAAAACAAATGCTGCTTTACAAAATCAAGGTAGGTAATGATATAGATATCATTTTAATTACTGCTGCACGGGCAAATATTCATAGGCCCTTCTATCAGCATTGTAGCATAAAGAAAAATGTTATGCAAAGCCAGAGATGGAAAACATGCATTTGTATAGACCTTTAAAAGGCCAAGAACTCAGCAACTAAAGCAAATAAAAAGGAATATAGGAACTGCCAGACTGGATCAGACCCGAGGTCCATTTCATGCAGTATCCTATCCACACCAGTGACCAGCAGTCAAGATCTGCACAGTCCTAAACCTTACTGCTTTATCACTGGGCTATTTCCTACCTTGCTTTCCTTCACTCTGAGAATGACTTCAGCCCCCTTCTGGTCTCAGCTCCTAGGCTTTATACAGGCCCCTCCTGTTCCTGTCCAACTGCGCCTGGTCCCTAATTAGTCCTTGCTCTCTGGCTCCTGCTCCAGATGCAGCCTCAGTGGTTAATTGGCCCATCTAGCCACTTTTACCCCTTCAGGCCTTGTGTGAGGTGGACACCCCATCACACCCCCCTCTCCAATGGGTTTACATATTTTGTGGTGACAAGGTCCCAGCTAGGCACTGGTGAGGTTAGTGCATCTATGACCTCGTGTAATTAGTCCTGAAGAAGAGCTTTGTGTGGCTTGAAAGCTTGTCTCTCTCACCAACAGAAATTGATCCAGTAAAACAGTTGTTCTCAAGCAGGGGCACATGTACCCCTGGGGGTACGCAGAGATCTTCCAGGGGTTACGTTAACTCATCTAGATATTTGCCTAGTTTTGCAACAGGCTCTAGCACCCTACAGCGGGACTGGAACCTCAGAGGTTCCACAGGACCCACTGCCATAATAGCAGGAGTGGGATAAAAATTCAAACAAACAATATGGGAGTGGGTGGGAGTGGGTATTGCGGGGTGGGAGGGGAGCGAGATTTAAAGAAATAGTCCACCTGCACTGCAAACAACACGAACACCCCAGCCAGCAACCACCGCTCTCCAGCTGCTGAATGACAAGGCTCACAAGTAAAAAACAGGGTCAAGTATCACACTAAGATGTAAATACAATGTTTATATTCCAGTCAATTTATTTTATAATTATATGGTAAAAATGAGAAAGTAAGGAATTTTGACACTTCTGTATTTTTATGTCTGATTTTGTAAGCAAGTTGTTTTTAAGTGAGGTGAAACTTGGGGATACACAAGACAAATCAGACTCCTGAAAGGGGGTACAGGCATCTGGAAAGGTTGTGTAAAAATACTTGTGCAACATACTGAAAAAGCTTTCCTGTATTCAATTTACCCACCTGTAAAATAGATATGATATCTGCTATACAGGGATGTTTTGAGTCCCCCACCTGCCCCTACACTCAGTTCTAACCACTAATCACAAGAATGTAAGAATGGCCATACTGGGTCAGACCAGTGGTCCATCTAGCCCAGTGTCCTGTCTTCTGACAGTGGCCAGTGTCAGATGCCTCTGTGGAATGAACAGAACAGGGCAATTATCGAGTGATCCATCCCGTCACCCAGTCCCAGCTTCTGGCAGTCAAGGTGTTTAGGGACACCCACAACATGGGGTTGGATACCTGACCATCTTGGCTACTAGCCATTGATGGACCTGTCCTCCTCCTATTATCTAATTCTTTTTAGAATCCAGTTATACTTCACAACATTCCCTGGCAAAGAGTTCCCAGGTTGAGTGTGCATTGTGTGAAGAAGTACTGCCTTATATTTGTTTTAAACTTGCTACCTATTAATTTCATTGGATGACTGCTGATTCTTGTGAAGGGGTAAATAACGCTTCCCTATTCACTTTCTCCACACTGTTCACAATTTTATAAACCTCTATCATATGCCCCTTAGTCATCTCTGTTCTAAGCTGAACAGTCCCAGTTTTTTTCATCTCTCCTCATATGGAGTCTGCTCCATATCCCTAATCATTTTTGTTGCCTTTCTCTGTAACTTTTCCAATTCTAATATCTTTTGTGAGATGGATGACTAGAACTGTACATAATATTCAAGGTGTGTGCATACCATGGATTTTTATAGTAGCATTATGATATTTTCTGTCTTATTATGTATCCCTTTCCTAATGGTTCCTGACATTGTTAGCTTTTTTTGAGTGCTGCTGCACATTGTGAGGATGTTTTCAGAGACCTATTTTCAAAGATTCTAAGATCTCTTTCCTGAATGGTAATAGCTAATTTAGACTCCATCATTTCGTATATATTGGGATTGTTTTCCAACGTGCATTACTTTGCACTTATCAACATTGAATTTCATCTGCCACTTTTTGGCCCAATCATCCAGTTACGGGAGATCCATTTGTAATTCTTTGCAGTCAGCCTTGGACTTAACTATCTTTAGTAATTCTGTATCATCTGCAAATTTTGCCACCTCACTGTTCACCCCATATCATTTATGAATATGTTGAACAACATAGGACCCAGTACAGATACTTGGGGGACCTTGCTATTTACCTCTCTCTATTGTGAAAACTGACCATTTGTTTCCTATCCTTTAACCGGATAGTGATCCATGAGAGGACCTTCCCTCTTATCCCAGTATTATTTACTTTGCCTTTGGTGTGGGACTTTGTTAAAGGCTTTCTGAAAGTCCAAGTACACTATATCAACTGGATCACCCTTGTCCACATGCTTGTTGACTCCCTCAAAAAATTCTGATAGATTGGTGAGGCATGCTTTCCCTTTATAAAAGCCGTATTGAGTCTTCCCCAATATATTGTGTTCATCTATGTGTCTGATAATTCAGTTCTTTGGTATAGTTTTAACCAATTTGCCTGGTACTGAAATTAGGCTTACTGGCCTATAATTGCGAGGATTACCTCTGGAGTTTTTTTTTCAAATTGACATTACAAATGACAAGTCAGTCAGGGACAGTTCTTCAGATTTGTCACCTAAAAAGAGTGGCTCATGTGTGGGGATCTCTCTCACATCCTCTGCAGTGAAGAGTGATGCAAAGAATTCATTTTGCTTCTCTGCAACAGCCTTGTCTTTTTTGAGTGCTCTTTTAGCCGCTTGATCATCCAGTGGTCCCACTGATTGTTTGGCAGGTTTCCTGCTTCTGATGTACTTAAAAAAATGGCTGTTAGTTTTTGTGTCTTTTGCTAGTTGCTCTTCAAATTCTATTTTAGCCTGGCTAATTATACTTTAATTTTAATAATCTATGTTGTTAGCAAGTTGGATTATTTTCCCTTGCCTTCACAATAGAAAAAATAAAATTCAGCAAAGCTACAGCTTGTGTATTTTCTCTAGAGATGTTGGAAATCCTTCTGTGACATGAGCACTGGCTGTAGCAGGAGGTTATTCCTACCCATGCTTGAAAGAAGTGATTCTGGAATTTCAGGATATGTGGTGATAGATTGATGAAGATAGAATTTTATATTTATCCACAAGGATGATTTCAAATCCACTTCACAGCAGCATGGCTCTGTGTGCTCATTTGTATAATTCATAGATTCATAGATTCATAGATTATAGGACTGGAAGGGACCTCGAGAGGTCATCGAGTCCAGTCCCCTGTCCGCATGGCAGGACCAAATACTGTCTAGACCATCCCTGATAGACATTTATCTAACCTACTCTTAAATATCTCCAGAGACGGAGATTCCACAACCTCCCTAGGCAATTTGTTCCAGTGTTTAACCACCCTGACAGTTAGGAACTTTTTCCTAATGTCCAACCTAGACCTCCCTTGCTGCAGTTTAAACCCATTGTTTCTGGTTCTATCCTTAGAGGCTAAGGTGAACAAGTTCTCTCCCTCCTCCTTATGACACCCTATTAGATACCTGAAAACTGCTATCATGTCCCCTCTCAGTCTTCTCTTTTCCAAACTAAACAAACCCAGTTCTTTCAGCCTTCCTTCATAGGTCATGTTCTCAAGACCTTTAATCATTCTTGTTGCTCTTCTTTGGACCCTTTCCAATTTCTCCACATCTTTTTTAAAATGCGGCGCCCAGAACTGGACACAATACTCCAGCTGAGGCCTAACCAGAGCAGAGTAGAGCGGAAGAATGACTTCTCGTGTCTTGCTCACAACACACCTGTTAATGCATCCCAGAATCATGTTTGCTTTCTTTGCAACAGCATCACACTGTTGACTCATATTTAGCTTGTGGTCCACTATAACCCCTAGATCCCTTTCTGCCGTACTCCTTCCTAGACAATCTTTTCCCATTCTGTATGTGTGAAATTGATTTTTCCTTCCTAAGTGGAGCACTTTGCATTTGTCTTTGTTAAACTTCATCCTGTTTACCTCAGCCCATTTCTCCAATTTGTCCAGATCATTTTGAATTATGACCCTGTCCTCCAAAGTAGTTGCAATCCCTCCCAGTTTGGTATCATCCGCAAACTTAATAAGCGTACTTTCTATGCCAATATCTAAGTCGTTGATGAAGATATTGAACAGAGCCGGTCCCAAAACAGACCCCTGCGGAACCCCACTCGTTACGCCTTTCCAGCAGGATTGGGAACCATTAATAACAACTCTCTGAGTACGGTTATCCAGCCAGTTATGCACCCACCTTATAGTAGCCCCATCTAATTTGTATTTGCCTAGTTTATCGATAAGAATATCATGCGAGACCGTATCAAATGCCTTACTAAAGTCTAGGTATACCACATCCACCGCTTCACCCTTATCCACAAGGCTCGTTATCCTATCAAAGAAAGCTATCAGATTGGTTTGACATGATTTGTTCTTCACAAATCCATGCTGGCTGTTCCCTATCACCTTACCACCTTCCAAGTGTTTGCAGATGATTTCCTTAATTACTTGCTCCATTATCTTCCCTGGCACAGAAGTTAAACTAACTGGTCTGTAGTTACCTGGGTTGTTTTTATTTCCCTTTTTATAGATGGGCACTATATTTGCCCTTTTCCAGTCTTCTGGAATCTCTCCTGTCTCCCATGACTTTCCAAAGATAATAGCTAGAGGCTCAGATACCTCCTCTATTAGCTCCTTGAGTATTCTAGGATGCATTTCATCAGGCCCGGGTGACTTGCAGGCATCTAACTTTTCTAAGTGATTTTTAACTTGTTCTTTTTTTATTTTATCCGCTAAACCTACCCCCTTCCCATTAGCATTCACTATGTTAGGCATTCCTTCAGACTTCTCGGTGAAGACCGAAACAAAGAAGTCATTAAGCATCTCTGCCATTTCCAAGTTTCCTGTTACTGTTTCTCCCTCTTCACTAAGCAGTGGGCCTACCCTGTCTTTGGTCTTCCTCTTGCTTCTAACGTATTGATAAAAAGTCTTCTTGTTTCCTTTTATTCCCGTAGCTAGTTTGAGCTCATTTTGTGCCTTTGCCTTTCTAATCTTGCCCCTGCATTCCTGTGTTGTTTGCCTATATTCATCCTTTGTAATCTGTCCTAGTTTCCATTTTTTATATGACTCCTTTTTATTTTTTAGATCGTGCAAGATCTCGTGGTTAAGCCAAGGTGGTCTTTTGCCACATTTTCTATCTTTCCTAACCAGCGGAATAGCTTGCTTTTGGGCCCTTAATAGCGTCCCTTTGAAAAACTGCCAACTCTCCTCAGTTGTTTTTCCCCTCAGTCTTGATTCCCATGGGACCTTACCCATCAGCTCTCTGAGCTTCCCAAAATCTGCCTTCCTGAAATCCATTGTCTCTATTTTGCTGTTCTCCCTTCTACCCTTCCTTAGAATTGCAAACTCTATGATTTCATGATCACTTTCACCCAGGCTGCCTTCTACTTTCACATTCTCAACGAGTTCCTCCCTATTTGTTAAAATCAAGTCTAGAACAGCTTCCCCCCTAGTAGCTTTTTCAACCTTCTGAAATAAAAAGTTGTCTCCAATGCAGTCCAAGAATTTGTTGGATAGTCTGTGCCCGGTTGTGTTATTTTCCCAACATATATCCGGATAGTTGAAGTCCCCCATCACCACCAAATCTTGGGCTTTGGATGATTTTGTTAGTTGCTTGAAAAAAGCCTCATCCACCTCTTCCACCTGGTTAGGTGGCCTGTAGTAGACTCCTAGCATGACAATTTTTGGAATTGGCATTGTGTCTCTAGCTTCATACTTCTACATGCTAAACTTCTTTTTGCCCCAAACTGCTGAAACTTTGAAAAATGTCTTGCAGTGCAATAATTCAGAGCTCATGTGGGCAAAACTCCCTACTGTCAATGGGAGCTTGGTTTGCTTGAGAAGTATAGGATCTGGCCCTTAAAAATACTTTACATGCCTGATTCTGAATTTGTTTACCCCAGTGTGACTCCATTGATGTCAGCTGGGTTACTTCTGATTTACACCTCTGTAAATTAAATCAGAACTGAGTCTTAAGTGTTCAAAGCCCTGAACAAACATTAACTAGGCCTCATGACACCACACCTCTGGGATGTAAGTGAATACACATTATCCCCATTTTACAGATTGATGAATGGGAAAGAAGGGGTAAGGTTTGGAAAAACTGATGCAGAGACTTGCCCAAGGCCACACAACATGTCAGTGGAAGGGTTAGAACTCAAGACTTCTTGACTCCCAGCCCCATGTTCTGTCAGAGCACCCACCAAACCTCCCTTTAGTATAGTAGCACTGATAGATATGTGCATTCATTTTATAAACCTATTCCCCTTCCATCAATTTTAAGTAGTCAGTCACAAAAACATCAATTAAAAGTTGATGTACCGATAGCCAGCATCAGTGTAGACCAACCAGTTGAATGAGGCCCTGCCCACATCTGCCATTTATCCTCCAAGAATATATCATCTCGTATGTAGAGTATGACTTAATTAATGATGGCTCTTCATATGGGAAATGCTTTTACTTTGTCACACTGGACCGAAGAGGAGGCCTCACGTTGTTTCTATATTAATGAAGTAATAAGGATAAATGGATGCTCTGCAGTGGCCCAACTAATAAGATTCGTTTTTCATTGCAAGTTACCCCAAAACATCTCTGTATGTTTAATATTGGGTGACTTCCTTTCATATTTAGCTGCCGCCTCACTCCATTGTTTCCATGGTAACACTTTTCAAACTTCGCTTCCTTCTGGTGAAGTGAAATGTAAACAGTCTGTGGCTTGAATATTTCAGCATTTAAATATTTAAATTAAATCAGCAAAAAGAAGGAGAGGTGAGTCAAACAAGACAGGTAAGCAACACCCACACTCATTTTTACTGCTACTGCTACAGTAAGCTAGTGGGTAACTCACCGCTATTGCATATCCTTCCTGCTACCTGAAGAAAATAGGCAGCTTAGATTAGCCAAACGGAACCGGGATATCCTGGACACTTTTGAAAGCCAGGGGAACATTGTGATTACTCTGCATTAACCAAGATAAATTTCAATGAATTTCAGCTACAAATCCTGTTCACTTTAATGTAATATATTTTCCTGTACAACATTCTTTCTTTGAAAGGTTAGGATCAGATTGGAAAAAAAATTTAAAGACCATGACTGACGGGTCAGTGTATACAAAGATTGATTGAGTTCAGCATTATGTCAACGAGTCATAGAATCATAGAAATGTAGGTCTGGAAGGGACCTTATGGTTAATTAAGCCACGGTTAAACCGGCAGGAAGTTTAACCAGTTCTGGTCAGCATAATATCAGCTAACTGGATTGCTCACAATCATATTAAATACAATCAGATTTAATGAGGCCTTTTGGAATGGGGCTTAGTCAGTAACAGGCTCAAGCAAATGTGTAGGGTAAAGGGGAGAGTTGAAGAGAAATGGCTTCAAAGGGAAGGCATTCTAGTTACAGAGAGTGCTGCAAATGAAAGATTTACACTGGTTCTACAGGGCCATCAGGAGGGGAATATAACAGTTGGGAGCTGTGACAGGGTGTACCAACCCTGCACTGGTCAGGCAGGGGTTAACCAGCTACTTTGGTCCCAACAGGCCACGCCCCCATGCGCCCAGAGGAGGGAGTGTATAAAAGAAAGCAGTTTATCTCAGTCTGGCCTGGCTGAGGAGGAGACCAGATGTGCACTGCAGGATTCTGCAGAGATTCCAGACTGCCAAGGTGGGGGACCCTGACTGTGCCGCCAAGAACCAATTGACTGCAGGGAACGAAGGGGACTCTGAGCCATTGCCAGCTGAGGAGATGCCCAAGGCAGGTCTAAGGGTAGGAAGTGACATAGGGGATGTCCCGGGAGACATAGGGACCTGAGCCCTCCTCTGGGGGGTGAGTGTGGAGAGAGCATTCTGGCTTTGCCATGATTCTGGATCCCCAGCAATTTAGGCCCCAGTTCAGTAAAGCACTTAGGCACATGCTTAGCTTTAAGCGTGTGTAAGTCCACCCATTTGGTTAAGTGCTTTGCTGACTCAGAGGCCTTACAATATAGGGATTTGGGAAGACTATATAATGGTGTAGCTCTAATCAGAGGCTTGCGAGGGGGCTTAAGCACATTCTCCCCACCCAAATATATAGTGGCTGAAGTCTTGTGGGAAAGAGGGAAAGAGGAGCTGAGCCTAGTGCCACCCTGAATCTCTCCTCATTCACTCCTGAAGGGAAACACTCAGCTCTTCCTTCATGAGTGATAGTGGGCGGCTGACAGATGACACCCTCAATATACTCATGCAGATTCCCACATCTTCTGCTCCTGTGGCCTCTGTGAATATCTGCCCCATGCAGTACTAGGCAGTGGAGGCAGATGAGGTGATGGAATAAGTGCTAAGAGAATCAGCTGTTGTCTGCCTTCCTCCCCCCGCCCCAATTTTCAATCCCAGTTTTGTGTGGGGCTGTTTATCAAGTTGTAAGGTTTGAGTATCCCCTGCTTCCAACCCCTTTGTGGGGTGAGGGAGGATCCCATTGCTGTAGGCTCTGCACAAAATCCATAGCAGCTAGGTAAGCATAGGATCTGGGACTGCAATGAGGAGTGCTCGCCAAAAGTATGAATTGGCTTCACTCCAGCCCAGATTGTAAAAGAGGGATTTGCAGTAGTTGGGACTGCAAGAGATTCAGAGCTTGATGACTGTCCGGGTAAAGTTTAACAATGTCCATGTTCAGCAGATAGTGTTTGAGTCACTTTCTCTTCCCAATGTGTAAGTTCTCATTCAAGGTTGTGTGATTTCAGGCCTTGAGAGCAAAGCAAAGGTCTGAGTTAAGTGGAGTGAGCAAGAGGAGACAGAGAAAGAACTTTTCATCAAGGAAGACTTCTGCCTTTGAGGCATTCAATAGGACATTCTGATATAGCCAGCTGCTGTCTCAAGGATGGCCAGCCCACCACTTTCCAACACCTTTCACTAGTGCTGAGAGGGCCGGAGGCATTTGGCAGAGAAGTGATGATCTAGGTTGAAGTTCAACCTTAAAACGTTATTACATACATGGCTTTCGTCAATAGGCTCCTTTTCATTATCTCATATCAGCACTTGTTTCCTTTACAGTTATAGAACCCCAAGTATGCTCAGAATTGTTACCTCTGGACAGACATGATTATTAACAGGACTGAAATCAGGTTCTTACACAGCAAGCACCAGGATGTTGACCACCTTACAGCCACTTTTAGCAATGAGGTAGAAGACTCATCGGTCTCTTGCCAGCTCCTTATCTTCTCTGCTGGGTTGTTTATGGTTTATTGGAGATTCCTCTGGTCTGGTTTTGGCACTGGCATTGTTGACTTTTCTCTGGCACTAGCTCTTGAACTTGAGTGCACTGGCATTGACTCCCATGTGTGCCAGCCGGAAATGCCGGTTTTCCCTAGGCTGTTGGGTTAGTTGGAGGCCCATATTAAGTGATCACTTCCTGTTCCTCAGGGATTCTCAGCTGATGCAACTTCAGCTACACCGGCTCTGCTGTGCTGGCACACTCTTCATGGCTAAATAATAACTTCTCAGGCTTCTGGATATTCTCCTGTGCTGCTACTCTTCCTACTCCTCAGAGCTTTTAACTGGGATTCCTCAGGGAATTACCGGTAGTCTTACTGCTATGCTTCCTTTTGACTATCATCGGTGTCAATATTTTCTCCTCAGAAGTGCTGCTTTCATGGATGTCCTCCAAGGCAGCTCCTTAATTCAAAGCCGTTTGGCTGTTGTTCAGTATGAAATACCAGTTGTGCTAAAGAGGAAATACTAACAGTGAAACTTGGAGGTGATAGGTTGAAGCTAGCATTAGCCGTATTCTCTAATGAGCCATTTTAACTTGGGACTTAGGTGAGAGAGGGTTAAAATACCATGCTGATAGGCAAAGAGGGTCAGATTTAATATTGCTCTTAGTTCAAGGTGACAAGTACTTCTTAAAAAAAAAAATTCCTGTGTATCTTGCTTTGATTCCCTAGTCCGTCTAGTTTTAGATATGTGACTCTTTTTCTGTGTGTATATGTGGGAATTCCTGGATCTCTGCTGGAAAGCACATGTTTGATTATATTGCAGATATTGAACATTTTGAAATATAAAACCCATTTGTGGTACAGACACTGTTCAGAAAATTATGAGGAAAGACTCCTG
This sequence comes from Malaclemys terrapin pileata, assembly GCF_027887155.1. Lineage (NCBI taxonomy): Eukaryota > Metazoa > Chordata > Testudines > Emydidae > Malaclemys > Malaclemys terrapin. Next base: position 123,505,735 of record NC_071508.1, read on the forward strand.
CTTCATGGGATGTCTGCAGTGTCAAGGCTTGCTACATTTTAAAAACACTAGACCAATAAAGCAGCAATAATTGTTTCTTTAAATTAAGATGAGAAACTTTAAATGTAGACTTCTCTGGTGCACGCTTTCTCTCATAAAGAGCTTGATTCTCCACTGCCTTACGCCTTGTATAATGATTTATATCTGTGCAACATGGATTTACCAAATCAAGAGAGGGCCCAAACTAGACCCCTGAATGTGACCACTCTGATCTTTGGCCAGGGAAGAGTTTCAGGATTTCAGTCAAGATCTGGATCTTAATTATTATAATGTGCTAAAAGCAAAAACCCAGGTACAAACAACCCCAAACTTGCAGGGGTTTGAAACCTGGATCTGCACTTTGCAGAGCTTCTCTGGTACTTTTTTTATGCAGAACTGAAGCATGCGTAAATCAGGATTCTGATCTGAAAGTTAAATGTTCAAGAACAATTTTGTGACTGTCCTTTGATCTTGGACTTTGATATAAATGCTAATTGGAAGTGTGTATGTCTAGTGTTTACTGGGAGCTCAGGAGATTAATATAGCCATAGCTTTGAACTGCTCCATGCCCACCCTGTTTCCCGCCCTGATAACTCTGAGGATTGTTTTGACCGTTAGTTGGTTTCTTTTGTGGAAGTGACTCACAAAAGATCTCTCCTCATTCCTTTCTCCTTCTGATCCTCCCCAAGGGGCCACCCCCTGGGTTTCTATAGTTACTAGGCTTTACCTATAAAACAGAACTCTTTAATGGACAGCTAAAAATAAAACAATCTGAGTAAAAAAGGAGATATCATACTTGCATGCTGGTAACTAACCATGTGCTTTGACTTGATCCTTGTGATTTTCGTAAGACCTGAGAGCATTCATGAAAATCCCTCACATGTTGGGTGAAACCAAGAGACTTCCAACAATACTTCAATTCTTTGCTTTTTTTTTTAAATTGAAGCATGTGTAGAATGCACTCATGGCAGCATATGTGTATCATAACCTCATCTTTGGACCCAGATTTACTTTAGTGCCACACAAATCTGCTATTATCTGTCTTAATATTGTGAACTGTTTGTATCAGGAATGCTATGGCATTGATCTGGAGTGACAGAAAATGTTATTTGTATTAAGGAATTAATTGCATCTGATTTTCAGGTTCTTGGACTACCACTATTTTAGTGACTTCTGTGTTGGGCCTTTGTCACACACTGAGGCGTTATGAAATGTCTGAATAGGAATGGTACTCCAACACCAAGAGATGTTTCTGGGTATGATTAAGGATGGTCAGCATCCTCTTCTCACTAATACCCATCAACAATGGCATCATTGCCCACCCCCCTGACCCATCCCACCCCACCCCACCCCATCCCATCCCATTCCCTGCCTTGCTCTAAGAAACAAAGCTGGGCAAGTGTTGAACCTGCAGGAAACCCTAATCAACCATAAGTTTTCTCATCAGAAACCTAAGCAGGACGAGACCGCCCATCAGAAACCCATAGCTCTGACCAATCTTCTGAGTGAAGAAGATAACGAACACAAAACATCTCATCCTTGATCACAGCTCTTTTGAACCTCTGTCTAAAATCCTTGCACAGAAGATCACAATCCAGGGCACTTCCAGCCAGAGGTGAAAGTAAGTCGGTATGCCCTGGTACTGCGTATCGGCAAGAGCCAGTTTGCTGTACCGGGGAGGCCCGGCTTCTCCAGATGGCAATTTAAAGGGCCTAGGGCTCCCCTGCTGGGAGCCCCAGGCCCTTTAAATTGCCACCAGAGCCTCACTGCTGGAACCCTGGGGTAGGGCTGCAGGGCTCTGGGGGCTATTTAAAAAGTCCGGGGCTCCTGCTGCTACTGCCCCGGCCCTTTAAATAGCCGCCGGAGCCCCATCGCCACTACTCCAGGGCTCCGGTGACTATTTACAGGGCTGGGGCTGTAGAAGCAGGGGAGCCCTGGGCCCCTTAAATAGCCCCCGGAGCCCAGGGGTAGCAGGTGCTCCAGGAGCTATTTAAAGGGCCTGGGGCTCCAGCTGTCTCTGCCACCCCGGTCCTTTAAATAGCCGCGGGAGCCCCGCTGTTTTCCCAGGGCTCCCTCAGATATTTAAAGGGCCGGGGTGGTAGATGCAGGGGAGCCGCGGGCCCTTTAAATAGACCCCAGGGGTAGCGGGGGGCTCCAGGGGCTATTTAAAGGGCCTGGGGCTCCAGCGGCTATTTAAAGGACCGGGGCGGCAGAGGCAGCTGGAGCCCCAGGCCCTTTAAATAGCCCCTGGAGCCCCCCGCTACCCCTGGGCTCTGGGGGCTATTTAAAGGGCCCGCGGCTCCCCTGCTTCTACTGCCCCGGACCTTTAAATAGCTGCAAGAGCCCTGGGGAAGCAGCAGGGCTCCCACGGCTATTTAAAGGACCGGGGTGGCAGAGATAGCTGAAGCCCTGGGCCCTTTAAATAGCCCCCAGAGCCCCTTCTCCCGCTGGTACCCCGGTGGGAGTGGGCACTTACCTTACACGGTGGGCTGAGGCTGGCTCTGACTCCCTCAGCCCCGCCCCTTCCGCCCTAGGCCCCGCCCCTTCCGGGGGCCAGAGCTGGCCCCAGCATACTGGTAAGTCACTGGACTTACTTTCATCCCTGCTTCCAGCCATCTCTTCTTCTGTCTATACCGCACCTGATGTTAAACCACAGTACAAAACAACAAGCAGGGAAAGATGAGGGATGGGGACTTAAAAGCACCTTCTCACATCTGGTGAGCAGAATGTCACTCTGACTTGAAGGGGAAGCTATATACACCTCAGCACCAGAAAACAGATGCAAAAATCCTTAGGAATAATTCATCTCTGATACATAATGAAAATAGCCTGGCTCCAGTGGTAGAACAGCACCTGCACAGATATACATAAGGTGATGATCAGACCACAAACAGGATGAAGACCTAAAATATCCAATACAGACCCTAAGAATGGTAAAAATGGATCTGATATGAACAATGACCCTGATCCAATGACCCTCCCTGATTGAAGTCAATGGGCCTCATGTAAGAAAGGACTGTTTGGATGAGTAAGGATTGTAGTATCAGGCCTGTTAAGCTGACAACTGCAAATTGGTTTTGGGACCCATCGGAAGTTTTGCCTGAGTCAAATCATCATCAAACAAACTTAGTCCATTAAGGGCCATTGTGCTAGCCACAGTGACCACAGCCTATGGTGTCACACCAGGCATCATGTACTGCAGTTTATATATCTGGCTCAATCCTGCAAATCCGTGAATCTCTGGAGCAGCCCCGTGGGTAGCACCAGGTAGCATCAGAGCATGTACCCCTTTGCTTGTCAGTGCAGAGTTTGAGCGAACAATGTGCTGGAGTGCTTTTGTCCATCCCGGAGACATGTCTGAAAAGCATGCAATGCTGCTTTTGAACATAATGAGTGATTGAGGGAAGACCAGATCTTTGCAAGATTGTGACATTTTGAACAAAGTCAGACCACTTTCTGCTCAGGATTTGACGCTGACAGCACATATGGAATGCCTCTTGCTGCTTCAGTCTGCCTGTAAGAGGGTCCAGGTTTCTGACTCCTATAGCAATAAAGGTAGTACACAGGTTTGATAAACCCTGAGCTTTGTTTCAGCGCAAAGACTGTTTGCATCCATAAGTGAGACCTGGACTTCATGCAGGAAGTGGTGAGACTCTTCATTGAAGAACGTCCAGTTTTCTGCAGCTGTTTGAACTCTCCTTGCAGCCTAGGTAGGTGAACTCATCTCCACTCTCCACGATCTCACCTTCAGTGGAGGTTCTGATGGGCCAGCTATGAGATTCTGGACTTTGGTCTTAGGATGACTAGACAGCAAGTGTGAAAAATCAGGACAAGGGGTGGGTGGTAATAGGAGTCTATATAAGAAAAAGACGCAAAAATCAGGACTGTTCCTATAAAATCGGGACATCTGGTCACCCTACTTATAAAATAAATAAATTAATGGAGATATCCTACGTCCTAGAACTGGAAGAGACCTTAAAAGGTCAGTGAGTCCAGCCCCCTGTCTTCACTAGCAGGACCAAATACTGATTTTGCCTCAGATCCCTAAGTGGCCCCCTCAAGAATTGAACTCACAACCCTGGGTTTAGCAGGCCAATGCTCAAGCCACAGAGCTATCCCTCCCCCCTTGGTCTGCTACTATTAGAGGTTCAACCCCGTAGCGCAGTTGACATCTTAGACACTTTGGAGGGTGGAGCTGAAATTCTGAATTCTCCACAAGCAAGGCATCAGCATCAGTGTAGTCTTGGTTGTTAAACCCTTCTTGACCAACCCTGATATCGATGTGTGGAGAGGTAAGTCCTAATATCTAGTCAAAAGTTTGACAGAATAGTGCTGGGACAAGAATGCATTTTTACCGCAGATCTGAGGTTGTGTAGAAATGTGGCAAAAGCAGTGAACCAAAGTGCAGTCTCATGCCAGTAATGGTGTGAAGACTGGGCACCAGTTTTGGAAAATATCTGGAACACCAGTTGCTTACAGTATAAGCCAAAGAGCTGATCTGACAACCAAATCAAAAGTTGCTTTGTCAATATATGCCACATGAAGCGGGGAGTGAAATTCTCAGCACAGCTCAGTCAGAAGCCAGAAGGTGAGAACAGCATTTGTGGTTGAAACCTGACTGCTCTGGGCAATCTCTGTTAAGGAACACTGCATCCTACCAAGCAGAACATGAGCAAAGAACTTTCCAGAGACCACACTCGGTGAAAGATCTTTTGCCTTTGTACTGGGACACTAGGATGCTATCTTTTCATTCTTCTGGTACTTTGCCTGATGCCCACACTTTTAAGAACAGTTGATGCAGGCCAATGCTCATTGGTTCCAAGGCACCTTTGAGCAGCTTGGGTGGAATACCATCAGGTCAAGCAGCACATCTACTCTAACTCTTTGATGGCCTTTCATACTTCCTCAAGTGATGGAGGATCAGTGTTTGTCCCTGGATCTGCAGCTGTGTGGTTTGCCAGGTCACATAGTACTTGATGTTGTCAGCAGGTCCGTGGTTCAACACGCTTTCATAATGTGTTTTCCATCAGTCCAGGAACTTGTCTGTCGATGAGCAGGGACAGCTGTCTTTTTTCATGATGAGGCTGTTAGAAAGCTGTTTATAGCTGCTAGCTCTCTGTCTTCTTGGCCAGGGAGTGACATAGATATCATGGTCACATTTTGCCATGGCCATAAAATGTCTTTCAGCCATTTACATTTTTGAACATCTCCCTTCTTGCATACGTCTGCTTTTTTTTGCTACTATGTCAAAGGCCTCTTCAGAAAGCCAAGGTTTCTTGTGCAACGGTCTGAAGCTGATCATTCCAACGGTGACCAGTAATATCACACAGTACTCAAAGCGATCTCCATGTTGTCTAAGAGGGTACAGACTATACACCTCTACCCCGATATAACACGACCCGATATAACACGAATTCGGATATAATGCGGTAAAGCAGTGCTCCGGGGCGGGGCTGCACACTCTGGTGGATCAAAGCAAGTTTGATATAACGTGGTTTCACCTATAACGCGGTAAGATTTTTTGGCTCCCAAGGACAGCGTTATATCGAGGTAGAGGTGTCTGTATGTGATTGTTGAGGGCCTGTGTGTATTTCATGGATTCAACAGGATCTTCAGAAAGACTCTGGACATTTGCACTGTTGGTGGATGTCTGGCTTACAAGGAGTTGGAAGATGCAGTGAGAGCTTAGTGACAATTAGTCTATGGTCTGAGTTCGCTGATGCTTCTGGTGAGATTTCACTACAGAATGATTTCTGATGAGAATGTGGTCAGTTTCCTTCATGGCACATCTACTGTTTTGAAATCAAGGTCCAGCTCTGGTTGTTAAGGCATCTAAACCAGGGGTCCATAACAGACAAGTACTTGGCAGCACACAATATCAGAAGCCAGCTGGTGATGTCATTTGGGGAACCTGAACCAAAGGGACCTATCACAGTTTCGTACCCAGTTCGATCGCAGCCAGTCACAGTACTGAAATCTTCAAGTACTAATAGTGTGCCATATGGTAGAGTTGACTTGATTTTTTGCTGCTAGCTGGTGGTAGAATGTGTCCTTTTTCCCCAGGTGATGTGTCTTCTCAGGGCCAATGAGGGGGAGGGGGGAAGCCAGTACAAATTACCAGGGCCCGGCGGTCCGGAAGGGGGCCCGGGGCCCAGCTTCCCTCCATTGCCCCCCCCCCATCAGCCCTGTTTAGCTGGTCTGCCCTTGCTGGGGGGCCCGAAAAAATTATGGGCCCGGCTTCCCTGGCTCCCCCCCCCCCCCCGTCGGCCCTGTTTAGCCAGTCCGCCCTTGCTTGGGGGCCCGAAAAATTTTTTTCACTGGGGCCCGAACCCTCTCTCGGCGGCCCTGTGTCTTCTGTTGGCATGTGGGGCACAATGACAGATAAGCGTCCATGAAAGAACAAGTTAAGAATTACTTAGACAAATTAGATGTCTTCAAGTTGACAGGTCCTAATGAAATACTTCCTAGAATACTTAAGGAACTAGCTGAAGAGATCTCTGAGCCATTAGCGATTATCTTTGAAACTTGTGGAGGACAGAAGAGATCCCAGAGGACTAGAAAAAGGCAAATACAGTACCTATCTATAAAAAGGGGGATAAGAAAAATGCAAGGAATTATAGACCAGATAACTTAACTTTGGTATCCGGAAAGATAATGGAGCAAATAATCAAACAATCAATTTGTAAGCACCTAGAAGATAATAAAGTGATAAATAAAGTCAATATGTCAAAAACAAATCATGCCAAACCAACCTAGTATCCTTCTTTGACGGGGTAACAAGCCTTGTGGATATGGGGGAAGCAGTAGATGTGTTACATCTTGACTTTAGTGAGGCTTTTGATACTGTCTCACCTAACCTTCTCATAAGCAAACTAGGGAAACCATAGCCTAGACAAACTTACTAGAAGGTGGGTGAACAATTGGTTGGAAAAGCTTACTTCTAGAGTAGTTATCAATGGTTCACTGTCATGCTGGAAAGACATATAAAGTGGGGTCTTGCAGAGATCTGTCCTGGGTGTAGAGCTATTCAATATCTTCATAAATGATTTGGATAGTGGCACAAGAGAGTACACTTAAAAAGTTTGTGGATGATACCAAGCTAGGAGAGGTTGCACACGTTGGAGGACAGGATTAGAATTCAAAATGACCTTGACAAACTGGAAAAATATTCTGAAATAAATAGGATGAAATTCAATAAGGATAAATACAAAGTACTACGCTTAGGAAGGAATAATCAATTGCACAAATACAAAATGGGAAATGACTGGCTAAGAAGGAGTACTGCAGAAAAGGATCTGGGAGTTATAGTGGATCACAAACTAAATGAATCAACAATGTAATACTGTCTCAAAAAAAGTGAACATTATTCTGAGATGTATTAACAAGAATGCTGTGAGCAAGACACGAGAAGTAATTCTGCCACTCTATGGAGGAGCACTGATAAAGCCTCAACTGGAGTAATGGCCAGTTCTGGCCACCACACTTTCGTAAAGATGTGGACAAACTGGAGAAAGTCCAGAGGAGAGCAACAAAAATGATTAAAGATGTTTAGAAAACATGGCCTACAGGGAAAGACTGAAAAATATTAGCATTGTTTAGTCTGGAGAAGACAAAACTGAGAAGGGGACATTATAGTGTTCAGGTATGTAAAAGGAGGAGGGTGAGAAATTGTTCTCCTTAACCACTGAGGACAGGACAAGAAGTAGTGGGCTTAAATTGCAGCAAGGGATATATAGGTAAGATATTAGGAAAAACTTCCTAACTGTAAGAGTAGTTAAGCACCGGAACACATTACCTAGAGCAGAGGTTCTCAGCCTGGCTTAGACTTGCCGAAGCCTGAGCCCCACCACTTGGGACCAAAGCTGAAGCCTGTGCCCCACGGCTTAGGGCTGAAGCTGAAACCTGAGGGCTTCAGCCCTGGGTGGCAGGGCTCAGGTTACAGGCCCCTTGCCTGGAGCTGAAGCCCTTGGGCTACGGCTTTGACCTCTCCCCCTGCCCAGGGTGATGGGGCTCGGGCTTTGGCCCCCCCATCCGGGGCAGTAGGGCTCAGGTGGGCTCAGGCTTCGGTCCCCCCTACTGGGGTCATCTAGTAATTTTTGTTGTCAGACGAGGGTCATGGTGCAATGAAGTTTGAGAACCCCTGACCTAGAGAGGTTGTGGAATCTCCATCAGTGGTGTTTTTTAAGAACAGGTTAGACAAACACCTGTCACTGATGATCTGGATAATACTTAGTCTTTCCTCAGTGCAGGGGACTGGACTAGATGACCTATTGTGGTCCCTTCCAGTCCTACATTTCTATGTTTCTATGATAGTGTTGGATCCAAGCACAGAATACACATGAAGAGATTTGGTTCCATGTAGTGAAAGTCTTTGCTAGAGGTTGTCTGATAACAAGTAAGTGCTGCACCTTAAGTTTGATGTGGATCTCCAGAGTGGAGGAAAGTTCCTCCTTCCACAGTGTCTTGATTGCTTTGTGGCTCTGTGAAGCCAGAGATTATGATCTCATAATGGGTGAGTTCTTTGACAAGAGCTGTCTTGTACCCAGTGTCTTTCAGTGTTTGCATGTTCCATGTAGTAACACAACGTCGCCCCCCCCCCCCCCAAAGGGCTGGTTTGGACTTCCAGGACTTCCTGGAAGTTGGGATAATGGGGGCTGCACTTTCTTGAAGCGGGATTTGGGTCATGCCTGTCTTACATCTGCAGAACACACCCCTACTCCTGGAGCTGGTAATAGCAGGGGCTTTAACCCTGGTGCTGTTGTCATGGTCTGCGATGGCTGTTTGCCATTTTGTTTCATTGTGCCTCCTTGGGATTGGGGGAGATATATTTGAGTTGTATTTCTATAAAGTTGAAAATAACTATTTTGCATAGAAAATAAGTACAAATCCTTTTAGAAGGTGTTTCATGTTGTTAGTTGAAATTGGGTGATAAAAGATTTTAAGAAGAGAAGAATTCCATTTTGGAACAGTCTAGGAATAATGCGTTTTATAAAATGGTTTATTCAGTTCAGTCTGCTGCTCCAAATATGTTCTCCTGCCCTGTGGATGGCAAATCACTTATAGTAATAAACAAAAAATGTATAATGCCTGGTCCAAAGAGAAATGCATCTGAATTTTTAAACTGGAATTTTCAAAGGATCCTAAACAAGACAGGCACCCAACTCCCACTGAATTTCCCTGTGCTGATATGAACCACTGTAATGCAAATAATAACTTTCATCTGGTTTTCACTGTAGAATAATCCGGTCCCTTTCCCTGTATAGCATCATTCACTGGAGGATCTCAAAGCACTTGCTACATATTAAGAATAAAGCCCTGTGTGACACCCGTTTTACTGATGGCGAAACTAAGGTAGGAAATCAAAACTGCCTATCTCAGAGCAATGGTAGGGCTGGCAGAGAGCCTGACTGTGTGACCTATTCTTAGAAAGAACAGGAAATAATATCCCTGGGGCTGGGTAAGCGACGTCCCTAAGTGCCAGAGATGGGCCAGATGCCCGTCCGTCCCCACCAGCCTGGGAGCGTTTGGACCCCGCCCGGAGCTACGTTGTGGCTTGCTCCCGGCTCCGAGGACGGCCTGCCTTTCCCCCTAACCCCTGCCCCCGGGTGCAGCACTTGCTTGGCAAGGGCAAGCAGCTCCCTGGCCGAGCCTGGGAGGCGTGAGAGAGGCTGGCTCCGCAGCGGCACGTGCTCCTGCCTGCTCCCCGGGGCCTCCCGACCCCGCGCGCCCGGCGATGCCAAGTGCTAGCCGGCGAGTGGATAATTCCTGCGCCATTTAGGGGAGCGGATTAATTTGGCCAGTTAATCCCCCGGCGCGGAGGGGGCAGAGCGAAGGCGGGAGGGGCCGAGGGAGGCCGGGGCTCCGGCACATGCGCTTTGCCCAGGGGACTCGAGGAGCGGCGAGAAAGTTGCCTGGGAGAGCAGCCGGGGAGGGACGGGCGCGTTGTCACCCCGGAGCTCCGCGCGGGAGGCGGCTCTGCTGGCTCAGCCCCGAGCTGGAGCGGGACCGCCGAGCCTGCACTCCGCACCCGCCTCACGCCAGCCAGGAACCCGCCACCCTCCCGCAGCGGCGGCGGGAGGATGAACTTTAACCGGGACTGGAGGATGCTGCGTGGGCTGCACTGAGCCCGCCACCCGGCGCCACTCGCACCTGCCAGTGAGAGGAGCATCTGCGGGGCCGAGAGTCCAGGCGCTGCTGCTTTGTCCCCCCCCTCCCCACGCCCAGCCATGGTGGGCGCGGGGCTCCGGGCTCAGCCCTCGCCTTGACAGCTCGAGAGACCCCGGCAGCGTCTCAGCCCCCTCCTTGCACGCCTCCCACCTGCGCCTCTCCCCCAGCCCTGGCGCGGCTGCCTGGAGCTCTCCCGCTGCCCGCTCCTCAGCGCCCGGAGCTGGCTTCCCTGTGCGTTCAGCCGGCTTGGGATGAAGCCCTCCGCAGGGGGTGCCGCTAAGTGAAGCCCACTGGTCTCCTGGGGCTTCTTCGCCCTCTGCCCGCCGTCGTCCTCTCTCCGCTGGCTCCGATGGGGCTGGAAGTGCCGCCCCTCGCCGCCCCCCAGACCATGCTCTTCAAGCTGAGGAAAGTTCGCAAGCGGCGAGAGATGCTGCTGCCGCAGCTGGGCTTCATCTGCGCCATCCTCTTCTTCGTGTGGTGCATGTCCAGCCTGCTCTCCAAACTAGGTAGGTGGCCGCGGGGGTGAGCAGAGTACAAGCCCCTGGACAGCCAGGGATGTCGGGGCTGGCCTGGGGCAGTGCCTGGCTGTGCACCAGGGTGGGGGGCTCGCTGTTTGCACGCTGCCTCTGCCAGGCTAGCTCGTTGTCAGTGTATCTTTATTAACTCCGGCAACAAACATGTTTGTAAAGCGGGGAGGCCGCAGGTAGGTCAGGAAGGATGGGCTGGCTGGGTCCTGGGTCCTGGTGAGGAGGCGGCACTAAGCTGTTCAGCTGCCCCCAGACCTATCTGTCAGTAAAAAGTGACGTCCCCCGCGCCCCCAAGTGAGTGAGTTTGCCTGGATAATGATGCTTAATGCCCAGTGGGATTAAAGCAAAGCAGTGCTCAGGTAACCACACCTTTTAGCTAGCTGCGTTCTCGTAGGAGCATTTCATAGTTCATGACTTGGCTCCCTTTTACTGAACAACTTCACGTGCAGTTAAGGAGAGGGTGAGAGGACTGGCTCCTCCTCACAAATCATGATATGTAACAATACTTTGCATTTCTCTAGCACCTTTCATCCAAGGATCCCAAAGCACTTTTAAATGCATCCCTCTGAGGGGCATAAATATTAAGCTCATTTTACAGATGAGGAAACCCAGCCACAGGAATTACATGCATTGCACAAAGTCATACAGTAGTTGAGTTCCTGGGCCTGAAGTAGAACGCAGGAATGGTGTCTTCCATTTGTTTCTCTAGCCACTTGACTGCTTGCAGAATTTTAAAAAGACCAAGATAAGGTTTTGGATATAATCTAAAACTACTTCATTTTTCCCAGAGTACCATACTGATTGAACCGATTTTAGGACAAATAATATTGAGAGTCTGATATTATTTAAACATTTTATATGTTTTAAATTAGTCTGTTACATCTGTACAAGTATTTTTAAATTAGAACATTATGAACTGCTGCATTTATACATTTTGATCCTGGAATGCTTTTCATTCTCCGTAGTTTGCTCGTTTTTTTTTTTTTTTTTTTTTCCTGATCACACAGTTTGTGCTTTAAAAATGTAACTTTGGGTCTCAATTCTGCAGGTTGTTTCACATTGCCTTTCCCCTGTGGAGACCAAATGAGGTCAGTGGGGCACTGCACAGGTGCAGGGATGCACCCATCAAACTTCCACTAGAATTATTTTTTAAACACAGATTTTAGCTATAGCTTTAATTTAAGACAATCAAGGTCCTGCAAGAGCAGATCAGGGCCTTTATTCTCTTAAAGCTGGAGCTAAAATATGTATTTAGAAACGATTCCAGTGGAAGTTTTAATGCTTGATAACACTCTCCTGTTCAAACTGTTGCTGGTTACACTTGATACTGATCTGTGATGACAAGCCATTAGTGAAAGAAGTTAGTACTCTACATTCTTATAAGTGTGCTATTGGCTTCAGATTTTTGGAAATTATTCTGTGTTGTAGTCTTAAAAACTACAATTTTCCACATTTTGAACGATTTATCATACCTAGTTTTGATTTTTTGTTGCACTGGTTTGTGAAAATAACTGCAATGTGATTTGGTCATGAGTTTTTGGATGCAAATAAGCTTTCTCAGAACTGATTTTTTTTGGTCACAAAATCTTGGTATCATGAAAGTTACACTTTAAATTTCAACTGTTGCCAACAAGTTCAGCCTACCCTATCCAGGCAGAAAAGCCTGAGAGAGAAGACCCTGAGAAAACAGAGCAGAAATTGCTATATAAGCTCTCCAGACACAGAGGGGAAACCCTGACTAACCAGGGGAAAGCTGGGTCAGGTACTGTTTTTAACTGATTAATTTGTAATGAATCATCACATAAACACTAATCATCAGTTCTCAGTTTGCTGTAATTGTTGCAGCAGTAGAACATTTTGGCAATGGCACTGACCAAACTAACTTTAGGGCCAGATTTTTTCAGTCCTTACTCAGGCAAAATGCCCACTTGTGATGGGGTACACAAGGTCTTTGGTGGCCCCTGATGGAAACTATGTGGTCCTACCACACCCCACCCCAGGAAAGGAACAACAAAGGTGGGTCCTCCAGGCCTCTCTAGACAGGCTGCATAAAACAGCCAATCAAAGCCCAGCAGGCTTAGATAAAAGGAGCTGCAGGGCCTGAACAGGCCAGTTCCTGACTGGGACCATAGGAGCTTGATGGAGAACCTCAAGATGGGTTCTGGTGGCATTGGCATTCAGTGAAGGGGATCTGAGAATTTCAGCCTTGAGCTGAGGATGAAGAGAAAGGGACAATGTGGGAAAAGGCCCAGGGAATAGCAGCAGTGAAGTGGAAACAGCAACACGTGGCTGCTGTTTATAGGGTCCCTGGGTTGGGACCTGGAGTAGTGGATGGACTGGGTTCCCCCACTGGCCACTAGCTAAGTGGCTTAAACCCTGAGAAGTGGAGAAGGCTTCTTCAGAAGCCTCAGTAAAGGGTGGGATTTAAAGTTCCCAGAGATGGCTCTGAAGACCCTGATGAGGGCAGATAAAATGTTGAACTCTTTGCTATCCTGGAAGAGGTTCAGTCCTTTTTTGACTGTGACAACGGGTACCAGGAGCAGGAAAAAGAGTGCAGTACCACACCCAGCTACTAGAAGGCACTCAAGTGTCCCCATCACAACTTGGTACTGGAAGTGGGAACTTTGGGACCACACCCTGAAATAAGGACACAATGGAGAAGTGAAAAGAGTTCTAACCCAGCATCAGCACAGCTCTGCTGAAACTCAGCAGGTGCTAGCTGAAGGGTAACAAGGATCCCAGCAGCCATGACAGGGACACCAAAATTCATACACCTGTTTCTGGGGAGGACTGGTTCTGTGAAGCAAATTTCGGTGTTGCTTCAGCAGCTCAGTGAGGCTCACAGAGAATGGCAGGAGGTGCGGCGGGATCTGCAACAGTGGCTAGCCTGGGTAGAGGAGCAGCAGCAGTGCCTGTTATGGATCCTGCAGGGAAGAAGCAGCAATGGCTATTGATCATGGGAAGACCACAAGGATCTAGCGGGCTGGAGGCCTGAGGCCAAGGAGATGTTATGGTTGTGGACAGATGGAACATTTCAGAAAGGCTTGCCCTTGGGCGAACTGGGGGAAAAGACTGAGTTGCTGGTGTGAACTAAGGTAAGAGCCATAGAAACTCCTCCAGGGCTGATGAAGAGGAATGAGGCCCAGTTGAAGACATGCTCTGCCTGTGGTCAATTTGGACGTATTAGGAGAATCTACCCCTATATGAACCATGATAGCAAGAGTGACTATGGGCAACAGGGTACTGAAAGGGCCTCAAGGGATATTCTGCCAGTTGTCAGAGCTGGGGCAGGGGTGGTATGTTTTGCCTCCAGGGTGGCAGGGCATTGAAAATGACATTGCCCTTATAGAGAAATGAGTGGCAACAAGAGGAAAAGGAGACCCCAAAATCAGGCAAACTAGGAATAGTCAAAGGAGTGAGCAAGAAAGAATAGGGGTAACCAACAGTGCAAAAGCAGTAGTTACAGGCAAAGGGGATGTAGCGCTGATGGCAGTAGAGAACACACCTACTCAAAAGGCCTGCAGAGTAGGAAATGGGTAGAAATTGGGGCACAAGGTTGTTACCACAGAGAGGAGGTAGGTTGAAGTTAAGGTGAATACAGAGGCCACAGAGAAGGCTGACCCTCTGTAGTCTTGGGAACACGTGTAGCTGAGGTCCAAGAAACAAAGGAGATTGTGTGAAGGTTGCACTCTGTAGTGGAGAGATTCTGAAAGGAAGTGCAGGAGACACTCTGGGGGAAGGATCAGTTGCACCTGGAAGTGTGCCAGCTACAAAAAAATAAAGTCAAAGCGATAACGCTTGTGCCCTGGTGAAGGCACAGACTGTTGACCTTCCAGGGGGCGACCGTTCAGAACAAAATGTTTAAGAGGTGGAGCTAGGCCTTAAATAGAGTGGAGAGCTCAGTAGAGGGGAGGAGGGAGGAACAAAGGGAGTTCCTCTTTGGGAAGAGCCCGAGGAAGGCAAATCCTTTCTGAAGACCTGCCTAGCAAGGTCAGCAACCTACAGGGGGCACCGGGAGCAGGAAAAATGCAGTGCCACATCCAGCTGCTAGGAGGCAGTCAAGAGGTGTGTCTCTGTCACACCACTGAAGATAAATTGTGTCTGAGTAAGAATGACAGGATCAGACCCTGAGCAACTTCTAGTATAAATCGTTCACTATAAGCAAGTAGGGTCATGATGAAAATAAAAAGGTCTTTTCTGCCCTTGGTTATAATTACGTCACTTCCATTAGCAAAACTGTTTACTTTGTTGTTTAGCTGTGTTGGTCCCAGGATATGAGAGAGAAAAGGTACTCGAGGCAATATCTTTTATTAGACCAACTTCTGTTGGTGGAAGCTACACACTTTTGAGCTACACACACCGCTTCTTACATGCTGTATTGAGAGAGATAAATTTAACAAATTCTGATCTTGCAATACTTGCTTAGGCAAAAATTTTAATGGGAATTTTGCCCCATTAAGGTATGAAGGATCTGAGATTTATTGATTGATTTTATGTCTGTCTTTCTGTCTCAACAGATCACCTACAAAATCTGGTTGATATAGTTGCCAAAATGTTCTAGTACTGACTGGGTCAGCTCTTTACAATAGATATACCTTGACTTATTAATCTGTTAAATAAAAAGTAGCTGGAAAAAGTGTGCATGTGATTTTTTTTTTGATGAAACAATATACAACATTTTACATGTGTGTGTGTGTGTATATGTGTATCTGAAGATTTCAACATCTAACTTAGTTTCCCAGTGTACTTGTTGGGTGGATATATACAGTCCAATTAAGAAGATCTGGATAGCAATGCTGACAAACACTTTTGTGTTTAATATAGGACAAGAATCCACTATTACAGACAAAAATGTTTTGTCAGAAATATGGAGGAATAGAAGATTGATGGCCTCACATAATGTGACACATGAAGAAAAGAACTGTACAGAGCCAGGTAAAACCCAAAAGCTTTCTGGTATTTTGTAAGCTGTTGAGATCTACAGTATTGTGCAGTCATAGCCCAAGCTGCAGTAATGTGTCACTGTGAATATAAAAGTGTCAAACATGGAGGGGGGGAGACTGTGCCATGTAGAAAAAAGGTTTATGAGCAAAGTAATGGGTGATACTGCTAAGCAACTCAAAGGTTTTATCTACTGAAGCTAAAAGGTAATGTTCAGACATAAAACTGTGTATGAGTCCTCATGAGACTTGTCTTGGAGGCTGGATCTCACACATTTTCTTTCCTTTTTGGTCATTGTTTCTGTCTTGTTGCTGCTATGTATGTTGTGTTGGTAGTAACGGTGCATTTTTTTATTAAACGGTGGATAGTAAAGGTTACAAGACTGAAATACTTATTTGGGTTTACAGTACCATTGAATCAATTTCTGTACGTTTAATGTTGCACTGAGCTATCTGTTCAGGTTCTTAGCTTCCACTAATGTCAGAATTGCTGTCTCTGAAGAGGAAGGAAGAATGGGGGCATTTAAGCATTCACTCTACCTCACTCTATCAGTCCTGGCCATGATAGTGATTGTGTGGAGTGACAGAAGATACTGTCTGATGTGAGTTTGGACCTCTAGAGCTCTCACCCTCCCATCTGTGTTCCCATTATCATCCCTCCCTTTGTGGTTCATGGTGGGGTGGAGGAAGGAAGTTTCATCAACTGCAACACTGCTCATTGATCAGCCATTAGATGCATCCTCTCTCAAAAGCTGATGGCATCAATTCCATAATACTACCAGCCTCCGTTAACTAGAGGGGTTGGGAGTCATGCAACCCCTTCTTCAGTTGGGTGTCTATTGAAGCACTAATGCACCTTTCCATAGGGCTAGCATCACTACTCCCATGTGCATTTTTAAGGGTGAAGTGAAAGAGGATTAACCAGCGTCAGTAGGACACAAACCTTTTTATCTATGTTGATGATCCAGAGTTTCTGTTTGGGTATTGGATATGTGCAAAGAAGTCTGTGGTATATTTGCACATGTAAAACGGTGACAGTTGACTTCACTTTAAAAGTTCTTCATATAGAAGAGCAAAACAGATATCTTTTGGTAAAATCTGACTATTTCTGATGAATAGTCAAATTTCTTACTCGTGTGCATGTTATGAGCGGAATGCATTAATATGAGTGTCTGCCCATGTGTACGTGCATACATGCGTATGCACACATGTCGTCAGTGCTGAGCTAACTGAGACGTACAATATCCCAGGAAATGGATCAAAGGGATTCTCTTTAAAAGTCTTCAGTATTAATGGGAGTTACTTTCTGGGATGATATGGGAGTTCATTTCCTTACTTTGGAGATTATATATGCACATATGGGGGAAATCATGTTCCATATGCTATGTATAGCAAGGGGGGGAGGAATGACTTGAGCAGTGCTGACAAGCCCAGGAATTCAAAAATCATGAAGCAACCCCCCAAAATCATGAAAGATTTTTAAACGAATTCTCTCCCCCCCTCCCATGTATTTCTCTCGATTTTTTTGAACCTTTAAGGTGCCCTTGGGTCACATTTTCAAGCTTTTCTCCACAACTATGAAGGCTGGAAACTTTACACTTTTTAAAAAAAGTGTAAAAGCTGAAATTCTCAGTCACATGCCTCCAGGAGCTGGAGCTTTAAGAAAAACACCAAATATTGTGAGACTCACAATAAAATAACAAGATCTGGCTATGCTGCTTAAGTCAATTTTTTTTTAAAAAGGTGTTACCTAAAGTTAATATTTAAATCAATTTACCAAATCATATCACAGAAAGATAGCAGCAGTGTTTTTGAGTCACTTCCTCTTCTACAGTTTGTGTATAGCTTATCTCTAGGTGTACCATAGGGTGACGGGAAGAGAGACTGAGGGAGTGTCTAGATATAAGGCTGCAAATAGAGAAAACATCCCTCCCTCTCTGAGAGTGTGATGTTTGTAGCTAGAGAGGAAAGATGTCTTAAGAACCTAGGAGCTTAGAAGTGATTATTGTTAACTGATAACTTCTAGAGCCTGTGAGATTTTTCTATTGTTGCTGCTCCTGTCTGTTTTAAAGGCTGGAATGTGAGGCCTGAAGCTTTATAAGGCAAAGCAATATGGACCACAAACTCCTACAGAAGAGTGAGCATGTAACACTCACATCATCTCTGTGAGATACCTAATAAGTACAGTCCCTATTGCAAATATGAGCACTGGATCACAGAGAGGTTAAGGATCTTGTCCCTGGTCACACAAAGTTTGTGACAAAACCAGTAATGGTAATTGCTAGTGCCCTACCAAATTCACATCCATGATATCTGGTTTCCCCCGTG
Organism: Malaclemys terrapin pileata; assembly: GCF_027887155.1. Lineage (NCBI taxonomy): Eukaryota > Metazoa > Chordata > Testudines > Emydidae > Malaclemys > Malaclemys terrapin. Next base: position 123,523,715 of record NC_071508.1, read on the forward strand.
AAATCTGGTCTTTTGTATACTTTTATCCTATGCTATACAGACTTCAGGGGGGAGACCAGCATTTCTCAAACTGGGGGTCCCAACTCAAAAGAGGGTTGTGAGGGGAGCGGTCATAAGGCTATTGTAGGGGTGTTGCAGTATTGCCACCTTTACTTCTGTGCTCCCTTCAGAGCTGCATGGCTGGAGAGTGGCGGATGCTGACTGGGAGCCCAGCTCTGAAGGCAGTGGCACAGCCAGCAGCAACACAGAAGTAAAGGTGGTAGTACCAAACCATGCCACCTTTATTTCTGCACTGCTGTTGGTGGCAACACTGCCTTCAGAGCTGGGCTCCCAGCCAGTAATGGCAGACCTTCCTGCAGCTGGGGGTGGTTTCTGGAAGTGGGTCTGACAGGCCCCGGGAGCAGCCACTAGGCCAGGGAACCCCCAGCCCTGCCCCTCCCTGGCTCTGGGCCCAGCATCCTGGCGCTCGGAGGGCTAAAGGGGCTTTGGGCTGGCTGTGCATTTGTGGGGGTGGACATGCACCCCTCCCAACCATGCCGCCCTGGGCGGTTGCCCACGTCACCCATCTGTAAGGCTGACCCGATCCTCTCCCCCCACCATGCCACCCTCACTTCTGCACTACTGCTGGTGGCAGTGCTGCCTTTAGAGCTGGGCACCCGGCCAGCAGCCATTGCTCTCCAGCCGCCCAGCTCTGAAGGCCGCACCACCGCCCGCAACAGTGCAGAAGTAAGGGTAGCAATCCCTCAATCCCCCTACAATAACCTTGTGACCCTCCCAATGACCCTCTTTTGGGTTGGGAGCCCCACGGTTACAATACCATGACATTTCAGTTTTAAGTGTCTGAAACACTGAAACTTATGATTTTTCAAAGCAGGTTGTTTGATGGGTGGGAGTTATCAGCTGCCCCAGGAACATCCCATAAAAGGCATGTCTGGCCAACAAAACTCCAAAAAAGCCAAGAAATTGGGTTTTGAGAAGCTACAGAGCCAGGCCTAGGGCTCCTATGTGGATGGCTCAGGCTTCAAGAAAATCTTGCAAGGATTCTGGAGACTGAACTCTCTGTTTATTCCAAGTGGAGTAACTCCCACCCATCAAACAACCTTCTTTGAAAAGGTGCATTATTGCTACTCCTCTGTAGCTTTCCATAGGATGGGGTGATTGAACCTCAAGTTAGTAAGAAAACCATCAGAAAGGGATGGTGATCATTAGTATCTTCATGGTTCTAATTCGTTTACAATCACCTTTTTTGCCTTTTCCAAATTCTTATTGCCATCTGCCAGTGGTCACAGTAGCTCACAGTGCCATCTGTCCACCATGACTGACTTACAGATTCTCTACTCCCGATGCCACAGTGTCTCTTGTTATAAAATGCTCCCACGATCTCCGTTTTCTCCAGAACTCTGAGTAACATTTTGAGAGCAATTACAAGTGGGGAGTGATTAGAATGTTTCTAAGTGGAAGACACACAGCAACAGCCAGTCATGTGACTCAGCTGAATCATTAGAATATTGGAGCAGTTGATTTGGATTGCTTCCAACACAGAAAATATTCTCCACTAATAACTGCGTTGAATAGGAGAACACTTCAATAATTTGCCATGGATTAGGAATAATAAATATATTAGAATAAATTGCTGTTCGTACTCGTCTCAAACTAATTGGTGGGCTGCTTTGAAATGGAAGTTGTGACTCTGCCTAGGGACCCCTCCCTCTACAGTTCATGAGCTATGTTGATTTACACCAGCTGAGGATCTGGTTCAGTGTGCCACTCCTATGGATATAAATGGGTACAGATGAAGGATGGCTCAGGGGCAGGGTAAGGCTCACCATTTATTTCAGATTTGCACCTTTTCTTTTTTTCAGAAATAATAAGGTACATTATAGCAATCAATTCTCTACACTTAGTACAATGGAGGAAAAAAATTCACAATACACAACATCCCTCATACAATGTGCTTGCTAGCAGCAGGTGCACCTTTCACCTTCCTCTACAGCATATTGCACTTGCTGGTTGAACTACAGGAAATGATGGATTCTCTGTGACTTGAAGTCTTCAAATCAAGATTTGAGGACTTCAGCAACTCAGCTAGAGATTATGGACCTGCTGCAGTACTTGGTGGGTAAGGTTCTGTGGCCTATGAGGTGCTGGAGGTCGGACTAGATGATCATGATGGCCTCTCTGGCCTTAAAGGCTGAGTCCACTGTCAAAGCATAGAAAGAAAACAAAACTCTGATCTCCGTTATACCAGTGTAAATTCCGAGTAACTCTGACTTAAGTGGCATATATACTGATGTAACTGAGATCAGAATCAGGCCCAATAGTCATTACGCTGAGGTACATGTTACACTTAATTATTCAAGCTTTAGACTTGTGAGGAATACTGTAAATTGTAAAGAAACTACAGATACCTAGACATTTTTGTTAGTATATTGTAGTTAAAGCAATGAGAGCCCCATCCTGTTCCCACAGAAGTTAATGATGTTCTCATTCACTCTAGTGGCAGCAGGATTGGTTCCCAAACATTTTGCTAAGAAGAGAGCCCTTTTTTATTGTGCATTCACAAACTTTTTTTTTTTTATAAAGCACCCACCTCCATTAGCCTTATTTAATAAACACTATACCAGGATAAATACACCTTTCTCAAGGTATAGTAAGAATATGTTCTTTAAAGCACTAGATGAGAGCTAGGTATTTTAATTTTAATTCTCACAGCCATTTTAATATTTCAGTGACACTATACATCATGCTAATGTAAATATTACTCCTTTGCCTGTAAAATATACCTCCCCTTTTCACCCAGTACCTTTTAAGGTGTTTTTTTATAAAGCTGTAACAGTTTAGCCTAGATCACAGTCCCAGTTTGCAACTGGAGTGCCCAAATGATGACTAAATTTTGAAAGGTTTTGTTTAGCATTTTAATGTAAAAACTGTAACATGATCCACTATTACAACCATGCTTAAACACAGTATTTCTTTAAAATCAGTATGAACAGTTTTTTTTTTAATAGACAAAGGACATTCTTATGTTTAAGACTCTGATTCAGGAGATCTGGGTTCACTTCTCAGATCAGCCAGTCTCTTTGTAGCCTTGATTAAGTTATTGAATATATATCCTTAGTTCCTCATCTGTAAAATGGGGATAATTTTTTTCTTCCATGCTTTCATTATAAGACAATCTAGATTGTGAGCTCATCAAGGCCTGAGGTGTCTCCCATTGTCTCTGTACAGTGCCTACAGAGTAGGGCTCTTATCTCACTATTGTAATACAAAATCCTGTATTATGCTCTGCAAATGCTCCTTTTCTTTAATAACTACTCCAGCTTTCCTGCTCTGCTGCATAGAAAATGAACAACCACACTAATATCATTGATTTATTGCAAGTTTTGACTTTAAATGTTACTTTAGTCACATCCTTTAAACTCCCAAAGTCCCAGCCAGTAATTTGGCAGACTTTAATCTTAGTCTCAGGCTAAAAGAGACTGAAAACAAGGTAATGCTCAAGAGTTCTTGGTTTCAGATACAAATTCTTAGATGGAGAGAGCAACTCTCTCTATACATGTGCTGCAGAAAGATTTACTAACCAGCAAGCACAAAACTTATTCCAGTTGCTAGTTGTCATCTTCTTGTCTTGTAAAAAAATAGTCTCTGGACTCTCTCTTGACCCTGTAAATGCTGAGTGCTGAACTCTATAGATTGGGATCGCACTTGGATTTTTTTTTTCTGTTTTCTAGGGGAGTTGGATCTGTGATTTAAATGCATTTTTAGTGGACTTGTTGAGGGCAACCAACAAACATTTAATGGCAGATTATTCTTGTTTAAGGAATTTAGGAGCCAATCAGAATTTACTCCTAGAATTAGGTTCTGACATTGTCATTGTTATGTCAGGCTTATTGATGGGTGTGTTACAAGAGCTGGCAGGACGACGATGCCATTGAAGTTGTAAGCGCAGAAATGTTTTGTTCATGTTTGTTTTTCTTCTTCTTGTGAAATAATTTTTGCAAAGTGCTTACTCTGCATCTGAGCTAGAATTCTAGGAATAACCAATCACCTGCCTAGCTGTTTTCTTCCCAACGTGCTATTGAAACTGATGCCCGAAACATTAAAAAGCAGTGAAACCGAGCTCTCTGCATTTTGGCACAACCTGCCAGCAGGTTTCCCTTGAGAGCGAGATCACAAGATGAACTCCAGGGTAACTTATCCATTTCCCACGTCTAGGTGCCTAGACTGCAGGAGGTAGTTAAACGCACAGTAACTACATATCTATCTAAACCTGGCATTTAGTAATACTGTAAACAAAAACAGATGAAACAAATAAATGTCATTCAATATATATACCTCTATTGTTGAACTATGTAAAAGTATTACATGATACAATCACTATTTCATGTGACTCATGTTCACATACTGTTAATTTTTCTATGGTATCGAACATATTATATGGATAACGTCATTCTTAAAAGGTAAGTCTCTGTTTAAACTGGAAATGATCCTGAACCAAAATCACAGATCCCAAAATCTGGGGAAGTTCAGAACCAAATCTGAACTTTGTGGGTGGATGCTCTCACTCTCTCATGGTCTGAACCAAAGTTCCAGCTTTGAATACCCTAGAACTCTAACTGTGGATTGAGATCTAAACTGTGCAGTTTGAGTCCAGCTCTAATATTTAGGGTCATATGGCTGCATCACCATGTATGTGAGTACCTCACAATACTCCTGTAAGGTAGGTTGGTACTGTTATCCCTATTTTGCTGATGAGAAACAGAGGCTACATAAGTGACTTGCCCAAGGTCATATATAAAATCTGTGGTAGAGCATGGATTTGAATGTATGTCTCCTGAGTTTCAATCTAACACCTTACTTACAGGACCATCCCTTAAAAGAAGAAGAAAAAAAAAAAAAAAGCTCTGTTTTAGGGCCCCAGCAAAATACTCACCGGCTTCAATGGGATAGGACTGGACTTCTGTGCTGAGATTTCTCAAAATTAATGTTAATAAAACGGGCATTCAAATCTCCTTAAGCAGCTTTGAAAATCTCAGTCTTCATTAGAAACTGTGTGTGCAGGTGTGTATTTTGGATATACTTTTCTCCTCTAGTGTTGCTGTTTAGCTAGGCTCTTACTGAGTCCTCAAAAACTAAATCCACATGGAAATTCTAGACACTTTTCTGTTAGTAGAAAGGCCATATTTACATCTATCGGCCTTATACATACTTCCTATTTGCACTACTGACTTTTGTACTTTTTGCCTACCTTTGCCATTACTATTGTCCCTGATACATAGCCAGGTGTTGCAATCATGATGGAAAATGCTCCCATCTTTCTGTATCATGCATAGTTACATTCATACTTCACTCCACTGTTCTTGAAAATTGGGGTTGAAAAGGCATCATAAATTTTTATCCATGCTTCAGAGGTCAGCACAGGACAAAGTATTTATGAGATGTTGGATTGCTGGATAGATTTTAAAACATTGTAACAATTATTTGATTTTAAACAGGTGACTCTGGTTTGTGACGGCCCCGATCCTACCCTGTGTATTACATTTAAGTGCTGTACTTTCCAGTCTTGTTTGGCTTGCTTGCTTGCTTGTCCTGATTCTCCTACTGTCTGTCATTAAATCCCTTTTTTCTTAGCCTAATCTTATCCAAGGAAAGATATCTAGATGGGGGAGGGAGGGTAATTGGAAAGGAAATGCTCCCTTAAAATAAATTGTCTCAATTCTTAAAATGCCCAGAAAGTTCTGTGGATGACAGTACGGTCCCTTTAAAGATCTCTCTTTAGCCAGGGAAGAATCTGTCCTTACTTGTACTGAGATCCCTGAATTTTTTTCAATATCATTCTGAGGTGCCCAATGGAAACAAGCTAGATGGTATCCCAGATTCAGGGTCTTATAGTTTTGAAATGCCTAATGTTCATGCCCCAGGGAATTGAAAGAAACCTTTTTGGTTTGGTAGACCATATAATTTATAGATCTTCTGAAGGCCAGTAACCATGAAGGCTCACTTGGGCTGGATAAGACACATATGCTTTATGCAGTTACTGTGTGACCTCTCCATAGATCAGGAGGGAATCAGCTTCTTTTATGAAGCTCTATTTTAGCACGATTACATTTTTGGCTTGAAAAGTTTTGTTTGCATTGAAAATTGGCAGATCTTTACTAATGGCTTTTCTTCGGTCTGTACAGAAATCTCATTCTTCACTTTCAAATTATTCCATTAGTAGAGGTCACTTAAAGTTATTGTGGTTTGAAATTTTGATTTTTATATAACATTTCTTTGTCTCCCTCAAGCTTACTCCTTCAAGCGTCCTAAAGAGTGATCTCTGCTTCAAAATGTGTACTCTGGATATATTTAAAGAAACATGTATTGTTAGCAAATTTTGTTTGTAGTTCTGGGCTCAATTCTGCTCCCACTGACATCAATGAAAGGTTAGGGGTGCGTGTGGTTGGCCACTGACTTAATTGAGAGTAGGATTTTCCCATCTCTCTCTGCAGGTGTTCATGATTCTATGCAGAAGTAATGCTCAATGGAGAATTAAGATAATTGTAATACACTTAATAAATAAATTATTTATGGGCTCTAATCCAGGACCAGGGCCCCAATGTGCTAGGAGCTGTACAAATATGTAATTAGAAGACAGTCCCTGCTCCAGAGAGCTCCCAACTTAAGTTTATGATAAGTGCAACAGGTAGATGAAATTGACAGTATTGTGTGGTGTAGCAAAGGCATTGTAAACCACGCTGGGCCTGTGTGCATGTTAATCCATGCTTTGGAAGTCAGTTTAGAACAGAGTTTTTATGAGATATTGGATTGCCTGGTAGATTTTAAAGCACTGTAACTTTATGTGATAATGTAATGTTTTAAATAGGTGTTTCTGGGGATGGGGGCAGGGACAGGGAGAGAAGAGGTCAGGGTAACAGTTTGCACAGATGGCAGTAGTCTTGGCTTGTGGCAAAAGTACCATATATACTTGTTCATAAGCTGATTTTTTTTAGTAAAAAAGGGAAGCACCAGAGAAGGGGGTCGGCTTATGAACGGGTATAGAGAGAGAGAGGTGGGACACAGCCCCTCCCCCAACAGAGGGAGCAAGGAGAGGCAGCAGAGATAGAAGGGGAGAGGCGGGGCCAGAGTCTCTCCACTTCTGGCCATGCTGCTCTCCTCCCAGCCTCCAAAGCAGCTGCAGCTCCGGGGCTGGAAGGCTGCAACCGTGCCGCTTGGTCCCACCCCCCAGAGCAGGCTGTGGCCGCGCCGCCCGGTCTGGCCCGCCGGAGTAGGCTGCAGCCGCGCTGCCCAGCCTGCCGGAGCAGCTCCAGCCAGGTCAGAGACATCCTCTCCTGGCCCTCCCCAGATAAGGTGGGAAGGGATGGGATGGGGAGAGTGTAGGGGTCCCGGGCTTAGGGTGACCAGACATCCCGATAAAATCCCATTAGCCGCCGGCAGCACTGTGGGGTTTTTTTGTGTGTGTGGCTCAGCCGGGGCAGGACTTGGCTTTTTTTTTTTTTTTTTTCTCTCTGCCGGAGGGCAGTACACCCCCGTGTGTCCCGATATTTTCTTCCCCTCATCTGGTCACCCTACCCGGGCTAGGGGTGGGGTCATGTGGGGGGTGGTCACAGCGGTTATTCCCCTAACTCCCAGCTTCCCCCTCCCCCAAAAAATTTCCCCACCAGTTGCTGTCCCGGCCCGTCAGGGTAAGCAGCTGGCGCGCTGGGACATTTTGTTTACTTAGGTTTACCTCCATGCCTGCGGACGCTCGAGGTAAACAAACCATCTCGGCCCCCCAGCAGCTTATCCTGATGGCCCGGGAGCCAAAGTTTGCTGACCCCTGAATTATAGGGTCAGCTTATGAATGGGTTATACATTTTTTTCCATTTTTACTTATCCATCTTGTGGGGGTCGGCTTATAAACGAACCAGCTTATGATCAAGTATATACGGTAAGTCTTTGCGAGGAAATCCAAATGATGGTTTTACAGACTTTGACTGCATTTTGAATATCTCTTCCCCGCCCCCCTTTCCCCATATAAGGGATGGCAGACAACTGACACTTGGCAGAGTGGAGGTGGGGGTCAGCAGTGCAATAAGGTAATAGATATGATAGGTGGGGAGAGGTTAAATCATGAAGAGCTTTAAAGGTGAATCTTAGAAGTGCACTGTGGAGAAAGGGGAAGACAGTGGAGGCAAACAAAGAGCTGGAGAGGGCAGAATGATGAACCAGAAAACTTGAAATTACTGCCGTATTTTAAGGCTGGTTTGGACTTTGGAAAAGAGAAAAGTAGAAAAATCTTCATGCTTTCAAACATGGATAAGTTCCACTGACAACTAGACTCTGTTGAAGAAAAGACTTTAAAATGGCTCCATTTTTAAAAATTGATGCAAGGTATCTGTTCCCCTCTATTTGCCCAACAAAAATACATCAACACAATTGAAATATAGGTAAGGTTTGGCTCATGGAAGAGGCATTTTAAAAGGCAATAAAGTAAAATGCCATCATCTGAAAGCCTGGACTTGATTCGCTGTCATTGAAGCTAATGGACTAAACATCCTATTTCTATTGCCTTTACTGAATTTGTGAATGTGTCAATGAATTGTCTCAGAAATAGACATGGCTGTCCACTCTCCAGGCCAAAAGTATTCCATGAAGGTGTCAGCAGTAAAAGTGGCATCACTGCTATTAAAACAGGGAAGCAAACTTTAAGGCGTTAAAGAGTGATGGATTCCTTTTTCTTTAAAGTCAGCAAACACTGAAGACATTACAGTGAGCAACATTATGGCAGAGGCACTGACTCTGTGGGTGCTCCGGGGCTCAAGCACCCCTGGGGGAGCGGGGAATAGGGGGCACTCAGCACCCACCAGCCACAAGAATGAGGAGTACTTGTGGCACCTTAGAGTCTAACAAATTTATTTGAGCCCCGGAATTGGCCCTGATCAGCTGTTCAGTGGGCAGGAGGCGCTCGGTAGAGGAGGGGCAAGGAGGAAGGAGTGGTGGGGGAGTGGGGCTGGGAGATGGGGATGGAATAGGGCAGGGCCTCGGGGGGAGGAAGCAGAGTGGGGTGGGAAGAGCCCACGTGAGGGCAGGGCCTTGGGGGAAAGGGTGGAGTGGGGGCGGGAAAAGGTGGACTGAGGGTGGAGCCTTGAGGGAAGGGACAGAGTAGGGGGCAGAGCACCCACCAGGAAAAATACAAGTCAGCGACTGTGCATTGTGGCCTTAAACAGGATTGAATTCTTCCCTGCTGTAGGTCCATTGACATGTGAGTACGGTGGGATGGACTCTCTAGGTAGAAGCAAGGGCTGTATGCGTATGAGCACATTTATTTAAAGCTTCCCTTTTTATAACTTTTTGCATGAACTTAGTGCTGGTAACAGGTACTACATTAATAGCCCTGGAGAGTGAAGTCCTCAGTTTATCCAGAGAGCCAGTGCAGCACAAACAGCCAGTGCTGTCCTCCCAACAGTGTCCTGCCAATGTGCCTCCACACCCATTTGGTCATTGGCCTCTCTTCTGAGACTGCCAACAAGGTGCCAACTGTGGTGTAGATCTTTGTTCAGTGGGACGAGGGATTGAAATAAGTACTTTAAAACCATTGAATGGTGAAATTAAGTATGTGTAGATGCAGGGAAACCAGTTATTTTGAAGAGAGACCTGAGTTTTCAGATGTTCATAGTTCAAAGGGACAAGTTATGAAAAATGTAGAAAGTGGAACTTTTTTTTTAACTTTGGAAACTTAGCAGTACAAAAACAGTATGGGGGGAGGAATGGATTTTTAAGTTTTTGTGATTCAGTCTGAGCTTTGAACTTTATGATGTTTTTCTAACCTGAAATACTGAATCTCTAAGAGGATTTTATGGTCCCATAAGTTTCTTTAGGGGCAGACCTCAGCTGGTGTAAACTGTTATACCTCCCTTGAAATCACTAAAGCTATGATGATTTATACCAGGTGAGGAGCTGCCCCTTAGCCCTGCTCTACACTACGAGTTTAGGTCGAATTTAGCAGCATTAGATCGATTTAACCCTGCACCCATCCACACAATGAAGCCATTTTTGTCGACTTAAAGGGCTCTTAAAACCGATTTCAGTACTCCTCACCGATGAGGGGATTAGTGCTGAAATTGACATCGCCAGGTCGAATTTGGGGTAGTGTGGATGCAATTTGACGGTATTGGCTTCCGGGAGCTATCCCAGAGTGCTCCATTGTGACTGCTCTGGACAGCACTTTCAACTCAGATGCACTAGCCAGGTACACAGCAAAAGCCCTGGGAACTTTTGAATTTCATTTCCTGTTTGGCCAACGTGGCGAGCTCATCAGCACAGGAGACCATGCAGTCCCAGAATCGCAAAAGAGCTCCAGCATGGACCAAATGGGAGGTACTGGATCTGAATGCTGTTTGGGGAGACGAATCCATGCTATCAGAACTCCGTTCCAAAAGACGAAATGCCAAAATATTTGAAAAAATCTTCAAGGGCATGATGGACAGAGGCTACAACAGGGACTGCAGCTGTGCCGCATGAAAATTAAGGAGCTTAGGCAAGCCTACCAAAGAGGCAAATGGCCGCTCCGGGTCAGAGCCCCAAACATGCCACTTCTATGATGAGCTGCATGCCATTCTGGGGGGGACCCTACCAGTACCGCACCCCTGTCTGTGGACACCTGCAAGGGGGCAGTCTCATGCAACAGGGATGAGGATTTTGGGGATGAGGAAGATGAGGAGGTGGAGGAGGAGGAAGATAGCACACAGCATGCAAGCAGAGAAACCATTCTCCCCGACAGCCAGGAACTGTTTATCACTCTGGATCCAATACCCTCCCAACCCTCCCAAGGCGGGCTCACAGACCATGAAGCCAGAGAAGGCACCTCTGGTGAGTGTACCTTTGTAAATATAATGCATAGTTTAAAAGAAAGTGTGTTTAATGATTAATTTGCCCTGAAGACTTGGGATGCATTCGCAGCCAGTACAGCCCTCCTTTTAAATGGCCAACCCAATGGGTGCTTGTATGGGAAAGGAGGGCGCTGCTGTTTGAAACCATTCCCATGTTATGAAGGTTGAAGAAGCTGAAAGACTGTGGCTTACCATGGCTGCCTGTAAGCCGAATTCTGTTGCTCAGCCCTGCGCGTGTGATCTGTCACACCAAACCGGCAGGTCCTCAATATAAGAGGCAAAATGCGGACTTGTACCTAAAGCACATGTGCTATGTAATGTTAACAGCTTGGTTCACCGTGAAAGAGTCTACCCATTGTTCTCTAAAATGTGTCTTTTTAAATACTACTCTCCCTTTTTTTCCTCATGCCGCTGCAAATGTTTCAACGCTCCCCCTATCATCTCCGTCCCAGAGGCTAGCACAGATAAGAAGGTGAAAAAAACGCACTCGCGATGAAATGTTCTCTGAGCTCATGCAGTCCTCCCACACTGAAAGAGCTCAGCAGAATGCGTGGAGGCAAACAGTGTCAGAGTCCAGAAAAGCAGAAAATGAATGCGAGGACAGGAGGGACGAGCGAGATGAGAGGTGGTGGCAGTGTGATGAGAGGAGGCAGGATGCAATGCTGAGGCTACTGAGGGATCAAACTGATATGCTCCGGCGTCTGGTGGAGCTGCAGGAAACGCAGCAGGAGCACAGACCGCCGCTGCAGCCCCTGTGCCTACCCTCCTCCCCAAATTCCATAGCCTCCTCATCCAGATGCCCAAGAACGCAGGGGGGAGGCCTCCGGGCACCCAACCACTCCACCCCAGAGGACTGCCCAAGCAACAGAAGTCTGTCATTCAGTAAGTTTTGGAGTACAGTGTGGCCTTGTCCTTCCCTCCTCCCGTCATCCACCACCCCACCTGGTGCTTCCCTTCCCCCCCACCCCTCCCGGGCTACCTTGGCAGTTATCCCCCTATTTGTGTGATGAATTAATAAAGAATGCATGATTTTGAAACAATAATGACTTTATTGCCTCTGCAAGTGGTGATCGAAGGGGGGAGGGTGGTTGGCTTACAGGGAAGTAGAGTGAACCAAGGGGGCAGGTTTTCATCAAGGAGAAACAAACAGAACTGTCACACTGTAGCCTGGCCAGTCATGAAACTGGTTTTCAAAGTTTCTCTGATGCGCAGCATGCCCTGCTGTGCTCTTCTAATTGCCCTGGTGTCTGGCTGTGCGTAATCAGTGGCCAGGCGATTTGCCTCAACCTCCCACCCCGCCATAAACATCTCCCCCTTACTCTCACAGATATTGTGGAGCACACAGCAAGCAGCAATAACAATTGGAATATTGGTTTCGCCGAGGTCTAAGTGAGTCAGTCAACAGCAACAGAGGGTCCTGTGGCACCTTTTAAGACTAACAGAAATATTGGGAGCATAAGCTTTCGTGGGTAAGAACCTCACTTCTTCAGATGCAAGTAATGAATTCCAACCCTCTGTTGCTTTTTACAGATTCAGACTAACACGGCTACCCCTCTGATACTCAGTCAACTGCGTCAACGCACTTTTAAATGTCCAAATGCACATTCTACCACCATTCTGCACTTGCTCAGCCTATAGTTGAACAGCTCCTTACTACTGCAGAGGGTGCCTGTGTATGGCTTCATGAGCCATGGCATTAAGGGGTAGGCTGGGTCCTCAAGGATAACTATAGGCATTTCAACATCCCCAACAGTTATTTTCTGGTCTGGGAAGTAAGTCCCTTCCTGCAGCTATTCAGACAGACCAGAGTTCCTGAAGATGAGAGCATCATGTACTTTTGCTGGCCATCCCACGTTGATGTCAATGAAATGTCCCTTGTGATCCACCAGTGCTTGCAGCACCATTGAAAAGTACCCCTTGCGGTTTACGTACTGGCTGCCAATGTGGTCTGGTCCCAAGATATGGATATGTGTTCCGTCTATCGCCCCACCACAGTTAGGGAATCCCATTGCAGCAAAGCCATCCACTATGACCTGCACATTTCCCAGAGTCACTACCCTTGATAGCAGCAGCTCAGTGATTGTGTTGGCTACTTGGATCACAGCAGCCCCCAGAGTAGATTTACCCACTCCAAATTGATTCCCAACTGACTGGTAGCTGTCTGGCGTTGCAAGCTTCCAGAGGGCTATCGCCACTTGCTTGTGAACTGTGAGGGCTGCTCTCATCTTGGTATTCTTGTGCTTCAGGGCAGGGGAAAGCAAGTCACAAAGTTCCATGAAAGTGCCCTTACGCATGCGAAAGTTTCGCAGCCACTAGGAATCATCCCAAACCTGCAACACTATGCGGTCCCATCAGTCTGTGCTTGTTTCCCGGGCCCAGAATCAGCGTTCCACGGCATGAACCTGCCCCCTTACCACCATGCTGTCCAAATTGCCAGGGCCCATGATTTCAGAAAAGTCTGTGTCCATGTTCTCATCACTATCACGATCGCGCTGTTGTCACCTCCTCGCCTGCTTTTGCAGGTTCTGCACATACTGCAGGATAACACGTGAGGTGTTTACAATACTCACAACAGCAGCGGTGAGCTGAGCGGGCTCCATGCTTGCCATGGTATGGCGTCTGCAGGAGAGCAGAGTTGCAGCGGAAGCGGTGGATGACAGCGGATGCCATGAGAATAGATATTTATACCGAATGATGAGAGGACCTGCAAGGTGGATTCATGGCACCAGGAGAGCAGAGTTGCAGTGGAAGCGATGGATGACTGAGCTCATTTACTCTATTGAGCTCAATCATCATTTACTCAATTGAGACTGAGCTCCCTTACAACTGCAGGAGAGTAGAGTTGCAGCAGAAGCGGTGGATGACGATGGTTTGCAGACCTATTGCACCGTCTGCTGCCAGCAGCACCCAGGACACAACAGCAGCGGTGACGGTGAGCTGAGCTGAGCGGGCTCCATGCTTGCCATGGTATGGCGTCTGCACGGAAAAAACGATGCGAAACGATTGTCTGCTGTTGCTTTCACGCAGGGAGGGGCGACTGACGACGTACCCAAAACCACCCGCAACAATGTTTTTGCCCCATCAGGCATTGGGAGCTTAACCCAGAATTCCAATGGGCAGTGGAGCCTGCGGGAACTGTGGATAACTACCCATAGTGCACCACTCCGTGAGTCGATGCTAGCCATGGTATCGAGGACACACTCCGCTGACCTACTGTGCTTAGTGGGGACATACACTATTGATTGTATAAAATCGCTTTCTAAAGATCAACTTCTATAAATTCGACCTAATTTCCTAGTGTAGACATACTCCATGGAGTTGGATGTTGAGTATTTGCTTATAGTTTAGTTTTTTGAATGTAATTATTCTGGGATGAGCATTGTGTCATCCTAGATAATGCTTTTGGTGGAATCAACTAAGATCTCCCTTGTCTGTCACTCTGATCATGTCATGCCCCCTTTTTGAATCCCTCCACTGATTCCGTTTGCCACAGCATCAAATTCAAGCTATGCTATTACACTTCAATGCCAAGTCTTTTCCTCCATACTTATCTGCTCTGGGATCTTGTATATGTCCCTTACTCATTCCTCCACTCTGCCAGTAATACCAGATTTGAATATCCATAGATCCTCTTCTCCCACTCTGTTTGCCTCATGGACAGAATGTCCTCCCTGAACTAATCTGGAAAGTAGCTATTCTCTGCTCCTCCAAATCTTTTCTCACAAACCACTCCTGTCATGATTCGTTCAAGAAATCAGCCAGTGAATGTTGGATGGTTTGAGAGGCAGTCACATTATTAATATTTTATTATTAAAACAACAGTAGCATGTAGAGGCCCAACTGAGATTGCGGGCTCCATTGCCCTAGGATACATACATAGACAGTCCCTGTTCCAAAGAGTGTGCAGTTTAAACAGACAAGTCAAAGGGTGGGAAGGGAAACAAAGGTAAAATGACTTGCCCAGGTCAGTGGCAAAGCTAGGAATTTTTTTATCAAACTGTATTCATAGCAAGTCCATATCAGTTGTGAGATCTACTGTTACCCCTCCCCCCACCGGTCACATCCTCTTTTCTCGCTCCCCTAATGCACATGATTTCTAACTGGAATGTAAGGAGTGTCTTTTTACATGATTTTTACAGCACCTAGCAGAATGGTGCACAGATCCTGCTGGCACTACGAATATGAAATAATTTATAATACATAAGTGTATTTTCAGTGTGTTTAGGAAGTCACAGTAAAGTGGAGCGAAAGTCCAGAACTGCTTCACTGCACTTAAAACTTTTACTCTTCTGAAGCTCATAGTTTATAAAGTGAAGTTTCAAGCTATTCCCTGAGAAGTGCAGCAATTATCTTTTACCATATAGGTATTCAGTGCTACATCCAAAGTGACTATCACCTCCCGCTCCTCCTCTGCTCTGGCTGAGAGGAAGAAGAGATCTATAATGTAGGGAGGAGTGAAGCGGAATCCCTGAATGACTACATTTCCACAGTTGTTCCCAGTGGGGTGTGAAGAGGTACCTGGCTGGCTTAAATATAGCTGCTCCCCAGAAGAGTGAAGACATGGCCTTCTTCGCCACACAGTTAACCCAGGCTCGTACGTTGGTTTTAGCCCAAACCCCTCTACCACCCACTCAGAAAAACCTGTTGTGACACTGCACCCCATATTCTTCAGTGATATTATTCTCATGTCATAATAATATTTTATGCAAGATGAGCCATGTGAGGTGTCATTGGAAATGTTATGGTTTGCTGAATATGATTATCCTATTTGTATCATTTTTGTATCTGAATGTATGAATATTGACTATGTATCTGTATTTCAAAAGGTAGTTACACTTGGGCAACATCCACTAGGCAAAATGCTCTCAGTCTAGATAGCTGGCTGGGAAGGGCCCATTCAGTTTAATGAGCCATTAAGAAGAAACAATAGGCCTTAGGAGAAGCTTATCTCCCACCTGGGGAACCTTCCTGAGGATGCTACAGACAGCCTCCAAGTAATGGCTGCTGTGACACAACAGGGACACAAGACAGGTCACTTGGTGCTGCACTCCATCTTGGGATGTCAGTATTTTCCCACCGACTGGTGTGGGAACCAGGCTTTGAAACAAAGGATTCTCACCATATGCAAAAGCTATATAAGGCAGGAGAGTGACATCATCCTTGTTCTTCACTGACACCCCACCCAAGAAGACTCCTGGAAACACCTGAGGAACAAAGACTGACCTGGGGGAAGTGCTGGACTCAGGCTAAAGAGAGTTTTCGCCTGTGAATGGAACACCTGGGGATTCCAAGCTGTAAGCAAGTGCAGCTTGCCCCTTAAGAAGCTGCAGCCTGCTTGTATCACCACCTAGGGTGAGAATCTGCTATTCATATCCAATCTATTTAGTGTATTAAGCTTAGTTTGCTTTTTGTTTATTTGCTAGGTAATCTGCTTTGATCTGTTTGCTATCCCTTATAATCACTTAAAATCTATCTTTTGTAGTTAATATATTTGTTTTTGCTTCATCTAAAACCAGTGCTTGGAAATCATAACTCAGGGGCAGAAAGCTGTTGCATATTCCTCTCCGTATTGAGGGAGGCGTGAATTTTATGAGCTTATGCTGTACAATTCCCTATGCAGTGCAAGATGGTATAATTTTGGGTTTATACTCCAGAGAGGGTGTGTGCCTTAGGAACTGGGAAGTGCCTTAGGTGAAGCCTTCCCATGCAGGGTCTGGTTAAAGAGCCTGTCTGCATGTACTGCAACTGGGTGTGTCCCTACTTGTATGTATGCTGGTGAAAGGGCAGGCTGAAGCCTGGAAGGCTTGGCAGCTTGTCACAGCAGTACATTGTAGAAGGGAGCCCAGGCTGGTGGGTTAGGGGGCTCAGTGGTACCCCAGTTCCAGGTGGCACCCCAGGAGGGAACCCGTCACACCTGTGACCTGGGTTTGGAGCTTATTCCAGTGGGAGGGTGGGTTAGCAGCCAGGCTCGGATTTAACTCTGGCTGGAACCTGCCCACTTTGCAGTGAGGACACAGGCAAAATTACTCGAGTGTTGATAGTCCTCTGGTGCTCTTCCCACTATTGCCCCTGAAGGAAAGACAGGTTTGCCTGAAATTGACACAATGGACTGTAAATCTTAAAGCATCTCAGCACAAAAAACCCATGGGATACTCCCACCCACATTGAAGGGAGTGCAGAAAGAGTGAGGACTCAGTAATGTGCATAGGACTTTTTGGTGGGGATGCTGAGACCTGGGTGCCAATCACCTTGGTTAACTGCACAATAAAGATCTACTCTGAGAGGGTTCCACTGTATTAGTGCATCTCTCAAGTCCCTATTTATTACAGAGAGTTGATTAGGCTTATTAATTTTCTGAGGGTTTAGTATAGTTATTTGATCAGCTGGGGTTGATTGATATAACAGTTTGTGATGAAGGAATTCTTATTTGGAAAGACTATCTGGGATCATCTCCAGAACTGCTTTAATCTGTGTATACCGAGGCAGTGGTTCTCAACCTGTGGTCCAGGCAGCACAGAACTGCAGCCCATGTGGCATCCTGAGGGCCATATAGGTAGTATTGGATGCGGCCCACATAACACATTATGGGTCGCATATGCGGCCCACAATGGTAAATAAGTTGAGAACCACTGACCCAGGGCAACTAAAATTTAGGCATTGTCTACGCTACAGAATTTTGTCGATGTAAGTTGAGCTGACAGTCAAAAACTGGTATAATTATATTACTTGTGTATGTTCACACAACACTTCTTCTATCGGCTGAGTACGTCCACAGTTGGTGCTCTATCATCAACAGAGAGAGCTGTGCATCGTGGGTAGCTAGCCCACTTTGTTACTCACCTCTTTTCTGCAGGTAGGAGTGTGGGAAGGCAGAGTGGATCGCAGTGCATCATGGGTGCAGGCTCAATGTCCCCTGATGCAGTACTTTCCGTTCCAGCATTCCACTGGCTTCTGACTGCGATTCATGGCATCTTTCAATGGCCCCTGTTAACAGTGTGCTCACCATTTGTCTGAAAGGATGGATCCTACACTGCTCTCTGCTGTTATGAACACTTTGCAGATGCTCATGCAGTATATCATGGGCACCCAATCTGAACAGGAATCAGAGTTGCCTGACCTGCTATGTGCCATGGAAAGAAACAACACCAGATTACTTTTGGCCTTCCTGGAGCAGTTGAACACAGTGGACCATTGCTTTTAGACTCAGGAAACAAGCACTGAGTGGTGGGATCACATTATTATGCAGGTCTGGGAAGACGAGCAGTGGCTGCAGAACATTTGGATGCGGAAAGCTACCTTCCTGGAACTGTGTGCAGAGCTTGCCCCAGTACTGCGGTGCAAGGACACCAAAATGAGAGCTACCCACCTCATGGAGAGGTGTGTGGTGATCACAGTGTGTAAGCTGTCGACTCCCGACTGTTACTGGTCGGTCGCGAATCAGTTTGGAGTTGGGAAGTGGACTGTTGGGGCTGCAGTAACACAAGTGTGCAGGGCTATTAATTGCATCCTGATAAGAAGGACTGTTACTCTTGGCAATGTGCGTGAAATATTGGATGGCTTTGTGGGAATGGGATTCCTGAACTGCAGCGGGGCAATAGATGGCAGGCATATCCCGATTTTGGCCCTGGATCATCTTGCGACAGAGTACATCAATAGGGTACTTCTCTATGGTATTGCAGGCACTTGTGGGTCACCATAGGTGTTTCACTGACATCAACATAGGGCGGTCCTGGAAGGTGTATGATGCAAGCATATTCAGGAACACTGGCCTGTACAGAAAGCTCCAGTGGGGGATGTTGAAATGCCCATAATGATCCTGGGAGACCCAACGTACCTCTTGCTCCCATGGTTCATGAAGCCTTACAGGAAATCTGGACAGCGGCAAGGAGTACTTAAACAATAGGTTGAGTAGGTGCAGAATGGCTGTAGAATGTGCCTTTGGCAGATGAAAAGCACACTGGTGCTGCCTTTATGGAAGGTTAGACCTAAAAATGAGGAAAATATTCTCATTGTCATAGAAGCCTGCTGCATGCTCCATAATATTTGTGAAGCTAAGGGTGAAAAGTTTTCCTCAGGGTGGGGTGCGGTGGCGGATTGCCTGCCTGCTGAATTTGAGCAGCCAGTACCAAGGCTGTTAGAGGCGCACAATGGGGGGCTATTTGAATTAGGGAGGCTTTGAGGCAACATTTTGACAATGAGCATCAGTAATGTGTTTTTTCTATACAGCACTCTGCCATGCTTTGTTAACTTGCTGCCTTGCATGAAAATTGTGATGATTCCTGACCGGGATTTGCAGTCAGCAAATGATCAAACTGACATTATGTGTTATTACCAGCAGCAGCAACCATGTGTAGGAGACAAATAAAGATTGCTTATCTTTCAGATAAGGGAGGGATAGCTCAGTGGTTTGAGCATTGGCCTGTTAAACCCAGGCTTGTGAGTTCAATCCTTGAGGGGGCCGTTTAGGGATCTGGGGCAAAAATCTGTCTGCGGATTGGTCCTGCTTTGAGCAGGGGAGTGGACTAGATGACCTCCTGAGGTCCCTTCCAACCCTGTTATTCTATGAAATACCAATTAACAACACACAAGGCTTGGGGGGAAGGGAGATGAGACTGCAGGGCTTTCATAGCCGTGTGTAAGTCCACCTATAATTTTGGAAACTGTCCAAAGGGGTGGAGTGAATGGGGTACCGAGACGTTCCGGGAATTTTGCAAGGAGTGTGTGAGAGGAGTTTGGGGAGGGCATGGAAAGCAGTTTTGTATCAGCTGCAGGGGGGCAGGGGAGATACGAGCATGCATGTGTTCTGCCTGGAGTCTGATTAGGGACTTCAACATCTCCTCCATCACTTTTATCATCTGGTCCTGGCCCTTTACAATTCATTCCTCACTCTATTTTCTATTCTGTCTTTCAATTTTAAACTTTTCCTTCAGGTTCTCTCTCCACTCCCTGTGTTCTTCTTCTTCTTTCCCCTCCCGCCCCCCCAGCCTCTGAGGATTGGAGCACCGTTCAGAACATGTCCTCCTTGCTCCATCTTGGCTGCTTCCTTATCTGGCAGAGGCACTCTGCTGGTGTGTAGGGGGTTCCCCTGAAGGCTACATTTGCATAAGCACAAGAAACAATTCACAGAAGCATGATTGTTAGTTCATGCACAGCATTGAATCATTATAGTAAAATACACCTCATTCTCTTTTTAACATATAAATCACTTTCTCTCTGTCCCTGGGAAAGCACACACCTTGGCGAATACCCTAAACATGGTGAGTTCGGCCTGGGTCAGGGGTTTGGGCATTCAAGATGGGGGAAAGGGTCTAGGTAGTTTTTTAAGGGGATCACTGCAGGCGACTAGGGACAATATTGTAAATTCTGCCAGGCTGGGGTCACTGACACTTTGTCGATGTAACTTTGCTACAAAAAGCTCCATGCCTCTCGTAGAGGTGGTTTTATTTTGTCGGTAGAAGAAGCATTGCAGTGTGTACAGCTCCACTGTTTTGTCGACAAAAGCTGACTTTTTTGTTGACAAAATTGTGTAGTGTAGACAAGGCCTTAGTAAGTGCTACTTAGATAAAGGACAAGACTCAGCTGCTCTCTCAGCAAGACACCATAGGTCATGAAACAGAAATGAAGCAACCTGATTGAATTTTACTTGCTGTATCCAGTATAACTCTACTGGGTGGACCCAAGACTGACAAAAAATGGCTTTCTGATGTGTTACTGGGATTCACTGGTAGGAACACAACTGCTAGTAAAAAGTAAAGGATGTTTGAAGTGACACAACACAGATGACTCCGGTTGAAAGGATTATTTAGAACTTTGTTTACAAAACAATACAGATGAGTTTTTGTCAGTTTCCTCTCTAGTTTGCTTTGAGGAGGCACAAAGTGGCTAGAGAATAATTAAAGTCTGCTGTATTCCTGTTTGGAAAGGCTCACCCTGTTTAGCAACTGTCTCTCCCATTCATGCCCACAGGGATAGGAAAAGAGATGTGAAGTGGGTTGGAAAAGACAAGTGTTGTGCTCATGGTACACCGACAGACCCCGGTTGTCGGCGGGCGGGATCAAACCTGGAGCTAAATGCGTGAGCCTGTACTGCATAGTCCTTAGCTATGGCTCTAGCAGACTCATTAATCCTAAGTGGTCTCGGTGCCACTAGAGGGGACAGAGCACCACACCCAGGAGGTGTGTGGGTTATACTCAGATTCATCTCATCATAGGCGTGGTCCTACAAGATACTGAATGCTTCTAGAAGCTGTTGTGGATCAGCTCCTACTGAAATCAGTGAGACTGTGCTCTCAGCTGGTTGGAGATATGGGGAAAACTTTCATGAAGTCACCTAAAAACTGTGGCCCTTTTTTAGGTTTTCAGACTAGTCTGCCTGTTCTGTTTTAATTACTGGAGAGAACCAGGTTACATTACAAAAATGGGCTACAAATGTGTCATGGCTGTATTTAAACATGGTTATTTTTTGCTAAATCCATTAGGTGGGGCCTTAGAATGTCTGTTAGGTGTTTATGCCTTAATGTGGATTGTATGGCACATAAGTAACCTCATAGACAGCTCTGTATGGGGTGTGGTTCAGTGCTTTAAGCACAGGTTCTGGAGCCAGGAACTTCTGAACTCTGGTAAGAACATAAGAACGGCCATACTGGGTCAGACTAAAGGTCCATCTAGCCCAGTATCCTGTCTTCCGACAGTGGCTAATGCCAGGTGCCCCAGAGGGAATGAACAGAACAGGAATCAAATGATCCATTCCCTGTCGCCCATTCCCACCTTCTGGCAAACATCTTGACTCCAGCACCGACCGCCCTCTATGGCTTATGACTTCGCCTCATTGCATCTGTTAAATGGGGCTGTTATGAAGACTTAGGTTCCTTGGAAATGCCAGTCTTAGGTGCCCAAATTTCATCTAATTCTTTAACTCCTTTAAGCTCTATTACAAACAATATCAAACTAGACTGGGACATTTTAAAATATGTAAAGCATCTTTGTAGTGCTGTTATTACTACTGTATTGCAGTCAGGGTCTGCAGTTAAAGAAAATGAAGACCTTGCGGGGCCTGATCCTGCATTCCGTGAAGTCATTGAAAGTTTTGGATGCACAAAAAATGGAAGATGAAAACCTACATGGACCATGTTTCAGATTCTGATCTAGACAGAATATAAACATGGACCAGCTTGTAGAAATCAACTGAAGTTATATATGTTTGTTTTTTTCCTGTGTCATTCAACTTAGTGCTCTGCCCCTCTTTTTATTTTTGGCTCCTTATATTTCCATCCCTATACACTCAAATGGGTACTTTTTTATTTAAATAATACGTTTATTAAATGGATGCTAGTCCCATTAAACCTTTACAGTTGTCATTACAATGACTACATGCTGTGAAAACTATAGTAATTGTTTGAAAAGTAATTTCCAACAAATTCTCATTGTTTATGTAAGTGGTATAGCAGACCCTTCACTGACCTGCTATTTTGGTTGCATGGAGATTTTCTATGTTTAAACTGAAGAGGCAACTTGGATCTTATTATTTAACAGCCACGGATAAAAGCCTCTTGCAATTATGAGATTAACCAGAGTTACACTGTGTTTTGATTCTGCCTTAAGACCATGGGTATGTGAATACATGTGCTCTTTGACTGAAAGCATGCCTTGACCTTTTGGTTAGGAAACTGCTGTTAGCCAAAAGATTTTCATATGATTTGAAAAGGCTTACATTCTAGGCTTGTTGCTTCAGACACTGTTTACAATGCCAGCCAGCTTCACTACTGAAAAAACAGTAATAGAATTTTGGCATTATTGGTTGTAGAACTACATGGACCATGTTATATGAGAAAATAATCCAGGTCTTTTTGACTTGTTTTGAGCCAAGTTCCAAAAGAAAAGAAAACATGGCTTCCCCCTCCCCCCCCCCAATAATTTTCACACACCAGTATTCAAAAAGTGAAAGACATCAATACAATAATGAGAAATCCTATTGCTCCAAGGTATTAACTGATAAAAATATTTAAAATCCATTTTGTAAGGATTGCCAAAGACTAATGCCATCTGTCAAATATCTTGTCCCAGGACATGTTGTTCAGTATTTGATTCTATTTTTGCTGGAACTTTTGTTCAACAAATTATTTATCATTTAAAAATTCAGTCATCTTTTGGGGAAAATCTATTGAACAGTTGTGTTTTGAAAGCAGAATTGGGTAGCCTTTTGTAGATCAGTATTTCTCAGTGTTGTGTAATATCTACTGAAGTGACACTGGAGTTACACTTTAGAAAAAGCTGATTAGCGTAAACCTCACATGCAGAGCTGAGGATAGGACAAGTGGCATCTCTTGAGGTGAAATGATTCAGACAAAACTTATTTGTCTTCACTTCCATACTGTAGATATAATCATATTGATTTTGAGGAGAATAATCTCTTTGAATGAGTGTTGTTGGGTTTTGTTAGGTGGTGGAATTAATTTTTCACTTGTCTGGCATCTTTCTGAAGACTGCTCCTCCTTTTGGCTTCTGTAACTCTGTCCCCTCCTGCTTTTTCTCCTGCCTCTCCAATTGCTCCTTTTGTGTGTCCTTCAAAGGATCCTCCGCATCCACCTTCAACTTTCTCAGAGGGTTCCACAAGGCTCTGTCCTTCATCCCCTTCTCTTCTCCCTCTATGCCTTGTCTCTGGGAAATCTCATCCATGAGCACTCATTCAGTTACCATCTCTATGCTGATTACTCACAGATCTACTGCTTTTACTCCCGACCTGCCTCCTTCTGTCCAAACTTAAAATCTTGGCCTTTCTCTCACTGTTCAAGCTCAACATGGCAAAAACAGAGCTTCTAATATCCCCTCCATCCCCATCCTCCCCTTTATCTCCCTTTCTTGATCACTGTGGACACCACCACTGTCCTATCCTGTTACTCAGGCCTGTAACCTGGGTGTCATTTTCAACTTGGACCTCCCTGTGTCCTCACATCCAGACTATGTCTAAATCTTGCTAATTCTTTCTGCATGACAGCTCTAAGATAAGGCCTTTCCTATTGGTCCACACAGCTAAAACTCTTGTCCAAGTTCTCATCTTGGATCTTGAATACTGTGACATCCTTCTCTCTGGCCTTGACAAATCCATTTTGTCCCACTTTCACCCATTCACAATGCTGCTGCAGAGATCATTTTTCTAGCCCATCGCTTTGAGCATGCCACCCTTCTCTTTGGGGAGCCACTGTATGGATGCATTCTTTATTGTATCAAACATAAGCTGCTCACTTTCACTGCCCTTAAAGAGTGGGAACAGATGACATTGATAATCTCTCATTTGCTAACTCCTGCTTCTGATTGGCCCATGGTGCCAGCTTCCATCTCCTGCTTGTTAAATTTTCAAACAACCACCTTCATGTTTTCTCCAGGCTGTCCCTCGTGCTTGTGAGTAGTTTGCTATAAATATCTGCACTGCTATCTCATTATCCACCTTCAAAGCCCTCCTTAAAACTCTCCTTTGCTGTGATGACTACAAAAATCTTTAACGGTTAGGCTGCTGGTGTGCTGAGACCTCTGCCTGTCATGCAGACCAGTACTGTCTCATTGTTTCCTTGTACTCCCCAATCTTTCTGTCTCCAGCTGGTGCCTCTTATCTAATACATAGATTGGGGCAGAGACCATGTCTTTATTTGTTGTTTTTTTCCAGCACCTATCACGCTAGGGTCCTGGTCCATGACTAGGGCTCCTAAGTCCTATGATTTAAAACTGTCTTTTAATTCCCTACTTTAATGAAAGCCCTGGTTGCAAATGGCTCCTGAAATCTTTCTAAAAAGTTGATAGACTATTATCTGTTAATTTTTATTTTTATTATGCCTCTCACTCAGTGTGTCTTTGGGCAAGTCATTTCGCCTTTTACCTGTCTGAGGCCTATGGTAAATAACACCTCTGTCACATGGGTCTTTGTGGACTATTCATTGGGAAAGTCCTTTGAGATCTTCAGGTGAAAGGTGCGATAGAAATACAACATATTATTCCTGCTGCTTATCACAAGTAAAAATTCAGCTATCTCCCATGTTGCTGCCTCTCGCACCAAAAAAGCGGCTTCTCAACATTTGTACTTCCCAGACTGAGGACAAAGGCCAGGCATTGGTATAAACTGTGATAAAGTTCCTCTTCTGCCTTGGTGGGTTCTGCGCTTTCTGGTGGATTTGCTTGCCTCAGAGGTTCACGGCAGCCCTCAGTTTGGCTCCTTTTGTTAGGGGCACAAACCTGTCATTCACCTGGCTAACGTCATCACTGGCCAGCATTGGGAAAAGGAGGACAACAATCACCGCAGTCTCTGCTGGCCCACCTAATGGGTCGGGGGACAAGCCAGAGACCTTCCCCTCTGGTGGGATCCACAGTCCAGATCAACTCCTCTTATATCAAATAGGGAGTTGAGGGGATGGGGTGTACCCAGGCCCGCTCTCTACTCCGGGTTCCAGCCCAGGGCCCTGTGGATTGCAGCTGTCTATAGTATCTCCTGTAACAGCTGCGTGACAGCTACAACTCCCTGGGCTACTTCCCCATGACCTCCTCCAAACACCTTCTTTATCCTCACCACAGGACCTTCCTCTTGATGTCTGGTAATGCTTGTACTTCGCAGTCCTCCAGCAGTATGCCTACTCACTCTCAGCTTCTTGCGCCTCTTACTCCCAGCTCCTCACGCGTGCCCCTCACTGACTGAAGTGAGGTCCTGTTTAAACCAGGCGCCCTGATTAGCCTGCCTGTTTCTAGCAGCTTCTTAATTGGCTCCAGGTGTCCTAATTAGGCTGTCTGCCTTAATTTGTTCCAGCAAGTTCCTGATTGTTCTGGAACTGCCCCTGTTACCTTACCCAGGGAAAAGGGACCTGCTTAACCTGGGGCTTCTCAACATTATATCTGCCTTCTATCACTCTCCTGTAGCCATCTGGCCCGACCCTGTCACAAAACACACATAGGGCTTGTTTACACTTATTGGGGGATCGATGCATCGGCGGTCGATTTAGCGAGTCTAGTGAAGACCTGCTAAATTGCCTGCAGATCGCTCTCCTGTCTCCCGTCGATGTCGCGTAGTGTGAACCCTGCGGTAAATAGATCTAAGCTATGCCGACTTGAGTTATGCTATTCACGTAACGCAAATTGAATAATTTAGATCGACTTTTCCTGTAGTGTAGACAAGGCCATAGTTACCTGCATGCTGAAAAATGGAACTTGCTCTATGAGCTTTGATTATTATTTTTTTTTTAAAGAGGCAGTTGCTATATCAATAGGGGGCCTGATAGGATATTATGTTGAATGTTTCAAACAATGAATAGATTGTGAATAGTAATTAAAAAAAAAAGAGAAGAATTAATTCTGCTGTCAGATAGCTCCTAGATTTATTTCTAAAGGGATGAACACCTGAGTCTTATAGGATTTTGACAGGGTCCCTGTGGTAAGACAGCATTTTTTTTATTAAAAGGAACAAAACTAGCAATACTGAAGTAAGCAGTAAATAGTCATTATCTACAGCATTAATTCTAAGTGTTTATTTAATGGACCAAACCACCATTAAGGGCCTGATCCTGTGAGGAGCACCCTCCACTCCCACTAACTTTTTGGGAGCTAAGGGTGCACAGTGCCTCATAGGTGAGGCCCTACATGCACTTTTAATGTCCCTGACTTGGGAAAGCATTTCTATACAGGACAGTATTTAAGCACGTGCTTAAAATTAAGCAAGTATTTAAGTTCCATGGAGGCCACTTAGACTTAAAACAATAGGACTTAAGCATGTGCTTAAAGTTAGCATGCATTTAAGCATTTTCTTGAATTGTGGCTTCAACCATGTGCCTAACTTTAAGCAAGAGTGTGGTTCCATTGACTTTATGGTTAGGAACATACTTAAGTACCTTGCAGAATTGGGACCTATGGAATGAGACAAGGATCAATGTCTGATGTTTATTCTTAAAAAAAAAAAAAAAAAAATCTTGTCTCTGCAGCCCTTTCTCAGCTACTGTTGGCTGGGAGTTGTGCATGGGTAGGAAATGCAGTAGTGGACTTCTAGTAGATGAAACAACCTATCAGGTAGTCAATGACTAACCAATAAGAGGAGCATGCTTTACAGTAGATCACTGTTTCGTAGATTTTTTTTTTTAAGTTGTTCTCACCAGGTGTTACACTTGTCAAATTTAATAGAGCATGACAGTTTGAATGCCAATGTCTTTCAGATAAAGGTGAATCTAACAATCACTAGAAGCATGGCAAAATCTGTAAGATCTTCCCCAGCAGAGTCAAATACCTTCACCCCTGTGTCTCTGCTGGTGAAGCTGTGAAAATATGATCAAGGGACAACACTTAAGGGAATAAATTATGTAAACAAACCTTTTCACTATTCATGCAGCATTCTTGTGGCTTAAAACTGGGGAGGTTTAAAATATTTTTTATTTTCTCAAATTCCTGAAGAGTTACTGCTTATTTAAGTATCTGTCTGTCAGCCTCACACAACAAAATATTGATGTTGGCTGCTATCACTGTAGCCTGGTGTCTTCACAATGAGCCAGTTCCTCAGCAAGTATAAATCCAGTGGCGCTAGCCTGGCTTGCACCAGCTAAGGATCTAGCCCAATTGTGCACAAGAAGCAGTACATCTTTAGAAGATAGGATACAGAGAGCAAAAATAAACTCCCAATCACATATGATGCCCACTCTGTATTTGCATGATCCATACTTCTGGTGAGTTAACTGACCACCTAATGACCTTTAAAAATGCAGCATTTGGGGACATGAGGAAGGATTTGTGACTTGGGGCTTGTTAACACAAATCCGCCAGGTTATTTAGGGAAGGCTGGAATTTTGTGCTATTGGATTCAAAGAATATTGTGTAATTCAGATGAAAGGCAAAGTATTAAGATCTTAATTCCACGGAGAGATATAGTCCTAGATTTGGCATTCAGAGACATAATTCTTAATTCATGTTACCAAAGTGTCCTATAAAAGAGAGAAATTTAAAGTTTCCTCTTAAATTATTCCTAAATTATCTGTAACCATTTTTTTTGTCATAGAAGAAAAATGGACATATCTTGAAGAAGTAACCAGGGAAGTTCATTTTTCATTTTAATGGATAGTGAATTTCCATTCTGCTCCTAAATCATTTAGGTCTGCAATCAGGTGTAGAGAGTCACTCAACCAAATTTATAGCTTAAGTACCAAAGTGTCCAATTTTATAGTTAAAATATTTAAATGTCCCAAAGTCAAAGAGCTTAGAAAAGGAGGAATATTTAAGGGGAGAGGGTATATATGGAGGAGAAGAATATTTCAAAACTGTTGTAGTTGAAGCAAGTAATTGCTTCCAAATAATCTTGTGGTGTCTCAAGTAGAAATACACTGAATCTTAAGGGATGACTTTTGGTGGTAGAAGATCCTTGTTCAATTCCCTTCTCTACCTGATGTGGAGGACTTGAACCCAGGTCTCCTACCTCCCATATGTTCCCAGGGTTTTCGGGGGGGCTCTATCTCTTCTGTTGAAGTTTTTTCCCACTTTGTATACAATATTAATTGTCATAGGGAGTGGAACCTGGGTCTCTCAGGTGACTGCCCTAACCACTGGCCTATAGAGTTATTCTTTCTCTCTCCGGACTTTTAAAATTCTGGCTCTGGGATCATACGGAGAAAATTTTGGCATGCTTTCTGTGTATCCTTTCTGTAGCATGGTATGCATCTAATAACATAAGCATGAATCAGATGTCTCAGCTCTGTCATGCCTGGAGGAATGAGCAGTAGCATTACGCATGCATTAGTCAGCAGATTAAACAGCAGAAGGAACCAAAAAAAAAAAAAATCTAAAATGACTTCTTTGATGTGGGAGGTCAGGGAGGAGGGAACTCTCTCTCTTGCTTCCTCCCCCAAGAACATCATGAGGTGAAAGGCAAACATGGATTTGTTTGTACAATAGTCAGAGCTTTGGACAAGAGCTCAGAAAATGATTTCAAAGGGTGGATAAAAATGTGTAATGGAAGGAGTACACTGGCTCTGCCCTCAGTACTTCCCTTTGAAGTTAGTGAGGAGCAGCACTGTCGTCCTTTGCAAGGAGGCAGTTCACGTTGGAGTGGATGAGTTGCCTTCACTACAGAATCTTCCACATTAAACCCAACACATTGTTGGGCTAGAATAGAGAAGCAGAAGGCAGAATATAGTTCCCTAGGAAAACTATGACTAGAGATAGGAGAAAGCTCAGGTTTCAAATGGCAAGATCTAGAGGAGCAGGCTGGGAACTATGGAATTCTTGTTTTGCAATAAATATCTTTCCTGCTCTTCCAGTTCATGACATGCCTTATTAGTGAATGAGCAAAGATAGATGAATATTATATTGTATATGTAGTGGCTCAGTGCGGCGGCCCTCCCACTCTGGCCTGGGTGTAGGCTGAGCAGCAAATAAACAGTCAATTAGCCAAGGCCTTGGATCAAGATGGGGCAGCAAAAAGTCTGAAGCTCAGGCCTGGGGAAGGGGAGATCCTGGCCCAGGGCCCTAGCAATGACAAAGTGCTTTGTCACTGGGTCAGCAGGGATCCATGTCGCAACACACTGACTCGCCCTCTGTGAGCATTGCAGCCAGACCACGGTCTGCTACCCCTGGGCCACTTCCGCACTCCCCTTCTTGGTGTACCTGTTGCCACGAGGAGGGGTTGAGGTTGACAGCGGCTTCCGGGACTGCAAGCAAGTCTTTAGGGGTCTGGTCTGTCGGTGGTCCGGGCCAGTCGTCTTCTCCCTCCGGGGTCAGGTCTGACGACAGTCTGGGCCAGTTGTCTGCTTTCTCCAGGTCTGAATCAGCTAGTGGCCCTGGTGGCCCAGTCCAGTCCTCTGCTCTCTTGGCACCCTCCACTGCTTCCCAGCTTGGGAGGCCACAGGAGGCATCTGGTCTCTCCAGTGGTTGTCTCCCCACTGAGCTTTCTGGGCTGCCTTTTATACTTCCTGCCCCTCCCTCCCACTTCCTGGGGGAGGGGCAACTAGGCCCTGGTTCCGCCCACCAGGGCTCAGTGCGGGGGCCCTCCCACTCCGGGTCCTTGGGAGGCCACCCGGCCTCACTACAGTATAAAATAAATAACCAAGGTACTGTAGCTGGGGCCATGAAGAGTGATGTCCTTCTATATGACAGGGTAGTCTTCTCTGTAGGCATCCATAGGAGAAGGATTGTCACAGGATTAAGGTGCTAGTTTAGGAGGTGTAGGTTTCCCCCCCTCCTCCATGGTCTACCTGTGTGACCTTGTGCAAGTCCCTTAAGATCAGGTATTTTGGTGTCTATAGATAGACACCTAGTGGGATTGTCAAAAGTACCTAGGGAATTAGGTACTTCAGAAAATCCTACTAACTTCTGTTGGAGTTAGGCCCCTGGATACTTCAGAAAATCCCACTATCTGTATGTTTAGATACCAAAATACCTTTAAAAATATTGCCCTTAGTCTCTCTGCTTCAGCTCCCCGTCTGTACTTCTCACGCTCACAGGGGTGCTGGGGATGAATACATTAAAGAGTGTCAGGCACTCAGACCTAGATTGTTAAAGGTATGTGGGCATTGCTACACTCAGACCAACTGATTTAGATGCTACTTTTCAAAAGTGTCTTCAGCATTTGAAGACCAGATTCACAAAGTTACATAGGTGACCCATTGACTCTTTAAGTGTCTAAAGCCAACGTTTAGCTGTCACTGACATTTTCAAAACTACCACTCAGTTGCTCCCTAACTCTGTAGACGCTTAAGTCCCCACCAGTGAACGTTCACAAAGCTGCCTAAGTCTCAGTGCTGCTCCATAGCTATTAAGCTGTTCAGAGTCCAAACACAAGCTGAAGCTTAAGTAGCTCCAAAGCAGGATTCTCAAACGAGGTGGGGGAACACCTAGCTCACTGGCAGGGCCTGATCCTATAGGCATGACTGATCCTGAGCATGCCTACAGGATTGGGCCCCACTGGCAAGCACCCCTAAGACCTGATACCTGTCAGATCCTACAGCTGTATGGAGGCCACCTACAAAAGACAGACCAGGGGCTGAGTGAAAGCAGGTCAAGAATTTTTTGACAACTTTTTGGACAGAGGTCTGTTTTTAGGTGTCCATCCTGTTGGATAGGGCACTCACCTGGGATGTGGGAGCTCCAAGGTCCAATCGCTGCTGTCTAACTTACAGCAGGGACTTGAAGCTGAGTCTTCCCCATTCCAAGTGAGTTCCCTGACCACCAGGATATGTGGTAAGCTGGGGTGTGTGTCTCAGTTTCTCCTGCTGAAACTGTTCCACTTTGTATAAATATTCATTGCTCCAAAGAGAGCAAGTAAGAGACTGATTCTGTTGCACGGTAACTAGGGCACTCAACTGGTCTGTAGGAGATCGGGGTTCAAGTCTCTGCTTTTGGAAAGGGTAAAAATTGATTGTTTATTTTTTTGCAGCTAGATCCTAACTGTACAAAACTACTAAAAAGTATGCAGCACAACATACTGTTTGAAAGCTCTGTAGCTTTACAGAGCAATAGTTACTGCTCTAAAGACTAATAATTGCAATTAATCAACCAGTGATCCTGTATACACACTACAATCAAGGAGGCTTCCAAATTCCAAGCACAGTGTATTAGTTCAAAGGTAATGTTTTATTTAAGAAACAATATTTCTTGTTTGGTGTTTGGGAGCCCAACATGAGGCACCTTTTTCAGGGTCTGATTTTTCAGAAATTACTGAACACATGCCCTCTGAAATTCAGCCCTGGTTAGTGATTTTGGGTTCTCAATTAAACATGTCTGAAAAATGTGGTCCATGTGTTTTGCAAAGGAATAAAAGGAGATGTGTATAAAGACATTTAAATCTCTCCAGCCTTTTCTGCTGATTTGGTGATGGAGTATATTTGTTTGCATTTTACTCCTTCTTTCAATCTTATGTTTTGACCCATCCTTCTTAACTGAGGAGCCTTCATACTATAAATATTATTTTGGAGGAACTCATATGTGGTTTTATTGAAGACAGCTTAGCTGACTCATTTGTATTGCTGCAGATATCCATCTCTGTCTCATAAAATAAATGACAACAATGTCTAGCTTTATTGGGCCTTTCCTTTATTCACTTTTTATTTATTAGTTGTAGTGGGAGGACAGATTTTTTAGAGTTACCATATTTTGTGCCTCCTAATGGAGGACACCCCCGGGGGCCCCGGCCCCGCCCCCAGCCCCGCCCACGCCCCAACTCCGCCCCCTCCCAAAGTCTCCGCCCCCTCCCCTGCTTCCCGCGAACATTTAATTCGCGGGAAGCCTGAAGCAGGTAAGGAGGGGGGGTGGGGGGGGAGGAGGCGCGGCCCAGGCTGGCCCCCCCGGCGGCCCGGCGCACCCCTCGGCTCCCGGCTCCCAGCCCCGCGGGCCCGGCCCGGCTCCCCGACCCAGCTCCCAGCCCCGCGGGCCCGGCCCGGCTCCCCGACCCCGGCTCCCGGCCCCGCGGGCCTGGCCTGGCTCCCAGCCCCGCGGGCCCGGCTCCCCGACCCAGCTCCCGGCTCCCGGCCCCGCGGGCCTGGCCCGGCTCCCAGCCCCGCGGGCCCGGCTCCCCGACCCAGCTCCCAGCTCCCAGCCCCGCGGGCCCGGCTCCCCGACCCGGCTCCCAGCCCCGCGGGCCCGGCCCGGCTCCCCGACCCCGGCTCCCGGCCCCGCGGGCCTGGCCCGGCTCCCAGCCCCGCGGGCCCGGCCCGGCACTGCGACCCTGGCCCGGCCTGGCCCCCGGCCCGGCACCGCGCGCCCGGCCCGGCTCCCGGCCCGGCACCATGCCCCCGGCACCGCGACCCTGGCCCCGCACAAAGAGGCCCCGTCCGAGCCTCCCGATTTTCCCGGACATGCCCGGCTTTTGGGGATTTCCCCCCGGACGGGGATTTGAGCCCCCAAAAGCCGGACATGTCCGGGAAAATCCGGACATATGGTAACCCTAGATTTTTGAAACTAGAACACTATTTATTGTTATATAAAGTATGAACCATGAGAACATCCAAGAAGTTTGGGGAAAGGGATTAGTAGTGTTGATTAATTTTGTCCTTAAGTTGCATGTGTTTTGATAACTTGAGGAGCCATATTGAGACAGTGCTTGTTCTGGACTATGTATGGAAGGATTTGACCACCATGATAAGAGACTGGGTTAGTGCTATTATGGCACCTTTTTCTCTGAACCCTTAATTTCTTGCAGTACTTCATTGTTCTCCGTAAGTCTCATCCCAACCTTACTGGGCCCTGGTGCAGTACCTGTTAATTGAAACGGTCATGCTCTGATATCTACTAGAGTAGAGCTGGTCAAAGTTATTATTATTTTTTTATTTCCTCCTGCAAAATATTTTGAGATTTCAGTGAAAAATCAAAAACTGAAATATTTTGGATAAAATCTTCCATTCTTCTCTATAGACCCAGCTCCTTGGTCTGACTGCATCTCCCATGATGCAGCATAGTCTCCCCTCTTGGTGAAGGAAGGCAACGCATCACATCAGTCACATGGCCACAGTGCATCATCGGAGATGGAAGTCCAGCAGGGGAACCTGGCCCATCAAGGGGAATGGGAGCATGAGACATCCCAGCTATATCTCCCAGGAGGCACTGAGACAGCATTTCAGAATCCAGATATTTTAGGTTTTCATTTTTTTTCCAATTAAAAAAACATCCTGAAATATTCTGTGGAAAGCAAACACCTTTTAAAAATTGTTTAAAATGTTTTCATTTTCAAAAACCCAATTTTTCCATTGAAAAACAGTTTCAACAGAGAAGTTTTGACCAGGCCTACCATAGTGTGGGATGCTCCAAATCTTAGCATGATGTGAGAGTAGGGACTGGAACACCCAGACTTTCTTGTGATAAGCACACACACAATTCAGTAGAGAAGAGGCATTCAGTTTCATTACAGTCAAAATGGATATCAGAATGAACACACATGCAGTGATGCTTTCTATTGAATTATTTCAGTAGTTTCTTTAATGTATCTTTGGATTGTTTAGCTAGTATACAGAAAGTCTGGCTTTGTCAATACTAATTTCAATTTTAAATAAAATATTAAGTTTTACCTCTATTATTCTTGGTACATAACAGGGCTCTGCATATTGTAGAATCGGTGCCTTCTACAAGATAAGCTCACATGGTCTTCGTGTTTCAAATGGCGAATGAACCACCTTGTTGGTGGAAGAGATGAAAAGATCAGCTATACTAGGAAAGTAGAACAGACACGGATAATAAGTGGTTGTATTGAAAATAAAACTGGAGCTTGTAGATTAGTGATACATCATTTCTGTGCAGAATCATGTGAGAGGTCTGGGTTCAGTGAGCTGTATTGTGGGTCTGATCCATAAATCAGATGAAATCCAAAAGGAAATTTTCCACTGACTTCAGTAGGCTTTGGATTAGGTCCTGTGGTTCTCCTATCCAAGTACACAGAAGCTGGGACTGTTTCATGCTTTAGCTTGTTTGGTAAATGGGCAATGGTTAAATCTGAATCCTTTAAGGATGGGGGAATTGTGACTGTAAATGCCTGTATATCAAAAGGGCAAAATCTGTCCCTACAAAGTGTTTTACTTTATCATTGTCAATAATGTGTGTGTGTGTGTGTGTGTGTGTGTGTGTGTGTGTGTGTGTGTGTGTGTGTGTAATTATATGATTTGTGAGGATGTACAATGTTAAGACTTTATTAGCATTTGCTTGGGATGACTGGCATTACTCATCTATGTAGTCCCCAAACTTCAAACTCTTGCTAATAAAGCCTAATTAACATTATGATCTATGATGGTGTGCAATGTTAATTAGGCTTTATTAGCAAGAGTTTGCAGTTTTGGGAATACATGCGTGAGCAACGTAGGTCATCTCAAACAAATGCTAATAAAGCCTTTATGCTACACTGCAGTGTAATATGTGTTTTTTGTAAAATGTTGCTTTTGTGGGTACTATTTTTCCTGTCCCTCCGCCTGTAGAATCAGGTTTCCCTAGTTACCATGAGTCCAACTGCACAAGTTTCCAAGTGACAGACTAGTATTAGTACATTTTTTTTTGCAACCTCTTTAAATTATCTAAAATAGCTTAATTATATAATTCTACATCTGTGGCTGTTTTTAAGGAATATGGTGGAAAATCCACTGCCAAATTGAGCTCATAACAAAATTAAGGCCCTGATTCAGGAAAACACTTAATAAACATGTGCTTATCAAATCCCATTGAAATCAAAGGGATTTAAAGTCCTTTAATAAATCAGAGCCTCAAAGAGATTTGGAAAGCAAATAACTTTTCTGTTTTTCAATTAATATTTTGAGGAAGAGGAGGTCCACACAAATTGCTCTGAAACTGGGAAGTCATCCTTTTGAAAAGAAAATCATTTTTATAACCAGGACCTAACTTGAATACTACCTGGCCCATTTAGCATAGTAACATGCCCAGCACTCAGAGAACTGCAGTTTGAGAAGTTTGGAAAGGACTATTCCCCTCTCTTCCGTAGCCTCTTTGCAGGGTGAGGGGGGTGTCAGTCCTACAGCTTGGCCTGTAGCCTGAACCCAAACATCTACACCACAATTAAACATCCCCTTAGCCTGAGCCCTGTGAACCTGAGTCCACTGCTACAGGCCCAGCTTCTGGTGCCTGATTGCAGGGTAGACATACTCAGGGAGCCTAAGTGACTTGCCAAAGGACACTCAAGTCTGGTGGAGCAGGGAATTGTACCCTTTTCTCCAAAGTCCCAAGCTACCACCCTAACCACTGGACCAATTGTTTGGTTAAAAATACTGTCTATTAAACTAGTCAATTAAAACAAAATCAGTCAAATTCAAAAATTTCAACCCACTCTATAGCTGGTTGGAACATAGGGAAGGGACAAGGGTAGTGTTTTTTTGTCTCCTACCTTTTTTTGGTTGTTCCAAAGAAATCTCAGGTTTCATTCTTGAAAACTGAAAAATCAGGATGTGGAAACTTTGACCAGCTCTACATAAACTGAAAGTTTTTGCTAAGAGAGACTAGCTAGGTGAGGTAATACACCTCTACCCCGATATAACACTGTCCTCGGGAGCCAAAAAACCTTACCGCGTTATAGATGAAACCGCGTTATATCGAACTTGCTTTGATCCGCCAGAGTGCACAGCCCCGCCCCCCCGGAGCACTGCTTTACCACGTTATATCCGAATTCGTGTTCTATCGGATCGCGTTATATTGGGGTAGAGGGTATCTGTTGGTGAAACACTGCAAACAGTTTTTGCTAACCCATTCCTTTATTTTATAAATTTTACTTTTTTACCCTCCTTAAAAATTCTGATTGTATTGGGATTTCATATTAATTATTCACAAAATAGCCTGTTTATGATACAAAATGGTCACCTACTGAGCCATCACCTTTGGAGCTTGCTGAAAAGAGAGTCAAGTGAAAGAGTACACACACCTCCAGTCAGAGGAATCCTCAATGTTTATTTTCTGTCAGTGTCTCACTGATTTTTCTGTTAGGCAAAACTATTAAATAACTATTTGTCAGAAAATGGAGTAATCTGTGAACACATCAACAAAGAGGAGATTGCAGAGTGTGTTTTGATCTGGAAAGCATTGTTAGTATAAAGCATCATAAACTCTGCTTTTCCGAATGCCTCTTAAAACAGCACACCTACGGTACTTAGCTGGGAAATCAGTAAGATAATATCTGCAATTTGTTGCTACTCCGAATTGTTTGAGACACCCACTTATGGTGTTAAGGTATCCAGGCGAAATGTGCTTCCAGCATAATTTTCTTCAAGATCAAAGCTGGTCACACATGGATGAGAAGCCCTGGCAACAAAGGAAAACAGAGAGCAAAATGTTTAATAAACCCTTTTTACCAAAAGTGGCCACACACATAAATATTGTGTAGTTACCTGTTCAATGATACAGTTAAATGGGAGAAAAAAGTCCAACTAATCTACTACAAAACAAAGCCTCAGGGATTTCTAGGAGGCTATTTTCTGTGGGCCCTGCTTTATGCCTGCACAGATGAGTAAGGGGGTATAAAGAACTCCCTTATGCCCCATGCAGGTTATCTGCTGTGCTTGCTACTTTCTCTCCCAGACGGGAGTGGGTGGAGTCTTGGCTCACTGGCCTGAGCTCTGGAGCTGGTGCAAAGGTGGGAACCAGCTTGTTGTGACTCTTCCTGTACAGTAGCTGCAAAACATTATGAAGTTGTAAAATACAGAGGACCCAGAGGCTGAGGGCCAAATTCTGCTCTTATACATATCATTGTAGAGTCAGAAACATTGAAAATAACAGTGTGACTCCAAAATTTTAAAGGGGGCATATAGTGCAGAGTTTGGTCCTGAAGGGTAAGATATTTTCAAGCCTGAACACACACATGTGGGCTGCATAGTAACCCTGAGTCCTGCTGCGCTTCTGGGGTAGTGCAGGTCTTACTCAAGATGGAGTGTAAAGTACAGATTTCATGAGTAGCCCCTCTGAAATCAATAGCACAGTACAAATAACCAGATATGCTGCACCAAAATTACTCCTGGGGGAATTCTGCACTACTGCACAAGTGCAGAATTTATGTCCCCCACAGATTTCTTTGCTTCCCTGCAGAAAAAATGATTTTCTGATGGGGAAGCAAAAGGAAGCTACAAGAGCGGTCATGCAACCCTCCCCAGCAGTATGTTTCGGGTGCTCAGGGCAGCCGGCAGAGAAGTAAATCACTGTGGGGCAGGCAGCGGGATGGGGGAAGATCCGGCTGGTGGCTCCTACCCTGTGCTGAGCTCAGCTGCTAGTCCCAGCTGGGCTGGGGAGGACAGGACTTTCTCTTCCCCTGCACAGCATCTGGGGCTGTGTCAGACCCACCCCCAGATTTCTTTCCCGGCTGTAGGAGGCTCTACAAACTCTCCCCCAGGCTTCCTGCACCCATCGCTCCTCAGGGAGAGGGATCCCTGTACAGGGAGCTGCTCCCCCATCCGCCCAACCCCTGTGCATCCAGACCCCCTCATACCCAGACCCTCCCACCGAGCCTCACCCTCCCGCATCCAGAAGCCCCCCGATGAGCCCCACTCCCCCTGCACCTGGACCACCATGATGAGCCACCTGCACCCAGATCCCCTACTGAGTCCCAACCAGCTGCACCTGGATCCCCACCCCACTGAGCCCTCCACACCAGACCTCCCTGCCAAGCTCTATCCCTCCCACACCCAGACACCTCTCCTGCTGAGCCCCAACTGCCTTCACCTGGACCCCCCTGCAGAGTCCCTTTACTGTTGCACCGAGAACCCCCCAACAAGCCCCTGTGCATCTAGATCCCACCCGGATCCCCCACTGAGCTGCCCACACCCAGATTGCCCCACACAGAACCCTCTCAACCCTACTCCTGGATCCCTTCACACTAAGCCCCTCCACACTTGGATCCTGCCTTGCTGAGCCTGCCTTGCCATACCTGGTGCACCTGGCATGGAGGGGCAGGGCCCTGGGGTGTTTCTGGGGCAGGCCCTGTCCTTACCCTGTGTCAGGGTTGGGTGCAGCCTCATCTCTGAGTCTGTGTCCCGGGTGGGAGCTGCACAGTGATCTCCCTCCCACCTCTGTGCAGCCAGCGGCCTGTGCTCCCCAACGCCATGCTGGAGCCTCCACATTTATTTGAAAAATAAAATTTGCGGAATTTTAAAATATTGTACGCAGAATTTTTAATTTTTTGGTGCAGAATGCCCTCAGGAGAACAAAATGCAGTGAACTCTAAGGTGCCAAACAATAGCTTCTAATTACGCTAACACTTTCTGTTTTAAATTGAACCAAATTGGCAAGTAGTGGGGAGCCCATCTTAAAAATACAGATCTCAAACAGATTATTTAAAATTATTTAAAAATGTCTCTCAGACATGACCAACTTAAAGTTTTAAATAATTAAGTCCTATCATTTTCTGATCAACATAGTGGAGGGTTTTTTTTTTTTTTTTTTTAAAGCATGAACACATCTAGCAACTGTTTATCCTTCTGATTTCATAGAATCCTAGAGTTTAAGGCCAGAAGGGACCACCAGATCATCTAGTCCCGGGACCGGCAACCTTTGGCACGCGGCCTGTCAGGGAAATCCGCTGGCGGGCCAGGACAGTTTGTTTACCTGCAGCGTCCGCAGATTCGGCCGATTGCAGCTCCCACTCGCCGCAGTTCGCCATTCCAGGCCAATGGTGCTTGCGGGAAGCGGCGTGGACCGAGGGATGTGTAGGTTCACCATGTCCGAGACCCCTACAATAGTATCAAACTGATTTGGTGAGAAATACAAGTGACCCAGGCCCCATGCTGCAGAGGAAGGTCCCTGCCAAGGTCCTTGCCAATTTGACCTGCATAAAATTGCTTCTGAATCCTGCGTATGGCAATCAGTTAGACCCTAACACATGAGTAAGACCCACCAGCCAAGTGGGTGAGCGAGAGAATTCTCTGTGTAGTCTCAGAGCACCACCCACCCTGTCTTACGTCCCATCTCCAGCTGTGGAAATCTCCGATGCTTCAGAGGAAGGAGAAGAAAACAGAGAATATATTTGGGAGTGGAAGGAATTCCCTCCTGACTCATGCAGGACCCTAGCTGAAGCCCTGAAGCATGAGATTTATGATCTTAAGACGCAGGCCAGAAGGGATCCCAGGGCAACTGAGCCCAGGCTCCTGCCATTGCGGGCCACCCTGTCATACAATTCCACTCAAGTTTATCAAACTCTATCTAAAGTTAATTAGGTTGTTTGCCCTCACAACTCCTATTGGGAGGCTGTTCCAGGATCTCATTGCACTCACTCCTAATTTCCAGCCTAAGTTTATTCATGGCAAGTTCATACCCTTTGCTGTTGTACCAACATTGTTCTTTAACTTAAATAACTCTTCTCCATTCCTCATGTTTGTGGAGCTAATGTAGTGATAGAGAGCAACCATTTCCCCTCTCAGCCTTCATGTTGCTAAGCTAAACAAGCCAAGTCCTTTTACTCTCCTCATAAAAATAGGCTCTCTATTCCCCAGTTGTCCTAGTAGCCTTCCTCTGCACCTGTTGCAGTTTGAATTCATTTGTTTGAAAAAGGGTGGTCAGAGTTGTACACAGTATTCCAAATGGAATCTTATCAATGCCTTGTACAATGGCACTAATGCTTCCTTTGTCTCTACTGGAAATACCTCACCTGATACAGCCGAGGATTGCATTTGCTTTTTTAAAATTTTTTATTTATTTATTTTTTTACAGCCACATTACGTTGGTGGCTCATCGTCATCCTGTGATAGACCCATATGTCCAGGTCTCTCTCCTCCTCTCTCATTTCCAACTGATCAGCCCCCTGATTGTAGCAGATTTTTTTGTCTCTAAGTGCATGACCTTGCACTTTGTACTATTAAATTTCATCACATACTTATTATTCCAGTCCTCTAGGTTAGTTTTTCTCAACCTTTTTGATAGCAGGGACCAGCTTGCTGCCTTCCTAAACTTCAGGGAGATCTCAGGGACGGGTGCTGGTCCACGGACTGGTCATTAGAAACACTACTCTAGGGCATCCTCTTTTTCTGTATACTATTCCTATCCTACTCTGTATTGATGATACCTCCCATCTTTGTATCTGTATCAAATTTCATTAGTACATCCCTACTTCTTGTCACAAAGACATTGATAGAAATATGAAATAAGATTGGTCCCAGAACTGGTCATTGAGGAACTCCACTCTAAACTTCCTCCAGACAGACAGTTCTCCTTTTAGCACAACCCGCTGTGCCCTTCCCCTTAGGTAGTTCATTACCACCTTACAATTCCTGTACTATTCCTCATCTTCTCCAACTTAATTAATAATTTCCCCATGTGCAATCATATTGAATGCTTTACTGAAGTGCAGGTAGATTAGCTCTGCTGAATTTCCCTTGTCTAAAAAAATCTGTCAGTTAGTTTACCTTTGGTAAACACATATTTCATGGATTTTTGAGATGGCAGTTCATAACTGAATATATCATGTGTTAAAATTTTTCATGAAAGTGTGGTGTTAAATCCATGACACTATGAGGAGGTAGCACAGAATATTAAGTACTAAAGTTCCCAGCTATAGGCATCCTAGGTATAAATGAGAAATGTGAGGCTTTTATTGTTCTTTTTACAACTGACTTAAGACTTTTTTTCCATGAGAGATATTCTCCCATGTATTTTTCATTTTGATTCTAGATATTGTTCTTGCATGCACTATAGAACTACTTTAGGGCCCACTTCAGCAAAGCATTTAATCATGTACTTAAGTTACTCACGTGCTTAAAATTTAATTGCTTTCCTGAATTGGAGCCTTAAATAGGAAGTGTAAGGCTAAATGTTGTAGACAGATGTTACATGCATATTAATGTTGTACAGCACTCTAAAAATGAAAAGTGCCATAAAGTATGTTACTTATTACTATTTCACTCAATTGAACCAGTTCAAAATACTCTACTGATCAAAGGGGACAAAATATGCCATGTGCCGCTCTTCATTTCCTAGAGATTGGGACACCTTCTTGAAAACAAAATCTAGTTAGGAAGACCTTTTGAACGATGTGGCAACTGATACACTGTGTGTGAGCATTAACGGTTGTTTGTTTCATTTAAATTATTCTTTATTGTGGCTTTGAAAATAGACCCTTTACCTAATTCATTTTCATTCTCTGTATCATACACAAATTGCTCACTTTCCTGTGGCAACATAAAGTAGGCAAAAGAGTTTTCCCACTAAGTAGCAGGTGTGTTTTTTTTAACTCTTCTGCACAAATCAAATTTTCCTGGCTTAATGCCCACTTTTGGCAGCCCACATGCCAAAGTCATCGGCACCAGAGAATTAAAGCTGAGATGCTAAATCTACTCTCCATATTTCCTAGGTGCTAGAATGCATATGGTACTTTGTGTGACAGACTGTACCTCTATATTCATCCTTTTTAAAAGACCATGATACATTTTGTATAAAGTATGCCTTGTGAAATATCATTTGAAAATTCATAATTAAGGCTGTGAGTCTGTCACAGAGGTCATGGAAGTCACGGATTCCGGGACTTTCTGGGATCTCCAGGACTTCTGCAGCAGCCGGTGGGGCAGTCTCGGGCCACTGCGCCCTCCCCCCAGCAGCAGCAGGAGTTTGGATGTGGGAAAGGACTCAGGGCTGGGACGGGGCTGGGGTGCAGGCTCTGGGCGGCGCTTACCTCGGGTGGCTCCCTCCCTCAGGTCCTAGGCAGAGGCACAGCCAGCCGGCTCCGTGCACTGCCTCCACCCGAAGGCACCACCCACACAGCTCCCATTGGTGACAGTTCCCGGCCAATGGGAGCTGCAGAGCCGGTGCTCAGGGCAAAGGCAGTGCGCGGAGCCCCTGAGCCGTCCCTGTGCCTAGGAGTCGAGAGATATGTCACTTCCGGGGAGCTGCATGGAGCCGGGTATTGAGCCTTCCAGCCCCACAACCCCTCTCTCCAGCAGCATCGGGCCATGTGCTGCTGCCTGCCTCCCTCAGCACCTGCGTGGGTCCCAGTCTGCACCCCTGAGCACCTGCCGCCCCCCCCCCCCACCTGCCCCTGAGCACCCAAGTTTTAGTCAGGGATATGTAATAGAAATCATGGATAGGTCATGGGTTGTAGATTTTTGTTTACTGCCCATGACTTTTACTAAAAATACCCATGACTAAAACGTAGCCTTACTCATAATCTGCTGCACATTTTTGTTCTGGTAAAATCTGTGTATCAACATTGTATATAAAGTTATAAGATTATACTGTATAACACTGCTATAACATGCTCCAAAGTTAGAAAAGCAGGCACAAAACAGTTCCTCAAAAACAAAAGACAAACCAACACCCAAACCAAAGTGTCAACAAAGTCAAATGGATTTTCACCTAATTAAGCAGCTGTTCTTCGGCAAAAAAAAGGATATAAGTTAAAAACTTACATATTGACAATGGAATAACTGCGGTTCCCGTGTAAACAGACCGGCTGCTACCTGAACCCCAGCTGGAGATAATCCTCAGAAAGGGCAGAATGGTATAAGAATAGAGGAGAGACAACACAAATTATCTCTCTGCTCACAGCAGCAAAAATGCCTGAAGGAAGATTCAACTGGGGGAAGGGTCCTGGCTTGGAAGATCAGGTGGTGATGAAAACCATTGCTTTGAATCCATTTAGCTTGTTAAATTAGATATTAGTTTGCATTTTATCTTTTCATTTTCTTTGCAACCAATTCTCACTTTTATGCCTCATTACTTGTAATCACTCAAAATCTATCTTTCTGTAGTTAATAAACTCATTTTATTGTTTATGGAAACCATTGTGTTTGGATTGAAGTGTTTGGAAATCTACACTTGACATAACATGATTTGTGCTATCATTTTCCATTGATGAAATGATGGATTTTCTGTGAGTTTGTGTTGTCCAGGAGGGTGCTGGGCGGTACAAGACACACAGTTCCTGGGGAAGGTCTGGGACTCGGAGTTTGCTCGTGTTACCCTGTCAGGGCTGGATCCCCACTTTGAACTTTAGGGTACAAATGTAGGGGCCTGCATGAAAACTTCTAAGCTTAACTACCAGCTTAGCTCTGGTTCGGCTGCCACCATTTCAATGGATTCCATTCCTGGGAAACCTTGAAAAACCTTCACCAAATCCCTGGTGAATACAAATCCAAACCCCTTGGATCTTAAAACAAGGAGAAATTAACCATTCCCCTCCTTCCTCCCACCAACTCCTGGTAAATCAAGATCCAAACCCCTTGGATCTTGAACAAGGAAAAATCAATCAGGTTCTTAAAAAGAAGGTTTTTAATTAAAGAAAAAGGTAAAAATCATCTCTGTAAAATCAGTATGGAAATTAACCTTACAGGGTAATCAAACTTAAAGAGCTTAGAGGACTCCCCTCTAGTCTCAGGTTCAAAGTACAGCAAACAAAGATAAACACTCTAGTAAAAGGTACATTTACAAGTTGAGAAAAACAAAGGAAAACTAACACGCCTTGCCTGGCTATTTACTTACAAGTTTGAAATAGGAGAGACTTGTTTAGAAAGATGTGGAGAACCTGGATTGATGTCTGGTCCCTCTCAGTCCCGAGAACGAACACACTCCCAAAACAAAGAACACAAACAAAAGCCTTCCACCCCCAAGATTTGAAAGTATCTTGTCCCCTTATTGGTCCTTTAGGTCAGATGCCAGCCAGGTTACCTGAGCTTCTTAACCCTTTACAGGGAAAAGGATTTTGGAGTCTCTGGCCAGGAGGGGTTTTATAGTACTGTACACAGGACAGCTGTTACCCTTCCCTTTATAGTTATAACATACCCTGTGTGTAATTCATGAGTGGCTGGCCAGAGTATTCATGTAATTCAGCTGGGAGTGATTTTCCATGCTAGAGGCTGTGTGTGAACTCACCAGGAGTGGTTGTTCTCAGAGAAAAGCAGTGTAAAAGACATCCCAGATTGTAAAATTGAGGGGATGCAGCTGTCCATACCCTGTGGAATGTCACAATACTTTCACTATTAAAAAGGGCCTGTGTGCAGTCTCTTTCTTGAGATAAGTTGAATTCTGAGTACTATGCTAAGGAGGTTGTGTAGGCCAAAAGACTTGGTTTGACATTTCAGCAAAGTCTAATCTCTTTATGTTCATGGGGTGAAATCCTGGTTCTACTGAAGTCAAAAGCAAAGCTTTCATTGACAGAAGCTGGGAATGGATGACGAGGGATGGATCACTTGATGACCACCTGTTCTGTTAATTCCCTCTAGGGCACCTGGCATTGGCCACTGTCGGAAGACAGGATACTGGGCTAGATGGACCTTTTGTCTGATCCAGTATGGCTGTTCTTATGATATCAGTGGGGTCAGGATTTCACAAGCAATTAATAAAGCTGGGACCAGGGACATTGCTGGGGTTTAAGAGAACATGTACAACATACCCTTTTTTTTGTTACCCTTTTCTTTCCTTTGCCCTGTTCCCCACATTGTGTGTTGCTTTCTGAAACAAGCTGGCCTTCTCCCCCATTCACAGAGGACCCACTACTACA
Source organism: Malaclemys terrapin pileata (assembly GCF_027887155.1). Lineage (NCBI taxonomy): Eukaryota > Metazoa > Chordata > Testudines > Emydidae > Malaclemys > Malaclemys terrapin. Next base: position 123,568,483 of record NC_071508.1, read on the forward strand.
CCTAGCGTCCCTTTCTGGGCAGTTGTATTTTCCCAAACATTGGGCAAACACAACACAAACAGTTCCTCATTCCAGCTTCCAGGGTAGTCCGTTCCCCCCTCCCCCTCCACACACACACATACACTTTAGCTTTCAGTCCTTCCTGCTTTTGGACTTCCTGCGGGAATCTTCTGTGCTGTGTTCCCTGAGCATCACCACCCTGAGCTTTCTTTCTGGGGGGCTCTGTCTTCATCCCCAGCAGGTTCCCCCACCTCTCCTCCCTAGGCACTCTTGCAGTCACTTCCATGGGAACTTCCTGCTTCTGGCCTGTCTCTCTATTCCCAGTAAGCTGGCAGTGTGAGCCCCATCGCTGCTCTCTGCTCCTTTCTTGACTGACTTGTAGGCCTGATTCACCCCGCTTCTTCCCCTTCTACAGCCTAGGTGCTTTCTCTTATAGCCCAATTGGGGTCAGTTGACCAGCCACAGATGCACTTGCCCTGTTCCCTCTTAAAGGGCCAGTATCACCCTGTGACACTCGCTTGTTTGGTCTTTTCTAATAATTGTAGGCAGTTAAGCATTTGGGACACAGATACGGTTGGTTGTGTGTGTAGTTGTTTGGATTGTAACCAGTGCTGTTCAGATAATAAAAAATGATGATAGTGTGTTTGATACTAGTTGTATTTGCAGTCATAGAGAGGCTTGTAGTCTCTGGAAGAACCTTGCCTGCAATGGCTGGGTTTCTTACTGCAAATAAAGACTTTCCCTGAGTTAATATATAAATAAAATGGGCTTACAGTATGTGTAGGTATGCAATGATCAGCCCTTATTAAAGCACAAATATGACAAGAATTTTAAGCTGCAGGTGTCCAAGTTAAGCTTTCTAGGAGCTGTTCAACCTCACGTACTTCTCTGTGTAATCCATCAGTGCCGCTTGCTGTGGTTCCGCAGGAGGAGCGGTTTGCCACCTTGTATTTATGTACTGGACTTAATTAAAGGCCAACTTACTGGGTTTAAACAAACATTCCTTGTGCACCTCAATCTCCAGTGGAAGTCATTATGGGAGTTTTGCATACAGAACGAATGGAGGACAGGCCCTGGTGCATGTAAACTCCTTAATCCCACTTCATGGTTCGCAATCCAAAGGCCTTCTTGGGATATGTGAAAAAATAAATAAATTTATATTTATATTTTAAAATAATATTTCTTCAGCATCTCCTTTGGGAGATCCTCCTCTGCCCTCTCTTGGGCTTCCTTAGGGCTCTGTTGTTGGCCATCTTCTCTGTCTCTGTGTGACCACAGCTGGTTGAATGGTTTTAGCTACCATCTGTAAAGGGATGACTTTCAGTTCTTACCTTCACCCTTCACCTCTATGCTCCAACTGCCCCTGGGTCTTGCTGCCTCCAACACAAATACACTATGACCAAAACTGAGCTCCGTACTTTTCCTCCCAAATCCTTTCTTCTTCTCTAGAGCAACTGGAAACTCTGCCCTTCTTCTAGCCCCTTAAAGCCTCAACTTCACTGTAATCTCTGACCTCCTTCTCCCCCCCAACATTGTCACAAAATCTTGTCTGTCTTTGCTCCACTACCTCCAAAATCCATCCTTTCCTCTCTGTTCCGACTATGAAGACCATTTGCAGGTTCTGATAATCTCTTGCCTTGACAGCTGTATCCTCCTCCTTTCTGGTTTTCCTGACTCTCACTGCATCTCCCCTCAGTCTACCCAAGATGCTGCCACCACCATTCTCAACCTTGTCTGTTGCTCTAGCCATGTCTACCTCATTTCCAAATCCTTTCATTGACTTCCCTCTTGCACAATGAATTAGATTCAGGCTCCTTGCCCTCACATACAAGACTTCACATTGCCTATCCCCTGACAACTTCTGGTTTTGTCTCTTTTCTCCTCCTCTTCACTTCACCCTTGCTGCAGAACCTACCAACCCATTTGTGTGCTCCTACTCCTGGCTCTGTGCTGCCTTGGTCTCTGGTATTTCCCAAGCATGAGTGAAAGTGGCAATAACCAGCCCACAGTGATTAAAACATGTTAGTTCTCATTTTCAATAGGGAAAAATATTCCCCATTCATATTTTTGTGTTGCCAGCATATTCAAGCCTATATGAAAACAGCACGTTTAATGTTTGTCTTTTCTTACCAGAACCAATAAGATCAATTTGAATTCCCTAAATCCAAAACCAATAGTTTACAATATTTTACTGGTACAGACAAGAAGCAAGAATTTCAATTCGCTTGTCCAGTTTTATGTAAACTATAGGTACAGTAGGGTGAGATAAGGACAGAGCTTTATTAGTCTTGGATTGAGGATTGTATTTTCCAAAGTCAGATGCCCTCTTGGTTGTGCAAAAAATAGTTGTACCTGTATCCACCCATATTTGTGCATGCAACTACCATGAGTGCATGTGCAAATCTGGAAAACACATGGAGAAAAATGTTAGACAGACACCTAAGTCACCAGTTGCACGTGCATTTTCCTGATTTATGCACCTATTTGTAGTAATGGCATGAGTAAATACAAATCCACGTACACTGTTTTTGCCTGTGAAGCACTTGCCTTAAAAATGTCCTTGTGGATTTAAGTAATATATTAATGGCATCTAATCTAGTTTTTGTGGCTTAATTTCCCTTTATTAAGGCTATTAAATTGTGTGTACGAAAGCAGAATTTGACTTTTGATTAAAAAGAAACATCTTTTTTTTTTTAACGTGCCATTATCATAATGGAGTCCAGGTGACTCTGGGATCACATGGAAACATTTGTTAGGATTCAGCTGTTGTTTTTTTCCCCCACTATGAATCCAGATTGTATTTGTGACACAGTATTGCAACTAGGATTTGTCAATTAGCCATCAGCCAGTGAGAGATCTTATGGTAAACATTTACAGTTCATGTCAAGGGAGACTTCAAACCACCCATTGTTCCCAGCCATAGTCATCCTGACTGTTGCTGTGGTCAGCCTCCTTATCTAAATTGCAAATTGGAGCGGTAGATGTGCAATCTAGAAAGGTTCCTGGCTGATCTCTTAAGAGATGAGGTGCTGACCGCTGCTTGCACTGAATATTCAACTCTGGGTAGAATACCAATAAGTTGCATAGATCTTGCTGTCATTGGAATGCCTCATGATCATTTTGCAGTTTGATCATCATATTGTACGCACATAGGCACAACGCTGGAAGAAGTGTTAAATCTGGTGAAATGAGAGTTAGAGGAAATGGATGTAACTCTGGGATTAGTTTGAACCAGTTTTAACAAAGACTCAGAATGTGAGCTTGTCCTGGGAAAAATACGGCCTGTACTAACTGGAATGTTCTTTGATTAAAACAAGGCAATGTGAACCTTTCCCACAAAAAACAAAGGGATTCTATTAAAAGATCCATATCAGATCTGAATAACATAAGGTTTTGTGGGAAAAGAACAAGTTCTAAGAGACCTGAAGGAGAAGAGTTTTAAAAGAACCAGAAAAAGGCACCTGGAAGTAGGATACTCAGTGAGAAACAGAAGGCAAATAGAATGTGAATGAGAGTATGAGAAACTGAAATCAAATATAGCGAGTGAAAGCATGAAGTTGAAAGTAATAGGTGGAAATCTGCCCATAGCTACAAAAGTATAGCCTAGGCTAGAAGTTAAAGGGTCCTCTTAGTCTTTATTCAGCAGAAGCTGAGGACAGACAACTCAGTATTTTAATTATAACCAAAATTACTCTTTAAATCTCAGAAAGGCATCTCTGTACCTTAAGAAAATTAGTTAGGACATCCGAGCATGTTCACTGGTTTCTGCGGAGTCCAGGATGAAATCCAGAGGGGGAAGGCCAGGCACCTCGTACCTGAGACCAGCTCTTGGAGAGGAGGACCCAGTCAAACCAGATTTTAGAAGCAGAGGATTGCATCCTACATCTCCAGCCAGCTGCTTCATTTTGTATCTGAAACTACACAGAGACTAAGGGTATGTCTACAATGCAGTGTAAGCCCAGGTTTAGCGGGACTCGAGTCAACTGACCCTGGGTTAGAGAACCCAGGCTTGAGCATCAATACTGATTATTTAACCCTGTGTTAAGAATTCTCTAACTCAGGCTGGAACCTGAAGCTCTGACATCCACTCTGCAGCACACAGACCTGGGTCAACCATATTCCAGACTCCCTATCACCCTCCCAAAATGTGGCCCCTCTAGCCCTTTGACCGTGGTGCACTGTAGGAAAACTTGACTGTCCATCCTGCATGTTGCAGGAAGTTTGAACAGCCTGCCTAGCAGTCATTTTGGTCTATACGCTCCTAGCTACCAGAGCCAGCAACATGGAGGAGGTGCCTTTTGAAGAACTCCTGGTGCTTGCACTTGCACTTGCACTTCTATGTCAGTAAATGGGCAGAGTGTCCATGAAATGCTAGTGGACATTTTGGCATTGTTTTCTGACCCACCAAAGGCACCTGACAGAGCTTATGGAGGAGGAGGAGGACACAGATATCAGCCAGTTCAAGTCTGCCATGTAGCTTATGACACTCTGTATAGCCGCTGATGCCCCCTACATAGACTGGTGTTTCTGGTGCAGGGCCACAAGCACAGACTGGTGGGATGGTTAGAAAAATGATCATATGACCAAGAAGTGGTTTCTAAGTCAGTAGAAGCTTTCACAAGATCCCGATGTTCTAAGCTGTTCCAGGCTGGTTGGTTGCAGCAGGTCGGTAGAAAAGTAAAATACTGTAGCCATGGCTAGTTAAATACCTTCAATGTTCAGAAGTTCCTGTTTTTGTTTTTGTTTTTTTTTTACCTGTTTTTGCCCATCAAACCATAGAATCGTTGGACGGGAAGAGATCTCCAGAAGTCATCTAGTCCAGCCCCCTGCACTCATGGCAGGACTAATTACTATCTAGACCATCCCTGACAGGGTTTTGTATAACCCCATGATTAGTGTTTACACATGATTCTGAGTAAAGTCTTTAGGCAGGACGCATGTTGGTGGTAGCTAAATATCATGGTGTTCATCATTAAAATTAATTTTCTTGATTTAGGTACAAAACAGCCCTTGCCTATAAATAATATTGAAAACAAACTTGACTTTAAGAGCAATGATATGGCAATTCTGAAGATGTGATGGTAAGACATGATGTATAAATGTTTAGATTCAAATAATTTATACCATGGAAGAAATCCCATCATACATTATTCATTAGGTCCAATGCTTTTGGGCTTCTGCTTTTTTTGTTGTGTGTGGATTTTTTCCCCCTTTGTATGTGGCTGAATCACATGTGATACGCCAAGGAAGAGCAACAGAGGGTCCTGTGGCACCTTTAAGGCTAACAGAAGTATTGGGAGCATAAGCTTTCGTGGGTAAGAACCTCACTTCTTCAGATGCAAGTAATGGAAATTTCCAGAGGCAGGTATAAATAGTATGGAGATAACAAGGTTAGTTCAATCAGGGAGGGTGAGGTGCTCTGCTAGCAGTTGAGGTGTGAACACCAAGGGAGGTGAAACTGCTTCTGTAGTTGGATAGCCATTTACAGTCTTTGTTTAATCTTGATCTGATGGTGTCAAATTTGCAAATGAACTGGAGCTCAGCAGTTTCTCTTTGGAGTCTGGTCCAAGGAAGAAATTTCCAAGGCAAATTGGATTTTACAAGAGGGTTAAAGGTGCTTGTCAGCTTTCTTTATCAAAGACATAGACCTGATTAGCTTTTCAGGATACTGACAAGGAGATAATTGTTTTGCATTCTTAATTTCCTTGCAGAGGGAGTATTGAATAAACTCTTTCAGAATTACCTAATATGTTTTACCTTGTCTGGATGCAAACAGTTGATGATATGCTGGCAATGCATATTTTCAACCTAGAAGAAAAGAAACTGAAAAAAAAAATATCATGGACTGATCCCCAGAGGAACTTCAATGATTTCTGTATGCATAAAATGAGAGAGGAAGGTGGTAAACTCAGGGTAAAGTGAATTTTTGAGTACCACTTGGGCATTTTATATATATGCAATTAAGACTTATGCTTTTTTTCTATTGAAGTATGAAATATATTACATAGTAACTCCAAAAAATTTGGCAGGTGGTGCCTTTTGAGGAAACAAATGTTCAAAGTAAAAAACACAATAAAGGAAAATTACAGGTTACTTCAGGCCAGGTTTCAGCCTGATTGGCATCATTAAAACTTACTGCAGTTTTGGGCTTAATCTTGCTGGAGGTTGGAGAGGGTATACACACGTAAGCTTTGTGCATACAGATCTAATACTTATGAGAGTGGTCTAGCTTATTAAATTCTTTTTCAATTCCATGGCAATTTAAAAAAAAAGTATTTTAAAATCACCTGGTCTCTTTTTCAGCATTTGATAGATAATTACAATCATAACAAGCCTCTGATCTTATGTTGTTGTCTGTTGGCAAAGTTTTGGCTGTTGTCTAAAGTAGCAAGAATAATAGAGAGAGATCACTATTGGCTGTTTTAGAATGATGAACAATAGTCACTGCATTAGTTCTTTAATGTTTGCTTCATTTGTTTTTCTCTGTGCGTTCATAAGATTGTCATACCAGCATATTCAGGGAAATCAGATTGAAATTTGTTTGTCAGTGGTGATTGCCCCTTTGCAGGATCCCAGAACCGTGGGTTGTTTTATACAATTGTGGAAAATCTTTCTACAAAAGAGTGTAGTTGGATAAAGTCATAGTTCCATGTTCCGCTCTGAGTGTCTGTGGCTTTGTTTGATTAGGTGAGATACCAGTTATACCTATCCAGACAATGTCTAATATGAACTCCTACCAGCAGAGGGAGGCAGAAAATAAACACAATCATTGTGCCATTAATCTATTACAGGGGTTGGCAACCTTTCAGAAGCGGTGTGCCGAGTCTTCATTTATTCACTCTGCTTTAAGGTTTCGCATGCCAGTAATACATTTTAACGTTTTTAGAAGGTCTCTTCCTATAAGTCTATAATATATAACTAAACTACCGTGGTATGTAAAGTAAATAAGGTTTTAAAAATGTTTAAGAAGCTTCATTTAAAATTAAAATAAAATGCAGAGCCCCCCGGACCGGTGGCCAGTGTGAGTGCCACTGAAAATCAGCTCGCGTGCCGCCTTTGGCACACGTGCCATAGGTTGCCTACCCCTGATCCATTACATAAAGGGGATTGATTCAGTTAGAGTAGGTTGAAGAGTCTCACCAGCTGAGCCGGAGCTTTTAGGGCCTGATTTTTTGCTAACTTACTCCAGTTTACATTCTGTTGGGTACAGTTGGCTTACTCCTGATTTCCATCAGTGTGAGAGGAGAATCAGACCTTAGCATTTTAGTTTGATATTTTTATATTCAATATCTTCTAACTTTTTTTTTAATTTTAAGGGGTGGCGAACACCATAGAACACAGAGGAGTTTCAGATACATACATACTTTGCAGCATTCTAGACATATTTCTACTAAGAATATTTACCATGGTATTGATAGATTAATGAAAGGATGAATTAATCTTTTACAATTTGCATGGAAAGCTAAGCATGTAAACAGGTAAGTATGAAGCAATTAAGTATGCTGTATACCCCTCCGTGTAATGCCACTTCCTCATCTGATAGAAAGATCTTGCCTGGTACGATTGAGGGGTCAGAGTGATTTAAATCTGTACGTTTCCTAATCAAACTTGTGTTTTCATGTTGAAATTTCCAAGTTTTCTAGTGGAAATGCTTAATAATTAAAGTTACAACTCTAAGAAGACTTCAGAATGCTTCATCCTACTTTCTTGCCTGCTTGTCCATCACACCACCATCTGAGAAATCTTGAGGTTTACTAGTAGCATATTTGTTAGTTAAAATTGAACTGCCAGCACTATTGTAGCTTAGGCTCCATGAATCATCTCTACATTCAATTTTGATCATTTAAGATTAAATCCTAGGGAAAATTCAGTTCAGGAATCTATTTAGATGGGTGTTCTTCCAATTTATTTTAAATTACTAAGCCATTTAGAAGCAGTGGCAAATATGTTGTAAAGAGAAATCCAACAGTGACGGGGGGGGGGGTAAACTGGATGACATAGTAGGTCTTTTCCACCGCCATCTTGTGTATATGTTATGGCAAGTGTCACCAGATGGTGCTGTTATACATAATCTTTTTTTTTTTTTTTCCTTAGCATGTGAGCAAGTGTTTGGTCTTGGGAAGACACACTGTGCTAGTTTTTTGGTTCAAGGTTCTGTGTAGAGGCAATTTCTGGAGAGGGAGTAGTACAAGCACCAGGAGAGCTTACCCTCAGCCTTTGTCTTTTATTAACGCCAAGTCTTGGAGCAGAGTTGCTTCCTGGGAACTAGGGTATTGGTGTTTGGCTGAGATTCCTGAAAGAAGGGATTGCTTTGCATGCTGTTTGACTATCTCATTTCATGACTAGTGTGTATATAAAGAAAGTTACAATTAGAATATATCCAGAGTTGGTGTCACTGATTTCTCCTTCAATGGAAACTACCCAGCAAGTGCTGGATTTCTGCTTTTGCTTGGCAGAGGGCTGACACTGGTGGTCGGAAACAGGCACTGGTCGTAGAAAAAGGGGTATCATGTAGCTGCAGGTTTCGTCATTAATAATGCCCTCTGCACCTAACTCTTGCAATACTATTCCAAAATTAGTATTTATAGCCTCTCTATGTCCTTTCTTTGTGAGTACTTTTTCTTTGATTCATCTTTCTTCTTCCTATATCCTTTATTCCTTCCTCTTTTCTCCTTTTTTAGAAGGAGAAATGGAGCAACCTTGCAACAACCTTGAGATTCCTCTGCTTTTTCATGCATTGAAATCAGAGATGAACTCATTCTTCCTACTTGAAAGCTAATTGTTTTATTTTAGATGACATTTGGGGATTGGATACCAAGTAGTGGGCATGATAGAAAGATCTAAGATAGCCTACTATATGACATTTAAAAACAGCATTTTAATGGAATATTTTTGATTAGATCTACCAACTGAAATATCTCTTAAATTAAATTGCAAATGAAAACTTGAAAACTCTTTCCTCAAATATGCAGTCTAAACTTTCCAGTTGAGATTTTCATAGCCGATTAAGGGATTTATAGACACAATATCCATTAAAATCAAAATGGGTCTAAATCCCCCAGTTATCTTTGAAAATCTCAACCTTCGTTCCTTAGCTTCAGAGTATTGCTCTTTTAGTGCTATTGTTCTGTAAAACCATGAATAATGCTAATAATAATAATCTTTAGGTTTCCTAGTGGTTTCACTTAAGTGTATCGCTGCCTGGGATAAATACTGTTCATCTCAATCCAGCTGTAGCCCTCAGTGCAAAGCATTGCCTGGAAATAACTAGTTTGAGGAAAAAATTTAAATATGTGGATTAAAGGAGAGAATGGAATGATTTGCTATTTAAAGCTATAATGTATTAAAGAGGAAATTTTTCTAATGAATAAATGGCTGGGGGAAACATTATATAGGAAATGTCCTATATGCCCTTGATATATGGGACACTTCTTCTTCTTTTTTAAATCCTCTATCAGTTTTCTTCCAACAGTGCTTTGTTTTATGACCAGTTTCAGTTTTTTTAATACTCTTCTTTGTTTTGCAGTGTGGTCATCAGTGGAGAGGGGGCATGTACAAGGTCACAGCTGTTTACTCTAATGCAGTAAACAAAAATGAACTCTGACCATTATCCTCTCTCTTATTTTTTTTTTTATTTATAGGGTACTTTAGTTGGATATAATTGTGACACTTCCCCGGGGTACCCAAAATTGTCAGGCACCACTACCTGCCCTTGCTTGCTGTGGATCAGCTCCTTGACCACTAGCCTCTGGCAGCCAAAGCACTGCCTTCCAGGTCCCCACAGGCCTTGCTCCCTGTCTATAGGTAACAACAGTCATACACCAACCCCTGAGTCCCTGGAGTGTTCCCTGGAGTGTCCAGCTCCTTAGCCACTGTAGACTCACAGAACAGTACACAACAGCTTGTAAACTTCAACTCAGGACCAGCACTTTGCTTAACACCACAGCACTGAGATATATGTAGTGTAAACAAGAATAAGTTTATTATCAAAGACTAGACATTCAGGAGATAGTGAGTAAGGATATTGGAAACATGGTAACATAAAATAAAATCATAACATGCTATCTAAAGACTAAACTTATCAAATACATGTCTAAAGAAGTGTATCTCACCCAAAATTTTCTACAGTGTTTTCAGACAAAGTTGGCTGAGACCCCGCTTTCATGAATACAAATGCTCTGACCGTTTACTCCAGGGTGTCTTCTTTGCCTTCTAGAAATACCCTGAAGTTCATTATCTTTACTCATAGACAGAGAACCTCCTATGGCTTGTTTATTCCTATGTGCTTCTTTCTGTTGATTTCACATCTGTTTAGGTAACATGTGACTTCTCACTCATGTAAATGGTTATCCATTGTGTTAGCTTACAATGCTTAATTTACATCCTGACACAGAAAGAGGTGAATAAACAAACATCTCTCCTCTGATAGAAAACCTGTTTTTCACTTCTGCTGGTGACTAATACTCTAGGAACATATTTTTTCAGTATATATATTTAACTCCTTACATAGTATCTGTACATACATTTCACAATAATATTAATGACCCCAGCTTTCATTTGAGACCTCATAAGACATTCTTTGGTGAAATAGAATGTACATACCAGAATCAGGATATTCCTGTAACCCCCTTGCCAGTTAGCATTAAGAGGTTATGGGTCACAATGATACCATACAAAATACCCCAAAAGACCCAATATTTACATAAGAACAGCCATACTGAGTAAGACAAATGATGTGTAGCCCGGTATCCTGTCTTTCAACAGTGGCCAGTGCCAGATACTTCAGAGGGAATGACGAAAACAGGGCAATTATCAAATGATCCATCATCTGTCATCCAATCTCAGCATCTAGCAGTCAGAGATTTAGGGACACCCAAGGCATGGGATTGCATCCCTGACGATCTTGGCTAATAGTTGTTGATGGACCTATCTTCCATGAACTTATCTAATTCTTTTTTTAACGCCGTTATCCTTTTGGCCTTCACAACATCCCTTGGCAATGAGTTCCACAGATTAACTGTGTGTTGTGTGAAAAAGTACTTCCTTGTGGTTGTTTTAAACCTTCTGCCTATTAATTTTATTGGGTGATCCTTGGTTCTTCTGTTATGTGAAAGGGTAAAAAATACTTCTCTATCCCCTTTCCCCACACCTTTCATAACGTTATAGACATCTATCATTTTCTCCTTTTAGATGTCTCTTTTCTAAGATGACCAGCCCTAGTCCTTTTAATCCCTCCTTGTATGGAAACTGTTCCATACCCTGATAATTTTTGTTGCCCTTCTCTATACCTTTTCCAATTCTAATATCTTTTTTGAGACAGGGCCACCAGAACGCCATGCAGTATTTAAGGTGTGGTCATACCATGGATTTATATAGTGGCATTATGATATTTTCTGTCTTCTTATCTTTTCCATTCCTAATGGTTCCTAACATTCTGTGAGCTTTTTTTGACTGCTGCTGCAAATTAGCAGATGTTTTCAGAAAACTATTCACAATGACTCCAAGATCTCTTTCTTGAGCTAATTTAGACCCCATCATTTTGTATGTATAGGTGGGATTACGTTTTCCAGCGTGCATTACTTTGCATTTATCAACATTGAATTTCATCTGCCAGTCACCCAGTTTTGTGAGTTCCATTTGTCACTCTTTGCAGTCAGTTTTGGACTTAATTATCTTAAGTAATTTAGTATCATCTGCAAACTTTGCTACTTCACTGTTTCCCCCTGTGACAGGCTGGACTAGTCCCAGAGCCCCCTGCTGATGCCTCAGGTCCCTACCACACCCCATCCCAGAAAGGAGCAGTAGAGAAGGCCTCCAGGCTGCCTAGGGTGGCTGTGGGGGAAGCAGCCAATCAGAGGCTGCAGGGAGCAGCCAGTTGGGGCCCAGGAGGGCCATATAAAAGGAGCGGCAATACTAGAGATAGTCAGTTGCTGCCTGGAACTGGAGGACTGAAGACAGTGTTTCTGGCTGGCTGAAGGAGTCGCAGGACCATAGACAAATCAGTTGCTGACAGGGACTGGGGGAGAAAGAAAGGTGCTCCTGGGAGGCTGCTGGGACATGAGAAAGATAAGAGCCGCGGGGCAGTGGCCCAGGGAAACACAGTTAGAGGGACATGGCATGTGGCTGGTACTTAGAGAGTCTCTATGTTTGGGTCCAGAGTAATGGGTGAGCCCGGGTCCCCTCTCTCTCATTAGCCATTGGGGAAGTGTCTTGAATATTGAACTGGGATGCACCCCTGGAAGGGGAACTGAACTGTTAAGTGGCCCAGCTGGAGAGCTGGGGCCAGAAAGGCCCAGAAAGAGTGAAGAGTCTCCAGGGAGGAAGCTCTGGGAGCACAGTCCCATGCCAGAGTCAAGGGACTATTTGAAGGCAAGCCCAGAATGGGCTGCGGGACTCCTTAAAGACTGAGCTCCAGAATGGCCTCAGAGATACCAATAGAGGGGTACTGAGATAGGCCCCTGTTGGATTGTATACCGTGAGAGGGGTCTGTTTTGTCACACAAACTGTATGTGGCTTGGCTGGAGGGCTGAGTCACTGAAATCCACCTGAGAGAAGCCACCGCAAGCTGAGAGAAGTGCAGACATGCACCTGGGTCAGGGGGCACTTGTGAGAGGTTGGTGCCACCCTATTACACCTTCTTTTCCAGTTCATTTATGAATATGTTGAACAGCACAGATCCCAGTACAAATCCTTGGAGACCCCACTATTTACCTCTTTCCATTGTGAAATCTGACCATTTATTCCTACGCTTTGTTTTCTATTTTTTAACCAGTTACTGCTCCATGACTGCTTATTTTGCTTAAGAGGCTTGATGTGGGACCTTGTCAAAGGCTTGCTGAAAGTCCAAATATATTCACCCTTGTCCACACCACAATGATCTAATGTTTCTAATAGATTGGCAAGGCATGATTTACCTTTACAAAAGCAGTGTTAACTCTTCCCCAACATATCATGTTCATCTTTGTCTGATAATTTTCTTCTTTACTATAGTTTCAACCAATTTGATTGGTTCTGAAATTATGCTCACTGGCTTGTAATGATCAGGATCACATCTAGACCCTCTTTTAAAAATTGGTATCACATTAGCCATCCTCCAGATCAGTGCAAAGAATTCATTTAGCTTCTTTGCAATGGCCTTGTTTTCCTCGAGTGCTCCTTTAGCACCCTGATCATTCAGCAGTAACAGGCTTCCTGCTTCTGATATACTTAAACAAAAATGCTGCTAGTTTTTGTGTGTTTTGCTACTTGCTTTTCAAATTCTTTTCTGACCTGCCTAATTATACATTTACACTTGATTTGCCAGAGTCTATGCTGCTCTCTATTTTCCTCAGTAGGATTTGACTTACAATATTTAAAAGATGGCCTTTTGCCTCTAAACACCTCTTTTACTTTGCTGTTTAGTCATGGTGGGGTTTTTTTGTCCTCTTACTGTGTGGTGTTTTTGTTGTTGTGTTTTTTTGTTTGTTTGTTTTTTAAACTTGGGGTATAAATTTGGAGTTTGAGCTTCTATTATGGTGTCTTAAATAGGTGCCATGCAGCTTGCAGGCATGTCACTCTTGTGACTGTTCTTGTTAATTTGTGCTTAACTTGCCTCCTCATTTTCATGTCGTGCTTGTTCTTGAATTTTAAAAGCTACTGTGGTGGGTTTATTTGATATTTTTCCCACCTACAAGAATGTTAAATTTAATTACATTATGGGCGCTATTACTGAGTGGTTCAGCTAAATTCACCTCCTGGACCAGATCTTGTGCTCAGCTTAATACTAAATTCAGAATTCTCTCCCCTAGTGGGTTCTAGGACTAAGCTGCTCTAAGAAGCAGTCATTAATGGTGTCTATGAATTTTATCTCTGCATCCCATCCTGAGGTGACATGTTCCCAGTCAATATGGGGATAGTTGAAATCTCCCATTATTATTGGGCTTTCTATTTTTGGAGCCTCCCGAAACTCCCTGAGCATTTCACAGTCACTATCACCATCTTGGTCAGGTGGTTGGTAGTATATTCCTACTGCTATTTGGGGCTTGTCTTTTTATTCAAGCATGGAATTTCTATCCATAAAGATTCAACAGTCTGATTTATTTAACACTTTTATTATATTCGACTGTATGCTTTCTTTCACGCATTGCGCCACTCCCCAACCAACAGGGCCGGCTCCAGGCACTAGCTCAGCAAGCAGGTGCTTGGGGCGGCCAAGGGGAAGGGGTGGCAAGTCGGTCTCTTCAGTGGCAATTTGGCGGCAGTTCCCTTGGTCCCTCTCGGAGGGAAGGACCTGCCGCCGAATTGTCGCCAAAGAAGAAAGCAGCGCGGTGGAGCTGCCACCGATCACCATGGCGGCTTTTTTTTTTTTTTTTTTTATCCGCTTGGGGCGGCAAAAACCCTGGAGCCGGCCCTGCCCACCAATATGACCTACTGTTTCATTCCTATATATTGTGAACCCTGGTATTACTGTGTCCCATTGATTATCACTATTCCACCAGCTTTCTGCAGTGTCTGTTATATCAAAATAATATATAATCCTTGCCCAAAGGCACTTCCAATTTAACACAGGAAGTACTACATAAAACCATGATTCAGCAAAGCACTTAAGCATGTGCTTAACTTAATTTAGGCACATGCTTAAGTGCTTTGCTGAATCAGGGTCTGAAATAAAATGTTGGAAAGTGGATCAGAGACTAGAAGGGACTGCTGAGATTGTAAGGCTAGTAATAGAAGTGGAATTCAAGTAGGGTTGAGAGTGTGTTTTGGTGTAAAGAAATTGGGAGGCTGATGCAAGCATAGGTAGTGGCAGGATAGGAGACATGAAGCTGACAGTGGGAGAATTAAGCAATTAGACTGAAACGCAGACACTATAGTCATACTTTTCAAATTGAGATTTGAGGCACCTGAACTTAAATTAGACCCTGAGGTTTGGTAAGTAGCCTGGTTTTTCAATGGTGCTCAGATCTCTGGGACTTCCCAAGTTGCAAGTGCGCTGCTCCTTTGAAAATCAAGCCAAATTTATCTAGGTGCCTAAATATGGATTCAAGGGCCTACCTTTAAGAACCCACGTCTAAAAAGCTTAGCCTGTTTTTTTTATGCTTGGAATCACTCTGTCTACTTATCTTTAAAAGACCTGAGATAAGACTATTCCTTCCCCCAGAATAAATTCAAAGACACCTTTAAAACAAAAACCCACAAAGTAAAAGAAACATACATCTTTAGAAGGTGAAACTGGAGAAGTGTTTTAAATTCTTATACAGCGAGCAAATATTAAAGGTGGGCTGAGGATGGGATTTTTGGCTCCAGAATAGATTTAGGCTTGTGATTGGTTTGAGACTGAATCATGGCAGTGTTCAGATTCAGGTTTGAAGGTGCTCAAATCTTGCAAGCTGAGTTCACAGCACTTCTGTCATCTTGAATAGTGAAAATCCCAGGAGATCAGTGACTCTCATGAGATTTTTCTTGTGTTCGGCCTTGTCTGGAACAGATCTAGAGAATTAAGCTTCTTTTGCTTTTGAATCTGATCTAGAAGGAAAAGTTGCAGATCTGGGGACTGTAATCTGAATACCTTTCCCCTCCAAAGGAAACGTTGGATGAATCAGAATAGTGGTTGTAGTCTGGGACCATCTCTAGTAAATCTAGTTAAAGGACTTTTACTGTGGTTAGAACTTGTAAAATTTATTTTCAATCAGTTTTTTTTAAATAAACATCCTCTTCAAATCCTTACACAAGTTACATAAAGATCCTATTCTCTCTCTGCAATATAAAGTTCCTTTTAATAATATAGTGCCGCCTTCTGGTGTATCTCATCTCCAGTAACTCATTATTTTGTGTCTCTTGTGCTTGAATGAAACTTGTAGGCTTAGTCATTTACACTGAGCCTAGCATAAATTCCAGCTCCTGTAGCTCTTCCTTTTCCATTCTCCTCTCTTTCTCTGGGGGGAAGAGTTATTTATTAATGCTGGAGTGAAGATGTGGCAATGCACATTAAATATATGTGGGCTTGCGGGTGCATGGTGGGATAGGTCCTTCTATTGGGGGGAGGGGTAGCTCAGTGGTTTGAGCATTGGTCTGCTAAACCCAGGGTTGTGAGTTCAATCCTTGAGGGGGCCACTTAGGGATCTGGGGCAAAATCAGTACTTGGTCCTGCTAGTGAAAGCAGGGGGCTGGACTCGATGACCTTTCAAGGTCCCTTCCAGTTCTAGGAGATGGGATATCTCCATTTTTTTTTTATTCTGATTTAATAGGCTAGTGTCTCAAGCTACTTAATTCAGTGAAGCCAAAGAATGGAAGGATACTTCTAACATGCCTTCCATTTTTTGTATGGTGTGGTCAGGTCTAGATAGGTTTGCTTGAACTTAAGCTGATAAAGGGCAATGTTCTGTTTGTTCTAGCTATTTCATTGATCCCTTCCGGTAGGTGAAGAGGAAATTTTCCAAGCCCTATGCTGTATGTTCAGTTGAATAAAATGTAGCTGTTCATGTTAGGACTGTTACTACTCTTACTGTCTGACTGTGGATCGGTAAATAATCCCCCTACTGTGTTAGCAAAGTCTCCTTACCTCCCACATTAGCAGGATCAGATCTGCTCTCTGAGCTTGTGAAGCTTAACACCTTGAAGCAGGAAATATCCAGCACTGTTGAAATGCAGTTTGTATTTTCTCCAGGCTGGGATAGCTGCTTTGCTCTTCTGCACAGCATATATTGATATTACAGTGGATGGCTTTTCTTTTACTAAATTTTCATTTAAGAAAAAGGCAGACCCTGAGACCTTTCCATTTGATTTCACTGAAGTCTGAAATATTTCAGGCAGCACGTATATTAGAAACCTGAGTCTCTGCATAATATATATCAAAAAGGGGAGAAATGCAGCTAGTTTTACCTCTGATTGATATATTTAGAGTTTGCTTATGCCTTAATGAGCTATAGTCATGATCCCAAATGTTGCATTAATGTGAAATCAGGACAAAAACATAAAGCCATATAAATAAGATGTTCCACCTACAGAAAAATTTCAAAAGCACCTAAGTTCCAGTGACTCTTTGAAAATACTACTCTTTATCTTTGGCTGCATAAAAGTGTATTTATAAGTCTGATAACAGGGGAAGTATTTTTTTATGTATTTTGGTTATGTAAAATCATGCCTGCTCTAACATATATAGCTATCAGTTTGCCATTTAAAGTAGAGAGAAATTATTACTATTAATGTTACAAAGATCTTTAGTATAGACGGCTTGCAACTAAAATTTACAAGACGAACAAAAGGTGGGAGTGGAGACAAAGGTGAAGTGGCTTGCCCAGGCCATGCATTAGATTATGAGTAGGGCTCCTTGTCTGTCACGGAGGTTGCAGAAGTCAGAGATTCCGTGACTTTCCATGACTTCTGCAGGGGCCAGTGTGGCTGACCCCAGGCAGTGGTCTGCGGACGGTCGGAGGAGTCATGTTCCCAGGCAGTGGCCCCTGGTACCACCCCCACCCCCCCAGTAGTACTCCACTCCCTCCCCCCCCCCCAACCTCCCCCGGGTCCCTCAGCTTCCCTTCCCTCCTACCCCTCCCCCCCCGATTTAATCACTTTAGTATAAGTCATGGACGGGTCACAGGCTGTGAATTTTTGTTTATTGCCCTTGACCTGTCCGTGATTTTTACTAAAAATACCTGTGACTAAATCGTTGCCTAATTATGAGCAGAGTTGGGAATAGAAATACAACCTGATTACAAATACAAATTAATACAGTTTATTAATAGTGTTTAAATCTTGGCTAAATGAATTAGATCCTGTCAGATAAAATATTCTTATTTCTAAATGAAAAGAAAATGGCATAGACTGCAAAGTTTGTTGCTATTCTTTCTCGGGCAGAAATGCCATTGAAATAATCAGGATTGAGTAAGCACTGGTGGGTTTGTGTTTTTTAGGGCTCAATGCTACAAGGTAGAGTATGTCTCCTGAAAGATACAGGCCAGTGTGAGTTTGGCCTGAATGTGGGCTGCAGGATAGGGCTTTCCCTATGGTCTTCCCTAGTTCTTCTGTGGATTATTTAGTGGGGATTGTAGCCCAGCCATTTTAGTCTAATCACTCTGAATTGCTGTAGTTCTCATTTTTAATGTCACTAGTCCTAATGAATCATCTAGAGTCGTGGTTTGTTTATGCATTCATTTTCCCTCCACCAAAACTGTCTTGCCCATGATCACTTAATGAGTGTTCACGATGTGTCTGCTGCCTTTGAAGCCATTGACCATGGTCTCTGCCTCCATTTTCTACTATCTTCTCATTAAGTCTGTGTTCTTCCTGATATCCTCTGACTTTGGCTGCTGTTCTGTTGTCTCCTCACCCTCCCTTTTTACCCTTATCCGTTGGTGTTATATTCTTGGGGGCAACAGTTTTTGGAAGAAATCACTGGAGACACAGAGAGCTGTAAACCCATTTATTGCCACACATAGAATCATAGAATATCAGAGTTGGAAGGGACCTCAGGAGGTCATCTAGTCCAACCCCCTGCTCAAAGCAGGACCATTTCCCAGCTAAATCATCCCAGCCAGGGCTTTGTCAAGCCGGGCCTTAAAAACCTCCAAGGAAGGAGACTCCACCACCTCCCTAGGTAACGCATTCCAGTGTTTCACCACCCTCCTAGTGAAATAGTGTTTCCTGATATCCAACCTGGACCTCCCCCACTGCAACTTGAGACCATTGCTCCTTGTTCTGTCATCTGCCACCACTGAGAACAACCAAGCTCCATCCTCTTTGGAACCCCCCTTCAGGTAGTTGAAGGCTGCTATCAAATCCTCCCTCATTCTTCTCTTCTGGAAACTAAACAATCCCAGTTCCCTCAGCCTCTCCTCATAAGTCATGTGCTCCAGACCCCTAATCATTTTTGTTGCCCTCCGCTGGACTCTTTCTAATTTTTCCACATCCTTCTTGTAGTGTGGGGCCCAAAACTGGACACAGTATTCCAGATGAGGCCTCACCAATGTCGAATAAAGGGGAATGATCACGTTCCTCAATCTGCTGGCAATGCCCCTACTTATACAGCCCAAAATGCCGTTAGCCTTCTTGGCAACAAGAGCACACTGTTGACTCATATCCAGCTTATCGTCCACTGTGACCCCTAGGTCCTTTTCTGCAGAACTGCTACCTAGCCATTCGGTCCCTAGTCTGTAGCGGTGCATGGGATTCTTCCGTCCTAAGTGCTGGACTCTGCACTTGTCCTTGTTGAACCTCATGAGGTTTTTTTTTTGTTTTTTTTTTTTTGGCCCAATCCTCTAATTTGTCTAGGTCCCTCTGTATCCGATCCCTACCCTCTAGTGTATCTACCACGCCTCCTAGTTTAGTGTCATCTGCAAACTTGCTGAGAGTGCAGTCCACACCATCCTCCAGATCATTAATAAAGATATTAAACAAAACCGGCCCCAGGACCGACCCTTGGGGCACTCCGCTTGAAACCGGCTGGCAACTAGGCATGGAGCCATTGATCACTACCCGTTGAGCCCGACGATCTAGCCAGCTTTCTATCCACCTTGCAGTCCATTCATCCAGCCCATACTTCTTTAACTTGGTGGCAAGAATACTGTGGGAGACCGTATCAAAAGCTTTGCTAAAGTCAAGGAATAACACATCCACTGCTTTCCCCTCATCCACAGAGCCAGTTATCTCATCATAGAAGGCAATTAGGTTAGTCAGGCACGACTTCCCCTTTGTGAATCCATGCTGACTGTTCCTGATCACTTTCCTCTCTTCTAAATGTTTCATAATTGATTCCTTGAGGACCTGCTCCATGATTTTTCCAGGGACTGAGGTGAGGCTGACTGGCCTGTAGTTCCCCGGATCCTCCTTCTTCCCTTTTTTAAAGATGGGCACTACATTAGCCTTTCTCCAGTCATCTGGGACCTCCCCCGAGCGCCATGAGTTTTCAAAAATACACACACTGAACTAACCAAAAACCAGCCAAAACTGGCTGGGCTATCCCCTAATAATCTAACCCATTAAGGCTGGGTAATTGCCACTGTTTGTGGTGAGAGGTAATTTAGCAGCCTGACCATTGAGCTTCACCTTAACATCAGTAGTGCCCAACATGGGCACAGCTTCTCCCGTATGTCTTCAGAACTGTTTTTGTTGCTTTAAGCAGAAGATGCTGTAGCTTTTCTTTATACACAGTCTAAGGGTATGTCTACACTACCCGCCGGATCGGCGAGCAGCAATTAATCCAGCGGGGATCAATTTATCGTGTCTAGTCTAGATGCAATAAATCGACCCCTGAGTGCTCTCCTGTCGACTCCTGTACTCCAGCTCGGCGAGAGGCGCAGGCAGAGTTGACGGGGGAGCGGCAGCAGTCGACTCACCGCAGTGAAGACACCATAGTAAGTCGATCTAAGTACGTCGACTTCACCTATGTTATTCATGTAGCTGAAGTTGCATAACTTAGATCGATTTCCCCCCGTGTTTCCCCCCCAATGTAGACCAGGCCTCAGAGACCAGCGAGACGGCTGCACCAGTGTCCAGTTCCATGCCTATAGGTTTGCCGTCCAACAACGGGGTTACCCAGTATTCATATGAGCCCACTGCCAAAGACAAAACATGGAGTGGCTCTTCTTGTGATGAGGTGTCTCCTTGGTCATCCTGGGTCTGCTCTAGGGTATGCAGATTTCCCTTTTTGGTCAGCCAGACCACAGGCCTCTTTTTCTTTTGTTTATAGGCACACTCAATGTGTCCCTTTTTGCCACAGTGTCAACACACCAGCTCCTTACACCAGCATTCTGATGCATGGTGACCCAGCATACCACAGTGGTAACATTCCTGACACTCCACAGTTTTGTGGGTAGGTTCTTGTGACACCTTATGCACCCTAGGGGATGCACCGATGGATTGCGCCTCCTTTGTTGCCAGTTCCATAGAGATTGCAGTGTCAACAGCTTTCTGTAAAGTAAGCTGAGCCTCTGTCAATAGGCTCTTCCATATAGCTTCACTTTGCAGGCCACACACTAACCTGTCACGTAGGGCATCATTTAGTATCTCCTTAAATTCAGTGTTCTGCAAGCTCTCTCAAAGTTGCTACAAATTGTACAACTGTTTCGTCTTCTTTCTGGTCTCTTTTGTGGAACCTAGATCTTTCAGCAATTACCAATGGTTTTGGAGAAAAATGGGACCCCAGGATTTCCACAATGTCACTGTAAGATTTGGTCTCTGGCTTAACAGGGTGTAGTAAGCTGCGTAGCAGGGAATGGGTCTCTGCCCCTACAACACTTAAGAATATTGGCACCTTCGGGGGGAGGGATAGCTCAGTGGTTTGAGCATTGGCCTGCTAAACCCAGGGTTGTGAGTTCAATCCTTGAGGGGGCCACTTGGGAATCTGGGGCAAAATCAGTACTTGGTCCTGCTAGTGAAGGCAGGGGGCTGGACTCGATGACCTTTCAAGGTCCCTTCCAGTTCTAGGAGATGGGATATCTCCATTATTTCTTTCTTATTTCTTTCTTTCTTTCTTCTTCTCTTCTGTAATGTCATTTGCAATAACAAAAAGCTCAAAACGCTTAGTATATACATGCCATTGCACTATAATCTCCTCAAAAGGTTCCAGTGGTCCTGTAAGTGTAGCCATGGTTTTAGTTTCAGTTTGCACACTCAGTGCAAACAAACCAGTTCTCACCCCCTTCCAGGAGCAAAAAGATGTGTTTTTGTTTTTTGTTTTGATACACCTTTACCCAGATATAATGCTGTCCTCGAGAGCCAAAAAATCTTACCGTGTTATAGGTGAAACTGCATTATATCAAACTTGCTTTGATCCGCCGGAGTGCACAGTGTCCCCCCCCCCCCCCCCCCGGAGCACTGTTTTACCGCGTTATATCCGAATTCGTGTTATATCGGATCGCGTTATATCGGGGTAGAGGTGTACCTTAACTTCCACTTCCTTCTGTTGCTGGGGCAGCACAGACATCCCATCCTCGTTGCCACGTTGTTATATCCTTGGGAGCAACAGTTTTAGGAAGAAATCTCTGTCTCCAGTGCTGTAAATCTAAAAAGCAGCCATTTATTGCCACACACTGAATTAACCAAAACCCAGCCAAAACTGGCTGGGCTATCCCCTAATAATCTAACTCAATTACCATAGCAACAACAAGATTCTATTACCATGACAACCAAATACACAACAGTTGGCATTCCTCAAGGTTCTGTCTTTAGTCCTCTTGTCCCCCCTCTCTCTCTCTTTTTTATTATATTCTCTTCAGCTGAACTCACTTGGGTTCAACTACCATTTCCGTGGGGAAGATGCCCAAATCTGTGCCTCTGCCTATGACCTTCACACCTTTCTCCAGTCTTCTCTTGAACTTTCAGACCTTTCTTCATGGATATGTCACATCACCAGTGTTCTGCCAAAAACTGAATTTCTATTTTTTTCTCCTTTAAACTCTTCTCCCCCCTCCCCCATTTACGCCAGACTGTAAGTCTGTTCTACTTTCCTAACTTCCTAATTATTACTCCCCATTTCATTCTCCACATTCCTCCCCATTTCATTCTCCACATTCCTCCTGATCGCCCTTTAGCTTACTGCTTCTCTGAGTGCCTTCTTAGCTCTGCACCTTCATTCATTGTGCCTGAAACAAATCTTCCATCTTTTTTCTCCTTAAAACCTATTTTTTCCACAAATATTTCCTAACCAATTCCTTATCTCTTCACAACCTCCCTTATGTACTCTTCTTCTTCTCTTGTCTGTCTTTGAAACATATATAACTATATTTTGTAAAGTGCTATTCATGTCCGTCTATAAATGATCTTTTAAAACAATAATGGACATTTAAGAATAAATGTTTAGCATGTGCAGTGGTAATTCACACTATCAATTCCTATTAACAATATTTGGCACGATGCCTAATTCCATGTGGACTGAGTTGAAACAGTACTCCAAGGGGTCTAAATTGCAAGAATGTTGCTTGTGAAATCAGGTTATCACCTTGATTATTTTCCATATACACTAGTCTAGGAAAATGATACAATAACACAGTTTGCAAGCCAATTCTGTAAGCTGCAGAATCCCCTCAGTCAGTGGAACGTGAAGGTGCTCAGCATATTGACAGATCAGTACCCTAATAGAGAAATAAAGGCTTGCCTTTGCTTGCAGAAAAATGACATCAATAACATGTCACAAATCTAGCACTAAGAACAGTGAAAATGAAAGACGTTAAACCAAGGGGAAGTATTGTCATCTCTAATGTACTGTTAGAAAACTTAGAAATGTTTGCGAGATGATTATATTACTGTTTACATTCATAGACTGGGTGTGGTTTGTTGATCCTAGAGCTCTTGTAATTAGCAGGTGGCAGTCCTAAATTATTGGGATGCAAATTAAAGTTTCATCTTTGGCAAATGTTTGCAACTGAACAATATTGTTTTATTAGAGTACTTCAGACATCAGAGCAATGTTTTAACCAAATGTTAAAAGGACCCCTGCATAATCAGTCATCATTGCTTGGAAAGTCCTAAAGCTTTTTCTGATTTGGAAAAACTTTAGAAAGAATCATGACTTTAAAAGAAGAAACAAAAATATTGCTATATATTATCTTTCAGTTGGTTCATTTGGTATTTAATACTTATTTTAAACTGTACTGCTGGCTATTATGGCTCTTTAGGCTTAGTCCTTCTTCTAGAGCAGAGAGACACAATTCCTTCCTGTAGCAATGCGACGCCTCACCGGCGCGGCGCCTCCTGCTGGTCGTCCTGGGAATTAGCTCTCCAGTTCCAGAGCGCCCTCTGCTGGCCAATGTGCCACTGGCCCCTGTGTCCCTCCCAGACCCCGGTGCCCCTTTACCTTGGGTGCTGCCCCCTGGCAATACCCCCACTCTCTGGGTCTCCCCACCCAGGGGAACCCACAACCCTCTAACCCCACCTCTACTGTCAGTCACCATCTAGCCCCCACTCACTGGGGCAGATTGCAGTCTATACCACTCATCATCGGCAAGAGGGGTTTGGACCTGCTGCCTTTGCCTACCCTGGGCTGCACTTCTGCAATCCCAGTACCCTTTCCAGCTTTTACCAAGGCCTTTACCAAGGCTTGCAGCCTGAGGTTTTTCCAGCCTGGAGCTCCCCAGCTCCTCTGGCCTTTCTCCCCAGCCCTGCTCCACTCTAGGTACCCTACTGAGCTCCCAAGCAGCCAGGCCCATCTCTCTCCACGGCTAGAGACTGCCTGTGCTCCTGGACCACAGCCTTTTATAGGGCCAGCTGTGGCCTGATTGGGGCGTGGCCCCAGCTGTGGCTGCTTCAACCAATATTTTTTTTTTCTTTTCATTTAAATTTTCTATGGGAAAAAATCCACTATTCCAGCCAGCCTTACTCACTGAGGTAGCATCAGGCATACAGCCCCTATTCTCCCCACCTTCCTCTCCCAAATCATGATTGGAACCGCTTGTACTTGACAAGACAAGAGGATAGGTCTCTAATCCTCCTCACTTCCTTACATGTCCTCATGGGCCCATGGCACAATCTTGCCCTGTGAGATCACTAATTTATAGTTTGTGCCTGTTCTCGGGCTGTCGGGGGAACAGTACCTTGCATGCAATATGGTTTACAGAATTATTTAATGATTACTTAAAACAAACTTAAGTAAAAGTTTTGTGACCTAACAGTTGTCTAATTTAAGGCAACACTGTTTTTCATGCCTTAGAACATCCTGTCTCTCTTTAGTTATTACTGATATTATGACAATGGTAGTACCATTACATGTTCTTATCTCTTGTTCTCTTGAGCTGAGAGGAACTTTATACTTGTAATTTAGAGCAAAATTGTTAGACTCCCCCTCAACTCCGATTTTTGTTTTGCACACATTTGTTCATATGCTCACGATTCTATGTGCATTGTTTGGGACTGTCCATTGTGCGTGTGCACAAAGTCTATCATTTGCACATGGAAACAGTAGTGCCCACAAAATTGCACATTCAGAATTAGAGACCCCATTTTAAGTGTCTTTCCACAAAAGGACATAAATATATATAAAAAACTAACAAACATTGCTAACGTCCTTAAAATTATATGTATGCTTTAATTTTAGGGTTCATTTTGTCATCTTTAATCTTGCTTAGTCAAAAATGCTCTGTGCATATTTTCATATGCATCTGCATTGATCTCTCATGCTGTTACAGCTGTCATTGCTTTTAACTATTCAACCACAGAAGGTTTGTCAAGGTTTTAGGGGGATTATGTAATCTGGTTTATCAGTAGGACAATATTCAAAGTTTATAGTGCTTGCTGATATCAGTTTATCATTGCTGCACTGTTCTCTGTCTAACTGGTAATTCTAATCTATTGCTGTTAGATTATGAATACTAATGTCAGAACATTACCATTGCACATGTCATAAACTACTGTTTTCTTACACTTACAGCACTGTTCAATATCTTTTAGTGCAATCCTAAATGTAATATGTGTAGGCTTTGCTGGAGCCCTAGGCATAACTAACAGTATGAACCAAAGGATGTGAACCAGAGTAGGCCTGGCCTTGGAAAAATAACACATTAGGTATTGGATAGCCAAGTAGGCATATTCCTGATTGGACAGGATGGTACAAGAAAACCAAGAGTTCTCAAGTAACTACGTAAACATATTTTTAAGAATGTGGTACAAGGAGTCGGTGTGTTCCTGTAAGATAAGGATGGGGTGACAGGATAATGGATAACAATGTGTTTTGTTTGAGCTAGCTGGTACAGGGAGAGGGGTGGTGACTAGCAATGTCTGGAGTGTATTGTGTAATTTGTTTGTATCCGTGTATAAAAGGAGAAGTCATAGGAGTGGCATCTTTGGCCAGCCAAGGGGACAGTATCCTGGTGCGCTGACTGAGCTGGTACCATTGTTGCGAGCATACATGTGTTAGTGTATCTGTAGCTTAGGGTTACCATCCATCCGGGTTTCCCCGGACATGTCCGGCTTTTTCAGCATTAAATGGCCGTCCAGGGGGGAATTTCTAATCAAATAGAAATGTCCGGGATTTCCCCCTTCCCCTCATGCAGAGTGCGGCTCGGCTGATTGGATGGCGGGGCCTGATTGGGGCCTCTAGCAGCCAGAGTCCCTCCCCCTCCCACGCTCCCACCTCCCCCGCAGAGCAGCACAGAACAGTGTTTGAGTCCACGTGGAGCCTGCAGCTCTCCCTCTGCTGGGTGAGCAGGGCAGGCGGGGGGGTGCAGATGCTGCAGGGCGAGGAGGAGCAGGGCAGGCAGGGGCATAGAGGCTGCAGGGGCAGGGCAGGCAGGGGGCGCAGAGGCTGCAGGGGTGGAGGAGGTGCAGAGGCTGCAGGGCAAGGAGGAGCAGGGCAGGCAGGGGCATAGAGGCTGCAGGTGCAGGGGGGTGCAGGGCAGGCGGGGGGGTGCAGGGACTGCAGGGCAAGTGGGGAGCAGGGGTCACAGAGGCTGCAGGGGCAGGAGGGGTGCAGAGGCTGCAGGGCGAGTGGGGAGTAGGGAAGCACTTAGCAACCTCCAACCAAGATCAGAGCGGGAGGAAGGAGGGGGAATGCGGGGTGCTCAGAGGAGGGGGCAGAGTTGGGGCAGGGACTTTGGGGAAGGGATTGGAGAAGGGGCGGGGCTGGGGGCGGGGCCGGGGCCCCGTGGAGTGTTCTCTTTTTTAAATGTTTGAATATGGTAACCCTACTGTAGCTCCTATGGCGTGCTAGTACTGTGCTTTGTGGACAATAAATCTGGCCAAGCATCTTTGCCATTGAACTGAATCTGTGGTCTGTCTTATGAACAACATTGAGGTCTATTGAATTAACATGCTGCACTGTCTGCTAGTGCAGCTGACATTGGAGCTCCAAGAACAGTAAAAACACTGAAGCAGCAACAACATTCCACAGCACTTAACAACACTGGTGATCCCAGCTGCTGATTTGTTAAGTGATGAGCAGCCCACTCTAGTGGTTGTGACCTAAGATGGCAGAAAATGCTAGTTCCGTGAAACAGTCTATCATGTTAAAGCATAGCCTCTTCAGATTTTCATCTGGTGATCCCTTAGAGCAAGTCTGTTCCTGTATAGCCCCTGGAATCCTTCAGTACTCTTCCAATATCTTGTTAGCTTCCAGAGAATTATGATGATAACTTTTCTGATTATTGTAAGGATTTGTAAATCTGATATCCTGTTCAGTATATTGCCCCAGTGGCTTTGTCAAAGTTGCTTGTTGGTGGCTTTAATAAAGGCATGTATCTAAAGAACAGTTACCATTATCAGTAAAATAATTTTGGGGTGAGACATTTAATGCAGTACACACCATAACTGTACAAACAAATTAGCATGGAGCTGGCTGCTATAGTAAATGAAATTGTAATTACCCTAAGCAGTTAATAATCTTGTTTATCTTATGCATTTGTTCTCAGAAACATGAGAACCAATCTTGTCCTTCACGTTTGACTTCTGTTTTGTTGTCTTTGATGTGCCTTAATCTATGACATATTTCCCTTTGGATCTGAGATAAGTGTAATGAAAGCAGGTGGATGTCTTTTGAAGTATTTTCATTCTCATGCATGAATTCTCATGGTTTCAGACCAATGAATAGACATGTTGTTACTCTGATCTCTTGGATATGTAACTCTGTATACTTATAGGCTATATTGACAGTGGGATTATATTGACAGTGGATTTTTATTTTACATTGCCAAAACATGATTCTGTTTTGTTGTATTTATACTTGGACTGTATAAGAGCTTGGTGTTACCTGATGCTGTGAATTGTAAACTGTTATTAAAACTGATGACTCACCATATAAATAACATTAGCCTGATTCTTGGGTCGGCTGGTTCCCTAAGAATTCCTCTGGTATAAGAGGGATCCTTGAGTGATGTTGCAGGAATGGCTGGAGAGAAGGAAGATCCCCCTTGAGCTACAGGTATCCTAAGGTTAAAGTTGTTCTCCTATGCAGTGGCTAGACTGGCCTCAGTTTTCCCCAAAATCAGAGTCACAGAGTTGGTGGAAAGCCAGTGTTACCTCTTTCTTCCTCTCCTGCCAGGTCCTATGCTGAGCAAAAATATTTACAGTTTCCTGTATAAATGCATTTGATTTCACTTCTTACCTGCACGTTTACCTGTACATCCAAATACTGCCATGATGGATATGTTAAATATACCTGGGTAGAATAGAATCCTTCTGATGTATAGGATCCAATATTGTCTGTTCTATATATTTCAAATCATAATATGAATTGGGCTCTGTACCCCTATCCAACTAGTATGAATTCACCAGGAAAAGAGATCAATCCTATTGATCATAGTTATTCAAACACCAACATGGTCTTTTAAAATATGTAGGTTTCTTTTTAGCTCACCACTCGTTAGTGGAGCCTGGGTTACTAAAATTGCCTCATCTTAAACATTAATATAGCTCACCTGAATATGTTCATAGATCTGCTATTTTTTAACTACTTGAAACAGCTTCTGGGAATTAAACGTGTCTAAATGCAGCTTCATTGGGTAGTGTCTTGTATAAAAGAGCATCACAAAATGCTTCCAGAGAATTGCATGCTTGAGTTAGCCTTGCTTGAGTGAAAGGGGCCACACTACACCATGAACCTTGAGCTGCACAGAATGATTGTGTTAGCAACTGACAAATTGTGCTAACTTGAACTGTAGCCTAGTGTCCCTGCCAGGCCAGCCAGCTTGAGTTAAAGCACCACCACACTCGAGTTAAGAGAATGGGTGTTAGGACAACACTCAAATTATAATTTGAGTTAATTCTATAGTGCAGACAAGCCCTCAGGTTATGTCTAAATTTAAAAGTTAGATTGACATTGCTACATTGGTGTGAAAAAACCACACCCCTGACTGACGTAGTTATGCTGACCTAACCCCTAGTCTAGATGCAACTACATTAACAGAAGAATACCTCCCTAAACAAAGTTAACTATATTGACAGAAGCAGTGTTCCTACACTGATGGAAAAACCTCTTCCACCGGCGTCGGCTGCACCTATGCTACAGGGTTACATTGGCATAGCTACGCTGACATCGCTATGCCAGTATAGTCTCCATAGTGTAGTTGTAGCCTCAGTGTCCTGTTTATCCATCTGTAAAATGGGGCTAATAATAATACGATTGTAATGAAGCTTACTCAAAGTTGTGTAAAGCACTTTGAGGTCTCTGGAGGAAAGTGATTATGTAAATATGTAGCATACTCATTCCAGAAGATCTGCTGATTTGAGATGGTATCATCAAAGAAACAAATTATATGTTAGCAAGTGAGAAGAACTAGATACATTAATGGAGGATAGGTCCATCAATGGCTATTAGGCAGGATGGGCAGCAATGGTGTCCCTAGCCTCTGTTTGTCAGAAGCTGGGAATGGGCAACAGGGGATGGATTACTGGATGATTACCTGTTCTGTTCCTTCCCTCTGGGGCACCTGCCATTGGCCACTGTCAGAAGACAGGATACTGGGCTAGATGGACATGTGGTCTGACCCAGTATAGCGGCTTTGTACATTCCCAAATAATTTGAGTTAATGAAGTTAGCTCAGACCAGTTGCTATACTCAACAGGCTACATTCAGCCAGGCTGATAGATGGAGATACAGACTGCATTTTATCAGCACCAGTGTGGGGGAAGGGGGATCAAGTCTCCACCTCTGCTCTCCCTGCAGGATTACCCTAGAGAAGGGCAGATTGAATCTGTGGCTAGGGCTTTGTCCCATCTGTGCTACCCATGGGCACACTCCTCCCTGCCCCTTAAATCAACACTGGTCCTCTGGAAGATGGAAGCTGCCAGCTTCCGTGCCACTGCAACCTCCTTCTAGTGGGCTTTCTGATAAAATGACCCTGCATTCTGGTTCACATCAGCAGGTGCCTGTTTATCTCCTCTTTGTCAAATTCTATTTGCCCACTAGTTTGGAGCAAGTAATTTGTGTGTGTGTGGGGGGGGGGGGGGGGGGGGAAATGGGTGAAATTCTTTTTCCTCCTTGGTTGTTGTGAGGGGTGGGTGAGCAGAATTTGTGCCTGGACTCATGAGAATGAAAACATGACAGTTCGGCAAACACCGTTATTAAAATAGCTTATTTTAAGAGAGAATCCTGTAAGCTTGGGTACACATTTCAGTGGAATGTAGGGATTGGTCTAAGAATACTTTAGGGCCAGATTGTGATCCACTTACACATATTGTGTAGCACCGTAGTCCAAGGGTACAGTCTCATTGGAATCATGAAAGTGAATACGGATATCACTATCTAGCCCCTAGCAGGGCAAGGCCAGAAAAAAACTTCCCAATCATCTAGTCCTAATCCCTAATGTTTTGCAGAGCTCCTATGTGTAGTATTTCTTATCTAGACTATTTTAGATAGTAAACACCTAAGGTTTTTTTTAATTTGTTGTATAAAGTACATTTGTAGAGGAGCTGTATAAATAATGTAACTGTTCTTGAATATCTACAGTGGTTGTGATTCATCCATTGTGTTAGCTGTGTATTCCACTTCCTTGTTTCTCCTACTGTTAAGAACTTTATTCCAATATTCAATCTAAACTTTTCCTTCCTTAGCTCCTGGGACTCCATAATATTCCCTGTCTTCATTTATATAGTTACCTCAAAGATACCTATAGATGGTGATCATGTCCCCTGGTCTCTTCTTTCCTAGACTATATAAATTTAATCTCCCTCAAGGCTTCAAGAATAAACTGTGCAGCTTAATCCCATGGAACCAGTGCAAACATGTATTGGAAAAAAACATTTTTTTCTGGTGTATTGGTTTGGGATTTTCTTGTGAGTGTCATGCCCTCATTTTGAGTTGTGTGCACTGTAATAAAACAATGGAAGGCAAGCCTTTCCTACGGGGTGGCAAGGCAGATTCATTAATAAATTGCTGGGGAGAACTCTATGCATAATATTTAACTTCTTGGTCCATTCACGAAGCTTGGTAATAAATTAAAATAAAATCAGCTCAAAAGATCATGAGGCTCCTTATGGCTATGCTTTGTGGGAAGAGTGGTGAGCTCTGACATAGCTTCGGCCATAGCGTGTATCGTACTGCAACAATGTGTCACTTGTCTTTAGAAAGCATCACTCCAAGTTCACTAACCCGTTACTGTAACACTGAGGGCAAACTGCAGAAGTGAGGAGCCCTTCAGATGACCCATTCCCCTGTGATTACCTTGCACAACAAACTATTGGAAATAGAAACTGATGTGGTGTGAGAACTGTAACAGCATCAATTCATTTTGTTTCTTCATCTTTTTCCCCTTGTTTAAAGTCCGTTTGCTCCTGTGGCCTGTCTTGTCATACTCATAGATTATAAACTGTTCAGGGCAAAGGCTGTGTCTAATTTTCTCTCTATAAAGCATTGTGCATTCCTGTGGCATTGCATGCAAATATTTAATAATAACAAAGGGGCGTTACCTATTGGTACATGAAGATATGTGAGTGTGCAGGATTGTAGGTTAAAGTAGAGGGCAGCTGGGGCTATTTTAATTTACAACTTTGTATCCTCTCCTTTAATTAGTTTCCCTGCTACACTTCTCGTTCTGCAATAAAAATCAGTTTTATTCTGGAATATTTAGTGCACTTTCAAAAGTAATTTATTCTTGAATAAAATCACTTTTATTGCATGATAGAGTATCCCTAGAGATTTGTTCTGGAATAGCTATTGTGGTCAACTTCCTGCTGTAGACAAGTCCTTACTCCAATGATTGTATTTACTTATACAGTCTTGCACCTATGTACGAATATACAATTTATATCCCCACTGCCTTTACACATCGCCTCTGAATTTGACCCAGGACGTCTTACATCCATATCCCACTGCCTGCTAAAGTGTAATTAACAGTGACTTACATATCACTTCTGAATTTGGCTTTTATAATCTATGAAAAAAATATATTTCCTCATTAGATGTTAGGGTTGAGGTTTCCACTAGACCCAGGGGCTTCTCCAAAACTGGCGAGAGGCTGTTCTTCTGGCCAGATTCTGTCTGAAAATAGGAGGTGGTTGAAGTGCAGATTGTCAAAATAAGCATTACATATAGGTAGTGGAAAGAGAGAATCTCTGTATTCTTTTAGTGATTGTTATAGTTCCCTGGTGAATTTCTAGAGCAAGAAGCAAATGCCCCAGGGAATACCAACAGGGGGAAAAACAGCACTGAACCATGCAAATCAGGTACCTTTGCAAAAGGTAGCTAACAAGCACATTAAATACACTGCAATGAAAGGGAAAATGTATTCTAAACTCAGATAGCATTTTCTAATATTTCCAGAAGAATATGATGTACAAAGTAGAGGGCTAAATCTTGCTCATCTATTTAACTGTGATAGGGTTACTTGTGTGAAAAGTATAAGTAAGATTTGGCCTACAGTTTAAGAGTTATATTGGCATCATGTTATATCACCAGGCAGAAACTGCAAATCAAGATGAATGTTTGCAGTTTTGCTGAGTGAAAACATGCTAGTAGGTTAGCCCCAAATATTTAAAAAGTATGAGTCAGGCCCACCAAAATCATGAGATTGATATTTAAAAAAAAATAAAATTAAAGTTTGGCTACTTTCATTTTTTTTGAGCCTGTAGGGTTCTTTGAGGTTTTTTTTTCTGCCAGCACAAGAGCTAGAAACTTATTTTTATTTTAAATGAAAGCTGTGATTCTCACCTAATTACATGATTCCAGCAGCTTGGGGCTTTGAGGAAAAACACCCAATAACATAGGACTCGCAATCAAATCATGAGGATTGGCAACACTGCGAGCATTCCTCACAGAGAGGTTGCTTTATTTTTATTTTTCCATTTGTGGACAATATAGGAAAAGGAATTTAAAAACCTCTCGGGAACATAAGGTATTGATATTTAAAATGGTCCTAATTTTTGGGCTCTGAAAATACACCTTTCTATAGACACACAGAGTTTTCTCCATACACGAATGGCCTGAGTGTTCAGGTGCTCAGTAGCCACAAGTAAGCCCAGATTTTCAGAACTCTGCTCCCATTTAGACATGAAAATAAGGACAAGACTTGCAGATGTTCTCAGCAGTTAGCAGCCATAAATGTAGCATGTTGCATTCACATTGGGTCCTTAACACTTTTGAGAATTCTGGCCTCTAGTCAGTCTAGTCTAAAAATCACCTACAAAATAGGATACAGGGGTTTCCTTTACTTTAATTATTGTACCTTTATATTTTGGCTATTCTCTCTCTCTCATTGTGCTGATTGACAAAGCCTTTTGGACAACGCCCAAAAAAATGTAGTGTTGGAAATAATCCAGCCTTCGTAGGGGATGGACTAGATCTGGGGTAGGCAACCTATGGCACACATGCCAAAAACGGCACGCGAGCTGATTTTCAGTGGCACTCACAATGCCCGGGTCCTGGCCACTGATCCGCGGGCCTCTGCATTTTAATTTAATTTAATTTAATGAAGCTTCTTAAACATTTTAAAAACCTTATCTACTTTTACATACAACAATAGTTTAGAAGGTCTCTTTCTATAAGTCTGTAATATATAACTAAAAACATTAAAATGTATTTCTGGCACATGAAACCTTAAATCACAGTGAATAAATGAAGACTCGGCACACCGCTTCTGAAAGATTGCCGACCTTTGGACTAGATGATTGAATAGGTCTTTCTGACACTGCCTTCTAGCATTCAGCCACCATATCCAAATAAAGCTATGAAGGAGCGAAACTCCAAACCACACAACTGTTCCTGACTTCGTTTTTACATCCTTCCCCTTTTGGTCTCTGTGGGCCTGACTTTAGGGCTGTAGTGTGAATCGACACCCTGTCACTATATTTTCTACCAATTGCTTTGCTTTTTCATGCCCTGATGAGTCTCAATAGTCAGTTTATACAAATTTTGATCTTAGCCTTGTAAAAGGTATCACCTACAGCTTTGTGTCATTTTTCGTCTTCATCTACAGCCTAACACATCTAGCCTACCCAGTTATACTTTCTGTGTCTAGATAGTTTCAGAGAAATTGTAAGAATAAACTCAAAGAAGTTCTTTAAAAATAATGAATTTAATTTCTTTCCCCAGGCATTCTGCATTTGGGGAAATATGTGGGCCATTACTGCTACTTTACATGAGTCACCATGCTACACTTGCTAAAATAGAATGGATTGAAATACCCATTATTATGTATTAGCTCTGCTGCAGACACTGCAGCACAGACAGCTTCATTTAAAATGTACTTCTAATGTGAAAAGTGACTCTGGAAAACTACCTCATGGGGTTGCATATTTCTTTCCTCTCAACATTTTCCAGATCAAATCTGTTCAGTTTACAAGTAACACAGTGGATTGTCTAGCTGCCAGCACTGCAAATTCATCCTGTGGTCTGAGAGTCAAGCTGGATTCTTCCAAAGTCATTAATTACAATGGCTGTGCAACTGGAATTTGGGTAGCACTTTTGTTGAGGATGCATGTAGCAGAATAGCCTCCAGCACATGTTCCTGTTGCTGTATGAGCTCTGTAGTGCTAACTAAAAAAAACTGGTGATCCCTCATTTTATTCACTAAAGACAGCAGGAAAGTTGGGTTCATCAGAAGGAGATATTTTATATAGTTACTTTTCAAAGTAGAATTGCACATTAAACAGCATTAGTGGTATTTGTCACAGAAAAGGATTATTTTAGCTATAATCCAGTTATTTCCAGTAATAAAGTTGACCATATATCTGAAAAAGGACTACTGCTAGTAGAAATCTTTTGCTCTTTATCGTTGAAGAATACACTCTGATCCTTTCATGTGGTACCACTTACATGAATGTCCTCTTCCATATGGAAGTCCTCAAATGTTTAAAACGGAAGGCAACTTTCAACCTGTGGGCCAGATTCTTGTATTTGATGCAACTTCATTGTGCCGCTCAAACAGCACAAAAGAGCCAGATTTTGGCCATAACTAGCCAGCTCTGAATTTCCTGTGTTGGGAGCTCTCAGCTGGCATAAAATCACCCATGATTGCCATGCCAGCTCCCATGATTGCTCCCCCACCACCCGTATAGGAAGTATGTTGGAGGAGGGAAGGGGTCTTGTTCTGCTCTGCTAATTGTTGGGTTGCAAATGGCCCAGTAGGGATGATACACCACTGACATAAGCTAGAGCAGCCCCAGGGCACACAAGCTCACAGAAACAGAGTTGTAACCATCTTCCTGACATCCCCCACTCTCCTTCACCAGAGTTCTGAAACAGGAAAGACTCTAGCCCAGTGGGTCTCAAACTTTTTTTTACTGGCGACTCCTTTCACATTGCAAGCCTGTGAGTGTGACCCCCCTAATAAATTAAACACACTTTTTAAATATATTTAACACCATTATAAATGCTGGAGGAAAAACTGGGTTTTTAGGGTGCAAGTTGACAGTTCGCGATCCCCCATTTAATGACCTTGTGACCCCCCTGAGGGGTCCTGACCCCCAGTTTGAAAACCCCTGCTCTAGCCCAATATATCTTAAAACTGTGTTCCTTTGCTTCTTCACATGTTCAATAAGTTTGACAGTGCTCTTTGTTAATTTATCAAGTCTCATTGGTGTTAAAACCAGACAAGTGTCTCTCCCACTTCCTCTTATTTAGATTTTCAGTGAAGTCATACTGCAGAGTTTTTGACATCATGTTAATTGTCTTGGCAGTGGATTGTTGGCTTTGTTTGATATGGGTGAGCTGGATGAACTTGTGAATGGAGAAGCTGTACAACAAACACAAATAATTGTTATAATTTGGTTTTGAGAGGGAATTTTAAAACTGCCTATGAACAAAAAACATTGAACTTGAGATGGTGAGACAGAAACTTGAGGGAAAGCAAGTGGTTGTTTGTCAACATTTATCTCTTCAAACTGGTTCTGGCTGGAAAGTCTGTCTATGAAAAGCATGAGGAATTACATGTGGAATTTTGGATCCTTCTCCCAATGTGTGTCAGCATGATCATCCACTACTTTGCTGAATATTTCTCTCTGCAAACATGGGTCCTGTTTCTGCAACCCTTGCCCACCTGATAATATCATTGAGGGCAAGTTCAGCCTTTTTCCTTTCTTGCTCTTTCTTAATAGATTTCTACCAAATGAAAATATTGCCAGATATGTAGCCATCTATTCTTTATTGAAATGAAATACAGTAGCCACTCAACCAGAAAGAAAAGAAATAAATTAGAAATTAATGGAGATATCCCATCTCCTAGAACTGGAAGGGACCTTGAAAGGTCATCGAGTCCAGCCCCCTGCCTTTAACTAGCAGGACCAAGTACTGATTTTGCCCCAGATCCCCAAGTGGCCCCCTCAAGGATTGAACTCACAACCTTGGGTTTAGCAGGCCAATGCTCAAACCACTGAGCTATCCCTACCCCCACTTATCATTGGACTAAGAGACACCATCTCATTTCCCAGAGGCCACTGAAACCACCAGTTCATTCATATAAGCAACTGAATAGCTGTCAAATGGCAGTACATTTTGGATACTAACAGCATGTGCTGGAATCAAACTGATTTTTCTTGGTTAACCTTGTACAATAAAGCAGAAGATAGAACACATACAGAGTGCACCAAAACTAAGCACAGACTGTTTGACCTCTCTCTGTTGCTGATTTAGAACATTTGACTTGAGTTGATCTAGCAGTTTCATGGTGAGCTTGAAACTGCAGATCACCTCTTCTCTTCTAGTCAGGTTACCATGGTTTTGTTACCTAACTGCTGCTATCTTGCAATAATAACATTGACATGCTGCTGTGTGGAGCAATCAGACACAAGCTATCCTTAATACTAATCTGTGAGATATCCTGGTGCTCTCACAAAGGAAAGAAAACCAGTCTGGTGATAGAAAATCTCCAGTTCTTTAAAGACATTTTTCTAAAGAAGAAAGCAAATGGGAACTAGGGAGAAAAAGTCAATGGCCCCAAACTTATGAGTCCTTTTATAAGCTTGAGGAGTTTAAAAACATTAACAGATGGACCAATGCACACAAAATGCTGTTCTCTGATATGCTGATACAGTGCATTGCTGCTTCAGGTGAATGTATCATATGCTTCAAATTTCCATATTTCAGCAGATAATTGTTACTATATTTTTATTTGATTTTATGACTCTGCTTTAATGAGTGCAAATAGTTTTCTTAAAAAAGAAATTAAATGTAAATTTATATTTTAATAAGGCATTAGTGTAACTTTTCCCTGTAGCTAATCCTGTCTTTTATAGAAATATCCGTAATTTCATTCTGATGGAAAGAGAGCTTTTTAAGGCTATTTCAATAATACACCATCCTTTTTTATCTTACAGTACACGTATTAAATGTATTTAATAGTTAAGAATTGAGGCAGTCATTTGCTTCATAAACTGCTACTTGCCATGGCATAGATAATGCAAATTGAATTAATATACTGCAGAGATTAAATTTGCTAGTAATTTCTACAGATTGTGCTGGGGAATGGGAAGCTTACTGTGCCTCCTGCCATATGGTACTCAGCTTTGGATAGAAAGTTTCATCTTTGGCTTTGCACAACATTAAATTGATTACGTACAAAAGGTTCAGTGGTGTTTCATGCTAGACTTCATTGTTATGTGTTGTCATTGCCCAGGCTGGGCAGTCAGGCTAACTATTCTTACTACAGAGTTACACATAGCAGGGTTTCCTCCCAGAGTTATTTCATGCAAACAGATATGTGTCTTTGAACTGCTGGTCCCTAATTGCTCTTCACCAATGTGTGTATATTAACATGCATCAGAGGCAGAAATGATCATTTTGAGGACTGTCCACATGTGATTTTGATACAAAACTGAAAAACAGCTGTCTAATGGGAACAAGAGTTCAAAGCTTGGGAACTGTCATTTTTTCAGCTGACATCTGGGATTAAAAGTAGAGTTATTATTTTCATGTTAAGATACCAGCTTTCCTGGGTATCAAGTGCCCATGAAGAACAATGTTTTCCTCGGGTAGGGACATCCCTCTCTCCCCTTGAAACATTTAGTTGTCATTATTGAATTTGTGGTGCATGGATAGGTTTGGCAGGATGTGATTTCAATGACTATCTGTTGGTAAAAAGCGACAAAGAGTCTGACAAAGTGGGTATTCACCGATGAAAGCTTACACTCTAATATGTCTGTTAGTCTATAAGGTGCCATAGGACTCTTTGTCACTTTTTACAGATCCAGACTAACACGGCTACCCCTCTGATACTTTATCTGTTGGTAAACGTCTATTTCAGCATGAAATGAAATTGATGAAAAAAATGTCAATCCATAACAGTGGATGGGAGTGCAGCTTTGCCCCCTTCTGCCTGCAAAGTCTGGGTGTCTCCAGCCCTGCAGCAGTGAAGGGGAGCCCT
This sequence comes from Malaclemys terrapin pileata, assembly GCF_027887155.1. Taxonomy (NCBI): domain Eukaryota; kingdom Metazoa; phylum Chordata; order Testudines; family Emydidae; genus Malaclemys; species Malaclemys terrapin. The sequence goes on from NC_071508.1 coordinate 123,606,678, forward strand.
CTGCAGCTCCATTGTCATGGCCCCACTCCCTCAGTCCCATGACCGCAAGGCTATAGAGGGCTCCCTATGCTGCTGCAGGGCCAGAGAAACCGGATCCCTGCAGGTGTCGGGAAGGCTGCAGTCCTATCAGGGCAGAGCACCGACCCCCAGCCAGGACTGTGAGGAGGATGACCCCCCTGCCCTGCCCCTTCTCTGAGGCCCCACCCCCCCACTTACTCCATCCCGCTGGCTGCCCCTAAACCTAGGAGCCGGAGGGAGGACATGCCGCTGCTTCCGGGAGCTGCGCGGTGCCACAGCAGGCAGGGAGCCTTCCTTAGCCCCGCTGTGTCGCCAACCGGACTTCTAACAGCCCGGTCAGCAAGGACACCTGACAACCCTACTGGCAGGGATCCAGTGTCACCAGCCCCACATCTTCACTATCATGGCACCACTGAGCAGGAACTGTTCAGCAGCACTCTGTGGCTAGTGGTTCATTCTCCTCCTTGAAGTCCTGGCTGGGAATCTCTGCTGCAATGGGCCAGGACTGCTGCCTTCCCAGCACCATGTTTAGGGAGCCCCCTGCGGCCCCTTGGTCAGTGCAGCCCTAATCCTAACCCCAATCCTACCCCTCCTTTCATTTCCAGCCACTGTAATAATAAAAAATCTTTAAAAATAAAAATCGATGTAGTTGAAATTAGAAAAAAATAAAAATTGAATTCTGCCGAGCCCACCCATGTAACAGCATTCATGAATTTAGGGTTTTCTGACAATTTGGAAGAAAAGTGTAGTATTAATGTACTGTATAGCATTTTTGTGTTTTTAGACAGACACATAAGAATGTATTGAATCTGTTTAGGGATGGACCACTAAAAAGTCAAAGACCTGTAGACTGTTTACTTAGAGGATAATCCATTGATTTAAATAATTATTATTCCTGTTTGTAGTCAGCCAAACACTGAGGTTCAGCGGAAAACAATAAAAATCAACATGAATTTTCTATGATAAAGAACGAAGTAGAAACTGGGACAGAATGTTGGGAATGGCACAGTATGCTGGTGTGATGTTCACATTTGTTCCATTTCCATAGTTAGCATTGAAATTCAAATAAATCCAGTCAGCATTTTTTTAGTCAAAATAACTGCTTTTGTTTCGTAAGCAATTTTATTGCTATCGCAAACCTGAAAATGTGGGGTCAGATAATGATAGCTCATGTTTATGTTGTGCCTTTCATCTCAAACTTTACAAACATTATCTGTTGTTATTACTAATCATGTTTATTATGGTAGTACCTAAGGGCCAACCAAGAATGGGGTAGGTGCCGTACAAACAGAGTACCAGATGGTCCCAGCCCTGTAGAGCTTCCAGTCTAAATATACAAGACAGACACAGGCTGGGAAAAGGTGTAGAATGCATGCAGAATGATCAATGTGACAGTGGCAAACATCATGTGAGTTGCACGATATTTTGGGAGTGATGGATTTACTTAGCCAGGGATTGGTAAAATGGGAAGGGAAGGGAAGGGAAGGGAGGGGGACAGGGCAGGGGAGAAGACAGTGAGAGGAGCAGGAGTGGAGTGAAGCTGAGGTAAGAGACTCTGAGCAGGAATGGGGAGCAAATAGCCAGTCAGCACAGGGCAGAGGTCAGAGAACATTTAACAGTTTTGACCGGAGTGAAGGTGAGAGAGGTCCCTCCCTGCTTTGGCTACTCCTGTTCCTACCCGCTGCAGTCCCTGGCTGGCTCCTCTCTTCAGTTTCCCCCATGGCCATGTGAGGGGAAGGAGGAGAGGCACTACCTGGATCCTAATGCCCCTTGAGTTGGGGCAATCTCCCCGGCACAGTTCTGGATTCAGGGGTGAGATGGAGAGGTATGGTCCCATCTGGGCCCTATTTTACCCTCTCGCCCCTAGTGCAGCAGTCCCTGCTCAGGCTGCTTCTATTCCTACCAGCTGTAGTGTCTGTCTATATCAAGCTCTTCACCCTGATTTCTGAAACCCTTACCATTTAAACGCCTGAGCTGATATAAAAACTGCATCTAGGGTTGCTGTACCCAACGTTAGGTAACAGATTAAAACAGTGAGACATTTTCAATAGAGGGGAAGCAATGACTGCCTTTTGCCCCTGGAGCCGTTTCCCCTGATGGATATTTCACACCTGGGACTGTGTGCCAGGGTTTTCTGCCAGCAGAAACAGAAACATACCATGCTAAATCCAGCCCACCATAAAAACTAAACCCCCAGGGGGAATTCAGGTACATAGAATGTCATTACTCAAATTGTAATTTGATTAGAACAGAGAAACTAAAAAATGCCTTAGGAACATCAATGAGCAAAGTGGTCAGGACATTCGTTTTCATAGATCCCAAGGCCACAAGGGACCTCTGTGATCATCTAGTCTGACTTCCTGAGTAACACAGGTCATGGAACTTCCCCAAATAATTCCCAGGGTATTCTCTGCTCCTGCCTGAGATTCCCCTGATTATGCATTCCAGGATAATATTAGCTCTTTTGGCCACATCATTGCACTGGGAGATTATGTTCAGCTGACTGCCCACCACAACCCCCAATTCTTTTTCAGAATCACAGCCCCGTCCTGTAAGCGTGGCCTGCATTCTTTGTTTCTAGATGTGTACATTTACATTTAGCTGTATTGTTTGTTTCCACCCAGTTTACCAAATATTCCAGACGGCTCTGTCTCAGTGATCTGTTCTCTCCATTATTTACCACTCCCCCAACTTTTGTATCATCTGCAAACTTTATCAGTGATGATTGTGTTTTCATTGATAGCTTGGGGAGGGATAGCTCAGTGGTTTGAGCATTAGCCTGCTAAACCCAGGGTTGTGAGTTCAATCCTTGAGGGGGCCGCTTAGGGATGTGGGGCAAAATCAGTACTTGGTCCTGCTCATGAAGGCAGGGGGCTGGACTCAATGACCTTTCAAGGCCCTTTCCAGTTCTAGGAGATGGGATATCTCCAAATGTTAAATAGCATAGGGCCAAGAACTGGTCCCTCACTAGAAACACACCAGCTTGATGATGATTGCCCATTTAAAATTAGATTTTGAGACCTGTCAGTTATCCAATTTTTAATCCCTTTAATATGTGTCCTGTTAATTTTATTTCGTTCTAGTTTTTAATCAAAATGTCATGCAGTACCAAGTCAAAGCCCTTACAGAAGTCTATTACATCAACAAAATCAACAAAATTACCTTTATCAACCAACTTTATAATCTCATCAAAAAAAGATATCAAGTTAGTTTGACAGGATATATTTTCCATAAAATTGTATTGACTGGCATTAATTATATTACCATCCTTTAAGTTCTATATCAGCTGCTCCATTATCTTGCCTGGGATGGATGTCATCCTGGCTCATCCCATATGTCCTTTTTTGTGTGTGTCTTCAGAAAGCTGTGGATTCATTTTTAAAGTTTCTTTATGATTTGGAAAAACAAGTTATTATTTTATTTTATAGCTATTATAAAATGAATCTATTCTCTGATGCGTGGGGCTTTGGTGCTGGTTGTTTTTTGCTGAGATACGAGCACGCATAAAGAGACCTACTCAGTGTTCTTTCCTTCCTCCATTTGTTTCTTTCTCCCAGCTCTTGTATCTTGCCTTCTAGATTGTCAGCTCTTTGGGGCAGGTAGTGTCTTTTACTATACGTGTGTACAATGCTTAATAGAATGAGACCCTGAATTTATTTGGGCCCCTGGGTGCTCCTGGTCTACAAATAATAATGCTAATTAATTCAATAACATTTGATTTTTTTAATTCCATCCCCAAACAAGGATTTCGTGTTGGTTTGACAGTGTGTTATGTGTAAAAGAATGCTACAAAGCACAGGATGGATCATTGTTCCTGGGGTAAAACTGCATGGGAGAGAGCTGAAGGAAACAATTTTGCAATGTTCCCCACACAGAGTTTACCCCTCATCGTTCTGTCAGAAGAGCAGGCTGGCTCCCAGAGGCAGATTAGGGATTTATGGGTTCCTGGTCCACAGCAAATGGGAGGGTCCCTCCCCACCCCTTCCGCCTGCAGTCCCCCCCGGTACTCCTGCTTGGGAGCATGGCCTGCAGTCCCCTCAGCGTCCTGACCCTGCTCCCCATCAGGAGCGCCAGGCAGGCAGAGCAGGCAGGGGCACCCATTTTTCTGGGGGCCACCCAATTGGCCAGGGCCTCTGGGCATGGGCCCTGTTGGCCCAGTGGCTAATCTGCCACTGCCCACTCCCCCACCTGCTTCCCCAGCAAACTCAAACTGCAACCCTGCCCCAATCCCACACATCCCTGGAGAGCCACAGCAGAGCAGTGCTTCAGTGTTGGGGTGACCCTGTTACCCTTGCCAGCTTCCTCTACTTGGTTCTGTACATGCAAATGCTCGTTTCTGCATGCAAATGGGGGTTTTGCTCCCTGTAACTGGGGGGGCACATGCATAAACACAAGGCCTTTAAAATTTGGCCCAACCTCTCTGTGATGAGAGAAAAGGCTGCGCCCACATTTAGAAATACAGTCAGTATTTGGAGAGTATCACCTGGATTTACCCTCATTGCTTGAACAAATGGAATGTGTTAAATGTAATACTTTGGGCTGGATTTTGACTGCTTCTGAGCATATTCATGGGAATGGGTGGAGGAGAGGGAAGGCGTAGGTAGCTAATCTAGGCCTTCTGCCTTACTCCCTTGTGCACCTGCACTAGGTGCATCCAGAATGCCAGTGCTATGTCCTCCCTGAGCGACTGGGGAGAGAACAAGTTAGCATAGCCAGAGATGTTGCACATGCCAAGGTGGCTGGGGGTGGGCAGGGAAGGGGGTCATGAATGCATCTGCACAAGCCCCTTCCAGCATGGCTCTTACTCCAAGAGCCCTTCATATGCATCTTTTTTTTTTTTAATTGCAGTTCTTTTTTCCCTGCAGCAGAATGCTGCTACCATTGTAAATAACTCTGACAGGAAAATGTAGAATATCTTTTATGTTCAGCAGCCTATTAAGAGTTGGTATGTCTCTTGCTTCTGTGAGTGAATCAACTGGTGATAAAGTGAAGAAATCACATGCCAAGGCAGGTTATAAAACAGCTGATCCACGTGGCTGCTGAGATTTTCTATCAGGCTTATGAGATTTTGAAACTTAGTTCATTGGCAGGCTGCCTCCAACAGTATAGACAGGGCATATGGGAACAATGCTCTCATGCTACTCAGCAGTGCCTACTGGAATAATCTGGTAACCAGCCTAAATATAGGCAGGTGTCAGTATTGTGCACGGGCTCCCCCTGGCTTCTGCTCTGTAAATCCTCACTTAAAAACCAGGGTAAACAATCAAAGTGAGGCACGGGGATTAACTTCTGTAACTCCTTTTAAACTCTGTTTTGAGACTTGTTATTTACACACTTCCATTTGCATTTTGGTGCTTGTATTATAAGTAGTTTGGTAGCTCAGCAGAATCAGCCCTCCAGGTTTGTTCTTTTAAAGGTGATTAACTCTCTTTCTTTGTGTTCCATGTTCATGGCTCAGTATAGAGAGTTTTCAGGCTCCTTCATAAATTGTACAGAAAGGTAGTGTCCTAGGCACCTCCCCTGCCATTCATGAAATTGTCAGCCACTTCCCCTGCCCTCTGTTCACATAACAGCCCTGTAGTAACTATTATTCTTGTCAGTTATTAATTGGTATGACAGTAGTGCCAAGGAAACCTGGATAAGAGTCCAGGCCCATTCTGCTACTCTCTGAACAGGCAAATAAGAGACAGTGCTCTTGTCCATGAGAATTTATAAGCTAGTTTATCAGGACTCAAAAGGTGGGGATAATGGACAGCTGGGGTGAGGTGGGTTGGGAGAACAAGGTAACAACAGGATGATCTGTAGTAGTTTGCCTGGAACTGTCCTGTTAGGGAGAATATTTATGTACTTCCAACTGTCTTCAGAGCAATTGGTGGGTGTTCCTTTTTGGCAGAATTAGTCATACTGTACACCTTGCTTTCCATTTAATCTTCCCCTCCCATCTCAGCTGAAAATAGTGGAGAGACACCTACAGTTCCCATCCCCAGAAGATGGAAGGATCCTTCCTTCAGTATTTATTCTTTGTGAACATGGTCGGTTTTAATTCTACTTGTTAATGAGCAGATATGCATCTAAACCCATGTTCACTGGGAGCTGACATACCTGGGGGAATAGTTCTGGAAAATTCTGCTTTTGGCAATTACTGTAGCAGAGTAGAAACTCTCATATTTGCTGGTGCTGGAATATTATCCCAGAAGTACTGCCCACTGCTGCCACATGAGGGAATGATGTTAAATCACATTGAATTGGCAAGATATATTGATATATTGCTGGAGTGATGTGTGTTGTTGTATTAATTTCGATAGAATACATGGTCCCAGAGAGTCAAAGGCATTAACATGACCCTGTTACTGTATAACATTAGTAGTTTTTAAACAAGGTTTGGAATTCCAAGTACAGAGACCTCAGCCTGATTAGTTCCATGGGATGCACACAATTAATTTTTAATTCTTTAATAAAGATACAGACCAAGAAGGAAAAACAGTTAAAACATTTGAAATGTAAAATATGAAGTAAGGCTTTCCAGTGTAACAGTATCGCTTATTCCCTTTCCCTTTGGCCTCAGAGAGTCTTTAGAAGGAAAACCTCTTGTCTGACAGGCTCTTAGATGGTGTCAAAGATGATAATAACTGTCTTTTGGGGGGGAGGGAAGTTAGTTGAGTTAGGCTGGAGCTGTTGATAAAGTCTGATCCTGTTTCCTAAATGACAAAACAAGACAAACACACATGAAAAGAAAAGAACAGAAAGATAGAAACTGCAGCTTATGTTTCTGGTGTTGATTCTTACATGCAACCTCACTGCTGAAAATACAGAATCACAGCACATGGCCTTATCAGCCACTCAGAGATCTGGCATATTTATACCAGCATTAGACTGTATAGGTAGGGTTGCCAATTTTGGTTGGATGTATTCCTGCAGATTTTATCACATGATATAATCTTTAATTAAAGATTAATTTTTAATTCCTGGAGACTCCAGGCCAATCCTGGAGAGTTGGCAACCGTATGTATAAAGCATTGTTTTTAGCTGTCTCTCTGGTCACAGGCTTATATCAGCATTGCAAAATACAGTCTCAGTCAGCTAAACTAGATTCTTAATACAGAAGGCAAAAGGAAAGTAGGAAAGGATAGAAAAGAGAAGAAATACAGTGGGGAAGGAAGAGGACATATAGAGGACTGGAGGGAAGTGTGTATATGAGGTGGGGGCGGGAAGTCTCACGTTCCAGGTGATGTTTGGGATTTAGCCAGAGCCATTGGAGGAGGAGATGTCATCCGTGTTCTTCTCTCTGGCCTAGTTCGGGCAGGATATTTCTCAGGATCAGCACAACAAAGGCCCAACAGTGTCATAGTGATCCCTGAGTCCCAGAAGACAGTGGGGTTGGCAGCCATGATGGTGAAGTTTGCTCCTTTCAGTCCACCTGTCTCCCATCTGGCAGTTGTTGGTCAGACAACATGATTCTCCTACCAGAATCTTTTCTTTTAAGGATCCCAAAAGGAAGTGATGGATGGAATGGCGCATCTGCTCATTATTTTGTCCACCAAGTAGGCCTAATTTCTGATACACCAATTTCAGTCTATTGATTTCCGGTTCCACACTTCTCTTGTTACCAGACATGATCTTTACGCAGTCATTGAGCTATATCAGTAGGCCTTTTTGTTTGGATTAACCCAATCTTTCTGCCTCCACTTTTCACCTTTCCCCATCAACATTTACATTATAGGTTAATGTGATATTTTATGATCTTTCATTCACATCTCACTGTTGAGCTCACAATTAGGGTAAACTTGTAGGCCCAAATATTACAACAGTGCTAAAGCAAGTACTAAGTAATATGAGAAACCTATTCTGCTCTAGCACTTGCATATATAAAAGGCTGTTTTGGCCTCTTACAAAGTTGTCGAAAGCCACTGCAGATTATGTAACACTGACTAATAGTAATTTATAGATTATCCTACACTGTCTCCCAGCAGGAGATTAAGAATGTCACTTTCACTCCAGTTTAATAGTAAAGTTGTGCAAATAATGGATTTTTTGGTTGCAGACATTTCCAAAAAATTGTGAGGAAAAATTAGTTTTAGATAAATCCAAAAGTGGATTTTTTTTTCCAAAAATTTCAGTGACTCAGACTCAAGAAAAAAAAAATCATTTCAGGTCAAATTAAATGTTTTTGTTTTGTTTCTGACCATTTAAAACATTTTTATTGTTGTTTTTTTTAAAAAGCAAAGGGAAATTTTTTAAATGAAAAGTGTACCGTTTTGAAAAATGTCAAAACAAAATGATTTTACAGAATTTATTTTAATTTTTTGGACTGAAACAATTCATAGAAACCAACATGAATCTGTGAAATATTTTGGGTGTTGCCAAATCTGTGTTTATCACTGAAAAAATGATTCAGAGAATTTCATCCAGTTCTACTTAATACAGTGTCTCAAAATATTACAATGCGACAATCTTTGTTCCAATATATATATGATATTCTCTCTTTCCTCTTCCTTGCTTGCTGGAAATAGTAATAAAAATATAAAAAGAGGCTATTTATCCATCTGTTTTGATTCTTTAAAGGTATTTGAATTTGTGCTGGTTCAACAGGCAAATCCATCCAAATGAAGATCCGAGATTTCCTAGCTGCTGGGTCATTTAATTGTATATTATCTTTGTTTTGACAGCTCTTTGTGAAATTATTCGGTGAAATTATTGATTTTTACAAAAGTGTACTTAATAGCAGAATCTGATCTGTGGTGTTTAAGCTGGTGGCCTTAAACTGGTGTGTTGATGATATTTATGCACGTAAGCACTCTTCAGTCCCTTGAATGACATTTCATAACTCAACAAGGGATTGGGTAGTATCCTGCTGATGTGCTGGATTACCAGAAAGTTTACTATCCATCGCTCCCTCAGTTTCTCCCAATGGTTACAGAAGTGGGACATAGGTTGGATGGTTTGTCAAAGGATTGGAAATAAGGAATTGTATTCATAAATGTCTAAACAAAATATCTTTTAAAGTACTGTCTTTTTCCTGGACTAAATGTGTGATGAAGAAAAAAATTGCATCTTAATCCTGGGCAAATTCTATGTATTAAATGCTGTTTACTGGCTTTGAAGTGCAGACCTTATGAAAGAGGCTAACGAAACGCAGTACAGTCATTGCTCCATGACATCTGGTTGAACTTTTATTTTATGCTTAATTTTTTATAGACCACTGACTACGGTAGCTTTCGGTCAGAGGATTTCCAGGATTTCACAAAACAGTGGCTTTGCCTTTTGTAAGGCAGATAAGATTTATTAATTCTGATTTTAAACAACTCCTGCTGCCAATGGTCTCATGCAAAAATAATTGTGGTTGTAGGCATGAAAACAGAGCAGGGAGGGTTTCATATTTGCACTGAGGCAATTATATAATATATATATTATATAAATTACTTTCAGGGGGCAAGAAAAGTTTGCCATGTATATACATCCTTGAGCAGATGTTAAATAACTCGGTCTTTTCAAATAGTGATATGAAGGTACTTTATTTTCCCTGGTCAAAATGTTCAGAAATGACTGATTTTGGATGCCTCAGATTTGGAATGCCCATCTTGAGCCACCTTAAAAAGGCCTGATTTGCAAAGGACAAGAGCTCAAACTTTCTTAAAGTCAAGCCCCTTTAAGGTGTCTTAAATTGGGCACCCAAAATCACTAGTCACTTTTGAAAATCTTGGTCTCCATGTATATGTGTATTGCTTGCAGAATTATATTGGAAACTGAAGAATATACACAAACCAGAACAGTGAATGCACTGGCATTAAATGTTGTGTTTGCAAGGACATTGTAAAGTAGGCATCATATCAAGCATTTGTTACTTCGAAGAAGCAGGCCTCAGCAAGTACCATTAAGAAAAGCTCTGGCTATGGGTAAAGTGATCAAAGTAGACACTGGCTTTTGTCCATCAGGTTTTGGTACATTTATGAATATTTCAAAGTACTTTTGAGCCATCTCCTACCATCAGTCCACAAGTGTAACTCCCTGCTGAAATCAATCGGGAGTTCTGCATGAAAATGTCACCTTTCCAATCAATCTAGCTTTCAGTGGCTAAAATAATGCTCTGCTCTGACCATTTCATCTCCAGTCCTCTTCATGGACTCTCTCTCTTTCCACATAAAGTTCAAAATCCTCAACGTCATTCCTAAGGCTTTGTCTACTCTGGAACTTCGTCAGCAAAACTTTCTATCGTTCAGGGGTGCTAAGAAACACACACACACACCCCGAATGACAAAATTTTACTGACGAAAAGTGCTGGTGTGCGTGGGAGGTGGAAGTTTTTTTGGTCTGCAGGAGAGCTTTCTCCTGCCGCCAAACAGCAGCTACACTGTGCGCCTTTTAGTGGCACGGCTGTGTGGCACAGCTGTGTTGCTAAAAGCTGTGTAGTGTAGACAAAGCCTAAGTCTCTGCACAGCTCTGCCCCGCCTGCCTCACATCTTTGGTTGCTCTCCATCTCACCCACAGCCCTCTGCCCTCTGGGATGCCTAGCTACTTCCTTTATCTCCACTCTTTGGTGTTCTTGCTCTTAGATTTCTCACACTGCTACCTAGGCATGGAAGATGCTCCATCTAACTACTGCAAGCAGCCTCTCTCTCATTCAGAACTTGCTTGAAAACACATTTCTTTGCTCTTTTCTTTCCATCACTGACTTCCCACTTCTGTCTGAGCTACCCCTCTCCTATTGACCTACCTCAGTCACTGCTTATAAAGTCAAAGCTTATATGGTTCTCTTCATCTATTAACTGACTCCTATTATGTTTCAACCCTCACCTTCCTTTTTTCCCCACCCCTTCCTTTATCTAACATCCTTTTCTTTGTCTAATTTTAGATTGCAAGCTCTTGGGTATGCACCGTAAATTTATTTAATCTCTGTAAAGTGACATGCAAACATTTATATAGCACCATAATCTATGTGGATAGCAGACTACAGCCATTACATGTTTTTTTAGGGGGTGAGGCATACATGAAGCCAGGAATATTGTTTTTTGGGGGGGGAATTTGCCCCTCTGCTGGTTACTTCAGAAGTATAATTAGAAGAGAAAATAGTAAAAGGGAGGCATTGTGAGCAGGAAACTCCTAGCAGCTATTGAATATTGCTTTAAACTGTTGGAGCAAATGACAACTGACACCAGCAGACGATCTTCCGTGCTTTATCCTAGTGAACTGAAGAGACTTCGGCAGGCTGTGATGCACCAAACTAAATGATATGGTCGTTGATGAAGATGTCACCTTCTCCTTTAATTTAGGACCAGTATTAAATATCCATCTTTATTTTGCTTTCTTTCATTTATAAAATTTCCAGGTAGACCTATACATATTTTTTAAAATCATTGTTTTTCTCTTTCAGCAATTAATGAATTTCCTGAAGATGTATTTACAAATAAGGATCGGCAGGAGGGAGCAGTGCTGTTTCATATTATTGGTGTAAGTTTTGTCCTACCTTGGTTCCTTTTGGTTTTCCTTTTTTTATTTATTTAGTAAGTTGCAAGAAGTTACCCAGTCCCATTGCCCTTTCTTAGTAGAACTCTGTAAATCAGCAGATTTTTAATAGTGCATTTGCAACCCAATTCTCAAATAGCAGAAGGCGACTGGAGCACTTTAAAAACTGTTCATGCAAGCCTAAATTTATTTGTTTATGCCTTCATCTCAGTTAGGGGTGAAATCTTGACCCCATTGAAATCAATGGAAGTTTTGGCATTGATCTCAATGGAGCTAGGATTTCACCCTGTATGGGCAGGTATGGATTCCGGTTGCCCTCTGTGCAGGAATGGATGATATGGGGTCTCCTTGTTCCCTCTCCTGTCCATTGTGCATCTGTGCAAAAGAAACAAGGATAAGGCCTTTAAAGCCTAAAGGAATACAGATGAAATCTGGTAACGTGGTACTGGGCTTGATGTCTTATTGCAGAAACCAAAAACATTTAAAGGTCTTTGGGGCTCAGTCTTGCAGTCCCAGCTCTGGGAAAGTAATAGTAAATGGGAGATTTGCTTGAGTGAGGACTGCAGGATTGGTCCCATTGTGAAAATATGCATCACATAACTCACATAGAACAACAGGAGGACAACATGTGTTCACGAGACTATCACAGCCCCTGAGATGTTTGCAAATGGGAGCCAAGGTCAGGGACCATTTCTTTCAGGATGTGATTGTTCTTTGCACATGGAATGTCTTGGTGTTGCTTTTGCCTTCATTACCTACCCAGGTAATTAATTGAAAACATGAGTGATGACTGCTCTTCCTCCAAAGCACTGTCTGTTATTATCATGTCCCTTACTCTACCATGGCACCCAATTACAACAAATTACTGCTTTTTCATTATTCCCTAACTTTCCAAGCCCTCGCTTTCTAAGCATACTGTTAAGTATAAGAACATATTGATATTTTTATGCCATAACTTCATCAATACAGTTTTTTTGTAGCAGATAGAAATGGAGCCACATATTCATGTTAGATTGTTTCTACATTATTTGAATAAACATCCTGTCATTCTCCTCTCCCTTTTTTACATGATGTGACTGAGTAACATTTTCTTACTTTATTTTTTCCAACAGGCTCTTTATATGTTCTATGCCTTGGCTATAGTATGCGATGACTTCTTTGTTCCCTCGTTAGAGAAAATTTGTGAGGTAAGTGACAGAGAAATTTAACCACCTTTTGTAAATCTGTTTCCTGTAGGTTTTAGGTTTGGATGTTTTGTACCATCCAATGGCTGTCTGGAGTTTGTTAGAAATGAGTTTGGTGGCCTCCATTCATTTCCCGGTGGACAGGGCTCCATATCACAAACCCACTACAGTTTGCGCTAATTGACACTCTTGACAGCTGTCTTGGCAAAGAGGCTAATGACTGAATGGACATAGCCAAATGATTTCCTCCTGTCACAGGTCTGAAGCACATTGGTGGGGCAGTATAGGGGGTGATGTAAGGATTAGATGGGTTTGTTACTATGATCCTTGTTTTAAAAGCCACTTGGAAAAAGAAGAGCTAGAAATATTTATATTAATTTGCTGGCCATGGGTGTCTTTCTGCCAGCAAGACTAATCAGTCAGAGGAAGGGATGTGCTTGTGCTGTTTTTCTGGCCTGTTGGGATTGGGTGTGGAGGGGTGGAAGAAAGTTAATGTATTGAAATAACTATCAGGTAGACTTTTCAAAAGCACCCAGCATTGGCTTAACTCTGCCACATCTAAAGTCAGTGAGAGTTTTACTATTAATTTCAGTAAGAGCATAGTTAAGTCAGTGCTAAGCACTTTTGAAAATCCCACCCAAAGGCAATGCAGGATGAATAATTGGAAAGGGAGAATATAGTTATTATAACTAATGAAGTCGGTTATTTTTTGTACAGGGCCCACTTGAACCAGATCTGTGAAATGTTACTAGAAAATGTAGTGCAATATATAATATATACACAATTGAGAATAATAATCTGCTATTATATTAAAACATTAATGTACAGCACTTTACAAACTTATTTATCAGATACTAGTTAGAGTTGATCAAGATGGGGGGAAAATTAAACTTTTGATCCAAAATTTATTTTGTTGAAAATTTTCCAACCAACTATAGAATTGATTGTAAAATAGAAAACCTTATTTGGAGAGTGGGGATTGACATAATTTCATATTAACAGAAATGTTTTGACCAGCTGTTCTAGCTAATAAGGCATCTTTTTTCCTCTCCTCTGGACACATGTACAGAACGCCCACAAACATCAGTAGGAGTTACATAGCCTTATCAACAGGAGAACAGATGTAAGGATAGATTGTAGCAGCAAATACTTGCAAAGTATTCAGCAGTGATCTTTACTTACTGTTTTCAGATGTGCTATCAGCATAGCATACTTTTAGATACATGATATTTAAGATGTACCATAATGTTGCTGCTTCTGCTGTCGATCCTTCATAAAATCTATTCTGCTTGTTAAGTATTTCCAGAATGCTAGACAGCTAACAAGAATCCAGAGTAGTTAGCACATCCGTGCTGAACTCTATCAGCCATGTTATCGGTGATAGATCATCTTAGCCCTGGTCTACACTGGGGGTGGGGGGAGAGGATATTGATCTAAGTTTATGCAACTTCAGCTATGTGAATAGCGTAGCTGAAGTTGACATACTTAGACCTACTCACCGCGGTGTCTTCACTGTGGTGAGTTGACTGCTGCCGCTCCCCCATTGACTCTGCCTGCACCTCTCGCGGCGGTGGAGTACAGGAGTCGATGGAAGAGCGCTCGGGGGTCAATTTATCGCGTCTAGACTACATGCAATAAATCGACCCCCACTGGATCGATCGCTGCCCGCCGATCCAGCGGGTAATATAGACATACCCTTAGAGAGCTGTGTGTTGTGTTCTATGCCATGAGTTCCTTATGAAGCCCTTCCTGCTAGCTCAGAATGTTGCAGAGTGCCTGAAAAATACTCTTATCTGCTTCGTTTATCACTAGGCACTCTTCTGTCCTTAGAAGTGGGATGGGATATTAAAGATGAGTCTAGAGATTCAAAAAGGAAAAACTTTCCCATAATATTGCATTTATAGTGCAAAGGAAAGATCCTCAGCTCAGATCCTGGTGTGAATAGGCCTAGCCCAATTGTGGAGCTAAGTGCATTTATACCAACTGAGGTTCTGGCTCAAAAGCTCTAAGGTAACTGCATACAGATTAGAGCTCAAGAAGCAGTATATTAAAAATAGATCTGTCTATGGGACACAGTCCTCTCTCTAGTTCTACACTGCTCTAATTTCATGTACCTCATTGGAGTTCACATTAGAATAAGCGAGATCAGAATCAGGCCTACTATTTGCAAGACATATTCACATAGGTTATATTTTACTCTCACTTAATTCTGTTACCAAATTTTACAAGCTAGGTATCCCCTGTAACTCTTGAATTACTCATGACTTCATTCTAAAAACTGTTCATTCCTGAGCGTTCCACCTTCTAGAATCCCCATCTGGGTGGTCTTTCTCTAGTCAGCTTGGTTAGTTCAAATATTATAATGTAAGTGGATAATATTATCTAACTGGTGTCCCACTAGGTTAGGGAATAAATATTTTATATGCCCAAAGCATGTTGTCTATATCTCATATATAGGCTTTTTCAACCTTTGAGCTGTATCATAGTGGGAGTTCATTCTTTCATGGTATTGTGACCAAGAAAATAAAAGGATTCTATCTATAGCTATAAAGTGTGCTATGTAAAAAGACCAGCAATGCTGAAGTAATGGGTACTTTTCTTTCAGAAATTACACTTGAGTGAAGATGTTGCTGGAGCCACTTTCATGGCTGCAGGAAGCTCGACCCCAGAGTTATTTGCATCTGTAATAGGTAAGGGATCTGCTCAATAGCATGTGCAACAGTTGCCATTAAAATGTCAAGGTAGGTGAGATTATATCTTTTATTGGGTCAACTTCTGCTCTTTTTCAGTTATGTGTAGCTTGAAAGCTTGTAACTTGTATAAAAGATATTATCTCACTTATCTTGTCTCTCTCATATCCCAGGACCAATATGGCTACAACAACACTGCAAACAAATTAAAAGTCAGGAACAGATCCTTGGCTTAGATTTCAGTGGAGCTATGACAATTGACACCAGCTGAAGATCTGCCCCTCTGTATTATTGAGTGGTTTCCCATGCAGTGGTATATGAAAGTGCCACCATTCTTCCTTATATTTAGAGCAGGAGATAACTGAGTTAACAGGTTTTAGATTCTGATGTTCTGCTGGGTTCCATTCTGCAGCTGACACCATTCAATACTCAAAACCTGCAGCAGTGATACTGTACTACCACGCTTCAAGATTTGAGAAGATACTGCTGGTACTAAACATACCTGGGTGGTGAAAGTTGAGATTTTAATGCCATCCGCTGGAACAAATTTTCCTTCAGTTACATTTGTGCAACCTTATTGACATCAGTGAGAGCAGAATTTGTCCCACAGTAAGGAGAATATACATAAATATAGTAAAGCCCACATAAGGCCATATCATCTATCTACTCCACGGCATCTAATCTACAGATACACTCTCCTACATAGAGGGGGTGTGATAGCATCACAGGATCCATAATATCAAAGTCTGTTTGTTCAAACAAGATTATTTTAGCTGAAAACAAAACTTCAGAATTGTCATGGGAGCTTTCTTCTTTGCACTCTGTCATGTTAGATAGTTATATGGCCCCCGTTACCGTGGTATCTGAGTGCCTTATAACACCCTTGTGAGGCAGGCAAATACTGTTTTCCCCATTTTATAGGTGAGTAACTGAGGCCCAGATACATTAAATGACTTGCCCATGTCACACAGGAAGTCTATGGTGGAGCAAGAAATTGAACCTGTGTCTCCTGAGTCTCAGGCAAGTCTCCATCCACTAGACCATATGTCCTATCAAGAGTAGCACCCCAGACTATACACAAGGTGGCTGCTAGGAGTTCTTTGAAGGTAGTGCCGTCCCTGCAGATGTTAAAGGGACAGAAATCTAAATGTTAACTGTCCAGGGGAAAGTTCCTGTGCTTTATTGTAACATTTGAAGTCAGTTACATTGTAGAATTCTGATATCACTGGAGGTATTTTACATCTCCTTTTGATAAAATATGCATACAAAATAGCTGCTAACTATCCCAAAAACTTCAGAAGGCGCAGCTGATATGTGCACTCATTATTAATTTAATTTTGGTTAAACATTTAAATGATCATGGATTTTTGTTGTTCACAGTTGATACTCGTTTTGAACAAATAGGCATTGCCAGTAATGAAGTGATAGGGGTTAATTGTGAATGTATTGCTCTCTCTGCAGGTGTATTTATCACTCATGGTGATGTAGGAGTTGGGACTATTGTTGGGTCAGCAGTTTTCAACATCCTTTGCATTATTGGCGTCTGTGGGATATTTGCGGGACAGGTTAGTAGGTTACCTTGTTTTTGGCTTCCTGTTGCTTAGTTTTTTCTTTTGTACGGAAAATGTTTGAGAAATATTGGAATGCTAATGGAAAACGAGCATGAAAGTGCTGTTAAGACAAGGGAAGTGATCATGTTAGAAATAATTCAGACACATCTTACAAATAGGTAATACTGCAAAATAGCGGTTGTCTCAGCTTTCCAAAGTGGCCAGTACCTGATATTCAGAGGAAGGTGATTCCTTCCCATTTGCCATTACATCCTCAGTCAATTAATCAGTATAAATGGGGAGGGGAAAAATCCTTCCTGACTCATGTGGTGAGTTATTTATACCGTAAAGCATTTGCTCACCCTTCTCCGTAGGAGGCATTCATGAATATCACAATTTTTATATTAAATCTGATATACCTCCCAAATAAAATTAAAAGGGAATTGTTCATTTGCAGAACTGCAGCAAGTTGTGCTTTGCTTCTTGTTCACCTAAAACCACGACCAATGAAAATACCATTAGTAAGAAATACATTTCAAGGGAGACATTTATAAGGTTTTTATTAATGGTGGTAATTATAGATACATTTTAGGCCTAATCTTGCAAACATGTAGGCATGTAATTTTAATGTATCCTTATTATATCCCCATTGGCTTTAGAGGGACTACTCATATGAGTAAAGTTACTCATGCAGCTAAATATTTTAAGATCAAGCTCTTAGTTTTACTTGCAAACTTTTGAAATCACTGTTGTTTGTCGGCTAAAACTGTGCTTCTTTTCAGGTGGTTCGTCTCACCTGGTGGTCTGTGTTTAGGGACTCAGTGTACTACACACTTTCTGTGATCCTTCTTATCATTGTAAGTGTCCCTCTGGGCTTGCCACGTCAGTTATTAAAGTAAAAAAAAAATTGCTTGAGCCCCGGCCCCTCTTTCATTACAAATTAAGCACTGCCTCGCACAAACTACAGGTCCCAGCTTGCAGTGTTCCATTCTGATCCAAGTAGCTTCTCTTGGAGCATGTTGGGATTTAGAAATTGCACACCATATTAAAGAGTCAGGGTGGCTGTTATCTGCAGCTTCTAGTACATGTTAGGCTTGTCCCACAGATTAATTGCCAATACAGGCAGAGTTTAGTAGGTAAAGTTTGGGCACAGCTGAAATGACCATTATATTTTTCCAAAGAGTGTAGTAACTCTGACATTTCTATATTTAAGTATTTGGTGGAAGGGAGGGGGAGATTCATCTTAATTTATTTTATTCATAATAAAAATAGAACAGCAATGGCCCATTCAACCAAAGGGATGGCATAAAATGAAGTTAAATTGGGATCACCTGCTGTTCTGAGGGCCCAGCTGTGTGGCTGCATGGCTGGAGAAGCAATTCTGGAGCAAATTTTGAAAGGACTTAATGCCTTTGATCTTGGAAAATAGACCACACTGTTTTACGAGCCTCCTACCTGTCTTCCAGACACATGGTTGCTCACTCTCAATCATATGCAGTGTATGTGTGTGTATCTCTCATGCACCATTTAGCTGAGTGACTTTAATAGCAGCGTCTAAGAAAGGCCCAAATCTTGGCTGTAGGGTTGGTGTTGCAGTATTGACCGCAGGTACAGTAGAAGGTTTGGGATGGGAAGAGTGGGAAGGAGAAAGCTCCAGTAGCTTCAGGTTGGAAATGACAGTATAGCAAATATATAAATACACCGCTGTGAAGATTCTTCGCCTGCTGTACAGTGCAGCTGACCAGTTTTTAGTGGGACTGGAGAAATGGTCAATTTGTTTGTTTGTTTTTCTTCCAGTTCATATATGATGAGCAAATAGTATGGTAAGTTGTGTTGTTAATTTCTCAAATTAGTGTGTATTCTCCATGTCACTGATCAGTACCTACAATCACAGTTTAGCCAAATTTAGTGCTTACATCCTGTGCATTGGCAGTGAGGCCAATGGGGTGTGAGCGAGCACTGGATTTGTCCCAGGGAGATACCGCTTTCTGTCTTTAATTACGGTTTTTTTGGTATGATAAATAGTGAAAACTAAAGGAAAATTTAATAACCAGAAAACATTAACAGCCATCCCCAGCTGCTCCTGCCTGAGTACGCAGGGTGCAGCATGGGGTGCAGGAAGCACTTTCATCCCCTTACACACCTGCACCCAGGGCAGCCAAAATCCCGTTGCAGTGCTCTTTGAGATGAAACTATAGAGAAGTATTAGCACTTCCAGTGGTGGCACATACCATAGGCCCTCCCCTCCCCCCGTCCCCTCCCCACCCCAGCTGACAAGCCAACCCTGGATCTGTGGGAGAACAAGCTGCATCTCCTGAAAGAAGGCATAAGAGCCACTCCAGAGTCCATGATAAGCTCTGCTGGCAGAATGGCTCTGGTCACTGCTTCTGGCATGGTGCAGCTCTGTCTTCCTTAGCTCTAGCACAGTTCTAAAATGTTTTAGTGAAATATACATAATATGTGTGTTGTTCAAAGCCCAAAGGAGTTTTGCTTCTTCTGGGCCCTTGAAACTCCCTCTAATGTTACCACTAGGAATTCAGTGCACACAAAGGCAGAGAACACTTCCCATACTGCTTACCCATGGCACATTCCTACTGAAAATACCATAAGATTACAGCAGCATGCATGACCCTACTAATTCCTTTCCTTTCCTTTTCTCTCTTTGAGGTGGGAGAGCCTTATACTCATCGTTATGTATTTCTTCTACATACTTATCATGAAGTAAGTGCTTCTCCCCTCTCTGTGCTCTTTAATTGTAATTTGGCAATTGTTTCTCTGGAATTGCAACATGCTCTGATCTCCAGCTGAGGAGAATTCCGACAATCTCATTTCCCTGTCTTACCTCCCCCACTTTTGTGCTAGATCAACACACTCTTGGAGTATGTACTGCAGATAGCAGCAAATCTTTGGATGTTTATTTTTTGTTGTATAATAGGGCACAGCAGGTCTAAGAGGTGGCTGAGGAGAAAGGTCAAAAAATGGATTCTCTAGCTCCATGACTGTAAAATAGCATGGAGGTTATGAGTAAAACAGAACACACATGTATTTTTAGAGGCTTTTTTCTGGAGGGTTGGTCTTGCTCTCCCAGTGTTACCACCACCAGTAACTGTGGGTCCTTGCAAATTGGAAACTTTCCTGTTTTAGAGCCCTGTCTAAGCATCCGTTAGTTTTACAAACACCAGCAGTTTGTCCTGTTTTTTGTAATCTCTGTGGACTGACCATGTGAAGGAGCCTCCAGGCAGCCAGCTGAGCATGGATTCACCACAAGAACATTCCCTGCCAGACCTGTCATGTATTGATGCCCTTATCCTTATCTTTCACCCTCACTCTTCCTCAGAATCTATGAATCAGCCCTCCCCTGGGAGGAGACGAGGTATAGTCTGCTTAGTTGAAGAGATGGAGAAGTCGGTACCCACTTTTTGTTTCTCGCCCTCCCATTTACTCCTACCTTGAGCCCACCAAAATTATCTCCTGTGTGACCTCAACTTCCCCTTCAACACTAGGGCCTTCCTGAGCCCATCAGCACCACTACTAGGTCAACCAGAAGGGTCAGTATAGAGTGAATTCTTTCTCATGGTGGGGCTTAGCCAACTGTCCCCAGAGTGCTGTCCCTGTCAGTCCACAGGGCGAGAGAACCCTCCTGAGAATCACACCTCTTGTATGCTGGTGCACAGCATTGGTGAAAAGGCCATTGCATAGTGAGTATGTCTTTGGGTATATTTACACTCCCATCAGGAAGTGTGATTGGAGCACATGTAGACATATCCAAGCTAGCTTTGAGCTAGCAAGATCATAGCTAGCTCAAGTAACAATAGCAGTGAAGTCGTGGCAGTACAGGCTAGTCCTGCCCACCTGGGACCCCAGATAGTCGAGCAGCTGCCTCATTGTCTTTACTGTTATGCTAGCTAGATTAAAGCTAACTCAGGTATGTCTACACATGCTACTGTCACACTTCCCAACTGCAGTGTAGACAGACCCCTAGCCCACAAATCCAACCCCCAAAGACATTGCATCTGCATTGGAGCAACTCATTGGCAATGCAGAACCTGATTATGGCTTTATTTTCCTCTTTCCCTGGGAAATAAAGTCCTCATTGCTTGGCAGTTTTCACTGCAACAGAAATTCTTCCCTCTCAGTTCTGTCAAAAGGGTGATAACATGCATTATAATGTGAAATAAATATTTTAAATGACTTCTTCAATGGCGGCATTTAAATCAGAAAGCTACTCATAAGAGTTTAGAGATAAGGAGGTAATCCTTTAAGGAAGGAGAAGAGCAGCTCAGGACTGATGTCATAAAAATAGTTGCTGTGTAATGGTTCTGTTATAGCCTGCAGAACGTGAAGAAGTTAATGCGAAACTCTTATTAAGATGAAGGGGTATATTCAATGTGGCATCAGTGTCTGACATAGTTTTCAATGGCATTCATTTAAATGTAATTGCTTGTATATTTACAGTACATTTTAGAAACCCTATAAAGTTCATGTCCCAGGAGGTGGAACAAACTAAATTCTTAGGGGACAGAAAAGCCCCTTGTATATACTGAAAACTCTCAGTATACAGAGGATGTGCTTCAAGATCCCTTGATGTGGATTGAGCATGTCCAAAGCTTGTCCTGGGGGCCAAATGCTATTCTGTATGCTGCGGCAGCCATGCTCTTTGATATAGAGACGAAGACTTCTGAGGCTTCACATCCAGCATGCAGTGCTTCACCTTGAGCTAAATGTTCTCCCTGGAATGTATTTCTGAATTAAAACTGCTTTCTGAAGCCTGCAAGCTAGGTGCAGTCCTTGTTCTTCTGTCAGATTGCCAAAATGACCTTCAGGTGGGCAAAGCTTAGTCTTTCCTGCAGTACAGAGTTTGATACTCTCTGGCTTTTCCTAGCATAGTGTAGGTTGTCACAAAATAATCCCTGTGGGCTGGGTTACATTGCATCAGCCTGGGAGTTTGGAGAAGTATTCCAACAATCCAGCATTCTCAGACCCATCTTTTTGCACTTTCAGGTACAATGTGAAGATGCAAAAGTTGTTTACCATCAAAAGCATGAACGTTGGGAATGGCAACACAGTCAGCAATGAGCTGGAAGATGGTAATGAATGTTATGACATAAGCTATGATGACCCATCCATGCCATTGCTATGGAAAGGTAAGGCTGAGCAGACAGGAGTTGGACAAAGAGTTGACATACATTGTGGGTGGGTTTTTTTTCCAATGGTGAACAAAACAGTGATAATATTTAACCTTAAGCAAGAAGGACAATGCCATATTTATTAGGCTAAGTTGACAAATTCAGTGCAGCCAAGCCTTTGAGAATCATAATTCCTTCTAGAGGTGATGGAAACATGCTACTTTGTACACCTGCAGCATTGCTGTCTTCTACTCTCTGGTTCAGCAATAGGTGAATGAGTTACAAAACCATAAATGAAATATTTTCTTTGCTGTGAATGCAGAAGGTAATTTTCACTTTAAGATGTGTAAGAATTAAGTTCCAGGCAGTAGGTGAAACCTGCATTGGGGTGCGATGGCCAGGGTGGCAAAAGGAACCATCCTAATGTGAGGTTGAGTTTGAATACTAGGACGGCAAGGTCGGTTCCTAAACAGATGTGGAAAGTGGGGGGGAAGGGTTTTTGGCAGCCACATGGGGAAGGTGGTTTTCTGCTGCCACTGCAGCATGAGAGAGTCAGCACGTTTGTTCTTCTTGAATCTTTCAGCTCTGCATTTCCTTCTGTCTGCTGTTTATATCCCCTCCTGTCTGCAGAACCAAGTCCTTGCTGCCTGGCTCAGCCCCTCTCACTCCTTGAGCCCTTCCTGGCTAGTCAGGTCTTGCTGCTTCATTATTTGCAAGCAACTTCAAGTATCTGGAAGCTGCATCTCCTTGAAATGTGGGCAGAATTTGGAAAGGGAAGCTAGTGGTATAAGAGAGGTGGGCTAAGGCTTTGTTTGCCCAGTGCATTTTGGGTCAATCCACCTCACCGCAGACTTACAGTATGAATATGTCCCCTCCCCTTTTCTACCTCATGTATTTAGATTAGGAGCTGTCCAGAGTAGGCATTGTCTTTTACAATACTGTACTGTGCTTAACATAATGGGGCCCCGGTCTCAGTTGGGGTCATAGGCACTATTGTAGTATAAATATTAATAATCAAATAAATTAATCAATTTCTTATATGAAACCATGGCATGATTAAGAGAAAATCACTTTGTAGCAAGTATTATGATCCTTCGTTATGTTGGATCTTCAGGTAACAGAAGGGCTATTGCATAGTGAACTATCCATTCTCTCTTGGATGCATGGGAGATTTACTCAGGATTAGAGAATAATCTTCCTCGGGATTAGAGAATAATCTTCCTATATGACAAAAAGCTGGCATTGCTGCATATCACTTAATTGGTCAGAGTCCTTTCAAGGGACGTTGAGGTTTGTCTGCTCCACCAGGGAGATGGTTAGAATGCAGGCCTAGGAGTTGAAACACATGAGTTCTGTTTCTGGCATAGATGCCATCTTGCTGTGTGACTTTACCCAAGTCATATACGTTCTTTAAGCTTCAATTTCTCTAGCCACTGTGTAAATTTGGGCTAATAATATTGAATCGTTACTTACCCCTATTTGCCTCATGGGCATGTTGTGAAGACTAATTCATGTCTGTAAAGTGCTTTGAGTTTCTCAGAGGCATTACATAAGGAGGCTAAAAATAGCCTAGATCCACCCAAATTTCATTCCCTTCAAACTTTCCCCACAACAGATTTCTTCTCTGTTAACTTTTCTGCTGTCTTGAAATCTGAGGCCAATCTCCTCCCCATATCTGATGTTCCTCCCCTTCCTCATCCCCAGCAGCAGTCTCCCCCTCTTACCGCAATGTGAGACCACATGGGAGGGACCAAACCACCACTAGAAATCAGAGGTGGGGTAGTGTGGGAATGGACATTACCATGGGGACAGTGGACAAAGGGAAGTAAGGGGACCTGCCTAGGGTGAGAGAGGAAGAGAAAACATGAGTGGGATAAAGATGAGGGGACAGAGAAGGAACTGTGGTGGGTAGTGGGAGAGGTACTTCATCCAGGTTGCCTCACAACTTTGTGCATCAGGCAACAAGATCCTTCTCCTAAAGACAGTCACATGGCTGCCTGCTGCACCACATTTCTCTTGGGCAAAAACGTGCCATGACCTTGCATTGCCTCTGCCTTGGCCTGCTCTTGGCCAGCTTCCTCCAGAGTTGAACTCCATCTTCCTAAGGTACTGCCAGCAGTCTTCAGGTGTGTGTGTGGGAGTGGGCGTGGGGAGGCTGCCATCAGCTGGCCTGCTGCCTTGCCTCCTACTTGTGGCTAGCAAGTTTCAGAATCCACTGCTATACCACCCCAGGATTCAATGGGCTGGATCTAACCTTAATCTGCTCCTGCCCGTACATACCAAGTCTGATTATTTTCTAACAAAGAACAGCTGCTCTCAGTTAGGTACTTTCTTCATACTGGTGATGGGAATTCTATTACTGTAGGTGCAGATAAAAGGGAGGTTCACATACTGTACAGCTGCCTTTGATGCTCATACGTTTTATTACTTTCAAGAGCTTCCACTGGTGAAACATAAAAGGTTCCATTACTGGATTTTCATACAGAGAGCTTTTCACTCTGAGAAAAATTCAATTTCAAGGACGAGTTCTATACACAGAAGTGAAGGCAAAAGATTTGTACTCCTGTTAATAATGATCCCATTTTAAAAGTACAGGGACCATGGCTCAGTGCTCTGGGCATTTTTTATATATATATTGACCCATGCTCCCCTCAGATGGCATGGGTTTGATTCCTCCCTGGTAACAGAAAACTCTTGCTAAGAGTGTGTTGTGTGAGTCTGTACTGAACACAGGTTAGATGCCACAGGGCTTGATCCAAAGCCTGTTGAAGTCAATGAGTGGCTTTCCGCTGACTCTAGTAGACTTTGCATCAGACCCTGAGTGATGAGCAGAAAGTTTGCCTATTTCTGAAAAGAAAATACTATGGCTGGAGGATATTCCCCTTGCAGGATGTACAAAGGAGTTGCAGAAAATGCTTTTCCTTTTTTTGTAAAAACCACTTATGCCATTTGTGAAATGGGACCCATCTGGACCATATGGAGCTGGGTTATGTGTCTCCAGAAACAGATGGAATCGGATTGAAGAGAAAAACAGGCAGAATAAATGTGCTGTGTTAGCCTTGGGGCTGCAGTAATTCATACACCCATGATCTGTGCACTGTACCTCAATGGTGAGGTTTTTACCCTGTAATTCATCAAAGGTCCTTCTGACTTAGAGTGACCATACGTCTCATTTTGGCTGGGACAATCCCGTTTTTAAGCCTTGTCCCGGCCATCCCGACTTTTTTGGCAAAACTGGGCATTTGTCCCATTTTCTCTTGCCAACTGATCATTAGCTGGCAAGAGAAAACTGGACAAATGCCCAGTTTTGCCCAAAAAAAAGTGTGTCGCAATTCCTAGTGGGGCATGGAGGAACATGAGGGTGGAGGTGGAAGCAACGCCAGCCCTGAGCAGAAGGGAGAGAGGGATCGGGAGAGCGGTTTGGGCAAGGCCAGCCCCATGCAGGCAGGCAATAGGGGCCTTCAGGCCAGCCCCATGGGGGGACGGCGATGGGGGCCTTGGGCTGCCCCAGACCAGTGTCCCATTTTCCCTTTGGGAAAATAAGGTCACCCTATTCTGACCTGTGCATCTCATTAGTGCTCCTAGAATTAGTTCCATTGTGACTGCAGTACTTCCGTGTTGTTTTCACTGACAAGTTGCGTGATCAAGGAGTGCTTTGGAGATTTCACTGGAGAAACTCACTTGAGAGCTGCTAGTCTAGCAAGACTGCATTAAATCGAAGTGTCAGGGCTTTCTTCTTTACCAGAATTGTTGCCAAACATTTTTTTTTCCTCGACTAAAGCAAATGTTAGGCTGCTATGGTTGAGTCTCCTTTAAATGAGAGTCAGATCACAACTGTGAGTGTTCAGGCTATCTTGGCTATACACTGCTTCACAGGAAAAATAACCTCAGTGCAATCACTTCCTAGAGAGCCTTCAGAAGATCCTTGCTCCTTATTTTGCATCTACTGCAATATCCCATTAAATTTGGCTGAAGATATTGGGAGTGGGAGGATAATTGCTGCTTTACCTTCACCCAATACAAAATTATTCCTACTTTCATCCTTCATTGTAGATTAAACTGCAAGGCCAAAGCTACTTAACTGATCCTCTGGATAGAAAATGTTTTCTTTTGAAACTTTAAGATATCTTTATGTGCCTCATGTGAGCACCATACCCTCACCGAAAGCCTCATTTTAATGAAACACAAAACAGTGTCTTGTAAAGTTCTGCCTCCCCCAGTACCAAGAGGCTCAAGGACAGGAGCGTAAAAGGGTGTATTGGTGATTTACAATCTCATCCAGGCGTTTTTTGGGGGGTGGATGTTAATGGGAGGATCTGTTCTCAGATCCCAAAACGTATGTGTTAGAAGATGCTACAAGCTGCAAAGCTTCAATAGATGATGTAGTTTGCACATGTATATTGAAACTGACCTCATCCTAAAAAAACAAAAATATTTAATCACTGGAGTGAATAACAGATGTAGGCTCAGTAACTATGTAGCTTTCTATGCATTTATATGACAGATCAATTCTAATTCCTTCATTTGAGTTGAATGTTTTCCCAGATTTCCTTTGCTTCCTGACTGAAACTATGCACTAATGATTGTCTTTCACTTTTGCCTCCTAAATTCCGCTCCTCTTAATGTAAGTAACCTACTGTCCAAAAAAAAAAAGGGCAATAACCCAAGCAGTAAAGAATGCTGTTTTCTCTCCCCCACTACTCAGGGGATAATTTTTTATTTCAATCACATGCATACTTCTTGCCCTGTTTTCTAACTGCACATGGGTATGTCTCCTGTCTGCTGAGCCTTGCTGTGCTTGCTATGTGTAGTTTGTAGCATTTATGGAAATACTGGCATGGATTTGTGAAGTTTAAGAAGCCTTTGATTACACTTGTATTGACTCCTAGTATAATTTAGTGCATTTTATTATTGTAATACCATACCACAACTCTTACCTTTGTATAATTTTAAAGTTCCTTTGTGTTAAAGGATCAATTGTAACAATTATCCAGAAGTAATTGTGTTAAATTTGGATAGTTTGAAATCCCATATTGTTAGAGATATTGTTAATATTCTATTCAATTAAAGTGAAGTTCTGCAGGGACGGGGAACCCAACACTAAGGGACCCTGACAGGGCTCTAGAAGAGGCAGCAGGCTGCACAGCTGCTAAGCACCTTAAGCAAACTGGATAGCATTACAGTTTTCAAAGAGCTGTATATGCTCTCTCAATTGTGCGTGGTCTGTGCAAAGCTTGCTAACCCATGATGAATGGTGATGGTCTGTAATCAAAGAAAAATGGTGTCCCAGTATGAATGGCTAGATGAGAACCATACCAACCTATTTCACTCAAGATAGTGAAAACCCCCTTCAACACATGATCTGAATTAGGTAGAGAGGGAGAGCCAATGATGATCAAATTTGTGAGGCTCAAGAAACACTGTGGGATTGTTGCTAGCAAATTCAAGAACTCAGGTAAATGTGATCC